>NC_051863.1:138366560-140766560 GCF_015732765.1 Culex quinquefasciatus | reverse complement strand
TGGGATGACTGTATACACTGACAGATGGCAACCCACTGAGAATTTTGGCTCGAGCCTCGACTCGATTCAGGCTCGATCTCGAGCCAGATCGACTCGAGGTTCGAGCCAAAATTCTCAGTGGGAATGTGGGCCTCATCGGAGCTCGTCCGTTAAAAACGCAACTCAAAATTCGTATGGAAATCTTCTTTTTCGTGACGGCTTTCGCGGCGCGCTCCCTCCAACTGTTCTAGAACAATATTTGAACATGGCGTATCTCTCAACAAGTTTTTCAAGAAAATGATTTCAAAATGTTTATTTTGTCGTTCAAAACCAAAACAAAGCAATGAATATATCGAGCCAAACATTTCATTAGGGCACAAAACCAAAACGTAAACATTTGAGATTATTCCACTATTCCATTCATTAGTACACTCCCTACATGCCCTCCAAGAATCAGATTGTTAGCAAACAATTTTCTATTGAAAAAATCAAAAACACAAAAGGGCACAAAACAATGTTCACTCCAAACCAGAAAAAAAGTTAAATTGTGCCCTTTTCTTTTTCGTTAGTTTTTCGTGGTTAAGGAACTTTCTATGTTATAAAGTGAACTTTTCATACATTCTTAACACTAATTCACTTCAAAACAAAGCTTGGTTTACGTTTCACCAAGGATTTCTGCAGAAAAAAAACTTCGTCGAAATACAATATTTAATACGGCCCGCGGCTGTTGTTCAGTACACTTTTGAAGAATTTTTATGTTTCACATACCTTATCTACACCATTCGATCACAAAACATCACCAATATCAAAATTTCCGCTGAATTCCTCATTATTTCTAACTAAACAAAAAGGCCCATAAACGTCATTCAAAACAACAATCCGGTGACAGCGCTTTAGTGCCCTTTCAGTTCTCTTCGAAATTGCATTTAGAAACGGCCTATTATGAACAACAGTTAGAAAGTTAAAAAGGCCCAATAACGAGATTTTCTAAAATTATGAGTTTTATTGCGAAAATCAACATAAATTAAGAAGCATTAAAGCAGAGTTGAGGATATAATTAAGAAGCATTAAAGCAGAGTTGAGGATAATGATGTGTTTTATCGTATCATCAGTAAAAATACCACCAGTCAAGCTTTCTTTTTAAATAGGAATTGAAACAAGTTGTCCACTTTTTGCCAGCGATTTACTCGAGTCGCGGTTTTTGGTTTTGTGCCCTAATGAAATGTTTGGCTCGATATTATTTTAATATATTCGCCATTTTTAAAATGTTTGGCTAGATAATATCTTAGGCCCACTCAGTTTGTATTGGAGCTGTCAACATTGTTTTTTGCAAGCAAAACATAACCAAACTTTTCGGCACCCTCAGTAATCGTCAAGTCAATACAAATTGTGCCGGATCTATTTCCAGATCTCTCCCGGAAAAGATCCGGCAGCAATTTTGTATGGTTTGACATTTACGGAGGGTACACGCAGAAAAATAAGGCATATATGAATCAACAAAACGTTTTGTTGATTTGAAAATCATGATTTTTGTTGAATCAACGCTAAACGTCAAAGCAGCTTTTTCAAAACAACAAAAGACTTTTGTGGAATTGAGAAAATAAAGGTTAGTTTCAACGCAAAATCGGCGTTGATAATATTCAACAAAAATTTTGTTGATTCAAACCTCGTACAGGCTGATTCTACAAAACATTTTTCTGCGTGTACCAAAAAAGGTAAACAATGCACGAAGTGCCAGCCAATGCTCGTGTTGGGCTCATATTTGGCTCATAAAAAAAAACGCTGATACGACCTCGGATACGACCTCCAGAACAAACCGAGCAAAAAAGCCAAAAAACAGGTTATTTTGCTGCAAATTTACAAAAACTGCCTCTTAAACTGTCATGCACGACGTCACGGCATAACTTATTTGCAAATTCTCACTATTTAAGGGGTAACATGTAAATCGGCAAAAATGCCAGAGGTTGGTATGAGCACACAATTAAACTTTTTTTAATCTGTTTTCACGGAATTTAAATATACAGTTTTAACTATCAACTTAATCATTGCTATTTTATGTAAGCAGTTTAAAAAAAAACCGCATGGATAAAATTGATTCAAAATTTTGGTGAAGACTCGCTAATCTGGTCCCGTGTGCCACGCACACGCTTAGGCCGATTTTCAAAAAAGTTTATTTAAAAAAAAAAATATTTGTCACCAGTTTTTTAATTTCAGTATTTCTTTTAAACAAGATTTAAAACACGTGGCCTTTTAATTTGAAATTTTCTATCAGATTAATTGTTCGTTCTATCGTCATTCTGGTTATGCCTCTCACATTACCATTGCACTTGTTTGTTTTCAAGGAGGCATTACACTATGACGAACAAACAAACAAATTTTTAACAGTTTGACAGTTTGCCTGCTTTGTTCGTTTGCCTGCATTTGCTTGCAGAAACGTCAGCCTGCCTACATTTGGCTTTGTTTGCGAGTTTGGCAAACTGTCAAATACAAAAAAGTGCGAGTTTGTTCGCCATAGTCTAATACCTTCTTGAGGGTTCCTAAAAGTTTGGTTATGTTACTGATTGCAAAAGACAATGAAAGCTGTAATTCATTATCAAAGTTCTGATAAGCCGACAACAGAAATGGGTCGAGAAAGGGTATATTTCCCCTATTATGATACTAACGCCGTAAACTGCAAAAAGGGATGATTACAAGCAGGAAGAAACAATATTGAACACAAGTTATGGTGATGATGCGGGGGAGGGTGGCGAGGAGGAAATGATAAGCAATTCAGAAAAAGAGTGATAGAAAGAAGAGAGAGATTTGTAAAAATAGAGAATAGCAAAAATATCAACTCACTGTTCCACAGAACGGCACGGGCCACTTCACCCGGGCCTCGTCTGCCCTCCTCCATTTCTGTATTGTTTTTATAGTTTTTTTTATGTTTTCGGTTTGTTCATATAAAGATTATACGATTTTCAACGGGTTTTTTTCGAGAAAAGAAGGAAAAATGATTGGCAGGAATAAATATAAAATATAGTCGTAAATTAAGTACACTATTAGAGAAAGAAGATTGCAAAAATTTAGACAAAAATGAACGAGAATATATAGACAAACAAAATGGAAAACCTAAATCATTCTTAAGATCGTTGGTAAGAAAGTAAGTAAGTAGTTTATCTTCATTCATGATGTGTACCAGAGACAGATTGCAATGTTCTGACGCGAGAAGGGGGTTAGTGCGCAATACTTACTCTGCGGCTGCGGGGGAAGCGCGTAGGTCTGGCTCGTGTTCGGCTTGGGGTAGTAATTTTGCGGCGACGGACTGTGCGTACGCTTGCCCACGTTGGTCACCACCGGCGGATTCACCTGCTAGAAAAAAATGTGAAAATGAGAGTTTTATTAAATCATCTTGAGTTGTAGAGCCTTACCGTGGGAACCTTATGGATCAGGTGCTGCTGGTGAGGTGGCATCGGATTGGTTGGCCTTCCCGCTGGCAGGAAGATCTGCTGCTGTTGCTGTTGCGGGGGCGGAGGTTGCTGCTGCTGCTGCTGTTGTTGTTGCTGCTGAATGTTGTGAACAGGAAACATCTCCCTGAAAAAGAAACAACACAAATTTCGATAAATATTCCCTCTCAAACTCTCCCAATGCTGCTCCTCCGTACGCTGCTTCCTTCATCTGCCTCTTCCGGATGTTGTCGTCCTCGTTGAGAACCTTTTTCAGCTGCAGAAACAGCTGCTGCTTTTCGTTGCGCAGTTCCTGCAGCGTTTTCTCCATCATCGAGATCTGCTCCTTGGTTTCGCCGAGCGTCATAACGTCCTGCTTTTCCCGAGCCTCGCGCTCCTTCCGTTGGCGTTCCTCCTCCACTTCGGCTTCCATCTCTGGAAATTAAAATTGCCATAAATTTGATTACCGTGAAATCCCGGAACCTGTGCGCCACCGCAGCAGCTTACCTTGCTTCTTGCGTTCCCGTTCCCGCATGATGTGGCGCTTGAGGGCGTTCCAGAGCTGTTCCTCCTGAAAATTCCAAATCATTTTGTAACGCCCAAGCCAAATAATCAGAAAACCTGTTTACCTTTTCCGTTTTTGCCACGGGTTGGGCCGGCGGTTGTGGTGGAACCGTTTTCAGATACTTCTTGGCACTCATACTTGGTCACTTCTTGTGGTGTAGAAATACGACGAAATTTTCCGGGAAATGGACCGAAATTTGCTGGAAAATATGCTGGAAAGGGGTGAAAATCGATCGCGCGAGTTAAAACTTTTGGAAATGATTGACGTTTTGTTTTTGTTGCGTGCGACAGGGTTGCCAGTTTTTTTTTACAGAAATCTGTGATATTTTTTTCAGAATTTAAAGTCTGCACATCATTGTTTAGGGCCATCCATAAACCACGTGGACACTTTTTTAGGAATCTGTTACCGCCCCCCTCCCTCCCGTAGACAATTTCCATACAAATAAAATCTTTTTTGTATGAAGCGTGGACAATCACCAACCCCCCTTCCCCTCTACCCAAATTAAGAAATCAAAAATTTAAAATTTCTTAAATAAAAAAAAACTGAAAATTTGAAATTCTTAAATTGAGTACTATAAACAGGGTATCAACTTTGGCCTAACTTCTAAATTTTCATGTACAACGATAAAAAACACGATTAAAACCCATTTCTGACCATTTTTGTCATGTTAATGAAAAAAAAGTTATTGACAAGACAACATTTTTTTTATGGATCAACTATGGTCCCCTTGGAACGAGCTGTCAAGTAGGACCTTTTCTGTCAAGGGCCGTGAAGTTAATTTTTAAAAATTGAATTAAAAATCCATTTTAAATCCTTTGCGGTCGTTCAAAGAGTCATTGTACTCAGAAAAATAAGCTTTATCGTTGTGAACAATAATATCACAAATGTAATCTTAATATTGGGACCCAATTCTAAAACTAGAAATATGAAAAACTTTGAATTCTTAAATTCTTAAATTCTCGAGTTTTTTTTGAAAAGGTCCTATAAACAAAATTTTCACTTTTTGCTTTTTGGGTGTTTTTGAATACCCCTGACTCAAGGCGGTTCTAAAAACACCCAAAAAGCAAAAATTGAAAATTTTGTTTATAGGACCTTTTCAAAAAAAAGTCGAGAATTCTTTTTTTTTGTTTCTGTCATACGACTGCTGTAAATTCTTAAATTCTTAAATTCTTAAATTCTTAACTTCTTCAATTCTTAAATTCTTAAATTCTTAAATTCTTAGCTTAGATTGCTGATATTATTGTTTATAGCGATAAAGCTTATTTTTCTGAGTACAATGACCCTTTGTACGACCACAAAGAGTTTAAAATGGATTTTTAAATCAATTTTGAAAAATTAACCTCACGATCCTTCTTGACAGAAAAGCTCCTTTCTTTTTTGTCCGCCTTGTGGGCAGATTTTGGGATTAATTCACCTCGACCGTCATAGCGACTATCTTTTGTGATTCCCTGTTATACTCTTAAGGCTGCAATTTGCTCGAATCTTATTGAGAAGAATCAAGCTATCTGTTTACAGCCTTTTTCCCAATGCACATATACACTGGTAGAGTGCGCTTGAACGCTATACGTTGAAGCGTGGTTGGTGCGGAAGGAACAATTCTCCTCCCGTGTTTTGCCTTCCTCACCTCACTGAGGCAAGGCTATAAAATCACTCAAAAATTGAACTTTTTAAATAAGCCTTCTAGATATACCTTTACGTATACATATCGGCTCAGAATCAAATTCTGAGCAAATGTCTGTGCGTGTGGATGGACGTAGAATTTTTTTTCTCACTCACTTTTCTCGGAATTGGCCCGACCGATTTTGTCCGGATCTATGTTTTTAGATTCGCCTTCAGGTCCTTTAAGTCTTTTTTTAATTTCATCCGGTTTGGTGCAGTACCTCAAAAGTTATGTTAGAAAAACTGTTTTGGTTGATACTAAAAAGGGTCATTATTTACATAATTTGAAAGCTCCGGCGGATAGCTGTCGGAACTTTCCGCTCAGTGCACGCCGTTCACGCACACAAACACTGCAGTGCTTTCAAATGAATAATAAAAATGTATCATAGATGGCAGCACTCAGATGTATAGTGTCTTTACTAAGTAAGCGTTAGCCAAAGCTTTCAGGAGGAAGGCAGCAACCACCTTCTGGTGGATTAAGTAACGTTTTTTGAGTCCGAACACTCATCAAATCTGTTAGCGCATCTTCGGCTAGTTGACCAGACAACTACCTTCCGAAGTGCACAAGTCAGCCGAAGCTATGTGCTCCCGAAGAGAGCGAACCGTCCTACGGTCGGACGAAATCCGTAGTGGTTGACTTAGCGAAGGAGAAATGAGCAACTTTGAAGATTTGTTGTGGCTCGCAGGCTGTTGATGTCCAACTTCAAATGATGAGGACGGACGGGGACTGGAGCGGTCCCTATTGGCTATTTTTAGATCTCTCCCTTTGTCATCAGTTATTTCGGCTCTCTGTATTGACCCGACTGTCGTCAGTTGGCATTGGAGCTCTTCCCCGAGTAGTCCAATTTTTGACTAACTCGAGGTTTCTCCAAAGCGCAGACAGCAGGGAAAGAAAACCTGTACTGATGATTTTGCGGGATGATCAAGGCTCCAAAGCTGCCACCCGAGGATTGAACCTCTGACCTTCCGCTTGTTGGCGGATCCCGTAACCACTAGACCACAGGAGGTTGGCAGAAGCTCCTACTTGACAGCTCGTTCCAAGGGGACCATAGTTAATCCATCAAAAAAAATGTTGCCTTGTAAAAAAAAAATTTGCATTAAAATGAAAAAAAGTGATTAGAAATGGTTTTTAATTGTGTTTTTTACCGTTGTGCATAAACATTGACATAGGGCTTTAGTACCCAATTCTTAAATTCTTAAATTCTTAAATTCTTAAATTCTTAAATTCCTAAATTCTTAAATTCTTAAATTCTTAAATTCTTAAATTCTTAAATTCTTAAATTCCTAAATTCCTAAATTCCTAAATTCCTAAATTCCTAAATTCCTAAATTCCTAAATTCCTAAATTCTTAAATTCTTAAATTCTTAAATTCTTAAATTCTTAAATTCTTAAATTTTAAATTTAAATTTAAATTCTTAAATTCTTAAATTCTTAAATTTTAAATTCTTAAATTCTTAAATTCTTAAATTCTTAAATTTTAAATTCTTAAATTCTTAAATTCTTAAATTTTAAATTCTTAAATTCTTAAATTTAAATTCTTAAATTTAAATTTAAATTTTAAATTTAAATTCTTAAATTCTTAAATTCTTAAATTCTTAAATTTAAATTCTTAAATTTAAATTCTTAAATTTAAATTCTTAAATTCTTAAATTCTTAAATTCTTAAATTTAAATTCTTAAATTTAAATTTTAAATTCTTAAATTCTTAAATTTTAAATTCTTAAATTCTTAAATTCTTAAATTCTTAAATTCTTAAATTCTTAAATTCTTAAATTCTTAAATTCTTAAATTCTTAAATTCTTAAATTCTTAAATTCTTAAATTCTTAAATTCTTAAATTCTTAAATTCTTAAATTCTTAAATTCTTAAGCATTAGCATTTGGAGGACGCCGCGGGTTGGTTGTAACAGTATTCCTAATTCCAGTCTAAACTCACCAAGTCGCCATGGCCTAGTAGTTAGCATTTTTGCTTACCAATCCAAAGGACGGGGGTTCAAACCCCGCCTCCAGCGACTTTGATTTTTCGTTCATATTCAGCATTTCAAGTATTTCTATGTCCTTATTTTTCTCGATGGGAGCAGATGGGAATCGAACCCAGAACCATTCGCTTACAAAGCGAACAACGTAACCATTCAGCCACAGCTGCTTCTTCTTAAATTCTTAAATTCGCGGATTGGGTTTTGGAGTTTTGGGACGGCACGGATTTGGAAATTTAAAATGCAAGATGGCGGCCAAAATGGCTATGATTAAATATTGAGAAAATGCATTTCGGAATTTAATCGGCAATCAAACACTGAAATGTGACTAAAATGGGGTCGCAGAATCTTAATTTGGAGTTAAAAGTGAGAAAAAAAAAATTGTCCATGATTCGATTATCCGAACTTCCTAAAGGACGTATTAGACTAAGGCAAACAAACAAACAAACTCGCAGTTTTTGACAGTTTCTCTACTTTGTTTGTTTGCAGCCTGCACATATTTTTTCTTGTTTGCGAACTTGCCGAATACAAGTTTGCGAGTTTGGCAAACTGTCAAACACGAAAAAGTGCGAGTTTGTTTGCGGTAGTGTAATAGCTCCTTTACGCTTAGAAACATAGATGTTGCAACCAGGGCTGAGCGGGCGGAGCTGTAGGTTAGTCGTCGACTAACAAGTTCTGTAATTTCGGAATACATTCGTCCGGCTTCAGCTGAAGATTCATGCTGTCCCATGTTGCATGTTCGAGTGTAGACCTACGGAAAACCTTGCCGCGAGGAGAGGTGAGTGAGAAGTACACGAACCACCTACGACATAATTCCTCGGGCGGCCCAGGTCAACTCGAAGTTACCCCAGGCACCCCCAGTGCAGGACACATTGGGGGTAGAAAGCGGATAGATATTTCAGTGAATACAATAATTATGACAATATAGTTTCATATAATCCTTATTCCTTGATCTTACCTTTTGACACTATCAAACCTAGCAATATTACTATTGCATCTTACCATTCCCTTTTGATAGTGTCAACTTCAAACCTTCATCCATTGTGCAATTAACACATAATTTTCGCTATATTCTTCATGCGGAATCGTCGTCTACTTTCTTCGCCTTATTATCACTGAACCACGGCGCGATATTGTTCTCACATTTTTTTGAGATTCAACGACCGATTGTTATTCACGCACTTATAAAAATACTTGTTCTGTTTCGCGGCTTTGTGAAAAATACACGTGTGTTGGCTTATACAATGACTTTTTTGGTCATCGTATGCTCGCAAGGTACATGAAAGAGAAAAAGAGAAAAAATGGGATAAGTAGGGGAGAGTGGGGCGACTTGATCCCCGGGGAGATTTGATCCCAAGCCTGTATCTCGTCAGCATGTGGGTAAAACAATTAGCTTTGTTCTAGAAAGTTGTGCGAAATTGACTAAAACTCATTGTAGAATACAAAGAAAAAAAAAATAAAAAATGTTTAAATTGAGTTACACACATTTTTCGAAGAAGTGCTGCAAAAAACATCCAAGAGATCTTTTTTTTTTGTTTTGATAAGTATAGAAAACACTCAAAAATTATTCAAAAAAATATTTTTTATACATGAATTGTTTGATAAACATATCAACTCCAAAACCCTTACGCATTTGACGTTAAATTTATCGTCATACTATTTTTACAATCAATTGTTTAAAAAAGTGCGTTTAGGGAGACTTGATCCCTGCATTTTTACAGTCACTGGAATCAGCCTCATGATTAAATAATTTGGCTGGGTTTTCGTACATAGTTTCCTTCAGTATAGTTGTACATAACTAACTGCAGTTTGAACCATTTTTCAAAAGTTTTGTAAACAAAATTTACCAGCTTTGTAAACATGCTCAATTTCGGTCTAAAAAGAAAATTTTAAGTTTTTAAATATTTTACACGCTAAACTTGTTATATTTTGAACACAAACGTACAGGTTTAATTTGAAATTGCTGTATCTTATAGAAAATTAAAAGTTTGGATAAATAAGGAAAATTTTGCTTGAGATTTCTTCAAATTGTTGAAAGGGGGATCAAATTACCCCCAACATTTTGAAAAAGCCGGTTTAAAATATTTTTTTAAAACGCTTGGCATTATTCGAAGAGTTTATCTGATGAAATACCCTTATCAGCCAAACATAGTTGAATGTTTAAGCTTTCAATTCATGCAAAAAGATCATAGTTATGTAAGAAATTGACAGAGTTATGTGCGATACAAAAAAAGGGGATCAAGTCTCCCCACTCTCCCCTACAATGTAAAATAAAATCGAACATTGAATAACAGACTAACACATAAAGAAAGAATAAAGAAACATTATTTTGCAACTAGACAGAACTACCAACTTGTAACGAGATGTTTACAAGATAACAACTGAAGTTGTGAAATATGGGACAGGACAAACAAACTAGAATAGTTAATATATATAATAAAACAGATTGAACGTACCTTTAATCATATTAATAACAGTTATGCCCAAATTCCTTACCAATTTTTTCAACTGTTACATTTCTACAATAATGTATTGCGATTCCAAGTTTGAAGAATAGAGTAGTTAAGTTTGTGAGGTAAGGGACAAGTTATAGCAATAGCAAAATAAATAGATGGATAGATTTTACTAAATTTTATCTTAAAATAATAGGAAAAATCTAGCCTGTTTTGAAAATAGCCAATGCACCAATTGCAAACATACAGCATTTCACGCTCACACCGTATAGAGTAAGTGTGATAAACTATATGTCGACATTCGGCGCATCACCTTTTTCAAAATACAGGAAATGATAGAAGGAAGGCTCCATTATGTAGAGCGGAAGGCTTCTGCAACACTTAGAACTCAGACCAGGCATCCTCTGAAATAAGAGAGAAAGACAAATATTAAAATTGTGGTATTATCACTAAATCCTATCATCCTTTCACCCCCCAAGACATGGTCTATCCTTCGTGCCTTCGTGTCTTGGGTGATGGCGAATTCTACCTTCTTCAATGATCTTCGGACCACCTCCAACTAGAATTCACAACAGGACCTCCCTCGGCTCCAGTTTACAACATGACAGCGACGAGAACACAGCCGAATGGGAGTTGACAGTATTAAATGCATGCTATACCCTTTGCTTTGCTGGATACTTACTAATAGCAAAGGGCGAGAGTCCTGCGACTCTCAGCAATCATGAATACTGCCCATTTGCCACAGGAATCTAAACATTTATGAATTGAAAATTTAAGAATTTAAGAATTTAAGAATTTAAGAATTTAAGAATTTAAGAATTTAAGAATTTAAGAATTTAAGAATTTAAGAATTTAAGAATTTAAGAATTTAATAATTGAAGAATTTAAGAATTTAAGAATTTAAGAATTTAAGAATTTAAGAATTTAAGAATTTAAGAATTTAAGAATTTAAGAATTTAATAATTTAAGCATTTAAGAATTAAAGAATTAAAGAATTTAAGAATTTAAGAAATTAACAACTTAAGAATTTAAGAATTTAAGGATTTAAGAATTTAAGAATTTAAGAATTTAAGAATTTAAGAATTTAAGTATTTAAGAATTTAAGAATTTAAGAATTTCGTTTCGTTTTCGTTTTCGTTTTACGGAGCAAGGTGGGGGACGCGGCCTCAAGTCAGTCCAAGTCCGGTTTCTTGTGGAAAAAAGGGTAGTGGCCGAACTAGTATTGCAAACAAAATGAACACCACCGGAAGATATAGGGGATCGGGAGGGGGAAGGTGAAAGAAAATTAGTGTAGGTGTGAGTAGTAAGAACTTGGATGACTTGAGCAGTTACGGTAATCTAAGTTTAACACTGAATAAAGGAAATCTGAAATTATGATCCAAAGTAAAAAGGCCCGGAGAAATTAAATTATGAGTTAATTAAATAAGAAAATGTAACTAATCGCAGATTTATACAAAAGAAACCTATGATGTATTTCAAATTTAAAGGAAATTAAAAAAAAATACTGGAAAACAAAAAATGGAAACCAACTTGTCTTGGGAATATAAATCTTGAGGACTTTTTTCTGGGCCCCGTCCTGTCGCGTCCGTCAGTAGCCTTGTCGTACATTACAACTAGAAGCAGATCTGCTAATGAATTAGTACACTCCGACAAGTTCAACTGATCATTTAAGTCCAATTATTCATTTACAGAAAACTAACTAACTTGAATCAACAACCATAACAAAACTGTCTGAAAGTAACTTGAATCTCAAATCCCCGAAATTATAATTGCAAAGCCAAACATTCCTTTACCTTGTTTTTAAACCTGACTTGCCGCTTCCAAAACCAATAAACATAAATGAACAGTTCATACTTTACAAGTTGAATACTCTTCGTTAAGAAGACTATTTCGTGCCTTCCATTTCATTAGGGCACAGAAGCTCTGCAAACAAGAGTGTATCCCTATCATACCTAATATAAACTGTCAATTGAGTGAAAGAGATGAACTCCTGTTCACAAAACCCTTGTGTCCATTTGAAATGTTAGGCTCCATTTGATCGTCAAAACTCCTGTAAATCCTCGATTCGCAACAATGGTCGATACAACCATAATCCGAGAACCGTTAGTTCAACAGATTAACGAATTTTGTCCGATATCATTTCATTATTGATTGATCGAGACTCTATGGATGTTTTGACAATCCCGAATGGTTAGTATATCACTTAAATTATAATCAGAGATTCTGATAGCATCACTTAACTTGTTTACACAGAACTGTCGGCCTGGAATTATTAAACAATCTAAAGTTACAAAAAATTATAATCCCACAATGCCTAGAAGAGACCTCTCTTATTGTTGTGCGTAAGCGTTGCTTTGCTTTATGAATTTCTACCTAAGCTAACGATGTATCAAAAAGATTTAAACCTGTTCCTACCAGATTTTATAAACAAGAATATTGAGATGCAAATAAAAAAATCAATATCTTGCAATTTTACATAGTATAAAAGTTGTGATTTCTATCAACACAAGTATATAAATATAAAATAAATGTGTGATATATATCAACATCGGAAACCATCTTTGCAAATAGCCCTGAAACGACGGCAACGTGTGGCTCCATCTCCAGGGTAGGTTAGTCGTCGACTAACAAGTTCTTAAAAAAATAAAATATTTAAGTCACCCTTCTTAAACAATCTTGCGCCCTCAGCATAGCCCAAGAGAAACTTTGCATTTTGCAAATTTGCCAAATTGCCGATTTGTGTTGCGACTTCACGAAAAAGATGTAAGAAGGCCCCAAGGCGCCCAAAATACCATTTTTTTAATTAGGGGATGTTGCAACTTCTCAAACAGGGATTGGCAGGTATGTCATACAAAGATTGAATTTTCGGAAAAAAATATCTTATGATACTACTTGATCAAACATAAATTTTATCCCAGTTGATACATCAATGAGAATGACAAAAAGACTAAATACAGATAAACGCAAATTAAACCCCAATTCCCTAATTTCCCTCCCCTCTCTCACCACAACTTTCCCAGCGCCCGGTGCCCACACGCGTCGATCGTGCCCAGCACCAGCTCGCTCAACTCCACCGTAAGCTCATCCTGGCCCTTGTCCGCATCAATCTGTCTCCAATACGTGTCGTCCCTCAGCTCTGCGAATTTACCCATCACGCGCCGCTGGAACTCGGGCACTTCGTACCGTTCCTCGCCGAAGCCTCCGCGCTTCGCAAGCGCTTCCGCCGTCAACGTCAGCAGGATCACTAGGTCCGGCTTGAGCAGGCCCGCTTCCGGCGCCTTGCACCACTCCATGTCGAGTCCTTCACAGGATTGAAAGTGGGTTAGGATTTTTGTATTAAGATTTACCAACTATTTCTCACCTTTGGCTGAACTGAACGCAACTCCCGAAAACGAGTACCGATCCACGATCAGAGTGGTTCCATCTTGCAGTAACTGTTCCATCTGCTTTCGGGCTTCCCACCGGTTAAGTGTGAAAAGCAGGTGGATCCCTTCATCGGTGAAGTTATCTTTGTTGGTCAGGTAAGAGTTGATAAGCTTGCCGCAGTCCGTTGACCGGTCCGGGAAGTTCATAAATTTGGCCTTGCGTCCGGATTGGGTTAGGTGTTCCACTAAAAAACAATCAACCCACGAAATCAAACCCGAAAAAATCCTGCGCCAAACTCAAACCGAATCTTACCTATCCGCTTGCATTGTGTGGTTTTACCGGCCCGGTCACATCCCTCCAGCACGATCAGGGCTCCTCGTTTTTGAACTATCGACATTGTGGAATGGAATGTAACTCGATTTGTAGTGGGCGACCAATCTAGAGAGTTCAGCGCAGGCCTAATCCACTTCATCAAGTTACGGTTTTGGCGCGCAATTTCACCCAAGATCATGGCTCAGATGTTTAAAATTTTGACGTGAACGCTCGTGAAAGTGCAGAAACGTCACAACAAATCGAAAAATAAAACAGCAGAGATGTGAGCCGGCATACAAATTTCATAGTACCTCTAGGGGAGGCTGTCGTAGAGTACGTAACGTACGTAAATTATGAAGAAATAAAATTATAAAATTATAAAATTATAAAGTTATAAAATTATAAAATTATAAAATTATAAAATTATAAAATTCCCAATAATTTCATGTTTTGGTTTCACCACGGACGGGGAAGTAAATGTTGGCCCAGTCTAACTCAGAGGTTAGGTCGTTAGCTCAATCCTGTAGGAGTCGTCTCCCTGGGTCCTGTCTCGGTGGAGTCGCTGGTAGGCAGTTGGACTAACAATCTAAAGGTCGTCAGTTCTAATCCCGGGATAGATGGAAGTTAATGTGTAAAATGAGATTTGCAATTGGGTCCTAAAATAAAGCTTAGATTGCTGATATTATTGCCTTCAGCGAAAAAGCTTATTTATCTGAGTACAATGACGCTTTGTACGACCACAAATAGTTTAAAATGGATTTTTAAATCAATTTTTAAAAATTATCCTCGTGGTCCTACTTGACAGCTCGTTCCAAGGGGACCATAGTTGATCCATCGAAAAAAATGTTGTCTTGTAATTTTTTTTTTGCTTTAAAATGAAAAAAAGTGATCAGAAATCGTTTTTGATCGTGTTTTTTACTGTTGTAGATAAAAATTGACATAGGGCTTTAGTACCCAATTGCCTCAACAATCAAGCCTTCGGACACTTATGGTACGTTCGTTTGATGGCTAGTTCCACACTGAGTGCCGCACTCAGAGCTGTCAAAGTGTTTCTTTGAAGAAACTCGCGCTAGTTTCGCACGAGTTTCGCCGCCATCTTGGAACTGAAACTCTAGTGCCGCACTCGATATTTTTTCAGTTTCTTGCGAGTTCCACGCGTACTGACAAATGACGTTCGATTGAACCAAAACTGGCACCGACGAGTGCGGCACCATTAGTTTCGAGTAGGAATCTCTCAATCGAGAACGCCAAGGCAAAGCTGTAGAGCGAATAATTTGATTATTTTGATCATTCGAGAAATTAAAAGTGCTACATGGAGTTAAACTATCTGATAAGCTGCTGTGAAGTTTTCCATGACAGCTGTGAAAGTTTCACTCCAGAGGTTACCCAAGAGGATGTTACCGGCTCACAACTCACTTTTTAATTGGGTACTAAAGCCCAATGTCAATTTTTATGTACAACGGTAAAAAACACGATTAAAAACCATTTGTGATCACTTTTTTTCATTTTAATGCAAAAAAAAATATTTAGAAGACAACATTTTTTCGATGGATCAACCATGGTCCCCTTGGAATGAGCTGTCAAGTAGGAGCTTTTCTGTCAAGAAGGACCGCGAGGTTAATTTTTCAAAATTGATTTAAAAATCCATTTTAAACTCTTTGTGGTCGTACAAAGGGTCATTGTACTCAGAAAAATAAGCTTTATCACTGTAAACAATAACATCAGCAATCTAAGCTTCATTTTAGGACCCAATTTCTCGATAAAACTCTTAATTTTTATTTTGAATTTTGTTTTCTATTCGTTATTTAGGAATGACCTTCCCACATTGTCATTTCAACCAAACTGGTATGAAATTTAAAGAGCAAACATTTTTCACACCGGGTGACGCAAAATTTGCAAGTTTGCCGTAGAAAAGTCAAACCGCGAGTCTCGTCGAGTAAAATCGTCTTCAAAATTACAATTTGCTGCTAGAATTACCACTCAAAATTGCACAACAGGACGCTTATTGTTGAAAATTACACCAGAGTGTTACATTTCAGTGAAAATGTTTTAAATCTCTGCCGAAAATCGGCCCCGAAAAAGGATCGTGTCATTGCGGCTCCGCGAGCAAACGTCAAAAGTTTCTCTTTGACAGGTACGCTTCGGTCACACAAATTGCGTGCGTGTGTGTTTGTGTGTGCGTGTGTGTTGTGTTCCCCACCCGCTGCCGATCCGAGGCTCTGCCAAAGCGCTGTCCGTCCAAAAGTGTCGGAAAAAGGGAACGCCATATTGAACAAAAGAAGACGGCGAAAGGAACCTTCCTCGGGGGACCACGGATTCGGTCCGTCATCAAGAAGAGCCCATCGCTGGAACCGGAGTGGACTTGTGTGCGTGTGTGTGGTGAAGACGGCTTCCGCGGGACGGATTTCCCGGTGGAACTGTTCCGTCGCGCAAAAGGACCAGAATGTCGCTGAAGAAAAGTTGGTGTTGAAAGGCAAAAAAGAGAGGAAAAAAAGGAATCTTTACGGGCGAAAGAAGTGGTGTTTGTGGATCTTGGCGTGTGAGTGTGTATTTTGGTGCTCACTGTCCAGGTGCACCCACCGCAGGATCGAAGGATTAGAAGCGGAATCGACTACGCCGGCAGGATTGGACAATGTAAGGATATCAAAGTTTGTAAGGGTGATGACACGGCGGTGAATCGATTTTTGTTGTTGTCAGTGTTGGAACTCCGATGAAAGCATCTCGAACTGAAGATATTAATCAGTTCCTGAAATATTGATGGCATTCTCCCTGGACATGATGTTCAAGTTCACACGAACAAGTTACTGTACCCAAAATCCTAGCACCAAATTACAAATTTATACAAAGCTGACACTAAAACTGATCTTTACGGCCTTGCTACAATTTTAAATCTGCCTAGTTTGATTTTCCTTCAAAAAATATAAAAAAGAGATCTTAATTTAGTTCTTTTTTGCAATGTAATTTTTGGACGATTCTGACTTCATATAATTATTTGAAGATTACTTTTCGAAAGACCTTAAAAAGCTAGTAGTTTGTTTGGAAACTCATTACATCAAGTCTGTCCCAAGAAGTTTTTGCCTTCCTCACCTTACTGAGGAAAGGCTATAAAATCACTCGAAAACTGAACTTCGCAATTAGACCTCCTAGACCCACCTTTATATATACCTATCGACTCAGAATTCTGAATTCTGAGCAAATGTCTCTGTGTGTGGTGGGATGTTGATCGAAAAATTGTCATTCGATTATCTCGACATTGGCTGAACCGATTTTGTCCGTTTAGGCGTCATTCGATCCGTCTTGGGGTCTCATAAGTCGCTATTGAAAATTATGCGGTTTAGTTAAGTACTTCAAAAGTTATGCTAAAAAACGATTTTAACAAAAGTCCGGAAGATTGTAAAAAGGGTGGTTTTAGTAAAAAAAGAACCCGGCACGTTGTACATTTTTAAAAGATATTTAAAAGACCTTTCCAACGCGACCAATACATTGAAGATCTGACAACCCTGTCAAAAGTTATTAGCACTTAAGTGTTATCTGTGTACTTTTTGGAAGCCGGATCTCAGATATCATGATGAAAACGTTGTCCGGATCTATCATGCAACCTGTCATTGAACAGGTAATCAAATGACCTTTCCAACGCGTCCAATACATTGAAAATCGGACAACCCTATCAAAAGTTATAAGCACTTAAGTGTTTTATACACTTTTTAGAGGCCAGATCTCAGATATTTTGATGAAAACGTGGTCCAAATATATCATGCGACATGCGAGGTATTTAACCCTCTCCCGCCCATGGTTACTCCAGAGCACCAAAACTTCGAACTCAAATATCTCGGAACTGACACAACCTTTCATGGTGCTTTAAGTTGCATGTGTTCATGTAGAATGTATACTAACATCTCTCCAAATTTCATCAAATTTGGTTAAGCACAAGCAAATTACAGTACGAAGTGTAAACAAAAATGGGCCAATTTTAGGGAAATAAATAAGACCTGTTTTCGAAAGCCCGTAAAAAATACCAAACACAAAATTTTATGAAACAAAAAATGTTTTGCTATCATTTGAACCTTGGACAAGAACCCCTGTGAATAACATTGTGAATTTGGACCGGTTTTAAGTGTTTTTCAAGCTTTTTCATTTGGTGCACCAGAGCACCACCTAGGCATATGAGCAACTAAATCAGGGGTGCTCAAAGTTTTTGAAGGCCGGGCCAAATTTGAAGCTCAAATGAGCTGGCGGGCCAAATTTACAAAAAAAGGTTGTTAAAAAAATAAATTACGTTATTTTAATGTAAAAGAATACATTTCTGTTAAATATTTAAAAAAATGTCTTTTCAAAATAATAGAAACCACAAAATAACGAGTTACTATCGGTATTGTTGTTTCTGGTATTTGAAAAAAAAAGTTCTTAGCTGAATGTACTTGTGTTTTCAAAAAAAAAAAAAAAGTTTTGTTTTTATATTTCGAAAATTGTGGTGACTTTACATGTTGAACAATTCTTCTATAAGTTAAGTGTGGCTAATAAACAATCGTTGAGATCCAGAATTTGAACATTTCAATGAAAAACAACTTTTAGAAAATGTTTTAAGCTTCCGTATAGTTAACCTGCAATCATTTTTTTCAAAAAAAAAGCGAATCAACATTTATTTATTTAATCGAAAATTCACTAAAATTCAAATTATTTTAAATAAACCCAAACATGCTCAAATGATTTTAAATGCAAAGGAATGCATATTTAATTAATTTCAGCTAAATGCACTTAAATTTATTATTTTTAAGTTTTTTGAAAATATATTTATGCTCCTGGTTTTTTAATAATGGTGGAGGGTGGGTTGATCGACGAAAGCTTTGTAAAATATTTGCTGCAAACTTGATCCTCCGATTTCCACATTTTGTCTGCCTGAATCAGTTGATAGTCAATCAGATTCGTTATCTAACTGTAATGAGCTCGAATCCCTAAGGAAGTGCAATGTAAGTTTGAGGGTGACTTGCAAATTAATAAAGAAAACTTTTATTTTTGCAACTATTACAGAATTCTACCTAAGTCAAACTTGAACGTTTTTTGATATTTCTAAAAATGTTTGATGAAAGTTTTGACGATATTTACTAGTTTCACTCATATTGAAACGTGTGAAATTGTTTTAATTATAAAATATTTTGAACAAATTATTTGTATCCTAAAGTGGGGATCAAAATATTGATAAACCATAAGTTTCTTTTTATCTAATCTAATCTAATCTAATCAGACCCTATCGCAGCCAATCTTTCGAAGGGATCCTGGAGAGTGCCTTAGGTTAGATGACGCCTAGCACTCTTCTTGTCATTTATTAACATTTACAGTGCACCATTGCATTAGAATGCATTGAAACATCACAAGCGTTAAACCGGCCAGGCCTACTGCGTAAAGCCGTATCGCAGAGATGACTCGTAATTGGGTTGAGTTTGAGCACTGAGTGTTCGAACAACAACACAATTCTGAATCGACAGGAGGAAGAAGCGTGGGGACACACCACCATACGCTCCGAGATTTTGGTTGTATTCGTTGGTTTATCAAGGTTTGGTACTCCGGGACCCTCTGGGATGGGACATTGTATTTCCACGAATGCCCTGGACTCTATTTGCCGTGGTTATAGCGCCACAACTCGCTCTCTGTAATAGTATTCCTAATTCCAGTCTACGCTCACCAAGTCGTCGTGGCCTAGTGGTTAGCATATTTGCTTACCAATCCAAAGGACGGAGGATCGACCCCGCCTCGAGCGACTTTGATTTTTCGTTCATATTCATCATTTCAAATTTATATGTTCTTAACTTTCTCGTTGGGAGCAGATGGGAATCGAACCCAGAACCATTCGCTTACAAAGCGAACACCGTAACCAGTCAGCCACGGCCGCTCCGTTAAACCATAAGTTTCTTTTTATTATCAAAAAAAATAAAAAAAGATTGTCATATAAAAAATTAAAATAAACCATAATTTTGAAAAAGTATAAAATCACTTTGCAAGTGGTCAACGGGCCATTTTACATGATCATTAAAAATGGGTCCGCGGGCCACAAAATATCACATCGCGGGCCACGTTTGGCCCGCGGGCCATACTTTGGGCACCCCTGAACTAAATATTCAGGAGCAGTTTTTTTCTAAATTACAGAAAAAGCTTATTTTTATCAAAACAAAAGGTTATAAACGTTTTGACTATCCATAATAAAGACAAAACATTGTTATTAGAACGATGGTTTTATAATTTTCCTTATTTTTCATGAAAATGGTTGTTTGTGAGTTTTGAATGAGTCAATCAATGAAATCTGAAAATGCAGAGATTTTAGAATTTGTAATTTCATACTTCAGAAATATGATCTTATAGCAAAAAACAAGTAGTTTTTAACACATTTCGAAGTATTTTCAAGCAACTGAATCAATAGATTTTAAGAAAACGAGATTTTGTGATTTAAAAAAAAGTTGCTCATCTTCCTGATGGTGCACCACTTAAAATTCAACTTTTTTGCACCAATTCGATGTTTGTGGGTCAAAGTAAAGTATTTCCTGCATTATTGTATCAAAATTTAGCCATTTACTATTTTTTCGATTAGCAAACAGCTCTGGGCGTTAGAGGGTTAAAAGACCTTCCTACGAGCGTGTCTATTTTGGATAGCATTACCCTTTAAATGTGAGGAAGGCACTAACCACCTAAAGGTGGATTTAAGTAACGTTTTTTTTTTATCGAACCGTTTGATTCTTCCGGATGCATCTCCTAAAACTTGATTTTTCCTAAAATAGTCTTTAATTTTTAATGCCGATGCAAAAACCATTTCCAAATCTACAAAAAATACTTAGACAAAGATTTTGTGACGAACGCATTTTTCTCGTAATGATTTATTTGGCATAGCCTTTAAGGTGAAGTCGTTGATCATTTTCGAAAAAAATTGATCATTAGTCTAAAAAGCTCTGCATCTACTTCAATTTTAAGAATTTCTGCACCAAAATGAATCAGCATGTGCCAGTTGTTGCCTTCTTGAAGCCACTGAAGGATTTTTTTATCTAAATCAATTGTGCTTCAAAATTTATATAATTTTGTGGTACAATCATTGACGTTCAGTTGGCAATCATTGATTAATGACGATTTTCATAACTTTGCAAGGAATGGGATAATCGTTACCAAAAGGAATCAGCATGTGTAGGGCACTATTTTAAACAACTTGTAGAAGGAATTTTATCAAAAAGTTGATACACATATACAAAATTATAAAATTTAAGATAGGTTACTTGAAATATGTAATTAAGAAAACATGCTACATTGCCTGATATCATGAACATTTACAACAATTTACGAGCGATTTAAAGTATGATTCAATAATTTTATTTGACAATGATCTCACTAACTAATGTAAATACCACACCAAAGTTTTTTTGCTAGAATTTTGGTAAAGTTTTACTGAAGTTAAGTGATATTTGTCACTTAGACAGATAGTTTACTAAAATTTTACATAGATCTAGGGTTTTTTCTCAAAATTTATTTTCCCTAAAAGAGCAAGCAGATAGCAAAATCTAAACTTAGAAACATAAAAACACAATTGAATTGAATTTACTAAAATTTCAGTAAAAATGGTTTTCAAAACAACTGAAATTTCAATAAAATAAACGCCAAATTATTTTTCTTAAAAATTTAGCAGTTTTCTTGTGTCAGCTTGACAGATCATTTTCTGAAGATCCAGCAATCGTTGCTGCACAGCCAGTTCTGATATTCGTTTTCAGTTAACATTTACTGAAAACTGCACTACTGAAATTTTCAGTTAGTTTTTCGCTGAACATCAGTTAAAATTTTTATGGATCTGTCAAAGTTTGCTCAAATTTCAGCAAGTTTTCATTTACTGAAAATTTCAGTAGTGCAGATTTCAGTAAATTTAACTGATTTCAGTAATGAGAAATTGGTGTGTGGTATTTCAGTTATCAAAATTTGATTTTGCTTGCCATTAAAAATGTTTCCAGGACTGTAATTCATACCAAACCAAAAAAAAAAACAGGTGGTTAGCATCGAGGCATTTCTTACTCACATTTAGCTTACCTTTGTTTCTAAAGATCACAATACATTTGAAAGAGGATTTTTTTTTCGGCAGCATCCAAACAATAAGTCATAAGTGACATTTCAGTTTGACAGATATGCAGTTATAGATTTTTAAAACATCATTTTTTCGTTCATTATAGAATTTTAGCAAAAGTGATGATTACTGAAGGTGGTATTAGACTATGACAAACAAACTCGCACTCTTTCGCGTTTGACAGTTTACCAAGGGAGCGTTCAAATATTACGTAACGCAAATTCCGCCTCCCCCTCCCTCGCAACAAAATTTCCAAACAAATTTTAAAAATTGTGTATGGAGCGTATGCAATTTCATCACTTTTTAGGTGTACAAAGCAAAGTCTCGGTCCGAAACTTCAAACAATAGGGGTCAAATGACTAACCGAGCGTTTGAATGTTAATTCATGATAAGTTTCAAAAATTTAGCACCAATCCGTTTTGAAAACTAAAGGTAAAACTGAAGGCGCGATGATTTGTCGCCTAATCCTGTTTTTAAAACAAGACAGCAATTAAAATTTTTAGATACACTCAAACCCCGATGGTTTGACACCAGTTGTTGTCAAACGAACAGGGTCACTTTTTAGTTTGACACCCTCTTTACACGGAGCTCACCAAGCGATTGGTTTGATAGTAAGTGTGTATCCCGTGTAAAAAGTGACAGTTCGTCACCTTTTAGTTTGACATTGTCAAACCAACGAGATACAAATTAAAAAGTGTCCAACGAAAAAGTGATCAACCACCGTTGAGCGTAATTTTTTTTTAATTCAGGCATAGGGGCAGGGGGGGCAGAATGGACCAGGGGGGCAGAATGGGCCACCCTTGGTTTTGGGCTTTAGAATGGATTTAGACCAACCGTAAGGCAAGGGTCTTATAAAGGACGTCAAATAACATCACCATACCGAAAACGACGTTTGAATTCATTGTATTTTTCGAATTATGAGCAAAAATGTAAATTATTGACAAAACCACGCAAATGTTGTTTATTTCGAGGTTTTTAAATAAGCTTTCTGAAAAGTTGGATTGATTGAAAAAGTTTGTACAATGCTTATAATGTTACTAGATGTTACTACCAAGGTATGCAAACAACAACGGAACCTTCAAATCATTTAGAGGCTTGGTGGTGGAAGTGTTAAATGAGCAATTCTCTACAAAACCGGCCGATTTCGACCATTTTTATTTTTTGTATTTTTTGATTTGGCTCAAACTTTGTGGGGGCCTTCCCTATGACCAAAGAAGCCATTTTGCATCATTAGTTTGTCCATATAAATTTCCATACAAATTTGGCAGCTGTTCATACAAAAATGGTACGTAAATATTCGAAAATCTGTAACTTTTGAAGGAATTTTTAATCAATTTGGTGTCTTCGGCAAAGTTGTAGGTATTGTTAAGGACTATTTAGAAAAATAGGTACACGGAAAAATTTCCCGATTTTTTTAACTTTATTTTCACAAAAACTCAAATTCCCAAAATACGTATTTTTGATTTTCGAGATTTTGATATGTTTGGGACAAAATCCGCAACTTTGAGCTATAGAGAAACATGGTCAAAATCTGCCGCCGAGTTATGATTTTTGAAAACTGGTGATTTTGAAAAATCGAAATTTCATACATAAATTTTGACCTCATTTATGCAAAATTGAATTTGCAATCGAAAAGTACTTTACAGATTTTTGATAAAGGACCTTTTCAAGATATAGCCACCGAAAGTTTGATTTCAGCGAAATATTTGCAGTTTTTTTTTAAAATAGTGACCATGAGTGACCATCTCTAAAATATTTTTTGAAAGTTCAGAAAATTTGCTATAAAATTGTCTAAGAGACACCGAAGATCCTGGTTGTTGAGATACAGCGGCTTAAAGAAAAAGAAACACGAAAATTGAAGTTTTCTAAGTCTCACCAAACCCACGATTTTCTAATGACGATATCTCAGCACTAATGGTTCAATTTTCAATGTTACATGAAACATTCGTGAAATTTTCCGATCTTTTCGAAAAAAATATTTTGAAAAAAATTAAATCAATACTAACATTTTAAAAGGGCCAAACATTGAATATTATGCCCATTTGAAATGTTAGTCTTGATTTAAAAATTTTCAAAATATTTTTTTCGAAAAGATCGGAAAATTTCACGAATGTTTCATGTATTAACATTGAAAATTGAACCATTAATTGCTGGAAAATCGTCATTAGAAAATCGTGGGCTGTTTGGGTGAGACTTAGAAAACTTCAATTTTTGTGTTTCTTTTTCTTTAAGCCGCTGTATCTCAACAACCAGAGGTCCAATCTTCGATGTCTCTTAGACAATTTTATAGCAAATTTTCTGAACTTTTCAAAAAAAATATTTTTAGAGATGGTCACTCATGGTCACTATTTTTAAAAATCGAAAAACTGCAAATATTTCGCTGAAATCAAACTTTCGGTGGCTATATCTTGAAAACGGGGCCCTTTATCAAAAAATCGGTAAAGTAATTTTCGATTGCAAATTCAATTTTGCATAAAAAAATGAGGTCAAAAAAAATTTATGTACGAAATTTCGATTTTTTCCAAAAATCACCAGTTTTTCAAAAAATCATAACTCGGCGGCAGATTTTTTGACCATGTTTCTCTATAGCTCAAAAGTTGCGGATTTTTGTCCCCTAAAACATATCAAAAAATCTCGAAAATCAAAAAATACGTATTTTGGGAATTTGAGTTTTTGTGAAAAAAAAGTTAATAAAAAAATCGGGAAATTTTTTTTTCCGTGTACCTATTTTTTTCTAAATAGTCCTTAACAATACCTACAAATTAGAGCAACACATGTCTCATGGTGAAAAACATTGGAAAGTGATAAACATTGAATAAAGAAGGTAATTAGCGAAAAAATTGTGCACTGTATTCCGCCGGGGAATTGAACCCCGTTCTATCTCATACCGTGAGAACGCATCACCGATCTGCCAACGGAACCAAACCACCGTGCTGAGAGGCGACCTCTTAGAACGTGATCTGTTTCTACTGGGTAATCGTATGACATTTGTTCCATGTCTCCGACGCAACCATAACACCAATTCTTTCGCTCTTCTATTATGTCAATTTCTCTCTTTCCAGTGGCTCTCCGAGATCCTTGTGGATCAAGTATATTTTTAGAAGCATTTGTGTCGTTGTTCATTAGGGTCATTGGGTGAATACTGAACACCTCGACCCAAATGCGACGTATAAACGCGGTTGCCTACTTGAACAATGACAACATTTGAGTGGATTAAAGCCACCGGCTTATTTTCGCAGTAATTTTGAGTTTTGACCCAGAAGGAGGGTAACCGTATAAATTAGAGCAACACATGTCTCATGGTGAAAAACATTGGAAAGTGATAAACATTGAATAAAGAAGGTAATTAGCGAAAAAATTGTGCACTGTATTCCGCCGGGGAATTGAACCCCGTTCTATCTCATACCGTGAGAACGCATCACCGATCTGCCAACGGAACCAAACCACCGTGCTGAGAGGCGACCTCTTAGAACGTGATCTGTTTCTACTGGGTAATCGTATGACATTTGTTCCATGTCTCCGACGCAACCATAACACCAATTCTTTCGCTCTTCTATTATGTCAATTTCTCTCTCTTCCAGTGGCTCTCCGAGATCCTTGTGGATCAAGTATATTTTTAGAAGCATTTGTGTCGTTGTTCATTAGGGTCATTGGGTGAATACTGAACACCTCGACCCAAATGCGACGTATAAACGCGGTTGCCTACTTGAACAATGACAACATTTGAGTGGATTAAAGCCACCGGCTTATTTTCGCAGTAATTTTGAGTTTTGACCCAGAAGGAGGGTAACCGTATAAATTAGAGCAACACATGTCTCATGGTGAAAAACATTGGAAAGTGATAAACATTGAATAAAGAAGGTAATTAGCGAAAAATTGTGCACTGTATTCCGCCGGGAATTGAACCCCGTTCTATCTCATACCGTGAGAACGCATCACCGATCTGCCAACGGAACCAAACCACCGTGCTGAGAGGCGACCTCTTAGAACGTGATCTGTTTCTACTGGGTAATCGTATGACATTTGTTCCATGTCTCCGACGCAACCATAACACCAATTCTTTCGCTCTTCTATTATGTCAATTTCTCTCTCTTCCAGTGGCTCTCCGAGATCCTTGTGGATCAAGTATATTTTTAGAAGCATTTGTGTCGTTGTTCATTAGGGTCATTGGGTGAATACTGAACACCTCGACCCAAATGCGACGTATAAACGCGGTTGCCTACTTGAACAATGACAACATTTGAGTGGATTAAAGCCACCGGCTTATTTTCGCAGTAATTTTGAGTTTTGACCCAGAAGGAGGGTAACCGTATAAATTAGAGCAACACATGTCTCATGGTGAAAACATTGGAAAGTGATAAACATTGAATAAAGAAGGTAATTAGCGAAAAATTGTGCACTGTATTCCGCCGGGGATTGAACCCCGTTCTATCTCATACCGTGAGAACGCATCACCGATCTGCCAACGGAACCAAACCACCGTGCTGAGAGGCGACCTCTTAGAACGTGATCTGTTTCTACTGGGTAATCGTATGACATTTGTTCCATGTCTCCGACGCAACCATAACACCAATTCTTTCGCTCTTCTATTATGTCAATTTCTCTCTCTTTCCAGTGGTCTCCGAGATCCTTGTGGATCAAGTATATTTTAGAAGCATTTGTGTCGTTGTTCATTAGGGTCATTGGGTGAATACTGAACACCTCGACCCAAATGCGACGTATAAACGCGGTTGCCTACTTGAACAATGACAACATTTGAGTGGATTAAAGCCACCGATTACCCAGTAGAAACAGATCACGTTCTAAGAGGTCGCCTCTCAGCACGGTGGTTTGGTTCCGTTGGCAGATCGGTGATGCGTTCTCACGGTATGAGATAGAACGGGGTTCAATTCCCCGGCGGAATACAGTGCACAATTTTTTCGCTAATTACCTTCTTTATTCAATGTTTATCACTTTCCAATGTTTTTCACCATGAGACATGTGTTGCTCTAATTTATACGGTTACCCTCCTTCTGGGTCAAAACTCAAAATTACTGCGAAAATAAGCCGGTGGCTTTAATCCACTCAAATGTTGTCATTGTTCAAGTAGGCAACCGTTTATACGTCGCATTTGGGTCGAGGTGTTCAGTATTCACCCAATGACCCTAATGAACAACGACACAAATGCTTCTAAAATATACTTGATCCACAAGGATCTCGGAGAGCCACTGAAAGAGAGAGAAATTGACATAATAGAAGAGCGAAAGAATTGGTGTTATGGTTGCGTCGGAGACATGGAACAAATGTCATACGATTACCCAGTAGAAACAGATCACGTTCTAAGAGGTCGCCCTCAGCACGGTGGTTTGGTTCCGTTGGCAGATCGGTGATGCGTTCTCACGGTATGAGATAGAACGGGGTTCAATTCCCGGCGGAATACAGTGCACAATTTTTCGCTAATTACCTTCTTTATTCAATGTTTATCACTTTCCAATGTTTTTCACCATGAGACATGTGTTGCTCTAATTTATACGGTTACCCTCCTTCTGGGTCAAAACTCAAAATTACTGCGAAAATAAGCCGGTGGCTTTAATCCACTCAAATGTTGTCATTGTTCAAGTAGGCAACCGCGTTTATACGTCGCATTTGGGTCGAGGTGTTCAGTATTCACCCAATGACCCTAATGAACAACGACACAAATGCTTCTAAAATATACTTGATCCACAAGGATCTCGGAGAGCCACTGGAAAGAGAGAGAAATTGACATAATAGAAGAGCGAAAGAATTGGTGTTATGGTTGCGTCGGAGACATGGAACAAATGTCATACGATTACCCAGTAGAAACAGATCACGTTCTAAGAGGTCGCCTCTCAGCACGGTGGTTTGGTTCCGTTGGCAGATCGGTGATGCGTTCTCACGGTATGAGATAGAACGGGGTTCAATTCCCCGGCGGAATACAGTGCACAATTTTTTCGCTAATTACCTTCTTTATTCAATGTTTATCACTTTCCAATGTTTTTCACCATGAGACATGTGTTGCTCTAATTTATACGGTTACCCTCCTTCTGGGTCAAAACTCAAAATTACTGCGAAAATAAGCCGGTGGCTTTAATCCACTCAAATGTTGTCATTGTTCAAGTAGGCAACCGCGTTTATACGTCGCATTTGGGTCGAGGTGTTCAGTATTCACCCAATGACCCTAATGAACAACGACACAAATGCTTCTAAAAATATACTTGATCCACAAGGATCTCGGAGAGCCACTGGAAGAGAGAGAAATTGACATAATAGAAGAGCGAAAGAATTGGTGTTATGGTTGCGTCGGAGACATGGAACAAATGTCATACGATTACCCAGTAGAAACAGATCACGTTCTAAGAGGTCGCCTCTCAGCACGGTGGTTTGGTTCCGTTGGCAGATCGGTGATGCGTTCTCACGGTATGAGATAGAACGGGGTTCAATTCCCCGGCGGAATACAGTGCACAATTTTTTCGCTAATTACCTTCTTTATTCAATGTTTATCACTTTCCAATGTTTTTCACCATGAGACATGTGTTGCTCTAATTTATACGGTTACCCTCCTTCTGGGTCAAAACTCAAAATTACTGCGAAAATAAGCCGGTGGCTTTAATCCACTCAAATGTTGTCATTGTTCAAGTAGGCAACCGCGTTTATACGTCGCATTTGGGTCGAGGTGTTCAGTATTCACCCAATGACCCTAATGAACAACGACACAAATGCTTCTAAAAATATACTTGATCCACAAGGATCTCGGAGAGCCACTGGAAAGAGAGAGAAATTGACATAATAGAAGAGCGAAAGAATTGGTGTTATGGTTGCGTCGGAGACATGGAACAAATGTCATACGATTACCCAGTAGAAACAGATCACGTTCTAAGAGGTCGCCTCTCAGCACGGTGGTTTGGTTCCGTTGGCAGATCGGTGATGCGTTCTCACGGTATGAGATAGAACGGGGTTCAATTCCCCGGCGGAATACAGTGCACAATTTTTTCGCTAATTACCTTCTTTATTCAATGTTTATCACTTTCCAATGTTTTTCACCATGAGACATGTGTTGCTCTAATTTATACGGTTACCCTCCTTCTGGGTCAAAACTCAAAATTACTGCGAATACCTACAACTTTGCCGAAGACACCAAATTGATCAAAAAATTCCTTCAAAAGTTACAGATTTTCGAATATTTACGTACCATTTTTGTATGAACAGCTGCCAAATTTGTATGGAAATTTATATGGACAAACTAATGATGCAAAATGGCTTCTTTGGTCATAGGGAAGGCCCCCACAAAGTTTGAGCCAAATCAAAAAATACAAATAAAATCCATTTCCGGTTTTGGTAGAGAATTGCTCAAATTAAAATCCACTTGGGGGCAGAATGGACCACCCTTATCCTGCCTTATAAAAGCAATCAAAAGTTATGAAATTTTGATTAAATTGATTATTTCACTCCTGGTAGCTTCACAAATAACGTTAAATGCAACATTAGTTGATTTTTTAGTTGTTTGGATGATTATTTGTAAAAATAGTGTCCTTTTTCAACATATTAACACTATTTTCAAAAATGTTTGTTTTGGTAAGTGACTATTTTCATAAAAGTGGTCTAACTTCATGGAAACTATGTTAGAAAGGTACCTTAAGTCATTTCTTATCTCCCTTCAACGTTGTATTAGACGAAATGGCTTGTATTCTAAGGTGGCCCATTCTGCCCCGCAGGGTGGCCCATTCTGCCCCGCACCTTGGAAAAGTAGTCGAAAAAACTTTTTTTTTAAAGTGGCTCAAAAATAGTTTTAAGTTAAAAAATTTCACCAACCAAGTATACAACATTGAAGGGAACATCCCAAAGCATAAGCCTACTACACTGAATTCGTAAATTTTTATGTTTTTCTATGGTTTTTGGCGCATTTTACTTAGGCGGGCCATTCTGCCCCCCCCTGCCCCTAAATCGAAAAAATATTATTTTTTCTGTTCTATAATTTATTAAAAAATATTATTATGTAAGCCTTTAAAATTAGTAGGTATACAACGATTATAGAAATTCAATTCAGCGACCAATTTCCTTTAAAAATAGCTGTAGAGTTTTGCTCTATCATTTCTTGTTTCTGAGATAATATGGCCATTTGAAAAAAGAGGTTTTTCGAAAAAAATACGAAAATCGCAAAACTTTTGTGCAGTGCCAAAAAAAGAGGGATGGTCGAGTCTGCGATCAGCAGAGAAGCGAGTCAGACGTGCGTCCCTCACAAACCAAAAAAGTGCTTAAAAAGTGCAAAAATGCCTCACGGCAAGAAAAAGAGGCGGTCCTCACCAGCAGGATCGGCAGATTTGAAGAAACTAAAGAATGCCGAAGCGCTACCTGCAAAGCCAGGCAGTTTGAGCAAGGACGCTCAAAAATTGTCTGGAAACCAGTTCGCTACCCTCCCCGTGGACGTGAGCGAGAAGGAAGAATTTGAACGACGGGAAAAGTTGCCACCCATTTTTGTGAAAACATCGTCATCGGATTCGGTGCGAAAGTGGCTGACCGGGTTTATCAAATCTGGTGCTTTACGAGCTTCCATTCGCTTGTGTGCTGATGGACTCAAAATTCTGCTACCTACCAGAAAGGATTACAACTACGTTCGGGATTTCCTGAACAACACAAAGATTGAATACTACAGCCATGACGACCCAGGTAAACGCCCCATGAAGCAGGTCCTCCGAGGCCTGTACGACATGGATGTGAGTGTGCTGAAAGAAGAGCTCAAAACTCTGAAGTTGAACGTAATCGAAGTCTTCAAGATGACGAGACACAACAAGGACATCAAGTATCGTGATCAACTGTACCTGGTTCATCTCGAGAAAGGATCGACATCGCCGTCTGAGCTGAAGGCAGTTCGGGCAATTTTCAACATCATCGTGACTTGGGAACGTTATCGTCCAGTGCACCGTGACGTGACGCAGTGTTCGAACTGTTTGCAGTTTGGACATGGTGGAAGGAACTGTTTCATCAAGAGTCGTTGTGCAACCTGCGGAGGTGAGCACAAAACTCAAGCTTGCGAAACAATCAACGAGAACATTGAAGCCAAATGCTTCAATTGCGGCGGCGACCATTCTACCAAGAATCGAAGCTGCCCAAAACGAGCTGAGTTTGTGAAAATTCGGCATCAGGCGACGACGAGGCACCAACCAAATCGTCGCAAAACACCACCAACTTTCACGGACGTGGATTTTCCTGCTTTGGCGTCACCTGGAGCGGGATCTGTTCGAGTGGTTCCAAATCTGCAGCCATTGCCGTTGAATCAGCGGCAAAAAGTTGCAGAGAATACAACACCTCCTGGTTTCAGTCAGCAACCGAAGGAAAACCAACCTGCATCAACGGATGAAGGCAGTAGTGACCTGTTTTCACCACAAGAACTTCTGAACATTTTCATCGAAATGACAACAACACTGCGTGGTTGCAAAACTCGTGCGGAACAAGTAAGAACGCTTGGAGGATTTATCTTAAAATACAGTTCGTAGTTTACTCGTTCTGATGATTTTGAATATTTCAATGAATTTACTTTTTTAGTTTTAAGTTAGGATTAGTTGTTAAAGTGATTTTTTTTCTTTTTTACCCAAATGTATTCGATTCAATGCAAAAATGTAAAACAATTTGAAGTAAATAAATGAATGTGAACAGTTAATAAGAAAACGAAAAATATAACAAAGATGAAGAGCATGTAGCCATACCACTTAGAATGTAAATGAAATGTAATTATTATAAGAAAGTTCAATAAAGACATATTTAATTTCAAAAAAAAAAGAGGGATGGTCCAATTTGGTTCAAAATCGGGATTTTTACATGTTTTGATAGTATCAATAGTTCCACCAAATTTGAGCTTGATCAGAAAAAGTCAGTGTTGGAATTCGAACGAAAAGAAGGAAAGCATTGCTCGCTCGCGGGCGAGGGAGAGAACTTGTAGTCCAGGGGTGCTCAAAGTTTTTGGATGCCGGGCCAAATTTCAAACTCAAATGAGCTTGCGGGCCAAATTAAAAAAATAATGAAAAATTAAATTGCGTTAATTTCATTCAAAAGACTAAAAAATATATGTATCACTTGAAGTTTTTAGAAATTTCTGTTATTTTTTGAACATTTTCGTTATTCAAAACTACAAAAAAAAATGAAAATGAAAGTTTTCCATCAGATTTAATTTTTTAAGCTATTTGAAAAAAGGATTTTAATTGAATGTACATGTGTTTTCATTTGAATTTTAAAGTTTTTTTTTTCAAATTTAAAAATGGCGATATGAAATCTGTGGAACTGTTGATCGAAAATTCACTAAATTTTTTTTTAAATAAACCCGAACATGCTCAACATGATTCTAAACGCAGAGAAATGCATTTAAAATTGATTTCAGCTGACTGCACTTAATTTACAATTGAAATTTGTAAATTTTGTCTGTCTGAGCGAGGTGGTAGTCAATCAGATCCGTTATCCAACTGTCATGAGTTCCAATCCCGAGGTGGAAGATTTCTAAGTGCAAAGTAAGTTTGAACACAGTTCATGAAAAGTTGTATTGCAGTTTTCTAACTAAACTAAATTTGAAAGTTTCTCAAACATTTTCTTAAATATTTGATAAAAATAATGTTGATAATTACTTATTTAATTGAAATTGTTTAAATTAGAAAGATTTTTGAACAATATATTCATGTCGTAAAATGGGAATCAAAATATGGATAAATCATCAGAATAAAAAAAGGAACATAAAACAGTTTGAAATAAACTTTTTTTTAAGTAGTATTAAATCACTTTACATTTGATCAATGGGCCATTTTACATGATTATTCAAAATGGGTCCGCGGGCCACAAAAAATCACCTCGCGGGCCACGTTTGGCCCGCGGGCCATACTTTGGTCATCCCTGGTATAAATCATTATGTAATACTTTTTTTTTCTTAAAAAAAGCAAAGTTTTATTTATTCGTTTGTCCTCCTTCTACCTTTACCAAAGGCGAGAGAAAAATGTTTTAAATAAAATATGTACTAGCCTAACTAAATAAAAGATAAATTAAATTGAAATTTATCAATTTCTCACATTCATTGAATAAAGCAACACAATTTTGTTTTCAAAAAATTTATTACAAACAATGCAAAAATACATTTCAAAAATACAATACATTTCATTATAAAACAAAATCTGCAGTCTTCCAGATCTTCAAAAAGGCCGCTCCGTCGGTATCGTCGTTCGGTCCAATAATTCGGCATCTGAAATATCAAAACGGTTTATTTGTAATTATTTGTAATTATTATATTTTCGATCTAAAAATATACCTTGCTAATCCATCCAAAATTCATCTCATATAATCAAATCTTCGTCCATCCATCATCTGCATCATCGTCTTGCTCGTCATATAATCATCATCATCGCCATCATCGTCATCATCATCTGTAATAACCAAATAAAGTATTTTTTTTTATTTGAAAAAAAAAATATCCAAAAATAATATTTACTCTACTCTGAAATCTTCAATCCAATCGTCTCATCATCGGTAACCAAGAAACGCTCAAAACTAGAAACAGCTCATGAAACGAGAAAAAAACATTAAACAATTCAAACAAAAACTACCAAACAAATAACAGCGCAAAACATCGAACTACAAAACAAATGGCGCAAATACATCGAAAATTTGGAATACCGCAATCGCAGCAACCAGGGCAAAGAATTAGTACGAGAATTTTGACAGGTGTAACACCAAAAATATTTTACATCATTTGAATTTTGTGGAGGCAGTTCCGGCACCGTTTCCGGGCAACCTTTCACCGGAACCGAGTACAAGGTCGAAATTGAAGATTCCGACACTGTGAACTCTTTAACCTGGGCCAAATCTGAAAATCGAGCGGATTTTTTAGAATTTTGCGAAGTTTTTAAATTTCGAGGTTCCGGAACTCCCTCCGAAGAGTCTGAAATGGACAAATCAATTTTGCGAACATACCGTTCTGCGCGCGGTTCCAAAGTGGAAGCCGCCGCAGTAGGTTCCGAAAATGCAACAGAATCGATTACCGGAGATTCCTCAGCCGGATCCACCGGTCTTTCGGAATCAACCAAAGGATTGTCAATTAAATTTTGGTCCGTGACCGGTGGATCCGGTATCGGAACAGCGGTAATCTCATCAATTTTGCCCTGGCATACCCCTGAAAGAGTAATTGAAAAATTTTGATCTACAGGCGGTTCCGGAATCGGAACCACCGTAGCATTGTCCGAAACGTTATTTACGTAAATTTCAATCACCGTCGGAGATTCCGCAACCGGATCCGCCGGTTCAACGGATTGGTCAAAACTAGAATCAATAAATTTTGTTTCCGAAACCGACGGATCCGGTATCGGAACAACCTCATCAATTTGGCCCTGGCATACCCCTGAAAAAGACAAATCAGTCAACAAAGAATTTTGATCTACGGACGGTTCCGGAATCGGAACCGCCGCAGAATTTTCCAAAGGGTTATTTAGTAAAATTTCAATTACCACCGGGGTTTCCGGACCCGGATCCGCCGGTTCAATAGAGTGGCCAAAACAAGAATCAATAAATTTTGTTTCCGAAACCGGCGGATCCGGTTCCGAAGCACCCCCCGCCAAATCGATCCCCCCGTCAACCCGTCCGCCACACGCAACCCGGTCAACGTCCGTTTCGTCCACTCGAATCTCCGGAGTGGCTAACTGCGCGGCCGTTGTGGCCTCTTCCGCGGCCTTCCGCCCTTTACGGCGAGACATCTTGGCGCCCATTTCTCCGGCTTTCTGAAAATAGAGAGGGAGAGAGAGAAATTAATAAGTGCGTCTAATCTCACCAACGTCCCAAGCGGGTATGACTGATTAGGGGGCCTGCACTTGACCTACACCCCTCTCAGATTGGCTACCATGGTTACGGCCGGCCCTGGTAACGTTGTTTTGGGTGGTTGGTGTTTGGTCGGCTACTACGATCAGTAACGATCGGTAAAATGTTCATATCAAATTAATTAGTTTCAGGGTTTGAGACCCGCGATCAATGGGAAATTTCCCCTCACGGACGGAATTCCGCCTAGACCAATCTTGAAATGGGTCCGGAAGAAAGCTATCCAGGAAATATGTCGAGTCTTCAACGGTCGATGTAAGAGCAACCAGGTTGCTTTGATCGACGAACCACCCTCTGAAGCAAAACGTAACTGTTGCTGCGATCGGCGACGGAAAAGGGGAGAAAAAGGGAGGAGAAAAACGCGCGAAAACGTGTGGAGGAGAAGTAGCAAGCAACTGCAGTAGGGCGCTGCCCCACCAATGAACCCGGCGCCAGTGGTCCAACCCGTTGGCCAACAACAGTCGCCGTCGACAACCGAGGCGACGTGAAAGCCCACACCCACCCTGCTGGACAACGGTTCGCAGGTCAACTTTATTTCAGAGTCTATGGCTGTTCCAATTTGCGACATCGGCGCAATGAAGACGTACGCCCGGTACAAAAGCTTCGCGATGAAGGTTGAGTGCTTGATCGCTGATCGCATCGCTGACTGGCCGATTCCGGAGTGCATCCAGCTGGCCGATCCCGACTTCCAGACTCCGGACTTGCTGCTTGCTGCCATGTTCTTCATGCTCCTGAAAAATGGACACATTGAGTTGGGGAACAAACTACCGGATCTGCGCGAGACCTACCTGGGCTGGGTCGTCGCAGGAGAGGTTGGGGACACCGTCCCTGGTCCACAGTACAGCCACACCGCAACGTTGGAGCGCATCAGCGAGTCCATTCAACGCTTCTAGTAGGCCGAAGAGATCGAATCTGCTACGCCTGTCACCACCGTACAGAAAGATTGCGAGGCCTTCCGCTCCACCCACAAGCGGGACCATACCGGCCGGTTCGAGGTTCGCTGGCCGTTCCGCCCCGTCGTCGCCAGAACCGGATCTGCGGAAACAATACGATGAGTTTATACCAAACCCTGGGGCACTGCAATACGGTTTACGAAACCGGTGACTCACCTACCTTGGCCGCTACTTCTTGCCTTACCATGGCATTCTCCGCCGCTCGAACTCAACGACCGACTTGTGGGTCGTTTTCGATGCCTCGGCCAAGATGTTCTCCCTCCGCCATCTCCCAGAACTGCTGGTCTTCCGCAAACACCCTGTCGTCTTCTCCGCGGACATCTCAAAGTTGTACCGCCAAATCCGAGTCGCCTCGTCTGACACCAGCTACCAGCGGATTTTCTGGAGAAACGATCCGTCCGACTTTGTCCAGGTCCTTGAACTCACAACCGTGACTTACGGGACAGCCGCGGCTCCTTCTCTGGCGACGAGATGTCTGGTCCAACTGTGCGAAGACGAGGGTGAAAATTTCCCGTTGGCGGCTAGCTTCGTGACGAACACTTACCCAGAGCCCGATGTCCTCGTCAGAACGACTGACATGAGAGTCGGCAGCACTGCGGTCCGGCGGCCTCTCACCAAGCTGGCCGTCCTCCCGAACCTGCTCCTGCTGGGTCTTCCCCCAGATGTTGTCTCTTCAACGGTCATAGAAAAATTGGCACCATTTTCTATCACCGCAGCCAGGTTGCTTCGATCGAAAAACCACCATTTGAAGCGAAATGCAACTGTTGCTGCGATCGGCGACGGAAGAGGAAGGAAAAAACTTGTGAAAACGTGTGGAGGAGATGAATCATACAGTTTTTTCTCGCGCTACCAGTCGTTTTTTCTTAAAATTATTTTCATACGACCCTTGTACTGGACCTGGTTAGGACCGAGTCGGCTTTTGTAATTGCCCGTTCGCGAACGGAGTAGAGCACGGGCAATCGGTGAGTTTCTCTCGGAAGCTCGGGACTCGCGGCGAGAACTCGAGAGAGAGAAATTTTTCTCGTGAGAGCGCGAAAATGCCAACACTGGAAAAAGTCGATTTCGAATTTGTACTTTTTTGTGTACAGATGAGGCGAAATGACCCTTTCACTTTTCTCATCTCAAATAATAATAATGGGGGCAAAAAATATAAATATTGAAATAACAAGCCATAGTTTCAACATTTGCATGGAAATAGTGTTATAAAATGCATTTTACACTAGTTCAGTTATTTTTGCAATCATTAGTTTTCAAAAAAAAAAAATGTAAGATTTGACAAAAACAAAAATTGTAGCGAAGAATTTTTTTTTGCGATACTAAACATCGAAAATTTCCAAAAAAACAAAAGATTTTTAATCAACCCAAACATTCTAAAAATAATTCTAAGCGCAGGGGAATGCATTTTAAATTGATTTCATCTGATTGCAGTTCAATTTCCATTGAAATTTTGAAGTTTTTTGAAAAAATACTTTTTTTTGCCCCCTGATTTTCCGGGCCGACTTTGAAGAGGGGGAGACAAACCGGCTCCGTGGCTTAATGGTTACGGATTCTGCCTCACAAGCAGAAGGTTCAGGGATCAAATCCCGGCCGCGGTACCTTTGAAATTTGGAATCAGGAATTTGAACTTCGAATATGAACAAAAACGAAAATGAATCAGGTGGGATTCGAACTCACGCCTTTGAATTTTGGTGGTCTGGGAGGCTAAGCAGTCGGCCATCAGAAAGTTACACTTTAGCAGTGAAATTATCCGTAGTGTTGAAACATATGTTATCTTCTCATATTAAATACGCGCTGATTCCTGATTTGCCTGAAGGGATTTGGAAGTCTAAATAAATATAGATCGAGTTTCCTTCAGATGCTTGCCTCTATGTTTAGGCGGGGCCGAACAATGCCCAGTGACCTCGGAATTGGACCGCAAGGAGCTCTGTCATTCTGAAACGGGTCGTTGGAAGCAGCGCGAGGGCTATCACCACCAAGACTAACATTTTAAAAGGGCGTAATATTGAATGTTTGGCCCTTTTGAAATGTTAGTCTTGGTTTAAATTTTTTTTAAATATTGTTTTCGAAAATATCGGAAAATTTCACAAATGTTTCATATATTAACATTGAAAATCGGACCATTAGTTGCTGAGATATCAACATTACAAAATGGTGGGTTGTTTGGGTGAGACTTAGATAACATCAGTTTTCCTGTTTTTAAACCTTTGCATTGCAATATCTCAGCAACTAAAGATCGTATCAACAAAGTCCGAAGAAGCAAAATATAGAGAATTTTCTCAGCTTTTCAAAAATATTTTTTCCAAAAGTGTGCAAACATGTGCACTAATTTAAAAAAATGAAAAACTGCGACTATTTTCGAAAAAGTCACCTAAATATGGATTTAACTTGAAAACGGTGCACTTTATCAAAATTTTACTAAAGTACTTTTCGATTGCAAATTTAATTTTACATCGAAAAATGAAGTTGAAAAATTTTTGCGACCAATATTTCGATTTTTTGAAAAAATCAGTATTGATAAAAAAATTCATAACTCGGTCAAAGATTTTTTGCACAGCCTGAAAATTTCGGAAAAGTTGGCATTTTATGTCCTCTAAAACATATCAAAAAATAAAAAAAATTAAAAATAGTGTTTTTTTGCAAATCAAGTTTTAGTGATAAAAAGTTAAATAAAAAAATCACCAAATTTTTTTACCGTGTATCATTTATTTCCAGTGTAGTCCGTATCCATACCTACAACTTTGCCGAAGACACCAAATCGATCAAAAAATTCCTTCAAAAGATACAGATTTTTGAATTTTCAAACATCATTTTTGTATGGACAGCTGCCAAATTTGTATGCAAAATTATATGGGCAAACTAATGATGCAAAATGGCTTCTTTGGGCATACCGAAGCCACCAAAAAAGTTTCAGTCGGATTAAAAAATACAAAAATTAAAATTGAAGAAAAAAGACCGATTTCGTAGAGAATTGCTCAGTTGTTAAATGTTTAAGATCGAAGTAGGCTGCGTGGCGGGTCGGACGCAAATTTTTCTGCGCTTGTCATTTTTCTGGAGTTTTTTTGTGTTTGAGTTAAAACTAAAATTTATTTTTCGACAAAGTAATTCCGACGGTTTGTGAATGAACCGGAACTCGATGTGCACCAGGTGAAATTGGAGAAAAAAGCTTCATCCGCGCCATGTTGAGTAGTGCCCAAACCTCCGGCCACTGTGTCGTACGTGTCCGAGACAAGATCATCAATCGCGTGAATGACTACATTCGCGATACGCACCGGAAGCCGTCCAACATGTCATTGCTGCTTGGAGCTGCCGGAGAAAACCAACACGGAAACGGCGAGAACAGTGCCAGGAACAGAAGATCGAGAAGCAGAGCAACTCAAGAATGAAGCTTTCATGGATTTTCAAAGCTGAACTTGAAAAAACTTGGACTTCAAGATAGAAATGCCCATCTAGATATCTCGGATTAGTTTTCAAAAAGCCGTAAGAGCCATTGGTAAACTAAGTCCTTTTTGCATCGGTATTCGACTTTCTTAGGGAAAACCAATATAAAAAATGCTCGAGATTGTTCATCTACACGTCCTTCAAGTGCTCCAAACTAAAAATAAATGAAATTTTGTTTCATTTTCGAGAAAAATGAAAATTAGTGTCAGAGGTCACGGTGGTTCTTACGGCTTTTTGAAAACTCACCCGAGATATGAAGAATTCGTAATTTGGTGAGAGCTTTCCTTTTTTAATACAAAAGAACACTTTCATTTACTCACACATATTGACAATTCATTGAAGACAACCACGCCAATCTTATTATATACGCGGTAGGGTGTTCCCTCGGTCGTTCGCTGTGAGTTGTGGACCCCTTCCATTTTTGCCTGCTTCTCTAATGAAGGTTCGACTGGGGGGGCATGCTTATTAATTTCTCGTCGCTCCATACCCTCAGTGACGTGATGGGAGCAAGGGCGTCTATGCGAAGTGTCCTTACACCCGCTACAAATTTCCGGCGCTTGGGGAGGGAAGCGGGAAACCATTTTGATCTACGCGCCGGTATTTGTAGCATTAAAATTCGTGCAAAAAAACTTATGCACGTGGGTGTACAGATTACGGAGTAAAAGATGATCGAATTGTTCACCTAGCGCTCACATGTGTTCCAGGACCAAGTTGCCTGAGGGTATGGGGATCATACATACATACATACATACAATTGCTCAGTTGTTAAATGTTTCATCTCTGCCCCTTCAAAAAGGCAATTTCTAAATTGTTTACCGAAGTAGTAATGTGTCCGACATTGACTAAATATTATGTAAATTACAAAGCCACTGTCCCCTAAACATTGCAATTTTCTCTATTTTCTATCCCAGCTAGCCAAAACAATCCAATAAACACCGTAGCATTAAACCCAAGTCTCAAATCAAAATAATTTTCCGGATGACCACCAACAATCTCGACGCCAACTGAAAAAAAGCTAAATTCTCAGCTGCCCAGCTCCCGAGCTCCGCCAAAATGTCCGGCCACAATCCGCCCCACGGGCGTCTCGGCCAGCCGAACTCGACCTGGAACCCGCTGCAGGTGCCCTCGTACATTCCGCGACAGCCCCAGCTGGCGCACATGTCGAGCGAGCGGTCAATGGCGCGGTCACCGCTCACCTGGCACACCCCGCCCAACCACCAGGACCAGCTGTACAACTTTATGTCCGCAAACCACAAGAACGTGAGTGTTTTTTTGTGTTTCAGTTGATTGGAGTTTGGTTTGACACTGATTTTATTTCTTCGCAGAATCTTGAAATCAATCCGATACTGCCAACGTTTGGTCGTAGTTCCGGCATGCCGCTGGGTTCGGTCGATCTGTCCCTGTCGTCGGCCGCCCGGAGTACGCCCTCTCCGAAGGGGGCAGGCAACAACCTGCAACAGCCGGGACTGCCCGGACCGCCGCCCCTTGGTCCACTATCCCAGCAGCAGCAACAAGGACTACCGTCAAACATTCCTCCAGGCATGGGCGGTGGAGGTGGCCCTCCTCCGGCGATGCCCGAGCAGAACGATCACTTTCACCACAAAATGATTCCCGGGCAGCAGCCCCAGCAACAACACGGCCAACACCAGCAACATCATCACATGAATGCGTAAGGTTTTGCTGAACGGCCCAAGCATAACTTGAACCTAACTCTCCACCCACCCCTCAATTCCAGGAACCACAATCGATCGGGACCGTTGAGTCAAATCGGAGGCGTTATCCAATCAACCGCAGCCCTTAAAGACCGTTCCGGCCATGGTCCCCACGGAGTCGGCAACAACGGCGGTGGCGGCGCCGCCGGCTTAGCTCCGTCGTGTAGCTTCCTTGGGCCGGGTCCGGGCGGGCTGCCACCCCAGGCGGCGCCACAAGCCGGTGGTAACGGTTACTACAACATGATGAGCACCAACAGTAACGTGCCCCCGAACGCCGCAAGTATTAACAACCGGGCGCCGGGGCTGGCAGCGGCTGCTGGGGGATTGCACAACATGCCGCCGATGGGACCAATCGGAGCGGGGAACGACTTTGGCGGGCTGCACATCAAGGACGCAAAGCAGCTCAACAGCGAAGTCGGCAAGAATGGGAGGGATAATGTGAGTTGTTGTATAGTTTGTTTTGGCGATTTGCGGGGGAGATTAATGAGATTTGATCAATTTTTAGATGCCGGGAGTTGTCGAGACATCGGATTTGGTGAAAGATATCCTGCTGCATGCGATGCAGAGTAATCCAGTTTCAATGTCGCCGAAGATAAGTAAGTTATTATTTCATGCCATACTCACCACAGAAACCCAAAAAATCCTGAACTGCAGATTTATTTAAAAAATTAAGAGCATATTAATTTTTAATAAAGAAACCCTAATCCGATCCCATCACAACATTTTGAACACAGTTTGAATCCATCTCCAAACCTCTGTTACATATGTTAGATTTTTATTAATTTTTCGATCTCAGATTTGTAAGTTTGCTCTTTCATCTGAAAATCTGAAGTTTTTGTTTAAGTTGGCAAATTTGATCTCGGTATTCATAAGACGTAAGCAAATTTGATTCGCACCCCAGAGCTAGAGATGGCCTTACAAAAGGCTTTTGTAGGGCCATCTCCAGCTCTGGGGTGCGTATCAAATTTGCTCCCGTCTTATGAATACCGAGATCAAATTTTCTATCTTAAAAAAAACTCCGCCATTCCCACCTAGGGTAGCAAATTTTCCAACAAAACAAGCCAAGCCCACAGCGGTGCAAATATGGTTTTTCGTTTTTGGATCTCGTTTAGCATCAAAATTAATCAAAAACTCAAAAAAATTCAAAAAAAAAATTCAGAAAATCATCAGATGCTGGTCAATATGGAGACTTTTGTGTAACATTGTCGGGAGAATCGATTCTCACTATCGGTTTTTGAAAATTTTGACGTTTAGACCACTTTTCAAAAAAAACAGTTTTAGTAAATGAATTTTGTATTTTTTTAGGAGAGACATACCATCCTGCATTTTTTGTGAGTCTTTTTGTCACATTTTAGGCTATTTTGACAAAAATTTTGAGCGAAAAAAAATCGTGACATCACCTTAAAATTTAACTTTTAAACTTAAAAATTTAAAAATCTCATAGAGGTGGCGTGTATTTTTCTTTCAGTGTATTTTTTTTCAGAAAGCTCATCAAATTTCCTACAAGTTTGTCTTTAACCACTTTTTGATACGATGCAACGACTTTGAGTTACAGTAATTTTTAAATTACAAAATACAAAAATATTTAACTAACTTACGCCCTTCTCAAATGTCATTTTCGAGTGCAACTGGATATACACAAAAATGGCTTAAATAGGCCTAGGATAACATGTCTAAAAAGTTTCATTGAAATCGGAGGGGGTCGGGTACAAAAGTACCACAAAAATTCCTGATTTAAGCTAAAATCCTAAAATTCTAAAATTGCAAAATTCTAAAGTTCTAAAATTCTAAAATTCTAAAATTCTAAAGTTCTAAAGTTCTAAAGTTCTAAAGTTCTAAAATTCTAAAATTCTAAAATTCTAAAATTCTAAAATTCTAAAATTCTAAAATTCTAAAATTCTAAAATTCTAAAATTCTAAAATTCTAAAATTCTAAAATTCTAAAATTCTAAAATTCTAAAATTCTAAAATTCTAAAATTCTAAAATTCTAAAATTTAAAATTCTAAAATTCTAAAATTCTAAAATTCTAAAATTCTAAAATTCTAAAATTCTAAAATTCTAAAATTCTAAAATTCTAAAATTCTAAAATTCTAAAATTCTAAAATTCTAAAATTCTAAAATTCTAAAATTCTAAAATTCTAAAATTCTAAAATTCTAAAATTCTAAAATTCTAAAATTCTAAAATTCTAAAATTCTAAAATTCTAAAATTCTAAAATTCTAAAATTCTAAAATTCTAAAATTCTAAAATTCTAAAATTCTAAAATTCTAAAATTCTAAAATTCTAAAATTCTAAAATTCTAAAATTCTAAAATTCTAAAATTCTAAAATTCTAAAATTCTAAAATTCTAAAATTCTAAAATTCTAAAATTCTAAAATTCTAAAATTCTAAAATTCTAAAATTCTAAAATTCTAAAATTCTAAAATTCTAAAATTCTAAAATTCTAAAATTCTAAAATTTAAAATTCTAAAATTTAAAATTCTAAAATTCTAAAATTCTAAAATTCTAAAATTCTAAAATTCTAAAATTCTAAAATTCTAAAATTCTAAAATTCTAAAATTCTAAAATTCTAAAATTCTAAAATTTAAAATTCTAAAATTCTAAAATTCTAAAATTCTAAAATTCTAAAATTCTAAAATTTAAAATTCTAAAATTCTAAAATTCTAAAATTCTAAAATTCTAAAATTCTAAAATTCTAAAATTCTAAAATTCTAAAATTCTAAAATTCTAAAATTCTAAAATTCTAAAATTCTAAAATTCTAAAATTCTAAAATTCTAAAATTCTAAAATTCTAAAATTCTAAAATTCTAAAATTCTAAAATTCTAAAATTCTAAAATTCTAAAATTTAAAATTCTAAAATTCTAAAATTCTAAAATTCTAAAATTCTAAAATTCTAAAATTCTAAAATTCTAAAATTCTAAAATTCTAAAATTCTAAAATTCTAAAATTCTAAAATTCTAAAATTCTAAAATTCTAAAATTCTAAAATTCTAAAATTCTAAAATTCTAAAATTCTAAAATTCTAAAATTCTAAAATTCTAAAATTCTAAAATTCTAAAATTTAAAATTTAAAATTCTAAAATTCTAAAATTCTAAAATTCTAAAATTCTAAAATTCTAAAATTCTAAAATTCTAAAATTCTAAAATTCTAAAATTCTAAAATTCTAAAATTTAAAATTCTAAAATTCTAAAATTCTAAAATTCTAAAATTCTAAAATTCTAAAATTCTAAAATTCTAAAATTCTAAAATTCTAAAATTCTAAAATTCTAAAATTTAAAATTCTAAAATTCTAAAATTCTAAAATTCTAAAATTCTAAAATTCTAAAATTCTAAAATTCTAAAATTCTAAAATTCTAAAATTCTAAAATTCTAAAATTCTAAAATTCTAAAATTCTAAAATTCTAAAATTCTAAAATTCTAAAATTCTAAAATTCTAAAATTCTAAAATTCTAAAATTTAAAATTCTAAAATTTAAAATTTAAAATTCTAAAATTCTAAAATTTAAAATTCTAAAATTCTAAAATTCTAAAATTCTAAAATTCTAAAATTCTAAAATTCTAAAATTCTAAAATTCTAAAATTCTAAAATTCTAAAATTCTAAAATTCTAAAATTCTAAAATTCTAAAATTCTAAAATTCTAAAATTCTAAAATTCTAAAATTCTAAAATTCTAAAATTCTAAAATTCTAAAATTCTAAAATTCTAAAATTCTAAAATTCTAAAATTCTAAAATTCTAAAATTCTAAAATTCTAAAATTCTAAAATTCTAAAATTCTAAAATTTAAAATTCTAAAATTCTAAAATTTAAAATTCTAAAATTCTAAAATTCTAAAATTCTAAAATTCTAAAATTCTAAAATTCTAAAATTCTAAAATTCTAAAATTCTAAAATTCTAAAATTCTAAAATTCTAAAATTCTAAAATTCTAAAATTCTAAAATTCTAAAATTCTAAAATTCTAAAATTCTAAAATTCTAAAATTCTAAAATTCTAAAATTCTAAAATTCTAAAATTCTAAAATTCTAAAATTCTAAAATTCTAAAATTCTAAAATTTAAATTCTTAAATTCTAAATTTAAATTCTTAAATTCTTAAATTCTTAAATTCTTAAATTCTTAAATTCTTAAATTCTAAAATTCTAAATTCTAAAATTCTAAAATTCTAAATTCTAAAATTCTAAAATTCTAAAATTCTAAAATTCTAAAATTCTAAAATTCTAAAATTCTAAAATTCTAAAATTCTAAAATTCTAAAATTCTAAAATTCTAAAATTCTAAAATTCTAAAATTCTAAAATTCTAAAATTCTAAAATTCTAAAATTCTAAAATTCTAAAATTCTAAAATTCTAAAATTCTAAAATTCTAAAATTCTAAAATTCTAAAATTCCAAAATGCTAAAATTCTAAAATTCTAAAATTTAAGAAATTCAGAAAATAAAAAATCAAAAAAATTACAAATTAAAAAAAAAATTAAATAAATAAATTCAGCAATCAAAAAGTTACAAGACTAAAACAGCTGTCCCAATTCGCACATGTGTCTCAATTCTTCCCAGATGACGGTATTCGATTGGCCGTACAGTCTTAATCCGACTTCAGATTTCTTAAACATTCGAATATTAATTAATCCTTTTAAAACAAACTTTGCCTCTGGACGGGTTTCAATATTAAAGAATCTTCAAAAAGTTTAAAATATATTTTCAATTAATTTTAACTCTCAAAAATCTTTGGAGAGAAATTTTTTTTGTTGAAATTATGATACAAATCATCTGACTTGTTGATAAAATGTTTGAGTAAAAAATTACACGAGAGTTAGCAATCAAAAATTAGTTAACTCCTCTATTTCCCCTCCAGACTCGTCCCTGCAAACTCCGGTTCCCCCAGGCCAGAGCCCGAACCGGAGTCGCAGCCCACCGGCATCATCATCCTCCTCTGCCGCCCTGGACGGCGGTGGCCACCAATCGGCAGCACCACCACCACCCCTTCCACCGGGAGCCGCCAAGTCTTTCCCGTTGATTTCTGCAAACGTGCCATCGACACCACCGGAAGTGACGCCCGACGCTGCCGCGACCTCCGCCACCGCCAAAACCGACAGTCCACCGTTGCTGCGAGCTCCCTCAACGTCCCCGGCGGCACCTGCGGCAGCGGTTCCCGTTCCCTCGCCCAGCCAGAGCATCACGTCGAACGACGATTCGGCCGACTCGAACTCGAGCAAGTCGCGCCGCCGGAGAAAGCCGGACCGAACGAACAAGATGAGCTCGGCGGACGAGCTGGAACGGATGCACGACTTTTTGACGGGCGAGAACAGCGCGGACAAGTGCGGCGTCGACCGGATCGACGGGATCGATCCGATGCGGCCCAACATTGCGGTTCGGAACGATATTGCGACGCTGGCGTTGGAGGGCATCAGCAGCCTCAGCCAGGGCCTCGCCAGTGATAGTAGTCATAGTCCGCACATTACCGATCTGTCCGACAGCACGCGGATAAACCTGCAGCAGCAAGTGGGGACGCCGGCGTCGGCGGCAGCGGCGTTGAACGAAAGCAATAACCGGCATCCGGAGACGACGCGGGAATCGCCGAGGATTAAATCACCGGCGGCCGCCGTAAGTTCGGTCATTTCCAGCGTGCTTTCGGCGGCGGCAGCCATGGCCGAGTCGCGCAAGGACAGCGAGTCCACGTCGGACGATTGCGAGACGATCGACAAGATTGCGGCGATGATTTCCAGCACGGAAGGTGATGTACAGGTTCCTGCGGCGGCGGCGGTGGCGTCTTCGGCGACGACGACAACGACGACGGGTGGTAGTTGTAATGGTCCTCCCGCTGGTGTAAGCGCTGAAGGAACGGCGGTTCCTGCGGGGGAAGGTTCCTCAAGTTCCGCTAGCTCAAAGCCAGAATCTCAGCACAAACCGGACGCGGATAAAAGTTATGAAGAGGTGAGTGAAGATCATCGTTTGTCTTGAAATGGGCTAAGGGCCGGTATGCTGTTCAAAAGAAAGGGGGTCAAGAAACAGCTTTACGAACGGCAGAACAAAAAAGAGGGAACGTTTTCTTGGGGCTTTTCTTCACCCTTTCTGGCTTGCTTTCGCTACCGCTGCTTCCCATTTGAAATTTTTCTTGACCGGTTTCTTCCGAAGTGCATACCTTACATAAATAAAATTAAGATTAGGGTGGCCACTCGAGTGGATAAATTGGGAAAAAGTTCAATAATTCGCAAAATTTTAAAACCTCTTATACAATTTTCTAATCAATTAGTTTTGAGCACTTTTTTTTTTTTTTTTTTTTTAAATTAAACCGAATTTCGCACTTCACAGCGTTGATTGCTGGAAACATTCACCTACTCTTTTTGAAGAGTTAGGCTCGGTAGCTACGTATTTTATTATTTTTAACAATCATTACTGTTAGCACTTTGCAGGTTGGCAAATCCCAGTGAGCTAAGCTCTTTTAAGGGATTTTGTTGCCATTAATTACAACTAAACTATTACTTTTTCGCATTCGCATTCGCATTCGCATGGAGATGGTGATCTTAGCGGGTTGCAGACTGGATTTCGTCATGTATATGTGATGATTGTCCAGCCCAGGTTGCTTAGAAATTGATTAAAGGGAATTAAAACCAATTCTACTCGAACAGGACAGGCAGCACCATGAGAGCCATCCATTGCCGGCCGCTCCCATCTCCACCATTCACCGGGGCAGGAATAAGGATTAGGAGCACGGGAAATGTTGATGCTTGACTTACTTAGAAAAAGGTAGCGAAACCGCAGGCTCTTTTTCCCAACCCTATTGTGGAACTCGATCAAATTGACCGTTTGACCAAATTTAATTGAATTTAAACAACAGGGCTGCGTAAGTGTCGCGTGGAGTTGGTAGTTGTGTGGGGTAAAGGTCTGGGATTCGCCCTAAGCAAGCGATACGACCAGTGGCATAGATGAAATTAACGGATACCATTTTATTCTCAAGGCAAGCAATCGGATGCTGCTGTTGAGACAATTCCCGTTTATTTAATTTTCCATTAAAATTTTAAAGTATGTTGTATTAATCTCAAAGCAAGCATTCAGATGTTGCTGTTGAGAAGATTCCAGTTTTAAGATTTTTTGAGTCTTTTTAGTTTATTATGAAAATATTATTCTCAAGGCAAGTTATCAGATTCTGCTGTTGAGAGATTCTCGTTTAATTGTTGAGGACATTAATTTTGGAAAGGTTCTTTCTTAGACAGCCGGCTGTGGAAAGATCGAACAAAATCAAATGAGATTAAGAGGTGATCATTTACACTCACTTGCTTTCACATAAAGGGGTCATCCTGCTGAAAACTAATTCAATATAAAAAAAAAGACTAGTTCACAAAGAAATTTGGATGTGTATTACTTTGTCCCCCTTTTTGTTCAAGATAGTTCACAAGTGGTTAATTTTGGAGTCGTTATTTATCAGTTTAAAATTTACTTCAATTTCAATGTTCGCTTCTTTTAAAAGAACGAAACCTAACAACTTGTTTACACATTTTTCTAGCTCAAAATTAATTATGATTTCGCTTCATCTAGCCCATTAGTTCATCAAAGAAAATGAAAGCTCGGAACAAACTCACCGGGTTCATCCTAAGCCGACGTGTTGAATCACATTATCCAAAAGGAGCCTTGCGTCAAGTGTAAAGCTGCCGTCTTCCAACATACTGCCTAAGCTCACGTCGACGAAACACAAATCAGGAGCAAATTTCACTATGTACACTGTGATAGCGAAAGGCTGTCGCTTAAACTTATCAACCGACTTCGATCACAACTAAACTATTACTATTCTTTAACTCTTCTACTGTGGTTGCGTATATGGTGTGTTGGGCGACTGTTGATGGGTTGTTTGCGGTGGTTGATGGGTGGCGGGCGGTGGGTGGTCGGCGGCTGGTGGCAGGCGGTTGTTGGTGGGCGGCTGGCGGCGGGCGGTGGGTGGCAGGCGGTGGGTGACTTAAATCAATATTTAAGGTTACTTTCACTAGTTTCATGAATTTGAGAATGGAAATGCTACTTAAGACATTAAAATCCTAATAAATATAGGATGATTATGATGGCATGTGCTTGACACAGATTAGCACAACAATTTCAATGAATAAATTCAATTTGATATAATTTTGATTAATTCTGTAATTCTGTAATTTCGGAATACATTCGTCCGGCTTCAGCTGAAGATTCATGCTGTCCCATGTTGCATGTTCGAGTGTAGACCTACGGAAACCCTTGCCGCGAGGAGAGGTGAGTGAACCAGTACACGAGCCACCTACGACATAATTCCTCGGGCGGCCCAGGTAAACTCGAAGTTACCCCAGGCACCCCCAGTGCAGGACACATTGGGGGTAGAAAGCGGATAGAATTAGCAAAACATCAAAGCAGAGCGCGAGCCATACTTTTAAAGTGGTATCTGCAAAGGAATTTGTATTAACAAAATGGTCAAAAATAAAAAGGCGATACTAATTAATACTTCCCTGCGACCTTGGAGGTCTCTCGGTTGGACAATGGACATATAGCCATGGACACCAAGCTTGGTAGCAAACCTCGTCAGTCGGTGTGGTATTGATCACAGCTGGTGTTATCCTGCGGCTGCGTAGCAAGTCAGATGCTCGCTCATTCAGTTTGAAACGAAAAGAACAAAAGAGAACACAAGAAAACATTAGATTCTGATAGTGAGTTTCAATTCAGCTGTAAAGTGTAATATCATATTAAATATAAATAATTATAATAATAATTTCACTTCATGATTCTTTATAGACACTTTATTTATTTTGCTTTCACTATCACTTCACTATTTCTTCGGGTCGTCTAATTTTCGTCGTGCTCCCGTACTTGAAGAATTCCGCATAACTAATCATTGCTGGTTAGAAGTTTCATGTCGAACATGTTACAAACTAACACAACAGTGACACAGAAACAGAACTTCACAAGCACGGACATTTTTACACGACCTCCCAGTGAATTAATACCGAGCTTTAACTATTTTTTTGTACAACTATTACCTAAAATGTCCAAAGCAGCTCAGTAAAACTCACTGGGAGCGTTCCACAATTTAGCCCCATCCGGGGGGAGCTTATCCCTTTGTACCCTCGTGTTTGTTTCCTTTGAACCATAGTCTAGGTAGTCCAACAATGTTCAGCACAAGTTTGAATCGAAAGCAATTGCTTGAACAGCTGAACGGATCAAACTATTGCTTCCCTTGCTGAACTAACTATGCTACTGTTACTAAGGAAACAAAAGGATAAAACATCATGATTTGATGTTCTAACAGGTACGTTCAACTAGCCAGCTGCGAGACCCATCAGCCCGGCCGGTAACCAGTCCATATCTGTCGAGTACAGCATACGGTGTGGTTCACAAAATATCAAATACAGCAAACACAACACTAAGGCTATACATATGGACTGGCGGGATGGAAGCACGTGGACACCTCCCCCCAAAAACTGTAATTTTGAAAAACGATTTCAACTTGAGTTGAAATATTTATTAATATTTTAAAATTCAAAACTAAATTCATTGAGTCTTTTCAGAAATATTGCCACATGCAGCTTGATTTTCATAAATCGAAATACTTTAACTATCAAATCAAAATTTAAATGACTTTCGGGTTAAATGTCAACACACTAGGCTTTTTTACTACCTATTTGAAAATATCAAAAACGATTAATTTTTTATATTTCTCTTCAAATATTTTGCATAAAATGAATGGTAAAGCATGATACAAGGTTGTTTATCAATTATATTATCGTCAATAATATCAACGTCTAATGATAGCGGTTATCGTTATTGTTATTTCGTTAATCCTATCGGCAATAATCTTATCGATAATAACGGACACTATCTCGTTTTTTTTTTATCTAAAACTAAATTAATGCAACCATATCATGTTAAATTGTGAAAGTTTTCTCTAAGAATATATTTTTGAAAATTTAGTAAGTTTCAAAGTATAAATACTCAAACAAATTCATGAAATACCGTTTATTTTTTTTAAATCGTAAAATTTTCATGATTGCAAAATATATATCAAACGAAGCAAAATTTGATTTGCATTTTCACTTTATTAGATTTTTTTTCGTAAAATACTAAAATTTTCACAAAATATCGTATTTTTTGCATATACAAAAAATTTCATAATTCGCAATATCAAACAAATCGAAATTTTGCATGCATTTTCATTTTATTAGCTTTTTTGGTAAAATATAAAAAATTTACTAAATGTAGTATTTTGAGAAAATATTTTTTTTTGTAATTTGCAATATGGGTATCAAACGAAGCAAAATAATGTATGCATTTTCACTTTTTTAGAGTTTTTTTTTTGTGAAATACACAAATTTTCACAAAATATCATATTTTTAGAAGATACTAAAATTTTCATAATTTGCAATTTGGGTATCAAACAAAGCGAAATTTGGTATGCATTTTCAGGTCATTAGAGTTTTTTTTTTGTGAAATACTCATATTTTCACAAAATATTGTATTTTTAGAAAATAATAAATTTTTACAATTTGTATGTACCAGAGTTTTTAGGTTAAAAATAAAATTTTCACAAAATACCGTATTTGTTTTCGACAAACTCAAATTTGCAATATGGTTATCAAACGAAGCGAAATTTGTTACGCATTTTCACTTTATTAGAGTTGTTTTTTATTTTGTAAAATATTAAAATTTTCACAAAATACCGTATATTTTTTAGAAAATATTAAAATTTTCATAATTTGCAATTTGGGTATCAAACGAAGCGAAAATTTGGATGATTTTCACTTTATTAGAGTTTTTCGGTATGTAATATACTCAAATTTTCACAAAATATCATATTTTTCAAAAGTACTAAAATTTTCATAAGCTTTCAATTTCATAAGCGAAATTGTGTATGCACTTTATTAGGTTTTTTTTGGTAAAATAAAAAAAAACACTCAAAATTTCGTATTTTTTGAAAATACTAAAATTTTCATAATTTGCAATATGGGTATCAAACGAGGCAAAATTGTGTATGCATTTTCACTTTATTTGATTTCACAAAATACTGTTTTTTAAAGTAATATTTTCACAATTCGCAATATGGTTATTGAAAAAATACTCAAATTTTCACAAAATATTGTTTTTTTTTTTGGGAAAATAATCAATTTTTTACAATTTGCAATATTGGTTTCAAATGAAGCAAAATTTTGTATGCATTTTCATACACTGAAACTAAAATCATGATTGATTCTATATGCCAACCGCACATAACTGTATCTCAAATCAACCTAATATTAACCATGAGCTTTCATATTGAACATCATATGCTCCACATATAAATTTGAATAAATATCTTCATAGACATTATATGCGTACTGCACATAACCGAGCTTGCATACTGTTAGATAAAAAATATTGTTTACGCAAATACCGCTTGTGAGCATCGCATATAAGTTTCATATGCGCAATTCTATAGATTTTTGCAGTATGCTTTTACTCATGAAATTTATATGCAAGGTTCACAACATTTATGAATGTGTGCCCAAATGTGTTCAAAATTGTTTGCGCGTGTGTCAGTGTGTCGGTCAGCAGTAACAGCCGCGGTTCATTTTTGTGCAACTTCGCTCAAACGGTGGGCCTCAATTTTTTTTACGCGCAGTTCCGGTGGTAGTTCCGGCTAGAAGGTGGTCCGGATCATCAACCGAACCAGATGCAGAGTTTGTTTGGCCACATTGCTAAGATTCCGGCTGTATTCGACGTGTCCTGTTTGGTGTTGTACCGGGTTTTCCACGGCATTTACTTTGAGAGCAGCAGGCGGTGATAGGTTCGGGGCCTGCAGAACATCGAAGGGCCATGCATTCGGAGATGGTGAACCGCATCGTCGGAATTGTCCTTTCGCCACTCTCGGTTACAACAGTTCCGAATCAGGTTTGTAGAGATGTGTGTGGTGTGGTGAGAACGATGCTAAACATTCATTTCTTTCTGGACCAGAATAATCTTCCGGTGTATCCGCCGCTGCCGGTCAACCTTGACGCGAAAAGATCGAGGAGACGTGTCGCACTTTGTTCAAGCTGGACATCAAGTTGGGCATGTGCTTAGAGAATCCGATGGACCACTTCAAGCAGCCGGCGCGGTCGGAAACAAAGAGCAACGAGGCAGCCGCTCGATGCGATCTTCTCGAAGAAACAAACGGAGCCGCTCCCGTTTCAGAAAACACCCAAAGTGCACCAGTAACTTATTAAAATTACTTAAATAATTAAATTTAATAAAATGAAACCGTTAATTAATAACTTGTTTTTTATATAAAGGAAAGAAAATAAAACCATAATTCAACATAAGAAGTAATCCATATTAATAAAATGCATGACTTTTAAAAAACAATTGAAAATTTATTAAAAATCATGAGTGTTTCACTTACATGCTATATGCGGGTGCATATCCCCAAATAATTAAATCTGTGAGCATTGCATATACTTTTCATGTGCCGTGAGCATAAATTTTATATGCGGTAGCATATTTCTATTTCTTATCCACTTATATGCAGTGCTCACACAACTTATGTGCAGCGCATATACCGGTCAAATGTAGAGGCATTCTGCAAAAATCTATATGCGAAACTAATACCATACATCATGATATTTGTTTCAGTGTATCAAACGAAGCGAAAATTGTTATGCATTTTTTCACTTTACTAGAGTTGTTTTTTTTCTTGGAAAAATGGGTATTAAACGAAGGGAAATTGTGTATGCATTTTCACTTTATTAGGCTTTTTTTTGGCGAAATACAAAAAAAAACGCAAGATTCCGTATTTCCAGAAAATATTAAAATTTTCATAATTTGCAATATGGGTATAAAATGAGGCAAAATTGTGTATGCACTTCACTTTATTTGATTTTTTTTTGTAAAAAAACTAAAATTTTCACAAAATACCTTTTTTGGGAAAATAGTCAAATTTTCATAATTCGCAATATCGAACAAAGCGAAATTTGGTATGCATTTTAACTCTATTTTTTTTTGTAAAAACTCAAATTTTCACCAAATATCGTTTTTTTTGGAAAATAATATTTTTTTTTTTACAATTTGCAATATGGGTATCAAATAAAACAAAATTTTGTATGCATTTTCGCTTTATTAGAGTTTTTTGTTACTTAGATTTTCAAATAATAAATTTTTTTTTCGAAAATACTAAAATTTTCATATTTTGCAAAATAACCATATTGCAAAATATGAAAGTTTGAGTAAACGAAGCGAAAATTATTATGCATTTTTTCGCTTTATAAGAGTTGTTTTTTTTTGCATAAAATTCCAATTTTCACAAAATACCGTTTATTTTTTCGAAAACACTAAAATTTTCTTATTTTCATGTAAATTTTTTTGTTCGATTGTTAATAATGACTTTGGAAAAGTCTTAAAAAGTCGGGAATTTGAAATTGGGATTTGAGTGGCCACCCTAATTAAGACTGATTTCTTGCAGATCGAGAACAAACTCGAGGAGATGTTCGCCGGTATTGAGGAATCGATGCCGCCCTCCTGTTCCAAGTCTTCGCCAGCGAAAAAGTCGTCCCCTTCCGCGAAGCAACAGGCCCCAGCCAGCGAACCTGCCACGGACATTCTCACCGAACTGGCTGGGAAGGCAGAGTCCGAATTGACTTCGGTCGGACCCGGAAGCAGTAATTCACCAACGGCACCGGCGGCGGATGTGGAACCGGGCCCGAGTGGGACTCAGAAAAAGGTACTAACACCGGCGGCGAAACGGGCCAGCGCTGGTAAAGCGGCCGGAACGCCACCGAACAAGCGGAAGAAGGTGTTGAAGAAGAAATCCGCGCACGGTAAGGGAACGAGCTTTGCGGCGGCTGAGGAAAGGATGGCCAACTTTGGCTCGGGGAAGGCGGGCCTCGGAAAGAAGCCGATAACCAAAGGAGGGAAGAAGGGGGCGGCGGCAGGATCCAACGGGGGCAAAAATGCCAAAGTAAAATCAAACGAAGCGACGGCGTCGTCGTCGTCGGCGGCGGATATGAACGGAAAGTACAAGGGACCGTTCGTGCAGGTCAAGTCCGACGGAAGCCACATGGTCATTAACGCGCCCATCAACGAGGACGACTCGGACAAGCCGGCGAAGCAGACGAAAAAGTTTGCCAACAGCATGAACAACTCGGAGAAGAGCAAAATCCGGGGTCTGCACGTGAGCACGCTCAGCACCAAGTACGACGCGGACACGACGGACGGTAAGTTCGAAACTCAAGTTGATCATTCTTCCTCAATAACCCAATGTCTTCCTAAATTACCCTGCAGCCTCGTGGATGTGCGTATTCTGCAAGACGGGACCGCACAAGATGCGCCTCGGCGACCTCTTCGGGCCGTACATCATCAGCACCAAGTCGGGCGAGTTCGCGGAGAGTAAAACCGACCAGGACTTCTTCAGCGAGAAGCGAACGCGCGAGAGTCTGGCCTCGAAGCTGGTGCAGCCGAAGGTGGAACCGGTCGGCGCAAGTGGGGTGAGTTGTTCAATTATGTCAAACCTCAACGCCGCATCTAAACGCCTTCCCCCTTCTCGTTCTCAGACAAAGTCCAAAAAGCGAAAGTCGCTCGAACCAACGGCGAGCACGAGTAGTGCGGCGCCACCCCCAACGGCCACCGTTCCTCCTCCACCCCCGGACATGTTCTACGGCATGGTCAAGGCCGGCGAAGACTCGTACGAGGTGTGGCTGCACGAGGACTGCCTGGTGTGGGCGCCGGGCGTCCACATCATCGGGACGCGCATCGTCGGGCTGGAGGCGGCCATCTGGAACTGCTGCCGGCACCCGTGTCGGATATGTGGCCACTCGGGCGCCGTGGTCAGCTGCCTGAGGCGGGGCTGCAACGCGGAAGCGCACGTCGTGTGTGCGCGAAAGCACGACTGGGAGCTGAGCGACGAGTTCAAAGCGCACTGCAAGGATCATTCCGAGGACGGCGATTCTTGAGTATTACGGAACTAGGGCTAGGCGCTAGGACTTGTTGCTTTTGTTCGTTTTTCTTTTTTCGGTTTGGTTAAAACTTGTATTATGTTCCGTTGTTTTTTTTGTCATTTTTTTCCCAGCCACAGAAAATAAACTAAAACACTCTGCAACTGTGCGTCAGTTGTTCAAACGAAAGATATTACGGTGGATTGGGTATTTTGCCAACACAAAACAGTCACCAAGATCAATTCACGAAAATGTACATTTTACTCGTGTAAATATAGCAGTCAGTCAGCTAGTGTATGATATTTTTTAATTTAATTTTAAATTAGACGGGAAAGCCAGATCAAAAAAAGCAAGAAAGGAAGATATTCGATCGTGTTTCGAGAATGTACTTTTCAGGGCGATATCTTTGAACTAGTTGTGAGCAGCGAGGTAATTTATTTAATAATGTTAGGTACTGTCTCTCAAGCAGAAGGATACATATTTTCATTTAGGCAAGGGAAGTTTTCTTTTTGCAAAAGAAACACACACAAACAACACTAAACTGAGGACATTGAATCGAACACATTGAAAGTGAGCAACAGAAAGAAACAAAAAACACAATAGACGAATTGAACAATTCGTTGGATGCATGTGATTAAATAAAAATTAATTGATAAAATTGATCACCACGTGTGTAGTCTGTAAAATAGTGTCTAATCTGGAGAAGTAAAATCTATATTGAATTCTCGTAAAAAAAAGTTTTAGTAAGCAAACTTAAAGTGCAGCAAAAATAAAACTGTATGAAAAATTTATGACACTTGTGTTTTATTATCCCGGGCAGACGGTAATAACAAAATTCATGCCATTTCAATAACAAATACTGTTATAATAACAGAAAGTGTTATGGAATCTTCTTGAAAAATCAATGTTTGCATAAGGATTTAATAACAGTTTATGTTATCATAACAAAATTTGTTATTGGTCTGATATTGGCTGAAGGCCAAAACAACCTTGGAATAACATTTTTTGTTATGGAAGAATACCTCCAACTGTTATTGGGATGATCGGATTTGTTGTTAAAATAACAAAAAATAATAACAAAGATTTGCTCGAAGAATAACTAAAAATGTTATAAGTCTGTTATTACAATAACAATCCAAAACAACAAAATCATAACGACGAATAACAAATCTTGTTATAAATAACACAAAATGTTATTTGCCTAGTATTTTCAAATATCAAAAAATGTTATTCCCAAGTTATTTCCGTCTGCTCGGGATCTGAAATAATTTTCATCGAGCGGTCTGACCTTATCTGCAATATCAAAATCGGTGGTTCTCGTTTATTCTTATGGGGTTCGATAATGGTAAATCGGCAATAAGTTGGTATGAGCACTCAATATACTGTGTTTTTTAATCTGTTTGCAGGGAATTGAAATAGACATGTTCCAAAATTACCAAAATAAATATGAAGACTGTTGTGTATGTATCATTGCCGAAATAAAGCTATTTGAAGTTAGCCGTTTTACAAATAACGGGTGCCACGATATCTCAACACTGCTTTGACCAAATCAATTCAAATTGTTGGTGAAGATTCGTTAAACCGATCCTGTGTGCATGACAAGAGCCCAGGGATGGAATAATCGCAAACAAATCATTTTCGCTTCCATCGTTGCAAGAGCCAATTTTCAAGTTTATTAAAAAAAAATGATAAAAATAGAGCTTCGTTATGCACACGGGATATGTTTCGAAAGTCTTAAGCCCAAATTTATCGTGGCACCCGTAAATAAACTCAGTCCTTCAACAAAAACACTCAGAAAGTTTGGCAGTTCGCTTTGCGCATGGCAAAATTTTAAGCTTTATTCGTCTGTCTTGTTAATCATGAATTATTTATCGTCATGAAACTTTCAGGGGTGATTGAAATCACTTTTATATTTAATGTAAATTTTAATCAGTTCTCTGTAATGTTTTTTTTTTTTAAAGATTTTCTAAATGTATGTTACGCCTTTACATGCACTCTATCGAAAAATTACCATCTGAATTTTTATTTAAATCAATTTGCACTTAAGAGTTTCATCGGGATTTTTTCGCTTTGGAATCAGTTAGCAGTTTATCACTCTTAGCTGTTGTCCTCTTGCAAAAAATAAACAAGATTCAATTCTTCGTAAAATGACTTGGTGGGACAATTATGCACAGAAGTGTAACAACAGGACGATCTGACTTAGTGTTTTTTTTTTTCTAATGACTATTCGAACAAAAGACTAGATTTTATGGGTGTTTTCGAAAAGTCAAACATAACTTTAAAAAAGTCAGAATCATCAAAAAATTATACGGGACAATTACGTAGAACGAGGAAACTCAAAAAGGCATCTTTTGCGCTATAGAGGATGGTGCAAAATCTGGTACCGATTAACCAAAGGATTAACGATTTTTTTTAAATGTATCAATCGAAAGGACTTTACCATTTCACATTTTTTTATAACGTGCACCGTTTTCTAGTTACAGCCATTTTTTGTTCATTTTTATCGAAAAAAGTTCAAGTTTATGCAATTAAAAAATACTTCGAAGGAAAACCACCCCTGCTTTTCGAATTTCAAATTTTCGAAAAACTGACAAATACAATTTTCTTTTTTTGATTTGTTGATCGGATTACTACCGAAAACGACGTTTGAATTCATTGTATTTTTCGAATTATGAGCAAAAATGTAAATAATTGACAAAGCCACGCAAATGTTGTTTATTTCGAGGTTTCTAAATAAGCTTTCTGATAAGTATGATTGTTTGAAAAAGTTTGTTCAATGCTTATAATGTTACTAGAGGTTACTACCAAGGTAAACAAACAACAACGGAACCTTAAAATCATTTAGAGGCTTGGTGGTGGAAGTATTAAATTAAATTCCACTTGGGGGCAAAATGGACCACCCTTTTCCTGCCTTATAAAAACAATCAAAAGTCACGAAATTTGAGCTAAATGAATTATTTCACTCCTGGTAGCTTCACAAATTACGTTTAATGCAACATTAGTTGATTTTTTACTTGTTTTGATGCTTATTTCTAAAAATAGCGTCTTGTTTCAACATTTTAACACTATTTTCAAAAATCTTTGTTTTGTTAAGTGACTATTTTTATAAAAGTTGTCTAACTTCATGGAAACTATGTTAGAAAGGTCCCTCAAGTCATTTATTATCACCCTCCAACGTTGTATTAGAAAAAATAGCTTGTTTTGTAAGGTGGCCCATTCTGCCCCGCACCCTGGAAAAGTAGTCGAAAAAAACATTATTTTTTAAAGTGGCTCAAAAATAGTTCTAAGCTCAAAAATTTCATCAACCAAGTATACAACATTGAAGGGAACATCCCAAAGCATAAGCCTACTACACTGAATTCATAAATTTTTATGTTTTTCGATGGTTTTTGGCGCATTTTACTTAGGCGGACCATTCTGCCCCCCCTGCCCCTATCCTATCAAAATTTTAATTTTGTAAACATGAGTTTTTACCTATTTAAGAGTGAGTCCACGAGCAAAACATACCCGTCTCGCATCGACCCCACCAATCCGCCTGAAATTTTCAGGGGTTGTTTGTACATATAAAACTAGCATCTGGCCAAAATATGTGCACTCTAGGTCAACGGGAAGTGGGGCAAATCGGGACACAAATTTTGAAGGTTCAAAAACGTCAAAAATCTAAAATTCAATTTAATTTCAAAATTCAAAATGCATCTTAAAGGGCTCAAAAATGCAACAAAATGCAGAGTGAAGCATCTGAATTGGTTAAATCAAAAGGGAGTTATTGGCATTTTAGTGAAAAAATAGGATAATTTTCAAACTCAAATAAAAAAGTGTTCCATCCAGATATCACATCTGGGACTACCATATGAGATTGAGAACGCTTTGGATAAGTCAGTTTAACATATTAAATAGACACTTTTAATTTTAGTGAATTTTTTGGTTGTAATGTTTTGCTCGGGGGATCCCTTAGATCCCATTTTATGGTGATAATTTTATCATATTCGTGTTCTTGAGACAATTTCACAATAGAAACATCAATAAAAATGTTTATTTTCATCCATTTTAATCCTTCCCGATTTGCCCCACTTCCCGTTGACCTACAGTGCTCATATTTTTAGTTTTATATGTACAAACAACCCCTGAAAAGTTCAGGCAGATTGGTGAGGTCCAAACGACGTCCCGTACAAAGGGGTATGCCCTGTTCGTGGACTCGCTCTTAAATTGCCTTAACTTTTTAATTATTCGGAATCAGGTTCAACATTTAAAAAAATCCTTGCTAATCAATTATTTTTGATATTTCAAATTATGGGCTTGATTTCCAGCTTATTTTGAATAATTTAAAAGAGTATTGACCCATGAAATCCACAAATTTGAATCACTTTTTTTTACAGATGTAAACAAACTTTTGTTCTCTCTGGAAGTGCATATTTCAACAAAATAATTATTACAAACGCTGAAATCAATAAATCCTGAGGTAAACTGTGTTTTTTATTAGCTACTGATATTTTTGTGAAATTTTCAGTTGAAATTCAGAAATCTTTAATTTTTGCAAAGCAGAATTTTGGACAAAAAAATGGAACGATGCTTTTGATAGCAAAAATGACATATTTGATCAAATCAAATTCTGCAAACTTCTAGGTTCTAGGATCATCTAGACATCCTTACAAATCACTGGAAAAAAGAATCGTCCGATTGTCCCAATAATTTTGACAATCTTGGCAAACTTTTTATTTTATTTAAAAGGGTAGGTTCTTTGTACAAGCGCAAAAAAAAGTTTTAAAAAATGGTTCATGTTAAATTTTTTTTTAGATCCTTTTTCTTTTATTTGCATCGCACATAAATTAAAAATCCTAATCCGTCTCCAAACAACATAAACGCACAAGCTTCCACTCCGTTATGTTTATTGTTTATGCGCTTAAGAGCGAGTCCACGAACAGGGCATACCCCTTTGTATGGGAGGTCGTTTGGACCTCACCAATCTACCTGAAATTTTCAGGGGTCGTTTGTACATATAAAACTAGCATCTGGCCAAAATATGAGCACTCTAGGTCAACGGGAAGTGGGGCAAATCGGGACACAAATTTCGAAGGTTCAAAAACGTCAAAAATCTTAAAAAGGCTATAACTTGAGCAAAATTCTATTTAATTTCAAAATTCAAAATGCATCTAAAAGGGCTTGAAAAATGCAACAAAATGCAGGGAGAAGCATCCTAATTGGTTAAATCTAAAGGGAGTTATTGGCATTTTAGTGAAAAAATAGCATAATTTTCAAACTAAAATAAAAAAGTGTTCCATCCAGATATCAACTCGGTTCAACCTGCAGCTTGTAGGGGACATCTGGGACTACCATCTGAGAATGAGAACGCTTTGGGTAAGGCAGTTTAACACATCAAATAGACACTTTTACTTTTAGTGAATTTTTTCGCTGTAAATTTTGGCTCGGGGACCCCTTAGATCCCATTTTTTGGATATAATTTTATCATATTCGTGTTCCTGAGACAATTTCATAATAGAAACATGCATAAACATGTTTATTTTCATCCATTTTAACCCTTTAAAAAATGAAAGTTAAAAAAAATTATGAAGCTGCTTTTTTTCTGGTGTCATCTAGTATCCTTGGAAACGAACTTGATTTTCAATAAATGTGAATCGAAGATTTTTTTAAACTTTCATTTTTTAAAGGGTTAAAATGGATGAAATTAAACATGTTTATGCATGTTTCTATTGTGAAATTGTCTCAGGAACACGAATATGATAAAATTGTAACCAAAAAATGGGATCTAAGGGGTCCCCGAGCCAAAATTTACAGCGAAAAAATGCACTAAAAGTAAAATTGTCTATTTGATGTGTTAAACTGCCTTACCCAAAGCGTTCTCATTTTCAGATGGTAGTCCCAGATGTCCCCTACAAGCTGCAGGTCGAACCGAGTTGATATCTTGATGGAACACTTTTTTATTTGAGTTTGAAAATTATGCTATTTTTTCACTAAAATGTCAATAACTCCCTTTAGATTTAACCAATTGGGATGCTTCTCCCTGCATTTTGTTGCATTTTTCAAGCCCTTTTAGATGCATTTTGAATTTTGAAATTAAATAGAATTTTGCTCAAGTTATAGCCTTTTTAAGATTTTTGACGTTTTTGAACCTTCGAAATTTGTGTCCCGATTTGCCCCACTTCCCGTTGACCTAGAGTGCTCATATTTTGGCCAGATGCTAGTTTTATATGTAAAAACAATCCCTGAAAATTTCAGGCAGATTGATGAGGTTGATGCGAGATGGGTATGCTTTGCTCGTGGACTCGCTCTTAAAACGCAACGCGAATGTGTGCGTCAAACGAGCCTCTGCGCTCTCTCCTTTTTCACAAAAGCTCTACGCAGCATAAATCGGAGCAACCGACGCCATGCTGCAGTCAGCTCGTCCTCGCCGTGCGCCTCTCTCAAGAGCGTGTGTGCACGGCGCATTGAGAGAGAATAAGGAAAAACCAGCGCGCGCTCTCTCGTTTTGCGCGCCGTTGCTTGGGAGAGTTTTTCCACGTTCGTTTCTCGCACTCTTCCGCGTGGGTGATTGAACTACCGTGCGTCTCCTTTTGGGTTTTGAAAGCAGTTTTTGTGGAAGTAAATTTTCTAGAGTGTTTTTGAAAAGCTATTGTGTTTCTTATTTTAAAGTCAGTGTGTGTATTTTATGAAGAAATTTAAGCAGACTCATCGTACATTCAGTGTGCAAAAAGATGGTGAGATGTCAGGGCATGGCGGAAGTCAAATATTATAAATCGAGATGACCCATGGAAGATTTATACGTAGAAACTTGGGTTTAAGAATACGGGCGCTTAAAAATACTCTATCGACGAAAATTGTGTTTTTTTTTTTAAGAAAATAAAGTATTCCCATATAAAGTACCTCAGGAGAAGGCGCTTGGTTGCTCAAGAAAATTTTAATAATTTGAAAATAAGCCTTTTTATTTGTATTTTTTCAGAATGTTTTGTGTTTCTTTACCATTAATTACTATGAACTTCAAAGAAATGTATTTTTTAATTTTTTTTTAAATATTTGTTTAGTACCGAAAAAACACACTGAAAAACACAATTTGCGCTGATCGAATATTTTGGACTAACATATTCAAAATTAGGGAGGTGAAACACAACTTTTTACGTATAAATATCTCATGGGCCAACTCGATTTGTTATATTTTAAATCAGGGTGACCACTCAAATTCCATTTTCAAATTCCCGACTTTTTCCCGACTTTTTTCCAGACTTTTCCAGAATGCTGAAATAATTGGCATTTCTTATTTAAAGAATAATTTCAAGCAAAAAATTTTCTAGAGGAAATGTCAATATTAAAGTAAAAAAAAGTAAATCTTTCCCAGTTCCTGAGGGGAACACCCGTGAAGAGTATCGGGGCCGGCATTTACAAAGCGGATTCTGTGGCAGTTTTTCACTCAACTAATGTTAACATGTAAAGGTTATTGTTAACATTCCATAGGTCGCCTCCCTAAGGTGTTGTGATAAGGTCCAGTTTGTGACGATACACTACCTTCCCTTTACTAAGCAATCGAATCCAGAAGAGAAACTATCACCAGTTGTGTTGGTCCGAGCCGGGATTTGAACCCCGATCTACCGCTTACGAGGCGGTAGCGTTACAACTAGGCTACGTGGCTCCGTCAATATTAACCACCGAAAAAAAAATTTCAATGAATTTAAATAATCCAAATATAGGCATTTTTTGTAAATACAGAAACTAAACAACAAATAAAACAAAACTTCAAAACTAGAATTTCATTATTATGATTCAGAGTAGAAACACAAATTTCTTTGAAAAAATAATCGAAAGTTCAACAAAACTTATAACTTCCATGTTATTTTTTTTAAATTGACAAACGTATAGTTTCAACTTCGTTTCAACTGGAAATGACAAAAAGTTAAAGATAACTGAACTTAAAATATCGTTTCTATTTTTTTTGAAATTCATCATCATTTTAAATCAAAGAATGATTAAAACATAATTGCTGTTATTATTTATTCAAAGGGTTTAGAAAAATGTCAAGGAACTCATAAAAAAATGTTTTTGCCAAGTTCCCTTTTTAATTTTGTAATTTTTGATATTGAATTTTTTAATCAATGGTAATTTATTTAGTGGTCAGTATTTAACTTTTTTTTTCAATGAAAATTCAGTTTGATAAAAAACTTATTTATCCACTTATTTTAAGCAAAATGTTTGAAAAGACGTTTTTTTTAAACAATTTCGCAATAACTCAAAATTTCTTGGATTTTTTTTTTGCAATTTCAATATTTTCTTTATGTTTTCAAAACGTAAAAAAGCTTTTCAATTTGGAATTTTATTCGATATTTAAGTTTTAACAATTTAAAATATTTACCAAAAAAAAAAACATTGCCAAACTCAAGTTGGAATCTGTTTTCAAATATTCAATTGTGTGACAAAATGAAATAGAATTATAATTCTAAGCTGGCCATTAGGCTCTATTTTTATACTAGTTTTCCATTAATTAATCAATTTTTACCTCTTGTTTGATGAACAAAAATTAATAGCAATCATTTGATCAATTAAAAAAAACTTTGTCAAAGACTCCAATATTCGTTAAAATTCTGAATGTCTTAAACAGCTTTTCTATACTCAAATATATTGAAATAGTGAAAAGAACCTTAAAATTTAAGTAAGTTACTTAAACAGAAATTAGTGAAAATTGTACAAAATATTACAAAATTATGCAAGAGTTAAAAAATAATTTTATAACAAGTATGCTCAGAATTCCCGACTTTTCCCGACTTTTTGACAAAAAATCATAAATTCCCGACTTTTTCCCGATTTTTGGCGGATTTTGGCGAATTCCCGACTTTTTCCCGACTTTCCCGATTTCCCGACTTGAGTGGCCACCCTGTATTTTTCTTCCGTCATTCCGTGTGATGTGCATGCAATTTCACGATCGGATTTTTAGATGCATAGTACCTAAATTAAAATCATTAGAATCATTATCGAAATCGAAATTTGGTTTCATGATTTGTTATTTTTAAACAAGATCATATTTTTTCAGATGATGAGGGGAGTCCTTCTGGCCTAAATAAAAATATTTCAAAAATATTATACAATTTTGTCATTCAACCAAATTGATACAAACACTCTCGAACTGCATATTTCACTTCTAAAGCAGACGTCACTTCTGAACGGGCGAGTTACGTTCATTTTCATAGATTTCGCCCAAAAATAAAAAGCCGGCTCGCAGTACACAAGTCATGTCAAATGATGAACTCCCGGCTTGCAGCCTGACAGTCCGAGGTAGCAGTATTAGTAAATACGGCCGGCTGTGGCTGAGGGAGGGCCTGTTAACTATCCGATGAACGCTTATGCGCAGCCGGCTGTCAAGTTCGATAGGGTAGGGTAGGAACTACCACCGACTAGGGTAGAACACCTCGTGAGCAGAGTGGCCAATGCCGTGTTCACTCGCTCCGGCTTTCAATTGATTTTGTTCTTTCGCGGTGTCAAGTACCCTTTTTCTCTCCAAGTAAATTTCAAAGAAAGTGTCTCAATTTTTTCAAGTGGTTTTTCCTCGTCAAGAAGTAAGTAAATGTGGCCGGAAAAGCTTCCGAATTGGCCGCGGTAGGTGGCAGAGTAGGAATAGTATGGAATTGGCCACCAACTATTTGTGGAAAAGTGGCAATGGAAAATTTTCAGGGACTGCCACAGAGATCGAAATCGACACTGGTGGCCACCATTTGCGAAAAGTTGTCTCGTGAGGGACTTTGCGTTTGTAGTAAAATACGAACCAGGAAGTTTCAGGCTGGTGTTCCGTGTGCAATAGGCCACGCAATTTTTGGTTTAAAATTTAGCTTCAATTGTTCCAATAAAAGTTTGGAAAAAATGCCGGACCTTTTTTTTCCTATAGGAAAAAAGGCAGGGCGTAATCCCATTTCGACTCTCGTTACGAGAGGGAGAGAGTGAAATAGCGGAGTTAGCAGCAAAAAATTATCGATTTTTCGTCTGTCTGCCTGGCGTTCACCCCTCAATCATATAGGTATTGCTATTGCTACTGATGGTGATGATGCCGTAGTAGAAGCAATAAGAAATGTAGCCGGCTTTTTTGGTCTATGACAAATAACCAATTTGTGATGGCCACCAATGGCGAATGAGAATGATTTATAAAGCCGAATAAAATATCATAAAAAGAAATAAAAAAATTATATAATTCTTCTTGATAGATGCAAAAGTAAAATCATTCATGTATAATTTTCTAGTTTCTGCCATTTGTACAGTTGCGTCAAAAATATCAATCGATAGAGAGGTGAGGTGAGATTCGTTATAGATAGGATGGGGGGAAGTCCCCCTTTGCAGGGCTCGCGAGTGGATATTATCTTTGGTGAAAAGTGCTTCCGGTATCGGTAGAAACATCAAAGAACATTAAAATAACGCATCAATAATTGAAAAAGTTAGTAACGTGTTGATTTTACTTTTAAAACAGTTACAAGCTTATGTTACTTTCAGATTTTACAACGGTTTGGATCTGGTTTTGTTATGTTTTCTTGATAAAACAGCTTATTAGTGTAAAACTGTGCTGCTGGAAAGTTTATTTTGAAGGCAAACCTCTTCTTTGAGCTACATGAAACATTTTATCAACTACAATAAAATAAATTGAATTCAGCAGCACCAAGCTAATCGAATCCTCGAATTTCCCATTTAAAAAGTTTTTTTTTCACAATTCTGATTTGAAAATACTTGTAAATTTTCCTGTTATTCTATAATGACGAAATTGCCTTATTTTTATCTCCAAAAATAAACAGTGCTGTAAAATGTATTACACCATTTATTTGAGTGCTGAAAAGTTCAACCTTTCAGCACTTATATTGAAAAGAAATACTTTTCGGCACCTGTTTTGGGTGTTGAGACGCCAAACTAAAGTGGAGAAAAAAGTTTCACTGAAATATCCTATTCAGAGTGTTATTCAGAATTGCTCTGCCATCATTTTAAAGCTATTGTTTAAACTTGTATTTTGCACCTGTAGTTGGGTGAGCACCTCCAAACATTTTTTATGATTTTACCCAAAAATATTGCAGAAAGGATTGCTTGAACCATCATTGTAGTAAAATGTAGTTCTGGATGTAATTTTTACAGCAACTTTTTTCATTTATTTCGTTGATTATGCATTACTTGTATGAAGTTAGTATCCTAAGCTGAGATGTTGACTAAGGTCCTAGGCTGATAAATTCAAAGTTGGGAACAAAGTGTGCAGTTGCTTAAGGGGTTTCATACATGTAGAAAATCACAAAATTTCGTTATACAGAAAATTTATTAAATCCACTAAAAAGATGATTTTCAATCACTCCTGAAAGTTTCATGAAGATACTTCAGGATTAAACTGAGTAAGAAACGATTTAAGCTCAAAATTTTGCTTTTTAAAAAATACAAAAATCAAAAACTGATGATTTTTTATACGAAAAACACAAAATTATTTTTATCTTTTTTATAATAAACTTTTTAAAAATCGGCCATCGCCATGCACACAGGACCAGTTTAACGAGTCTTCACCAAAATTTTGAGCCGATTTGGTCAAGGCAGTGTGGCAGTGCACCCGTTTTTTGAAACTGCTAACTTCAAATAGCTATATCTCTTCAATGATACAACCAAATGTCTCCAAATTTGTTTTGTTAATAGATGAAAATGTATACTTCAATACTCTGAAACCAGATTGTAAATAAAATTAAGTGTGTTATCATAACAACCTTAGACTTTTTGCCGATTACATGTAACCCCTTCAAGAATCGAGTAAATCTACTGATCCAAAAAAGTTGCAAAATAACCCTAGAATTAGCTATTTTTACAGTAACAAATTACAACATCCAGCCACACAAATTTTCATTAGTTTAACTTAAGATTCATAAAAAAAGTCATGCCAAATTACCAAACATTATAATTTATCGGACTGCTTCAAATTGGGTACGATTTGACCACTAACAAAATTTATTACATTTAGTCCCGAATAGCTTCATAAATTTAACCATATCTTCTACATCTTTGAACAGCATTACGGATCATCAACATTGTGACTTATTGGAAAGTTAAAAAACTATCCAATATCTATAAAACGTAGTTCTTAATTAAAATTTAATTTAAACTGCGATAGCTCAGGATAGTGTTGCCAGATCCTCATTTTCTATGACATTTTACAAAAAAAAAAAAAATGGTTCCAGATGCCATTTTTAACAACATTAACCAAATTTTACGATATACAAGGAAATTGTGTCAAGATCATCAAACTTTTCCAACTATGAAGAAAACACATATACAAAATCCATAATCGAGCTTTTTTAAATTGTGCATATCAACATTCAAAAATTTTACGATTTTATCAAATATCCAATAGATTTTTTTTAAGATTTAGCACAATTTCTTAAAACAGATGTTATGGTTTAAATATAGCTTTCCCTTACTCGTATGATAATGCAAAAAGTCATTTAAATTGCATTTTGACAATAAGCAGCTATATCCATCCACGCCACTCTCTAACACGTCACTCTGTAAAATAACATCACAGAGCAAATGTATAGGGCAAACGAGTTGCACTTGCTTCTCTATAACGTGAATTTAATCTACTTGACGTTCGCACACTTTTACGCACGCACTTGCTCTCCAATACTTGCTCCAACTTTCCATCCGACGCGATTCTCGACAATCTAGAAAAGTAGATTTAAGTGTGAGTGTGTGCGTTTTTGATCCAAACGTCCACATTAGAAGCGATAAAATGAAATCTGCAACCAGCCGGCCTGCATATTACGAAAGGTTTCTGCCTCGTACTTATTGCTGGAAACAATCTGCTGGAGATAACCCTTAACGACAACTTTTTTTTTTTATTATAGAGCAGATTAAAAAGCTGTGGAGTTCTTTTTTGAAAAGGTCAAATAAACAAAATTAGAATGTTAAGCTTTTTGAGTTTTTCCAATATCCCTGACTCAAGGTAATTTAAAAGTACCTTAAAAGCAAAAATTAAAAATTTTGTATTTTGACCTTTTCAAAAAAAGAAACTCTAGAGTTGTTGAATAAACCCAGTAATAACACACAAAAATACAAAGTAATCACAAAGTTTTCTTTCTCAAAACTTGTTCCTTTAAAGAACACTTAGCTAGCTAAATCTAAACTTTGATATGTGTACTCTCCCTGCAAAGGCTTATAAATCGATCTCAAATAACTTCCAGCAAATTTATTAAATTCCAATAAAAACACAAATCAAATTGAAAAAAAAAAGATTAAAAAAGCGAATAACCCTTCGAAAGATTGGCTGTGCTAGGGTTTAATTAAATTGAAACAAAATATCAGGAAAGTGCTTAGTAAGAACAACTCCAAGAAAAGTAAACAAACTACATGAAACTCGTGAAAAAAAGAAACAAATAGTAGAATTTATTGTAGAATAAAACTTTTAGTTGGAGTTGGAGTATATTAACACAACAATCAAAGACGATCAAATTTTGGACATTTAAGGGTTAGCTCGCTTGACCACATAATCTGAGAGAACCGTGATACTTGATCCGTTTCAGTCTTCTGCCGGCTAGCAATAACCCGAAAGGGGAGCGCTTCTTGACCACGAGTGTGTATACTATTCATTGGTGAAGGTGAATAAACAGCTGGAACCTGCTAAGAATCAACCCCGTGGGAGTTGGATAATTGGCGAGTGTGAGTGTGTGCGAGTGCTAGGGGGAATTAAACTAACCGTGACGCTAATTGTGGACGTGGTTCAAATTTTTAATGAGCTTTTTTTTTCTGCAGTTTGGAGACCGATAATGGTGCGAAAGTGCGGATGAGCTGGGCAACTTTTGAGAGTTCCCAAAGTTACCTAATAAATGGTGCAATTTGTGTAACGTGCTTCCACATGGAAAAATTCACCAATCGATAATATTGTGAGTCAGAGCGCTGCTCTCAACCCACAGGGGAGGATGCATGTCAGTTAAAGCTTCTTCGTCGTAACCAAATGAGCATTCTACATGTGGTCATTAGTGAAAGTGCTCCAGACCAATTCTATGGTAGTGATTCCACAGCCAGGGCCACGTGCTAATCCCGTGGGAACACTTTGAATCAATATTTTTTCATGAGTGGTTCGTCAACGAAGGGCAGATTGAGGAATAAATTGGCGAGAAGCCGGGATTTTGGATGGAGAGGATGAATAATTTAGGGGAAATTAGGGTTACTATAATTTTCAGTGCTTCTATCAAGAAAATTTAGAACAGCAGAGTTATCAATTTCCTTTTCCTTTTTAAGATTGAAATAAAAGGACTTAATTCCTTTCAAAAACGCATTACTGCCCAAATCTCCCATAAGAATCGCCCAATATGCGCATGTTCCATAGTGTCGACACATGGTGCCGGCAACAGTCAGTGTGGATGACTTGCTCCATGCTGGGAAAACTGTTTCATAACCACTTTTCTCCAGGCCGGGCCGGCGTCGAGGCGCCCAACAATTTTTCACCTGTTCTAATCGACCCCGTCGTGTTCCGATTCCTTTTGCAGATACTCCCACGTTTGAATTGAACCAGTGCAGCACACATCACCGCCCTTTCAAATCTCTACGAAGAAAAAAAAAACGAAGCAACAAGCAAATTAGAAATGGCTTATCGCAACAATAACCGTCGCAACGGAGGAGGTGGTGGTGGTGGTGGCGGTGGCAACTTCGGCAACAACTATGGTGCTGGCCGAATCAACCCCTGGGACACGGGTGTGGGCGGGGGCCGTGGCAATAATGACGCCCTCACGTTAGCCAACAGTCTGATCAATAATTTACTCCGCAATCAAAACTCCAACCAGGTTCCGCCGTCGCTCCTGGACGGCGTCCAATCGTCCCGATTCGACGATATGAATGGATTCCCCTTCGTCCGGGTAAGTTGTGGCCGTTCCGATGATCACCCCCTTCTTCGCCCACTCTCTCTTTCCTACATCATCACAAACGACCTGTTAATTTTTCATTCTTTTGAAGCCCCTTCTCTTAAATCTGTTCAATCACTTTAGTTTCACTTTTAACTCTACGATTTACCTACTGATTTCTTCACCTGTGCGCTAGTGCTCTACCTGTCTGAACAAAGCTGAACAATTCTCTGGAAATACACTTTTTGTCCATGATAAATTTACTTATTTTGCTATGTGACAAAATAATCATGTATTATTAGTTTCGAGTCTTCAAGGTTTCCCCATGGTTGGGTTTTTTATTTTTAGTAAAAAATATTTGACCGATTCTTCGGCTCCTTTTAAAAAAAATCCCAAGTTTTTTTTAGCGTTTTGGCTGTAGTGGCAAAATAAAAGAAGAAACCCCAATGTGTTATTACATTTTTGGAAAGATAATTGATTTTCCTACAAAGAAATATCATGCAGAATGAACCATATAGTACATGTGCTTCCCCTGAAATAAAAGTGTAGCGTGACGGGACAACATCGTAAAACTGGACTTTTAAAAGGCACACTACAAAAATCGCTACAGTTTTGCCAGTTTGATTTTTAAAAACTTTTGCTCTTCTACACATTATCACAAATTAAAAAACGAATCTTTTGCTCCTTGAACCGAAAGAATTGGTTAAAATTTGAGTTTTTGCCAGCCATTTCTTTTCGTGACGGGACAACGAAAGGAGCAGATTTATGAAAAAACTCCTCTCCCATTCAATGGCTTGCAGACTCTATTTGGTCAATATTTTTGGTGTTTAATGTAAGAAAACGTATTTAATGAACATTGCATTTTTTGAATAATAATAAAAATGATTTTTTTCATTTAAAAAATCGTATTGAAAATTGAAAAAAGTGACTTTTTGGTGTAGCTTCGCTAAGAATCGGTCATTTGAAAATTAGAGTTCTCCTTAGATTGAGTGGTTTAAAATGAAGAAAATATTTGAGTAACGAAAATTTCAAAGAAAAATCTTGTTTCCTTAAATTATCAATTGAGCATGAATAATATTTATTCGCATTCGCATTCGCATGGCGATGGTGACTTGAGCGGGTTGCAGAATAGATTTCGTCATGTATATGTGATGATTGTCCAGCCCAGGTTGCTTGGATACTGATTAAAGGGAAGCATACATAATTGTAATTGTAATTTTATTGAAACGATTTCCTGTTAGTTTACTTTATATCAGGGAGTAAAATAATATTTATCAAGTTTTTTTTTTTTAGTTTTCAAGTTTAATATTTATCAAGTTTTACCAAAGTGAAAAGTCCAAAGTAAAAAAAAGTCCAAACATTTCATATAAGTGCCGCAAAATATTTCAATTTTATTTCATTTATTGGGTTGTTTTAGCAAAGACATCAGTGGAAACGTGTTAACACCTGCAACGCCTAGTGATTCTAGAAGAAAAAAAATTACATTTATTATACAATAAATATATTAATACCATTTCCATGTTGTGAAATGCTTCGTACATTAAAATTTTTAACGACATCCTGTATTTTTTTTTATCCGCTGGTTCAAATTCAACAATAATAATCAAAATTGGCCGATTTGCTGTTTTTCAAGTTACATAATTAACTTTGTTTTCCCTCCTTAAGACTGCATTGTTAAGGTTCTTTAAAAAACAATAAAATCTGAATAAAAAAAAACACTAAACCATAAAAACTTCAAAAATAAACCCTCTCCAACCTTCAAGTGATTGTAACCTTTTGTGAACTGAGCCTTAATTTCAAATATAAGCTTTATGAGTAGATTAAATAGTTAGTGCTCCTCAAAATTTGATTTTTAAACGGATTTTTTTCGATATAAGAGTGTGTAGTAGTATGTCCCAAAAAACGGCGATGTGGCAGAAACCTTCGGCACATCCGTGGAACTTGAGGTTCAAAAATGAGGCTATGCACGGTGCTGCCTCTAGCGGTGGAGAGCTCCAACTTTTCGACAAGTTTTTATGGCAGTTTCGCAACGACGGGTCGTCCATAGTGCATGTAATTAGAATATTTTGAATTTCAAAAAATTATAAAAAGTGGAAAATTATTTTTAATTGTGATAACAGCATTTATTTCCATCGAGAACATAATGTTGACTTAGCAGTACTTCGGCGTGCAATTAAACCTAAACAGCATTTTCAACAGAACTCTTTTTACAAAACTTGCCTCATTTGAAAACAATGTTTCCGGCCAGCCAAATAATTTCATAGCTGATTACGATCTAAGGCAAGCGGAGAGGATGTCGAGCCGCTGTCAGTGCGAGCCACCTCCATAACCTTGCGGTTGTTAGAGCAGAAAGGAAAACTCGCGAGATAGCGTGTAAAATGAGACAGAAGATTCTCTCCGTTCGACCCAGATTACGATGATTGATTTCAATGTGCACAATGCCTTGGACAATTTGTCACACACATAAACATCCCTTGATGTTGTCGTTGTTCTATAGATTCTAATAAATATTGTTAGTGAATATAGCTAGTGAGTAATCCTTAATTTAAGTAAATCTAGTCCCATTTGTTGATCAAAATTTTATTCAAATACAATTTTGTTTTTTTATCTGTGCCCAATCTCTTAAGAACGCTTACACTGCCCATAATTGAAAATTCGGCTATTATGCCAAATCAAGTATTCCGAGAAAAACGCGTTTTAGTGTTTGTCACAAAATCACCGCCAAGGCAATATCCCATAAGAGTGGCATATTAGCCGTTTGGTTTTTTCGCATCGGCAGCCAAGTCTAAACACTATTTCAGTGAAATTCAAGTTCCAGAAGATGCGTTCGAACATCCTCTACCACCTGGTGCTAATATCTCGTTTTTGCCAAAAGTGGATATTAGCCGTTTTTTCAATGGTGGGCAGTACAGAAGCGCTAAATAGCATTTGTTCGATGGTTGTTCATCATTATTGGTTTATTTCTTTAATCGCAGCTGGAAATTTTTCAAATAGCTAAAACATGCCTTATTAATTTGTTGAAACTAAAAAGGGCTTCGTATTTCCAATCCGCATCTGTAATAATAATTATATTTGGAACAGGTTTCATACGAGACATATTTCCCAAAAAAGTGGTTAATTTCGCAAGAATGTGTCATATGTGTTTGTATCACTCACAACCAAATTTTAAATTTCTAGTTTTCTTATATTCCAAATTTTATAATTTTCGATCATTTTTTTTATAATGCTTTTAAAGTTTTAAGTTAAATCTTAGTTGATAATTTTATTAAATCGTACACAGGCACTGGCTACATGAAATATGCATTGACCCCTCGTCCAATCACAACTGGTATACTGAAAAGTTGCCTCAAGTAAACAAAATCGCAGCACTCCATGATTTGAATTTTCGTTTTGCCTCTCGTGCGACTCTCATGTTGGCGGTTTGTTTTTGCGATTCTTTTACCTTTCCTGCTCCAAAATGCCGGAAAAAACTGTGCATTAAAAACTTCATTTTCAGATATCATGGCTCATCATTGTATTCGATTGCAAACAGGTATTTAGGTGGTAGTGCATGGCTTGAATTCTTTGACATCGAACAAAAATATGGGAAGAGGAGGAGATTCGCAGCTCTTATCTGTTCCTCTCAATTTTCAAATCAACCACGTCATTAACCCATCGTCCATCAGTGGATCACGAGGGAGAGCTTTAATTGTTGAGGAAGAGCATACAAATTGAATTAGGGGGAGAGGGGGTAATATGCACCCCCGGGGCAAAATGCACCCCCTGCTTTTCTCGGTATTTGGAAGAATTTTCCGGGGATAAACTCATAGAAATTGGAAGCTTAACATTGCTAAACCATGCTGGAAAAATTTGAGTATCGTAGTATAAATACAGCTTAAGTTATTTGCAAAACTTTAAAATGTTGTGTTTTCATCTAATTTTCATTGAACTTTCATTATGATTTTTTGACAATATAAAAAGCATTTGTTGTTATTGTTAGTGTTGAGGTATATAGTTTTTGCCATAATCTTCACTATTCTGTAGATAGATGAGTCCAAAAACATCAAAAAATGCATTTTTAATTAAATTTTCTGCAAAAAGCGTGGTCGGGGCAAAATGCACCGCTGTGAAGCTCCTTTGTAAAAACAGCGGTGTCATCTAGTGGTGACTAGTGAAAACTGCTTTTACCCGGTGCATTTTGCCCCATGTTGTGGTGCATTTTGCCCCGTTGTTGTAGTGCATTTTGCCCCAATGTTGCGGTGCATATTGCCCCGCATGGTTGTTTGAAATGAATCAAAAATGTTTTTAGAAATTTGATATTTTCGAACAATTTTGAGGTTTTTTAAGACTTTTTTCACATGGATGACGAAGAATATTAGTTGTTTTAGAATATCGAACAAAATTCTTCCTCAGTAATGCTGTAATGGTTGAGAAATCACAGTTTTCCCTTAGGGGGTGCATATTACCCCCTCTCCCCCTATTAGCAAAGAAATCGCGTCACCAAAGCAACATGAACTCCTTCATTTATTGAACGAATGCTTGAATTACGCATGATACTTTTGTGCGAGTTTTACTGAAAACTCTCATGATTTTTCAACTTTATATTTCCGTACGATTGATCACTGTAATCTAAACTTCTGTCAACATACAAGTGGTATACATGTTTTGTTCTGTCAATTTGCAAGAGGTATAATAGATTCAAATTTTACAGTAATTGATGCTGAGTAGGCTGTGACAAGCGTGGACAAATTTCCACTATACCAGTGACAGAACTCAAGAATCGTACCACTTTTTGAGCTGACAGGTTGTATGGAGTTCCACCTATGTGCCTTCGGGCTCACCCGGATTTCGATAGGTTTTTGCCTCAGGAACAATGTTTTCATACGACGACAAATTCGCTAAAATCGTTTAGAACTCGTGATTTACGATTTACTGAAAAATTAAAAATTTACTGTTTGCATGAAAAATATCATATTTTTTCTCAAACCTTAAAAATTGCGTTCAAATTGCCACGTATTTCACTTTAAATCAGAGGTGCTCAAAGTTATAGAGTGGCGGACCAAATTTGAAGTTTACATAAAATTGCGGGCCAAATGGGAAAAAATGTTTTTTTTAAATAAATGGCGTTATTTTAAATTATACAACTGTAAAATACATGTATCAGCTGAAGTTTTTTTAAATTGCATGTATTTTTTGGACAAAAAAATAGCAGAAAAATAGCAATTATTATGCCTCAACCAACAGATTAGGCTGTACAATATTTTTGGTCTAAGTTGATGGATGTTTGATAATTTTGTGACTGAAGACGCTAGTTTTTGAACAAATTTAATGAAAATGAGAATAGTCTATAACTGAATTCACTTATATTTTTACATTATTTTTTTTGTAAAAATATTTTAAAACAGGTGTTTTATACTTAGAGAAATGGAATCTATATATATAAAAAATTTCGACGGTTTTGTTCGAACGCGAATCAGTTCAATACGGAACGTCGGATCGAGGTGCTCTTTGTTGCGTTGGGTTCGTATAAGCCCAAGGAAGGTTTTTACGCAAATAAGTTGTCACTTTGGCCACTCTGGGACCGATTCCGGAAAATCTGTGGATTGTATGGGAAAAGTTACGTAAACTCAAACTTAGATCACAGGAGGCTGAATTAGCAAACAAGCAAGAAACGTCAGGAAACCATACAAGGGCAGGACGATGTTTGCCGGGGTAAGCTTGTATCTATATATCTATATATATAAAAAATTTCGATGATTTTGTTCGAACGCGAATCAGTTGATAACGGAAAGTCGGATCGGAGCGCTCTTTGATGCGTTAGGTTCGTGAAAGCCCAAGGAAGGTTCTTACACCAAAAAGTTACAACTTTATCCACTCTGAAACCGATTCCGGAAAATCTACCGATTGTATGGGAAAAGTTACGTACAATCAAATTTGATCACAGGAGGCTGAATTAGCAAACAAGCAAGAAACGTCAGGAAACCAAACAAGGGCAAGACGAAGTTTGCCGGGAAGAGCTTGTTTTTAAATATAAATCGCTGCGAAGAAATTATTCTACAATTGTTCCACCAATTTCAATAATATTTTTATAAATTTTCGACAACCTGAATTAGGTGTTACGAACTTAATTCGTAACCCAAATGTCATGAGTTGGGTGGTTTATAAGTGCAGAAAAAAAAGTTGGGCCAGCTCATAAAAAATGTTGCGTCATGACATTTCAATTAATATGAAATACCTATATTTTTGCTGTCTTTACAGTTTTCACTTCAGTAAAATTTGAACGTTTCATAATTCATTTGATGAAGTTTTTGACGAAATTAACTGTTTTCAATCCCATTCGCACTTGTGAAACAGTTTCAAAACGATAGATTTTTCAGTAAAATATCTGTTTCGTATATTCTGGATCAAAGATTGACTAAATCATTAGTTATATGTTATAAAAAAACTGAAAATGTTCACTAAACCTTAATTTTAAGAATTATGAAATCCAAAGGGCCATTTTACATGATTATTCAAAATGGGTCCGCGGGCCACAAAATAACACCTCGCGGACCACGTTTGGCCCGCGGGCCATACTTTGGTCACCCCTGCTTTAAATCATAGTGAGGAGTCCTACCAATTATGTTCAGTATTCATATTGATCCAGGAAATCGTAATTTTAAAATGCATCTAAAAAAATTTGGCACCAAAACCAATACCATCTTGTAGGATACAATTCTGAACAATTTTGATTTTTTAACAATTAGTATATGTCACTTCAGTGCCAAGATACAGCCATTCCTTCAACATTTCAACATTTCCTATAAAAACTCAATTGTATCACTTACCCCACTGTTTCAGCTACTGCCAGCATTTAATATGTTTCCAAACCTTTTGCATTGTTTTATAACATCAATTTTTGAGCAAAATTTATAGTTTACATTGATTGACGTCACGTGACGTGACGTAAGCGCCATTATGAATGTTTTTTAAAATGAAAAAGCCGTTTTCATCAAAATCTTGAATTTTTTTTGTTCTAAAGCTAGTTAATTTAAAATACATTTCTTCGTCGAGGCGCGTACGTCACATAGTCAAATCAATGACAACAATAGAATTGGCTTGTAAATTGATGTTAAAAAACAATGCAAAAAAGACCTTGTTTTTGTTTTTTGGACTGTATTGGATAAACTTATAAATTTTCAAGAATGATTATTTTAATTGCGTTACGAACAAATAATTCCAGAGTTTTTTTAAAGGTTTTATAAACATATGAAAGACAATATCTAATAGGACCTTTTAAAAAAACTCTATGATTCAATCTTCCAGAGAATTGTCCAAGAGCACTAGCACAACGACTGATTGCTTTCGTTTGGTTTTCAGTTACTTCCTACTATCATTATCCTTTCTAGTTAGGCTAATAATATCCGCAGGGGAATAACGTGGTTGTATAGAGCAGCTTTTTTTTTATTCTTTAAAAGTGTAATGTCGGTGAAAGAGGAAATTAAAGTTTGAGTTACTTACAATTTTCGTCACATACATTGAACATCTGGATCGTGAACATTCCAAACCATTATTTTTAAAAATTACCTTCAGTCCTTATGAACATTTTCAGTTACGTTCAGTCAAATTTAAATTCCAATTTTCTGATCTTTCATCTAGTCAACCACATGCAAATATTTACCTTTAATATTTCCGTTTGTTTTCTAAATATCATACTCTCAGCGATTCAAAGATTGATTTCCAAGTGCTACTGCCTAGTTATAGAAAACACTTTCGCTCATGTTATGTTTCCAAATTAATATCGATACTAATAGAAATAACGTGTTTACCGTACTGTTAAAACATTCTCATCGCAACTACACATCGAACGAAATAAACTTCCCTGTTTCTGGCTCTTTCTCCATGCTTTCGAACAAATCCACCAGAGAACCAGCTCCAGTGTGCATTTCACTCCCAAGGTGTTTAGGCAGCGAAATATTTCCAGTGTTCCCAGGCTGCCACACGGTTCGAACGGTAGCTTTCAAGTCGCTGCGCAAACACCTCCCAAAAATGCAACTTTCGAGTACAAAATGATACACACACCCCGCAAAAAATATAAACAAACAAACAAGAAAAAAAAAGTGTTGTCCATAAAACAAAACATCTCTTCTATTCTCTTCTCTTCGTTGTTTTCTATCTCTTCCACATTCAGAATCGGTACGGCAAGAACCGTAACAATAACGGCCCCTATAAAGGTGGCATTCGCAAGCCGGATGCATTCACCCGTTCCAAAAATGTTCTGGCCAAAAATTCCCATAATAAAAACAAATCCGATGCTAGAGACTCCTCGAACAAGAAAGAGAGGTAAGAGATTTTCTACCATTTTCTCCAAAAAACAACAACAACAACAACAACAACAACCAAAAGCGAATGATTCACGTGAAAAAAGCTCACCACTTCTGTTTCGGATGATTCAGCTTTTGCATAACTCACACACAGGCACGTGATGGTCACGTGTGTTCTTCCTTTGAAGAGTTGCGGTGTATTCGGCCAGTACCAAAAAGCTCCCAAAGTACTTCCCCCACCCCCTCAAGTTCAGAGAGTATGTGTACAGCTGCACTTCGGCAGCCTTTTTTCCCCCGGATAGACACTTCTAGATCATTAGTTTGCTGCACATTCTGTTCACTAAAGCCAAAACTTCTGAATTATAGTCCTAATTCTGTGACTCCAAAAGAGTATGTGAACTGTACAGACTACATTCAGCGAAACACAAAAATTACTTATTCTTACACGGAGAAAAAAGAGTTCCCAAAATCGTGAACAAGCGTTCATGAAAATGAGAACCTCGAACAAAGTGTTCAAATCCCATGGTACGATTTTGAAAAACGTACCATGAAATTTGAACACTTTGTTCGTGGTTCTCATTTTCATGAACGCTTGTTCACGATTTTGGGAACTCTTTTTTCTCCGTGTAAGGTTACAAACTATGATGCGTCTCCATACTAACTGAATCTCGATTACTTTGCGGTGGAGGCGCATGATACTTCTGGTTTCGAGCAAACCATGAGCAATGTTTTTACTGTTATAGCTTAAGAGCGAGTAAGTACACGGAGAAAAAAGAGTTCCCAAAATCGTGAACAAGCGTTCATGAAAATGGGAACCAAATGCCATGGTACGTTTTTCAAAATCGTACCATGGGATTTGAACACTTTGTTCGTGGTTCCCATTTTCATGAACGCTTGTTCACGATTTTGGGAACTCTTTTTTTCCGTGTAGCGATCGATTTATGTTACAAAGGTTCTTCCAGCGTACGTTTCACGTTTTCTATTTTTTTTTTCAAATACTGAAAAAATGTGTTAAAAATCAAATTTATTTTTGGAACTGCCCCAACACACATACTTAAAAGTTTAAAGTTATGGAATTTTGTGCATCACAAGCTCCTAGTAATCAGATTTTGGTCAATTGAAGTTTTCCTCATAATCTGAAGATATTTTTGTAACAAGCTTAAAACGCCGTACGAGACGATATTGTTGATCTCATCAGGAAATTTCACATAAGTTGGAGATGCTAGAGTTGTCAATTCGATTCTGCATTAAGGACGGTTTAATTATGTTTTAAAACATTACGGATAAGAGGTGAAATAGGTTTCAAATTTCAGCATTTCAGACCCAATGTCACCCCTGATGACGGTTCTCCTAGTTTACGTAACATTTAACATATTAATGAAAGATTAATAAATCATGTACCGTCATTAGGGGTGACATTGGGTCTGGGGGGTGAGATTGGGTCATACAAATTTCAGCATTATTGTAAGACCCAATCTCACCCCCCAGACCCAATGTCACCCCTGATGACGGTATGTATAAAATGACGTTTTTTAACATTGTTCGCAAATATCAACAAACTGTAACGCAACTCTTAGATCAAATTTAACGTAGATTCCTTAATTCGCGAGAAATCCCTCGGTGCCACGTACTCTGGTCTCAGAGAATCGGAATATGTAATTGAATGAATCATGATATGGCTTCTTGCGTGTTTACATGTCCTAATGGATTGAGAAGATTACCTCTGGGATTTCTTCAATTGCTGTCTATGCTAGAGTTTCCCGAGATAGCTCTAATATCACTTGTAGCCCCAACGGGGTCAAAAACGTTGGAAATGCAATTTACCGGCTCTTTGAACCCTTGGAAAAAAGATGGAAATGCCTTTTTCAATATAACTTAGGGTAGACGCATCTGTTTTGGATCTACTTAGTTGGAGGTGATTCTTGACATTCTTCCGGATCGAATGCTACAAGAATCATCCAAGTTGGTTTTTGCCGAGATACAGCCGGTTGAAGTTGCATTTCCAACTTTTGTTGACCCCCTTGGTGCATCGCGTAAATTTTGATTCCGTTGGTGCTGCAAGTGATATTTCGATAGCGTTACGTAGTTTTTTTTGCAATATTGAGTTAAATGGAAAAGTGATCTAATCCAAAAGTGCACTGAACATGTTTTTTAAAACATGATATTTGTAAAAAAGAAAATTTTAACAGTATTTAAACATCGACAGTTTAAATTTTAATTGATTTCTAAGTTTATTGAATTTTTTATAGGATAATTTATTTTGGATAAGCATAATCCTCAATTATTGAGAATTAACTTATTAAAGGGTTAATTTTCAATTTACAATCCCAGGATACTTAAACGGTTTCAATAAGTTCATGTTCAAAAAATGATGAATTTCATCTATATGAAGTATTTTTCCAAAAGGTCATCTGCGCCATGGGTTTCCTATACTGATAGAATCTTTTGAAAAAGTAATCAACCTTTATACCGACGAATCTCACATTGCTGTAATTAGTTTAAAACAGGTAATAATTAGGTTAATTTAAAAATCTGCTAGACTTCAATTGGATTTAATTTGATATTTAGCAAACGAAGGAATTTCCTTCACAGGCAAAATTTTGAAAACAGTTTGAAAAGATCAGAAAATTACAAACAAAAACCTCCAAATTTGTGCTCCCATCATTCAAATTTGATTTCCTCTCCCGATGTGTTTTCTCCGTTGGTATCACTTTCTAGTAACCAAATGATTTCTGAACCATTTTTTAGTTGTTATTTTTCCCATCTTCGTGGTAGCAATAACTGAAAACCCTCCTTTTCACCCTCCCCGCAAAACCCCACCTTTTGTGTTTTCACATCCGCGCCCGTTTTTTTCTGGACTAAATTCTCATTAATTTAAATCCTATATATATTTCTCTTTTATCGGTTTGTCCTTTTCAGAACGACTATATTTCAAGGTTAAATCTTGGATATCAAAGACGAAATCCAATTCAGTCTAGTAATAATAATAGTAAAAATAAGAACAGGTAATACCACCAGCATTTTCAAACATTCTCTCATTTTGTTTTCGTAGGTGAACTTATAACATGTCTCTGAACCACGCACACACAACAGGGAAAATTTGTATTATTTTTTTGTTAATGTAAAATGGTTTTAATCGACACTCGGCGTGTTTTTAAGGTTGTTTCGCACATCATCACAAATGTTTCGTTTATGTTTGACATCATTATGTTTTATACTTGATGTTGTGTGCTTAAATCGTTGTATTTTTGTTTGCTCCTTCATCACACCATTCCATTAGCTAATCTTTAAGTTTTTTTTTGAGAAACATTGTGTTATTCATGTTAACAAGTTGTGTTAGATATTGTAAATATTCCCACATCAGTGCAGGTAGCAAAATACAAATATTGCAATCAATCTCTTACAAAATCAAACAACAGAGTTCGATAAACTCTTTTCCTCAGCACTCATTCCATCCAAGTATGACCTAAATCAATTTTACTTGGTCAACACTGGAATAACTGGTGATCAATAGTTTTTTTTTGTAATGTATGGGCAGCAAGGTTGAAACTTACCTCAGTCTTCTACACCTGTTTTTTTAAATTGTTTATGAATAAAGAAATCAATATTTCTATGAATTATTGTTTTGTGAGACAACATTTCATTCTGGAGAAAAATGTCTCTTTCCGATTTGTTCATTTTCCTAACGCTGTCTGAGCCAGTTGATTAGAGTGATTTGTGTCGAAAGGCAATTTATTTCTATGCAAAATCAGTTGCACGATTAATCGAATCTTCAAGCAAAAGGATTTCTAAGAATATGATGCTCGACTTTCAGTGAAATATAATTTTAATGTTATTCTGGGAAGTTAACTTTGTGTGGCTTTCTGGTACTGTACATATACATTAGTTATAAGTTTAAAAGCTGAAACAATGTGGTCATTTTCTTCACGCTTTCGATGATAATATATTAACTGAGTTTTCTTTATTGTTTTAACTTTTTTATTATTTTCCCGCAAACAGCAACAAGCAGGGAGCAAACAATAAGAAGGGAAACTCGAGCAATGCAGGAAACAACAGCAAGCAACAGCAGCAGAACCAGCAGCAGTCGAAGAGTTCGCCGTACGACGAGGTTTCGAACGAGTACCTGTACTGTCACATGTGCGACAAGCACATGTACGATGCGACCTCGTTCGAGAACCATATCACGGGTCGCACCCACCGGGTCATGAAGGAGAGCATCGAGGAGAGCTACCGCATGCGGGCCACTCTGCTGCGCCAGGAGGCCCGGATCGCCGAACAGCTCAAGACGATCGAGATCGACCGGCTGAAGCGTATGGGCAAAGCCAAGAACTACTCCAAGATGCGCGAGTACTGTCCGATGTGCGAGTTGTTCTTCTACGGCCATATAATCGCCCATCGGAGGTCGGAGAAGCATCTGGACCTGAAGAAGTTCTTGCACCCCAAGTGCGATGATTGCGAGTTGGAGTTCCACAACCGCACCGAGTACGATGACCATTTGTTGTCTGTGGTTCATATGAAGAACTGCAAGACAAAACCAAGCCGACTTGACATCGAGAAGAAAGCAAAACGTAAGTTACCGATTGTACATGTTTGGCAATCGGCTGTTGTACTGACCCAAGGTTCCGTTTCATTCCAGAATTGGTTATCTCCACTGCTAATGATGAATTGCTAGACATTCGTGAAGAAACGGCCCCGAAAAACAAGAAGAAGGACAAAGATGCTGCCTCTTCGGCAGCGAAAAAAACAGAATCGAACAAAGCTTCGACAGCCACGTCCGAATCTGGTGAGGCCACTGCTACCGCTACTAGTGCGGATGCGGCCAAGCCAGCCGATTCGGAGGTGGGTGCCGAAAAGGTGCCCGCAACAGGCGCCGAAGATGGCGCAGCTGCGGAAGAACCGAAGCCCGACGAGGACGTCCCCGAGGACGAAATCGTCAAGGACGAGGAGAGCGCGGATTGCATCCTGGACTACAAGTTCGGTGACGAGATCGCTCCGGAGATCGACAACAAGCTGCCGCGGTACAAGAAGAACCGTGCCCTCGGCATCAGCCTGATCAGCAAGCTCGAGTGTCACGAGTGCCGCATCTGCCACAAGTACTTTGACACCGAGGAGACCGGGGAGATCCACGCTCGTACGCACTCCCATTACCGTGCGTTCATTCGCTTCCTGAACGAGAAGGCCATGGAGGTGCGCATCTCGCAGAAGCGCGCCGCCGTCGCGTTGGAGGAGGCTGAGGCTGCCAAGAAGCAGAAGCTGGCCGCCGCTGCCGCCGAGGAGAAGAAGGCCGCGGAGGAGGCCGAGAACGGCGACGCCGAGAAGAAGGACCCCGAGCTGTACGACCCGTCGGAGGCTACGGGTGAAGGTCAGGATTGAATTGTTATATATATTGTTTTTTGACAAATCTTTATTGTAATATTATTTCACATGTAAAGCTTACATGTACGTTGTAGAATTACGACACTTTTTGAATTTGTGACATCATGAAATTTAAATATATACCACGTTGTTGTATTTCTCGTCACTGAAATTGCTTTTGCTGGTGTATTTTATTTTATTTTATCCGAGATTTAAAAAATCACTTAATATATCTGTACACAGCAAAAAATAGTAGTAAAAATAGTACATACAGTCATGCCTCGGTTTTGTACGCCTCGGTTTTGCACTGCCCCGGATTTGCACCGGTCAGCTGCCTCGGTTAAGCACGGCCCAGTGCTTAACTGAAGCACAGAGCTTATGGGGTTTTGGCTATATGGGAGACATTGTCTTTAATCTTATGAAAAATCATGCAAACATCAAACAATTATAGTGTTTTGGAATCGGGATGATGTCAGTTATCCATTAAAATTTTCACAAAAATACGTATTTTCCTGTATTTTGAAAATGCATTTTTTTTTCTCTAAAGAATCCAAAAATATATTGCAATATGGGTATCGAATGATCAGGTTTTTTCATACATTTCGGATGTAAAAACAACATTTTTAGAAAATACTCCAAATTTTCACTAAACCACGTTTTTTCGAAAAAAAAATACTCAAAATTTCAATTTTCACAATATGGGTATCAAACGATCGGGATTTTTTCATACATTTCGAATGTAATAAAAAAAATTTTTAAATACCCCAAATTTTCACAAAATTACGTATTTTCGAGAAAAAAAAACTCAAAATTTCCGTTTTTACAATGTGGGTATCAAACGATCGGGATTTTTTCATACATTTCGAATGTAAAAACAATATTCTTTGAAAATACTCCAAATTTTCACAAAACTACGTATTTCCGAAAAAATACTAAAAATTTCCGTTTTTACATTGTGGGTATCAAACGAACGGGATTTTTTCAAACATTTCGAATGTAATAACAACATTACACCTGAATATTTTTACAGATTCGAAATGTACACTAAATTTGCCATAAGAACCACATTTGGAATCCATTAATCTTTGAAAGTTTGTAAAAGTTTGTTTTATAAGTTTGTGTTACACCCGGATAGAAATCCTGTAAGCTAATAAGTAGGGCTAGTGATTTTTCACGGCAAATAAATCAAAATTACGCGGCATGCCAATTACAAAACATTAAAATTTCACGGCAATTTCACGGTACCCTAAAAACTGCTCAAAATGAACGTTAAAATGTATACTTTTAGCAAAGTTACTAACAGAAAAGTGTCTTAAAAGTTTGCAAAATAAAACCCCCTGACACAAATTATTTATTTAAAAAAGGAGTATTGGATTAATCTTGGGAAATTTTGAAGAATTTCCGTCAGTTGAATTCTAGACTTTTTGTTTTAAGTCTTACAAACAAATGTAAACATTGAGTGTATCCCGCTTATACTAATAAACATTTACATAAGGTGTGAAAGGGATACACTCAAACATTTATTTATTGGACCTAATAAAAAAAGTTCAAGAATTTATGATGTTTTAATTTTATTAAGATTTTATAAAATTAGCACGTCCTCTAATTCATCAAACCTAGAATCATAAAAAAAATGCAATAAAGATGTTTTTTGCTTTCCTTAATTTCAGCAATAGGGAAATTTGAGTATTTTATTAAAATTCAGGTAAAACTTCATTAAAAGCAGTTTTTACATTTATTGATAATTCAAAAAAGATATAATGCATTGCAAAATGATTAACAAACATGATATCGATATGTATTATTTTACTAATCAATTGAATTAAAACACATAATTTATATTCAACGGTATTTCCCAAATTTCACGGCCAGGGGTGGATTTCACGGATTACGCGGCTTCCGCGAAATCGCGAAAAATCACAAGCCCTACTAATAAAGCAACTTTGTGTTTTTGAATTGGTAAACATTGAAATGTTTCCAAAATCGTCAACATTTTTTTTCCGTTTTCGAATAACAATGTTGTCAATTTTGAAAACATTTATATCTAAATCGAGAAAATGTTGACGGTTTTGAAACATTTCAATGTTTATATAGCTTTATAAAAAAAATGTTTATATAGCCAGTCCCCTAAGTGAGTGCTGGGCTTGAATCCAGGAATAAAATAAAATATTATAAAGAATGGCAACATTTTCGATTTTTTCCAGAATCTGCTGTTAATTGTGTGGAAATTTTGTCAAGAGTGAGATTTTTTTTGTGAAATTTAACGCTCAATTTTGTCGAAGAGTGCAAAGCGATCCGAGTTGATCTTGAAAAGTGATTAACGATTTAAAAATGATGTTCTTTATGAAATTTTTTTTTCGCAATTTTTGTAGGTTAGTGTAATTTGTCAACAATTTTATAGATTTCCAACATCCACATTCAATGGAAAAGTAGAAAGTAGAACAGGTTTTTCACAACAACCTTTTTTCAATCGCTCCAGAATCGGGCGACGCCAGCATGGCCGACGACAGCAAGAGCGACGACGCCAACGGCAACAGCGAATCTCAGCAGGAACCGATGGAGACGGACGGCGCCGAAGCGAACAAGGGCGGTGACGCGGCCGCATCCGCGGACGAAAAGTCCACCGCTTCTTCCGGTGAGGCGGCTCCCGCCAAATCCGACGACGCCTCCCAGGACGAGGCCAAGGAGAAGGAGGAGGAGAAAACCACCCCCGGAGGCAAGAAAAACAGCGGGCGGGGACGTGCCGCACGTTCCGGCCGTTACGGTGGACGCTACTAATGCGGCTAAGAAAATAAACAAAAAAAATTAAACTCAGATTCATCACAACACTTTCAGCTTCAACTGATCATAACAAAAGAAAAAGGGTTTTGTGCAAAGTCAGCTATTTTCAGAGAAATTCTGAAGCCAAAAAAAACTTACTCTCTGCAATGATACAAAACAAAAAAATCACACGACACATTCAAAATATTGTATTTTTATTCTATCAAACTCTACTATTTGATGATAACGTTTGTAATGATGACGCACACAAATACAGCAATCTTCAATGGTTTTAACATCCTGTAATGATAACCTTTTTTTTTCGTTTACTAACGATCATTTTAGTTTTCCTTTGTGTAATCCTAGATAGGGCAATGCGTCCAATATTATAGAATATTATTTAAATTTGAATTATTTAAATACACTTCATCAATGCGCTGTAACGCCAAGTACAGAAGAAATGTTTATGCATGACTAAATATAGAAAACCAAGAAAATGTGTTTGTTACAGATATAAACAAAAAAAAAAAAAACACAATTCAAGCAAACGGAAACAAATACTTCTAGTAAATGTGCACTCGAACGCTTCTGTGTCGTCCAGGCTTTCAATAATAAAACAAATCATAAACAACCAACCACACACAAAAGTGCGAGCAACAACCAGTTCGGGTTGCTTAATGCTTCTATAGAACCTCGATACTTCAGAAAGACGAGTGCACATTTTTACGTATTTATTAGTAATTTATGGATAATTGTGTAAACCGTTGATGCTGATCTGCCAGCAAAACAGAAAGCATATAATATTTAATGAAAACAAAAGCATAATATATTCTCTCAAATGTAAGCAAACAAAACAAGTTTAAAATTAAAAACACTAAATTCTCGGTATCGTTAAGTAATCTACCTAAAAATAATGAACAAAATGTAATTGTATTTCACAGGAAACAAAAAAAAACAGTAGTAGCATTGTTGTGGGGCATACGTTGAAACTCTGCGGAAAATATGCTTCTCTTTGTGTAGTTACAGCAAAAAAATCACCCTAATATTGTGCTTCGAATTGATTGATTTTTTCACTGAAAAATTCAAACAAAAAAGATTTAGTTTTATAATAATTGGACAATGGGCGCAAAAATCGAACCACGGGCAGTTTAGTAGAGGACCGTCGTCATCATCCCTTACCACCCACTCCACATGACTGTTTGGGTGCATCATTCGAAAAAACAATCGTTGGTCCTGCAAGAGCAGGAACGCCCACAGTTAACGGAAACGACGCTTGCGTAATTCGTAGCGATCCATTTGTGTTATGGAAGTGCACGCAAACATGTTTGAACTTGAGAAAAAAAGCAAAACCATTTGACAAGCATATATTTGTAGCAAACGTGCATCATCCGTGCGAAACTCCCTGTCTAACTTATTGGAGATTTGAAAAAAGAGAAAAAAATAAATTCCCAGTAAAAAATATTCACAGCAAACAAGCAAACAAATGTTAATAAATTACACGCGACATCACCGCTAAAACGCAATGAAAAACGAAAAAAATACAAAGCATACAAAAACAAAACAGGTACCGATGTAACGGAGCATAATTGTGAAACCGAAAAATATTCTTCTAGTGATTGACAAAAATAAAACCATGCAAAAATCTGAGTTTAAAAAACATTATTGTTTTATTCAGTTTCGTTGAAAGAACATCACTACACGTTTTCAAAATTTATTTGCGAATAGATTTGGTGACAACCATTGCGGCGCGAATCTTTTTTCGAAGTTTCGGTGAACTCGACGAAGCTTTTCCATCCCCTCCTAGGGCAATTCCTTCATCGACATCGTCTGCCTCGGTTTTGATGTCCATTTTCTGCAATTGAAAGTTGCATGGTGCTGAAAGGTCTCATTGCGTCTCAATTAATTGTTTAACGGTGCACACCAATCAGAGCAAATTACGGGAATTATCTGTATAGTTTTTTATTCATCCGCTGAAGTTGTCTACAAAATAATTTACAATAAAGTTGGACTATTTTTACAATCAGATTGTTGCATGATTGAGTCCGTAAGTTTGGCAATTTTGTAAACAGAAGAGAATAACTTTTTTGGTTGCTCTGCACCGTTAAACTTTACACGCATATATTCGGATATTAAAAATATCTAGAAACCGACTCGAAATATCGCAATAACGGTATTTATTGTTGGTAAGGTAATTGAAAGACCTTTCCGATAAAAACAAAATTTTGGTAATTTGGCAACCCTGTCTAAAGTTATTACCAATTAATATTTATGTTTTTTTCAAGTCTGAACGCACTAATCAGTATGAAAACGATCGTTAGTAAGTTAATCGTGAAACATTCCTCACGAATCTGAACGTTGACAATCTGGCAACCCTGTTTAAAGTTATTGCCACCTGAGTGTTATTTACTTATTTTTTGAAGCCGAATCACACAAATTCATTTAAAAATTATATCCGAAACCGTCATCCCACCAATATTCACTTAGGTGATCGAAAATCTAGTTAACGCTAGAAAAATCAAGATCTGGCAACCCTGTCTCAATTTATGACCACTTAAGCGACATTTATGTACTTAAGCTGGATCTCACTTATCTGTATGTAAACTATGGGAACCATCATCCGACCCTTCATAGGATAGATATTTTAAGAATATCGTAAAATCGCATATTTTAGTTTGATTTTACGATATTCTGCAAATTTTGAGAACATGAGAAAACATTAATCAAAAATAATTCTGTGAGTAAAAAAACGAGAATTGACCGAACTTGCAAGCGATTTAAATTGCAGTTTATACGCGCAAATAACAGTCCAAAAGGGCGTAGCTCCAAAACATAGCATTGTGCATAACACAAAATTAGATTCCAGATTCGGATTCAGTGGCCAAAATTACTTTATGAAAGCATACCCTAACCTTTAAGACATATGCTTGCAACGTCGTATAATTAGTAGGCCTGGGTTCTGAATTCTGAGAAATTTTGAAAATTGGCACTTTTTTCTCACTAAAACTCAAATATCTCGGCACTGGAGTGTCGAAATTGCATTTTCTCAGAGGGAAAAATGTTCGCCGTGAAATTTCCTACAAGCTGCATGCAGTTTTGTTTTGCTGGGAAAAATGGGCTACCCTAAATTAAATGAACATTTCTGAAAAAAGTCTCGAAAAATGCGATTTTTTCGACATAAATCAGCTTGGGAGACGCCAAAAACTTAAATTTTGGTCTAATATTGATAGTGCATCTTAATCTATGGACAAAAACCTATAGTTTAAGCAAAATACATATACACTAGATTGAAACAGTTTTTGTATTGATTCCAAGCGGTTTTAGAAGATTCGTTCAAAAAAGTGACTTTTTCAGTAAAAAGTCTAAGAAAACATTGTTCCTAACATCATAATCTATCATTTAAGAAGTGAGCACCAGTAATTCCTCGATATGATCTCAAAATGGGACAGGCTAATGAAGATTGATGATTTTTGAATAGTACATAAAATGCATGGGATTTTCATGTTATTTTGTCGATTAGCGATTAATTTACCTGCACTATGAGCCTCAACATCTGACTTTGGTTGTCTAAAGCGTTTCCGATTTCACGAAGCTTACGTTTTTGTTTACCCAACTCCATCATGATAAAATCATCGTTGTTGTCCAGCATCGAATCAGCTTCACCTAAATTTCGCAAATCAAGACATTCGAACTTCTTTTATCTTAAAAAACATCCTTACCACCCTCCGCAAACGGATTCCCGAACCACTTCTTCAGCACCACGTCCAGAAAGCCCAGCTTTGCCTTGTGCTCGTTGGGGTACTCAACGACCTCCATCCGGTCCACCTTGTCCAGCACGATTCGGGGCAGTTTCAGCTCCAGCTCGGTGTGCAGCTGAACTTGCATGGCCAGCCGCTTCAGCTGGGCGTTCCGACGCACCGATTCGATGTCTCCGACGGCCAAACCGATGAGCAGGTTCATCAGCAGAATCGGCATCAGCACCATGAAGAGGCCTGGAATGTTGTGTTCATTTTGGATGAAACTGATTCAAAGTCAAAGTTGGCAAGATTTTTACACAGCGCAATGAAAGCCGGTATGGGAAAGGGAAGGTTAGAGTTGTAGTAGGGTTGGACGTATGTGCCTAGGAAGTCCATCTCGCCCAGCATCATAGAGAAGGTACGCATCAGAGACATCGGGATCGACGAAAACGATTGGTGGTTCGCTTGGTGGTCCTGAATCTAACAAAAATAGGAAACGTATGGTTTAACCTTCTCATGGACTCACATAGAAAAACAAATACTATTAAATGAAAGATGCGATTTTTTTAAACTCTCTCGCATATTTGCCTGCTTTTGAAAAATGTCCACAGTTTTACCAGTTTATTACCTTCGACAGTAGAATATAAAAAGCAAGACCAAACGCAATAATCAGAATCGAAAAGACTGCCAGCACCTTCACGAGCGTCTGAAGTATTTCCAGGAACATCACAACGTAAAGACCAACCTGTGCGGAACAAATGCATGGATAAATCATCTCTTCTATCAACTGGAACCAAAGTTGATTTATCGAAGCAGAAAGTAGTTTTCAATTTATTTAAATTCACACCAACCTGGTCGAATCTTTGCAAAAACAGGAGCAAGTTGAACCACGACAGAAAAACCGTCACCGAAGCGGATGAAAAGTTTTCGCTAACGCAGCGGCCCTCGACAAATATTGGCCACACCATGGCGATGGCCGAGAAGTACAGCACCCACGAAATCAGGTTGATGGGCTCGATTAGGTAGTTCCATTTTTGCTGGTACACCTGGACAAGCTCGCGCAGAGCGTTACAGACGATGTAGGCAATGACCCCCAATCCCGACGCAAGGGTTGTGGTCGTAATGACCATTTGACCCTCGATGGTCACCAGCAGGTGGGTAGCATTCTGGCCAATATTGTAACCGTTACCGTAACGTCCTGCCAGTAAGTCGTGCCCGGCTGCTGTCGGTTCGCGGTCGGGTGAAGATTCCTAGTGAGTAGAATTTATAATGAAGTTATAAGTCTGGCCAGCACACGTGACCCAACTAACGCAGCAGCATGGGGGTGTTAACTAGTTCACTTGTGTGACCTTCGTTGTGACACACTCGACCCTTAATGGACTTACATTGACGGTAGGATGCGCCTCCATGGCATCATTGTGCATCAACTGGGACGCAAAGACGGTTACGAAAAGCAGGAAAATGCTGTAGATCAAAAGATGGGCCACGTGGAAATACTTTCCATACGAGTTCCACTTCATCTGCAGGTACTTTTGGCTCAGGGGGTGGGCCAGCAGTTCGACGCGACCGTGCGTGACCATTGCCTGAAATGAGTCACGCATAAATCAGTTCAAATTTACGAAATCTGAAGTTAAAATTCAAAAGTAGGTAACTCACATTTGCCACATATAATGGAGGTGGGCGCCACTTTGGGTTATTTTCCGTCTTTCTAATTTCTTCCACCTCTTCCTGTGAGTTTTGATATGCATGAAAAGAATATTTTATCTGAAAACGCGTATTGAAAATTCTGTATTATTATTTACTAAAATGATTTATGTTGTTATGGGACCATCCACAAACTACGGGGACACTTTTTTGGAAATCTCAACATTCCCTCCCATCGTGGACAATTTCCATACAAATAAAATCTTTTTTGTATGGAGCGAGAACATTCTCAATCCCCCCCCCCCTAAGGTGTCCACGTGATTTATGGATGGTCCCTATTTATCAGAACAGCAAAAACAACAACAAATACGATCAATAAAGAGCAATTCTCTACGAAATCGGTCTTTTTTTAATTTTAATTTTTGTATTTTTTAATCCAGCTGAAACTTTTTTGGCGCCTTTGGTATGCTCAAAGAAGCCATTTTACATCATTAGTTTGTCCAAAGAATTTTCCATACAAATTTGGCAGCTGGCCATAAAAAAATGATGTATGGGTCATTCCACCTGAAGTGTGCAAGAAAAAATGCAAATTTGAAAATTACCATCTCCGATTCTGCTCAAATTTGGCAGAGCTGTTGAGACTATCAAAACATGCAAAAATCCTGAATTTCATCCAAATCGGACCACCCCCTCCATTTTTGTACCCTCCCAAAAAATCGACTTTTTGGCGATTTTTGAGCGAAACCCCTATCTTCAAACGACGATAACTCAGGAACCACAAATCTTAGAGGGTCGGTCTTAAACTCAATTTTGAAGGAAATTGGACATAGAATTCATTTCCGTGATCAAAATTTAGATTAAAATATGTTTTCTACCTGTATTGCGCAATTGAAAACTTTAAATGGCCGTATCTCAAAACAGCCCTATTTATTTTTTAAATTTGACCTCACCATCGTATTCCCCGTCCGATTTTACATAAGAATCACTTATCGACAGAAAGGAATATTTTTCGTTCCAGAGATATCGAATTTTAAAGTTTTTAGTTTTTGAGATTACCTACATTAGCTTTATTCGCCGCATATGCTAGAAGCACTCAGAAGCGCTGTTCAATAACTGCTACCTGGTTATTTATTGAATTAAGATTTCATCCCAAATAATCATTAGCAAATTAGGCAAAAATGTAATGTGCAGAGCTAGCAGGAAATTGTAATTGATCTTGTAACTTAAGAAAAAGTGTACGATACATTATCGTGTTAAAAATTATGAATTAACATGAATAAAACTCTCTTGAAGCATTAAGGAGGAGGATTTCTGGAAAGTATAAAACTGGAAAAAGGTAAGAAAATCACAACGATTAATCTGATTTATTATCTAGTTGTGTTATTATTCAGTTGTGTTCATTTCGACACAGTCCGAACAATAATCTTTTTTTTGTTTGTCAATCATTTCGAAATCTTGGAAGACGATACAGCTGCTATCCACATGTATCAGAAGTATATGGTATTGCTTTTGAAATTAAATGTACCAGAATTGAAAAAAAAAATCATCAATTATTCTGGTGAAACACAATATAAAAATCGGTTTAATATGATCAATCTTTCAAACCCTAAGGCATAATTTGGGGTTTTTGCTGAATGCCACTATTTCGCTACCGCACATGGCAAAAGATCTAGAACCCATGAGAATTATTTCATCTACTACAGCCAGCTCTACATTTGTTCTCGTTTCAAATAAAAGAAGAAATAAAGGAAATAATTTGAGAAAGTGAGAAGAAATAAGGAATCAGGAAAAATATGAAAATAATAGAATAATGATAAATTTTCGAAAATTATATTGTAAAAACTCTGTAGCATTTGCAAATAAATATTAAAAGTTCAAATTTTACTTAATATGGTTCAATGACACTGAGATCAGGGAAAATAGTGCATTAAAAATTACCCAATAAATATTCCTTAAACAAAAAATAGATTGTTCAAGGTATTGATTATCTCAAAATCGTATAAAATTATAAAAATAATTCATCTTACAGAACACCAGGTAGTTATTATTGAACAACATGACTGAGTGCTTCTAGCAGATGCGGCGAGTGTAGCTAATATAGGTAATTTCAAATACTTAAAACTTTAAAATTCGATATCTCTGGAACGAAAAATATTCCTTTCTGTCGATAAGTGATTCTTATGTAAAATCGGACGGGGAATACGATGGTGAGGTCAAATTTAAAAAATAAATAGGGCTGTTTTGAGATACGGCCATTTAAAGTTTTCAATTGTGCAATACAGGTAGAAAACATATTTTAATCTAAATTTTGATCACGGAAATGGATTCTACGTCCAATTTCCTTAAAAATTGAGTCTAAGACCGACCCTCTAAGATTTGTGGTTCCTGAGTTATCGTCGTTTGAAGATAGGGGTTTCGCTCAAAAATCGCCAAAAAGTCGATTTTTTGGGAGGGTACAAAAATGGAGGGGGTGGTCCGATTTGAATGAAATTCGGGATTTTTGCATGTTTTGATAGTCTCAACAGCTCTGCCAAATTTGAGCAGAATCGGAGATGGTAATTTTCGAATGCTGTTCCGCTTCAGGTGGAATGACCCGTATGAAAATTCAAAAATCTGTATCTTTTGAAGGATTTTTTTAAACGATTAGGTGTTTTCGGCAAAGTTGTAGGATAAGGACTACACTGAAAACAATTTATTCACGGTGAAAAAAATTTGGTGATTTTTAATTCAAGTTTTCGTTACTAAAGCTTGATTTTGTTTTTGATATGTCATCAAACGCCAACATTCGTGAAATTTTCCGATCTTTTCGAAAACAATATTTTCAAATCAAGAAATCAAGACTAACATTTCAAAAGGGCTTAATATTAAATGTTTGACCCTTTTGAATTGTTAGTCTTGATTTTTAAATTTTGAAAATATTGTTTTCGAAAAGATCGGAAAATTCACGAATAATTTATATTTTAACATTGCAAATCGGACCATTAGTTGCTGAGATATTGACGTTAGAAAATGGTGGGTAGTTTGGGTGAGACTTAGAAAACATCAATTTTCCTGTTTTTAAATGTTTGCGTGGCAATATCTCAGCAACAAAGGGTCGTATCAACAAAGTTCAAAAAAGCAAAATATAGAGAATTTTCACAGCTCTTCAAAAATATTTTTTTCAAAGGTGTGCAAACATGTGAACTTATTTTAAACAATGAAAAACTGCGACTATTTTCAAAAAAGTTGCCTAAATAAATATTTTGTTTTTTTGAAAAAAAAATCAGTATTGATTTTAAAGTTCATAACTCGGTCAAAGATTTTTTGCACAGCCTGGAAATTTCTAAATAGTTGGCATTTAATGTCCCCTAAAACATAAAAAATGTGTTTTTTTTTGCAAATCAAGTTTTAGTGACAAAAAGTTATATTAAAAATCACAAATTTTTTACCGTGTATCATTTTTTCAGTGTAGACCGTATCCATACCTACAACTTTGCCGAAGACACCAAATCAATCATAAAATTCCTTCAAAAAATACAGATTATTTACTTTTCATACATCATTTATGTATGGTCAGCTGCCAAATTTGTATGGAAAATTATATAGACAAACTAATGATGCAAAATGGCTTCTTTTTGCATACCGAAGGCAAAAAAAAAAATTCAGTCGGATTAAAAATGCAAAAGAAAATCGAGTGACCGAAATCTGAGAGAATTGCTCTAAAGAGAACAACAAAAATTTAATGAAATGAAGATTTTTGTTGAATTCCAATTTTTTACAAAGACGTGACTTAAAAATTAGTATATCTACATATAAATTTTCAATAGCAAATGTCAAAACTCACATAAAAGTTCATCGAATCCTTCTTGCACTCCGCCCGCGTAATGCAATTATTCTGAACGGCCTCGAAGACCTGCGGCATGGTGGCAATCAACGCAAGCGTAACGCTCGGATTCTTATCCGACTTGAGGGCCATTATTTCCGTGGCCCTCTTCTCGTGGGTGACCATCGCGAGGGCTACCCCCGAATATTTAAAGTAAATCGCATAATCTATCGCACTCATGTCCGAATAGTTGTGCTGCAGTTTACAGCCCAGATTGAGCAGCAGTAGTACGGCACTCTGCTTGTTCTCCATGGTCGCGAGATGAAGTGCCGTGTTCTGGAAACAATTCAATGATGTTGAATATTTTTTTGATGTTTGAAAAACTTACTCCATCTTTATCAACTTGATCCAGCAGATGAGAATGAACAGAATGTAGTAACTCTATGGTTTGCGTGTAACCGGACATTGCAGCCAAGTGAAGTGGGTTGCGACCCTTATGGTCTCTGTGAAGCAAGGCACCTCGATTAAGCAAAAATTGAACAATCTTCGTATGTCCCTCCTTGGACGCAATATGTAGTGGAGTTAATCCTTCACCGTCTCCCTCGTTGATGATGAAAATTCCCTTTTCAGAGTCAAGCAGCTGCCGAAGTGAATTGATGTGTCCATAGCGAGCGGCAAAGTGCAGAGGACTCTCGTTGTACTTATTCTTCACGTTGATAGAAGCGCCAAGTCTGATCAAATTTTGCAACGATTGAATGTGTCCATCTCGGCTGGCATAGTGCAGCGGAGAACATCCCGTGTTATCTTTGGCGTTCAAAAGTTGTAGAAAGTAAAACTCCGACGGTGTACCGGACACTTCTTGGGCGAATTCATCCAGATGACCTCCGTTCGTAATGACCAAGTGGATAACATTTCTACAATTAGCATCCTTCAAACTTATGTTGGCTCCCAGCCGGATCAAGACCATGACGGTGCGCCAACCTCCCCGGGAAGCGGCTAGCAACAGCGGGGAGCGGTTTTCCTGGTCCAGAGCATTTAGTTCCGCTCCCTCCTGGATTAGGTACTCGACCAAATCAGGACGATCGAAAATTGCGGCACAGTGCAGAGGTGTCATCTTTTGGATGTCAGTTCGATGAAGGCTGTGCTTCTTTTCAGATGGTTGCATTTCGAACATGAGCTTCACGATATCAATAGAACCCTGTATAATGAATAGAAAAAAATAAGGTTTAGAATCTTTTAGATCAAATTTGAATTTTATCAAAACTTCAATATTTGAGACATGCTTAAGACTCTTAATAGGATCAAAAAGGGACATCTAACCTTCTGTTCCTCTTAAATACAAAAGAATAATACCTGCGCAGCGGCCAGATGCACCGGCGTGGACAGATCATGCTGCGGGGTGGAGATTTTCGCCCCCGACTTCAGACACAGCTCAACCGCTTGGATATCACCCCCGTGGACAGCCGAGTGCAGAGGCACATTTCCTTCGGAATCATGCATGGAAATCATTTCCTCGCGAGTACAACCGTTGGATTCACCCCACTGGAAGAATACTTCCATCGTTTTGGAGCTGGCATTTTTCGCAGCCTCGTGTATTGGATAGTATCCGTTGTTGCATGGCTTCTGTGGAGAAGCTCCAAATTCTGAAGTCTTAAAATATAGAATTGAAAATTTGTGATATCTACATGCTCACAACAACTTACCAAAACCCTTGCACATTCTTCGTGATCAAAAATTGCCGCTATATGTAAAGCAGTTCGACCGTACTCACCACCCTGCTGAATATCGAACAGATCTCGAAATTTTCCCATAAGCTGCAAACTTTTAACCTTGTTCAGCTCGGTAGCCAAATGCACTGGAGCTTGCTTCTTTTCGTTCAAAATGTTTGTGGCAACGGGACTGAGTAGCAAAAAAAAACAAAAATCCAAAAAATTCCAATTAAAATATCATAACTCCACACCTCAAGCATTCTACGTACATGTTCAGTAAAAATTCCACCGCATCCAGCGCTTCGCTTTCCACGGCCACGTGTAGCGGCGTGTTGCCGGCGAGGTCCTGCAGGTGGAAGTCTCCACCGTGCGCTTGAATAAACTCCAGAATGTTGATACGATTTTTCAGCGCGGCCTGGTGCATGACGGTGCGACCGCGGTGATCCTGCAACGCCAGCCGCTCGTTATCGGCCTCGTACAGGCGTTTGAACTCGTCCATGTTGCCGAACTCGGCCATCTGATGAGGGGGGAGAATAGATTAATTGATAATTTAAAAAACGGTCCTACTTAAATCAATTTTGGAGAAAAAAAAACCATATCGATTTTTCGATAGGGCGATTGTCCACGCTCAATACAAAAAAGATTTATTTTGTATGGCAATTGTCCAAGAAGGGGAAGGCGAGAGCTCTGGAATTTCAAAAAAGTGTCCAAAATGCTCATAAATAGATGGTTTCCCTTAAAAGTTATATAACAAATACTATTACAGAAATCAAAAAAGGTGCAAAAAAAGTTTGTACACCTTTCGAAAAATTAACATAAATAATGTTATTTGTTGACAAATCACCATAAATCCAGTCTCCCAACTCCAAATAAGCATCCTTGATTGATTAAAAAAATAATTTGGATTGAATATAAAGTTTACTAAATGCTTAGTATAAAAGTTTATATAACTCTGGACATTCTATATAAAACTTATCTAAACTAGATTTTGCAAACTTTTAATTAATCTAAATGTCAATATATTACCATAGAATTGCTAAATAAACATTTTGGAGTGGGTATAACACCGTTTTGGGGGTCTTTGTATCGATAGAATAGATTTTTCGTTGGAATTTCGTACCAAACTGGAATTACGTCGTCGGAAAATCCGCCGGCATCCGAACCGGTCCATAATTCACAAGTCAACCTATGTGGCATCGGAAAGGGCATAAAATTTCCGATCTTTTGATACCCATAGATCTAGGTTTTCTATAAAATCGACGTTTTTAAATACCTAGGCAAAAACGTTGCTATGGTTTCGTTTGAGAAATCTGCCAAAAATGTATGGCTTTCGTAATTTTTGTTCTCGTGGATCAAACATACTTTTTGCCCAGGTATTTAAAATCGTGGGTTGTCAAACTTTAAATTGTATACATGTTTCATCACAAAATGTGCATAGTGCCCAAGGAATACTTTTTTCACATACTGTATTTTGCATCATTAGTATTTTCATACAAGTCTCTATAAAATTTTGGGGGTTGGTTATACAAAATAAATATTCAGTAGGAATGAAATTCAGTATCTTGAAAAGGGATTGGTGTCTTTTTTTGTCAACTTACAACTTGGTTATAATTCGTACTCTTTGACAAAAAATAATACAAAAAAAATGATTTCTTCATTTAACTTTTTATTAGTAACAGTTAAATTCACAAAATACGTATTTTAGCTTTCAAAATTTGTTCGAAATTTCGAAAAGTTTTGGGGACTGAAAAGACATCTTCTGAGCCATAGTGCGTGATGGGGCAAAATCTGGTTTAGGAGATATGACTTTTTGAAAAATCGTGTTTTTTTGGAAGATATCAAGAAATCCTGTTTCAACGAAAAATCTAGTTTGCAATAGAAAAATTCTTTACATTTTTATATATTGTACGGTTTTCGAGTTATAGCATCTTTAGGTATATATTTTCGATTTCTTTTCTTTTTTTGCATTGGACATTTTTTTCTTGAAAGAAAATATCCCTGAAAAAAGATGTTTAAAAAGCTGAGAAAATTTCCTAAAATTGACTTTGTAGAACGTTGAAAATCGGGCAATTAGTTTCTTAGATTCAGACTCACAAAGAATTAGAATCAATGAAAATGTTTTTTTTTTTATTTGTCACCTAATTAGGCTGTAATTTTTAACTGACTATATCTCGAAAACTATTGGTCGGGACCATTTTTTACAACTCCATCATAGCCAGTAATACTCAAATTACTAAACAAAAAATATGAGTATAATTTAGTTGTCACTTTTAATCCAATATTGAGCAATATCGGAGCATCATTTTATTTCTGAATCACACCAACAACATATTTCATGAAATTTTTAGATATTATCACAAAAATATTTTATTATTAAAGAGATTGAAGTTTAAAAGTATGAACAGGCTATGGCTTTGTGAAATATTTTTTTTTTCTAGTTAAATTCTTTGGTGGCTATTCGGTTGGACCAAATTTACTTGAGAAATATTTTTTTAAATAAATTTTATTTGTGTTGTCCTTAAAGAAATAACGAACAATATTTTAGTTTCTGTGATTAATATTTTTTAGATTTTCAGGATTTAAAATAGAAATGTTCAATATTAAAATCGCACATTAGATTTATTTTCAGACATTGAAAATATACTAATTTTTCTCTAATAAGGTCCTAAACCCCTTTGTAAATCGTTTTGTACAACAGTAAAAAACACGATTAAAAGAATTTTATTGCAAAAAAATAAATTGACAAGACAAAATTTTTTCGATGGATTTGGTCCCCTTTGAACGAGCTGTCAAGTAGGGCCGCGAATAGAGGGTGACGAACGGGAATCAACCATTTTTGTACCTCTCGATTCCCGGGAAATTTTATGCTTTTAAATATCGAACGAAATTATTTAAATTGATCAGAAAATTATTTGGAAAATTCTAAATTGTTTAGAACATCGGATGTTCAATATTGAAAAAGATTGAAAAAACCTATTCTTCTCCTATCTTCTCATTTAGAAAGTTTAATTTTTAATTCCAATAATTATAATTGAGAGAAGCAATAACCAAAATTTACCTTAAAGCAGTTACACCCCACACACTAAAAAATAGCTAATATTACATTTAACGTAATTGCCACTTTGATGTAATAAATTATCGTGTAAATAAGATTTTGATGTAATTTTATGTTTGTTATGACGTAAGTGAACAACTTTTACACCAGCATTCATAAGCAAAACCTTTACATCGTGCGAACATGAATAACACATAAGTTTTAACCTAATTTTACACTAAATTTGATGCACATAATTGGAGCGTGTTATAAGATGTAATTTTACATCTAATTAAACAGAATTACACGCCCTCTCTTCGATACACGAATGACAGATGTGTCGAGCAAACAAATGTCAGCCATGTTTACAATCGTGAAAGTTGTTCAGACTGGAATTTTTCTCTTCGAATATTTCCGATATTTTGTCGAAAGCTGTTTTTAATAATTAAAGAGGACTTTAATTAGACGTGAGCAATGGTAAATATGAGGTTTTTCCGTATAAACCAGATCAGTTTAAGGTTTTTTGATTTCGCTTTACAGGCGGAACTTCGACTCTTGAAACCTGTTCCGGAAAGGCAGCTGGCCAGGAACTGAACGACGTTCTCAACAGCAATGACCAATGCCATTCCGTAGTAATTTGCAGCGATTTAAATGGGAATATAGTTTCGGAAGAAGGAAAAGTTCGTGGAGTGGACCGAATCGTATGAAAGTTAGGAAGTTCTTTGGAACCGCGTGTTCCTTTCAGCTAAGCCAGTTTTACGCCTTCTGCAGTACGGTACAAATGGTTTGCCGGATGATCGTCAGTAAGGGTTACGGAGCAAGATCTGTTGGAAAATCGCATCGAAAATACATGTTGGCTTCAAATTTATAAGGGAAATCAAAAAACAAAATGTATTTAGTGCTAAGGAAAAATAAATAAAAATAAAAGTGTAATGAGGGCAATAAAACAATCACAAATGATTTCAAAATTGTTTTCGTTCGTCCAGTTAGAATTGGCCAATTCCAATAAGAATATTTTCCCACAGCGTTGCGTTTAGTGTAATATTACCCGACCACGAATGATTTTTTAGATCGTGTAAATTTACAATTTGACGTAACTTTACGTCTAATTAGACGCTCCAGTTATGTGCATCTTTTTTAACGGAAAATTACACGATTTTTTCGTAGTGTGCAGAAATAAAATCTATTTTTTTTTTTAAATAGTTTATTCATTATTTTTAAGAGGGAAAAACTTTTTCAAAATGGGTTCAATTTCCATATCCTCTCTCGAGCATTGCCATCCTCAGAATCTGTTTTTAAGTCCCTAAGTTAATTCCGCTGAATCACGGTAATTTCCTTTTTTGATGTCGATAAGTCACTTTGTGTTTCACTTTGTAAATATATAAATATTTCTTCAATTAATATTTTCAGTGTGTGTGTGTGGTCCAATCCAATACCCGCTAACCGGTAGCGAAATTATGGGAAAACATAATTTGTATCAGACTGTGTATATTAGGGTGGGTACGTTTTTCAAAAAGTTCTCGGATCAAGTTTAAGTATGGTTCCCCTTGTAGGGCATGCCTATAGGGACTTTCATGCCTAATATCAGCTCATTTGGTTGTAAACTGGCTGCGCGCATCAGGGTTAAAGTTTACATGGGAATTACTATGGGAAATTGGAACTTTTTGTTCAAACGCTCCTACAGGTCTGGGGAAATTACGCGCCAACTTCTGGTATGGTCAGGCCTATGGGGAATGGTCTGGAGAACACTTTTCCCGAAGAGAGCATATGGATTCGTTGTCCCTAGACCTGGCGCATCGGCAAACAATCCGATGTCTCCGGAATCAACGGTTTTCCCTCACAGCAAAAAATGCGATGGTAAAATCGCATCAAAAAGCATGCACATCACCTTTGTGAAAGAAACCACTTAAAATTACATTTATGAATGTAACCTAAAAATCGTGTAATATTACACAAAACCAATTTTGTCCTCTGAGATAGATATCGAATTGGTTATTTTGAATTAGAAATGTCAAATTAAACATAAACAGAATGATTTTTTGTATTTGATTTATTGCACAACGAATAATATATGTAATAAAAGCATTTCAATAAACTTTTCAACGAGTTTCCGGAATTTCTTCGTAATGAGGTCGTTCTTCACCCTTAAACAAACCTTTAAACTTTCGCCAAACGGCCAGCGTCATGTTAATGTTGGCAATTTTTCCAGCAGCATCCTCGATGCGATTTCTCCTCGCGGACAACTTTCATGTTAAATCGATTGTTCCGCGGCTGCGGAATGTCTAGGTCTGAACTCCGCTGCCAGCTCAAAAACCCGGCGTTGTTCCGTCAAGATCGCATCAATTCTGTGAAGGAAAAGGAAAATTAGATGTCCAGCTGCGGATGAATGGTCCCGATGTGACAATGTACGTTTCCTCCTAGAGGACAACTTACCTCTCGAATCGATTGATACGTGGCCGAGGTACGAATGATGGCCCGGGACAAGGTGTTTTCCTCTTCGCGCGCATCTGTCTGTTCTACGCCCGAGGTTCTGGTGACTGTGTGCCCAGGTGTAGACAAGGTGCGATTCCTCTTCGCGGCTAACTTTCATCCGAATGGGTTGTTCCGCTGCCGAGAAATGTCCAAGCCTGATTTCCGCCGCCAGCTCGAACACCCGGAATTCTCTTGAAGATCGAATCAGATCTGTGAAGGAAAATTGAGAGGAAAGTTTGATCTCCAGCTGCAGATGATCGTGACCGGTCCGGTAATGGCAAGGTTCACTTCCTCCTAGAGGTCAACTAAACTCTCGAATTGAATTCCAGCGGCCAAGGTACGGATGATCGTGAACGACCCGGGTGCATTTCCTTTTCGCGTCCAATCGGTTGTTCCTCGACCGAGGAGCGGATGATTGTGACCGGTGCGAGATGCGTTTGCTTCTCGATTTTATGTCAACCGATACGCCTTATAAAAAGACAATTATGTAGCCGGTTGAATGAGTGGAAACAGATCCGGGAATGACCGCGGGTCTAACAGATGGTGCTGGATTCTACCTGTCAGCTCTCTAATGCCGCACACTTCCCAAAAATGAACTCATCTCTAGATTCGGAATCCGGAATTATTCTTTTTCCGAAACACCACCTCTGGACCGTCGTTATAAAGCCACCAATTACCCGGAGATTTCCGTAAGGTTGCATGGCCTGGAAGGAGTTTTAAAGTTTGAGTTTTTTTTTCAAACTGGAGAGGTAGAACGGAAAAAACACTCACCTGCACAGACCTTGCGTTTCAGACAGATTTTCACATAAAATTTGTAAAAAAAATCTTCTGCACTTTTTTTTATTAGCGCGATTTGGTAACTGTTTGAAAATTTTGACAGCTAGATTCCAGCTGCTGATGCAAACAACACGCGTATGCGATATTAATTAAAAATGTGTAAAATATTACACATTTTGGGTGTAAAAGGTGATAGGCAACTTTCTGGAGCTCAGTACTACTAAACTGTGTAATATTACAAAAAAATAACTACACGACCCATCTTTACATGCCAGCGTTTTACCACTTTTTTTGCTGTGCTGAAAAGCATCAAATTTTCCTTAGCATGCTATGAAAGCTTGATGAACACCGCGACGCCATACGTCAGGCAGCTACCACGTGGTTGAAATATTTGCAAAAAAAATACAAATTTGCTATGCTAACACACTACGAAAAAATCGTGTAATTTTCCGTTAAAAAAGATGCACATAACTGGAGCGTCTAATTAGACGTAAAGTTACGTCAAATTGTAAATTTACACGATCTAAAAAATCATTCGTGGTCGGGTAATATTACACTAAACGCAACGCTGTGGGAAAATATTCTTATTGGAATTGGCCAATTCTAACTGGACGAACGAAAACAATTTTGAAATCATTTGTGATTGTTTTATTGCCCCTCATTACACTTTTATTTTTATTTATTTTTCCTTAGCACTAAATACATTTTGTTTTTTGATTTCCCTTATAAATTTGAAGCCAACATGTATTTTCGATGCGATTTTCCAACAGATCTTGCTCCGTAACCCTTACTGACGATCATCCGGCAAACCATTTGTACCGTACTGCAGAAGGCGTAAAACTGGCTTAGCTGAAAGGAACACGCGGTTCCAAAGAACTTCCTAACTTTCATACGATTCGGTCCACTCCACGAACTTTTCCTTCTTCCGAAACTATATTCCCATTTAAATCGCTGCAAATTACTACGGAATGGCATTGGTCATTGCTGTTGAGAACGTCGTTCAGTTCCTGGCCAGCTGCCTTTCCGGAACAGGTTTCAAGAGTCGAAGTTCCGCCTGTAAAGCGAAATCAAAAAACCTTAAACTGATCTGGTTTATACGGAAAACCCTCATATTTACCATTGCTCACGTCTAATTAAAGTCCTCTTTAATTATTAAAAACAGCTTTCGACAAAATATCGGAAATATTCGAAGAGAAAAATTCCAGTCTGAACAACTTTCACGATTGTAAACATGGCTGACATTTGTTTGCTCGACACATCTGTCATTCGTGTATCGAAGAGAGGGCGTGTAATTCTGTTTAATTAGATGTAAAATTACATCTTATAACACGCTCCAATTATGTGCATCAAATTTAGTGTAAAATTAGGTTAAAACTTATGTGTTAGCATAGCAAATTTGTATTTTTTTTCATGTTCGCACGATGTAAAGGTTTTGCTTATGAATGCTGGTGTAAAAGTTGTTCACTTACGTCATAACAAACATAAAATTACATCAAAATCTTATTTACACGATAATTTATTACATCAAAGTGGCAATTACGTTAAATGTAATATTAGCTATTTTTTAGTGTGTAAGATTCTGAATTCGACATAATAATATCAGGATTACTCAAAATGATCAATTTCCAGTTAAAAGAAGGTTTGCAATTAAATATTCCAGCCGTTTCTCACCCACGTGGTTGCTGTCTGACGTATGGCGTCGCGGTGTTCATCAAGCTTTCATAGCATGCTAAGGAAAATTTGATGCTTTAGGAGGAAAAACCATTGATTCCGGAGACATCGGATTGTTTGCCGATGCGCCAGGTCTAGGGACAACGAATCCATATGCTCTCTTCGGGAAAAGTGTTCTCCAGACCATTCCCCATAGTCCTGACCATACTAGAAGTTGGCGCGTGATTTTCCCAGACCTGTAGGAGCGTTTGAACAAAAAGTTCCAATTTCCCATAGTAATTCCCATGTAAACTTTAACCCTGATGCGCGCAGCCAGTTTACAACCAAATGAGCTGATATTTGGCATGAAAGTCCCTATAGGCATGCCCTACAAGGGGAACCATACTAAAACTTGATCCGAGAACTTTTTGAAAAACGTACCCGCCCTAGTGTATATGCCGAATGCTGATACACTGATACAGCTTATCTCAGTCCCGGGTATTAGGTGGTGATAGCCCTCGCGCTGCTTCCAACGGCCCATTTCAGAATGACAGAGCTCCTTGCGGTCCAATTCCGAGGTCGCTTGGCATTGTTCGGCCCCGCCTAAACATAGAAGCAAGCATCTGAAGGAAACTCGATCTATATTTAGACTTCCAATCCCGTCAGGCAAATCAGGGATCAGCGCGTATTTGATATGAGAAAATAACATGTTTCAACACTACGGATCAATTCACTGCTAGAGTGTAAACCTTCTGATGGCCGACTGCTTAGCGTCCCAGACCACCAATCCAAAGGTTCGAATCCCACCTGATTCATTTTAGTTTTTATTCATATTCAAATTCCTGATTCCAAATTTCAAAGGTACCGACCGGGATTTTATCCCTGAACCTTCTGCTTGGGAGACAGAAGCCGTAACCATTAAGCCACGGAGCCGGTTTCTTCAATTAATATTTTCAGTTCAGACCTTAAAAAGGAAAAATAAAACAGGTTTAATTTTTTGTTTGAGTCGTTATTTATCCCGAAACTGGGAAATTATATATTATTCGTAAACATTATAAACTAAAATGTTGAGTCCCAAAAAGCTCAAGAAACAAAAAAAAAAAAACAAAAAATCATAATGAAATATAGTTCCTTAGTTCCTTTATAAAATGAGGATACTTAAATTAACGTTTCAAAGAATAAGTATGAATTGATTGTAAGTAAATAAATTCATGAAAAAAAAAAAACAAATTTATTACTTTTCTTTTTAAATTATTGCCTATATTGGTATAGTAAAAAAAAACTCCCAGGAATTCCCGGGAAATGGCCAAATTCAACTCTCGATTCCCGGGAAATTGAAAATCTCGAGAATCGTCACCCTCTAGCCGCGAAGTTATTTTTTTAAAATTGATTTTAAAATCCATTTTAAATCCTTTGCGGTCGTACAATGGGTCATTGTACTAAGAAAAATAAGCTTTAGAGATTTGAACAATAATATCACAAATTTAAGCTTAATTTTAGAACCTAATTGAATTATTTTGTTATTCCGGAAAAAAATCCTTTAAAAAGTTCTCTAGTTTTGTTTTTAAAATTTATTTGAAAAAAGTTATAAAATATTTTCCGTCGTTTGTCAACGATTTACTCTGGGACATATTTTTTGCGCTCTGTGAGGTATGAAAAATGCCCTCAGCTTCGTCGTCGGACAATTCTGGCAAATTACAGATTGAATATCAATTAATAACTTCAAAAAGTTTTCACAAACATTTAAAACACGGTACCTACCTTGAGAATTTTGAACGGACTTTCCGCAATCAGGCACACTTCCGACACTGTTGATTGTGATATAATGGACTTCAAGTCTTCATTTTCGAGATTCTCTCCGTCCTCCACCTTGCGCGAGTTGAAGATATTTTCTCCGATTTTACGTAACTTTACCAGCAGCCATATCTGCGTAACGTCCAAATAGTTAAAGGAGCAAACTCTTTTGTGATCAAATTTCTAACCCTTACACCGAAATTAATCTTGTTGGGTAACTTTTCATCCCCGTCCGTTGCACAATCACTCGGCACTTGGCCGCCGGTGCTGGCCACGTCCAGCCCGATGACTTTCCCGCTGTGGGGCACCAGCAGTGGTGCTGGCATGGCTGCAGACTTGACTTTGACCGGTTGGTCGTGACCTTTTGGCCATTTTATAGGAGATGCTTGGTATGGTTTTTGCGAGGTTTATTTGAACATAGAACGCGAGCTGGTTGAAACTAAATTATGTTGATTGAAATTTGATTTGCATTATAGTAATTCAGTGAATCAATATTGATACAATGTGAAGTTTCTTCTATTTAAATGTTTTTTTTTTTCAAGCGAATTTCACGCACGTACAATCTATAGGTTGTATGTCACTAATTTGGAAATTTCTCAATATTTTCAGTTGAATGAAACAAATATTTTTGTGAATACATTTATTCCATTACATTTTATCACAACAAGTTAAAAACCATCTAAATTGATAGATGTCACAAATTACAATACAACCCAAACGTTTTCTGACAGAGTTAAGTACAGTGACGGTATTTTTTAGTGTTACAGAAATTATCATCTTGATTTTAACATCAAACATAAACATTTAGTGAAGTTGGAGAATAGGTTAGAATAGACATAAAATAAGTCCCAATCCTCGTCGTGAGATCATCGTTGTTGAGTTTATCCCCTGTATTAGTTAGGTTTTCAATTTGATTAGAGAATAAGGCTCTTCAAAATCACTCTTGTAAACGTGACTTTTTTTTTTAAATGTCTAGCAATCATTTCCTTTTATATGAAAAACTCTCCATCGAAATATTAGCATACCAATACAATCACACATTGCCATTCATTAACTTTTTGTGCTAAACTTGTGCTCATTCTCCCGCATTACTTGCTCATGGACTTGTTAAAGCTCATAGCTGCGCGCAGTTTCTTTCTGATTCTTGGCGAAGACCAGCGTGAACCGCTCATCATTCGTCCGCAACCCAGTGTCAGCAGGCCCTTTCCATCGCCGGTGGAAACCCCTTCGTCTACGTCGTCTGCTTCCGTTTTGATCTCCATTTTCTGAAGAAAAATATACAAATAAGATTAAAGTATAGCGCGTCTCCATCGTATTAACGGAAAGGGGAAGCATGGTAATTTACCTGTACGATGAGTCTCAACAGCTGGTGTTGACTGTCCAAAGCGCTCCCAATTTCACGAAGTTTCCGTTTTTGCTTTTCCAATTCCGTTACGATGTAATCCTCGTTGCTGTCCAGAACAAAGTCGATGCCACCTGCCGAATACACTTGCATTAGAGCTCTCGCTGAATATCAAAAAGTCAAAATGAATTACCCTTGCCTTCGTCGGAGAACGGATTGCAGAACCATTTCCTCAGAATCGAGTCCATAAAGCCCAGTTTGCACTTTTTCTCGTTCGGATACTCGATCAGCTCGTTCCGGTCGACCATTTCGAGCCACATCTGGGGCAGCTTGCGCTCCAGCTCGGTGTGCAGCACCACCTGCATGGCCAGCCGCTTGAGCTGGGCGTTCCGACGTACCGACTCGATGTCACCGACCGCCAAACCGATGAGCAGGTTCATCAGCAGAATCGGCATCAGTATCATGAAGAGACCTGCAAGGGGCGACCATCCGGTCAGATGACATTTCGATTAGAGTTATTTTTCGTGAAGAGGGTTGTCACAGTTTATTTTAGGGTTGTCTTTCTTGGAAACAAGAAACAAAACGGACAACTATGCGACTATCGTATGAGTGGGAATCTTACTTAGAATTATAAACGACGGTATGGGATAGGGTAGTTCCGAGCTGTAGTACGGTTGAACGTATGTCCCAAGAAAGTCCATCTCGCCCAGCATCATGGAGAAGGTACGCACCAGTGACATCGGGATTGACGAGAATGATTGGTGGTTCGCTTGATGGCTCTTTATCTGGTGGACGGGGACGGGAAGATTGAAAAACAGGAAATTAGAAACATATACACACGTCACGTCATTTGATTTTCTTTTGATGTAAGGTCAAGCGCACATGTAACAATCGAATAGCTACTAAATACTCCGCGGGCATTGACCTCCCTTGGGAACAACAGGGTCACTTTCTATTTTATTGGCTCCATACATATCTAGAGTTTTTTTTTTTGAAAAGGTCCTATAAACAAAATTTTCATTTTTTGCCTTTTGAGTGTTTTTGAATATCCTGACTCAAGGCAAAAATTAAAAATTTCGTTTATAGGACCTTTTCAAAAAATACTTTAGATACCGTAAACTGGGGTCAATCGGGACACATGGGGCGAATTGGGACAGCAGTTTTAACCATGTTGGAACACAATATTTTGATTTTCCTGGCTGGTTTCGGTTCGAAAAGACTCAGGCCAACAAAATGTGTACATCCATTTCCAAATTTAGAAGCTTTAAGTGCTCTAAAAACTGCTGTCCCTATTCAGACTGTAGTCCCGATTCACCCCAGATTACGGTATTGACTTTAGAGCATTTCTCGAACAAAACCGGAAATTGATTTTAATTGTATTATTTGATCTGGCTCAAATTTTGTGGGTGCCTAAATATTCAAAAATCTATGACTTTTGAAGGAATTTTCTGATCTACTTCGTGTCTTTGGCAAAGTTGTAGGTAATGAGGACTGTTTAGAAAAAAAGTACACGGAAAAAATCTAGCCGATTTTTTAATTAACTTTTTTTTCACTAAAAAATCAATTTCCAAAAATTGGTATTTTTTAATTTTTGATATGTTTTAGGGGAATAAAATTCGCAAGACAAGTATGGTAAAAAATGGCCACCGAGTTATAATTTTTTTTTTAAGTTGTGAATTTTGGAGAAAAAAAATTCTACCTAATTTTTTTGTAAATTTGAATTTGCAATCGACAAGTATTTCACATATTTTTTTGTAAAGTGCCTGGTTTTTAAGATATAGCCACCAAAAGTTTAATTGATTACTGTGATACAGCGGCTTAAAGAAAAATAAATAATAAAATTGAAGTTTTCTAAGTCTAACCCAAACAACTCTCCATTTTCTAATGCCGATGTCTCAGCAACTTATGGTCCGATTTTCAATTTATAAAAAATAAAAAATCGTGTAATTTTCCGATCTTTTCAAAAACAGCTTTTTTTAATTCAGACTAACATTTCAAAAGGGCGTAATATTGAATGTTTGGCCCTTTAAAAAATTTAGTGTTGCTTCAATAATTTTTAAAATATTGTTTTCGAAAAAATCGGAAAAAATATACAAATAGTTCACTGAAATCAAACTTAATGTAAGAGGTTGGTTTGGGCACACACTTAAACTTTTTTTGAAATCTGTTTTAAGGGCATTAAAATATATATTTTCAACTATTATCAAAATAAATTTGAAGATATTTGGTTGTATCCTTGCCGAGATATAGCCATTTTAAGTTAGCAGTTTCAAAAAACGGGTGCCACGATATTTCCACACTGCTTTGACCAAATCGGTTCAAATTTTTTGTGAAGCCTCGTTAAACCGGTCCTGTGTGCATGACGAAGCCCGATTTTCAAAAAGTTTGTTTGAAAAAAAGATAAAAATAATTTTATGTTTTTCATATAAAAAATCGCCAGTTTTTTATTTTTTTATTTTTTTAAAAAGCAAAAATTCAAAATTGGGCTTCGTCATGCACACGAGATATGTCTTGCAAGTCTTCATCTCAAATTTCAGCCAATTTGGCCCATCCCATCTTAAGATATCGTGGCACCCGTAAGTCAACTCGGTGTTCAGAGAAAAACGCTCGCAAAGTTCGATAGTTCGCTTTGCGTATGGAAAAAATTTGAACGTAAATCGTCTCTTACTCAGTTTAATCATGAAATATCTTCATGAAACTTTCAGGAGTGATTGAAAATCATCTTTTAAGTGGATTTACTGAATTTTCTGAAATATGAAATTTTTGATTTTCTACATGTATCAAAAATCAAAATCAATCAAATTATTCGCTCTACAGCATTGCCTTGGCGTTCTCGATTGCGAGATTCCTACTCGAAACTAGGTGTTCGAAGGCTTGATTGTTGAGGCAATTGCAAACCTCTTTTTACACCTTAGCTTCCATCCACCTCGGGATTCGAACTGATGACCTTTGGATTGTTAGTCCAACTGCCTACCAGCGACTCCACCGAGGCAGGACCCAGGGAGACGACTCCTACACCTGAACTGAGCTAACGACCTAACCTCTAGGTTAGACCGGGACCAACATTTACTTCCCTGTCCGACGGAAGGCGTGATCAGACAAATCTCGTCTCAAAATTTGCCACCGGGACCTTCTGGGATCGAACCCAGGCCGACTGGGTGTGAGGCAACCACGCTTGCCCCTACACCACGGTCCCGGCTTCTACATGTATGTAACCCCTTAAGTGACTACATCTTGAAAATGAGTCACTTTATCAAAAAATCTGTTAAGTACTTGTAGATTGCAATTTCAAATTTACATAAAAAATTGAGGTCAAATAATTGTGTGTATGAAATTTCGATTTTTACAAAAATCTCTTTTTTCCAAAAAATGTATCTCGGTGGCAACATTTTTGACCATTCTTCTCTATGGCTCAAATGTTGCGGGTTTTGGTCCCCTAAAACATATAACAAAATCTCGAATATAAATAAAATACCAATTTTGGGAGAATGTTTTTGTGTGAAACAAAAAAATAATTATAAAATCGGCTAGATTTTTTTCCGTGTACCTATTGTTTTCTGAACAGTCCTCATCAATACTTACAACTCTGCCGAAGACACCAAATTGATCAGAAAATTCCTTCGAAAGTTACAGATTTTCGAATATTTTCGTACCATTTTTGTATGGACAGCTGCTAAAATTGTATCGAGACTTCTATGGATGAATCAATGTCACAAAATGGCTTCTTTGGTCATAGGGAAGGCCCCCACAAAGTTTGAGCCAAATAAAAATACAAGAAATAAAAATGTAAAAATCAGCCAATTTCGTAGAGAATTGCTTTTTATCTTTGTACTCTTAGATGTATGTTAAAAATCATTTTTTCAAGACTTTAAATATATTTTTTTAATTTATTTGATTTTATGTTAATTTTCAATAGTTTGTGATGGAAAAGGCTAGATAATTTTTAATAAAAATAATTTCAGAAATAAAATTTAGCAATCTATTGAAAAGTTTCATGAAAAGTTAAAAAAAAACTCTAAGGTTATCAATGATTTGTAAAATTGATGAACATGTAATGTTACGATACAAGTGCCTAAAATTTAACGCATGATTCAACTCGCGACATTAAACCTACGATAATTTTATTACCTTCGAGAGTAGAATGTAAAACGAAAGTCCAAACGCAATTATCAGAATAGAGAACACCGTTAGCACCTTTATCAGCGTCTGCAGGATTTCCAGGAACATGACGACGTAGAGACCAACCTGTCGGTAGAGGGAGGGGAAAATGTTACTGAAAATATGTACGCTGTTTCCGTTGTGCCACCTTGCAACTAGTTCACAAAACAACACCGACGCGTTTATAAATTTGGATTGGGATCGAAATTCAATTATGCGATTATGTTTAAAATATTTACATCCATGTTCAAACCATCGGCACCAACCTGATCGAATCTCTGCAGAAAGAGGAGCAAATTAAACCACGAGAGGAACACGGTCACGGATGCCGCGGAAAAGTTGCCACTTTCGCAGCGTCCCTGGACAAACATTGGCCAAATCATGACCAGCGCGGAAAAGTACAGCAGCCATGAGATCAGGTTGATGGGCTCGATTAGGTAGTGCCATTTCTGTTGATACGCTTGGAGAATCTCGCGCATGGCGTTGCCGAGAATGTACACGATTATTCCGATTCCGGAAACGAACGTTGTGGTCGAAACGGTCATGTGGCTTTCCACGCGCAGGTTGGAGTCGTTTTGGCCAGTGTTGTATGATGGGTTGTAGTGTTTGTACCGGGCTGCCATCGTCACCGGAGCTAGCGAATCCTGCTCTGAGGATTCTTCCGCCGCCGGGGTAGTTTGCTGATGAGTAGCAGAAGAAACAAAATTAATGGTTCTACTGTGGAAGCACTAGGGTGGTCCACATTTGCTCATGCAAAGACAACCCTAGTGTATTCTCATGCTATCAGGTGTCATCCGAGTTCACTGGAAAGAAAGAGTCAACAAGCTTACATTGAGTTGAGACGTGTCGTTGTTCATCAGCTGAGCAGCAAATAGAGTCACGAAAAACAGGAACACGCTGTAGAACAAAAGATTCGCCAGATGGAAGTACTTCCCGTACGAGTTCCACTTCATCTGCAGATATTTCTGACTAAGGGGATGAGCTAGCAGTTCGACGCGTCCGTGGGCCACCATTGCCTTTGGGGAGAGAGATTGAAAAATGAGCAAGCATCCTGACAACTCTGGGTAGAACGGTAAGGTTAACGAGTTATAAAATCGACCGAAATTTGCAAAATATGTTCAGATTTCCTCGAGTCGAAAAAACAGCTCGTTACCCTTATTGGCATTTCACCAGCAAGACCACACGGGAAATAAATAAAAATTGAAGTGAGTTTGCAAGCGTGTAAGTTAAAAAAATGTGCTTTGAGGAAAATTATAAAAAGCAGAATATAACATACATACACCTATTACAAAATGCCTTAGTGATAGTAAAAAAGTTTCGGTGCCAGCATGAAGAAAAACCTTACTTTTTGTAAACACAGAAATATCAAAAGCACCGGAAAAATGTCAAATAGTCACAACTGGAAAACAATAGTACACACAAACCCAACACCCACACCTACACACACTCACACACACAAACTAGAGGTCCACTCACATTGACCACGTGGAGCGGCGTTTGGCGCCAGTTTGGATCATTTAGAGCTTTTCTAATCTTTTCCACTTCTTCTTTTGATTTTTGGTACGCGTGGAAGGAATACTTGATCTGTGAAGCGTGTGGAGGAGAGTGAGAAAATTTGTGATGATAAAAACAAGCGACAGGTAATTTTTCCACGGCGGAAGTTCGGAAGTCATTCGTTGTCGTCGTCGTCGTCATTGGAGAAGCCGTCTAGGTGTGGAAATGCTGCCGTCGGGGATTGCGATGTGTGTTGATGGTTTGTATCGTCGCACAGCTTTAAAGCTACAGGGAACGATTTCTTGGAACGAAAATAGCGGATTTGTGATACACAAGACCAGCGGATTTTAAGCTGGTATCAGAAAGAAACGAAACGATGAATGTGTCGTTAAATACTGAAAATTTAAAAATCACCATTTTCAGACACCCCTCTCACATGTCAAAACATTTCTTCCCTAAGTGGGTTACGTAATAATTGAATTAAGACACGAATTAAGAAGAAATGTGCTAAATTTAAAGTTGTGTTATATATTTAGAATACATCGATTTTTTTTAAATGAAAAAAAAAACCCTAAAAATGTATTTAAAAACTTTATAGCGTTTTTTAGTCTTTAAGAAGATTATTTAGAAGCAGCGATGGAATAATCATCATCAAAAGAAATTCTTTTAATGTTCATCAAGAGAAAAAATCCGAAGGGAGCATGGCTCTCCTCTCTCGCGAACGGAAGATCGGTATAAGGAATCTTAAAAAAATCATCATCTTGATTATTCGGCGGAACATCTTTTTCACTGCTACACTTACAAATGTAATGTCACTCGGCGAAAAATGATCTGTCACATTTTGTAGATGGGCAATGTGTGTAAATAAAGTGAAATAAACGATTTTAAGTTGCGCTGACCAGGAAATTCACAAAAAATCATCAGCAGATTGATTTTCTTTGAGAATTTCGCGTGATTCGGCTCTTCTCTTTTTCACGGGTGAAGAAAGTTCGCAAGCGAAAATGTTTGTTTTGCGATTATTCCAGCCTTGCTTAGAATATACTTAATCAAAAAGAAATTTTTCTTAATGGTACAGACTTTTTCCTTTGTTTGGAGAGTCAGGAACTATATTTGAGGACTATTTTAACGTGATGGAAATTGGCTTTATTTGACATAAGTAATGGATAGTTCGACGCCAACATTTCAAAAAGCATCATGTACACACCATCCTTTTTGAGAAAAACGCATTTGATTGCTGAGCATCCATTTTCAATTCCCATTTAAATATAAATGCAAAATAAGATGTTCTAATGATAACAAACGATGAACAACGTTGCTTTTATTGATACTTGATCATCCAAATTCAATAAAACATTATTTCCGTAATTTTATTTGAGAAAAACAATCATAACTTCTTTTGAAATCACCAACGTCTATATCACCCTGCTGTCATTGAGGGGGACGCTTTGTTATGATTCGTTTTTCTTCGCCGAATGTACATGGCGCTTTGTTCATGATGCTTTTTTTTTTCGTCACGAGGTTCATGTAGTCTTTTATTTGACAGGTTGACAGGGCTATATAAACAGGGACTGCTGATGGCAGAGATTTTGTTTATGTTACATTATTTGAAATCATGATTAAACAGACTTTACTGAAGTAACTTATACTCATTTTTGGTGGAGAGTTAGCATATTAGGAGTATTTTCAGAATATGCAACAACCCAGAAAGTGTCAAAATGTACATGATGCCTTTTGAAATGGTACCGTCGAGTTGGCAACATTTCGGTTAAGGGTGCACAGCAATCATGGAAGTTTTTGTCTTCTTATTCCTAAATTGTCAAAGTTACGGCCCCAATCCTGCAAAAATCTGATTTTATAAATAGTCAAACTTTGTTGAAAATTAATGTGTAGACAGTACTCTAGGGGATGAATAAAAAATGTATCGATAGTTCCCGTAGTTTTGATGACACTAAAAATTTATGTAACAAAAATCTGGATGCAAATTGCTCTGGTTAATGTGCACTGTTAAAAAAAAATTCAAAAATTATTTTATTATTTTCTTCTGAACATTTAAAGATTTTCATAGGTTGCCTTCCATATCCGGATTCGCAAATATCACAATATTTTTTTCATTTTTTTTTAAATCAAATTAACAAATAGTGCTGATATCAAGTAAAATATATTGATCAGTGGGATTCTCCTATAAATGCAAAACCAAACACAGCAATAAATCTATTGTTGAGCACAATGTCAGTGAACTTGTCGAGAGGTAATAGCTTAATTCCCGCAGCACTCGTTATCATCAAACTCCTATTTGACAATCATTAGGCCAACCCTCAATGCTACTAAAACAAAAACCGAAAACCGGATATCGATTCAAGTACTGATTGGTAATAAAATGACTGTCAAACAATACAAAAATTGCCATGCAATAGCGATTATTTGCTCGAGATAATATCAAAACGATAAGAGATACGAGAGTAGCATGCATGCAGTTCGACCAGCCGGATGTCCGCACACTTACGTTCAGTGCCGGCAGGGGAATCGGCTTCGAAATCTGGACGGCCTCCCCCGTTCGGGAGTCCATCTGAGCGTACATGGTGGGACATTGAAGACAGCTAAAGGAGTACTTAATCTGGGAGGGGTTTTGTATTTTGAGTACAGCGTCTGGTTTGGTATATTGAGCTTTGGATAGATTAAAATGACCAACTTACGTAAAAACTCTTGGAATCCTTCTTGCAGTTTGCCTTCGTAATGCAATTGTCCTGAACGGCCTCGAAGACTCGTGGCATGGAGGCTATTAGAGCTAGTGTGACACAAGGGTGTTTGTCGGATTTGAGCGCCATTATTTCAGCGGACCGTTCTTCGTGGGTCGCCATGGCCAGGGCAGCCTCTGGATATTTGTAGTAGATCGCGTAGTCAATCGCGTTCATATCCATGTAGTTGTGGAGCAGTTTGCAGCCGAGGTTTAGTAGCAGCACCACGGCACTTGGTCTGTTCTCCATCGTTGCGAGATGCAGTGCGGTGTTCTGGAAGGAATTTGGGGATTAGTTGGGGGTCGTGTTCGTGTTATCAAGTGTCTTACTCCATCTTTGTCAACTTGGTCCAACAGGTGAGAATGAACAGAATGTAGCAATTCGATGGTTTGCGTGTATCCAGACATTGCCGCCAAGTGAAGCGGGTTTCGTCCGTTGTGATCCCTGTGGAGAAGTGCTCCCCGGTTTAGCAATAACTGAACAACTCTCGTATGACCCTCTTTGGACGCGATGTGCAGTGGAGTCAGTCCTTCGCCGTCACTTTCGTTGATGATGAAGGTTCCCTTTTCCGAGTCCAGGAGCTGACGAACCGTGTTGAATCGTCCGTAGCGAGCAGCAAAGTGCAGTGGACTTTCGTTGTTGTTGTTCTTTAGGTTGATGCAGGCACCCAACTGGATAAGATTCTCCAGTGAACGGATGTGCCCTTCGCGACTTGCATAATGCAACGGTGAGCAACCTGTGTCGTCCTTCTCGTTCATCAACTGTAAGAGATACTTTTCCGATTGGGTGGTGGACACTTGCTTGGCGAATTCATCCAACCGGCCACCGTTCATAATGACCAAGTGGAGGACATTTCTGGAGTTGACATCCTTCAGTTCTATGTTGGCCCCTAAACGAATGAGAATCATCACAGTGCGCCATCCAGCCCTGGACGCGGACAACAGCAGAGGGGACCGGTTTTCCTTATCCAACGCGTTGATGTCCGCTCCCTCCTGGACCAGGTACTCGACAATCTCTGGATGGTCAAAATTGGCGGCACAATGCAGGGGAGTCATCTTCTGAATATCAGTACAGTTCAAACTGATGCGTTTCTCCAACGGTTGCATCATAAACATAAGTTTCACGATGTCAATCGCTCCCTATTTAAAAAATAATACTCATTAAATTCCCAACCCAACTCAATACCCCAAACAGGATGTCCTACCTGAGCTGCAGCCAAGTGTACCGGCGTGGAAAGATCGTGCTGCTGGGTGGAGATTTTCGCACCTGACTTCATGCAAAGCTCGACCGCCTTGATATCGCCCCCGTGCACCGCCGAGTGGAGCGGAACGTTTCCCTCCGAGTCGTAGAACGAAATCATTTCCTCCCGAGTGCATCCCTTCGACTCACCCCACTGGAAGAACACTTCCATCGTTTTTGAGCTGGCATTTTTCGCCGCCTCGTGAATGGGATAATAGCCATTGTTGCACGGTTTCCGCGGCGAAGCTCCAAACTCCGAAATCTGATTTTGTCAAAAATAATCACAATAGAATTACGCCCACGAATGACAAACTTAAAATCAGAAATAGCTCACCAAAATCCGAGCGCATTCCTCGTTGTCGTAGATAGCCGCCAGATGCAGTGCTGTACGACCATGCTCTCCGCCTTGCTGGATATCGAAGACGTCCCGGTACTTTCCCATCACCTGCAGTCCCTTAACTTTGTTAAGCTCGGTGGCCAAGTGGACGGGCGCTAGTTTTTTGTCGTTCAAAATGTTGGTCGCTACCGGTCTGAAAAAATGGTTTATATTTTCGTGTGTTTCAACATATTTTGCTATACATTCCCAAAAAAGGTGCTTGACTTCATCATATTAGAAAAACGTAATCTCTCCCGTTCAAGGACCGAAGTGGAAATCCTAGTCAACGTCGAGGGCAGTGAAGTTCAGGGTCAGGTCAGGTGAAAGTGGAAGCTGAGAAGTGTTAGCTTAGCTGTGCAGTGAGGGTTTTTTATGATATGGAGTAACGTATGAAACTAATTTCCAGTTTGCTACCCACTCATGCTAATCAAAAATCCAAAAACACACTGTTGAGGAATTATTCAGTTATGTTTTGTTAACAATTTGATATCAGATCGTTTACGACCTGCGCGCTTTAAAACATTCTTAAAATAAACTGCAATTTGTCGAAATATACGCAAAATCCATTTCCATTACAAGTAACAACTTTTCTCTCTCCCCCTCATCAAAAATTTGCATCCAGAGCGAAATCGCCAACTTACATTTTCAGCAGAAATTCCAACGCATCCAGCGAATCGTTTTCGACGGCCAAGTGCAGCGGCGTGTTTCCAAACATGTCCTGCTCGTTGAGGTCCCCCCGCTGGGTGTAGATGTAGTTGAGGATGTTGACGCGGTTCCGGGCCGCCGCCTGGTGGGTTGCCGTGCGCCCCCGACTGTCCTTTATCGCGAGCCGGCCGTTGTCTCCCTCGTACAGCCTGACGAACTCCTCCAAGTTGCCCGATTCTGCGGCCTGGGGAGAAATGGCGGGAGAAAGGGAAAGTGGAAATCAGTATCGAATTCTCTACTGAGGTTTTTTTCTGGGAGGTGCGAAAAAGATGAATCGCATTTGAAAGATAAAGTTATTCAAAAAATAAACATTGTTTAAAGGTAATTAATTACGATGAAAAAAAAAACACGACAGGTAAATTTCATACGTACAAATGCAAATTCTTTTATTGAAGGAAATATTGTTTGGACAATGTCAACCCAAGCAATACGCTTCATGATGTGTTTAAATTTTGACTTTAGAGTAGAGAAATAAATTGTGTTCATTCCTGAAGCACATACTGCAACCTACTTACTAGCGGAACTCTGGGCAGTACCTATCCAATTTAATTTAACCTCTTGTTAGATGTTTGCGTGTGGTTTGATGGTTGTGGATTAATTAAAATTTGTAATTATTAATGCAATATACTTGTTAACTATTTCAGAACACACATTTCTGTAGTTTGTTTACACCCATTATAAAAAAAAAAAACTTTACTTAGGTATTTATGAATCAGTGAGTATCGTTACAAAAATCAAAAAAGATCAAATTTTACAATGATCGAAAAATCAATTGAAAAATCACAAGAATAGCTTTCAAATGAAGGTAAAAGCATATCATTTTGTTCATTACCACATCCAGCCATCTACTCCAGCCTTCCATCGGATGGGAGAGTAAAACGTGCAAAAGAGACCACAAAAGACCTGGGGGTTGATAAAGTGGATAGCTATTTTTCCACGATTTGTAAACTGTTCCAATGTCTGTATTTATAATGTTGTTAGAGTATAGTAATTACGCTTATCTTTAAGGCTCCTGAAAGCCTCGGGCAAGTATATTGAAAACCATGTGAGAAGTACCTCTAAGCACGCTAGAAAAGCGGTAAACCCTCTACTGCCCATTTTTTTGTTTTTTTCCGTGTTCATCAGGAGGTCATTTTGAGCAATTTTTGTTCTACTAAAAACTTGCCTTGGTTTATATTTTCCTTGTTTCTTTTTTAGAATTTTTATTAGCATTAATCTAGTTTAGTTTATGGTTGTACCTAATAGTATTGGGCTTATTCTACCACCTCCTATCTTTACCTTTTGCCTATCTAGTTTATTCATGTTGATGTTAATGAACATATGAAAATTGAAAAATGGATTTTTGGCGAATTTTTAGATCAAAGCCCGCCTAAAGGTGGGGTTGGGTTGTAGAGGGTTAAGAAGCTAGTTATGCGTGTTAATAGCGCAGTCATACGAAAATGTGGGTAAAATCGATTATTACTTCAAACCAATGAATGTTTTATACCTAATATTCTTGTTTAAAATAAGACGTGTTCACTAGCGAGCCGAAACTCGTTCAGATATTTTATATTTTCTAAGCCAGCAGAAATTGATATGATCTAGCTTTAATTTTATGATATAAGCAAAAAATCCAGAATCAGAAATAAATTTTGATCTACAGATTTATCGATTAATTCCATTTAAAAACTGGATCAATTGAAATTACAAACCAGAAATTCAACATTTCAATGAAAAAACAGTTTGAAAATTAATTATATACTTGTACAGTTGATATGCAATCAAAAAATGCAAAATAAAAAAAGCGATTTTTTTTGCGGGTTTGTTTCAAGAAAATCCACAATATTTTTTAACTAACCCAAACATGCTACAAATGGTTCTAAACGCAGGGGAATTTGTTTAATATTGATTTCAGTTGTTTACACGTATATTTCCATTTAAAATTTGAACTTTTTTGGAAAAAAGTTTTTTTTTCCCCAACTTTGAGGGGGTGAATCAGTTCAATACGGAGTGTCGGATCGAGGTGCTCTTTGTTACGGTGGGTTCGTATAAGTCCAAGGAAGGTTTTATTTTTTTTTAACTCTAAAACCGATTCTGGAGCATCGGCAAATTGTATGGAAAAAGTTACGTGTTATCAAATTTTAATCACAGGAGGCTGAATAAGCAAAAAGAAATAACGTCAACAAACGAAAAAAAAGGAAGAACGAAGTTTGTTGGGTTAGGCTTGTTTATAATAATTTTTCTGCATCTAATTTCGATATTTTTTCCAATTTTTCAAGCAATCAAACATATTTTTTACTTGTAGGGTAGGGTAGTCATCAATGAGACACTTTTGGTTTTACACTTTCAACGATTTTTCTAATTTTTTCATCGGCATGTTTTAATGAGCTTTTTGTTGCATCATCTTTTTTTTAATGTGTTCTAACATTGACCAAAATATGAGATCGATCCGACATCTACAGCCAGAGTCATTCAACTGTCTCATTGTAGACGCACTTGGCAGGAACAATGAGACAGCTGGGGAACAATGAGACACTCTACGAAAATCAACATTTTTCTAGTAAAACATCATGTTTTCGTAATGTTCCATTGCAGGTGACTTGCCTTGAACATTTTAGAACAATTTTGCCAACATGAAACTTTTATTAACAAAAGTTACACTAAAAAGTATTTAAATTTTGTAAAATCCATATATTAATACCAAATATCTTTGTATTTTTGGTTAAATGAAGTTTAAACTCTATAAATATGCCAAAAATCACTTTTAATTCAAGTTTTGAAAGTTTTTCATCGATTTTGAAAAGTTTAATGAAGAAAAATCAAAGTGTCTCATTGTTACCCATGGGCTGAAATGAGTGGGGAACAATGAGACAGCCCTGGATTCTGGGTATATTCTACATTTTGGCCAAATCTAATGAAAAGACATTGTAGCCCAACTCAATCCCTATGGAACGTCGAAAGAAATTTGAAGAAATATTAGTTTTGGTGTAAATGGCAGCCTACGTGCGAAAAAGTATTTTTGTCCATAATTTACTTTTACACCCCAGAATCAAACATTTATGAATAACTTTTCTAGGGAGCGTCCATAACCAAAGCCACTATTATGGCAGACGTGTATCCAGTAGACACACTTTTCCCCCAAATATGAGCCTGGTTGGTTGAAACTACGACTTGTTAGAGCCATTTTATCATTGTTCCCCGTGTCTCATTGATGACTACTCTACCCTAACAGTGTTTTAATTGATTTCAAATTCTTAAAATTCTTTTTAGAAAATTCATAGCTTCATACAAAACCAAAAAGCTATGAATATTTTCAATCATTGATTAAATATATTTCTGTTTTTATTTTTAAAAATAATATTTAAAGGCCATTAAACTCAAAGCTTCAAAAAGCTGTTTGAAAATGTACAATTGCTCATAAGAGAAATTCTATAATGTTCGCAAAATTAAGCGGAATTTATTGTTCTCCGAAAAATATTGCTACTGTTGCTACGACACAAAAAATAATGTATCTTTCCTTCTATGAACAAATGCTTACAACCCGAGCAAATCAATTTTTAGGATATCAATTCAGGATTAAGATAAGGGAATTACGTTCACTTTATGTGCTCTAAAAACAAACAATTTTACCTTGAAAAAAAATTTTTTTTAAGGTCAAAGTCATTTTTACGTTACAAAGTTTAAATTTCAAACTCCAGTGTTTCAAAATCATATGCAAATCTAAACGCACCAGCTAAAAAAACAAAAAAAAACAGAATTTCAGTAGAATGGAATGGATATATAACACCAAAAAAAATACCATAAATCAATATTATGACAGTTTGTCTTTTCAGGTTTTTTTTTTATTTTATTCTTTTCGGTGAGAAAACTGAGATTCATCGAAAAAAAAAATTAAACAGCCTATAGTTGAATGATTCTTGAGGCTGGGAAAAGGATTGAAATGAATGTTATAACACTGTAGTTGAAATATTAAATCTATAGCAATTTAAAGAGTTTTTATATACAGCTCTTGTAACCTTTCTGAAATTTGTCATTGGATTTCAAGTAGGATTTTTTCTTACAATGTTTTCCATGCTTTAAAAAAAATAAAATGTGTAAATGATTTATAATCTAATGATCGAATAACTCTTTTAAGAAACAGTATTAACCAACCTCTAGAAGATGTTCAGGATTAATCCGAGTACTGGGTTGCAGCCGAAGAACTCGACTCCAGGTGGCCGGTATCTTTAGTGGAGTTGCTATACTCAACGGATGATTTGGATTTGTGCGATAGTTACGAAACATCTGTCTGATTGATTTCCGGTTAATCATTGTAACAGATAGATATCAAATTCTGTTATTTTCAATGCTCGAGATAACACCTGATATGGACGACGGTTACCGTGGACGTTGTTACACAATTGCACTATCATATCGCACAGTTTATTCCTTATGTTGTACCTTGCTGTTATTGAACACAGTCACTTTCACTCAAAGTCCAGTCAACGTCCTCTCTTTGAAATTTATGATTACTACCGACCTATACGAAGCCACCAAAGTCCTAGCTAAATCAATTAATTTTCAATTTATAAAACCCGTGGTCCGACAGCTGACTGTATTCGTAATCGAAGCCTGGGCTTGCAACGTGAGCGGGAAAATTTCATTTGATCTTTATTCGATTCTGGTCGATTGGCCAATTAAATGAGCATCACAGAATACAGTTGAGTTTCATCTTCAACGAGAAATTGACCGCCTTCCCGAAGCATTTAATCCTCACTGAACAAAATGTTTTAAAGGAGAATGGGCGAATTTGGTCCAAGAATGTACACGAACGGGACCAACTTTTTTCGAAAGATCTCGCCGAGACATGAAAAAAAGTCTTCTGGACAAACTCTCTAAACCCCGGGGTTCAAAAGTTACATGCTGTTGAAGTTTGAGCATTTTGAGTAAAAATATACAAAAAATCGCATTTTTGCCATTTCTAAAATCATTTATAAAATCTCTGTTTCATTATGGATTTCGATTTTTTTTGACTTCATTCGACGCGTATCAGCAAAAACTATAAATTCTGATATGTCTTAGCATGAGTGAAACATGATTTCTCTTGTTTTTATCCGTTTGAACCGTTTGTGCAAGAGGCATCCCATAGAAACAAGTCGAAACTTCAAGGTTTTGAAACCGGATCCGACCCAGACTGCTTCAGTGAGTATGAAAGGCTTCAGTGCAATGTTGTAACAACTTATTGGGATGGTCTGAGTCATCCGAGAACTCCTTGGAGTTAAGACCGGTGAGTCTACCGCCGTAACAAGCAATATGTCGGCGGTTTTTGAACACTGATCATACCTGCATGGCTTCAGTGAGTATGGTAGACTACTATGCTGATGTGTTGGAGTGTCCTGGGTTCTCCTAGGACTCCCTGGAGTTAAGATCTGTGGGTCTACTACCGTAACAAGCAAAATGTCGACCGGTTTTGACAACGGAACATACCCGCATAGCTTCAGTGAGTGTTGTAGACTACTTTGCTAATATGTTAGGATGTCCTGGGTCATTCAAGGACTCCCTGGAGTTATGATCTGTGGAGCTACAGCCGTAACAAGCAAGAGGTCGACGGTTTTTGACCCCGGAACATACCCGCATAGCTTCAGTCAGTATGGTAGACTGCTTTGTTAATGTGTTGGGATGTCTTTGGTCATCCTAGGACTCCCTGGAGTTATGGCAAAAATGCGATTTTTTGTATATTTTTACTCAAAATGCTCAAACTTCAACAGCATGTAACTTTTGAACCCCGGGGTTTAGAGAGTTTGTCCAGAAGACTTTTTTCATGTCTCGGCGAGATCTTTCGAAAAAAGTTGGTCCCGTTCGTGTACATCCTTGGACCAGCTCCCATACAAATTTGCCCATTCTCCTTTATGTATGAATTTATTTCAACCCTCTTCTTATTAATAATATGGTTCTTGTGTAATATTTTAAAAGTAGCAAAATAAAAAAAAACAATATGGCTATAAGCAAATATTAACACCTAAACTCCCAAGCTAACAAAAATGGTGAAAATTGGTTTGAGATTTTTACTTTTTTCACTATCTCGAAAGTAAGGCGATAACGTCATTAACTGTTCAATTACACAGTAGAATATTGTTTTATTTTGGAAGATGTAATTTTGAAATGCTGAATATTACCTCTTTTATGATGTAATTTTACCTCAATTAAGACTGAATTTGTGACATTTCGTCAGAAAAGTCCAAAAAAGGTAAAGTTACAATTTTTTAGAGGTAAGATTACACCAGAGCCGTACCTTGGGTCCACGGCGCCCTTGGCGAAGCATCAATTTGGCGCCCTACCCAAAATTACAAGCATTTTGATAAACTGATGTTATTTTTCAATGATTGCTTCAATTACTTTTGATTTTATAATTGCAATTGGAGACCTTGTGATGGTTAAAAAACGAAACACAGTATTTTTATTGTTTTATTTTTCAAATTGATTTGAGATAGGTTGAATTGAAAATTTATTGTAGGAATTAAGTTGGCTGAATATTTTCTCAGATTTCATAAAATCGATAATAATAGCAGGGTTTTGTTTTTTTAAGTTTATTTTTCAGATAAATGCACAGAATTGATACTCAATCCTGATGAGTTTTCATTTCGGTGTTATTAGATAAAGAAAAATCCTTCTTAAAAATTATAAAAATAATAATAAGTATAATTTTTCAACTTGCAGCGGCAGAACCAAATTTCGTCAAAATTAATTAATGATCATTCAAAATCCAGCGCAATTCATGATGAAACTTATTTTAATGATAATAATTATAGCATTATATTTGGTGAAAAATATGAAGATAAGTAATTTTTTGTTATAGATTCGCCCATACTGGGCGTCCGGAATATATATATATATATATATTTTTTTTTTTGTTAAATTATGTTGTTCTTTGTTTTTTTTCATTGAAATTTTTCAAATTTATTTTTAATTCATTAAATTAAATTCCATATTCTAGAAAATTGTTTGTTTTTTAACAAAGCTGTATGAATATTTCCTAACCTTGATAAAATATTATTTGTTTGTCTTTACCTGAAACTATTTTTTCTAAAAATAAAGTTCTAAATAGTTTCTCATTATCAGAGCTTTTAAGACGTTTAAAAAAGTAAATGTGTAAATTTTGGCGAAATAACACTTGAACAGTAGCATGGCTCACGGATATATGAAAAAGACAAAAATGTTTAATTTCTAGTGCCTCAAATGGAATTTAAAAGTACTATAGCCTCAGAAACTATCCTGAAATTTTGAGCGCATTTGGTTAATGTTAAGTTGTTAAGTCTTAAATAAATTTAATTAATTTATTTTTCACCTTTTAACTCATCTTCGAGAAAGTTTTCCTATACCCTATGATTTTTTTCTCAAATTAAAGGTTTCTTATAGGTTTTGAACCGGGGAACAACTTTGTACAACATCACACATTTTTAGAGCACGTTATATTTTTTCCATATGTATGTATGTATGTATGATCCCCATACCCGCAGGCAACTTGGTCCTGGAACACATGTGAGCGCTAGGTGAACAATTCGATCATCTTTTACTCCGTAATCTGTACACCCACGTGCATAAGTTTTTTTGCACGAATTTTAATGCTACAAATACCGGCGCATAGATCAAAATGGTTTCCCTTTTCCCTCCCCAAGCGCCGAAAATTTGTAGCGGTGTGAGACACTTTGCATAGACGCCCTTGCTCCCATCACGTCACTGAGGGTATGGAGCGACGAGAAATTAATAAGCATGCCCCCCTAGTCGAACCTTCATTAGAGAAGCAGGCAATCCACAACTCACAGCGAACGACCAAGGGAACACCCTACCGCGTATATAGTAAGATTGGCGTGGTTGGTCTTTAATGAGTTGTAAATATGTTAGAATATATGAAGAGTTGCCTGTATTAAAATGGAAAGCTCTCACCAAGTGAAATAGTCTTCATGTTTTGCTGAACATCAAATCTTGCTAAAACTTAGTGCACCGAAAAAACATCTGCAAACTTGTTTTCTTGAGTTGCTAAAATGGATAGAAAACAGCATCAAAAACAACAAAAATAAAATAAAATGAAGCAGGAAGGCATAGTTTTGCACATAATAGAGAATGAACATTTTGAGGAAATCAACATTTGGTACAAAAAAAATATAAAAATATGACAGCATACTTAATTCCTAAGTAGAATAGACTGAAATACTCAAGTATCATCATCAAAATTAATAAAATAATAAGATACAAAAAGGATATAATAATTTAAGCAAAATGAAGATTTTTTAGTCGTTCATTAGTACAAAGATGGATAGGAAAAGAAATTATTTACAAAAGGAATCGCAGAAGTTTTCAAAGTTTTATAATCAGAAACTTTGAACAGATTTTATTAAAACCATAAAAATCATCAAACATAAAACACATTTACAATACCTCAATTAATTCTTAAATATTTGATGAATTCATCAAGCAGCATACAGTTTCTGAATTAATTACTCGGTGCATTTTTAACATTTATTTTAATATAAAAAAAACCAAATCGAAGTAATCATGTTTTTTTTCTACTGTCACTAATATTCTTAAATCTATATTGATTGTGTAAATGTCATTTTTCAATTTAGAAAATCTATGAAATTAAAAAAAGGCATATTTTTCTTTGAAAGGGTGTAGCAGCACTGAATTAAGTGTGGGCTTAAAATGCTCTATCATTTTAGAGAGAACTTAAGCTATTTCTTGCACAAATTAGATTTAGGAACGTAAAAAATCACTGAAAAGTGAAATTATTATTTCAATGAATAACAAGGTAGCCATGAGTTTCGGGAAAAAGTACGTTGCCATGACATTGACAGCAGCAACTTCAAATATTTTTTTTCTGTTATGTAATTAATACATGAACACTAAATAAGGACCCAAAATGGAAAGAGCTCACCGGGATAGGACAACACGACCCAAAACAGCCGCTCTACCGCTCCAGAATTTCCACCAACAGCTTCTAAAGGCTCTGCTTCTTAGTAGAGGACATTTTCTTCTGTTTTCCTTGCGTTGAGGCAAAGCTTCATCAAATAACTCTAATTCACAAAATCACAATTTCCACTTTTATGGAACCTAGATGTGTTCCAGTACAAAAACCCTGAGCCCCAGAAACACTCCGAGCCGAAAACCGAAGATGTGCCCCAGCACGTTATATTTTTTCCATACTTCAAAAAATATCCTGTATTTTTTCAGGATCAATTTCTAGCGCTTTGCGATGTTTTACAAAGTTGTTCCTTGGATCAAAATCCGGTTTAGAGAAACCAAACAAAAATTATGAATTTCAATGCTACAATCTAGAGTTTTTTAAGGTTAAAAATATTTATTTTTAGCTTTTTGGATGTTTCTAAATACCTCTGATTCAAGGCGGTTTGAAAAACACCCAAAAAGCAAAAAAATCTAAATTTTGTTTATAGGATTCCTTAAAAAAAAAATCTAGAAATAATTCCTATTTTAAAGGAGTTCAAAATATGACAACAACGTGAAAATAACATACAGTTGGACAATATTTTAGTCTGGAAACTTTATTGTATAACGGTCCAAACTTTAACGCTGTATTAATTTTGAAAAGCTCATCTATAACTCCTTGATCTTTCTGCCACTTCAGCGCCCTGCCTCTGACAAAATAAATTTAGCATTAAATGTAAATTTTCAAGAACACTTCGGTAGAAATATTCATACAATTGATTTTGACGCTCCTAAATCATTTTTTTATTATATGTTAAACCAAATTATCTAGTAATTTGTAGTTATACTTTATATTTTGCCGCCCTTTCTCTTTTAAATACCTAATGAGGATGTTATAACTGACATTAAAAATAAGTACAATCACCGATTTCGGCGCCCCCCAAGGGCTGGCGCCCTTGGCGGTCGCCAACTGCGCCAACCCCTAGGTACGGCGCTGGATTACACATATTTTTAGAAATGTACCGCTTCCCAAGTGTAATATATATTACCATGATTTTTTTTTTCAATTGTTAGATTTAAATAATACAATTTACAGAATTATTTAAAAACCCGTAATCGCAGTTTTTTCAGCAGCTTTGTAAGAGTGCAAAAAAACAGGGTTTTAAAAATATTTTTAGAACTGAAATAGAGGACATACAGCAAACAAGTCCGTAGACATAAGAAATTGTCGGTAAAGTATCGATAATTACCTAGATTACTTTACACTTATTCAGTGATTTTTTGGCAAACTTTCTGGTGCTCAGAAAAAAGTTGAATTTTGGAAGGTTGAAAATTTGGTTGGTTGAATATTACCTCTTTTTGAGGAATATTACCTAAAAATGTGTAAAAATATGAATCTGATAAAAATTCATCACAAACTGATAAAAATTCACAAATTCCTGATGTAAAATCTATCATTTTTTTGACATAAAATCTGTCACCATTTCCTGATGAATATTACCATCATTTTTTTGGTGTGTTCATGTTTTCGTTATCAAAATGTTTGACAAGGACTGTTTAAATGTTATATTTTGGCGTGAAGTTGACTTCTGTGATTCATTTTTAATCCAATTCTAAGACACAGATTATAAAACTAACAACCGTTTGAGCTCGATTGATCACTATCACTTATCAAAAATCACTAATCCTTTGATCACTTGCAGCACTCTTGCTCTCCACAAAACCCCCCTTCCATCCACACTTGAGGTTAATATCCTTTGGGGGAAAGCGATGGTCACACCGCTTTACAGATAAATATCCATTCTGGTCAAAGTTAGTCACACGCGTCACGTTATGCCGCCACCGTAACTGTTATTAATTCCACCGCGTTCCGAGATAAACTGAAGATCTACGATCCGCGAATGGCTGTTTTTATAGCTTTTCATTGCTCCTGTGAGGTGGTGAGCCAAATCTCGGCTCCCGGCGTTTTCCCGAACGATACCGATGACGACGACAGGATACGGTTGGTCTCGGTTCTCTTGAAATAGTGAATCTCTCAAACGACGGTTGTGGCGACATGGTAGCAGCTACAATTACGGTGAGAGCCACCATTTGGTGGAGAAATAGAACATTGTGTTGACGAGATGCTATTGGTAGGGGAGAGATGTAACTAAGTTGGTATTCCTTGCTAAAATATTGTTCAAAAAACGTCAGAAACTTTGTTGGCATCGTTTGGTCAATAATGGCCAAATATTCTTAGTTTGTTTTTCAAGGGCTGGGAAGATCAGAGGCTAGGCAGAGGCAAACGCCACAGAGAGAGGTCCAAAAATGAAGTTTAGATTCGATTTTCCAAAATTTTGATGTGCTGTCAAACACAGAAAAAAAATATGGTAATATTCATCAGGAAATGGTGACAGATTTTGTGACAAAAAAAAAGTGTAATATTGCATCAGGAATTGGTGAATTTTCATCAGTTTCTGATGAATATTCATCAGGTCACACTTTTATACTTTTTTTGAGTAATATTACTCAAAGAATGAGTAATATTCAACCAACCAAATTTTCAACATTCCAAAATTCAACTTTTTTTTTGCTGTGCATCTGGATTGTGTTCTTTTATTAGGTTAAATATTGTTTTCTAAATGAAAATTAAATATTAAGCTATCTAAATATTGATGTTCCACTTTTTTAAAAGTATAAGAGAAATTCTCCACGGAATCCTCAACTAAGTTATGTTTCTAATTGAATTTTATTATTTTTAAATTCGACCAAAGCTCAAAAAAGGCAAACACATGCGATTTTTCAGAGAATAACGTAAGATTTTCTAAGCTTTTCATTGAAATTGTCGATTTTTCGCTGAGCGTTACGCTGTTCATCAATATTGCCTATGTTTTTTTTAAAACAATTTCATGTTTGGTCAACGTAAGTGGGTAATTCTCTACCAACTCACACGAAATCGGGAAAAGTTGCCCCGACCCCTCTTCGATTTGCGTGAAACTTTGTCCTAAGGGGTAACTTTTGTCCCTGATCACGAATCCGAGGTCCGTTTTTTGATATCTCGTGACGGAGGGGCAGTACGACCCCTTCCATTTTTGAACATGCGAAAAAAGAGGTGTTTTTCAATAATTTGCAGCCTGAAACGGTGATGAGATAGAAATTTGGTGTCAAAGGGACTTTTATGTAAAATTAGACGCCCGATTTGATGGCGTACTCAGAATTCCGAAAAAACGTATTTTTCATCGATAAAAACACTAAAAAAGTTTAAAAAATTCTCCCATTTTCCGTTACTTGACTGTAAAATTTTTTGTAACATGTCATTTTATGGGAAATTTAATGCACTTTTCGAATCTACATTGACTCAGAAGGGTCATTTTTTCATTTAGAACAAAAAATTTCATTTTAAAATTTCGTGTTTTTTCTAACTTTGCAGGGTTATTTTTTAGAGAGTAACATTGTTGCACAAAGTTGTAGAGCAGACAATTACAAAAATTTTGATATATAGACATAAGGGGTTTGCATATATATATATAACCATCACGAGTTATTGCGATTCTACGATTTTTTTTTTGAAAAAGTTACTTTTTGCGTTTCTCTTTGTTTCGTTGTCCGTGTCTGTCGCGGGTACCATGAACGGCCATGATCGATAACGACCAACTTTTTCAAAACTTTTTTTCGTAAAATCGCGATAACTCGTGATGTTTATGAGCAAACCCCTTATGTCTACATATCAAAATTTTTGTAATTGTCTGCTCTACAACTTTGTAGAACATTGTTACACTCTAAAAATTAACCCTGCAAAGTTAGAAAAAACACGAAATTTTAAAATGAAAAAAGTTGTTCTTAATCAAAAAATGACCCTTCTGGGTCAATGTGGATTGAATTTCCTATAAAATAACATGACATTACAGTTCAGTAACGGAAAATGGCAGAATTTTAAAAACTTTTTTAGTGTTTTTTTCGATGTAAAATACGTTTTTTTGGAATTCTGAGTATGCTATCAAATCGGGCGTCTAATTTTACATAAAAGTCCTTTTGACACCAAATTTCTATCTCATCACCGTTTCAGGCTGCAAATTATTGAAAAACACCTCTTTTTTCACATGTTCAAAAATGGAAGGGGTCGTACCGCCCCTCCGTCACGAGATATCAAAAAAAATGGACCTCGGATTCGTGATCAGGGACAAAAGTTATCCCTTAGGACAAAGTTTCACGCAAATCGAAGAGGGGTCGGGGCAACTGCTGTGTGAGTTGGCGGAGAATTACCCTTTTTATAAATCATCCAAAATTGTATTAAACAAATCAAGACGGTGGGGGGGGGGGGGCGACTAAAAAATAAATTTGATGATTCAAATCATTCTAAAAAAAACCATGTTCAAAAAAAACATCAAGCTTGCTCTCCTTCCCCTAAACCAGTGAGATATTTAAGAGCAGCTGAGAGAAAACGTGCAACGTGAGTTGTTTTATTTGAAAATACTATGCTTAGAAGAACCGCGATTTTTTTCGAAAAAAAGGCAAGTTATGATTAACAATACTAATTGATTGATTTAATTTACTGAAGGATTATTAATGTGGATCGATTTTGTACCCATTTGTAGTGTATATAATTGTCAATTGCCATGAAAATATTTTCTTATTGCAAATAGCTTTTTAAAAACCATGTGCTGATCATACTTAAACTGAATAAGAATTGATTGATAATAATGAAAATGATTGATAGACCTAACAAATATTTGGGATGGAGCCATGACCTCTCTCACAAATAAAAAAAGATAACTCGACGGTAACATTTCAAAAGGCATCATGTACATTTTGACACTTTCTGGTTTATTGCATATTCTAAAAGTACTCCTAATAAGCTACCTCTCCACCAAAAATGAGCAAAAGTTACTTCAGTAAAGTCTGTTTAATCATGATTTTAAATAAAGTAACATAAACAAAAGCTCTGCCATCAGCAGTCCCTGTTTATATAGCCCTGTCAACCTGTCAAACAAAAGACTACATGAACCTCGTGACGGAAAAAAAGCTACATGAACAAAGCGCCATGTACATTCGGCGAAGAGAAACGAATCATAACAAAGCGCCTCCCTCAATGACAGCAGGGTGATATCGACGTTGGTGATTTCAAAAGGAGTTATGTTTGTTTTACTCAAATAAAATTACGAAAATGATGTTTTATTGAATTTGGATGGTCAAGTATCAATAAAAGCAACGTTTTTCATCATTTGTTATCATTAGAACATCTTATTTTGCTTTTATATTAAAATGGGAATTGAAAATGGATGCTCAACATTCAAATGTGTTTTTCTCAAAACGCAAGGTTTGTACATGATGCTTTTTGAAATGTTGGCGTCGAACTTTCCACTCACCCGAAGTATCCTGTAAGGACTCTCGCTCAGCAGGCACACTTCGTGCTCCGCCGGTTGCGACAGGATGGACTGCAGCTCACTGTTTTCGACTTGGTCCATGTTGTCGGCCTTGCTGCCGTGAAGAATGTTTCCGCCGGTTTTCCGCAGCTTGGCCAGCAACCAATTCTGTGTTCGCGGAGACAAAACGAGCAAAAAAAAAAAAAGAGCAAAAAGGATCCCCAATGTAGCCAAATCTTTTTTTCTAGGCCCACTCTTTAAGTAGAAAGCACTTTTCTGCCTTCATTCATGAATCTCACTCCGAAATGTGGCGCACTGTGAAGGTCATCCTCTTCCGCCGGAGAGTCGCACACGCCCAGGGTACTGTCCGGCTCGTCGGAAGTGGCGGTTGTTCTAGCGCTGTGACACAGGTACAGCGGAGTTGGCATGGCGCTAGTAGCGATTCTTCCGTGGGGGGTTGGTCATGACTTTGTTGGCACTCTGTGGGGCTTCCGATGTCCCTTTGTTGGGTTGTAATTAGTTTTCTAACGCACTCATTTGCGACTGGATTGAACTATAACTGAAATATTTCAACTTTTTCTTCCTCTGTATAGATAAATATTTAAAAATTGCTTCGAAATTAAATCCCAACACTTACTATAGAAACGCCGTTAACATGGCAGCCTTGAGCAGCCAACAATTTTCCTACTGGAAATACATCTTTAAAATCCGATATAAATTTCATGTTTTCATGTGTTTTTCTTCATACTTATTTCACACTAGAATTCACAATTTAACACTAGCGGAAGTTCACTCCGTTGCGTAAAGATTTGATCTGATTTAGTTTTCATGTTCAGCCAATGAACAATGAAAGTGTATTCCATATTATCAAGTTAAAATTCAAAATCCAAAGATAGCTATAATAGCTAAATATCTTCAGCACTTCAATCTTTAATCTTCAAAAAGAAGATTATATCTGTGATTGTAACGCAACAACTTGCTTATTACCGTAGTAGAAGTAACTAGCTGCAATTATGCTTTTAAAAATTTGATATTGAATCACTTCTGGCTTGATAACAAAATTACCTTTTAGCATGGGTTGTTAAAATAATCTGATACACTTGAAGCGTGTATGTGATTTTTTTTATTATTTTGCCTCTTTTTTTCTCATACAAATAAACAAGTTTTAAAACAATGGGTTAATCGATTCGCGAATAAATTATTTTTCAATTAATTGGCATAATTAATGTTAAATCAAAAATCGAAGCAAAAAAACTTGCTTTTTGCGATCATGAGCACTAATAAATCATGCTCGTTTATATTAAAAAAAAGTGAAATAATTTATTTTCGTAACAACACTTCACCACCTTTTCAAAAATTACAAAAGCTAGTTAATCAAGCAAAATAGTTCTGCTTGGTGAATTGAAAAAAAAAATACAGGACAATTAAGTTTTTTTTATTTAAGATGCCTTCAAGACTGTGGTTCAAACATAAGTTTCGTATTTATTTATATATTTTTTTATTTAGGTCAATACATTAATTTTTCATGTTTTTAACCAAACTACCTACAACATTTTCCCAAAAAAATCGCGAACAAAATATATTTCAAAAAGTCTTTCATTGAAAAATAATTTACAATTGATTAAATTTTCACTAAGCACACAGTAAAAAAAATCATGATAATATTACATCAGGGAAGGGGTACATCTTTTATGTCAGAAAAAAAAAGTGTGATTTTACTTCTTTTCTGATGTAATGCCACTTTATCAGTCTAATTTGAGGTAAATTTACAACATTATACCTAGAGGTAATATTCAACTTTCCAAAATAACACCTTGCAAATTTAAACTATTTGTTTTAATTTGTACTGTTATGTGAAACTGTAAGAATAAGATAGTAATAAATAGTAAGTAGAATTTGGTAATTATTTTTGTTCCAGTGTTTTGAAAATTAGGCTTAGAATTTGAAGTTTGTTTATTATATTACAAATTAAAAAAAATAATCGCATAAAACAAAGGGACAAAGTCATGAAATAAAATAAATGCTGAGTTTATTTTGTTCAAATTTTTCAATAGTCTTTTTCTAAAAATCTCTCATTTTTTGACAAATTTATCCTTTTTTATTGCAATGACGTTGTCTTGCGACTCAATTTAATATTTTCGTTAAGTCATTGCTCATGAACGATACACTCACAAAACAAGTCATTTTCAATTTCCTATTGCTTAATTTTTTTTGGTTGATGAAAAACAACTGTAAAACTGATTATTAAAATTTATTTTATTATTTCCAAATTGAGTTTTCATGTCGATGCTTCACTTAAACTATTTTATCACACATTTTCCACAGGTTCGAAATTTCAATTAAATCGAGTTTAATTTGCATATTCAACATCACCGTTATCTTGCAATCATAAGATCAATGCAAATTTATTTTTTTTAACGTAAAAAAATATTTTTTTGATTGAAAAAAAAAGAATAACTTTCAATTGAAGTAAAACTATTCAGAATGCATTGTAAAACATTTATTTTGATTTTTGTTTATTCAAAAGAGAATCTTTCAGGCTTTTTAGCATTTTCCAATTTTGGGATCGCGGAACAAAAAAAATGTTCGCAACTGGAGCTTAAACAGTGTTTTCATGAATTAATTGATATTTGGCAAATGTTGTCAAAAGCCTATTTTTTTATATCAACAGGTTTTTGGCGAGTGTTTTCTTGTTTTCCGTTTCGTTTTTTCAACAAACTTTATTTCCATCCATTGGGATAAATGTATTAGTCACAGCTGTAAGGATCCCCCAAAACTCTGTACTGCACTTACAAAAACTATTGTTAACCGACAACTTAAGAAATAAACATAATTGAATTGAAAACAACATTTTGTGCTACTTTTTGTTTTAAAGTTTTGATTTGTTTAAACATGTTTGTTTGATCCACATTTCGAAAAAGTGCAAATATATATTTGCATATATATGCGTTCTTTAAATTATTTTTCAGATTGGTATAACGAATTATTTCTGAATTAGTAATAATGTAGGTTCTATAAGTGAATAAAAAAATGTAGTGGTTTGGTTCCAAAAACTTTAAATTTTGTTTGTCGTGTTGATGAAAATTTGAAGATTCAAATAATCCATGAAGACACTCGTTGATTTTTAAGACAATGTTCGTTCAATTCGTTCAACGTTCAAATGATTTTTCCTAACACTTTTCACTGATAATCCTTTTTTCTCTATGGTTTTTAGGTATCCAAAATTATCAGCTCACATCACAACACTTTCTTTCCTGGAGAAAAAAAAAAACACTTTTCCACTAAAACACTTCCGGGGCGGGAAAGCTCACACGTTGTAGCTGCTCGACGGTTGGACAAAAACTAACTCGAGCGCGCTGATTAGTCCGGAACGTAACTAGTGTGTCGTCGGAAAACTGCGTCTGGTTGGGTTGGGTCCTCCTGCCTTCCAGTATTAACTTGACGTCTGGGAGGGGGCGAGGGTGGGCCAGCCAGGAATAAATAGCAGCGCAAGCGATACATTAGATGAGCAATTCAAACGCAGTATCACAAGTGTCACCCGTACAACAATAACAGGGTGAAATCCGCTGGAAAGGGCATATGTACACACTTTGAGGCGCGGGTGGATGGATGCAGAAAAATGAAAAAAAAATATCCAGAAAAATCAACCCGCCAGAGTTTGCGATAGGATATGTGTGACACTTTGACGAATGGATAAACAGGCGTTGATAACGTCGACTGCGCGGTGTGTTTGTGCGGCTGATCGTCCTTTTAACACAATTTTATAGACACATTTAGGTACTTGCGACTTACGTGGGTGTTGAGAATATGGTGATGCAATGATACCAATATTATGAAATAGAAGAGTGATGTCGACAAATTTGAACAAAGGAAGCATTTTCGATAAAATGCCTCAACCATTACGCACTTAGATTTTTATACCGAATTCGGTAGTTGAAAAATCGCTAAAGATCGCTTTAGATCGTTAAACCATCTGTCAAAATGAACATAATTTTACCAAATTTTGATTGTACGATTAACAATAATGAACTTCATTACCGAATTTTGGAAAGCTCCTACCTAATTCGGTAAATTTCAGTTTACCGAACTGTTCAGCAGTTGAAAATTCGGTAAACCGAATTCGGTAAAAAAAATCTAAGTGTGTAACTATCAAATTTCAAGCAATTGTTAACTCCTGTTGCAATTTTAAGCAGTATTTTATTTACAGCATTCTTAGTCTCAGCCAACCCCTTCAAGAATAACCAAGTTTGCTCACCATTTTTTTATTACTGATCACGAAAAAGATCAGAATGATCAACTGATCATCTTTTTTGCTTATAATTTAGTGTCATCTTCCAATGTTCTTCCACCAATACAATCGAGCATTTACCGTAAACCGTTCAAACACAATCCATCACCATACCTTTGTTTGCAAAGTTTATTTAAAAATATTCTCGATAATCCTACCGCCCAAGAGCTTCGACTCGTTTTGCGATGAAATGAAAAATTGCCATTTTCCACAATCAACACAATTATAATTGTAATTAGTCCACTGATAACATGCCGATAAGAGGGAAAAACGAAGAAAGGAAGCCTGGTTTGTCTGGTTCGCGCCATTGTACACATAGAGAGGCAACATGTGTCACAGAAGTAAATAGCCAACCGCCAACCGCCAATCCATCTGTCTACGGCACGTCAACGATCCCGGTCCGGACGATGCGATCCGTGGACGCTTTCCGGGCGAGGGCTTGGCTGATGATGGTGGAGGTGGGCAGCATGATTATCAGCCCGTACAAGAGCAGAACCAGCAGTAGGACTAGAGTACAAACGAGGAGTGCTTTGCGTGCCAATGGCCAGAGGATTTTCCGGAACGACTTGAGCGGACTGCGGTACCAGTTGAAGGACGTGTCTGGACGGCTGGGTGGGAGAAAAAATAAATCACTTGGGTTAACGGAAACGTCTTTTAAGTTGATTTAATTAGGATGATCCGCGTGGAGAGAGAGAAGAGGGAATCCTGCTAATATCATCGAATTATATATTTTTTGTTTTGATACCCATTGTTGGTGACGTCCCTTCCGTGGGTGTGTCTTATGTACTTTGAACACAATGGCCTGGTGAAGCCTCTCGAAAAGATACTAATTTTAGCTCAAGCGATACGCACACAGAGCGAACTTTTAAGGGTGCTTTGAGATAATCGAGTGAAAATCTGGAAAAACATTACGCGCAACTTACTCTGGCATCACCAAACTCTGGGGTGGTTTTCGTCCTCTACCAGCAGGTTGCAAAAGCGCTTCCTCCTCAGTCAAAATCTGAAGCTCCAGCTCGATTTTACCCTTTAATCAAGTGCAATATGTGAACATAAACAAATTAACAAAATTTCCACCAGTTCCACTCACCGTTTGCACCAATTTGCCGTTTCCATGGCCAACAATTGGGTACCAACCGCGAACTTTGCCTTCGCGGAACAGATTCAGGAAACGCCGTTCGTCACCTTTTGATCCTGAACCGGGCTCGGGTAGGCCACATTTCGCAGGCTTTGAAGCTGGAACCGGCAGTTGGGCCAGATTCAGGTTCAACGTCCCCAAGAAGTCATCGCGCGTCAGTAGATCATTATCCCACACCTGCACCGTCAGCAGCGGGGGAACTTTGTGTTCGGTGTCGAGTTGCTCGTAGAAACTTTTCTTGCGTCTTACCACCATCTGGAAAGAGTCACCGAACGGCATCAGTTGGATGTGGTGGCGTTCATTACGGTGTTCTGCGAACGATTCGATTCGTACCATAATATCGGAGCTTGAGTAATTAAAAGGGAATATCATACGCCAGTTGAAGTTTCCGGATCCGTCCAAGGACCGGTAATGGATGTCAGTGAACTGGGCGTCCGAAATGTCCTGCAACCAGCTGGAAATGTTGTTAGAATTTGAACTTAAGTCTCCTTACGCTACTAGTCTATAAGATTATATCTATGTAACATAAAAAAAATCCTCTAGATAATGATGCAAACACAGATAAGGCTGGTACAAATATCTTTAAAAGTTTTTGTCTATTTGAGAGAGATTATCAGAACATTGATCATCAATTACAGCTTTCCTAAAGTGTTTTTGACTGTTTAAAAGTAATAAATAGCTCAAATTAATGTAAGCACGCAACTCTCTATTGTTGATGTATTTGAAAATGTTGTTTGGATAGCGGTAAATTGCAAAAGTGAGTTCTTAACTTTTTATGAACTTTTTTTTCAGCAATTCGTCAATCTGATGTGAAATGCAAAAAAGCAGAGAACATATAAAAACAAGATTTTCTGTTACAGTCAAAATTGGCGAGGATAAAAATTCGATTGATAATTAATTTAAAATAAAGTTTAGAAAATCCCATTTGTTTCGAAATTATTTTCAGATTCGAATTTACAATTTCAATACTTCAAACTTACGTGAAATTATCTCAGGATTCCGAATATGACAAAATTGAGAACAAAAAGTGCCGCCATGGCGGCCTACAGGGCAAATACGAACGTTGTGAAATGTTTGTTATAGAAAAATCGAAAAACTATGAGAAAAACTGCGATTGGCCAAAAAGTTAATATCGTAGGCTTATAGTCCATGAAATTACCTATCTTTTGACCTATGGGAGTATGGGTGTTGGAGGCTGTTGCAAAACGATATTAAGGTTTTAAAAAAAACCCGTTTTAAACAGTAATTTGCTAAAGCTATGAGAAAAAATCAAATCAATCCTGGATGTCTATGGCACATTTTGAAGTGCTCCAAAAGACCTTTCGAATGCATCTAAGAGAGTTGGAATTGATGAAGTTTCAAGGAAATGCGAGCAACTTTAAGATTTTTTATGTTTTTTCGACCTCAAACTTAAAAGCCCGTTTTACCCCACTTCCCTTTGTCGTAGAGGGCTCATATTTGGCATGAGTTCATCTTCGCTAAAAGTTTCATCCAAATCGGAGCACCTCGATACGACCGCTAGAACAAACCGAGCAATATTTACAAATACTGCCTCTTAATTATATTGCTCATAACTGAAAATAGAATATTTTTTTCAGTGTGGTAGAAACCTGGATAGTAAATAAGCTTACGTAAATATTAAAACAAGTTAAATTAAATAGCTGTCAAAGGCAAACTTATGGGAAATTGGACGAGCTTTTCGGTAAACATATTTTCGAGACTGAAAAATTAAGTCTGTCATATAGAAATTGCCAAACACAAAAAAATAGTTTTTCAACAATTTATTCTTAAAACCGCTGTATCTCAACAAGGATTGGACATAAGATAATGGTCAATATGGAGACTTTTATGTAAAATTGCCTGAAAAATCGATTCCCACAATCGGCTTTAAAAAATTTTGACGCTTAGACCTCTTTAAAAAAACAGTTTTAGTAAATGATTTTTGTATTTTTTTTAGGAGAGACATATCATTTTGCATTTTTCATGTAACATCTTAGGCCATTTCCTCAAAAAAATTCAACGAAAAAAAATCGTGACATCACCTTAAAATTTTACTTTTAAACTTAAAAAATTTCATAGAAATAGCGTATTTTTTTAAGAAGCCCGTCCAATCGGAGTGTTGGTACGGTATGTCCACGCATCCGTCCTCCCCTGTAGATTCTGTGTAGTGTGATCCGTTCACAGAATCCTCTCTGCGGTAAACACAACGCAGTAGGGCTGGCCGCTTTAATTTTTGCATTTCATTTTCGGGTGTTCTCGGATGAACTGCAATTATTAATATTGACAAGAAATGTGCTTGGGGCGTAATCTAATCACAAGACTTTCCAGCATGCTTTCATCGGACTGGCTGCGTTTGTGTTAGATAAGATTAAATTAGATTAGATCAGATTTGATTAGATTAGATTAGATTAGATTAGATTAGATTAGATTAGATTAGATTAGATTAGATTAGATTAGATTAGATTAGATTAGATTAGATTAGATTAGATTAGATTAGATTAGATTAGATTAGATTAGATTAGATTAGATTAGATTAGATTAGATTAGATTAGATTAGATTAGATTAGATTAGATTAGATTAGATTAGATTAGATTAGATTAGATTAGATTAGATTAGATTAGATTAGATTAGATTAGATTAGATTAGATTAGATTAGATTAGATTAGATTAGATTAGATTAGATTAGATTAGATTAGATTAGATTAGATTAGATTAGATTAGATTAGATTAGATTAGATTAGATTAGATTAGATTAGATTAGATTAGATTAGATTAGATTAGATTAGATTAGATTAGATTAGATTAGATTAGATTAGATTAGATTAGATTAGATTAGATTAGATTAGATTAGATTAGATTAGATTAGATTAGATTAGATTAGATTAGATTAGATTAGATTAGATTAGATTAGATTAGATTAGATTAAATTAAATTAAATTAGATTAGATTAGATTAGATTAGATTAGATTAGATTAGATTAAATTAGATTAGATTAGATTAGATTAGATTAGATTAGATTAGATTAGATTAGATTAGATTAGATTGGATTGGATTGGATTGGATTGGATTGGATTGGATTAGATTAGATTAGATTAGATTAGATTAGATTAGATTAGATTAGATTAGATTAGATTAGATTAGATTAGATTAGATTAGATTAGACTAGACTAGATTAGACTATATTAGATTAGATTAGATTAGATTAGATTAGATTAGATTAGATTAGATTAGATTAGTGTGTTTTTTTAGAAGGCCCGTCCGTTTCTTACAAGTTTGTTTTTGACCACTTTTTGATAAGATGCAACGGCTTCGAGATACAGTAATTTTTAAATTACAAAATACAAAAATATTGAAATAACTTACGCCTTTATCAAATGTAATTTTCGAGTATAATTGGCTATACACAAAAATGGCTTGTATAGGCCTAGGATAACATGTCTAAGTTTCATTGAAATCGGAGTGGGTCGGGTACAAAAGCACCAGAATAATTCTTTATTTGAGCTGGAATTGTTCTATGCAACCATGGACCACACTACTTACCACTTAACATAAATATCGCTCATCAGTGTTCCGAAAATATTCTTCTCGTCCAAAATCACATCTTTCGTGTTCCAAACAATCACTCGCAGTTCGTACGGCTTTGGAGGATTCGGGGTAATATCAACTAAATTGGGAACACATCCCTCGGGATATGTTTCAACCCAAAGCTGAAGCTTCCCTTGCTCGATGCGTGGATTATCCGGATGATACAAGGATCTCGTTTCCACGTGTTCGGGAACAAAATGACAACCAACTACGGGGATTTTGTAAAAATTCTTCAACGCCGCAAGGGCCAGCCGCTCACGTGGGTCTTCTGTGGTTGAAATCAGGGTGTCATCTTGGAAGTCTACTCCCGCTAAGTGAATTGATTTTGCCCCGTATTTGGGACCCGCTATACAGCTTTGTCGGCAAATCTGTTCCAGTAGCTCCGTTGGCTTCTTTTGATGACGCCACGCGTTGTACCCTTGAAAGAAGCTCGAATAAGTTTCAATCACATGACTGAATTAGCAGTACAAACCCGACGAGCTGTACTCCAGTGGTAAGCCAATCGACAACGCATGACAGCTTTGGTATCGATCCTCGATGTCAACGCACGTCGTTCCAATCAGATCGTCCGCGAAGCAATTGTCATGATCAAGCACGGATATCTGGAGGTGCTGATCCCTGGGAAGACTTCCGTGCAGCACGAATCGCTTCCCGAACACGGGATTCGTTTGGTCTTTCACAAAGTTTGGACGGTCCACGATCTTTGTGCTACCCAGCTGAAGCCTTACGTATGCATCGGATAGACTGAACAGATCGCGCGATCTCAGGTTGAGTCCTTGCACGATGTACACCACGACGATGACTTTGGTTTCGGGGGCCAGAATGGGGATTGAGCGAAGGCTGGAAATATTTGATCTTGAAAAGTGGGCAAAATAGAATCTCATACATACTTGAAGTTGAAAAGAGAATTTACTGATTTTATTTCATGACTTCCTTCAAACGGTTTGATCAAAATTTTGCACTTGACCATGCCATATGATTCAGCTGGTTTCAGCTGATTTTGTCTAGCTTTTTTGTACAGAGGTACCGGGATACTCCAATCGTGAAAATGCTCAAACTCTGGAACTTTCTCCAGCTCGCACGAATAAATCTGGGAGGGAAAATTAGTCTAATCATTCGGTGGGATTTGAAACTTTAGATTAAACTCCAAGAGCTTTGACCAGAGGTAATCAACTAAATGGGAGAACATGCTCAAGTTCATGCAATAAAACATTACCTTCAATTTGTGCTTGTGGGCGGACGGAAGCGGGCTGGCACTATTGTAGAACTTGGTCCACCATGTGTAGTCCGTCTCGAGAGAGTTTCGGCGCTTAGCCAAATTAGTTTTGACTGGATGCATGATACTATTTTTGACGGTGTGCCCGATAGTTTTCAGAGCAGGAACTAACTTTTCAGACAATCTAGTTTTACGTGTATCGAATTCAATTAGTGGTTCTTGCTCGGCACTGTGGAACGAATCCGACGAGGATTTCCGCAGCATTATTTCAGAATCCCGTTTTCGGAGCATGTGTTGCTTTATCGAGTTTAGATTTACTTCTTGGAAGAACTGCTCTGGCCTGTCCATCATATTTGCACCAACAACTTTTCCTTCTTTTGAGCATGAACAATCAACCTGTTGCACCATCAATGCCGGCCAATATTCAACATTTTTCGGAAGCATCTGAAACTGAAACTTAAATTTAAAGCTCCAAGCTTGTTGTAACTATTTTTTTACCAAATTTCCAGTTGCATACACGTCCACAAAGTTTATCGACCGACCGCCGCTACTTTTACACGAAAGCCCACTGGAAAGTTTCAGTTCGCCGAAAATCATCTGAAGCCGATATCGACCAGCACTTTTGAAGGGCAGCGTCACCAAATCTCGCAACCCCGTGAACAGGACCTCCACCGTAAATTTCTCCATGTCGGGAAATATATTTTGAGGATCATCTTCAGAGGCATTTTCAAGACCCTTTAAAAAAGTTAGAAAAAAAAAACAATAAAAAGAAAAAGTAAAGATTTAGTTGATTCAGATTTTCCTCTAGGCACAAAAACGATGTAATTCGTCAATTAAGACAAAATTCCATCAGCTGACACTCTCGAAGCCATCACTCAAGTATCGACCTCTTTATTACCTGATGCTGAACGTGGCACGACATCAGCACGCTCGCCATTTTCGTTCCATTCCGGTACAAGCCTACCCAGCGGAGGACCTTGTCCAGTCGTTGGTCATCGAACTCCTTCCACTGGCCAGAAAGTTTGCCCTTCCGGTGGGAGACTACTTTATGGCCCACTTCCGGTGCTGAGGTGTGACCGTCGGTGTCTGGTGGTGTCAATGTCTCATTATTTTCACTTTTTCTACTATCCAATAAAGAATAGCTCTCCGGAGGGAATACCATGTTGGTATCGTTGGGGTAATCTCGTTCCTGGAAAGTGGGACGGAGGCTACATTTGAACCATCCAGTGCCGATTACTTCATACGTTTTGTGCGTGCCCTGGCGAAGATAAATTTAAAGTATTTAAATATCCTTTAAAATATTTCTGGTTTGTTTTACCATCCGGGTATCTTCGTCAAGCAAGAGAAGCATCAAGGTCAGTTCGTCGTTGTAGAACCAATCGATGCATTCCAATAGATTTACATCCCGGAATTTAATAACCTCGTTCCATGATGGAGACAGCGTCTGATGAATTGTCTGAAATGAGTGGTAATTTGCATATCATTTTCCTGAATGTGGGTCAGAAAGTGCTGGGGGTAGGGCGTCCATATTTCAAAGTATTATCCTTTTTGAAACTTTTCTAATTCCATCCTAATTTGACGACAACGCACAGTGGTCCAGATCGCAAAATTAAGTGGAAAATGGATTTTCGAAAATGGTTGTTTTGAGCTTTGCTTCAGAAGGCAACTGGTTGGTTGAAAATGGTTCACGATTAATAACTTTTGGGATTTTTTGTCTTCTAGAAAGTTGTTGGACTTGCTATTTCAAGCAACTTTGTCGAAGACACCAAAATTTATCTCGTAATCTACGCCTTCTATGACCAAATTTATAGAAAGCATCTGAGCAAACCTTCAAAAATTTTGAACGTGGCACCAGGTTGTTTTAGAGAAAGTGATGTTCTGAGCACTTTTAGAGCTCTAAAAACGAACATTTTTTTGTTGACATGCCAATTTGGACTTAAGGGTCAAAGTTACAGCCATTTTAAGGTAAAGATGCAAATTTAAAACTTAAATATCTCGAAATGGCGCAAGCCAAATTTTAAGCACTAGGTTGCATTTGAAAGGAAATCTCAGAGGTGTTTTCTTTAAACTCGAGATATCTTCATTTGAAAGTCTAATTTTCAAGGGAAAATATGGGACCACCTAACGAAATTCGAAAATGTCCAAATTTTTCCATGTATTTGCTGAATGCTGAATCTCATTGAGCCAAAGTATCGAAAAATCGAGTTTTGGTCATTTTTTGGGTTTCCATGCAAAATTATCATTTATGACCAAATTATGACCAAAACTCGATTTTTCGATACTTTGGCTCAATTATGAGGGCAGATTCTGATTCAGCGGGCAAAAATACATGGAAAAACATATATTTGGACATTTTTCGAATTTCGTTAGGGTGGTCCCATATGATTTTCCCTTGAAAATTAGACTTTTTCAAATGAAGATATCTCGAGTTTAAAGAAAAATACCTCTGAGATTTTTTCAGCGTTTGTAGTGCTAGATCTCCTCTTTCAAATGCAACCTAGTGCTTAAAATTTGGCTTGCGCCATTTCGAGATATTTAAGTTTTAAATTTGCATCTTTACCTTAAAATGGCTGTAACTTTGACCCTTAAGTCCAAATTGGCATGTCAATAAATAAAATGTTCGTTTTTAGAGCTCTAAAAGTGCTCAGAACATCACTTTTCTCTAAAACTTAACCCTGAATTGCCACGTTCAAAAAACTGATTTTTGAAGGTTTGCTCAGATGCTTTCTATAAATTTGGTCATAGAAGGCGTAGATTACGAGATAAAATTTTGGTGTCTTCGACAAAGTTGCTTGAAATAGCAAGTCCAACAACTTTCTAGAAGACAAAAAAAATCCCAAAAATATTCCTGTAAAGTTAGATTTCCAAAATCACCCTAATCGTGAACCACCCTAATTTTCAACCAAACCAAAAGTTGCCCCTTTCCATTTGCAACAACTCTTCTGAAGACACCAAAGCTCCAAAACTTAACCATTTTTCGAAAAATCCATTTTCCACTTAATTTTGCGATCTGGACCACTGTGCAACGCTAATAATAATATTTTTCATACTGTTTCACAAATGTTTTGCTACGAAAATACATTCATACCAAGATTCATAGAAACAGCAATCTGAACAATTAATATGATAAAATCATTTACAGTTTTAAAAAATCTTAAAATCTTTAACCACCTTAAAATTTTTCTTATTTTTATGATTTTTAATTTATTTGGAAGACTAGCATTTTAAAATGTTCCCCTAAAAATCCCGGAATGGTTTCACTTTTAATCGCAGCTTTTGTAAATTAATGTACAGCACTTATTCGGTAACCGGGCGGAGAACGTAGCCCAGTCATCGAATGCTGCTCACTAACTGGGCTGAACGAAAAGTTATGAGGGGACCATCGATGCATAATATTTTTCTGATGTAATATACAAATAGAAGTTACTTATTTTTTTTTACAATACTAGCTTTTTATATTCCTTTAATTGTGACATTGTAAAAAGAGGATTTTTTCAGCACGAGTCGTACATTTATCCAACGAGGTTCACCGAGTTGGATAAATACGACGAGTGCTGAAAAAATCAAGTTTTTCAACGAGTTCCATATAACATTTTTTGCAATTTCGAAAAACACCCATTGAGTGAAATTTTAAGTCGAATTTTCATGTATTTTGTCAATAAATCGATTAAATCAAAAAAATGTTGGAAAGTGTTACTTTTCGAAACAAGTGCTGAAAAGTTCAACTTTTCAGCACCCATTTCAGTGCTGAAAAGTAGAACTTTTCAGCATTTTTTTGAAAAGTGTTGCTATTCGATTCTGTTATTTTTGGTACAGAAAAGTAGGCTATTTCGTCGTTCAAGAATGACAGGAAAAGTAAGTAGTTTCACGACGGAATTGCAAAAAAACATTTTTTTGCAATTGAAATGGGTGCTGAAAAGTTGAACTTTTCAGCACTTGTTTCGAGAAGTAACACATTTCAACATTTTTTTGATTTAAACGATTCATTGATAAAATACATGAAAATTCGACTTAAAATTTCACTCAATGGGTGTTTTTCGGAATTGCAAAAAATGTTGTATGGAACTCGTTGCAAAACTTGATTTTTTCAGCACTCGTCGTATTGTCGGTGAACCTCGTTGGATAAATGTACGACTCGTGCTGAAAAAATCCTCTTTTTGCAACTTGTTGCATAAACTACTATTAGAGCATTTTAAATTGTGTATGGGCAGCAAAAAAATACCTTTTAAGCAGAAATTTTGATAAATTGCACCGTAAATTCACATAATGTTTGATTTTTTACCTTAAAAAGCATTTTTGTTTATTTCAATAGTGCCCAAGTCTAAAAACAATTTTTTAAACTATTCCATCCATTTTTTCAGGGTCCTCTCGTAAAAAAATACAATGATTGGCAACAATGCTAAATATTTCTTGAGCCTTCATAGCTCAATATTGTCTTTTTTGATATGTACGGGAAGGTGGGGCAAGTGTAACAAGCTGAGGAAATGCTCGTTTTTTATGGTTTTATTATTATTCTTGTATTTTATTATCATGATAAATAATATACCAAGTACTTATACGGTAAGATATTTTCTTGTATTTTTTTCGTTCTTCTTCTTCTTATAGGATAACTTCATTCTGGTTTTAGTTCCATCATAAATTAAAACCCATTAAAAACGAAAATAAATCAGTCAGATTTTTTGATAATCGCCTTATTCCAGGTTTTGACAAAGGCTTTGATAGAAAAATTTTCAAAAAAAATCTGTTTTGTACTTAAATAAAATGATTTTAAAATTATCGATTTTCCGTACGTTCTACTCAACTAGTGGGGCAAAACGAACAACCCGTTGGGGCAAGAGGAACAATGATGATACGACATGTTAATTTGCTAACAATTGAACTGTTATCACTTAAACATATCAGAAAGGATGTATTTGAAACGTTACTTGGACGCCCTATTTCCGGAAACGAAAGCTGCCTTACCGCAGTTGCCATTTCGCGGTTTTCAACCAGCACCACCAATTTGGGATCACTCAGACCACTGCTGTCGAAGCCAGCCACAATTTTCCCCTGGTACACATTTGCAGTACATTTTACGGGCCCCACCGCTGATGTATGACATTGAACTTGCTGCTGGTTGTGATGCTTGTCCTGATTTTGTCGCTTGGTCCTTGCCTCTTCCTGCTCTTCCGTGCCCACCCAAATGGCCACGTCCAGCTTGGCGTACACACAACCGCACTGGTCGGGGCCACACGAGTGCCGACAGCTGATTGGCTTAACCAGCAGTGCCCTGCGTTGGCTGGCACCATTTAGGCCCCTCGTCGGTGATTTCCTATCACTGCCGGAATCTGATTGCCACGGCAAATAGTCGATGGTATCAAGTCGGCAGAATGCATCACAGGGCAAGGTCTCGCCAGCTGAAGTGCATCCTTTCGATGATGAGCCTTGAGTGCAGAAACGACCGGATGAATGACTTACTAAGAGAAATCCATCGGGGAGGGCGTTTTGAGGCTGGAGGTGGGGTAGTTCTTGGAATTAGTTGTAATGACGAACTTTTCGGCTGAATGAAATTTAATTTATCAAAGTGCTCACGTTATCCGCCAGTTGCGTCAGCTTTTGCAGCAGTTTGGTTAAATCACGTTGAACTGATAGAATCTTGTCGTCAGCGAGCGGTGACTTCTCGGAATAGCTTTTGAGCTCTTTTAGAGCAGCGCCGAAGCAGTCCTGAAATGAAAATGAAAAAGGGTGAACTTTTGTTTATTTTAGAAAAGCAGTTTTTAGATAATCAGTAAAAAGCATGTGATTTAGTGCCGTAAAGTTTGGTCAAATTGAAAATAAGACAAACTTACGATTTGTTGAACATTATGCAGCATCCATTTGTGGTCCCAGTGTGTGTATCTGTTATCATTTCCCGCGTAGAGCAATCTTCTAGCTTTTCCGATACTTTCACCAATTTCATTGATCACATCTAGGATAGCCGATTTCAGGCGGTCAGCATGACCAACCCCATTGTCCACACGGAAAAGCTCAAATTTCTCCAGCAGTCGCTCGCCCAACGTCAACGTTCGGTGGAGTGCAATTAATGGATGATATTTCCAGCGAAAATCCGGACATTCGAATCCCACTGTCAACACCGGGCGCAGAGAGGATTCCTTGAAGGTGGCGTAACGAACTTTTGATATGGCCAATTTGTCCAGCTTCAGTTCGACGACATTCGATCTGTTATCTAAGCATTTTAATGAGATTTTGATTTTGGACGGTTTGACCGCGTCGAACACCAGCACGTTGAGAACGATAAGCTTTATCAGAAACTTTTCCTCTTTGAAGTACTTTGACGCATCCAGCGCGACAGGAATGGATGTAGTTTGGCACTTTCGTGGAGAAATTGAACGATTGTGCACAACTTCAGTCAATAGGGAAAGTAACAGTTTTCCAGTGTAAAGAGAATGATTTTCCCCACGATAAAAATACAAATAGGATGGCCCAAACGTAGGAAGTGTGTCTAAAAACAAATAAAGCTAATGATTTCCAAAACTTCAACTCACTCATCTATCCTACAAACGCCATCAACCTCCATCGAAATCGTCTCGAAAGGTATTTCCACGCTTGCCAAAACTTTTTTGTAGCAGCAATCACTAACAACTACATCAACGATGAACGTTTGTGAAAGTGAGGGAAAAGTTCCAATGAAAGTGATTTTTTCGTTCCACTCGTGAGTATCCTTTGCCCGCACAAACCTCGTCCTGGACTGCATCCGGGGAAAACGCAAGAAGAACTTAAAGTGACAGCTTCCCGAAACTAGTCCAAACGATTTACCTTGATTCCACCGTAGGTCACCTGTACAGCGTAATCTGATTTGTCAGTGAATTCACCGCGAAAAATGCTGATGCAGTACTTGACTCGTTGCAGGTTGCCATCGTCGGTGAATGGGGTCAACAGATTGCTGGAAAATCGCAACATTTTAAAAGTAACAAAAATAATCTGCTGAAAAAGCTTACTCCTCAATAACATCAGTGTCCGTTGCAAGCATGGGAATTGGTTCGTCAGCCTGCATGCTGGATACAATTGATAAATCTAGCTGTAGATACCCAACGCTTTCAGCAGAATTGGAGAAATCTTCCAGTGGGATCCATTTTTGAAGAAAAGCATGATCTAAATGAAAGTCATAAGTAATCTATACAAATCAAAAAATTCAATCTTACATGGATTGTTCCAAATTGTTTTCATGTCAATGGAAAATTCGCCAATACAGCGGTTCTTTTTGGAAACACAAGTATGCTGAAATAGTGCAATGTTCATGTTCATCTTTACAAGATTTTTCTCGGAGGTTTTGAGTTCAAACACAAAATACTGAAAAAAAAGATTTGAAATGCATTATAATTATCAAAAACAAATTATCTTTTACCTCGTTGAAATACGGACAATCGGAGTTTCGGAATGTTTTAGTTCTGCGAAATTCTCCATTGAATGCAACCAGTACGAATAAATCCTCATTGAGAACCGGCAGATGGCGAGCTTTGTGGACGGTGGTACACACCAGAAAAGGTTGATCGACACTTTCGAAGCAGGATGGATGCATTTTGCGTAACGGTTGAAGAATATTGCGTCCACTTTGAAGTGTGATTGACTTTAAGTAGGCAATGTTACTAAACCCGAAGCTAACTTGATTGATTTTGAGGTTAGCTTTGCGATACAGTCCAGACTCAATTATCCGAAGTCACGATATTTTTTTCAGTTTTTTCCATTTTTAGCAGCTTAAATAGGACCCCGTGGCGCGGTGGTTAGCGGCTTCGGATGCCGATCCCTCATGTGTGCTAAGGGACCCGGGTTCGATTCCCGCCCATCTCCTCTGGGTGTTCTGTGTTTGTCCCGTTAGTTAGTAAATTCAGTCTGAAAAGACGGTGTGATGTCTATTAATCTATTAATCAATTTAAATATGTCAAAATAGCGATGAAACATAAAAAATAGAATTTTTTTTTAATCGACACTTGAAAAAAAAATCACGGATTTTTTTTTGAATTTTTGTTTTTCGATTGGATGACAAAAAATATTATGTTATGAGATATAGAACACACATATGGTTATTTTGGTCGAAATTTGTTTAACAATAGAAAAGTCGAAAATATTCTTTACATTTATTTTTGGTTCAGATGTAACTTCAAAGTTGCACAAAAAACACTGATTTTCGACCACATCAAATGTGGGTTGACGTGATATTTTTACCTCGAAGTTTATTTTCCTTTTTTACCAATTTTTGAAAATAAGTAATTATAACAAAGCCAATACTACAAAAAAATTTTGACCACCTTGTAGCTAGCTTAAAAAATGCCTTTTTTATCGTCTAAACTGTGTTTCTCAACCGGTGAGGAATTCCCCCTGGGGAAGTGTGACTAAAGCCTGATCTACATCGGGAAACTGCTGCGATCCTACGCTGCGCCGCGATGACAGATGTGAAATAAATTCGTTCTAAATACGCAGACTTTCCTGCGAGTATCTACAAGGGGCTGCGTTGGTTGCTGTGATTTCCCATTTGGAACTGTCAACGCAGCAATCATGCGAAAATTTTCATTTATTTCAAAATTTAGAACTTGCGACCTGCGGTCTGCGATTTTAGTACAGAATCGTAGCACCGCAGCATTGTCATTGTAGAAGATCAGATTGATTTGCATGTGTTTAAAACTTGCGCTTGCATCTGCGATCCTGCGAGTTTCCTGTTGTATACCAGGCTTAAGTCATATCTGACGTTTTATTGCAAAATCATGTTTACAAATAATTATAAATCAAGTGGTTTTCATTATTTGTTTTTATGAGTATTCACAGTTTGTATATTTTTTCGAAAATTCAACAGTTTATTTAAAAAAACAGCTTTTTTTCTGTGCGTTTAAAACATGGTTTTATACATGAGTAGTTCTAGAAAATAAAAAAATATTTGCCTCATATTTTTTTCGATTCACATTTCTATGATTTCTGTGTTCATGCATTCGTTAAACCTGAAAAGGTTTTTTAATCTTTTTTATGTGTTTGTGTGTTTTTTTTTTAATTTTCATTTTTATTTGAACATTGGAGAACTTTTAAGATGTTTTGCTGAATAGCAACGGAAGTTGAGTATCAAACAAGAGCTTTAAAAATATAAGTTTTAGCATTATGTCAAACTGGCAGGGATAGGATAATCGCAAAAAAATCATTTTAGCTTGCGAACTTTCTTCACCCGCGAAAGAGAGAGGAGGCGAATCACAGAAAAGAAAATCGCTTCCGAACTTCTCGAATAAAATCAATCAGTTAATGATTGTTGGTGATTTTCCTAATTAGCACCACTTAAAATTCATTTATTTCGTTTTGTTTACACACCTCGGCCATCTACAAAAAGTGGCAAATCTTTTTTCGACGTGTGACGTTACACCTGCAAGTGTAGTAGTGAAATAGATGATCCACCTAATAATCAAAATGATGATTTTTTGAAATTCCTTTTACCGATCTTTCGAACGCGAGAGAGGAGAGTCAAGTTCCCTTCCGATTTTGTCTCTTGATGAGCGTCAAATGATTTTCTTTTGATAATGATTCTTCCATCGCTGCAAACAGGAAATGTTTGTTTTTAAGAATTGCACTTCATTCAACATTATCAGTTGAACAAATATATTTTAATAACAGGTTTGCAAAATAAATATTCGCATTAAATTCTCTAAGTCTTCAGAAGTTGATATGCTTAGAATTTATTCATGCTGTGAAAAGCACAATTTTGATCAAATATTGATAATTATGCATTGATACAAAAAAAAATTAAAATGTTTAAGGGGGAATAAAGCACTTCAAAATAAGCCAATGGTACGAAAAAGGTTGAGAACCACTGTTTTATATTAGGATATTAGGGTGACAATGAAAACTGAAAATTTTGGAAAAGCTTCTGCTCGATTCCTTAGGTAAAATTAGGCATCTGTGCCAATTTTGAGCTAAATCAGTTAAGGCTTAGGGGCGCTCTTAAGCGTTGGAGTCTGTAACGGATTTAAAAAAAATGTATTGAGAAAAGCAAAAAAACTGGATTTTTCTCGGAAGATGAAGTTAATTGTGTCGGAATTCCATCAAGTGATAAATTCTATATGAAATTTAACGCTCTGCAATTTTGTCGAAGAGTGTTGAGCGATCCGAGTTGATTCTGGAAAATTATTAGCGAAGACGTTTTTGTATGAAATGATTTTTTTTTTCATCGATCTACACCTTAACCTAAAAGCTCAAAATTGGGAAAGATATTTAATTTTGCCTAAGGAATCAACCAGGGGGTATCCCAAGAATCCATTTAATTGTTGTCACTCTAATAAACTGCTGCCAAAATTGTGTGGAGACTTGTAGGGACAAACTAATGATGCACAATGTCTTCTTGGTCGTAGAAAAAGAACACACAAAGTTTCATCCAAATTAAAAATAAAATACTTAATTTTATATCCGATATGTTTCCTCTTTCTTGGAAGAACTGCTCAGAGATGACTTGATGCTCCTACGAAATTTTGATGAAATCTTTAGCATTTTTTTTATTTGTGCGAACTATTGATGCAATGTAAGATACAGTGAGTGTTAAAAAATCACAAGTTTTTTTTATGAAATATGATCAAAAACTAATATAATAATGTTCATAACAATATTAAGCATTATACAAAGATACCTAACACTCGTAAACAAACATTAAAAATTGGAGCGATAGTTGTCAGGATATCTTCAGTTGAAATATGAAGCCTAAATGCAATCATTTGAAAACGTTGAAATCTAAAATGTAGATTTTTTTCGAATACTGAAATCATTATATGTTTAAACATGATTTGTGGAACACATCTGAATAACCATTTAGAGTGTAACTTCTTTGCCAAAATTGTTATCACAACATTGAATACCCCCTCACAAAAGACGGGTTTCAAAAACATCCAAAACCAAAAAAATACCTTTTAAAAAATTCTTGAAGTGTTCAATCGTTGATTGTAACAACTTCCATGTAAGCCCAATCGTTCAAATTTGCATTCGTCTCTACTAAATCGACGCCTCTGTGCTCTCTTATGCTAACTAGATAAGAAAACCAGCAAGCTTAGTACAAGAGAGCACAGAGGCATCGAGATACAACCAGCGACAGTAAAAAAAATCAAAGATCTCTTTTTATGATTTATAAAACGAATCAATTCATTATTTTATTTTATTTTATTCCCTGTGGTACGAAATTATGTTGTAAACATTAAAGCTCCTTCAAAATTCACCGTTGTAGAGTTCTAAAAGCTTCATCGGACAGTGCTGGCACCGCTTACATACAATGCTACAAAGAGCAAACAGCTTTTCAATGACTGCACCAACACAATCATGAATCCATCATCAACAGGTGGTGAATGCTTGCCTAAGACTGGTTCAGCTAAATAAAGCATTCTATTTAGATGTTTGTAAAATACTGTTTGGTTTTGGACTCTTTTTTCATGAACAGGTTGATGGAATCAGAATACTTAATAAAGATTTTAATTTGAACTGTTCTTAACGCTTTTTCTAAACAATTATATTTGAATGTCTTACAACTTACAATATCTTAAAACCAACTCACTCTCCCAATTTTCCTCCCCTAGCAAAACTATGCTCACTTCCACAACATAACATCGCACAAACACATACAAACATTTCTACACCCTCAGCTGCCGATAGCATCTGTTTTATGCTGCTGCACAAGCCATGACAGTGCCCAGCGTGAGATCATCGGTTGAGGTTGTATTTGAATCGTCGTCGTTGCTTGCGCGGTTCGTCACTGCTTTTGGCGCGCTGCCTCGTTCAGTTTGGCTCGAGTCTTTGAACAGAGTCGTTGTCGTCGTTGTCGCGTGTGCTCGCGTTTTCCTTCGGGTCTATTCAGTAAAGTTCAAAAGTGAACGTGTGCCTCTGACGGTTTGTTATTTTTTGCTGAAACAGGTTTGTCACATTTCTCCTTTCGCTGGAGTCTTGACTCTTTTTTTTTTCGTGACGCGAATTTTTAGTGAGTTGTTTTAAGCAATTGAGGGTAGCTTGTTGTTTTTTTGTTGCGTTCTGCTTCTTCGGTGGAATTTCGGTGTGCCAAAACATCAACAAAATGCTCGGAGAAAGGTTCTGATGTTGGCGCGAACAAAAACGGTCATCGCGCGGTTGTTTGTGTGTGAACACGGTGTACGTGTGCGGTTCAGTGTCTGAGTGTATGTTTTATGTGTTGTTCTTCGTTTGATGAAGCTCGTTAACTCAATCAAACCGAACTCCGGAGAGTGATCGCCATAATTCAGGCTTGTGCGAATTTCCCATCGCTAAAGAAGAGAGGAAATTCAATCAGTGGAAGCAAAGAGCAACAAACATCATCAGAAGAAACAGAGCCAAAATCAACAGAAGAGACACGCGGGACAAGCAATCGGTGGATTCTTCTTGGACAAGACGACGTCGTGTGCATCGAGAGAAATTGAATGCATCCGATCATTAACGAATTACTGCTGGACAATTAGCGAATTAGTCAATTGAGTTGTTTTTCTTCATTTACACATATTATTTAAATTAGTTTAAATTAGCACTTTTGCATAATTAAATCAAAAATTAGCAATTCAGAATATTTCTCATAATTTTATTTAAATCAATACTATAACTGAAAATATGTCTGAGGTTCGTCTACACGACACAAGCATTATTCAAATTTCACAGTCACAAATATTCAAATTCAAACTTTAACGAATCAATTCCCAGAACATCGTATCAATGAGCTCATCGTAAGCCACAACATACGGCATTCAATTGAAATTAAATATTGTCGTTCTCTGGCTGGAGAATCTTTTTTTGTGTTTAGTTCATTCTTACCATATATACATATTCGTTCAGTTGTGGTGGTAGACCGCGCGTATTTGTTGATATTTCATTACCCCGTTGCGTTGCGTTGTGTTCCAGATAGGGATTATCATCGCCGACTAGTACAAGATTAGGCGGGGTTCCGGAGGCTGCGCCGAGTGTTTGTCGCTGATTGTACAACTGGAACTATACGGTAAGTGAGTGTGTTAGTGTTTGTCTGAGGGAGGGTTTGTTTTTAAATATTGAAGGGAAATATCATTGAAATTTTGCTGGTTTGATTGATGTTCCAGTATCGTAAATAAGAAAAAGTTGTCCCATTTTCCCGTTATTAAAATGTTGTATATTTAAAAATGTTGTATATTTCATGTTTTAAAAGCTTCTAGTATTTCTGAACCAGTTGCAATGATTAGTTTAAAAACTTGATTTCATTAGTTATTAAGTAGTCATTTTCACTCTATTCTTTAAAATCTTAAAAGTTTTGATAGAATTAACCAAATTGTATGCTTCCGGTAGCAAAAGATCCAAATCTTTCTACATTTGCAACTGTCATAAGAGAGAAAAATATCGTCCAATTTAACCGGAGATATTCCAGATTCCATTGGGGTACCTCGGCCCTGTGTGTTTTTGGTCGATATAACAAACACTTTTCCACCGAACAATGCCGAAAATGATACAAAACTTTTTTTTCGTAAAAACGCTACAACTTATTGTGATCGCAAGCAATTAATTTATTTTTAAAATAATGTTTGCTCTCAAACCTTGTAGCACATTTTTACACACTTAAAAAATAACCCTGTAACCCTAACCAAATATGAGCCTAATTGGTTAAAACTACGATTTGTGAGAGCCATTTTATCATTGTTCCCTGTGTCTCATTGATGACTACTCTACCCTATTCAAATCTATGAAAATTGTTGTGTGTTGTATGTCAGTTACTGTTACAAAACAATGCAAATCCCAAATATGAGCCTCTCGGGCGTCACGAGGTGCAAAGTCTATAGGGGAAATATACCCTTTCTAATCAAACTCCTATCTTCATCATATGAAGAATTTGATGCTCGATTAAAGCTCCAAAAATACTGTTTAGGCTATAAACTTACCAGCAACAGCACCGCCTCAAGTAAGCACTCAAATTTATGCCATTTACTGGCCAAAAGATCAAATTTAATGCACTTTTGATCATAATTTCTATTTTGCAAGGCCATTTCTCATCATTTTGGTGGCACACACATCCACACGCAAGATAAGAGGTTAGCTGCTTAACGATAGTCGCCATCAATATCTTTTCACTTGCGCTAACGATTTCAAAGCGCTTAAGATATAAAATTGCTTCCAACTACCGGCAACGTGTTCTTTTACACAATAGTTAGTCAATCACTTGGAAAATAATCCCGAAACATGTAAATAATTAGCAAGCGCCATCAAAAAACAAACGCGCCTAGTCTATTGACGTTTGAATTTTGACGACCCATTCCAATCAAATGCTGAAGAAAACCGAGCGAGAAGCGAAGGCAAATAGGGGAAGGTGGGGCAAGACGACCATATGGGGCAAGAGGAACAATCGCTCGTACGGCCGTAATTTTTACAATTTTGATTATTTCCAGTATGAGGAATTGTTGCTAGCAATGCAATTAGCTGATTCTACTACCACATAACCGCCAAAATGACGTAAACGCCACGGAGCATAAGATTTAATGAAGTTTTTTCGAAACCTTTGTTTTCTTATAATATTTGGAAAGTACAAAATAAGGCATAGGATTCGTTTGATGGCTCATTTTTTCAAAATGCAATTTTTCCTAGATCAGTAGTGTCCCTACCAATGACTTCCACCTATTACAAAGTATGATTTAACTTTTGGTTATTTTGTCGAGAGCTTTTAAAAAATCTTGTTCAGGTGGGGCAAGTGTACCATATAAATTTTTAATATGGAAAAAAATACGAATTGCTGCAACAACATATTTTATTGGGAAAGAAATACTTAAAAGTACTTAAAAACTGATAAATAATTGTTAACAAAACATTTCCAAACAAAATATAGTGATATTATGAAAATGTACTATTTGTCATCTCAGTAATATTTTTTTTTCGAAAAAACGATAAAATTTTTAGTAAAAATATATTTTTTAATCTAAAAATGAAAGAAACGTTTCAAATACATTGTAATCTGATATATCTAAGCATGTTGTTTCATGCATTGTTCCTCTTGCCCCAACGAGTTGTTCGTCTTGCCCCACTAGTTGAGTAGAACGCACGGAAAATCAAAAAATTTAAAATCAGTTTTTTACAGCCAAAAACTGGATTTTTTTAAAACCTGTTCTATCAGAGTCTTTGTCAAGACCTGGAATAAGATGATTATAAAAAAATCCGACAAATTTTTCAAGTTTTTAATGGGTTATAACGAGCATTTCCTTAGCTTGTTACACTTGCCCCACTTTTCCCACCAACACCACCAGCAGCGCCTGTTGTAGTGAGCCAGTGATGCCAGGAAATTGTCTCTATTAATGCTACATTCGTGAGCGTTCGCTTAAAATTTCATCAGTTTTGGCAGCACTAAGCTGATCCAAAAGAGCGCTGGAGGAAAAAAAGAACTAAGCTGAAAATAAGAAAATGGGCATGGCCTTATGCACTTGACTAATTAGAATGCGTTTGGGAAATATTTTTTTTAAATGTATTTAAAAGGAATAGCATAACTTTTAATAAAAGTGAAAATAAACAGAAATGTTCACAAAAAGTTGCTTTACTCGTTGGTGTACTTGGTTTTAGAAAATGTCAAGGAACACTCCAGATTATCCAGCATCATTCAAACACGACCGCTTATTAGGCTTAAAATGGGTATATTTCCCTTAGATATACCTTTTTGCTGTGGCCAATTTAAAAAAAAAATCCAAACTTTGAAGGCCTGTACCGACTTCCATGTTGCTCAAACCTTCAATGTAATATGTACCAAAACTTGCGCAAAGATCTGGCCTACACATCAATGATGCTGAAAAGTAATATTTTAGTGGCCAAAGTTCTTCGAAAAGTATCATTTTGAAAACAAAATTCTTTTTACGTGTCAAGTCCTGTTTAGCATGCAAATGCAAATGCCAAGCTTCTGTTAAGTCTATCAAGCTCATATTTGGGATTTGGGCTCACTATGTTCACTGGAACAAGCCCCTGAATACCCACCAAGAAGTCATTTTTGTTACACTCTCATAATCATGCTGGCAGTATGTGAAACAGTGATGTGATAAAATTTAGTTTTGTCATACACCTCGGTGACAATTCCTAGTCGCTTCATAGCTTCTAAAATGAAACTTAATACCATGATGATACAATTTGTAATAAGTCGCCAAACAGCATGATCGCAGCACAATGGTCATAAAATAAAACGAACGATTGCTAGCACAAATTGCTCAATGAAGCAATATTACTAATTGCTTTCGTCCCGGTCGTACTTGCATGCCACCACTACAATGCAGTGTGAGTTCACTTCTGTTTGTTTAATGCTGTAACTTGTCTAGTGTAAATTATTGACCTATAAAAATATTTCATAGCATTCAAAAATATATTACCTTAAAAAATAACAAATCAATTTGACAAAAAAAGCCACCGTCGATGATTTTGTAAGCACACCAAATTGAAACCCGATCTGGGGAACGCAATTTCCTTTCCAAAGACTAGAGGCGCATGGCGAAGGTGTTTGTTAAACCGACATCGTGACGGCAACTACAAAAGTGTTTCTTTTAGCTTTAAGGTAACTAGCACTTTTTCTGAACGAATCTGCAAGATTACATGTTTGGTGATTTGATCAGCAACCTTGAATAAAATTAAACTTGAGCTCGGTTAAAATACGTTGAAATCCAAATAGGTCCAAAATAGGTACACTGACTCCTTCTCCGCAGTGTCCAACACGCTGGCTGGCCGCATCAACCACTTGCCCTCAGCTTCTGGTCACTCCTGGTGTGGGGTGAAATTTAGCTCCTACTATACTGATGAGACAATACAAGTAGAGTAAGAGTAGTGCTAAGTACTGAACTAAGAGGATCAGTATCAAGTTTCCTGGTGTTCCGTCCTGTGTACAAACTTGTTCCACAGGTGACAACGCATGATTGGGTTTCAAGTCAAGAAACGTTTGACATGAGCAAAGCCGTAAGCTTGAATGTAGTTTAATGCTTTCCAAGTCGATATTTTCAAATGTTCGGTAACACTAACTTTGAAGCCTAGTTCAGCAAAGATTTGTCCACTTCAGCATCCTAGCTAGCAAACTTACTGGGGAGCAAACGCAAGTCGAGCATGACACTAAAGTTGCACGTGCAGAGTGCCATAAAACGTACAGTACAAATAGCTTAACGAACTTTGCCACAGGTGCACACACACACCTGGGAGACGAAGGCGAAACTGTCTGCGGAATGAACCGCCAATTTAGTTACGAGAGTCTGCAAAACTGGCCCCCCTCTCGAGTTGGGCGCAATTTGGCGTTGCTCGACTGTGAAAGATGATTGTGAAAAAAAGGGGGGAAGTGATGCAAATTTGCTTTTCGTTGAACCTTAGTTTTAGTTGATGTCTTTGGCGCTGGAGAGTGCACAGTAAAATGTGGCATTTTACAGTTGTTTAGTTTATGAGTAGGTTTTTATTTTAGATTTCAAAACAACCGCCGTTAATACCTCTAACATGATTTTATTTTTGGAACCAAAATATCTAAACATAAATTGTACATCATTTTAACCCAAGATTCACATGCGTCAAGATAGCACAACGATACCCTTCAGCAGAAAAGGTTATCCCAATTCGCCCCACATCACGCGGAACACCGTTGATGAACCGCTCGGAGGTCTTCGACACATCATCACCACGATCGTCCCCTCTTCAGAACCGCGATGCCAATTTCCAGCCATAATGTGATGTCCCGCCGTGTTGACCGACATTTGGTGAACTTTTTGTGCAGTGTACACACACGGTCCGGCCGGACCAGTTTTGCAACGTTGCACAAAATGCTTTTACGAGGGACCAAAACAGCCGCCCGAAGTGAGGGGTCCTTGGTGCAGTGAAGGTAGCCCTCATGAAAAGGTTTTATTTTAAATTTTGGGGGATCGTGATGTGGAAACCTATACGGAACGAAACAGGTTTCTCCGCTATCCCAGAGAGGGTCACCGATTGTGGTCTGAAATTTATTGTTCCATTTTGAATGGTGTTATGCAACTTTTTGCGATGGTTTCGGGGCAATTTTCGCCAGGTTTGTGACATAATTCTAGGAAGGTCAACTAGATAATACGTGTAATGTTTATTATGCAAACGTGGTTAAATCACACACTGGCAAAAAACAATGTTGAGTTTTACTTCAGTGTTCTGTTTTGCCCAAGTCAGTCGCTTTACATTCTATTTTAGGTACGGTTATTATGACGAATTTGATTTGGTGACTTTGATGCCGCACGACAACTTTGGGCCAAACATCGATGCTTTGAAACTGAGATATTCGACGAAAACTATGAAGCACTATTTATTGTTGCCACAAGCATTACAGCAATTCCTGGAAAATCAAGTCGGTGATATAGAAATTGCCAAAAAAAACCAACCCCTGTATTTTCAACATTTTTATTTCAAAACCACTGTATCTTCACAAGGATTGGACTCGATTCGAAAATCGAAAATCGATTCTCACTACCGATTTTTGAACATTTTGACGTTTAGACCACTGTTCGAAAAAACAGCTTAAGTAAATTATTTTTGTGTTTTTTTAGGAGAGACACGTGAGTCTATTTAAAATATAAGTTTTAAACTTAAAAGCGAAAAATATCATAGAAGTGGTGTGTATTTTTCTTTCAGTGTATTTTTTAAGATAGCCCGTGCAATTTGCTACAAGTTTGTCTCTGGCCACTTTATTTTTTACTTTTTTTCAAAGTAGAGCAGTTCTCTACGGAATCGGAGTAGGCGTTGCTGAATGGTTACGCTGTTCGCTTTGAAAGCGGAAGGTTCTGGGTTCGATTCCCATCTGCTCCTATCGAGAAATTATGGATTTTTTTTTCTTAACTTATTTTTATTAGGTCCTTTTAGGTGCTGTGACCAGGTTGGGACCGAGGATCAGTTAAACAATATATAATAACAACACAAAACTCCTTAAATTCCATACTTGGAGATCATGTAACTGACGAGGGTTACTTGGTCCAAGCGGGTCTTGCAGGTCTTGAACCTGCCGATGTACTCGGAGAAAATCCCCCACAGCTCAGCCGAACTGTAGAGTACCTCCCCGGCTTCCTTCTCCGTGGCTCCACCGTCTCGGGGGCCACCTTGGCTGCTTCCTGCGGGTCGAGGGCGATCCTTCAATTTTCCGTCCGGAACTGCGCCCGGCAGCGGAGGGAACTCCGCCGGCGTGAACGCCGGAACTGCTGGACTCTGCTTCTCCGCCTTCCTTGCCGGCGGTTTTGGTTTCGACGCCTGCTGTCGCCGCTGGATGAAATCCGCACGCTTGGGGCAGCTGCGGTCCGTAGCTTCGTGGGCACCAGAGCAGTTGGCACACCGCTTTGGCTGGGCTTCCTGGACTTCGCACTCGTCCGTCTTGTGGGGACCCTCACAGTTGTTGCACCTCCCCTTGAGGTGACAGTTCCTGGTTCCATGACCCAGCTGCAAGCAGTTCCTGCACTGGGTCACTTTCGGTCGCTTGTTCCGGTAGGCCTCCCACCGGATGTGAAATCTTCTCAAGCGCTTGATTTCACTCAGCTGCTTGAGGCTGGTGTACCCCTTGGGGAACGTAACAATGTACGGGGTTTCCTCTGACGAGGCGAACTCTCCCTTTCTCTTGATGGCGTGCACCTCCGCAGCATCCAGGTTTTGCGATTCCTTGAGGTTCTTCTTGACGAATTCAGGTGAAGCCGACGGAAGTCCTCGGACGACGACGCGGAGTTGCCGCTCGCTTCGTTTCTCGTGGGTGTAGAACTCCACTTTGTTCGCAATCAAGTGGGCCCGCGCGGTCTCAAAACGCTCCTCGGAGGAACACAGCAATTTGATCCCAAACGGAGTTAGCTTGTAACTTGGCTTGGTGGTGCACGGCGACATTACAGTCTTCAGCTTGGCGTAGCTCGTATTCTTTACCACCAGAGGTGGTGGTTTCTTGGCCACTGGAACCACTGGAACCGGTGGGACGCTTCCTTTCCCGGCTGGGATACCATTGTTATTGTTGTTGTTGTTGTTCTCCGCCAGCGGGCTGAACTTGTTGTTGTTGAGAAGATTCTCCTCTGAGCCATCCCCGACAACGGCTCCGTTGCTGGTCTTCCTCCGCTTCCCCGTTCCATTTACGGAACGAAACTCGTCCCCGTCGGGTTCTTCCACCTCCATCCGTAAGCACTGTGCCGCGCCACGAAAACAGCAGAAAAAACAACCGCTGTCTCCGGCTGTCAGACGTAAACTGAGAAAATTATGGAATTCTGAACACTTGAATATGAACGAAAAATTCATTAGCTCGCGGCGGGGTTCGATCCCCCGTCCTTAGGGTCAGCAGACAAAAATGCTAATCACCAGACCATCGAGGCTTAGTTGACTAGAAGGATTAAGAATGCTATAAGAATCCAAGAAACTTGATTGGAATGTGAACCTAAGAACAGGACATGCAATATTGAATGCAAGTTGAATTTAAGAACTTTACTGGTTGCATACTCGTTAGGCGAATATTTAACTTTCAACACGACCAGAATTCACCACAAAAAGCTTGGTGAACCAAATTGGAAAGCTTCCAAAATGAATCCAAGAACATACGAAGAATTAAGGACTATACATAGATTTGACCGGCCGCATCACTTACCACGGTGAATCCTGGCTTCACACCCATCTTACTAACACCCTCAAACCTCACGTGATACTTTGTCGAAGACGCAGCCGATTTAGCGGTCTTCATCACTCAAGTATCGGACTAAAATTCCTATCTTCTTCCCCGTGTCTTACCACTGGTCGTGGCCGGCGCTCTGATTGGCTAGCATGATAGGGACATTTGAAAGTTGCGAAGTGGTGATGATTGGTTCCTACTCTTCATCTGTGGTCCACGGAGCAATTCTTGGAGGTCCTGGCCAATAACAGAGTAGCAACTACGGGTAGACACCAATGCTATGCTATGCTAAGTAGAGCAGTTCTCTACGGAATCGGTCTTTTTTCTTTAATTTTAATTTTTGTATTTTTTAATCCGGCTGAATCTTTTTTGGTGCCTTTGGTATGCCTAAAGAAGCCATTTTACATCATTAGCTTGTCCATATAATTTTCCATACAAATTTGGCAGCTGTCCATACAAAAATGATATGTAAAAATTCAAAAATCTGTAACTTTTGAAGGAATTTTTTGTTCGATTTGGTGTCTTCGGCAAAGTTGTAGGTATGGATATGGACTACACTGAAAAAAATGATACACGGTAGAAACTTTTTTTATATGTTTTAGAGGACATCAAATGCCAACCTTTCAGAAATTTCCAGAATGGGCAAAACATCTTTGACCGAGTTATGAAATCAATACATTTTGAGCATGAGTATGAGCATGGTTGACTGCCAATGAGCTGCTACTCCGTTATTGACAGATCAGCTGAAGTTAAACAATGAATCAAAAATGATTAGTGGGAGCCAACCATCCGTTCACTGTTTAACCTCTGAAGATCCCTGCTTTATTAGTCAGCCTGCAGTTCAACGAAAGGGAGGAATGTTAGTCCGATAGTTGAAGTTGCAGACTCATCAAGCACACAGTTTTTCGCTATATACTTGTTGATACCGCTTGAGACCGTTGAATCCACAGCATCTCCTTCAAGCATCACGTGATTAATATTTTTTTGGGTTAGTAGGATAAGGTATTGGCTTTTCGATGCCTCCCGAGCTACGATGCTATGGGGAGGACTTTCATAACAGACCCGTCGGCGAGCCTTCCGAGCAACGATGCTATGGGAAGGTCTTTCTGGTTAACACACAAAATCACTCACTCACAATTATTTCACTCCACTATTAATTATTCCAAAATGTCAGTGCGTCTTTCGATCATTATATAGAAATGGCTTTTTCACCATAAAAAATAAAACCTTAATCGAAAAAATTATACACAATTTACCCGACGCCGTGCCTTCCGATCAACGATGATATAGGAAGGGCTTTGAAAATCACAAAACAATTAATTAAGATCACAAAAAACACCAATTACTCAACGAAAATTACGCTCAAGACACAAATAATTCAGTAAAGCATGCTATTATTCGATTACCACAATCACTCACCCCAAACGAATAGCGACACAAAAGCACACAAAAAATTAACCTGAATAATCACGACTTCGCGTCCCCACTTTCAGCGCGCCAATGATGCTATTATTCGATTACCAGCACACAAAAAAAAATAACCTGAATAATCACGACTTCGCGTCCCCACTTCCAGCGCACCAATGATGCTATTATTCGATTACCACAATCACTCACCCCAAACGAATAGCGACACAAAAGCACACAAAAAATTAACCTGAATAATCACGACTTCGCGTCCCCACTTCCAGCGCACCAATCAAAACATCTTTGACCGAGTTATGAAATCAATACATTTTTTCCAAAAAGTCGAAATATTGGTCGCAAAAATTTTTCAATTTCATTTTTCGATGTAAAATTGAATTTGCAATCAAAAAGTAAAAGAAATTTTGATAGTGCACTTTTTTTTTCAAGTTATAACCATTTTTATGTAACTTTTTTCAAAATAGTCGCAGTTATTGATTTTTCTAAAATAGTGCCCATGTTTGCCCACTTATGAAAAAAATATTTTTGAAAAGCTGAGAAAATTCTCTATATTTTGCTTTTTCGGACTTTGTTGATACGACCCTTAGTTGCTGAGATATTGCCATGCAAAGGTTAAAAAACAGGAAAATTGATATTTTCTAAGTCTCACCGAACTAATGGTCCGATTTACAATGTTAAAATATGAAACAGTCGTGAAGTATTCCGATCGCCAAAAATCAATTTTCCAACCGATTTTTGAGCATTGGAAAGAAGAACTCTTAAAATTTTAGAAAATTTCAGGGTTGGAAGTTTAACTTGTTTTATGTGACTTTGCCAATGTTTTTAAAAATGTCATTTTTTTAGGGGTCAACTTTGGCTGTGTTTTTTACTAACATTTCCTATATTTTCAGTAAAAAGAAGTATGCAGTAATTTTTGTAGTGTCCCAGACTATGCCTCTACGCATTTAAAAATGAAAAAAAAAATCAAATTATGATGGTGCATTTCTATAACAGAAAATGTGGAAAACATGCAAAAAATTGAAAAAGTGACTGTAAAAACGTGAAAAAATTAGATAGTCGAAATGTAATTATATTAGGTGGTAGAGTAGGTTAAATACTACCAAAAACAAACATGAAATAAACAAGATGAATGCAAATTTAAATACTAAAAATGAAACAAGAAAAACATAAAACAAGAGAAGTAAAGTTTTTCGTAGAACAAAAGTTGCTCAAAATGACCTACTGAACACGGGAAAAATAAATATTTTCGAAAAAAAAAATTTTTTTTCACGTCTCTCATTCTCCAGCAGCCGACCGGCACGAGTCAGGCGGCAGTGGTTGAACAGACACAGTAGGCTTACAGTCACATGCTAGCAGTGAACTGACATTTTGGTTTGTTTCATGTGTACGCTGGGTTGGAAACTTTTTGCAGGCCTGATCTCAGCAACCAAAAGTCGTATCAGCAAAGTTCAAAAAAGCAAAATATAGAGAATTTTCTCAGCTTTAAAAAAAATGGATGGAAAACTGCGACTATTTTCAAAAAAGTTACCTAAAAATGGCTATAACTTGAAAACGGTGAACTTTATGAAAATTTCACTAAAGTACTTTTTGATTGAAAATTTGATTTTACATCAAAAAATTAAGTTGAAAAATTTTTGCGACCAATATTTCGATTTTTTTTTTTTTGTAATCAGTTTTGATTCAAACATTCATAACTCGGTCAATTTTTATTTTAGCACAACCTGAAAATATCTGAAAAGTTGTCCCCTAAAACATATCAAAAAAAAAAATAGTGTTTTTTTGCAAATCAAGTATTAATGACAAAAATTTAAATCAAAAATCACTAAATTTTTTTACCGTGTTTCGTTTTTTTTCAGTGTAGTTCTTATCCATACCTACAACTTTCCCGAAGACACTAAATCGATCAAAAAATTCCTTCAAAAGATACAGATTTTTAAATTTTCATATATCATTTTTGTATGGACAGCTGCTAAATTTGTATAGAAATTTATATGGACAAACTAATGATGCAAAATGACTTCTTTGGGCATACCAAAGGCAGCAAAAAAGTTTTAGCCGGATTAAAAAATACAAAAATTAAAATACAAAAAAAATCGAATGACCGAAAACTGAGAGAATTGCTCATGTGTTTCTAAGAAACATGTCTGATCCCATCTATCTTGTCAAGGAACAAAAAAAAAAGGAACAAACATCAAACAAAAACCACACCGGCCGGATCAAGCCCGGTGAGGCTACTTCCTGAAGAAATATAATATTTATTACATCATTTCACGCCGCCACCACGCGACCGGTTCGATGAAGTGTGAACGACAACGGTGGGGGCCAAGATTAGATTTTTCCTGGGACTCTGCACAAGACAAAAAAACGCACATACAAAGTTTGAAGGAAAAGGTAGAGGCCGCGGCGGGGAACTCCGGATAAACGAAAGTAGCAAAATAAAAACCACATAAAATTGATCTTCGTCGACCGGGCGGTGTTGATGGCTGGCAAGAAGTGACTTCCCCAACCGGAAGTACGACATCAAATATAATGACTCTTGGTGGCCGGGTGGGTTCAGGTAACCAGGTAGGGTGGATCGGGCCATTACGGCCCTGCGGTTGATTTTCCCGGTGGTGGTCGGTGGATCAAGCTGGCTGTGTCTTTGGCGAAACTGTCGTAAAGCTGTTGCCGCGGTGAAAAATTTGTGGCCGCGGTTGTAATCTAGTTGGTGATTGGACGAGGTCCAATCTAGCGTAGCGATTCCGATCATCGTCGAAATTGGGGGGTTTGCTTGATCAGGGGTCTAGTTATCGAACATTGAAATTTCATGGGTCATTTCATAAAATTTGCTATTATGCTGGTGATCATACAACTATGTTTGAAGTATGAACATTTTCCCAAAAACTATTTGAAGAAATGTTTAACCAAACGATCAAGACACATTCACTAGGTGTAACGTGGGTTTCATTTGAAAAGCGATTCCTCACAAAGCAGATTCTCTTTGTTGGCCAACCTACAGAAATAAGGCAATTCTCGTCACGCTCATTAAACCGGGGCTCCACGGTGGCACCACAAAAACCCTTTAGAACCTGTCTCCCACTTTGGTATTCAGACCACTCCATGTGAAAGCCCTACCGCACCTCAACCTCAACGACTCCGAGGGTCATCGGAGACAACCAGCTTGAATCACACAGACATTCCCTAGCGCTGGCGAGTCTTTCGATACACTTTGCCTACCTATGTTTTTATGGTAGTTTTTTTGTCGTTGTTCACATAATCGACTCACAAAGTCTCAAACGGATCGAACCGCACACACGTGTATCGTTGGGGATGTCGACATATTATCCAATCTCTGTGTAATCTCCCGGCCATCAATACGCCTTTTTTATGATGCATACTAATATGTTTCGAGAAGCGCATCGCGTGATGAAAACATGAATGGGTATAATTACAAGCAAATCCGAACATCCCTAGCCCTGGTATACGGTTGGCTGGTGCTGAAAAGGAAATGCACAAGAAGCAATTAGAATGTTTTCTTACTTTGCAGGCTAAACACGAGCTTAACGCACTTGTACGAATGGGCTCTGACTTAATTAAATGGCCGGCTTCCTCTACTGAGCGACGGTTTTTTGTGGCTTGAGAAAACTGCTCTGCTCTTCATAAAACATGTCCCGTTGTTGAATTATGTGGAATAATTTCGTCAATGTTTGTTAAAGAACGTATAGCGTAAAACTACTATTTAGTTGATTCCCTGAAATAAAAAAATGTCATATTTTGGAATCTTTAAAACAAAAAAAAAACAAAAGGTCAAAAAATTAAGTGTTGTCAGATCACCTTTTTGGCACATCTTAAAGTTCTTTCAAAAACCTTTCTAATGTCGATCTATCACGATCTATCAGTTTTTCATTCAAAACGACTATTTTTATAATCTTTCAGACCTTTGCCAAAATGGCTTTTTAAGCATGTTGGAGCACAATGTAAAAAAGTATAACAAAATTGAAAGGAGTAATATTACCTATTTTATGATGTAATATTGACTCAATTTAGACAAAAAAAAAACTAGCAAAACACTGAAACAGTGGTGAATTCGTACAGAAGATTTGTTTGTTAATTTGAAAGATTACTATTTTTTCAATTACTCATGTTTTCTGTTCTGAAAGATTTCCAATTCCCAGATGTAATATTACCATAATTTTTTTTACTGTGTACTTTACATATCATTACAATTGTTTATAAGAACCTCCCCTATTTCTGAAATGATATGTATGAGTAAATGTAGGTCGTTAAGATGTTCATTTTGCGAGTGATTTTATAGCCTTTCTTTTGTGAGAAGGGAAACATAATATTAAATATATTTAATCATTTTTGAGTTAATATGAATTACAGTCCAGACTCGATTATCCGAAGGCCTTGGCAAAATTTCACTTCGGATAATCAAATCACAAAAAAATAATTTCACTGTTTTTTATTTGTTTTTCGAGCTTAAGTATGACCCCTAAACTACTCTAAAATGATTTAGAACTTTTAAAATCAAGATGGCGATGATGAAATATTGAAAAATGCATTTTTAATTTATTATTCAATAAAACATTGGGTGCTAGTCATACAAAAAAAAGTATATAAATGTTTGAAATTATGTATCTTGACAATGTATTTATTGATCGATTTGGTGTTCTCGGTAAAGTCTTAGGATATTATTAGGACTTTTCGAAAACAATAGGAACACGATAAAAAAAGATTTTTTATTTAATTTTTTATCACTAAAAGATGAATTCTTTCTATCAATTCCCGAAATTTTTCGATATGCTTTAGGAGACTAAAAGAGACATCTTGTAAGCCACAGTGCATGATGGTGCAAAATTTGGTTCAAAAGAAAAAAAAGATTTTTGAAAAATATCGCTATCATAAAAATTTCAATTACAAAAATTAAAAATGTTAAAATTTAATAAAATTGACTTGAATACATGAACTCTAAAAATTCGATAAATTTCTTTTCAAAATCAAATTTGATTTTGAACTTTAAAAATATTCAACCTCAATTCCGATATTTTTATCTCTGAAACCAGATTTTGCACTATGATGCACTATGGCTCAAATGACGTCTGCATCAAAAAAGTTCCAAAATTATAAAAAAACGTATTTTAGGAATTCAACTTTTAATGATATGGACTATGGAGACTTGTATGGAAAAAACTAATGGTGCAAAATAGCTTTATTTTACATAGGGAATGTGAGGATAAAGTTTTATCCAAATAAAAAAATACAAAGGAAACTGAATTTGCGGAATCGTAGAGAAGTACTAACGTGGAATTTTTTCCTTACATTTTGAAGGCATTCGAATTTGATTTACCAATTTGGAAATAACTCAACTTAAATTGCACAAAATGTATTTTGTGTACTTAATACAAAAACGAAACCGTATACATATTGGTAATTAAAAAAATGCGTAAGTAAATTAGCTTCGTGTTATTATCTGATTTTCTTCGGCTTTTAACACAAATTTCTGAAATGTTAATACGTTCTTTATTCTATTCTATTCTTTTTTTATTCTATCCTATTCTATAAAATATACCATAAATCTAGAGAGCATTTGTTTATCTCTAAATTTTGAGTACACTACAGATATACATGTGTGGCGAAACTCACTTAAGTACTAGTGAACAGATTAACTGCTCAAAGCTAAGCTTTACTTTTGAGCAGCCAAACTCGTTTAACCGCTCGATCTAAGTTGTACCACCGGTAGAACTTCAAGGAAAATGAAAACGAAATAAAACTAGCAATTCCCCCTAGAAAACATGCATTTCGCACAAAACTAGCAAAACAACTGTTGCTCATTGCACCATCTTACAGCTCAGCAGGTATGTTTCCACCACTCACCAGTTTATCCAGTTGGCTTTAAGCCTGGCAGTGGCAGCAGCACTATCGATTTCATCCTACCGAGGGGAAACCTGGTGCTGCTGCTGGCAAGTTCCTAGGTTCGTTTCCACTCTCCCGCAGGGGGGACAAGTGAAAGCGATTATGTTGGCTGATGCGTGGGAGGCGGCAGCCTCATAAAAGTGCACGTAACACATAACGACCACCGAATGGCATTCATATCCGCTGCATAATTCAAACACTAAAAATATCACGCGATCTTGCCATTGCTAGACTATTGGGTGGGGGAAGGTGGAAACGGAGAAAAATAAACACCAACATAAAGGGGGACCGAATAGTAGGAACAACTACCAGAGTTGGCATAGAATTCCATGGGGGACACTTCATGTTTCTTTGGCTGGACTGTGTGTCCCAATGGAAGTGTTTTTTTCTAATTCACTGCGAGGGAGTCAAACCGGTCACAATTGGCTGGATTCGGTATTGTATGGCACCAACGCTGCTGGCAGGAAGCATTCCAAGAAATGTACAGCGCTCAAGAAATAGGGGAACAGCTGAGTTCAACGAACCGGGTTCGTGAAATGTTGAACGCCAATTCACCTCTATTGGCATGTATTTTAATTGTGATCGTAATTAGCCACCCCCTCGTAGCATGCAATCGATATTGATTCTGTTTAATAACTATGTGCATAAATTTGAAAGGAAACATGCTAGTCAGTTTGATACTCAATTGGTACTTTTTAAATGTATGTATGTATGTATGTATGTATGATCCCCATACCCGCAGGCAACTTGGTCCCGAAACACATGTGAGCGCTAGGTGAACAATTCGATCATCTTTTACTCCGTAATCTGTACACCCACATGCATAAGTTTTTTTGCACGAATTTTAATGCTACAAATACCGGCGCATAGAACAAAATGGTTTCCCTCTTCCCTCCCCAAGCGCCGGAAATTTGTAGCGGGTGTAGGGACACTTTGTATAGACGCCCTTGTTCCCATCACGTCACTGAGGGTATGGAGCGACGAGAAATTAATAAGCATACCCCCTCAGTCGAACCTTCATTAGAGAAGCAGGCAATCCACAACTCACAGCGAACGACCAAGGGAACACCCTACCGCGTATTTAGTGGAAATTGGCGTAGTTAGTCTTGAGTGGAATGACTGAATGTTAGCGTATAAGTGAAAGTTTTTGTTGTATTATAACAAGAACGGGCTCACCAAATTATGTATCTTCAATACCAGCTTCATCTTCAGTATCAGGAGTGGTCCGATTTGATTAATTTGAGATCCGTCGACAAACTTGAAATAGCCAGATGGTTGATGATACGAATTTTCACCGAGTTTGAAAACGTCACCGACGGACCCAATGGTTGTCCGAGGAAACGCACCGGATGAAGATCACCATCCGCCGATGAGTTGCTACCAGGAAACGTTGATGTTGAAATCCGGAAAGCAGCTAAATTTTTTGCAACAGGCTCGGAAAATCCAAAAGATGTGTTCCTGAAGTCACGCTGGAAACCACCGTCAGGACGCATTTTCCGCGTCCACCACCTTCTCCACTGGATATCGGTAGACATAACGGCAATTTTTCGCACTTTTTGAAACGAAATTGTGGGAGGAAATTCACTCAATTGGTACTTTTTAAAACTCATAAAACAACATTGTTAAACCTCGTCGATTTGCGTGAAACTTTGTCCTAAGATATCCCTGTTCAAGAATCCGAGGTAAATTTTTCGATATCTTGTTCTAGAACATTCGAAAAAATACGTGTTTTCAATAATTTACAGGAACTCGTGATTAGTAGGGTGCCCAGAAAAAATGAACCCATGCTCAACAAGCGAAAAAATATTTTTTGGGTGATTTTAAGCATCTGTACTAATGTTGAGCGAAATTCGTTGAGATTAACCCATTGATACCCGAACCTGAAGTTGGTGTAAAGTAAGTAAAAGTAATTTGCTTGTTTTTGCAATTCCGTCGTGAAACTACTTACTTTTCCTGTCATTCTTGAACGGCGAAAAGGCCTACTTTTCTATACCAAAAATAAAAGAACCAAATAGTTACACTTTTCAAAATAAATGCTGAAAAGTTCTACTTTTCAGCACTGAAATGGATGCTAAAAACTATACATTTTTCAGCTCTTGTTTCGAAAAGTAATACTCTTCAAAAAAATTTTTATTTAAACGGTTTATTGGCAAAATACATGAACATTTGACTTATTATTTCCTATAAAAGGGTGTTTTTCGGAACTGCAAAAAATGATGTATGGAAATTGAAATTGCATAACTTGATTTTTTCAGCACACGTCGTTGAAAAAATCTTGTTTTTGCAACTTGTTGCATAAACTACTATTTTCGATTTGTGTGAGTAGCAGTTGATAACAATATTTAAAAAAATTCAAATATCATAAAAGCAACATATACGTTTTATAAAAACATTTGACTACAAACTATTCGTTTATATCTCGGATTAGTTTTTAAAAAGACGTAAGATCCAATGGTAAACAAAGCCTTATTTGCATCGGTGTTCGACCTACTGGCGAAAAAACAATTTCTTAAGATGCTTAAGATTGTTCATCTACACGTCTTTTTAGTGCCTCAAACTTTTACTTTAATGAAAAATGAACGAATAATAAATGAATAAATGAAATTTTGTTACAATTTTAAGAAAAACGAATACACTCAACTCCCGGTGGTTGGTTTCGTTTGACACTTTTTTAGTTTGTACCCCGTTGGTTGGTCAAAGTCAAACTAAAAAGTGACGAACTGTCACAAGGCGCTCACGCATACTATCAAAACAAACGTCTGCTCGGGGACCCCGTTCGTTTGACAAAAGTTGGTGTCAAACCATCGGGGTTTGAGCGTATTAGTGTCTGAGGTCACGGTGGCTCTTACTGCTTTTTGAAAACTCACCCGATATATCGACGTGAGAATGATAATAAATTATTCAAAAGTCATTCGATCGTGGGGGCTTTTTACTCCAAGTTATTTCAAATTATTTTGCAATTTTATCGGCAATTCATTCCACACTTGCGTAATCACTCGAGTTTCCTTAGCTGGCTCGTTGAGACAATCATGACGAACAAAACTAAAGGCTTAGAGAAGCATGCTCTTGAACAGATGGAGAAAAATTATTATTACACTTTAAAAACCTCCTCTCGACTAAATGAATGATCATAATTTATCAAACCGTGTGGTGTTGAGCAAATCTCCCTCCCTCTTCAACGATCCTTTCTCTTTTCACTTTATCCTCATGTACTCAACCAAAATCATGGTCTCAACTTTACTCGCATAACTACACCTAATGTTCACATTTTTGAATTGCACATAACCAACAAACACCTCATGATGATTGAAAAATGAATGATAATGATGATTATGACAATTTTCATACTTTTGTGCCCGGGTGACTTTTGATTGGCTTCATTGGTCAGCATGTGAGTACTGTGTTGTGCTACCATTCCATTCTCTTTCTTTCTGTTCGAAAACAGGGCCTCATCTCGTCTCTTGTTTTGTATTATGGTCCAGTCACTTGCGCAACAGGTTTTCTGCTCCCATGACACAGATTTCCGACCGCGTCAACGTCCAGCAGATCAAAATCGCGCTGAAAGCTGAATGGGGATGGACCCCCAAGCAGCATCAATGACAGCTCTTCATCACAACACCTCGGCTTCGCGGTTGATGAGGTTTCTGAATCATATTCGAGCGATTCTCTAGGAGTTTTTCATTTTTCTTAGACTGTCCTCACAGAATTTTTTTTTTCTAATGCCATTGTTCTTTTAATTTTCTGTAGCTAAATTCAATTTAATTTCACTGATTTAAAATTTAAAAAAAAATGATAATTTCCAGAGAACTGCCAATTTAGTGAATGGTAGCAGCATCGCCCAACAACGGTAGCATAAGCCATATAGTCGCAGCTTTACGAGACTTCTATTCAACCTATATTTAGCGAGGAGACTCTATTGAGCCCGTGATGCGTGGAAATTTATTGATTGATTGTTCGACGTGGGCCAAAGGTTGCATAACGCGACGCGACCGATCAGAACGTCTGGAGCTTTTGGCACAGACTCGCGTACACGCGCCCGACATCAAACCTGTAAGAGCAACCTGCTGAGAGCTTCGACGTTGCAGTAGTAGGTGGAATTAATGGTTGCCGGAGGGCGGACCACTAAGCTTCCCATTAAGCGATTAAGTCGAGAGAAGAAAAAAAACGTGGTAAACGTGGGAGAAACGTGGCTTTAACGATGAGCTTTCATGGCAAGGTGCAACGAGTAGTGAGTAGTGCGTAGTGCAATTGTTTCACACCGACTGATGACTGACTTGCTGACGGTTGGGCCTTAATTTCATGTAAACGATTGACCCTGACCGGGAGGTAACCGGCAAGTGGTGGTTTGCTCAGGCCCAAATGGCTTGTGGAAATGCAATGCTGCGTGTTAAAACTTATCTTCAAGAAGTTCTTTCTTGTTGAGCCTAAAGCTGCTGTTAGAAGGAGGGAAAATTGGCTTTGGGATTAAGGTAACAGAATTGTAGGACTACTTATGGGATGATCTTTTTCTTAAGATTTAATCCTATTTCTATCAAATTTGCTGATTTCCAGTGTAAAAACTAATAATTTTGCAAGGCTAGCGATACAAACTTGCTCATTTACTCCCTATTATTCTTAGGGAACCAAGGTACAAAAATTAAATATTTACCCTTTTTTCCAAATTGAATTCGGGGTTAATTTCAACTGCTTTTGTTTTGTGATCAACATAACTTCACTAGTTTTCAATTTGTTTCGTCAATCAATGCAGTGAGGCAACAATATTAGTGGCTTTGAAATGTCATCATTTATGGACAACCCGTTTTTTAAATTGTGTTTTTGATGTACCACAATTCGGATCCCAGATTTTTATGAAGTTCTGGAACCTCTTCAACCCTGGATATGTCAAAAAATCAAACCATCCACATTAACGACCCCCGGGTCTTTTGTGGTCTCTATTGCAAGTTTCTGATCGAACCTTGGAGTCCGAAGGCTTGAATGGCGAGAGCACCCAAACCTCTTTCTACTCCAAGGAACCTTGAACCCCAGTGTTTGAACTGACGACCTTTGGATTGCGAGTCCAACCGCCACCAGCGATTCCACCGGAGTAGGCTTGGTTTGGTGTGTTGTTTGTACTTATGGCAAAGAGACGACTCCTACACCTAGAATGACTTAACGGCCTAACAAACCAAGGCCGGGACCGACATTTTAATTCCTCATCCGATGGAAGGTTGAAGCAGATGAGAATCGAACCCAGAATCATCCGCTTATAAAGCGGACAGCGTAACCATTCGGCCACGCACTGCCACTGTGGCCGATATGTACCGGATAGTAATAGACGAGTTCTATGTTTCTATGATCAATTTTTCTATATTGATGTCTTTGTGAGGGGTGGGTCCAATTTGATCTCCATCCGCATTGACTGTTTATTGTTCCTGATTTTTTGTTTTTCTTTTGCTCTTCCTTCCTCTATATCTGTCTCTTTTATGTCCTTGGTTAGGGGATTCATCGATCTATCCGCATTGCCATACTATCGTTTTATTTTTATTTTTGTCTTTCTTCATATTTTCATTGCTTTTTTCAAACTTACTACCAGTCTTTTTGATGCGATACTGAGCCGATTTGCTCTCCATCCGCATTGACCTTTTCCCATCGCAGCGATTTCATGTCAAAAAGGAAGGATCCAAATTAAAAGTGCTCCGATTTTGCTCAAACATTTGGCATGCGAGGTTCTTGACCAAAATAATAAGACCTTTTTTTAAGATTAGGGTGTTCCTATTCGAAATAGGGTGGTCCAAGAAATTATGTTTTCGTCGATTTTAGCAAAAAAAAAGCAAAGCAATCCACTTTAACGGCCCCCGGGTCTTTTGTGGTCTCTGTTGCAAGTTTCTGCTCATTTCTAGGTGTCCGGAGGTTATGTGTGGTGAGTCACTCAAAACCTCTTTTACGCTAATGGACCGACGTTTTACTTCCCCATCCGATATCAAATCTCGTCTCGAAAAATGCCACCGGGTCCGTCTGAGATTGAACCCAGACCATACTGGGGTGAGAGGTTACCACGCCAACCACTGCGCCACCGGACCCGGCCGATTTTAGCATAAACCACTATTTTCCAAAAAAAATCATATCTCCGAAACGGCTTTACTAATTTTAGAGCGCCATGTTTCAAAAGAAATGTTGACAGTTGGGCTTTTAAGGAAAAATATGTTGGGGTCCAAAAAACTAGCTGAATATTTGAAAAGGTCCTATGAAAAATTTAATTTGCTGATTTGAGGTCTCGGGACCAAGAGCTCATATCGGAAAATATTTACCCCTCGATTTTTTCCCTGGTTACATATCCAAAATGGCGAATATCCATTTACAGTATTTGGATATATGATTTTTGAGCATAAAAACTGTTTTTTTGACGCGTCGCACGGAAAAACTGGATTATGACGGAAACGGGAAAAACTACTTTTTTCACTAAAACTGCGATAACTTAAAAATTTTAGTAATGAAGAATATAGTTATTTATAGTTTATTAATTGTACAATTCTTAAAGAATGACTAATTACTACATCAATCAATTTGTCAATTTCATGCTGTGTGAGGCCTGTTTTCCAGTCCTCTCAGACTTTCATATCGGAGTTTTTGGAGGTTACTGTCGCAAGAAGATTATTTTCCCCTGATGACACCGTGAGTGATTTTGATCTGCTCCTTTTTGGTCTAGGCAACCGCTACATAGGCCATCCTTGTGCCCTGTTGGTTATCAAATGAAATTAAAGTCAAATCACGTAGCAAAAGTCAATTATCACTTTATTCTTCTTTTACCAGGTACAGTGAATCCTCTTTTTACGCGGTGCGTTACTTTTTTCTAATTTGTCGATTTCTCTGGAACGACGAAACATTTTTGCAATGTTTTATAAGCAATTCGTAGGTTTTGTTCAGATCTACTAAACGCTTTTAAAGCATGCAAAAATATTGTAAAGTTTAAGAGCAATCTTCTAAACAAAAAGCGTAACGCCACCGTGTAAAAAAGAGGTTTCTCTGTATTTGGTATGAACACACTATATTGCTACATATTTTGAAAAAGCCTCCAGTCTGCTGATTGGTCACACTTTTGTATACAGCAATTCCCCACGAAAACAGCATGATTCGAAAAAAAAGTTCTCTGATCGGGCTCAAAATTTTTCTGGGGGATCCTTGGCTGAAATAATTAGACCCGTATTTTTTTGTTTGGCCATTAGGGTGACCTACGCCGTGTTAGGGTGGTCCGAAAAATGGCAATTTTCGTCGATTTTCGCAAAAACCACTTTTTTCAAAAAATCATATCTCCGCGCCATTTCATCCGATTTTAGCTGTCCTAGACGCAAAAGAAAGGTGATTAGTTTGGCTATTTGGGAAAAATAGTAAGAAGTTTCGAAAATCTAGCTTAACATTTGAAAAGGTCATATGAAAACTTAAAATGCTGTTTTGAAGGTCTCGGGACCAAAGAGCATATGTCTGAAAATATTTTTATCGGATTCCTCGGAAAATTTCACATAACATATCAAAAAATGGTGAAGTTATGTTTTCGATACTCTGAGATACGATTTTTTGAAAATAAAAACTGTGTTTTTCGACGCGCCACGCGCAAAAATTGGAAAATGACGAAAACGGGGAAAAATCGACTTTTTTCACTAAAACTGCGATAACTTTAAAATTTCAGCGATGACAGCGATGACCTATATATGGTACCAAAAGTTGCGTCTTTTAATTACGAAAATTTTAGTATCCTAACATGTATAGGTCATTGCTGAAATTTTAAAGTTATCGCAGTTTTAGTGAAAAAAGTCGATTTTTCCCCGTTTTCGTCATTTTCCAATTTTTGCGCGTGGCGCGTCGAAAAACACAGTTTTTATTTTCAAAAAATCGTATCTCAGAGTATCGAAAACATAACTTCACCATTTTTTGATATGTTATGTGAAATTTTCCGAGGAATCCGATAAAAATATTTTCAGACATATGCTCTTTGGTCCCGAGACCTTCAAAACAGCATTTTAAGTTTTCATATGACCTTTTCAAATGTTAAGCTAGATTTTCGAAACTTCTTACTATTTTTCCCAAATAGCCAAACTAATCACCTTTCTTTTGCGTCTAGGACAGCTAAAATCGGATGAAATGGCGCGGAGATATGATTTTTTGAAAAAAGTGGTTTTTGCGAAAATCGACGAAAATTGCCATTTTTCGGACCACCCTAACACGGCGTAGGTCACCCTAATGGCCAAACAAAAAAATACGGGTCTAATTATTTCGGCCAAGGATCCCCCAGAAAAAATTTGAGCCCGATCGGAGAACTTTTTTTTCGAATCATCATCATCATCATCATCGTGGGGAATTGCTGTATATTTAATCAATTTCTTTAGACAAAATATTTATATTAACAAGATATATCATGGAATATGAAAAGGAGCTTTTATATGCTCGTTACACATCCAAATTTATGTTGAATATAATACACAAAAGATAATGATTCATTTTACTTTATTACAATTCATTTGAGGTTCTAAAAATCAAAAAAAGGTTTCTATATAAACTGGATGATGTCATACCAAAAAGGTAAAGTTAAAATTACCCTAGTGGAGTCACGCTGTTATTTTTTGCAATACCCCTTCAAAAGTCAGTGGTTGAAATAAAATTTGCATTTTTTCCAATAAACCTGCACACACTCGACAACCTTTCCATGCAGTTTGAACCAATATTCGCAAACGACCAAAACCACCCCGACCCGTACCAGATTGACTGGAGAAAACTTGTTTCTTGATGGGCTTTATTTTTATCCTCTTACGGCAAGAAGTGACCACCGCCGCCGCCGTAAGACGCCAACGGCGAAGGTCACCAAACACAGCCAGTTCTCAAATGTCACATCGTGAGTCCCGCTGTACCCCCTTATTGCTTGAAGGCCTAACAATATTTGCATTAGAAATTTTTGTCCCACAAAAAGGTACTAATTGAATAGGTAAGTTACGCTGGAATTCCACAAACATTTGTTTCTCTCATCAGCATGATATCAAGGGTTATCAAGCGAACATGTGTTACATCAAATAAGTGGAGATAATGGCAATGATGAAGCCAAGTTAACACGCACGTGGTGGTGGATGGCGCACATTTTACGCGGGAAAATTTCTAAACAATGGCGGTTCGCTTTAACTCTTTTGACGTAAAATTATTCATAATTAATTGACTACTTGCTTATCTGCTCGTACACATTGCCTTCATGGGATGCAGGGAGATCCGCGTTTACTGAACAGTTGTAACTGATTTTTTACAATTTTGTTTCCTTATTTAACATTTTTATCAGATCAAGAACATGGAAGAACTGAAAAAAAGTTTTTTATGGTTCATCTCTTTATTACAACATTTTTATCAAATTTTCTAAAAACAATTAGATTGCTGTGACCAGCTGCATCCTCTTGAAATTCATAACCATGTTTTCAAACCCCAAATGAAAGTGAACGTCTCTTCACACAAAAAAACAGGTGGTCGCAGATGTTTGTACACACTCTGGCAGCAGTTTGCCAATTCCAGCGCCAACATCTGCGCAAAACGACTGCACGCAGAGGAAAAATAAATCCTAACCTCTATATGGTGGATTTATGGTGATTTGAACGCTTTATTTCGCTTTCTTGGCTCTGCCAAGCTGAGAGCGACGTTCAGGTCTTGTTGGCGTTTGATGCAATCAACGCGTTGATCGTCAACAGATCGTCACCGAGATCGGAAAAGGGGTCCAGTACGGTGACAACTCGGTGCCGTTGACAAACCCGCGGGTGAAGGTTTCGCCGTCCCGCGAACGTCCGGACGTTGTTTTTCTCTGCTTCAAAGTACCCTTTTACAGGTTACAGGTTTTCTAAGCGCAAGTAAAAAGAGAAAGTTTGACCGAGAACTGAGACTGCTGCACATGCCGATACAGACGACGAGGAGTTGAAGTCTTTCTGCAGAAACAGGAGTTCGGGCCTGATCGATGGCTGTCGTTTGATGTAATCACCTCGGCAGTTCATTAACCTTCCATATTGACCCGGTAGTTAATCTTTCAGCAAACGCCACAAACGCTAAGTGATTTAGAAATTAACCTTTACAACAAAAGTCAAACTATTGGCTGTTGAACAAATTGGTCGTGCGGGGTGCCCGAATAACCATGATTACGACTACCCAAAGGGCTTGAGGTATAGGAACAGGTTTTGGGGCGGCAATGTTTTGAAATCCACTGCCCTTTCACCGTGAAGAATAGAAAAGAAATAAAAGACATGAATGGACTCTGTTCCCCCAGCCCAATAATAAACTCTATTGTGTGTCGCCTCGAGACGAAAATCGGCAGTACCGACGAAAGTGAAGCAAAAGAGTTGTAGCGCAAGGAGGTGTTGATCGCAACCTGTTGATCGCGGCCTGACGAAACCAACCAGCAAACGATGGTCATTCAGAGTAGTTCTCTTCAGAAAATTTTCCATTTTCAGTTATTTTGTACTTTTTGAATCTGCAATAATCTGCAATAATCAGCAAAAACTTTAATTTGAAAATTTGTTGTTTTTTAACTGAAGGGTTATTGAATTAAATTTTGAAAAATGCTTTAAAAAAGCTAAATCCGTTTCCTCGAGACTAATTCTTCATTGATCAACGTCCGCCGAGATGCCGCCCCCTGTGATTGGATCGTGGGCACCGGCCAGTGGCAATCATCGATGTAAAGTCAAAACCTGTTTGGCAGTTTTGCCTTTATTTTTAATAACAGCGCGCGCGCGCCAAAATAGAAACTTTGGCCAGATAATAGTACTTCCGATACGGTTAGCTTTTGACCAAAACTTTCCTCACGATCGATCGGCCAAACGTAATCATCATGCAAGCTACACACGCATTCAAAAGTCGCGTATTTTTTGGGCGACTTGAACGCCCGAGAGAAAAAAAACTAAATAAACAAAAGTGAAGCAATTATGTTGCGGGTTTGTTTCGTTTAGAAAAAAAAAAACGCAAAAATTCGCCAATAAAAGTCTGCTTGGCAACTTGAGCAGCTGTTTTCTTCCGGAACTTGAAGTGTGTTCCCCCCGGAAAGATCAACCAAGTCGCGTGAGTTGGAAAGGTCCAACCGAACACCCGATTTGTTGTGAACGGTTTAACGCGGTGTAATTTGACCTTTCCCAATCTGCCGTGGCCGGCCACGGTGCGTTCCAAAACCGGTCCCGGGAGACCAGCGCATGTGCGCGCATCACCACGGACCGTAAAACGAATTATGTAAACGAAGATGAATGGTTTGTTATGCCGTCCGTAGCAAAATAAAACTCTCTTTCCTCAGATATGAGGAAATTGGACCGTAAAACCTTCAAAAAATATTAAAATTCTACACGGTAGACCACAGCCAGTTCTATAGAGCTCACTCGGACGGAACTCAACATTTCCTATTTACTCAAGAATTTTCCCTTTCAAGCCGTAGTCTGTAATGCCTCACGAACCGTGAAGGTTTTTCAAGAGGTTCTGAGGCGTGCGCGCGCTCAGTTTCCACACATGTCGGTCAGGTCAAACCGGACTGGTGGTCGGGGTGGACGTAACTTGACCGTGACCAGAACCGAGTTATTCAATCTCCGCCGAAAAGTGCGGCAGCGGCGATGAGCGGGCACGTACTCTCGCTACTGGGTGGATCGTTGCGGTTCGTTGACTTTGGCGTTGTTTTTAACTGATAATGTATGGATTGAGAATTTATTATATAATTGGCTTGATTTGATAAAACTGAAATGAAGGTAGTTGGTTATGATAGCTGCTAGTTTTGTACGATCTTGATTAAAGATTTAATGTTCAAAAATAATATTAGAGCAATTCTCTGAGATTTCGGTCATTTGATTTTTTCTGATTTTTTGAGATTAAATATGTCTTTATTGAACTTTCTTATAATAATTACATTTCATTTACATTCTAAGTGGTATGGCTACATGCTCTTCATCTTTGTTATATTTTTCGTTTTCTTATTAACTGTTCACATTCATTTATTTGTTTCAAATTGTTTTACATTTTTGCATTAAATCGAATACATTTGGGTAAAAAAGAAAAAAAAATCGCTTTAACAACTAATCCTAACTTAAAACTAAAAAATAAATTCATTGAAATATTCAAAATCATTAGAACGAGTAAACTACGAACTGTATTTTAAGATAAATCCTCCAAGCGTTCTTACTTGTTCCGCACGAGTTTTGCAACCACGCAGTGTTGTTGTCATCTCGATGAAAATGTTCAGAAGTTCTTGTGGTGAAAACAGGTCACTACTGCCTTCATCCGTTGATGCTGGTTGGTTTTCCTTCGGTTGCTGACTGAAACCAGGAGGTGTTGTATGCTCTGCAACTCTTTGCCGCTGATTCAACGGCAATGGCTGCAGATTTGGAACCACTCGAACAGATCCCGCTCCAGGTGACGCCAAAGCAGGAAAATCCACGTCCGTGAAAGTTGGTGGTGTTTTGCGACGATTTGGTTGGTGCCTCGTCGTCGCTTGCTGCCGAATTTTTACAAACTCAGCTCGTTTTGGGCAGCTCCGATTCTTGGTAGAATGGTCGCCGCCGCAATTGAAGCATTTCGCTTCGATGTTCTCGTTGATTGTTTCGCAAGCTTGAGTTTTGTGCTCACCTCCGCAGGTTGCACAACGACTCTTGATGAAACAGTTCCTTCCACCGTGTCCAAACTGCAAGCAGTTCGAACACTGTGTCACGTCACGGTGCACTGGACGATAACGTTCCCAAGTCACGATGATGTTGAAAATTGCCCGAACTGCTTTCAGCTCAGACGGCGTTGTCGATCCTTTCTCGAGATGAACCAGGTACAGTTGATCACGATACTTGATGTCCTTGTTGTGTCTCGTCATCTTGAAGACTTCGAGCACGTTCAACTTAAGGGTGTTGAGCTCTTCTTTCAGCACACTCACATCCATGTCGTACAGGCCTCGGAGGACCTGTTTCATGGGGCGTTTACCTGGATCGTCATGGCTGTAGTATTCAATCTTTGTGTTGTTCAGGAAATCCCGAACGTAGTTGTAATCCTTTCTGGTAGGTAGCAGAATTTTGAGTCCATCAGCACACAAGCGAATGGAAGCTCGTAAAGCACCAGATTTGATAAACCCGGTCAGCCACTTTCGCACCGAATCCGAAGACGATGTTTTCACAAAAATGGGTGGCAACTTTTCCCGTCGTTCAAATTCTTCCTTCTCGCTCACGTCCACAGGGAGGGTAGCGAACTGGTTTCCAGACGAATTTTGAGCGTCCTTGCTCAAACTGCCTGGCTTTGCAGGTAGCGCTTCGGCATTCTTTAGCTTCTTCAAATCTGCCGATCCTGCTGGTGAGGACCGCCTCTTTTTCTTGCCGTGAGGCATTTTTGCACTTTTTAAGCACTTTTTTGGTTTGTGAGGGACGCACGTCTGACTCGCTTCTCTGCTGATCGCAGACTCTTGATTTTTTCTGTATTTTTTAATCCGGCTGAAACTTTTTTGGTGCCTTTGGTATGCCCAAAGAAGCCATTTTGCATCATTAGTTTGTCCATATAATTTTCCATACAAATTTGGCAGCTGTCCATACAAAAATGCTATGTGAAAATACAAAAATCTGTATCTTTTGAAGGAATGTTTTGATCGATTCGGTGTCTTCAGCAAAGTTGTAGGTATGGATATGGACTACACTGAAAAAAAATTATACACGGTTAAAAAATTTTGGTGATTTTTTTTCACTTTTTGTCACTAAAACTTGATTTGCAAAAAAACACAATTTTTAATTTTTTTTATTTTTTGATATTTTTTAGAGGACATTAAATGCCAACTTTTCTGAAATTTCCAGAATGGGCAAAAAATCTTTGACCGAGTTATGATTTTTTTAATCAATACAATTTTTATCAAAAAATCGCAATATTGGTCACAAGAAAATTGATGTTTTCTAAGTCTCGCCCAAACAACCCACCATTTTCTAATGTCGATATCTCAGCAACTTATGGTCCGATTTACAATGTTAAAATATGAAACATTCGTGAAATTTTCTGATCTTTTCGAAAACAATATTTTCAAAAAATTTAAATCAAGACTAACATTTCAAAAGGGCGCAATATTGAATGTTTGGTCTTTTTGAAATGTTAGTCTAGATTTAAAAATTTTCAAAATATTTTTTTCGAAAGGATCGGAAAATTTTACGAATGTTTCATATTTTAACATTGTAAATCGGACCATAATTTTTTGAGATATCGTCATTAGAAAATGGTGTGTTCTTTGGGTGAGACTTAGAAAACATCAATTTTCTTGTTTTTAAACTTTTGCATTGCAATATCTCAGCAACTAAGGGTCGTATCAACAAAGTCCGAAAAAGCAGAATATTGAAAATTTTCTCAGCTTTTCAAAAATATTTTTTTCAAATGTGGGCAAACATGGATACTATTTTTAAAAAAAATCAATAACTGCGACTATTATGAAAAAAGTTACATAAAAATGGCTATAACTTGAAAACGGTGCATTTATCAAAATTTCATTAAAGTACTTTTTGATTGCAGATTCAATTTTACATCAAAAAATCAAATCGAAAAATTTTTGCGACCAATATTTCGATTTTTTGATAAAAATTATATTGATTCAAAAAATCATAACTCGGTCAAAAAATTTTTGCCCGTTCTGAAAATTTCTGAAAAGTTGGCATTTGATGTCCTCTAAAACATATCAAAAAATAAAAAAAAATTAAAAAATGTGTTTTTTTGCAAATCAAGTTTTAGTGACAAAAAGTGAAATTAAAAATCACCAAATTTTTTTTTACCGTGTATCATTTTTTTTCAGTGTAGTCCATATCCATACCTACAACTTTGCCGAAAAAACCAAATCGATCAAAAAATTCCTTCAAAAGATACAGATTTTTGAATTTTCATACATCATTTTTGTATGGACAGCTGCCAAATTTGTATGGAAAATTATATGGACAAACCAATGATTTTTTTTTTTTAATTTATATTTATTTTGATTTTCTTTTCCATGTACATTCATTCAGTTAAAATATTATTGAGTGTCCAATCACAATCGATGACTTTTCACCTCAATTTTAAATACTAGCAACTTTCATTTATTCATGAAATATTGTAGCTTTCGCTATTCAGTGATTTTAAATGTAGGAGGTCCTACATGTACAAAAGGGAAAAGGGATACCTTAAAACTAACTTATAAACTATATAAAGAGCGGATCAATGCAGCTGAAGACTGCAATGATTTTTGTCGAAATGCATCAATTATCTTATTGGACATAACATCCAAAGTGTCAACTTCGGCTAATTGATGAAGTTCACTGGTGCTGAACCAGGAGGAAGTTTCAGAAACATTTTCAGAATTTTGTTCTGAATCCTCTGAAGTTTTTCTTCCTGGTTAAGCAACAGCTTGTCCAAATCGGCACAGCATAAAGCATGGCAGGTCTGAAAATTTGTTTATAAATTAACAGTTTATTCTTGAGACAAAGTCTAGAATTCCTGTTTACAAGTGGATACAAACATTTAATATATTTGTTACATTTAACCTGGATACTTTCAATGTGATCCTTGTAAGTAAGGTTTTTGTCAAAAGCAAGTCCAAGATATTTCACTTGATCCTCCCACTTTAAATTTACCACATTCATCTTTATAATGTGATGACTTTTTGGTTTAAGAAAATCAGCCCTTGGTTTGTGAGGGAAAATAATAAGTTGAGTTTTTGCAGCATTTGGAGTAATTTTCCATTCTTTCAAATAAGAATTGAAAATATCCAAGCTTTTTTGTAATCTTCTTGTGATGACACGAAGACTTGGCGGAGATGCTTGTATCATCAGCAAAAAGTTATTTCTGACATCCTGGGGGCAAATCAGGCAAGTCAGAAGTAAAAATATTGTATAAAATTGGACCCAAAATGCTTTCTTGAGGGACGCCAGCACGTACAGGTAGTTGATCAGATTTGCTGTTCTGATAACATACCTGCAGAGTACGATCCGTCAAATAATTTTGAATAATTTTCACGATGTAAATCGGAAAATTAAACCTTTTCAATTTCGCAATCAAACTTTATGCCAAACACTGTCAAATGCTTTTTCTATGTCTAGAAGAGCAGCGCCAGTAGAATAGCCCTCAGATTTGTTGCTTCGAATTAAATTTGAAACTCTCAACAACTGATGAGTAGTTGAATGCCCAAGGCGAAATCCAAACTGCCCATCAGCGAAAATTGAATTTTCATTAATATGCGTCATCATTCTATTAAGAATTATTCTTTCGAATAATTTACTAATAGATGAAAGCAAACTAATGGGCCGATAGCTTGAGACTTCAGCAGGATTTTTATCCGGTTTTAAAATCGGAACTACTTTGGCATTTTTCCAACTACTGGGAAAATATGCCAAATCAAAACATTTGTTGCAAATTTTGACCAATCTACTTAAAGTTGCTTCAGGTATTTTTTTAATTAAAATGTAAAAAATGCCATCCTCACCAGGGGCTTTCATATTTTTAATTTTTTTGATAATAGATTTTATTTCATTCAGATCCGTATTAAAAACATCATCTGATGAAAACTGTTGTTCAACAATATTCTGAAATTCTATTGAAATTTGATTTTCAATAGGACTCAGAACATTTAAGTTGAAATTATGAGCACTCTCAAACTGCTGAGCAAGTTTTGAGCTTTCTCCCCATTAGTTAATAGAATATTATCACCATCTTTTAAAGAAGGGATTGGTTTTGAGGTTTCTTAAGAACCTTTGAAAGTTTCCAAAAGGTTTGGAATAAGGTTTAATTTGTTCGACATCTCTTGCGAACTTTTCATTTCGCAGGAGAGTGAATCTGTGGTCAATAACCTTTTGCAAATCTTTTTGAATTCGCTTCAGTGCAGGATCACGAGAACGTTGATACTGTCTTCGGCGAACATTTTTCAGACGAATCAAAAGCTGAAGATCGTCATCAATAATGGGAGAATCAAATTTGACTTGGACTTTAGGAATAGCAATATTCCTAGCATTCAAAATTGCATTAGTTAAAGATTCCAAGGCTGAATCAATATCAGCTTTGGTTGCTAAAACAAAATCATGATTTAAATTGTTCTCAATATGATGCTGATACAGGGCCGTAGCCAGGATTTTTGTTCGGGGGGGGCTTGGGTGCAAAAATTCAAGGAGCATAAAAATCTGCAAATCATTTATACCATCACTTGGTTTGTGGTATAATTACTGAGATGAATTGTAAAATTGTAATGTAATGTATGCAAAAAAGTTTTCGAAGATTTTCATATTAAGTTTTCAATGTCTTTATTGAAGAAACTCCTTCGTCATTTTTTTTTTCTTTATTTTAACAGCTAGTTTGTATTAAAGGAGTAGAGAAAGTGTTTTTTTTTAACATTTTCTTGAATTGTTTAATTGTAATCAAATTTCGTGATAAACGTCGCTAAATTTAACTTAACTTGAATCAAATTTTTGAAAGCAAAAAAAATTTTTTAAACTAATATCGATTTATCTAACCATAAGTATTTTGTTTTCTGTCTCTGTATCTGTATCAGCTGTGTGATAATTGTGATGGTTTATCTAACATTTTTCATTTTTTCTAGCACAACATAAAACTCATAACTGGAATATTTGTTTTCCTTAAAATTTTATAAACAAACTTAAACAATGTTTTATTTTAATTCTTCTAAGCTATTGAAGCCATTTCATATTTTGCGAAGCTCCTGGTGCTCTCAAAAATAAATAATTTTAATGAAATACAAAAAAATATAATCGTTGAAATTTCAGCTTCTGAAGTGTCTCCATGGTAATTGGACGACCCTATAGGCCTATAATAAATAACTGTTAATAAATAGATTTGAAGAAAAAAAATCAGTGCCTGTGTTTAATTTTAATGTGCTAAAAAATTTAGATAAAATGTATTAAATTAATTTTTAACGCCAAAATATTCACTGGAAGAGTTGTTAATAATGCATATGTAACCATTTTTAAATGCATATGTAACCGTTAAAATTTTCCTCGATTGCATCAAACATTAAAACGATTCATGTTTAACTTTAATATTCCGATTAAGCGCCATTTTCAAATTCATTACTCATTGTATTCTGAAAATTGGTCCAGAATTTGAGCAAAAATAAAATTTTAAAACATTACAAAAAAATTTAATCAGATCTTAATTCTAAAAATATTTTTTTAATAAAATTTCAATCTATCGTTGCAGTGCTGCTTATCTTCGAAATTAAAAAAAAAAATTAAAAATAAAATTTTCTGATCGAATAAACGGTTAAATTTAAACCAAAGAGTATCAAAAAGACATTATTAAAGATATCCAGAGTCAAAATATTTAAAAGTCTATGAATTCATAGAAATCATTAATTTATCGATAAAAAAAATAAATCCACAGTAAGCTTTAAAGTGCATATTTCGTTAAAACACAAAAATTAACATTATCCAATTTATTGTAAATAGTGTACAAACTGTTTAACAAGTATTTCAATGAAAATGATATAACAGCAACATCAAGCAAAACTTGTATTGTTCTTATCGTGTAAAGACTCAGAACCATTGGAGATTGATCTATTAGTTCCTGAGACACATCTTCTTGAAATAAAATAAAATGTACGATAAAAATTGTAAATGCGAACACGATTAACAAATTAAATTCTTCAATTCACTTATTTATTTATTTTGAAATAAGTGTCAAAACTATATTATTTTTAAAATAAGTTTTGATAACCAATATGATTTTACAAGATAAAGGGGAAAAATAATGTAAATTGGCTGTGGTGGTTCTAGAAAAGACTCTCTGAATATTTCTAAGCAAAACAAAAAAACACTCGAATGAAATCCTTTTTTTTTCTATTTCTGGGATCTAATCATGTTTAATAATTTGATGATTGAAAATTATTTTTTGAATATCTTTATTTAAAAATGATAAAAAATGTTTTTTTTATAATTTAAGGATTTTTTTAGTTGTAATTATTTTATTTTTTTTATGTATTTGATTTTTTTCATTTTTGGAATTTCTGATTTTTTTGAAATTATCATGTGTAATTATTATCTTAAATTTTTGTTTTAAAAGTACAGAATACTTTATGTAAGAATTCTTAAATCAATTACATTTTTCCTGTAAATCAAATCTTAGTCTGAATTTTGCTACAAGAACTATATTTTACATTCAAACGAAAATTTAAAAAAATGTCCTGTTGTACGGAGACTCTTAAAACTCCATACAAAAAAATCTCAGGAAACGGTAAAGAAAAGGTTTACGAAAAGACTTCTCGCGGTACGCAGCTGAAAAGGAACAGAAACAAAAAGCGTCGTTTGATATTTCTTCGGGTGCAATATGTGTTGATGAGATTTTGATTTGTTTATTTGGATGCCACTGAAAATAACGTTTGAAAATAATGTATTCGCTTAAATAATATTGAAAAATTGCCTCATGAAGCTGACTATCAAAACGTTGAATCTTAAAATGCTGAAATAAGGGAAAAGCCATTACAATAATCACTTAATTTTCTGGTAAAAATAAATAAATTTAGGAATACTAGAATTCAAACATAAAAATATTTAAAGCATCCAAAAATTAAGAATGAAAAAACATAATTTATTGGATTTTGAATAACTTAATTTTAAAATGATATTTTTTTTAGTTTAGGATTTCTTAAGTTTTAATTATTTTAGGCGTCATCCATAAAGTACGTACGCTTTTAGGGGGGGAGGGGAGGTTACCGTAGGTGTGACAAGATGTGACGAAGGGGGGAGGGGGGGTTGACTTTACTGTGACGTCACGCTAGGTTTTTTTACGAACGCATAATATTATTTCAAATTGTGCACAATTAAATGTGAAGCTCTTTTCTACAATGTCTTGCTTACTTTTATTAAGAAGCATCACATTATAATTGATTCTATAGTCACAATTCTATTTTTTTATTCAGCTTGAACTTAAATATTTTGCAATTTCTGGCTCGATACAACAAATGCTTTGAAAGCTTTTGTTTGAACTTATTAGATACAAAGCTGTGAAAAACAGTTTTCAAGATTTTTTAAGACTTGAATGTTATGACAGGTCTTCTGATTTTTATAAGGTACAAATCTGGTTTTTTATATATTAATTCTTTAAAAAAAAAATAGTTGAGTGTATTTTGTTATACAACCCGTCATTTTTCTTCATATGAAAATTGGCAAAAATACAAAATAACATTATTTGAGAGTATAAAAAAATAAAATCAAAATAAATACTAGAAAAAATCCCATCGAAAACAAGGGGAGGGAGGGTTTGGCAAAATGTGACGTACTTTTTGAGGGGGGGTTTGACCTTGCGTGACAAAGTGTGACATAGGGGAGGGGGTTAATTTTGGCCGATTTTGCGTGACATACTTTATGGATGACGCCTATTAATTTTTCAGTTTTAGATTTTTTAATTTTTGGAATTTCAGATTTTTTGATATTATTCTGTTGAATTGCTATCTTAAATTTTTTATGTTTTTATTTTATTTATTTTTGATTTCTGGCATTTCTTTGTCTTATACCAAAAAATTTGAAATCAAAAATTATGAAAGTTTAGAAATTTGAAAGTGTAAAATTTTTATTTTTTTTTTATTTTTTTTCACCTCCGTGTAAGCACGAGAGCAAGCAGCAGCCAAGTGCTCAGTGCTCTATCGTTTTTTCGATTTTTTTCGCCGTAAGTTACCGTGTTTACCCGCGAGTTTGCTCCTGCAGCATGCCAAAGGCCGGCCGTGGCCGTGGCAGTTCGAGTGCGGCCTCGAAAAACCCGCGAAGTTCGTCTACCGGCCGCGTGCAAAAAGGTAAACAAACCAACGCCGTGTCGACCGCCATCGCGCAGGGGAGCGTGAGCGCAGAAGGCATCGACAAAAAGTTACTACATCCCGGATATGTTCCAAGATCACCAGTGCGAACCCGTTCCGGTACTTCCGGTGCCACGACCAACACGTCAACATCCGCCAACATTCCCATCAGGAACGAGTTCCAGATGCTGAGCGACGATAAATGAGATGTTACTGAATGGAACAATGTTCAAATCTGCAGCTCAATTTTTAAATATTGGATCCATAATCTACAAAAACTGAGCCCGGCAATGGACAGGCAAATTACTTAGTTTGATCAATCAATTTTTGATTCTCTATCTTACAAATTATTTCTGGGAAGAGAACACACAATCATTGATTTTGAGATTTTTTAAGGTAGTTCAATTTAAAAAAAAAATGGAAAAAATTTCGGGGGGGGCTGCAGCCCGGAAGCCCCCCCCCTGGCTACGGGCCTGTGCTGATACCTGTCCCAATTAGCTTTGTGGTAATTAAACACAGAACTATTGGGTCTGGTAACTGCTTCATGAGAAAGTGAAAAAGTTACTGGAAGGTGATCAGAATCAAAATCAGCATGAGTCACTAAAGGACCACAATACTGACTTTGATTTGTCAAAACCAAATCAATTATTGATGGATTTCTAACAGAAGAAAAGCAAGTTGGCCCATTCGGGTATAAAACCGAATAAAGACCAGAAGTGCAATCTCTGACTAGAATTTTACCATTGGAATTTACTTTTGAATTATTCCAAGATTGGTGTTTGGCATTAAAATCACCGATGATCAAAAATCGAGATCTATGCCGAGTAAGTTTATTCAAATCCCCTTTGAGATAATTTTTATTTTCCCCAGTGCATTGGAATGGTAAATATGCAGCTGCAATCATAATTTTCCCAAAAGAAGTTTCAAGTTCAATGCCCAAACTTTCAATAACTTTTAACTTAAAGTCACGTAAAGTGCTATAAGTCATACTACGGTGGATAACTATTGCAACTCCACCGCCATTTCGATTCATTCTGTTATTGGTAAGTGCCAGTTTTTAAAAATGTTTCGGTTATAACAGCAACATGCACGTTATGAACTCGTAAAAAGTTGAAAAATTCATTTTCTTTCGCTTTTAAAGAGCGAGCATTAAAATTCATAATATTGATGAAATTACTTAGATCCATGATTAAACTTCAGGGTAAGAACAACATCATTCGCAAATTTTAATCCAATCTGGATAGCTTCCATCATGGATGTAGCATTACTCATTGTTTGAATCAAACCAAACAGTGAGTTTTGCAAAAAAGTCATTTTTTCAAACGTAACATCGCCGAGATCAGAAGATCCCAAAACGTTGCCAGCAGAAACATTTTCAAATGAAATTTGAGGTACCTGCCCAATTTGAAAATTGGTAGAGGATTTAAAATTCGTAGATGAACCCGAACCCGAAACGACGTTGGCATAAGAAATGCCATTGCTGTTACCTAACTTTTCCACGGTAGGGGTATTTCTAGCATTGTTCGAGTGAGACAGCACGAACGTTTGATTTAAAGATGCAGGTACAACCTGACTTTGAGAAAATTTCGGTTTGGATTTCGGCTGATGCTTAGCACGAGAATCCAAAACCTTTTTTCTGATGGGGCAATCCCAGAAATTTGATTTGTGATTTCCACCACAATTTGCACATTTAAATTGGGTGACTTCTTTCATGGGACAATTGTCCTTGTCGTGAGAAGAATCCCCGCAAACCATGCATTCTGGAACCATGGCGCAATGATCAGTACCGTGACCGAATGCCTGGCAACGCCGGCACTGGGTCAGATTCTGGCCATTACCGCCATGTTTCTTAAAATGCTCCCACTTTACCCGTACATGGAACAAAAACTGAACTTTGTCCAAAAGTTTCAAATTGTTGATTTCATTTCTATTGAAATGAATCAGATAAAATTGTGAAGTCAAACCAAAGCGAGAAATATTCCCGTTTGATTTTTTCTTCATTGGTATTACTTGGGATGGGGCAAAGCCAAGCAACACCTTAAGTTCGTTTTTGATCTCATCCACCGACAAGTCGTTGGAGAGACCTTTCAGGACCGCCTTGAATGGACGAGCATTCTTGGTCTCATACGTGTAGAAATTGTGTTTGTGGTTTTTCAAATAACCAACAAAAGTTTGGTGATCTTGTAAAGATTCCGTCAACAAGCGACATTCTCCTCTTCGACCAAGCTGGAACGAAACCTTCAAATTGCAAGTTTCCTTGCAATTCTTCAGTTGCGTTCGAAAGCTGGCCAAATCGGAGACGGAAGTCACTACAATTGGCGGAGCCTTTACTCGTTTCTCGACGGCAGAAGGCTCAGTACGAGGAGAAGGATCCTTGTCAACAGTTTCGGATAAAACACCGAAACTGTTTGCCAATGGAATTGGAGGATTGACCTCACTTTCAGAATCAGAATCAGACCTCGGATGAGGCTGTTTTCTTTTTCTGTTTCCGTTAGCCGATTTAGCGTTCAAACGCTTCACCGACGTAACGACCAAATCTTCAGAAGATTTGCGTTTACCTTTGTTTTGACGCATTTTGCAAGCAAAGTTCTCTTAAAAAGATGGCTTCGTTTGTAAAATACAACAAAATTTCAGGTGGGGTTAGTCTTGAAAAGACTGTTTAGAATTTGGGAAAATAACTCAGGTAGTCTTTAAAAAGACTGTGATTTTTTTTGTTGAAATAACTCTGAGCTTAGGTAGTAAAAAATACCGCAGCTCTAGTGTCCGTTCACCTCGAAGGTTCGCAAGACACTGACAAACTAATGATGCAAAATGGCTTCTTTGGGCATACCAAAGGCACAAAAAAAGTTTCAGCCGGATTAAAAATACAAAAATTAAAATTAAAGATAAAAGAACGATTCCGTAGAGAACTGCTCATTACTAAAAACATTCTGACTGGCTTATTTACTGAAAATATTTTTTTCTCTTCTTTCAGGCAAATAAACACGACTCTACACTCAGGTAAGATTAAAACTACAAATCATAATTTAAGTTGTTTAATGTATCATGTTGAGTGAAATTTTAAATCAAAAGCTTGGAATCAAAGCTTATTCTCAACGCTCAACGCAAGAACATAAAACTGCTTGAAACGTACACATAAATTTATAGTCTAGCATCAACAGTAAACTGCTGAGACATTTTATAGCCTGCAGAACAATTGAATCAGTTTTACGAGAATTCCAACGAATTCTGTACCGTGTCCAGTCTGAATTCCAAGAAATTTTCAATTAATCAACAGTTTGTCCGACTGCTTCTGCTGCAAAGTCCATTATGTCACACCACTGATGTTAATCCCATTAGAAGGCATTAATTGAAAATTAATTAGAGCGACATCCAACCAGCAGGGCTGAGGGCGCCCTCTTAGTTGGTAAGAGCCGGAAGCACCGCTAACAAGAAACAGGTCCCATCGGATTTATTCAAAGCATGTAGAAAGCGGTGACAAAAAGAAGCAATAAAACAGTTCCAGCAAAGCATTGTGAACAACAAGACAAAATACGATAAAAATGTACAGGACAGTCAAAATCGGAGATGATACAACTTGTGAAGTGAAAAAATGAATATGAGAGATGTAACTTTACACTAGATTCTGTGTGATTGCATTCAAATTGCATTTTATCATTAAAGAATCACACAGCATTGGAAAAAACACTAAAGTGTCTTCAATGAGTTTTTACTGTGACTTGAGCTGCGTCGTACGCACTGCGCGTAATTGACAAGTGAAATAAATATGCATGAAGCCGGAGAAAATTGTGCATGAAATTGATATCGAACTATTGTAATTCAAGCCTCGGCCCGCATCTCATCATCGAGGGAGCATTTCTCATTCGTTCATTCACCGCGCCGTATTTACGATGGAAGTCTTTCGTGCTGTTTGAATTGTACGTAAAACAAGTTGGACACACTTGAAGAGGGCCGTACTGATCGAATCGTGTTGGGTTCGGTCAGGATTTCGAGCACCGAATGACAACGTGGTGATCAAGTTGCTGTTATGTAAAACTGAAAATATTTGATATTGGGGGGAGGGATTGTTATAAAATGTTCAATATTATTGTATCAATTTGCTGACATATCAAAATATGGGCAGTCATTTTCAAAATTTTAAGAAATTATAAAAAAGTTGTTTTTGGCGTATTTATCAAATTTTAAAAGTGCTTTGATAATATTCGAAAACTTGTATCTTGAGACGAGATTTTCTGATTGATTTGGTGTCTTTGGCTAAATTATAGGTTATAATAAAGACTATTCAGAAAAGGGAAAAGGGACCATTCATAAACCACGTGGATATCTTAAGGGGGGGGGGGGGTCTTTGTGTGGAGATTGTCCACGATCCATACAATAAAGTTTTTTTTTTTTGTATGGACAATTGTCCACGAGAGGAGGGGGTGTAACAGATTTCCAAAAAAATGTCCTCGTGGTTTATGGATGGTCCCAAATGCTGATTTTTTTATTTCACTTTATTAGGGACATTCTACCGAGATTCCGACCATCTCTCCAATGATAGCAATCATATGACTCCTGTCACCACGCAGCATACAAAGAGAGAGACAAAAAAGAGAAAGAGCACGTAGTCTCGTTCGGGCGGCTGCTTGAGTGGTGCTCATTTTTCGTTCGTTTCGTCTTCGTGTTTACGTTCACCGACCGTCGCCAAGCAATGACGGTCATGATAGTCGTTGTGTGTCAGCGATCAAATATCGTTTTGGGAAATGATCGCTGACAGAAAGTTCTATCGAATATCGAGCAGTCCCATTCAGTGATAGATCCCTTTTCAAGCATTGCCTGCAATAGACGGTATTTTTTCATTTAGAACAAATAATTTCATTTTAAAATTAAGTGTTTTTTGTAACTTTGCAGGTTTTTCTTTATACAGTGTACCAATGTTTGGAAAGTTGTAGGGCAGAAAAAAAAACAAAAAAAAATCTTCACGAGTTATCAGAAATTTACGGAAAAGTTTATTGAAAATGTGATGATTTTGACTAGTGCTTCCATCCCGGAAATGCCCTGGATAAAATTCCCGGGATTTTTCCAAAACTGGGAATTCCCGAATCCCTGGAATTTTTATATTTTGTCTCGGAAATTCACAAAATTGAAAAAAAATCTAAATTTTGGTCTGGAAATTCAGATTTGGTTTTGGAAATAGATGAGCAATTGAATATTTAGTAATCAGTTACAATTTAAAACCGTATTTTTTTTTTTGAATTTCTCAGCATAAATTTAGAATATTAGCAAAAATTGTTAAAATTTTAGTTTACAGATCCGCAAAATACCCAGTGCTTAAAATATTTTCTATATAATTATATATTTTTACAAAAACTTGGTATTATTTAATTTGTGTTACTTATATTTATGATTTTAAATTTCAAAAATATTATATTTAATTTAATGTTAATATGTTTTATATGAAACATGATCTTCTAAACTTATCTTAAATTTTATTTGTTGTCGTTTCTTGTTTTTTTTTGTAAATTGTTTTCAAAGAAATATTTCAAGCTTTTCTAGTCTTGTCATATTAAAAAATAAAAAAGGGAAAAATATATTATATAAGAGACTTATTTGATTTGAATAACATAAGATTAAAAATTGTGGTTCATTTTAAATCCAAAGCACAACAAAAAACACAAAAAAAAATCATTTTATTTTTTTTCAGCTATCTAAAACTAATAAAAAAAATAAAAATAAAAAAATATTTTCCCCGTTTCCTGGGAAATTCAAAACCCGTGAAAATTGGACGCCATAATTTTGACGATTTTTGACAAGTTTTTCGTAGCTTTTAACTTCAAAATTCAACCGTGTGCCTTTGAAAGTATTTTTATTGGAAAGTTAGCAAATTTTGCATAAGAATGACTCTTTGGATGTTTGTTGTTGTTCGGGCACTGCTTGAAAATTGTTTTTTTTTCTAAATAAAGAAACAAACCAGATATTGCCGGTGTCAATTACTAGTTTTTGACAAACTTAAACCCCTTCGATTCTATTCCATTTTTTTGTGGTTTAGTGGAGGATAAGTTCCAACTTTTCAGTTATGTGTGAATGTTGTTAACCAATTTAAACATTTTTGTAAAAAATATTTTTTCAAAGTGTTTTGAAATATACTCAAAACGATTATTTTAATTCATTTTCGGCTTTGGAAATTGAATTTGCCTCTTAATTTTTTTTATTTTTCAAAAGTGCACGTTTTTGGAGTTTTTGTGATTAAAAATAAAAATGCAGAGATTCGAGATCTCATGAAGCTTAACCCTCTACTTTTGGCGATTTGTGCATTCGACCTTATGTCTTTAAACTTTTTGTTACAAAAAGTCACCCACGTTTATTTAAGTGGTATAAAAAATAAGGGGTGTGCATTAGGGTGCCCAGAAAAAATTACCCCCTGCTCCACAAGCGGAAAACAGTTTTTTGGGTTATTTTAAGCATCTGTGTAAATTTTGAGCGAAATTGGATGAGATTAACCCATTGATACCCGAGCCTAAAGTTGGCGAAAAAAATGATTTTCATACAAAAATGACTTTTTTAAATCGTTAATAACTTTTCAGGATTGAGTTGTACAGCTTGGTATGTTCTACAAAGTTGTAGAGCATTAAATTTTCAATAAGAATCTCACTTTTCGGAATATTTGGATGGAAGAAGCGCATCGTGCAGACCAAACCGTAAGAAACTTGGGTTTTCAACACATTTTTTCGATTTTTTCTATACAAACTTCACCTTCGAGTATATGATGACCGATTTTGCTTATATTTGACCCAGAGTCCTAATATGGCTAAAGGAACAATATTCAGCTTGTGGAGCGAGGTTTTGAAAAAAAGTCCCATATTCTGGGCACCCTAGTGTGCATGGTTGCCTATAAGAGGGTTCGCATGGTATCTTAAAATGATTCCATATAATTTATACCCAAATTTACAATTTAAGTTATCGGTAAAAAATTCACTAAAATTCAATTCTGTCGACTGGACTGTGTTCAGAGAGCCTACATTTTTCCTACCTTTATGAAACAGAAGATTTTAGTGACATCAAATTCAAAAATTGAATTGTGTTTTCATTAAAAAAAATCTTAAGTAATAAATCGAATCATAAAGAATTTACTGGTATTCCGTAACTCAATCATTTATCTGTAAATTCATCACAGCTTTTTTCTCAAGATCCATCTTCTAGTGCGGACAGTGATTGATTAGACATTTCATCAATTTCTCGTCACACAGCATCGATGAGCTGCCGCTTGAAAGCCTTTCACAACCGCCCGACTCACATGCCAACCGTACGAAGTGATCCACCTTTGAGCTCTTACCAGGGTCCCCCAATCTCGCTGTGACGACGCCATCGACGGTGGCAGTCAGTGTTCGATTTTTAGAAAGTCTTCCCCTGTACCTCCCCGGGGTAGCCCCAGATGTTCAAGCTTGGTTCAACGGCAGCAGCAGCACCGAGTAAGTGGGGTGTAATTGTAACGTGAGTTGTAATTTAAAACTCAAACCTCAACTCTGCGAAGGCATCTTCCTGCTCGGTGGCACTTGGACGTTCAACCGAGGGGGTTCATCGCTTAAGCAGAGACCCCTCTCGGCTTACCTTAACAATTAGGGAGGGAGGGTGTAGGAGAAGTTGGGGGTCACGTATCTATTAGAGGGAGCGGACTGTGAAAGTCGTTATGTGCGCGCATATATGCTAATTGTTCAAATCAATAGCCTTACTTAGTTGGACTACAGGACAAGGCAGACAAGGGGATGGAGAGCGCCTCTGCTGGAAGAGTGCGGCAAGTACAACTAACTTTCTTCGCGCAGGGGAGCCCATCACCCCCGGTTGAACCCTTTTTTGCAAGTGTTTCATAAGTGTCAAGTGCCTGAGGGGTACGTTAAGGGGCAAAGCGGTTGTACACTGCTGACAATTCGTTACGGCTTTTGGGGAGAGCGCGACAACAACTGCATACAGATTATGTTGTAAGATGAAATCTTATCTGGTAACGAAGCAGCGATCATCGATGTTGGGTTTGCTTTTCAATTAGTCGAACTTTAACCGCTTTCTACAGCTTTCTTTCATGCAGTTTACATTCGTGTTGTAAGTACAGCTATTCAATTTCATCCTCAAATTCAAGATAGTCGCATAACGAGAAACTGAATATCACTTCCACTAATAGCCAAATCATATAATTTTCATAAATAACATTTTAAAGAAGTAAAACTAATACTCTTTGAAATCTGAACACCCTGATCATTCTATGCTACTCACCAACAAATCCCAGCCTATGATACCGCCTCCAATCCGAGCAATACTTTCCACAAAAGGGTTTGCAGAAAGCCACTTTGGCGGTCATTGTCGATTACTGGTCTGTAGACCGGCAAACTGAGCCAATAAAGAGGAGGCAAGAACCGCGAGCATAAAGAGAGCCCAACTAAAAAGCCACCGACTACAGCACTGGGTTCTGCCCTCTTCCCGCGAAAATTGCAACCAAAGAAAAATGTGAAATGTCGTAGTACCTAACGGAATATTTTTTTCGTGTGTTTCGATTGTTGAACACACTTTTCATCCGGTCTCATCAACGCGGAGGAATGGGTGGGTCTGTGGTCATGGCCACTGTTTTGCGCGCTCCCTCTTAGGCCGCCGTTTATACCTGCGGTCTTCTCGTGACCATTTCTTGGGCTGCATAATGTGGACACCGCGATGAAAACCAACATTAAACACCCCGACTGTTACGAATCGTGGCTCTGATTGACGTAATTTGACGAACAAGTGCGCTGTGGACACTCTGATGTCGCTAAGACCACACACGACGAAATGCGTTTTACCTTGACCGAAAATTGTCATATTCTTTGAGTACCAATTTAAAACGATTTTCAACTTAATTGAAGTCAGTTTTAAACTAACGAACGGCTTCAAATTCTATTTTAGATATGATATTTAGATATGACCGGTTTCTCCTGTCTCGTCAGAGGCGCTGGAGCAGAAATCCCACGTTAGAGGAAGGCCATGCCCCGGGGGGCGTAGTGCCAATAGTTTCGTTTTTCGTTAGATATGACATGTCTCGAGTTTTTTTTTGAAAAGGTCCTATAAACAAAATTTTCAAATTTTGCTTTTTGGGTGTTTTAAGAACCGCCTTGAGTCAGGGGTATCCAAAAACACCTAAAAAGCAAAAAGTTAAAATTTTGTTTATAGGACCTTTTCAAAAAAAACTTGAGATGTGTTGATTTCAACTTTTCATTTTGGTATCAACTTCAATTATTCTCAGGATATAAATTATCACGTTCATATTAAAAAAAAAACTGGACTCGTTTTAACATTTACGTAAGCATATTTACTACCCAGGTTTCTACCACACTGAAAAAAAATCTATTTTCAGTTATGAGCAATGTAATGCTTATATCTGTGAGCCCATATATCCAATTGAAATGCTGTCAAAGGCAAACTCATGGGAAATTGAACGAGCTTTCCGGTAAAAATATGTTCGAGACTGAACAATCTGTCTGTCATATTGAAATGGCCAAACCCACTAAACAACCTATTCTTTCAACATTTTTGTTTTTAAAACCACTGCATCTTCACAAGGATTGGTCATAGGACAGTGATCAATATGGAGACTTTTATGTAAAATTGTCATGAAAATCGATTCCCACTACTATTTTTTTTAAATTTCGTTTAGTCCACTTTTCAAAAAAATAGTTTTAGTAAATGATTTTGGTATTTTTTTCGGAGAGACATAGCATCCTGCATTTATCGTGAATCTTTTTGTAACATTCAAGGCTATTTCCTCAAAAAAATTGAACAAAAAATATCATGACATCACCCTAAAATTTAACTTTTAGCTTAAAAAATTAAAAATCTCATAAAAGTGGCGTGTATTTTTCTTTCAGTGTTTTTTTTTCCAAAAAAGAACCCGTCCAATTTCCTACAAGTTTGTCTTTGACCACTTTTTGATACGAATACGGCTTCGAGATACAGTAGTTTTTAAATTACAAAATACAAACATTACAAATTAACTTACGCCCTTCTCTAATGTTATTTTCGAGTATAATTGGCTCCATATACACAAAAATGGCTTATATAGGCCTAGGATAACTTGTCAACAAAATTTCATTGAAATCGGAGAGGGTCGGGTACAAATCACCAGAAAAAATCTTGATTTGAGCTGGAATAACTCTGTTGTGTTTATATCGGACAATACAATAATTCTAAAGAAGAAAGAATTTTTTTGAAAAAAAACTTGATAAATACCAAATAATATACCCAATTTATATGTAAAAATAAGAAACTGTGCCAATTTTGAGCGAAATTGGTTGAGGTTGAAGGGTCGCTTTGGTCGTTGAAGTTTGCATGGGAATTTTTTTTCCAAACATCTTAAGGAGAAGCAAAAAGTTTTTCTCGATGGTGCTTTAAAAATTGCTTCGATGAAAATTGTTATTTGAAAATCCGAGGTGACTTGTCGTTCTTTATATATTTCAGCCTAAAAGTGAACCGAGCCACGTAGCCCAGTGGTAACGCTTCCGCCTTGTAAGCGGTAGATCGGGGTTCAAATCCCGGCTCGGACCAACACAACTGGTGATCTTTTCCCTTCTGTATTCGATTGCTTAGTAAAAGGAAAGTAGTATATCGTCACAAACTGGACCTTATGAACGACACCTTAGGAAGGCGACCTATGGAATGTTAACATTAACCTTAACATGTTAACATTAAGTTGAGAATGAAATTGCCACTGAATCCGCTTTGTTAATGCCGGCCCCGATACTCTTCAAGGGTGTTCCCCTCAGGAACTAGGAAAGATTTACTTTTTTTTACTAAAAGTGAACAAGTTAAATTAATTACGTACATTTTATAATGTCTTTTAACGTCTCATTTGATAAAAATTAAATGTTTGCTAAATAAAAAAATATATATAATTTTGAGGTTAAGTAAAATTTAAAGTTTGATCAAATATTCACTAGAACTTGATTTTGAAAATATCATATTTTGGTGCCACTACAACCAATTTTGTAGTATTCATACATTTTCCAAATTTACTTAGAAAATTGTTCTACTGAAAATGCCATTGAATCTAAATATATTTCTCTACCAACTCACACGAAATCGGGAAAAGTTGCCCCGACCCCTCTTCGATTTGCGTGAAACTTTGTCCTAAGGGGTAACTTTTGTCCCTGATCACGAATTCGAGGTCCGTTTGTTGATGTCTCGTGACGGAGGGGCGGTACGACCCCTTGCATTTTTGAACATGCGAAAAAAGAGGTGTTTTTCAATAATTTGCAGAATGAAACGGTGATGAGATAGAAATTTGGTGTCAAAGAGACTTTTATGTAAAATCAGACGCCCGATTTGATGGCGTACTCAGAATCCCGAAAAAACCTATTTTTCATCAAAAAAAACACTAAAAAAGTTTTAAAAATTCTCCCATTTTCCGTTACTTGACTGTAAAAATTTTTGGAACATGTCATTTTATGGGAAATTTAATGTACTTTTCGAATCTACATTGACCCAGAAGGGTCATTTTTTAATTTAGAACAAAATTTCTCATTTTAAAATTACGTGTTTTTTCTAACTTTGCAGGGTTATTTTTTAGAGTGTAACAATGTTGTACAAAGTTGTAGAGCAGATAATTACAAAAGTTTTGATATATAGACATAAGAGATTTGCTTATAAAGATCACGAGCTATCGCGATTTTACGAAAAAAAAGTTTTGAAAATTTTGGTTTTGAAAATTTTGGTCGTCGTAGGTTCCCATTTATCGCTATTGAATTGTTTGAAGTTTCGATAAGTAGTTCAAAAGTTATGTATAAAAATGTGTTTTCACAAATATCCGGATCTCAATTATATGCATGTAAACGATGTCCGGATCCATCATCCGACCCATCGTTGGTTAGGTAATTGAAAAGCCTTTCCAATGAGTCAAAAACATTGAAGATCTGGCAACCCTGTCTCGAGTTATAACCATTTAAGTGATATTTATGTACTTTTTTGATGCCGGATCTCACTTAAATGTATGTAAACTATGTCCGGATCCATCATCCAACCAATCGTTGGTTAGGTAATTGAAAGGCCTTTAGAAAGAGCCAAAAACATTGAAAATCTGGCAACTCTGTCTCGAGTTATGACCACTTAAGTTATATCTGTGTACTTATTTTTCTGGATCTATAAAAAATAGCTGAAATATTTGTCCAAACCACTCATATTACCCATTTTTGGTAAAAAGTGGTGAGGGAGGCATCAACCACATAGGTGGATTAAGTTAGTTTTTTAGAATACAGTCCAGACTCAATTATGCGTAGCCTCGATTATCCGAAGTTTCGATTATCCGAAGGTCGATTATTCGAAGGTTTGTATAAGACTTCGGATAATCGAGTCACGAGCAAAAACCTTTTCTTTTTTTTCATTTAGGCCGTTGCAAATATTTTTTGAAGTTTATGTCCCGCGGCTCTGATCAAAGTCGAGGGGGGGGGGGGCAAAAAAATTAATAAAATATAAAAATTTAAATTGCAAGCCTAGGTTTCAACATTTGGACGAAAAAAGTGTTTTAAAATGCATTTTACAGGTTAACAGTAGCTTTCCAATCATTAGTTTTAAAAATATCGAGGCATCGACGGATTTTTTTTTTCAGCAAAAAAAAACTTTTCTGTACATTGGTATTTCATGAAAATTTAAAATGTTTTCAAAGGAATTCAAACATGCTAAATATGATTATAAACGCGGGAAAATGAATTTTAACTGGTTTTCAGTTGATTAAACTTTAATTTTCTTGAAGTTTTCTGAAAAAAAAAATTTTTTTTGCCCCCTGATTATTCAGGCCAACTTTGAAGGGTATTTGTAACGGCCTTACTTCTTTTCAACATCAAATTCGAGTTTTACGACCCCATTTTAGTCAAATTTGAACAGTTATAAAATGCATATTTTCAATATTTCATCAACGCCATGTTGGAATATCGTACGAATTTAACAGAATGCCTATTTTAACAGTTTCCAGCTACTTGTTGAAAAATGTGGCTTAAACGTTTCCTTAGGAAGTTCTTAGGAAGTTATAGAACACCCTCACTTTACTGAGATATCAGAATAGACCCCAAACAAAGTTTCATTAAAATCTATAAATAATAATTCGATGTGATATAATTCTGTTTTATATACAAATAAATGATCTTAGTGAACATTGGACTTCCCGTTAAACACTTCAACGCCCGATAATTTTAGATTTCAATTTCTGCAAATAATAAAATCGCGACACTTTTTCCCCGACCCATCAAACATGGTGGAATCATGAATGTTAATTAAATTAGTGCGTAGGTGTCAGTTATAACAGTTGGGCCTTTCGTTGCCTGATCTCAAAGTCTACTTGCAGTACCCCCATTCTCAATTAAGTATTTCTCCCTACAGTTCAACCGCCTGGTTCACTCTCTAAAGCTGCACACCAGAAGTGCCCCATTCGGGAATCGCACACGTCCAATTAGTGCTTCATTCGAAGTAAATTGACGCTACTATGTGACTTGTGAGCATTTTGTTTTTTCCTGCTACGTCCACTTCTGGCTTGACCCCCGTGAGCTGACCTCTTTGCCGTAGATTCCGGGGGACGTTGTTCGATTTGACTACGTGCCTTCGCGCTACCCAGTATGTACTCAGAAGTGTCGTTGATTTGCACACGAGATAAATGATAACAAGAGCTGTAAAGCTCACGAGCCATGTCGTTTTATTTGCTGTCTCGTGTTTGGATAGAGCTGACGATGTAGTTTAAATTGGTTAATTGTGCGGATAACGTTTGCATCACCGGCGGCGACCGGCGATGGCATCTTTCTTAATTTAATTACATCGTGTGACGGATGTGTAACAAATGTGCCACATGACTCATAATTGGAGATAACGTCGGTTACGTTTGGGGGGCTTGATGAGCACACGCATGATTGAGACGGTTGAGATTTTTCTCGTACGTATAATCATACATTTTACGTGCCTTCCAGTGGGCATCGTGAAGTAATACGCACTCTGTAGGGTTGAAAATTGCTGGAATTTAACACCCCAGACCCACATGCTGGGCTTAATTAAGATAAACACGTCCGATGATGATGGTCGGTGGTGGGAAAATTCAAGTGGCGATCGGAAGCTAAGAGTTTAGTACCTGTTGAGCCAGCTAATTGCGTCTTCGAAGTGAGCTTTTTTTGTTCAGCGGAGTTATTTGAAGCTATTCGAAGTGTCTTATTTGTAAAGTTATAAAACTCAATGCCCATTTCTTCGCTGCTCATTCATTCGCGTTTATCCGCTTCGGCGATGATGATCTGGAAAAGCCGCCAACCATCGCTCCATTCACGAACTGGTAGGAAATGACTTTACAACACCCATTGACTAGTTAGCGGCAGCAGCCTGCACCACATGGCTGGCATCAGCGCAGACGACAAGTGGTCTTGTTACTGAAGCATGGCCAGCACCATCATTCACACGGAGTCTTTCAGCAGCTCATGTGACTGGGAAACATGAGAGCAATTGCCCCACAAGTTTATCTCTGGGCGGTCATCAGCTGGCATCACTGGTTCGCGTTGTGACCGCACCCTGGATAGGCCGGAATTTTTATATCAGATCACACTCGCTTCATCGACTTTCCGAGAGTTTAAAAGTCTGCAACGTTATGGCTTAGCATGTCAATTGCAATAATATTACTAAAATCCAGAATCTAATTTAAAATTAACGATATTTATTTTGAAGCTAAAAAACTGGTTACCAGGTTTTGAATGCTTGAATTACCAAAAACATTATTTAACCCCTTAAGGCCTAAATTTTGAATTTATTTTTTAGTTAATGATGGAAAAAGAATTCTTATGACCATACGAAATGTATAGGCCAGTTTTGAAAATTTGGATTTTTGGGTCAAATACTCATCAGGCCTGAAAGAATTAAATGAAAAATTCAAAATATAATTTCTAGACTTATTTGGAAAAGGCCTTTCCAAATAAAACTCTAGATTTCAGGTAATTATACTTGTCAAGCAGTTGCATTTTTTATATTTACTGGATCTTTATAAGGCCGTTGCAAATAATTTTCAAAGTTTATGTCGCCCCCCCCCCCCCCCCTTCGAAATTGGTCTGAAAAATAGGGGCCAAAAAATTTTTTTTCCAAAAAACTTCAAAGTTTTCATGAAAATAGAAGTCGAATCAACTGAAAACATTCTAAAATGCATTTTTCTGCATTGATAGTAATATTTAGCATGTTTGGGCTTGTTTGAAAATGTTTTGAATTTTTATAAAATTCCAATATACAGCACCGCAAAAAAAATATTTTTCGCAAAAAATAAAATTTTCGTCTATACTTTATTATTTTGGAAATAAATGATGGCAAAACAACTGGACAGGTGTATAATGCTTTTTTAAACACTTTTTCATTAAAATATTGAAACCATTACTCGTAATTTCAATTTGTATACCGTAAATTGGGGTCAATCGGGACACTTGGGGCGAATTGGGACAGCAGTTTTAACAATGTTGGAGCACAATATTTTGATTTTTCTGGTTGGTTTCGGTTAGATCAGACTCAGGCCAACAAAATGTGTACATCCATTTCCAAATTTAAAAGCTTTAAGTGTTTTTAACTGCTGTCCCTATTCAGACTGTAGTCCCGATTCACCCCAGATTACGGTACTTTTTTATTTTTTTATCTTTTTATCTTTTTTTTTATCTTGAAAATGGAGTCCTTTATAAAAAATCTGTAAAGTACTTTTCGATGGCAAATATACAATAAAAATTTGGTAAAAAATATATATATATAAAATTTCGATTTTTTCCAAAAATCACATTTTTTTCTAAAATTCATAACTCGGCGCAGAATTTTTGAACATACTTCTCTATGACTAAAAAGTTGCTGGTTTTGATTCCCTAAAACATATCAAATCGCGAAAATAAAAAAAAAATGGGAAATTAAGTTTTTGTAAAAAAATAGTTAGGTAAAATATCGGGAATTTTTTTCCGTGTACCTATTTTTTCTAGATATTCCTCAACAATACCTACAACTTTGCCGAAGACACCAAATTTATCAATTTTTTTTTCAAAAGTTACAGATTTTCGAATATTTACGTACCATTTTTGTATGGACAGCGTGCCAAAATTGTATGAAGACTTGTATGGGTGAACCAATGACACAAAACAGCTTCTTTGGTCATAGGGAAGCCCCCCACAAAGTTTGAGCCAAATAAAAAAATACAAATAAAATCCATTTCCGGTTTTGCTGACGAATTGCTCACCTGTCCAGTTGCTTTGCAATCATTAATTTCCAAAATTTCTAAATATTGACGAAAATTTTATTTTTACGAGAAAAAAAAATTGCGGTGCTGTACATTGTAATTTCGTAAAAGTTCAAAATATTTTTAAACGAGCCCAAAAATGCTAAATATCATTATCAATGCAGAAAAAGGCAATTTATATTGTTCTCTGTTCATTAGACTTCTGTACTCATTGAAATTTTGAAGGGGGCGGCATAAACTTCGAAAAATATATGCAACGGCCTAAACTAAACAAGATAATTGCAAATATAAATACTAAGAATAAATCAAGAAAAACTTAAAACAAGAATAGGAAAGTTTTTCGTAGAACAAAAGTTGCTCAAAAACACCTCCTGAACAAAAGAAAAATAAAAATGTAAGAGAAAAAAAAATCGGCAGTAGAGGGCTATAATAAAAAAAATAGTCGCAATAATGTGTCAAAAAATAATATGGGCATAAAAAAATGACTGTATAGTATACTATACTTATTTTAACGTAAAAAGTATTATTCAAAATTTACAAAAAAACCAAACTATCAAATCAAACCACAGAATTTCATAAAAGTTTAAGAGTTCTGTTTTTGAATACTTTCTGAACATTTAAAGTTGGTAAAAAAAACGTCGAAAGGCAGGGTGAGAGTTGAGGTTATTTTTTAAGCAAATTAAATTAATTTATCAAAGTTTTATCAAACAATAACCCATTTTTGAATGGAAGAACTTTTGAACATTCATGATTAAAAAACTTTTCTATTTCATTTAAATAAAAGTTACAATAAATAAACTTACCTAAAAAAAAATCAAAGTTTCAAAAATGCATAATAAGTCGAATACCAAATCGAGTCTAAGTTCTCACTATAACCATTATTTCCTCACTCGAAGTTAACACCGCTCCATTCCAGCCGTTCCAGTTGCTGCATACCGGCGTATAATTTATTCATCCCCATCCCAGCGAAAGGCTGGAGTAAAATTGAAATTGAAAGTGCTGTGCTTACTCACGTGTGCATGCCTGCAGCTAGCTAGAAGCAAAAACGAAGCCTAACCACACTGACTGTCTAAGCTTAGGGGCAACTTTGCCTCAGTCAGTCCCCAAGTCCGGTCCAGAGGTGTGGAAAACATCAGGCGACGACGGCTGAAAGTGAAATTCCCAACCCCCCTGGCCGGCAGCGACTATCAGTCCCTTGTACTCCTCCTCCACGGTGATGGTCGGTCCAGACAGACCCGGCGTAGTGTTAGCATAACCTAATTTAGAAAGTCCGGAAAAAAGTCCACGGCTATCGGTTTTTGTTTTCAGAACCCACCCGCGGTAGATGGCGTGTGTTCAATGAACTCGGAACTTTTATCGAGGCTAAAGATAAAGTGCAGGCCACGTGCTCGGGTGCAATTACGTCGAGCCCCCCATCCATTTGGCGCCCTCCAAGAGAAGTTACCTGTATGCTAAAAGTGGGTCCCTAATTCACTCCTCTGGTGATGCATCTACTAGAGTGTGAGAGAGATAGACAGAGAGAGAGGTAAATGCAACCAGCCAATTTCCGCAATCATAAATCTTAATAACGATCGATGCACTTTGGTCTGACATCGATCGACCACGCAGTGCTTGCATAACGTTAAGTCAGATCTCCAGCAAGTGAGCAATTCAACTTGACTCTGGATAGAGGTTTGCACCACTTGTGGATATCGAGAGGCGGTTTCAATTAAAACAATTCGTGTCAAGTACGTGTAGATCTTGCACCTTTACCTTTACATGCGTGGTGCATAATGTGGGGGAAAAATCTTTTACTCGAAGATAAGTGTGGCATGGAAATGTACAGCAAATTGGCGTAAATCATGTCTGCTTTATTAGCTTAATCGGAACTTTTCTGTTAGCAATTCAACCTTTCCAAATAGATACTAAATGCATGTTCTAAAATATTTACTAAAATTTCTTACTCCTTTACAAAAAAAAAATCTTACTGAAAATGAGCTCAACTTCATCCTGATACTACATTATTCAACCAACACTCTCTCTGCGCCTCTATCCCTTCGGATCGATCATTAAAAATTTACTGTTGACACAGTTTGAACCGCCACTTTGCACGCTACATGCAAGCGTTGATTCGACTGGCCTGATGTGTTGCTGATACGGGACGGGAGACACTACTATACAGGTTGTTTTAGCTTTGATGGAACACAATGGATGCACGTCATCGATCGGTTGGTGGAATCATGATCACGAAACGCACGAACCGCACAGGGAACCGCCAGCTGGAGTACCTCGAACGTTGAACGAGTTTGTTGGTGTTAAGGGATATATTGCGGTGTAAACAGATTCAGTAGGAATTCAGTTCAATGCCAGTCAACGGAAAATGAAAGGGAATAATGGTTTCAAGATTCATTGGTTTATTATTGCAAGAAATTTTCATTTTTGTAACCCAATTTAAACGAATGTTTCCGACATTTTAAAATAATTGATTATCTTTCTATCAAACGCAAACCTCATAGCCAAAACACAAACCATAAAAACAAACTAAAAGCTGATGAAAATTACTCCCTCGTGTTGTGCGGTTGTGTGCTGCACGCCAGCGAGAGCTTCATTACTCACCTCAGAGGTATAACGTGGTCGTGTATCTAAAAAAACAATATTTAAACAGCGATCCCGTGACAAATTGCATCATTCCGCCGGAGACTGCAATCTTGCACACTCGTCGTTGGGTTCCCAGCGAGCCCTCGCTTATCTACTGCAAAAGGAAATGGGGTTAGAGCAGTGATGATGAGTACAAACGCTTAATTATGAGCGGTGTTTTTTTTTCGGCAACCAAGGATAACGGACTTGTTGATACTGGCTTTATGGCTGTAAACATTTGCGAAATTATTCACTAAATTGTACTTGAACGAAGCTCATTTCCTATTCGTAATGAAGATGACTAATAATGTCGTTTATTTCACAAATAAATGGGCTGTTTGAGATCCAGATTCCAAAAAAATCACAAATATCAATTAAGTGATCATAACTTCAGGCAGGGTTGAAAGATCAGCAAGCTTTGGGACTCGCTCAGAAAGACTTTCGATTGTATATCCAAAGACCCATCTGGATCTAGATCTGGACATATATTCCATACGACTAAGTGAGATCCGGCTTACATGTACTTAAATTTCACTTAAGTTGTCATTACTTGAGACAGGGTTGCCAAATTAATAAACTTTGCTGGTGAATTTTCTATCATCAATTTTTTTCGTAAAATTACAGTTTAATGGTACGAAACACTAAACCGGATCGAATTCAAAAATTGCGAAACAATTTTGGTCACATACATACACAAAGACAGACATAAATTTCAGTTTTCGACTCTGAGTTGATAGGGATTACAGTATTCCCAGGATTCCCATTAAAACACGAGATATTAGCACCAGGCGGTAGAGGATGTTCCAACGCATCTCCTGGAACTTGAATTTCACTGAAATAGTGTTTAGACTTGGCTGCCGATGCGAAAAACCAAACGGCTAATATGCCACTCTTATGGTAAATTGCCTTGACGGAGAGTTTGTGACAAACACTAAAACGCGTTTTTCTTGGAATACTTGATTTGGCATAATAGCCGAATTTTCAATTATGGGCAGATAAGTGCTTATAACTTTTGATAGGGTTGTCAGATCTGCAATGTATTGAACTCATTGGAAAGGTCTTTCGATTACCTATCCAACGACCTGTCGCATGATAGAACCGGACAACGTTTTCATCAATATATATGAGATCCGGCCTGAAAAAAGTACGTAAATAACACTTAAGTGCGTATAACTTTCGATAGGGTTGTCAGATCTGCAATCTTTTGAACTCGTTGCAAAGGGCTTTTAATTACCTATCCAACGACAGGTCGCATGATAGATCCGGACAACGTTTTCATCGAAATATATCAGATAGAGGCCGGAAGGTTCATAAATAACACTTAAATGCTTATAACTTTTGATAGGGTTGTCAGATCTTCAATGTCTTGTACGCGTTGGAAAGGTCTTTCAATTACCTATCCAATGATAGGTCGCATGAGAGATCCGGACAACGTTTTCATCGAAAAATTCGAGATCCAGCCTCCAAAAAGTGCATAAATAACACTTAAGTGCTTATAACTTTTGATAGGGTTGTCAGATCTTAAATATTTTGACGCATTGGAAAGGTCTTTTTATTACCTTTCTAAAAATGTATAGCATGATTTTACGAAATTGGGCATATCTCTGCCTGTATTCGACCAAAACTGATACTTATTTTAGAGAACGTGTTCAAAAAAAACTGTTCTCTACAATGTAATTGATTCGAAACTGTTTTAAAATGTAGTGGCAGAGGACTAAACAAATATTTTTGAGAGTCTATTGAGTAATAAACAGCTTTTTAATGAAATAATCTATGTTTTGCATTGTTTAATGCTCAAATTTGTATCCGGGTTATAAGTTGCTGTATTTTCATGACAAATTATGCAATGAAACGCTTTTTATTCGGATGTCTTGGTTCTTCAAGCTTTGATTTTGGAGTTATTACAAAGAAAGACATAATTCTGCTAAATTTGGATCGGAAACATTTTTTAAAGGTCAAATATGTAAGTTAGAGTCTCCTTAGACATATGCATAAGAAATTGGATGGATATCAACATGAACGCACCGATTTTCAGCGACTTTTCTGAAAAAATATCCTATAAAATCGAAAAAAAATCTTCAAAAAAAAAGTTACTCTAGAGCAACTTTTGCACCGTGATACACACTAAGAAAAAAACGTGTAATTTTCGGTCAAATAAGATGCACATAACTGGAGCATCTAATCAGACCTAAGTTTGGGTTAAATAAGACGTAAAATTACACGACCAACAATCATCCAAGTTCGTGTAAAATTACATTAACATATTGTTTGGTGGAGAATGATTCTAGTAGGAATCTTGTTGGATAAAAAGAAACGTTTGTTTATTTGAAGTTTATGATTTTATTGCAACACATTTCAATTCATCACACAACTAATTGTCACTAGCCACTAGTCACAGCAACTAATTGTCTTATTTTTCTTCCTCGCATTTTCACCGAAATTTCATCTATGGCTTTGTTCCATTACAAATTTTCCGGCATGCCGTTTGGAGTGTGTTGGTCACACAACTGGAAATGTTGCCATGCTTGAAGGAACTCACTTTTTGGGCACTACGGTTTTGGTCCACTCCGGGAACATCCTCTTCAGTGGACAAAACTGGAACTGGAACATCGCCGATTTTTTCTTTGAGCTCGATGATTTCGGCAACCTGCGACAAACCGCAACGCAACGGAAAACGTCAAAACTATTAGTGTTTTATTTTGCCACCTCAAGAATGCTTAAACTTACCTTTCTCATAGATTTGAGTGCCGATAGCAGGTCCAGGCCAGTAAAAAAAATTAAGATAATCTTGACGAAAAAAGCTGACACAACAATATTTTTTGCGGCGTCAACCATGGCGAACGTTTTGACGTTTCGCCACTCAGACAAAAGTGTAACGGCTAAAGCTCGTGAAATTAGGTTTCGTTTGATGTAAAATTACATAAAATTTGATGCTCCAGTTATGTGCATCAAATAAAACGTGAAGTTGGGTTATAAGTAATGTAATTTTAGGTTTCGCATGAGGTTATGGTATTCCAACGAGAATTTCATCAGTTTACGTCAAAATAAACATAATTTTACATTAAATATACGATTACATGTTTCGGTATTAGGTTTAATATACGATCACGTCAAATGTAAAATTTCAATTTTTTTAGTGTGTAACTGTCATATCATTTCAAAAAGGTTTTTAAACCATTTTTGTCAAGAGCCTAGATTTTTACGATTTTTACCATGTATTACTGGCTTAACCAAATTGGATGTCATTTGAATTAGTAGGTATCAGTAAAAATCCTTGTTAGAAATGTTGGATTTGGATTGCAAAACGGTTTGGTTCAATTCGTTTCATAATTTTCGAGAAATATCAACTGTGTTTCAAGTTAAAAAAATACTAAAGGTATTATTGAAAAAGTTTTATTAGAATCAGAACAACTTCCAATAAATTTTGAATTTCTCGAGAAATTCTTTGAAAAATTTCCGTTTCCGAGATTTTTGTTTCCCTGGACTTTGGACGCTCAAATAGGTATTATTAAAGGTGGGTCAACGATCTTTCTGTAAATAGCTCATTTTTAGAGCAGGATTATAGCCTTACCTCAGTGAGGAAGGCAACATATTATCGACATATCGTTTCAACAAATTTCACTCTTTTTTCTCTTGGCTGATCCGATATTGCCAATCCGTCTTGGAGTCCTTTAAGCTTAGGCAAGAATTTCAAAAGTTACGCAACTTTATTTAAAATTAACCTAACTGAAATTTTAGAACATTTGAAGGTTTGAATGAATCTTCAATAAATGAGATGTGCAGTTCTAAATGCTGTTTGACAAATTACAATTTTCATTATTGAACAAATTGTCTTTAGATTTCAGATGACATTATCAGATCGTGAAATATTTCCTTGGAGTGCGTATTTAACAGAAGTCATATATTGCACCACAAATGCAATCTCCTCCATTCAGTAGAACACTAACCCCATTGCCAAAGGTCGCCTCTTTGATTACTCATCTAACCGCGCAATTTTCTTCTCGTTTTTCCCAAACAGATCAAGGTGCAAGCACCAAATAGCAGCGCTACCCTGTAGCAGCAGTAGCGCATCATCGAAGGAAAAACGACGACGAACCAGACAACGACAATCACAAGAGCCAAGAGACGGTGGCGGCCCGCTTTCCCGCGAGATGGGATGCGACTGTGAATCATGCATAGCGAGGTCGCTATTGTCGGTGTTCAACTTTGTGTTCTTCGTAAGTTGGTGACTACTGGTCGACTGGTGAGATTGAGGAGGATCATTTCACTATATCATGATTAGTCTCTGAAATATTGCAGAATTTTGATTTTCTCTATTCTATAAAAACGACATTCGGTGAAATGACCCTCACTCGTAGACACTCACGGTTGACCTGAATATCCGGACAAAGAACCAGCAACCCGGGTTGGCCTTTCCGAGCCATTCGGATGCCACAGCTGATGAGTAATTTTATCATAACCAACTTCTCCTCCACTACTCTTCCAGGTGCTCGGATCGATTGTTCTAGGTGTGGGAGCATGGCTGGCGGCAGACAAATCATCGTTCATAGCGCTATTGAAAATGGTTGAAAGTGATCAGCTGGAGGTAAGTGGCCATCATGAATCAACACTAGTGAGGGCTGAGGGCGCAATGTGATGAAAACTGAACCGTTAATAGGAGTGAATTGTTTACTAGAACAAATTCAACCGCATAACTCCAAGTCAGCCTCACTTCACGGTGTTATTGCGTAGGAGTACGAATCGAGCTTAGAACCCCAACGTCTGCAGAATGACGAAGCTTCGCATTGCAACCCCACGATTAATTAAGATTCAATGCAACGCGCGAAGATCCGTACACACGCGAGGAGGGGGGGGGCAATTCCCCCCATATTTGTTTTCGTTCAGCGGCTACATACCTCTCTACCGCAATTAATTGCTTTTGTTTGAAATATTACGTGTATGAACGTTTGCTATAGTGGTGCTGCTGCACCTTCTGGGCAACACTTGGGCCGGGTTAATTTTATGGCGGTTCTAACGCCTTCGGACGATCTCGATTTGGGGCTCCGAGATGGAAGATAGATTTGCATTCAAATTAGTCGCACGTGATGTGCAGCTGAATAATAAAAATGTGTTTTATCTGAATTACGCCATTTTCTCCTAATAAATATATTAAGCCTGAAATATGAGAAACTGTCTAAAATTTTGATAATTTACTGGTGATTTTAATGTTGTTTATGAAACTAAATGGGCTATCCTAAGAAAATATTTTCTGATCGATTTTATAACAAAACACATTTTTGAAGTGAATGTCAAGTTGTGTTTCACCTTCCTGATTAAGAGTATGTTCGATTCAAAATATTTTATCGTTCAAAAAATAGCGTTTTCGGAAAAATGTTTATTTTTATGATTATGCAGACGCATGGTATCAAATAAAAATTTAAAAAATTCAATAAAAAACAACATTTTTAATAACTAGCTATAATAATAATATGTTTTTTTTTAGATTATTAAAATTTACTTGAGCTACCATGATATTTTAAGGGTCTACTACACGCGAACATTTTTTGTTTCGACTTTTTTACGGAAATTGTCATAACTCTGAATAGAAAACAGTTAGAGTCCCACTTTTTGTATTAGGTCCTGTAGAAATGTTATGCAAAGTTAACAAAACCTAAACTGATCTGATTGTTTTAATAGTTTCTTCAAAAAGTAAAAAAAAAACTTGCGAAAATAAAAGCTAATCACCTGCCAAATATTGGAGATTCTCATTGCAGATAAGGCAAATAAGGTGCGCACTCTTGCCCCGGTTTACTCTATAAATCTCCCATGGGTCATCTCGATTAATAATACTTTGCTTCCACCATACCGCATGACATCAACTTCAAAAATCGTCGCTTGTGTGCCCCTTATGCTGTAAAAAGATAAGACTTGTCACAATTTAGCATGCAAACGACGAAATATCGAGTTATATAATTAAAAATAGGGGCAGGGGGGGCAGAATGGACCATGGGGGCAGAACGGGCCACCCTTGGTTTTGGGCTTTAGAATGGATTTAGACAAACTGTAAGGCAAGGGTCTTATAAAGGACGGCAAAAAGCATCAGCATACCGGAAACGAGGTTTGAATTCATTGTATTTTTCGAATTATGAGCAAAAATGTAAATTTATTGACGAAACCACGCAAATGTTGTTTATTTCTAGGTTCTTAAATAAGCTTTTTTAAAAGTTGGATTGTTTGAAAAAGTTTGCTCAATGCTTATAACGTTACTAGATGCTACTACCAAGGTATACAAACAACAACAGAACCTTACAATCATTTAGAGGCTTGGTGGTGGAAGTGTTAAATTAAATCCACTTGGGGGCAGAATGGACCACCCTTTTCCTTCCTTATAAAAACAATCAAAAGTTAATTTTTTTTAGCTGGATGGATTATTTCACTTCTGGTAGAATCACAAATCACGTGTAATGCAACATTAGTTGATTTTTTAGTTGTTTTGACGCTTAGTTGTAAAAGTAGTGTCTTTTTTCGACATATTTACACTATTTTCAAAAATCTTTGTTTTGTTAAGTTACTATTTTTGTAAAAGTGATCAAATTTCATGGAAACTATAATGGAAAGGTCCCTCAAGTTATTTCTTATCACCCTTTAACGTTGTATTGAAAAAAATGGGTTGTTTTCTAAGGTGGCCCATTCTGCCCCGCACCCTGGAAAGTAAGCCGATTTTTTTTTTTTTTTTTTGAAGTGGCTCAAAAATAGTTTCAAGTAAATTTTTTCATCAACCAAGTATACAACATTGAAGGGAACATTCCAAAGCATAAGCCTACTATACTGAATCCATTTTTTTTTTTGTTTTTCTATGGTTTTTGGTGCATTTCCCTTAGGTGGTCCATTCTGCCCCCCCTGCCCCTATATGATATTGTAGGTATTGTTGACGACTATTCAGAAAAAAAATAGTCTAGTTCTTTGAAAAAAATCTGATGTATGTATGTATGTATGTATGATCCCCATACCCGCAGGCAACTTGGTCCTGGAACACATGTGAGCGCTAGGTGAACAATTCGATCATCTTTTACTCCGTAATCTGTACACCCACGTGCATAAGTTTTTTTGCACGAATTTTAGTGCTACAAATACCGGCGCATACATCAAAATGGTTTCCCTCTTCCCTCCCCAAGCGCCAGAAATTTGTAGCGGGTGTAGGGACACTTTGCATAGACGCCCTTGCTCCCATCACGTCACTGAGGGTATGGAGCGACGAGAAATTAATAAGCATGCCCCCCCCAGTCGAACCTTCATTAGAGAAGCAGGCAATCCACAACTCACAGCGAACGACCAAGGGAACACCCTACCGCGTATATAATATGGTTGGCGTAGTTGTCTTCAGTGAAATGTATGAATGTCAGAGTGGATGTAAGAGTTATTTGAAAATAATAATGGAAAGCTCTCACCAAACAACGGAGTCTTCACATCTGAGACGAGCTTCAAAAATGTTCATCTTGAAATTTTAAGTTTAAATCTTCAATCTTGAGTTGCTCTACTTCTCCGTGCCGGGTTCCTGGTACTTTTCCCGCGATCCATCCAAGATGCTCTTCTCAAGCGGCTCCTTATATCCATGCTTCCGCTGGGCATTCAGAGGTGTTGAGACATTCTTGATCCAGAACTTGATGGCTATCGGTATTCGGCACACTTCCGGCATTAAGCTGCCCGTAACGCGAATGTAGGCACTTATCCGTTTGATGGAAATCTTATCGAACACACGCGAGGAAATGGCCGGAGGTTTGGACATTTCCTTTTACAGAACGGATTAAGCATTTTCCACCAGGCGCACACCGAGTTTAAGACCAATCACAAGCCGTACGAACTTATTTGTCGGAAAAAAACATTTTAATTTTTACTCAAACATACAAAAACGGAAAACTCCATAAAAAAAACACGAGCAGAAAAATTAACGTCCGGCCTCTAGTTCTTTGAAAAAAATCTGATTTTTACTTTTTATTATAAAAGTAGTTAGTATAAAAACTATTTTTATAATTGGAGAACCAAAAAGGCATATTTTGCATCATAGAGCATAATTGTGAAATATGTGGATCAGTAGCTATAATATTTGATTGAAAAATTAAACCCCAAAAATCTATTTTTATTTTTCCCGTGCTTACTAGGTCATTTTGAGCAAATTTTGTTCTACGAAAATCTTTACTACACTTGATCTATGTTTTCTTGTATCATGCTTAGTATTTTAATTTGGATTTATGATGTAGTTTATGTTTCTTTCTGGTAGTTTTTGGCTTATTCTACTATCTATCTTCATTAGTTTTTGCCTTTTTAAGTTTTTCATTTTTTACTGTCATTTTTCCAATTTTTTGCTTGTTTTTCACATTTTCTTTAATAAAATACCCAGCAAAAAAGATATGCGTCGCGTCTCGCGACGCCCGAGACGCCATTTGGTTTGCTGAGGTCAATTTTTCGAAAAAATGCCAAACTTTGAAGGTCTGTTACCGAGCTCCAGGGTGCTCCAAATTTCAATGTTATATATACCAAAAGATGCGTAAGGATCTGGCCTACACGCTAATGATGTTGATAATTATGCCAAATCAAGTATTCCGAGAAAAACGCGTTTTAGTGTTTGTCACCAAACCTCCGTCAAGGCGATTTCCCATAAGAGTGGCATATTAGCCGTTTGGTTTTTCGCATCGGCAGCAAAGTCTAACACTTTTTCAATGAAATTCAAGTTTTAGAAGATGCATTGGAACATCCTCTTCCACCAGGTGCTAATATCTCGTTTTTGCCAAAAGTGGATATAAGCCGTTTTTTCAATGGTGGGCAGTATAGAAAATGTTATGAAAAAAAACATCCAATGTTAACCCCAGAATAAATTAGATTTTCAAAAACATTGACAAAGTCACATACAACAAGTCAAACTTCCAACCCTACTTTTTTATAACATTTCAAAAGTTCATCTTTACAATGCTTTTTGAATATCAAAATTGGCAAAAAAAAATGATTTTTGGGAAAGTTTTAAATGTAGAGGGTTAACACTTCTGCTAACAAATTAAAAAGTATTTTTCAGTGATAATGCCTTCATCGATTCATTAAATGTTTTGTTCTCAGAAGAAAACTGTTTTGAACTGCTTGAAACATTTTGTAGTCCTAATTATTTTGCGTTCTTTTGAGATTATTTTTGGTCACATTTTTTTACTCAAACTTAAAACTTGTGATTTAGATTTTTCAATTGTTGCAGTCAATCAATAAAAGTCATTCCAACCAGTGCATTTCAGCACACTCATCAACCAGTACTGCTCTCAAACAAGAAGAGAGGTCAAAAACCCTTCCGGGCGGGCAGGCAGTAGTTGCAATGACCCGGCAACAAAGACCTCCCATGCCAGCCAAAGGCACGTCCATGGCGAAAGACCTTCAAATTTGCATATCTAATCATGAAAATGCAATTTGTGCTGGTCGTTATGCTGACCCCAAAGTGGGTTTACTCGCGGCCTCCTGTGTAGAATGTTCCCCTGAAAGGGGGATGGAATAAACATGCATAAATGGGGTGGCGCTTTTTGCGGAATGCTCGTTTCACTTCCGGCAAGTTCTAATGAACTTTGCTCTTGTTTGAAGTTTCAAAAAATGCAACTTTCATCGATTGGTTGAGCCTGTGGCATAATTGGTCAAGAACGATCAGAAATGTATCGGCTGTAGTTTGGTAGACTTTTATTCATTTCTTTCAAAGGAGTAAACGACCGGAAAATGTTACCCACCTGCCGCTGGTCATAAATTTTAAATTGATAGTTATACCATAGTTTGATGAGAACTTTACACTGCCATAAACACATGTCTTTCATTGCGTGGTTCGACTACACTTAAACACAGCTGACGAAATTGAAACTAAATAATAAAACAGCTTCAGCTTCGTTATGAGCGGTAACGGAACGAATGTGTCAATAAAAATCGCGTTATTGTACTGCAGCAAGTGCTCCCAAATATGTACCAAATTTACGAACCATTTATAGACAGACTGGCGTCTTCAATTAAATATTTTCATCGGTTGTTAGCATAAGCCGTTCCGACAAACATCCTCCTCGTAACGAGTTGTTTTCATTTTGCTATTCTCGCCGCGCAAAAAAAACACACAATTTCCAACCTACATGCTAAGCGTTTTTTAAGTCCACAAAGTGTGACCAGGGAATGACGAAAAGCTAGGTTTCATATTACACACGCAGTTCATCGCAACTATGGACGCCCATTTAACTTTGAACACTCTAATGAATGTGGCCTGTCCGGAGTTGAGAAAATTTTAGTCCAAATTGTTGCGACCTATATTCAAGTATTTCGTTACATCCCCGGCCCGCATTAAATTAGTTGTAATTCGTCCAATTTAACACTCCTTGTCCTACATTTAATGTTTAATTCGCAGCACTTTACACAACCGCAAGTGATAGAACAACTGGCGTACTGCCTGATGGCGATCGGAGCCGTCATGTTCTTCCTGAGCTTCCTCGGATATTGCGGCGCGATACGGGAAAGCCAGTGTCTGCTGACCACGGTAAGTTTGTGTTCTGTTTCCAGAAATTTTACAGATTTTAGATGTTGAATTTGAATAGAATGTTGATGTCGTATTAAAAATAAGGCATTTTTGAACATAAATACTTCAATGAAGACAATTATAGACTTTTTATAAAGACTTTTAAATCTAATGTCAATATTTAGTGTATTTGAACAGTCGAGTTTTTAAGAACAACAATACTAATGTAATGGTTCAAAATTAGTACGTGTTACCAACCAACTAACAGCTGAAACAGCAATAAATAATGTTCCCCAATCAATTCAGCCCAATCTGGGCCGTTGCAACATTTTTGCCTGCTGACAATTTGTGAATATGTGTTTTCAGTTTCAACGTGTATCCACTTTATCGCTACATTTCCCAGCAATTCAATTTAATCTGGCCAACCGCGAGCAAGCGCGCGTTCGAGGTACGTGTGTAAGCGCGCTTATCCAGCCGGCAGCACGTGCTCCACGTGATTTTCCAGCAAGCGACAACTTGCTGCCTGAAACAAGGTGGCCAACGAACTGGAAATGTTTTGAGCAACTTTTCTAAACCGAAAAATGCTGCTCGTTTCGCAACCACTTGGGAAATTTCAACCCCTCGAGCTTAATCTTGATTTCTTGTTTTACCCCCCTCTCTCTCCCTCAACAGTACGGCCTGTTCCTGCTGGTGATACTGATTCTGGAGGTGACTGCGTGCGGGCTGGCCGCCGCGTACAAGGACCGCGCCAAAGTCGAAACCAAGAACTACCTGCAGACGACCATCTCCAAGTACTACTCGAGCCACGACCGCAACCAGTCGGACGCCGTCACGCTGATGTGGAACTACCTGATGTCGGAGATGCACTGCTGCGGCGTGGACGACTACCGGGACTTTGCGCTGTCGGACAAATGGAACGAGAGCAAGGGCAACCGGATCATCCCGGAGGCGTGCTGCATGCAGACGGCGCTGTTCGAGCCGCTGGACCGCAGCTGTCCGTACTCGCCGTCCGACAGCAACAGCTACTACAAACAGGTAGGGTCTTGAACTTTAACTTCTTCGCGGAATCAATCGATCAATTTTGTTCTCTTCCGCAGGGATGTTACAACGCACTGATCGACTGGATAATGTACAACCGAAATTTAGTAATCATCGTGGCCATCGGGGTGGGATTGGTGCAACTGTTGGCGATATTCCTCGCGTTCTGCCTATGCAAGTCAATCGAAAAGTACCGCGGTATGCGGCTGTAAAGCGGATCCAAACACTACAACAACACGCGTGGGATCAAGCAGCAAGAGAACAATTCATATTGTAGAGTAATTAGGACAGAATCTCAGCGCGAGCCTTTAGCCAGGTCGGCGTCGGGGCGGAACCAATCACACATTACGTTCAAAGCAAGATTAGACTTTTTAGCCGGTAAGACTAAAGCCGTTCGACAACGCGAGAGACAGAGAGAGAGAGGAGAAGGGTTATCGAACGTACAAGTGCACTTCTTTTTTAGACATCATCAGAAGAAACACGATGGCCATTGCGTTAGCTGCGAAACAAAGCATACACAAACACTTTAGACATTCAGAGAAAATTTTTGGCTAGATCTTTCAAGAGGGAGAAACGGAGAAAAGATTTGTTTTCTTTCACTTCCGAATCGGCAGCATCGATTGTAGACGCGTGTAAAAAGCAGTAAATCGACTATTTTTACAAGCATGCTTTATTGATTCACCTACAGTAAGTTATGTAATGGTACATAAATTCGAATATTCGATTTTATATCTACGATAACCAATTGTTTTTGTTAAGAAAATAAATACATTAATTTAAAAACACTTTACAGACTTTAATACTCATTGACCTGCGCTCCCTTTTCAATAGCCATGAATTTGGCCTGCCAACCGGTTCCTCCAAAGTTTTGCGTTTGCTTGTACACAACTTGCATAATGTTACTCTCGCAGATGAATGTCGCTGGCGTATCTCCTCCGCAGTGTCTTCGTTCCTCGCTAACAGCCTCGCCCTTAACCTTCATCAACTTGACATAATCCGTGCCGCACGTGGTCTTGCTGCCCATATCAAACACGTCGAACTTGAAGGCAATGTGCATGTTTACCGGAACCGTCACCGTCCACAAACAATCCATCCTAGTTCGATTGTTGTTTGGGTACAGCGGACTAGTGAACACTCCTCCATAGTTGAAGATCTCCCCCCCACATCCACGACCCTTGTCCGTAGCCAAATAAGTTGCATCCAGCATAGTCGTTGCGTACTCTGCAGTAGACGCCGGAATATCTATCGTCAACGCGTTACCTTCTGTAAAAATGGGACTTGGCGTAACGTAATTGCACAACAACGCCATCTGCTTGTCCTTCCCCAAACCATCGTATATCCGAATTCCTTCCGTCGTACAGTCGGTCGTGTGCGTATAGAACATTCCAAAGTACAGCGCAATCGTGTAATTCTCCGGCACTTGGATCGTCAGCGTGCAATGTTCGGTTCGGCTGAAATAGTTGTTGCCGATGCGACCCTGCAGCCGGGTAAGGTTCTGAGCACAGATCTGATTCTGTCGCACTGCCAGCTTGAATCCCTTGTCTTGGCTCGCTTCATCACTCTGAAACTTGACGTATATCTTACTAGCTGCCGAGTGATACGTTGCTGGCAGCTCGTTCTTGCCGCAGTAGATGTGGTGGGCGTTGGGATTTCTAACTCCCTATTAAAAAACATGTTAATCTCCACTCAAATACTGAAAAATCATAAACTTACATGATAAAACGAAGATTTATGCGCATGAGTTGACTTTCCTCGGAACACCAAATCCTCTCCAAGGCCTTCATATATGAATGACTTCAGCTAGAAAAACACACAAATTTGATTTAACATACATTCAAAACAATCTTAAATCACCCATACATTAGCATCAAACACTTCGATCCGATCGGGGCACTTCTCCTCCTGGTCGTTGTAGTCCTGCAGCTGCAAGTCCTGGAACTCTACCGTGATGGTCTTCCCAGCCGGGACCTCCAGCATCCACATGCACTTGCTGTTCGGTGGGTAGTTTCCACTGCCATAGTTGGGACTCTTTAGGTATTCCAGCTGACCACTGGACAAGTTGTAGTATCCAGCCCCGCACGGAGATTCCACCAGCGAAACCGTAGCGCCAAATCCGGTTCCCTTCAGGGAAGAATCCGTAACCAACCGGGCAAACAGTGCTGAACTGAACGTGCTCGCTGCCTGAGGCAAGCTGTGTCCGCAGTATTTTCCGATCAACTCGCCAAACGGTCCCGCTCCGTCCCGAACTTCCACAAAGTTGTCGGAACAATCGGTTACGTTACGCTCCGATCCCACGTGGAACTGGTTGAAGGTGAGCTGTACGCCGAAGCCCTCCGGTGCCTTGAACGAGTACTGGCAGTCCTGGATCTTCTTGTTGTCGCTGCCTATTACGGTCAAGTCGTACTGTCGAGATTTTGTGTCCAACGTTATGTCCCGATCACAATCATCAAAGTAAAGCACCTTAGCTGAGAATCGATGACTACCGGAAGAAAACGGTTCAGACCGGTAGTAAATGACTCCATGGGTAGCTTGTTTAATACTAATCATCGGAGCGTGGGCAGTAATGTTTCCACAGAGTGTAGCTAATTTCTTTTCCGGCGATCGTTCCAATCCTTTGTACACCTCTACACTATCGAAATAGCAGCCATCCGAATGTTCAATATCAAGTTCTTCGAACCTTATCACCACCTTCTTTCCGGTCGGTATCGTGATGTTCCACGCACAGGTAACGGTGTTGTAACCATAAGCAGTAGTAGTACCCGTCATTTCAGGACTCTCTATTTCAGTTGATTCAGTGATTGACCCTCCGCAAACGTCCAGCTTGTACTCAAACTTGAATCCACGTGACTCCAGCCAGCGATCAGTTTGGAACACCACCGCAATTCGATTCTTATACTTTAACCGACCCGGAGAGTCCTCCTTGCAATAAGTGCCCACCTTTTCCCACTGGAAAGGCTCAAAGTACTCCTGCTGTTTATAAATCGTTACATTGTCGTACATGCAGATCGAAGTTTGGGGACCATTTTCCAGCGAGAAGTCCAAAAAGTTTACCCTTATGAATGAATCCTTCTCCTTCGTTACAAACGTGTAATTGCAAGTTTTCATCCTCTCGTAGTTCAGCGGATAGTTCGGACTGGTCATTATTCCTCCCACTCGGTCAACCTCATACACTCCACCGCAGTTCTGCTCCCACTGCACAGTGAATCCATCACTTTCAACGGTTGCATCCGTTCGGAAAATCACCCTCATCATAGATCCGGTTGAGTTGAATGGTTTCGGAGTATCCTTTCCACAAACGCGACCCAAACTCACCCACTCATTGTTGACTCGATCAAACACCTCAATATGATCCTTGGAGCAGTTTTCACTCTTCTCCAGACTGTATCTTCCAACAAAGTACATCCCAATGTGGTATCCATTGTCGGCTTGCATCGTCCAGATGCACTCCGTGTTCGGCAGGTACTTCCCGTTATTAAGCGCAGATGCAAACGCGTACGAATTCTTGTGCAGTGTGCCACCACAACCGGAGGACATCTGAGCCAACGTCAATTGGAAATTACCACTGGAGTTGTAACTCTCCGAGTGGTACTCTACAAACAAATGCGGTCCTTGGGTCGTGAGCGTTTCAAAACCGGTGTCCTTGCAGAACCGACCCAACAGTGGGCTCATCGTATTTGGTCCGTTGTAGATCATCATGTATTCGTCGTCACATGATTGGTTAAGTGCAAAGGTGGTAAAAAGAATACTGATGATACTGTTTTCCGGATAGTTTACATACCACGCACAATCAATCGGGTTTACAACGTTACTTAACCTATTTGGACTACTTAAATTCTTGAACTCAGCTCCAAACATACCACCACACTTGTGTACTTGATATTGCAGCTTGAACTTCACCTCGCCCAAAAACAATCCTTGCCTAGCCAAGATGGATACATCGGAAAATGGCGACCGAATTACATCCGTTGCCGTAGCATTTCCGCAATACTTTTTCAGGAATGCATTGTGACCGAACGATCCAGATCGTCGGACGAATATTCCACGCGTGTTCATAGTACACGCACTACGGTACGTCCCGGCACTCATGTCTCTGAAATACATCGCCAAAGTACCGTTCACTGCGGTCGTCCGTTTGTACTCACAGGTGTAGCTTGTTTGGTTGATCGGGGTGGCAATAATTCCTTGGTCACCTTCCAAATTTCCAACACAAATCGTAGGGTCTTCACTGCTAAAGTGCAGCTTAAATCCTCGATTTCCCGACGCTATCCGAGACCAGAAGTTGATCATCATCGTGTTGCCGCTAGAGTAGATTGGTTGTTTGTCGTAACCTCCCATCACAAACTTGATACGGGAGGCGTAATCAAATCCATGATAGAAGCCAATTCGCTGCAGGTAACTCGCACTCAACGTGGAGAGATCCAAATCTCTAAACTCGACCTTAATCCGGCGACCCTCGGGAACGGTAATTCTCCACTCACAGAATCTCTTCAGCCTCAAACCATCCGCCGGATACCCGGGACTGGTTATGTCACCGGAAGCAGCGTTGATTTCACTTCCACATCGATTATCGGTAGAGCTGAACGTGAGCTTAAATCCGCGATACATTGTTTGAGCATTGAACGAGGTGAATACGACTTTCATCAGGTTGTTTTCGGTGATGATCGGCGGTGGCAGCTGAGTACCACAGAAGGTTCCCTGATCGATGTCGGTATTGTTCTCCCCGGGAACTATCGAGTATATTTTAATATTATCTAGCGTCGAACAGTTAGGGCCACTTGGCAAATGGAGATCTTGGAATGTTACATTTAGGATTGTATTCATGCTGCCGTGAATGTAATATTCACAAACCGTCTTCGAAGGGTATCCTCCTTGGACTGGATAATTTTTAGATGTTATGGTTCCTCTCGCAGCATGGAATGAGCCTCCACATGGAGAAAGAGACACGCGCAGCTTGAATCCATTTCCAGGATCCGAAAAGTCAGTGAAATATTTCACTCGTAGCATGTTCGATGTTGTTAGCTTCGATTGAACGACCTCTGAACCACAAGTGGAAACTAATACATCTGCATTTGATGTTCCTCCGTCTCTTAGTTCCACGTATTCCTTTTGGCATAACGATGAATACTTCAAGTTAAACTGTTCAAATTTGTACACCAACGTTTCTCCACTCGGTGCCATGATCGTCCAAATGCATTCACTGTGTGGGAAGGGTACCTCCGGATAGCGTGGTGTCGTAATAATCGTTGAATTGTTCTTTCTGAGCAAAATGTTCCCACCGCAGTCCATACCGACCTCACGATACGAAAGCCGGAAAGAGTTGGAAAGGACATGTCCGGTGAAAAACTTCACAAACGCTCGGTTACTCGAAGTGTTCACCATCTGCGGTATGTCGTTGCCACAGAATGCTCCCAAAAGTGGCGAATATTCGTCTATTCCATTTTTGATCGTTACAGATCCGACACAACCATCCGCTGTTTTGCCGATTTTGATCGCATCAAACTGGAACTGGATTATTCGTCCCGGGCGTACGGTAATGTTCCACATGCACACCGGATCCAGGAATCTGGCCATTGTCTGGTTCGTATTAACCACTGCAGAAACTTCTATAACGCCATTTGGCTCCGTTACGACACCACCGCATCGCAAGGACACGAATCCAGTGAATCCGGTTCTGTTGTTCAAGTAATCTGTGTTGAATGCAACTTTTAGGAACGGTTTACCGTGGAACGCTGACTTGACTCGATAGCCGAAGGTGCATATTTTCTCCGGGGAAGACCAAGAAATCATATCCGAGGATGTTGAAATTGCCAGATAATCCGATAGACATGCGTCAGTCTCTTCCAGATCTACATAATCAAGCTTGAGCATTGGATGCAAGGTTGATATGGACGATTGGAAAATCCAGCTACAGTTTAAGCTCGTTCGATAGCCATCGGGATATCCAGGGGATGTCAGATTATAAATAGTTGAGTTTTCACCTAGGACAATCACTTCATGACCTCCACAGAACCCATCGTCTAAGATGGTTGCAGCCGTTACGGAGTCGGCTCCGATTTGCATCCAGTTCAACAAAAACTTCGATGGCCCGTTAGCATCCGAATGGTCCAACCGCAAGTAAACTACATTAGATGTAGACGTGAGAGAGTCCGGAATCGATGTTCCACAAATCTCTGGTATTAGTGGCTCGGCAGTGTCGTCGAAGCCGTCGTAAATCTGAAAAATTGAAGACGTACAAATAAATATAAAATCATGTTACTCGTTGTAGAATACCTCCAGTTGTCCCTCACAGGAATCCATAAACTTCGAGTCGATATCAACGTCGATTAATTTAATTGAAATCACCGATCCCACATCGACAATTATTCTCCAAGAATGCACCTCATCGCGTGCATAAAAGTGAGGATAGGTGGGCGATGCAATGGACCCACTCCTTCCAGTTAGTTCGTTAAAGTGATCTATGTGTAATAAAATTGTTAACACTCAAAGAAATCAACTCTAAAAACTGATCATACCATAAGAATACTCTGCCAGGAAACCCTTAGCCACACCTTTATCGCTTGTTTTAAATTTGATCCACAAACTGTTCGCCGAGGTGATATTGGTCATCGGTTGGTCCCCGCAGTAATCCCCGATCAATTTGCCACTACCAGAAGACTCTCGCACCTCGAGATAATCTTCGTTGCAATTGTCGGACTCCAAAATGTTAATTGACTCTACGTACAACCGAATCATATTTCCCGGTGCAGCCTTCAGTTGCCAAACGCACTCAACGTTCATGGGGTACGAATTGGGATAGTTTGGCGATGCTATCTGACCGGCGAAGGAGTGAAGTTCTCCACCGCACGCTGGAAGGACGATCGTGATAGATATTGTAGGACTTAAAAATTTTATCTGACCTACCATTGTCCAGTACGCTGTACGACGCCACCAGTTGAACTCCCATCAAGTTGTACATATTAAAGTCCTCCGAAGTGATGTGCACCACCAGCGAATTTCCATTGCTCACGATCACCGGTGGAGTCTTGCTGCCGCACCCACTGTACCGTATCGGGCCTTCGAAAGTGTCACCATCGTGGACGGTCAAATTTGCCAGACAATTGCCATCCACCTCAACGATGTTCATGTGCAACACCTGCAGGGTAACGTGTCGTGTCAACTCATTCGCCGTCAAAACCCAGGTGCAGTTTTCCGACTTGATCTTTGCAGTATTCTCCAGCGAAATCATCCCGGAGTCCGTTACATTGATTCGGGAGCCACAATTCTAAGTTGAGGGATGAAATTGATTTTTTGTTCAATAACATTGTGTGAAATACTCACGATCGAGAAGTTGGCTCGGAATCCCTTTGCTTCCAGTGTTGCGTCCGACTGGAATGCCACGAGCATCTGATTACCCGAGGAGATGACCGAGGTAACGTTCGAAGCACTGTCGCAAATGGTCATCAACAGATTGGCCGCGTTGCGGTTAGGTCCATCGTACACCTTCAAATAGTCGTTCGTACAGTTGGGACTTTTGATCATGCCAATATCCTCAATGTTAAACTGAAGAGTGTGAGAAGGATCCGTCGATATGATCCACTCACAAGATTGGTTACTGGGGTAGTTCTTGGGATAGTTTGGAGAGTACAAATAGCCCTGATGCACCGTAAGCGGACCTCCACATTCTAGAAGATTTTAAAGATTTTCAAAAAGGTATTATCAGCAGATGAAAATGCCAACTTACTTTGAGGAACTACTCTGTAGCTTGCCTCGAATCCTTTGTAAGTATACGAATGATCGCTGAAAAACTTCACGTACAACGTGTGGCCAGCACTAACCAGCTTAACCGGTTCCTTCTGGGTATGGCAAAGCTGGGTTACCACCTGGCTAAAGTCTTCCGTGTTAGATATGGTGAGTCCATCGAAGCGGCAATTACTCGAAGATTCCATGTTGAAGCTGTTCACCATCAACTCGATGGCAGTTCCTGGAGGCATCGATATCGTCCAAAGGCACTGGGTGTCCGGTGGATACTCGCGTGGATAATTGGGTGACGAAAATGTTCCACCCGGTTTGGTAAGGATTCCTCCACACCCGTTGATCTGCCACTCCAATCTAAATCCACCATTTTCTCCGCTGCCATCAGTGCGGAAGCCAATTTGCAATGTGGGACCCTTCGAAGTTATCTTCGTTGGCATATGGTTGCAGTACTTGTTCGAAACAGGTTGTTCGCCAATTTGCTCGGTAATTTCCACATAATCGAAATTGCAAACATGTGAATTGTTTTTATCGAACAGCATTCCATTCTCAATGTCAAAGTGAGAAAACTCCAAGTCTATTTTATTACCAGGTGGAACCGTTATTGTCCACAAACAGTCCGCTTTGACGGGGTATTTGTCGGGGAAATTCGGTGACTCAATCACACCACTATAACCGGTTATGTTCCGCTGGCATAAGATTTGATACTTGAGATGAAAACCTCTACCCTGATTGGTGTCATCGCTTTTCATTCGCAAAAATGCATGGTTGGACGTGGTATCCAACTGAATGGGATCCGTTTCACTTGTGCAGTACTTTCCCATACTTGTTCCAGCGGCATCCCGTCCATCGAAGATCTCCAAGTAATCGTACCGGCAGAGTCCATGACTTTCAAGTTCCAAATCAGTAAACACAATATGAATTGCGGACCCTGCACTAACACTGATTCTCCATGAGCAGAGGGCATTATTTCCATACGGTTCCGGATAGTGTGGTGATATGATAGAGCCTCGAGCCGAGGTTAATACACCACCACATCCAGTTGCTGTTCCATCCCACTCAATCTCAAATCCTTCGTAATTCCGAGACGAATCCGAATAAAACTTTAGGTACAGCTTATTGCTGAACGAAATCAGCCCGTTGAAGTCATCCGTGCCGCAGTACTTTCCAATCAACGGTGAAGAAGCTGTTCCACCATTGCGAATTTCCAACCCATCAAACCTGCACGCACTATGCTTCTCCATGACGAATTTCCGCACGTTGAGTTGAATCTGCTGACCCGGTGGAACCGTAATGACCCATTCGCAAATTTTGTTCGACGTGTACTCTGGACTCCCCGGAGACTTTAGCACCCCGAAGGCGGTATAGTAGTTACCACCGCATACTACAAGTACAAATCAAATAAGAATAAGTCAAACAAAAAAGAAGATTCTATACTTACGCCTCTGAACATCGACGAACGTAAACGACAAGCTGAATCCGTCCTTCGTCTGCGAGCTGTCCGACTTGAATCGGATCGTAACCACGTTCCCACCGCTAGTGATGGCCGGAGGTTTCGTGACTCCGCAGTACCGACCAACAAAACTATTGTTTCTGGTTGAATTGTCGTAAATCTCAACAAAATCGTACGCACAGTTGGTACTCTTCTCCAGATCGAAGCTGTTCCACGTCAGCTGGATGGCATGCGTCTTGGGCGCCACAATGACCCACCGGCAGTCCGCATCGGGGATATAGCCACCGCGTTCCGAAATCGAAGGCGATCGAATGGTACTGTCCTCGGAGGTGATAACTCCACCGCAAGCAACGTCCACGAAGGAAAAGTTTGCCTTGAATCCTCTATCGGACACGGAAATATCCGACACGAACCGCACGAACAGTACATTCATCGAAGATATGGTCCGCGGAGGGATTTTCGACGAGCAATACCGACCAAGAAGTGTACTATTTGAGGGATCGAAGCTGTCGTAGATAGCTACGTAGTCCATTTCACACGCCGGATAGCTGTGTCCTTCTATTGAGAAGTCAGTGAAATCAAGTAGAATGGCTTGGCCAGGTGGAGCTTGTATAACATAGTCGCATTGCTTCAATGCTTCGTAGTTGTTCGGATATCCCGGGCTGGCGATTTCAACGCCCGGTTCAGTGAAAATTCCGCCACAACGGGTCTTGTAAGTCAGTGAGAATCCTCCGTGAGATGTTGACCAATCGCTGCGGAACTTTATCAGCAGATTGTTCGATGTTGTTGCGAAGGTTGGAGGTGGTCTATCGCCACAAAATCTCCCTAGAGTTGGATCATCAACCGTTCGTCCATCGAACATTTCCAAGTAATCGAACTTGCATGAATCACTCGACTCGAGGTGGAATCGACTGAATTGTACGGTAATCTGGCTTCCTTTTGGCAACTGAATCAAGTACTCGCAGTTCAAGTTGTGAGGGTAGAGATTGTCCTCGTAGCGTCTTGGAGAGCTGATTTCACCTTCTGAAGTGGTGAAAACTCCTCCGCATCCCGGAACTCCTTCAATCACAGAGTAGCTTATCTGGAAGCCGGCATCGTTGTTATCCTCGTCAGAGTGAAAATAGATCGTCGCTTCATTACTTGGCGTCACCAGCGGCTCTGGGTGAGATGTATTGCAGAACATTGCCAGCACTGGGGACGTTGCGTTAGCTTGCTCTTCATCGCTAGATTGGATACCGTCGGTTATTTGCACATAATCATATTGACACGAGTCGTGTGCCTCCAATTTCATTGTGAAAAAGTGAAACTGCAGCCTCTTCCCGGCTGGAGCTTTGAGGAACCACTTGCAGTCCCGATTTGGAGGATAGTTACCAGGTGATCCAGGAGAGGCAATTACTCCATGACTCTTCACCGCTTTTTCACCGCCACAAACGGGATCGATACTGTCCCAGTGTAGCTCAAACCCTCCATGGGCAGAGCTGTTATCCGATCGGAACCAAAGATACAAAAAGTTATGCGTAGACATGAGATTACCATCTCTTGGAAGTTTATTTCCACAAAACCGGCCAATGTTGTGCGCTGCGGACGTTTTGCCATCATGAATCTGTAACCAATCAAACTTGCATTCGCTTGAGGACACTGAGCTCTCCAGGTCGAATCGAGTGAACGTGACGTTCAAAATTTTAGTATAATTGGTTTTGATGAGCCACGCACATCGCGCGTTGTGATTGTAAGTTCCATTATCAACCGGATATCTTAATGTACCCGAATACGAGTCCAATATACCGCCGCAAGCTCGCGATGCTCCCTGGCAGCGAACTCCGGTGTAACCTGCTGAACAAGCGCAAACGTAGCGGTCCATGAACGGAGTACACGTACCGCCGTTCAAGCAGGGATTCGGCACACATGGTGAGGTGAGCCGTGCACAGTTCGGTAGTGCAGTTCCCGGTGGGCAGCTGCAGTTGTAGTTGTTGGTGCCCACCGGTGTACATGTTCCGCCGTTCTTGGATTCAAATATAAAAATTAATTATGAAGGCATTATACGTTGGCAATACTAGATTTACCTTGCAAGGATTCAAGTCGCACGGACTCAAGGTCGCCCTGATGCAACCGGTAGGACCAAATCCTGATCCTTGATAGCCCGGGGGACACTGACAGGATACGACCTCGGAGAAGGCCTTACAACGAGCTAACGGATGGCATAGTCCAGGGGTGCACCGGTTACCCCGCATCGTGCACGTTTTCCCATCACCAATGTAACCCAAAGGACAGCTGCCACATTTGTACGATCCCTGCATCAATTATGAAGATTAAGAATTGAGATACTTATTTAAGTATTCCTGTACTCACTCTGGTATTGATACAGGTCACTGAAGGAGTAGTACTGCAACCGCCATTATTAGTCTGACATTCATCAATATCGACGCAGTAAAAGCCATTCCCGCTATACCCCGGTGGACAACCTCCACAGACAAATGACCCCGGCAGGTTGATACACGTCACTTCCGGATCCTTAGAACAGTGTGGCTTGGATTCATTGCACTCGTCAACATCCACCGAGCAAGCCGGAGTGACTCCGTTAGTTTTCCAACCCTGCTCACAGATACACTTGAAGCCGGGATCTTCCTTAATCTGAACGCACGTTCCATGCCCACACAGCTCATTCCCATTGGCCATACAATCTTTCGTTGGACTATTACAGTGAATACCCTGCCAACCACTGGCACAAAGACAGCTGTAACTTCCGGGAGTGTTCTTACACGTGGCCCCATTCTGACACCCCAGATCGGTTCCAGCAAATTCTGAACATTCATTCACATCCGTGGCGCACGTTGGTCCCTCCCAATTCTTCGTACACTGACAGATGAACGAATCAAACAGACTAATGCACGTTCCACCGTTTTGGCACGGACTAGTTTTGCAGTTATTTTCACGCAATTTGGTCATCAAGTTCGTAACCTTTCGCTCCAAAGCCGTCAGTCGTCGATTGATATTGTTGATACGTCCACGTGCTCGAATGCCATCGTTGGAATCAGCAGTCCTAGAAACAGCAACAAATTGCAATTCTTCCCGGAACACCAATCACTCAAAGCCAAGTCCATTACCCATTTTCCAGCACGGCAACGCGCTTAAGCAGACCAAACGGCCCCTTTACGGCGTTCATCAGATACTGCAGCTGGGCGGCAGAACCCTCGATGGGCGTTGAATCGCCAGAAGTCGGAACCATCGACGAAGACGACACGTTCGAGAGGCTCTGCAGCATTTTCAACAGATTGAGGTCGCCCACGTTCAGGAAGCCGTTGCCCTTCATCGAGATCGTAATGTTCCGATCAACGGCCGACTCGATTATCAGGTGGCCATCGCTCGAGATTAATTTCGGCCTGACGGAGAAATTACAACGATTATAACAAAACTTTTGAGGATCAACGATTTTCAACACTCACTGATTTTCATAGTAACATGTCGCTTGCATAATGCAAACCGCTATGAACACGGCCCAGTTCAAATGTCTCTTCATTTTTGCAAGATTTTTGCACACTTTAACCTTTCATGTTAAATCAACTTTGTTTATATTTTCACTACCACTTTTCACTTCAATTATTAACTTTAAACTGTTCTTTCACAACTAAACTTTCGCCGGCGACTACCAACGGTATTTATAGTGCTTGAAAAAGGGGCGTTTTGCTCTATCTTGCTTCTGATAAAAGTGAAAATTTAAAAAAAAAATGCAGCCTGTCGAGACAATACTCCCACTCTCGGTAAAATAAGGTACATTTAAAAATGTAAAAATTGACCTAAATTAGAAAATAATGTTATGAAAAGCTGAAAATTTCGCATATTTTATTTTAGTTTAATTTACTTTTTCAATAAAATCCATTATATCACGGAACAAAATCCGGTCGGCGGATCCGAAAAATTTTCGCGATGAATTCGAAAACAATGCATGTTTTCAAAATCATGAAAAATGTTTTCGATTTTGAAATAAATGTTTTCAATACCGAAGCAAACTGTTTGCGGAACCGCAACCACCATGTTTGCGGCGCAATTTTGTTTGGTTCGCCGCAGCCACAATGCGTTACGCTGTCAGAGTGTCAGAATCAGCTGCCTGAGGTGCGCTCGCAAAAAATAAACAAACGAAAAAAATCGTTTTTGAAGCGTTTGAATGTTGTGTATTTCTGCGGTGGCGAGTAAGTACTTTTTATTAAGTATAAGATTATTGGAATTTTACCTCACTTCTTATTTTACAGCACAAAAAGTAACAAGAATATATAAGAATTGAATAACCGTTCAGTTTTTAAGAAACTCAAATCATACTTCCTAACGAATGGAAATCAATACTTTTCATGATAATATTTTGCAGCTAAAAGCAAAATACATCACAGCATAATGGATTATAAAATATGATAGTGCTCCCAGAAATTATATGAAAATTGTTGAACATAGAAAATAATTTCGGAAAATATTGAGGGTTGGGCTTAGGCTAAGGTTGAGCTTTAAAAGTATATTTTTTTATAAAATTATATCTCCTGCTGGTTTAACTTCAGAAAAAAAAAACTTATGAATTTAAACGGTTTTAAGAATCCATCTTTGTGTCATAAATTTTCAACAGTTTGATGAGGACACATGGTACCGGTGATTTTCTTATATTTTAATCGACAATAACATCATTTAAACATCTTCAAACTGATGTTCACTGTTAAGTTTCACATTACTTGTTTAAAAAAAATGCTTTTGAGTCAAAATATTCAAGATTAAATATACATGTAATATTGTATCTTATACTTTTCGTTCATATATAAACAATAAAAATACAAACGAAGCTAAAAAATGTTCTATTATGGAAGTGAAAATTCAATCTGACATAATTAGTGCGATTGGATGAATGAACTTGACCTACAGATAAGTTTATCTGGCCATGTGTTATGGATATTGTTCAACAAAAAATAGTGGGCACGTCAGTGTTAGAACGGAAATTTCAAGGAAATCTATCGTAAAAATGTTTTTTTTTCGATTTGGTCAGTTTATTTAAACTGCTAATTTCAAAAGGTTTTAACCTTGGCAATATTTAAAGGAAAGTTTAAGTGACTTTGACATTTTTGCTGATTTAACATTTATGAAACCCCTTTAGAAATAGGCTCTCTGAACATGCTCCAGTCGAAATAAATCAATTTTAACTCTTTTTCTAACTCTACTAATCCTAAAAAATATGGAGCATAAAATTAATAAATTATTTTAAAACACCAAGCCTTTCCATAAAATTTGTCTCTGTACACTCACTGTGTGTTTCGCTGAGTACTTGTACAGAGCCAAATTAGAAGGCTAAAAGACTTGATCACACACACATACTTCCTCAAATGGCCCTTCGCTGACTTAGTTTTCCGTCCTTTATATCTTCTTCTATGACTCTTAGTCGACCTATCCACCTAAAATTTCATTATCTTTCTTCTAAAATTTGCGTCAGCTTTCACCGATAAAGACCGATTAAATTAAATTCACATAAAATTAAATGGAAAGATCTGGCGCCTCCACTTAATTTCTATACAACGTATGACGGAAGCAAAATACTAAAAAATACGAGATTTATAAGTAGAAAGTTGTGTTTCATCTTCCTTATTATGAATATATTCAATCCATTTTTTGCCTTCCTCACCTTACTGAGGAAAGGCTATAAAATCACTCGAAAAATGAACTTCTCAATTAGACCTCCTAGACCCACCTTCATGTATACCTATCGACTCAGAATCAAATTCTGAGCAAATGTCTGTGTGTGTGGTGGGATGTTGATCAAAAAATTGTCACTCGATTATCTCAAGACTGGCTAAACCGATTTTGTCCGTTTTGGCCTCATTCGATCTGTCCTGGGGTCCCATAAGTCGCTATTAAAAATTATGGAGTTTAGTTAAGTACTTCAAAAGTTATGCTAAAAAAACGATTTTAACAAAAGTTCGGAAGATTGTAAAAAGGGTGGTTTTTGTAAGAAAACCCGTCATGCTATACATTTTCAGAAAGGTATTTAAAAGACCTTTTCAACGCGTCCAAGACATTGAAGATCTGGCAACCCTATCAAAAGTTATGAGCACTTAAGTGTTATTTACGCACTTTTTGGAGGCCGGATCTCAGATATTTTGATGGAAACGTTGTCCGGATCTCTCATGCGACCTAGCGTTGGATAGGTTATCAAAAAACCTTTCCAACGCGTCCAAGACATTGAAGATCTAACAACCCTATCAAAAGTTATAAGCACTTAGGTGTTATTTACGCACTTTTTGGAGGCCGGATCTCAGATATTTTGATGAAAACGTTGTCCGAATCTATCATGCGACCTATCGTTGCATAGGAAATCAAAAAACCTTTCCAACGCGTCCAAAACATTGAAGATCTGACAACCCTATCGAAATTTATAAACACCTAAGTGTTATTTATGCACATTTTGAAGGCCGGATCTCATAATCATCTCATCTTATCTTATGATATTCATGCGACCTATCTTTGGATAGGTAATTAAAAGACCTTTTCAACGAGCACGAATTGGATTGAAGATCTGACTACCCTATCATAAGTTGTAACCACATAAGTGCCCTGCAATATGAAGATCTGACTACCCAATCTAGTGGTATGAATAATGAGTCAAAATTGATAAAACTCTAAAAAACACCGCCATTTTGTGTCTATTTTGGATAGCACCCTTTAAATGTGAGGAAGGCACCAACCACTTAAGGGTGGATTAAGTAACGTTTTTTTTTCAATTTAAAATATTCTGCAGGAGAAAATGCTTTTTTTTCAGAAAAACGTATTTTCCCATATAAATTACCATGGGAGGAGGCACATGGTGGCTCAAACAAATTTGAATAATTTGTAAATAAGCCATATTATTTTTCGCATTTTAAAATGATTTGCATTTATTATACCTTTAAATAACCTTTGACTTAAAAAAGTTATTTTAATCATAATTTTAAATTTTTATTTTTCAGTTCCTAATTCTTTTAGTATGAAAAACACATTTTTTCTTACACCACTTTTTACGTATAAATCTCCGATTTATAATATTTTGCTTCCACCATACCATTCTGTTTGTACTGCCAATATGCACTTAACTACAGCCAGCACAAGTGAACTGAAAAAAATATTCAAAAACTTTTACTATATATATAAGGCTAGTATGCTGATCGGGAGGAAAGGGGTCAAGAAACAGCTTTACGAACAGCAGAACAAAGGAGAGAGAGCGATTTCTTGGGGCTTTTCTTCACCCTCTCTGACTTGCTTGCGCTGCCGCTGCTGCCCATTTGATTTTTTTCTTGACCGGTTCCTTCCGAAGTGCGTATACCGCTATATATTATATGATTACAGTATTTTTGCATTTTTGTAAACATGTTTGTAATAGGTCTTATTGACATAGTTACACGCAGAAAAATATTTTGTAGAATCAGCCTGTACGAGGTTTGATTCAACATAAATATTGTTGAATATAATCAACGCCGATTTTGCGATGGAACAAACCTTGATTTTCTCAATTCCACAAAAGTCTTTTGTTGTTTTGAAAAAGTTGCTTTGACGTTTAGCGTTGATTCAACAAAAATCTTGATTTTCAAATCAACAAAACGTTTTGTTGATTCAAATATGCTTTATTTTTCTGCGTGTACTATTAATTAAATAAATTTATATGAAAAAATGATACACTCAAACCCCGATAGTTTGACACCAACTGTTGTCAAACGAACGGGGTCACTTTTTAGTTCACACACACTTACAAACGTTTGGTTTCATAATGTGCGTGAGCGCCATGTAAAAAGTGACAGTTCGTCACTTTTTAATTTGACTTTGACCAACCAACGGGGTACAAACTAAAAAAGTGTCAAACGAAAAAGTGACCAACCACCGGGTGTATCCAGCTTTTTAAGCGAAAATGGCGTTCGAATGGTGAACGCCCGAAATGTCAAAATCACGCAGTGGTACCAACATAACGAAAAAAGTGTGCCATGGCATGACAGCCGCATTTTTTTCTAATGTTGGTGCTACTGCGCGATTTTGACATTTCGGACGTTCAACATTCGAACGCCATCTTCGCTTAAAAACCTGGATATAAATGAGTGTATATAAATGTAAAAAGAAAAAAAAACAAGAGAAGGATTTTTTTGTTAATACGGGAAAGTTTTCGTTTATTTATGTATAATTTATGGTGTATGAAACGTTTTAAATTATAGGCAACAATGTCTCTGGATAATTAACTGGCACTTCATATTGCTACCAGTGGTGTAGGGGTAAGCGTGGTTGCCTCTCACCCAGTCGGCCTGGGTTTAATCCCAGACAGTCCGGGTGGCCTCTTTCGAGATGAGATTTGTCTGATCACGCCTTCCGTCGGACGGGGAAGTAAATGTTGGCCACGGTCTAACCTAGAGGTTAGGTCGTACGCTCAATCCAGGTGTAGGAGTCGTCGGCAGTTGGACTCACAATCCAAAGGTCGTCAGTTTGAATCCCAGGGTGGATGGGAGCTTTGGTGTAAAAAAAGGTTTGCAATTGCTTCAACAATCAAGCGTTCGGACACCTAGTTTGAAGGTGGAATCTCGCAATCGAGAACGCCAAGGCAATGCTGTAGAGCGAACATTTTTTTTTACATATTGCTAGAACACGTTTCAAAACAAACAATTTTAATTTAAATAGATGCTTAAAAAATATTACACGTGGTTACACCTAACATAATAAATAAATACTTTTTTATAAATAAATACTTCCATACATTGTATTACAACCTCTTTCCCACAAAAAAAAACTATTTTTTTTTTCTTATTTCCCCGAAGGAATGGGACACGAATTTTGCACGTACTGCAGATGGAATCCACGATTGGCAACATCGCCCGTTTCGGCAGCATCGGTTACGTAGTACATGACGAAGGGCAGCGTGTTACTGGTCGTGGGCCCCAATCCCGCCCCGCAGAATCGATCCGCTGCGATACCGACCGGATTCGGGATGACCAGGAAATCTGTGGTGCAGGCCGTTCCCTGGGCTCCTACTGCCGCCGTTCCGAGCATGGCCGGAGCGATGGTTGTCACGTCACTCGTCAATGTGAATGCGTACGGTTCCGTGGCCGGCTAGGGATTGAGAAGGTTGAGAATTAGTTGGGATGAAATGTTGTTTTTCGTTTAAAATACCTACCAAAGAATAAGTAATTGAACAATATGTTGCAGCGTTTTGGATACAGATTCCATAGTTTGAGAGGGCCAACTGTCTTGTTCCGGGCAGTCCCATCGCATTCATGGCAGGATTAGCCGCAACTCCGTAGTTGAAGCTGTACACATCTCCGGTTGTTCCCGTAAAGTACTGCAAGCAACCAGCTGGGGCTTGATACGCACTGGTACAGGAAATTTGAGAGAGTTGTAGGTTCCAGACTCGAGGGAACGACATGGCTGCGGTCGTCGAAATTGAAACCGTTATCGGACTTGTTCCACTGAAGGGAATGTAAATGTGTTGACCGTTGTTGTCTCCACACATTGTCGGAAATCGGGTTCCACCACCGGTTACTTGCATATTATCCACAATACAATTTCCGTTAGTATCTGGTTGTGACAAGGTGAATGCTGTAAAATCGATTCTCAGCTGGCAAATTGAACTGTCCGGAGGTACCACTGTGAAAGAACAGCTAAAAAAATACGTTTAACTAGTGTCCGACCAAAAACCAACTCCACTCAAAACCTACGTTCCACCGCCATTGTATGGAGACGGATATCCAGAGTTCTGGAAGTAGGTCACATTTGCGTTCGTGTTTGAAGTCCCGCCACACGTGCCCGAATCTGCAAATAACCGTTACAGCTTATTCACCCAACCCAATTCATCCCACAGAACCCGAAACTCACAGACACAGCAGACGGCCTGCCGGGTCAGCGCACTGCAGGTACCGGAGGCGTATCCTCCAAACGTGGCACATTCTCCCTTGATCTGGCACGTCCCGGCGAGTCCGTTGGTTCCGATGCACGGAACGTTCTTAATTCGACCCAGCGAATAAAATGGAAATTGTCGCCCGTGGCGATCGCCGGACGTCGTTGTTTCATTTGATATGGTGTCCGTTAAAATTGAACCGAAGGACTTTTGAGTGAATGTTAAAAGCACAGAAAGGAAAATCAAAGATTTCATTTTTAGTGACGAAATCAACCGACACGTTCGATCTACAAGCACCAAGAGACTGAGCGGTGGAATTATATTTTTTCTAGAGAAAGGAGAAAGTAATAAAACAGTGCAAAGTGTTAATTAATCGGTGACGAAAACTAATTGGAGCATCGAACATCACTGAATGCGTGGATAGATTGTCACTTCGGGTTTTGGTCGAAAAACCTGTTACGTCTGGCCTGTAAGATACGGAAGTGTTTTAAATAAGTTCTTACATACGGACCACCAAAAAAAGGTGTCAAGAAATAGCTTCACACAGTAGAACAAAAAGACTGTCCGATTCTCTACCACCCAACCCCGCCTCTAGGTGGGCTTCGATCTAATTCTCTTAAAATTAAAAAAAAATGGGTTGACTTGTTTTATGCCATTGATTTTAAAAAATGTATTTTTTCAGAGGTCAACTTTGGCTGTGGTTTTACTAACATTTGTGTGAATTTGTGTGAAAACAGTCGAAAAAGTAACTGTAAAAACATGAAACAATTAAAAAGGCAAAAGGGAATGATAGGAGGTGTTTAAACAAACCTAGTACAATGATAAACAAACATAAATCAAACATGATAAATGCAAATTAAAATACTAAAAATGAAACAAGAAAAACTTAAAACATGAGCAGTGAAGATTTTCGCCGAACAAAAACTGTACAAAATGAACTCCTGATCACGGGAAAAAAAATATATTTACATGATTTAAACATATACTTTAAACAATTTGAAAACACTTTCCTGCGTTAACAATTATTTTTAGCGTAATTGGGCTTATTTAAAAAAATATATATATACACTCAACCCCCGGTGGTTGGTCACTTTTTCATTTGACACTTTTTTAGTTTGTACCCCGTTGGTTGGTCAAAGTCAAACTAAAAAATGACGAACTGTCACTTTTTACACAACACTCTTGCATACTATCAAAACAAACGTTTGGTAGTGTGTGTGAACTCCGTGTAAGAGGGGTATCAAACTAAAAAGTGACCCCGTTCGTTTGACAACAGTTGGTGTCAAACCATCGGGGTTTGAGTGTATTAGTTTAAATATGATGTACCGCAAAAAGATTTTTTTTTCGCAAAACATATATTTTCTTTCAAAATTTGATTTTGTTTAAACTAATGCTTGAAAAACAACTGTGCTGGAGTGAAATGAATTTACATATTTTGTTCTACACTTTTTTGATGCAATTTAATTTTTTTATATATATTTAACCGATAAATATACATTCTGTATTTTCGGGCATAAATAAATTTTGAAATTAACAATGATCTAGAAATATGAATGAGTGGAGATATCTTTCAAGTTTCAATCTTTGTGGGGGCCTTTCCTATGACCAAATAAGTCATTTTTTGTCATTGGTACAAAAATGGTACGGAAATATTCGAAAATCTGTAACTTTTGACGGAATTTTCCGACCTTCTACAAAGTTGTAGGTATTAATGAGGACTGTTCAGAGAAAAAAGGTACATGAAACAAAATCTTGCCGTTTAAAAAAAAACTATTTTTTAACAAAAACTCAATTTCCCAAAATAGATATTTTTTGATTTTCAAGATTTTTTAATAAGTTTTAAATATTTTTCAAGACTAAATTCCTGCAAAAGTTACAGATTACAGTTACAATTTCAAAATTATAATTCAATTAAATTTTTAACAAGAATATGATTAATTGCATATCATTATAGAGAAAAAAAAACTATTCAAGATTTTGAATACAGACACAGACCAAAGAAAACGGTGCATCATATTCAAAATTTCGAGTTTTAAAGTGCTTTAATACAGCTAATCCTATTCAAACTGTAGTCCTGACTCGCCCTAGTTGACGGCACAACAGAACTCGACAACTGTGTTTGAAGAAAATTGAACGCAGTGAATTAGGTGAATTAGGTAATTGTAAGATTATTTCATTTCATTTTATTAGATTGTTTTAACAATTACATTGGTGCAGTTGTGATATGGACTACCTTTCAACAGCTGATTTGTTCGAAATGGGAAGAGAGTTTACTGGTACTTAGGAGAACGAATTGGATAGAGAAGGAAAAAAAAATGCAAAAATAACCTTCGAAATAGCTAATAGATGTGGGATAGTTAGAGGAAAGGAGGCATTACTAATTCTAATATCACAGCTCAAGGGGACAACCGCTGCAGCAGGGGATTGACTGAGGTGGCGCACCCCATCCAGAACTTCGGTAACACTCGCTGGAGCCAATGAACGATCAGCTCCATCTTCGCCATATTGTAAGATTATAAATTCTATATCTTGAGAAATAAATATAAATTCGACCAAAAATAATAAAAATCATCTGGAGAACACATTGGTGACTTTCAATTTCAAATTCAATCGTATGTAGATCGAGAAAATTCTGTGTAAATATTACATTTACACTAAACGAACTCAAATTTTCTTCAATAAAAAAAAAATCTGATGACACCATTTGATTTAACGCCAATTTTCTACAAAAATAGTGATCCAATGTTATTCTATTATGTTTTGTTTCCAAGACATAGCAGAAAAAATTACAAACATAAAAAAAATAGCTGTCGGATTTTGATGAGTTCTGAGATTTTTGTTTGGATTTTTGCATGTTTTGATAGTTGATGGGGACGCCTTATCCTTAAACCGTGTATACGGAGTAATGATTTTTTATGCTTCCAGTATTTCTCTCTTCTCTTGCTCTTTCTCTCCGGCTCTCCGCATCCCTAACAAGGAGAGGGAATCTCTTTTATATGCTTCCGTTGATGCGCGCGCTTCCATCATTCTAAAGTAGAACATGTTTTACCATGGAGGCGCATGGTGCTTCAAGAATCCAGTAAGTTCGGAATAAAGAACAATAAAACTTGTTTACTTTATATATATTTTTATTTCAAATTAAATATAATAAACAGCCCACTCTACGAGCTCCCCAGCAGCAGCTTCAGCTGATCCTTCCTCGTGTTCTTGATGTGCTCCGCGATCATTTTCTTCGGATTCTTGCGGTACTTTTTCGACTTCAACAGCTGGTTCACCTTCTGGCAGCGGTTCAGGAACTCTCCCTTCTGTTTCTTCAACCGCTCCACCTTGAGCTGCTGTTTCGTTTTCGGCTTGGCCTTCTTGTCGTACTTGGGCACGCCGGTTTTGAGATTTTCCGCCGACTTGAGCTGGAACAGCGAGTCCAGCGAGGGCAGCGCGTCCAGCAGGGGCCGCATGTCTCCGGTGACGGCCGTTTTCTCGCGCTTTTTCTTTTCTTTCTCGCTCTTGAAGGCACTCTGGGTGAGCTCGATCTTTTTGAGCACCTCCTCCTTGCGGAACTTTTTCTTGTCTTTTTTGTTCAGCCGAGTGATGGCCAGCTTTCGGAGTTTCTTGGTTTTGGTTTTGGCGTCCTCGGGGTCATCTTGGGCTGGGGCGGGAACTGGAATCGGTGTGGTTGTGACTGGTTTTGTGACGGCTTTGTTTTTTTTGGTCGTCTGCACTTTGAAGCTTTTCGGTTCAGGACCGTTAAGCTGTACCGGCATGGACCGGTAGATGGGGAACGGGCCGGATGTTTTGGCTTCTGGGTCGGCTTTCTGCTTTGCCGGAATCGGTTTCACAGGAGTTAACTTTTTGTTGAGTTTTCCCATATTGATGAGTTGTATTTTTATCTAAAATTTTACTAATTAGTATTCCGAGAACAAAATTTAATTGAATACCTTTTCACACAAAAGTTGCAAACTTTTAGAAAATTAATGATAAACAAGTCCCACGAGGTAAACCAAAACAAACTCTACACACTCTCAAAAAAGAAAAGGGCTCATTTCATAAAATCCACTCTATTCTAGTACCGCACAAATGAAAAGACAAAAAGAACTGTCAAAAGAAACGTCAAATTCGATTACTTCCGAAAGCCGGACGTGCATTTACATTTTTCTCGCGATCGGAAATCGAAAAGTTTCCAATTTTCCCCCAACATAATGAGTTCCAAGACCGACAGCAAGAACAAGGGCACATTCCAGCCGGTAAGTCACAGTCCCAATCGGCGAACCCACGATCCAGCCGTAAATTACTTCCATTTTTGGCCTTGCAGGACTCAGATGTTCACATCACCATCGATGACCAAATGAAGATCAACAAATTTGCGAATTTCAACGCCAAAGTCGAGGACCTCAAGGAGGAGCTGAAGGTGCGGCAGAACGAGCTGAAGAATCTGGAGGAGGCCGGCGACGAGATCGAGCTGATGGACGAGGACACGATTCCGTTCCTGATCGGGGAGGTGTTCGTGTCGCACGATCTGCCCCGCACGCAGGTTAGTTTTTTTGTTTTGTGCGGGGGTGGTGGTGGGTCGGTTACGGTTTATGGAGTTTCTTTTATTATATTAATTCTTTGTTATGTGTAAATAACGGTTCCTATTTTTATTTTCTTCTTTTCACCATACAAAAAACCAACAGGAACTGCTCGCCGAAGCCAAGGAGAAGAAAAAGCAGGAAATCGAGAACATCCAAAAGCTGTCCAAAGACATCCAGGACAAGATGGGCGATTTAAAGGCGCACCTGTACGGCCGGTTCGGCAGCAACATCTATCTCGAAAACGATGAATAAATTAATCATTCGAGTGTGTGATATTCCCCTTGCTACTCAAACTAGTTTGCGTTTTATTCCTGTTGACGACATTCCTAAACAGAAACACGATGTCTTCCGGGCAAGCTTGCAAGGACAGTTCCTGAAAAGATACAACGTTAATCGTGTTGATTATTGCACTCGGTGGTAATTTCTGCGCTCACGATAGTAGATTGAGATCATTCGATCGTAATTTCTCGATCTACCTTCTACAAATTATGAATGACGCTTGAGTAATGTGTTTTAAAAAAATTCAAGTCAATTTTTAAAATATCAAATGACATTAAAAAGTTAATTTAAACATAGCAAAAATAAACAAAACATCTGCAGAGTTTTTTTTAGGTGCTATAAACTATTTTGTTTCATATGTTTATAGGACCTGTTCAAAAAACACTCTAGATCTGAAAAAAAAACAATTTCCAAAACACAAAACGTTTAGAAAAATTTCAAGAATCTCAAAAAATTGAAAAGTTATTAATATTTTAATGATTTCAAAGTTTAAAAAAAATCTTCAAAATAATAAATTGGGAAATTGTTACTAAAAAATAAATTAAAAATCATAAATTGAAAATATTTCGAAGAGAATTATATTTAGTTTAGATTGTGTCACGTTCCCCAGAAATCCATTCCCCCGAAAACCATTCCCCAGAAAACCATTCCCCCGAAAACCATTCCCCAGAAAACCATTCCCCCGAATGTACCATTTCCCAGAAAACTATTCCCCAGAATGTATTGTGGATTTAGCTCGTAGCTGGATTTTCTGGCATCTTCTCACGGTCATTGGAAACGGTCGTGGATAGACCTAGGGGTTCCCAGTTGGAGTGAAAAAATTCAATTTATAGAAAAATTATGGATTAACATTTTGCTTTTTTATCACTTCTCCGACATCAGGAATAATTGTTTGAACATGCTCGCAATTTTTTATTCGGTCGGAAAAATATTATTTTTCTTGAAAAAACTTTCATTTTTAATCACATGATCACCCCTAATTCTGGCTCGATGCCGCCATCATGCGACCGCGTGCTCCGTTCGTTTGTCAACAAATCTGCAGCTGGATGGTGAGACGAAGTGAGGGGGGAAGAGATTTTGACATTTTTATGCCCGCATCTGGCCCGCCGCCTATTTCGTCGGTCACTGAGCAGCCGGTCGTTTCCAGTGACCGAGTCCAGCTAGGTACTGATCGTACAATAGAGAATTTGCAGCAAAGCTAAAAGACGCGTGTCGCCACCTATAAACAAATAGCGTAAACCTATGATTTTTAGAAAAAATGTGTTTTTTCCTTCCTAATCAACATTTTTTATAAAACTTATGCCGGATTCGGATGAGAAAAATTATTTCCAACAATTTGGTGTATAACTTTCCAATATTTGTTTGATTTTTCTATGAGAAAACTGTAGATTTAGAAAAAGATAGTAATTTGGACTATTTGGCAAGAAAGTCTGTCAAAAATCAATACAAATTGTTGAATATACGTTAACACATCTGTTATCAACTTTATAACTGTTTATTTCATTGATATATACGGGGAAACTCATTTTTTCGTGTTCCAAAACATGTTTTTTAAAGAAAAAGGACACAAATTTTTGCGCGCCCAAAAGTTGAGGTTCATTATTTTAAAGCAAAAAATTTTTCTCGTCTTTTGCAACCAGTTTCATGAAGATTGATGCAGGGAATCATGAGAAATAAGCGATTTTGTTCTTTAATCGACAGAAAGGCATACGACTTTAGGCAAGTAACCTCATTTTGGCGCCACCTACATTTGAAACGCAGTCGCGCTGCAAAACCTCAATACCATTCCCCAGAAAAGTTTCTTTCTCGAAAAATCAAAGTAGTTTCAAATATTAGTTTGTTTGAAATTTCTTAGAAAATATAAAAATTAGACAAGGTTCTTTTATCCATGCCAAGAAATTTTCCTTTTTTTTTTGACAACAATTCTTGAGAAAATAATAGAAAATGTTAATTCGGCTTATGACTCGTTCTATTATTCTAAGAAATTTTCCCTTCTTTTTCAAGTCATGTTAAATTTGTTATACAAATGCCGAATAAATTGCAGTTTCTTTTTATTTCTTGTTTTCCGTGAATGCTATTTTTATTTTGCAAAGAAGAAAAATGTTTGTTAAAATTAAAATATGATTATGGGTGTCATTTTTTTTTTTTTTTTTTTTTTGGGAGGGTGATCCAGCCGCACATCGTTGATGTTGAAACCTCTAAACTGGGCCCTCGTCCTGTCACGTCCGTCAGTAGTCTTGTCGTACATTACAACTAGAATCAGATCTGCCAATGAATTAGTACACTTCGACCAAATAAACACTGACGCTGTATGGATCTGACTCTAGAATAAATGCACAGTTGTGTGTTATTCATAAGTCCAACTTATTCAATTATTCATTTAAGTCCAAATATTCATTTGCTAACTACTTTGGATTGAAAATCTAAATTTTAATCTAAAATCCTCTAAACTTAATGTTCAAAACTAAACGTTCCTTTAACTGTTGCAATACTACTTCTATAAAAAAAAACAATAAAAATTTGTGAACTAATGTACAAATAGGATAGAAATCGCGATTTTAAAAAGAAATGATCATTTACGTCAAAAGATCCGTAGTTCCTCGATTCGCAACAATGGTCAATACAACCATAATCCGAAAACCGTTAGTTCAACAGATCAACGAATTTTGTCCGATATCATTACATTATTGATTGATCGAGACTCTATGTACAATTTGACATAAACGAATGCCTAGTATTCTACATCAATCAAAGTTTATTGACAGCATTACTCTAACTTAACAATTGCAACTAAATTTATCATCAAATAGATTTGGAAAAGATACAGATTTATTTTAAATGCTAGTGCTAAGCAACAAATCAATTGTACTATCCTGAAGTCCCACCTAAATCCCACATTGTGATAGTGAAAAAGTCACAGAAGCAGCGGTGTCTTGTGCAATTGTGATATTTTCACTATCGGAGAACTACCTACACAGAAAAAAATATTCCTGTATATTTACATTATTTATCATGTACCAAAAGGTATCATGATAAATGATGTATATTTACATCAACTTCATTGGAAATTTACATGACTTTTATTGTAAATGTTCAAAATCAAAATTTATTGAAATCGTGTAAATTTCCAATAAATCTAATGTAAACTTCCCCGACCAAAAAAAAATTTTTTTTGCTCCGTTGAATCCAGAATTCGATGTGTTTTTTGAATTCTAGTTTCAACGAAGCTTTATAAATCTTATCGGTGATGTTAGCACTGAAAAATATATATTTTCTTCAAAGACTACTTACGTGCATTGATTCGTACACACTCTGCAGCTCGACCTGTTCCTCCTCGCGATTTTTTTCTGCTAAGCGAACCTTATCCCCTTCCGGATGTAGTCGATTACCTCCGATGATTTGGTCCTTCTTCTACTATGTGTTTGTGCTTGAAGTTGACCAGGGTTGTTGCAACCTTTGACCACGGACAGGTTTTCCCGCGAGGACATCTCAAGCTGCCGCTGCTGGGCTTCGGCGCAAGCTGAAACAGAAAAACAATATTTCAAAACACTTAATTCAAAACATTTTGGGATGAACGATAAACTTACACTTTTCGTGCTGCTTTGCAACGTGCCGGTGCGTCGTCTCTTCTTTGACCGTGTGGTTCAGATCCACGTCCTTGCCTTGCCATTCAGCGCGGCTAGCATCGCCTCATTGTGGTGATTCTTATCCGCAACCCGGTTGACACCACTGGCTACTCGCCGGCTTTTTCATATCCTTCTCCAAGCTATTGATGTTGTCCGTTTGGCGCGTCTCTCGATTTTTCACTTTCTGCATCTGGCGCTTCTTGTCGCTCCCGCAGCTGCTGGTCAGTCCGTCGTGCCTGCAGGTACTTCTTCTTGACCTCCCCATAAACGACCACCTTCGCCTTAATGTCCCACCGATGGCGATCAATGCTCGATTCCGATTTCCGCGTTCGACCGATTCTGGATGGCACCGTTCTGATTTTTCAGCACGTCCAACTTCTCGCCCCGCTGTTGTTCCACCGTGCTGCACCCGGCCGTCCTCGTGATTCTCGTGATCTCCCCCTCCATAAATCGCAAACGCCACTCGTTGCACTCCAGGTTGTGCTTTGTATTCTCATACTGCGGCGTACATCCCAAAGGCCGGACAACTTCCATTCTATCTGCAAACCGGCACCAACTGTACCCTCAACTGCCTCACATCCTTCTTGAATGCCTCATTCCGCTCCTCCAACACCAACCTCTCCACCCTGAACTTCCCGCACTCCACAAACAACGTCTCATAACACGACTGTAAGCACTACACCTTCTCCACGAACCCACCCCCCTCCACACTCTCAACCGGCAACTTCCACACATCATCCCTGTATAGCCGGAAGAACTGTCCAATCGGCGCCGACACCCGTACCTTCTCTTGATCGATCATCTCCAGCGATCTCTTCAGCAGCGCATTCTCCGCCTCCTTCTACTCCGGCTGAACCTCAACGACCGCTATGTCCGTATTTTCCGGACAAATAATGGACCCAGACCCAGCTCAACTTCAGCATGTCGCTCGAGGTGTTCAAAAGGTCACCGCCGCTGGAGCGGGTCGGTTCTGATCCGTTGCCCTGCTGTTGTTCTTAAGGTTTTCGCAGTTCCCGCGAAGAATATTAACATTCCATCGCACCGTGGCTTGTTCGTACACCAGGTGTGCGGCAAAATTCACCTGGCGTTGACTGCAATAAGTAAAATCAATGTTATCCCAAAGTTTTGTTATTTAAAATCAAAATACATACCAACTTTTTTTATCTGCTTTCCTTTTTGAGCAAAACTTACACAAACTGGACTGCCAACAACAAAAGGTTTGTTTATGTTTTGGAAAATTTGACATTTCTCCAAAGGGCCCGAGCGAAGCAAACATGACGGTTGAGCCAGTTGCAGCAGGTTGACCTAATTGCAGCCAGTTGCACCCGTTGCAATCCATTGCCTACACAAAGGCGAATCATGTTTGAAAATTAAACTGGCCTTTGTAAACGTCCCATCTTCCAACAAATCAACATTCAATTTACCTACCCAACTCTTGCAATAAACGTTTAGTTGTGAGCAGGATGAACTGAATGTTTACATTTCTTGCTTTTCAAAGAAAATCACAGATATTTCATTACGCAGCACCGCAGCCTCAAAAATAATTGTTTTGTTTTGGTGAGCTGTCATTTAGAAATCATTTGTGCAGCTATAATTTACATGCTGAAGGTATTTGTACATTTGATTCGAATTTACATATGATAATGTTTACATCTGTTTTAGGATTTACATGATTCAGATTTATGAATAAATGGCAAAACCAATTCCATTTACATGAGATTCATCAATTACATGCAAATAGTTTTTACGTGATCGCTTTTTACATATGATTCATCACTTTACATGTGTTTTAATATTTACATGTTCCAAGTTTACATTTGAAACATACTTTACATGACGTGGAAATTTACATATTTTTTTCTGTGTAGTTCACGAAGACAGCTTATCGGTCAACGCTTAAGCCCTGGGGCTGCGACAAAGCGAGTTCTCGTAGCATGAAGTGGTGTCCATAGTGCTTATAAAAAAGAATGTATACCCAAATTTTAACTAATGCACTAGGATCAAATCATGCCCCTTGACTTTACAAGGCCCAGGGAAAATATGATTATGGGTGTCATTGGTATAATTCCATTTGACATATTGGATCTTTGGCATATTGCTCATTTTGCATGATGATTTCTCGATTAAATTTTCAAAAGGCCCTATCTGCATAGGAAACCCATGAGGGATAGGTTGTTTTGAAATTTAATCTAGATTTAAATTTTCTAAATTTGATTTAAGGTGACAAAATTTAATTTATCATTTTTGGAAGAAGAAAACTCTCTTGACTTACAATAACTGACTAATTTTTCCTTCTTTTAAGGTCTCCTGACACAAGTTGAATTTCACCTTCTTTAAAGAAGGGAAAACTGTCTTGACTTGTGATATCTGCTAACAGAAGTTGAATTTTCGCTTTAAAGTTTTTTCTTTCTTGTATTCTTTCTTGTTTCCATAAGGAAAAACTCTCTTGACTAGTGATAACAAATTTAAAAAGTTGTGTAAGTGGTCAAGTATTTTTTCCCTTACTTAAAGAAGGGAAAATTAAACCCGTGTCAGCAGTTATAATAACAAGGCTTTAATTTTTTCCCTTCCTAAAAGAAGGGAACTATGTTAGAAAGGTCCTTTAAGTCATTCATTATCTCCCTTCAACGTTTTATTAGACAAAATAGCTTGTTTTCTAAGGTGGCCCGTTCTACCCCGCAGGGTGGTCCATTCTGCCCCGCACCCTCGAAAAGTAGTCGAAAAACTTTTTTTTTTAATTGCATCAAAAATAGTTTTTTGCTAAAAAAAATCATCAACCAAGTATACATCATTGAAGGGAACATCCCAAAGCATAAGCCTCCTACAATGAATTCATAAATTTGTATGTTTTATGGTTTTTGGTGCATTTTTCTTAGGCGGGTTATTCAAGAATAATAAAAATCAATGTTGTGGCAAATGGGCAGTATTCATGATTGCTGAGAGTCGCAGGACTCTCGCCCTTTGCTATTAGTAAGTATCCAGCAAAGCAAAGGGTATAGCCAGACATGCATTGGCACTGCGCGCGGTTAGCACGCGTGCTATTTTAGCGAATAGCACTGCGCTTTTCATCATAGCACTCGCCCTTGCACTCTAACGAAACTGGTAACTAAGACGCTTTTTTCATTTGTTTATCTTGAATTGAGTGACGTTGATCAGTGGAACGTCATGCAAATAATATCTTCAATTTGTATCTGAAAGTTTAGTACAGTGCTTGCGTTCAAGACTTGGAAGTGAATGATCCACGGTTCTATTCTCTGCAAGGTAAACTTTTTTTTCTTTTTGGTGTAATAAAAGCGCATTTATTTTCTTTTAGTTAAAGCGAAAAGTCTTCCAAAATGGCAAGGGAACCTGAAAAATTGTTAGTTTTTGAGTTCTTGGGCAAATGGATCAACGCTTGTGGCCATTGGGAACGCAAACCCAGTTTTAGTAACAAATTAACCATAAAAACTAGTGAAATTTCGTGGGCGTGCTACATGAGAGTGCTAAAAAATAGCACTAGCACTGTGCAATGCGCAGTGTGCGTAGAACTTGAGGTAAGTGCTAATCTAAAGTGCCAGTGCAGAGCGTGCCAATGCATGTCTGGGTATAGCATGCATTTGATACTGTCAACTCCCATTCGGCTGTGTTCTCGTCGCTGTCATGTTGTAAACTGGAGCCGAGGGAGGTCCTGTTGTGAATTCTAGTTGGAGGTGGTCCGAAGATCATTGAAGAAGGTAGAATTCGCCATCACCCAAGACACGAAGGCACGAAGGATAGACCATGTCTTGGGGGGTGAAAGGATGATAGGATTTAGTGATAATACCACAATTTTAATATTTGTCTTTCTCTCTTATTTCAGAGGATGCCTGTTCTGAGTTCTAAGTGTTGCAGAAGCCTTCCGCTCTACATAATGGAGCCTTCCTTCTATCATTTCCTGTATTTTGAAAAAGGTGATGCGCCGAATGTCGACATATAGAGGAAATATACCCTTTCTCAGCCTATTTCTATTATCGGCCTATCAGCACTTTGATCATGAATTACAGCTTTTATAAAGTGTTTTTGACTGTTTCAAAGTAACAAATAGATCAAATAAAAGTGAGCAAGCAACTCTTCATTGTTGATGTATCAAAAAATGTTGATTTAATAGCCGAAAACTGCAAAAGTGATTAGAATTGGTCGAACGGCTTAGAGTGATTAAAATGGGTATATTTCCCCTAGTTTATCACACTTACTCCATATGGTGTGAGCGTGAAATGCTGTATGTTTGCAATTGGTGCATTGGCTATTTTCAAATCAGGCAAGATTTTTCCTATTATTTTAAGATAAAATTTAGTAAAATCTATCCATCTATTTATTTTGCTATTGCTATAACTTGTCCCTTACCTCACAAACTTTAACTACTCTATTCTTCAAACTTGGAATCGCAATACATTATTGTAGAAATGTAACAGTTGAAAAAAATTGGTAAGAAATTTGGGCATAACTGTTATTAATATGATTAAAGGTTCGTTCAATCTGTTTTATTATATATATATTTTAACTATTCTAGTTTGTTTGTCCTGTCCCATATTTCACAACTTCAGTTGTTATCTTGTAAACTTCTCGTTACAAGTTGGTAGTTCTGTCTAGTTGCAAAATAAGGTTTCTTTATTCTTTCTTTATGTGTTAGTCTGTTATTCAATGTTCGATTTTATTTTACATTGTACTTATCCCATTTTTCTCTTTTCTTTCATGTACCTTGCGAGCATACGATGACCAAAAAGTCATTGTATAAGCCAACACACGTGTATTTTTCACAAAGCCGCGAAACAGAACAAGTATTTTTATAAGTGCGTGAATAACAATCGGTCGTTGAAGCTCAAAAAATGTGAGAACAATATCGCGTCGTGGTTAAGTGATAATAAGGCGAAGAAAGTAGACGACGATTCCGCATGAAGAATATAGCGGAAATTATGTGTTAATTGCACAATGGATGAAGGTTTGAAGTTGACACTGTCAAAAGGGAATGGTAAGATGCAATAGTAATATTGCTAGGTTTGATAGTGTCAAAAGGTAAGATCAAGGAACAAGGATTATATGAACCTATATTGTCATAATTATTGTATTCACTGAAATATCTATCCGCTTTCTACCCCCAATGTGTCCTGCACTGGGGGTGCCTGGGGTAACTTCGAGTTGACCTGGGCCGCCCGAGGAATTATGTCGTAGGTGGTTCGTGTACTTCTCACTCACCTCTCCTCGCGGCAAGGTTTTCCGTAGGTCTACACTCGAACATGCAACATGGGACAGCATGAATCTTCAGCTGAAGCCGGACGAATGTATTCCGAAATTACAGAATTACAGAATTAATAAAAATCAATGTTGAACCATCTTTAAAAAAATTTAAAAAAAATAGATTTTTAAAACTATTAAAAAAAATTAGAATATTTATATTTTTTTAATTTGTAAAATATTCCAAATTTATCGGCAATTTACGACTGACGGTCGAAAAAAAAAAACACGCAGAAACACGTTTTAGAAACATTCTAAATTTTTTGCCTTCCTCACCTCAATGAGGAAAGGCTATAAAATCACTCGAAAAATAAACTTCTTAATTCGACCTCGTAGACCCACCTTCACGTATACCTTCAGAATCAAATTCTGAACAAATGTCTGTGCGTGTGTCTGGATGTGAGTCCGTGCACCGAAAAATATGCACACGATTATCTCCGGACTGGCTGAACCGATTTGGACCGTTTTGGTCTCATTCGATCCGTCTTGGGGTCCCACAAGACCCTAGTTAATATTATGAAGTTTAGTAAAGTACTTCAAAAGTTATGCTAAAAAAAGATTTTAGCTTAACATCTGATTGTAAAAAGGGGGAGTTTTTCTGTAATTCTGTAATTTCGGAATACATTCGTCCGGCTTCAGCTGAAGATTCATGCTGTCCCATGTTGCATGTACGAGTGTAGACCTACGGAAAACCTTGCCGCGAGGAGAGGTGAGTGAGAAGTACACGAACCACCTACGACATAATTCCTCGGGCGGCCCAGGTCAACTCGAAGTTACCCCAGGCACCCCCAGTGCAGGACACATTGGGGGTAGAAAGTGGATAGAATTTTCAGTGAATACAATAATTATGACAATATAGGTTCATATAATCCTTGTTCCTTGATCTTACCTTTTGACACTATCAAACCTAGCAATATTACTATTGCATCTTACCATTCCCTTTTGACAGTGTCAACTTCAAACCTTCATCCATTGTGCAATTAACACCTAATTTCCGCTATATTCTTCATGCGGAATCGTCGTCTACTTTCTTCGCCTTATTATCACTTAACCACGACGCGATATTGTTCTCACATTTTTTAGCTTCAACGACCGATTGTTATTCACGCACTTATAAAAATACTTGTTCTGTTTCGCGGCTTTGTGAAAAATACACGTGTGTTGGCTTATACAATGACTTTTCGGTCATCGTATGCTCGCAAGGTACATGAAAGAGAAAAAGAGAAAAAATGGGATAAGTACAATGTAAAATAAAATCGAACATTGAATAACATACTAACACAGAAAGAAAGAATAAAGAAACCTTATTTTGCAACTAGACAGAACTACTAACTTGTAACGAGAAGTTTTCGAGAAAACAACTGAAGTTGTGACATATGGGACAAGACAAACAACTTGAATAGTTAACATATATAATAAAACATATTGAACGTACCTTTAATCATATTAATAACAGTTATGCCCAAATTTCTTACCAATTTTTCAGCAGTTACATTTCTACAATAATGTATTGCGATTTCAAGATTGAAGAATAGAGTACTTAAAGTTTGTGAAGTAAGGGACAAGTTATAGCAATAACAAAAAATAGATAGGTAGATTTTACTAAATTTTATCTTAAAATAATAGGAAAAATCTAGCTTGTTTTGAAAATAGCCAATGCACCAATTGCAAACATACAGCATTTCACGTTCACACCATATGGAGTAAATGTGATAAACTATATGTCCACATTCGGCGCATCACCTTTTTCAAAATACAGGAAATGATAGAAGGAAGACCCCATTTTGTATAGTGGAAGATTTCTGCAACAGCTTGATTCGGACCAGACATTTTGTCTGAAATAAGAGAGAAAGACCAATATTAAATTGTGGTATTATCACTAAATCCTATCATCCTTTCACCCCCAAGACATGGTCTATCCTTCGTGCCTTCGTGTCTTGGGTGATGGCGAATTCTACCTTCTTCAATGATCTTCGGATCACCTCCAACTAGAATTCACAACAGGACCTCCCTCGGCTCCAGTTTACAACATGACAGCGACGAGAACACAGCCGAATGGGAGTTGACAGTATCAAATGCATGCTATACCCTTTGCTTTGCTGGATACTTACTAATAGCAAAGGGCGAGAGTCCTGCAACTCTCAGCAATCATGAATACTGCCCATTTGCCACAACATCTGATTGTAAAAAGGGGGAGTTTTTGTAAGAAATCACGTCATGCTATATATTGTTAGAAAGGTATTTGAAAGACCTTTCCAACTCAATCAAAAGATTGGAAATCTGGCAACCCCATCAGAAGTGATGAGCACTTAAGTGTTATTTATACACTTTTTTGAGGCCGGGTCTCAAATAATTTGATGAAAAAGTTGTCCGGATCTATCATGCGACCCATCGTTGGATAGGTAATCAAAAGGCCTTTCCAACGAGCCCAAAAGATTGAAGATCTGACAACCCTATCAAAAGTTATAAGTTCTTCAGTGTTCTACTACACTTTTTTTGAGGCCAGATCTCAGATATTTTGAAAGAAATAAGTGTTATTTATACACTTTTTTGTAGTGTATTCTCTTTACGATTGCGAGGAAGGCACTAACCACCTAAAGGTGGATTAAGTAACGTTTTTTTTAATCTTAAAAATTTTAAGTTGTTTTTTTATGAGGATGATCGTAGTAGTCGTGGTGTGCGGGCGCGTTTATTTTTCGATCCGTCACGTATTTTAGAAAATTTCCGGCTTATTGATTTTGCACAAGAAGAATTTGCCGTGAAGTGGAAGTATCTCAAGCTAAGAAGAATTCGAGATGGAGCTCACTCCGGAAGAAAGCAGGGCCAGGTGGCTGCGGAAGCTGGAAACCTGTTCAACGGTGACGGCGGCAGAGATGCCAAGGAAGCGGGGGTTTACATCGGAGTTTAAGGAGCGGTTTGGATGATCAAAGAATTTGGTGAGAGCGTTCTAGTTTTGTCCTTATTATTGTACTGCATTTCAATTTTAATTATATTTAACAACCAATGCCCACTACTTCATTCGTCGGTGAAGTATCCCATCAATCCCTTTCCCCTTCCAAATCCGGATATCTTGGAGGTCGTCTAAGTTCTTAGGCATCTCTATAGGATATCCAATCATCACATCCCTCCCCCAATTCCCCCGTTGATCGTGAGGAGTCGACCAAAAGGACAAATGAGTGGTAATGTGTCATTCGGCACATTCCTGACGCATTTATTTTCCTTATCGGCGCCAACCTAGCTATTGCGAGCTGTATGCTCGGCTAGAGTACGGTCAACTAAGCTAAGCTAAGCTAAGCTAAAAATTTTAAGTTGTTTTTAAATTCTGAAATTAGAAATAAAATTTAAATTTAAAACATTTATAAAATTTCTAAAAATAAAAAAAAATATTAAAATCCTTATTTATTTAGTTTTTTTTATTCAGAAAATTTCAAATTTTTAAGATTTAAAAAAATACATTTTAAAAAAAGTTCTGTCGTCTGGGGCGAATTGGGACAGCTGTTTCAACCATGTTATTGCACAATATTTGAATATTTTTTATTGATTTCGGATAGAACAGACACAGATTAACAAAAATAGTGCATTCATTTCCAAATTTCAAGCTGCTCTTAAACCTGCTGTCCCTATTCAGACTGTAGTCCCGATTCGCCACAGATGACGGTTATTAATATTTCAAGAATTGAAAAAATATTGAAAAAGCAATTTTGAGTCTTAAAAAAAATTTATTAGGTAAATACTTAAAAATTTTCAAATTATTATTTTTTTGATTAAAAAAATATATTGTTTGAAGATAACTAAATCTTTAAACATTTTGAATATTTTAATTTTTTTTAATATTTTTTTTTACTTTTAGAATTTTAATATGTTTTTTAAATTTGTTTTTTTTTTGAATTTTTTAATTTTTTTCACCTTTTTTTTAAATGCTTTTATTTTTTAATTTATGAATTTATGGAAATTTTGAATTTGCGGATAAGGGGCCATTTATAAACCAAGTGGACACTTTAGGGTGTGGGGTAGGTGTCCACGTGGATAAAAAATCGAGATATTTCGTTAGTAAAATTTCGATCGGAATTTATCGATAGTAGCTCGATCTACTATCTACTGTTGAGAGTTAGATTTCGATCTACCGTCGACAAATCTCGATCGTGAATCAAGAAATTACGATTACTCGATTGAGTGCAATAATCACCACGAATAGTTAGACAAAGTTTCTATCAAAACTAACACCTAAACTCCCAAGCTCGAGAAAAAGGGGGAATTCTCAATCTTGGGAGTTTAGGTGCTAAAGAACCTACCTCAAGTACTTCCTGCTGCACCGGTGCCCGATGGTGCTGCCACCTCAGCAGCTCCTGCATTTTGAGCGAATGCTTCTGGTTCTTCTTCTTCGTTTTGGCCAACTTGACCCGATACCGACTTCGCTCGGGCGATTCCACCTCTTCCTGGCTGGAGGCGGCTCCCGCCGGTTCCGGAACGTCCCCGCTTCCGGCGCACTCGCAGGCCAACATCTGGTGCGTGAGGCAGTCCTCCCGGTCGTCCTCCTCAACCAGCGAAAAGAGATCTTTGAGTTCGTCGTCGGAGAGCTTCAAGTTGCTGAGGTTCTGCTTCTGGTCGACGACGGACCCGCTGAGGGAGGTCTTGGAGATTTGCCGCTGGAAGATTTTCTCCTCGATGGAGAAGGCGGTGATGAGTCGGTAGATGAAGACGTTCCGGGTTTGTCCGTCGCGCCAGATGCGGGACATGGCTTGGAGATCGCTCGCCGGGTTCCAGTCGTTGTCGAAGAGCACGAGCCGTGAGGCGCCGACCAGGTTGAGACCGATTCCGCCGGCTTTGGCGCTGAGCAGGAAGATGAAGATGTCGGAGGACGGGTTGTTGAAGGTGGCGACCAGTTTGCCGCGGTCTTGGGAGGGTGTGGCGCCGTCCAGCCGGCAGAACTTGTAGTTGTAGTGCTCGCACAGGCCCGCGATCATGTCCAGGGTTTTGCTGAAGTAGGACACGATGACGACCTTTTCGCGCCGATCGATGAGGGCTTCGAGCAGGGATTCCAGGATGGCGAGCTTGCCGGAGTCGGCGGAACCCATGTGTTGCCAGTTTGGGAGTTGGGAGATGAGGAGGTTCTGCAGCGAGTCCGGGTCTTTGGAGTCAGTTGTTGAGATGAGCGACGGATGGTTGCAGATCTTCTTGAGGATCGTGATTAGCTGAAGCGGGGTTATGGCGTTGGTTCCGCTTTGTTCGTAGTGCTTCAGGGCCAGCGTGAGAAGCTTCTCTTGGAGTTCCGAAGGGTGGGCAAAAATGACCAGTTCTTGCTTCTCCGGGAGATAGCTGTTGTTGACTTCCTGCGTTCGACGCAGAATAAACGAGGAGGTGATGGAGTTCAGCTCGTTGAGCCGGGTTTGGCCCAGTTCTTGGAACTGAGGAAGGACATTCGGCTGTTGTGATTGGACGATCGGGTTCTCGTACTTGGCTTTGAACTCTGAGTAGGTGCCGAGCAATCCAGGGTTGACAAAGTTTATCAACGAGTGGAACTCTTGCAGGTCGTTCTGGATCGGCGTTCCGGTGAGCAGAATTCTACGCCGACAGTCGATCCCGTCCAGAACTTCCGCGATCTTGATGCTGCTATTTTTGAGACGATGCCCTTCGTCACAAACAATCAGATCAAACTTGACCGTCTCCAGCTCGCTCACCTGCTTGGCCAACAGCTCGTACGAGATGATCAATATCGGAATGTGCGCCGATTGTGCGTACTTTTTCAACTTGTTGTTCGGCCCAACGATGAACGTATAGATCCGTTCCTGCTTCAACCACTTTGTTATCTCTCGATCCCAGTTGTCTACCAGACTGCTCGGAGTCACGATCAGAACCCGCTTCACAATCGGCTGCCCGTAAGGTCCCTGCTTCATCAACGTGTAGATCAACGCCAACGTCTGCAGCGTCTTCCCCAGTCCCATCTCGTCGGCCAAAATCGCTCCAAACTGTTCCGAATCTTCGCGTTTCATGCCCAAAACGCACTCGTACAGAAAGCTCACCCCTTCCCGCTGGTGAGGCCGTAAATGCTTCGCCACGCAGTACGGAACACTCACCGTCACAACCGGAACCTTACCCTTGTTATACTTCCACTGATGCTCAAACGACGGTTCCCGCATCGTCAACGGAACAAAGTCCTCCGCAATCGCTTCCTCCCCCACCGTCCCAACCTGCTTAAAACTCGACACCACAATCGGCCTCCCGGCGCACATCGACTCCGCCGGCGCCTTAAACCCACCTCTCGCCTCCAATCGAACCCGCTTCACAGGCACATCATTCTCCTTGGCCACCTCCCCGTCAATCCGCTCCACCAGCTCAACCTCCTTGCTCCCCACAATCAACCGCGAACCCTCCTCCAGCTCCTCCCCCTTCACCGACCCGGCGTTCCCAATCACCTTGCCGTCCTCGTCGCGCAACGTGGCGCTCTTCCCGCCCACGATGGTCAACGTTCCGTCGCCCTCCCACGTTTTGTGCTTTTTGGTCGTTATTTTGCCCCAGCACACTTTGAAGCGCACCTGCGACGTCGATGGTTCTGCGGGGGTGTCCACCAACGCCGCCGGCTTTCTGACTGCGGCGGCGCGGGCTTCCAACGCTCGGGCATGGTTCTCCGAACTGGTGAGCAGCTCCAGCATTCCCGGGTCCGGTTGGGCTTGCGGTAACGGCTGCTGTCGGATTGTCGGTTCGGCCGGCAGGGACCGCTTCATCGACGGAGCGCAACTGCGGCGCATGGCGAGAAGCGAACTACTAAAGAATGTTGGTGTTTAAAACTAGACGACAAACTGTGTTAATTTATATTATTAAAATTTAATTTTATTTGAAATTACTTTATGGCTTTGAATTTTGTTTTCCGCCTTTAAAACTACTTGGCCGTTTTTTTCTTGTTTACATTTGAATTTACTTGGTCCTTTCATTTGACATTTAAAAAATGTAGTACTAGATTAGTATTTTTTAGAAACTTCAGGCAGTGTCAGGGATGCCAGTTTGTATTGTTGTATTCAACCACACGGTCAGATGGAGGTACTCAAACTCAAGTTCGATCCCACTCAAAAAAACGCATTTGAATGTTGAGCATTCATTTTCAATTGGGTCCTAAAATGAAGCTTAGATTGCTGATATTATTGTTTACAGCGATAAAGCTTATTTTTCTGAGTACAACGACCCTTTGTACGACCACAAAGAGTTTAAAATGGATTTTTAAATCAATTTTGAAAAATTAACCTCGCGGTCCTTCTTGACAGAAAAGCTCCTACTTGACAGCTCGTTCCAAGGGGACCATAGTTGATTCATCGAAAAAATGTTGTCTTGTCAATTTTTTTTTGCATTAAAATGAAAAAAAGTGATCAGAAATGGTTTTTAATCGTGTTTTTTAGCGTTGTACACAAGGCACAAGCAGTTTATGGCGCATGTTTTCGAATGGATTTTTGTTAGAAATTGAATTGGGTACTAAAGCTCTATGTCAATTTTTATGTACAACGGTAAAAAACACGATTAAAAATCATTTCTGATCACTTTTTTTCATTTTAATGCGAAAAAAAAAATTGACAAGACAACAGCTTTTCTGTCAAGAAGGACCGCGAGGTTTATTTTTCAAAATTGATTTAAAAAACCATTTTAAGCTCTTTGTGGTCGTACAAAGGGTCATTGTACTCAGAAAAATAAGCTTTATCGCTGTAAACAATAATATCAGCAATCTAAGCTTCATTTTAGGACCCAATTGGGTACTAAAGCCTGTTGAGGATACGCAAAAGTACACTGAAATCCTGACCATGGTAATTTTAAGAACATTTGCTAAAAATGCTGCTTATTAAATTAACTGTGGCTTTTTGGTGATTCAGGAGGAGATGGAGATCCTGACCATTGGAACTCGCAAAAACGAAGCCTGAAGCCGTTAGGGATACACCCTTACCAAAAATCATGATTTTTTGAGTTCCAAATCCCACTTTTCATACGAATTTTTCAGTTCAACCCATATAACCATTTTTATGGTTGTAGTACCTGAACTCGAAAAATCGTATGAAAAGTGGGATTTGGAACTCAAAAAGTCATGATTTTTGGTAAGGGTGTACTCATGCGAGGAGGAGTGTTGAGGATACGCATAAGTATGCCTTGACTTGATATTGACTTAATGTAATTTGTTGAATAAATCATTCTTGTTCTGTTCGTTGCCCCTGCAAGACGTGTTCTGCCAATAAAGCCCTATTTCAATTTTTATGTACAACCTTGGCTTGTGCCTAGATTTTGAGTGAAGCTGATTTCTGCGACTTCAAAGTTTATTCATTTTTGTATCGAGAAATTAAAAGTGAGAGTGTGTGCGTGCAACATGGAGTTAAACTTTTCAAAGTGTCATGGTAACCTTCACAGCAACTTCATAGAAAGTTTAACTCCATGTTGCACACACTCTCACTTTTAATTTCTCGATAAAAAAATACTCAAAAAAATTAATTATTTTACATGAGCGTGTACCCATCCCACTTATGCATGGCAACACTGTCAATCGAGCTGAGCCGTCATCCGACGAAGAAGATTCCAAAAAGTTGAATTTTCGATTGCGCTGCTGTTTTCCCTTCCAGCAGCAGCATTTTTTGCCGTCCTCAGCATAAAATCGTCGCTCTAGAATTTCATTCCGCGACATTCGTTTTCTCGCGAGAAAATTATGTCCAGCAACGAACACACCCCGAAGGAATCGTTGGTAAGTTGCACAAAAATCTTTCTTTTTGTTGACGTTTGATTTCTTTCGATTTCCTTTTTTTTTTTCCTCACGCCAAACACAACAATCTCAAACGAAACTCATCAACCTTCCTCCTTAAAAATCAACCGCCCGGGTGCAAGTTGTGTATTTACGTTACATAATCCGGCGTTGGTCACACGGTGACGGTGACGCCGCGCAGAATTCCTCCCAAAATGATAAGGACCATCAAAAACTAACCCCAAAATCATCTGTTCACACTTCCGGGAACTTACACGCTTTGTTTGGTTCGCACTTCCGGTTTCGTTTATTTTCGTTTTTTTGTTTGGTTCCGGATTCAGGTTGGCGTGCCTTCTTTTGTCGGTGGAGTTCCATCAGTGGTAAGATTGTTCCGGTTTCACCGGACTCCGGATTGGTTGGTAAGATTAGATTAGGAGGGGGGCCATTTCCGGGTAAGATTTTTTTGAATCCTGACGTGTAAGATGAAGAGTCAGTATAACGTATAGCTCGCTTGGGATCGACACCAACGACCGATAGGAGGGTGGGCACATTCCGTTGAGATATCCTTCTGACGAACTCTGTCCCCTGCTAGTTGAACGGCGGCGCAGGTTCAACATCAACGACAAGATCAAGGAGCTGGGCACGCTGCTGCCCCGGAACATGGAGGGCTCGAGCAGCGACATCAGCGGCAAGGATGGCCGCGTCAACAAGGGCACGATCCTCAAGGGGACGGTGGACTACGTGAAGGAGCTCAAACAGGAGCTGAGTGCGTTGAAGCACAACGGAGAGCTGCTGGTCGCGATCAAGAACGAGAACATCATCCTGCAGCACAAGTTGAGGGTAATTTGGACGGGTTATTTTATTGATTTTGGTATACGAAAGTCCTCAGATGATGTACCACCATAGATATTGCTTAAAGATTCCTTTCAGCCCTTAATTAAGTAGGATTCTGAGTTGAAGACGCGAGTTTTAGACGCATCTCTTCTTCGTATTGGTCGAAGGATTGATTTGCTAGAACTTACGCGACAACCTTTGGCCTGAATCCTACAACATTCTTTCAGTTTACCAACGTGTAAGTATCCCTTTATTGCCTAAGTTCCGCAATTACCTCGTTTACTTTTTATGTTATGTTTGTTGTTTACACAGACTCGGTCACTTTGGGAGGAATTCTGGCCGTGGAAAGTTCCCCTTTTCAGGTACTTTTCGTACTAATCCGCCATAAAACAGATCATCGCACCATAAGCACAACTCGCCCCCTAATAACAAACTCTAATCACGCGTTCCTCCTCTCTTTCTCCGCAGCCAAAGACCGACCAGCAGCAGCAGGCAGCCCCCACCAAGCAGGGCATCGTGCGGGTTAAGTTCTACCTGTACGTTGAGATGAGCGAAAACAATCTACAGCTCGAGAACCACCTCAAACGGCTGCAGAACCTGCGCAAGGAGCTGACCCACATCAAGGACACCGACTGGCAGTACGACTCGATCGACAAGTTCTTCGGCCAAAATCACTAGTGAAATAGACTAAAAGAAAGCAATTGAAAGAACAGTTTAGTGTGAGAAGAGTGAGTGAGCGAGAGATGTGGCGGTTAATTTCGGCGGTGAAAGGGTTGGTGGTCGGTGGGCAGCAGGAAACACAGGAGGACAAGATTCGGCGGCTGGAGGCGCAGGTCGCCGACGAGGACGAGGTGGACGGAGAGGCCGAGCGGCAGCGGTTGGAGGAGCAACGCCGGCAGGAGCAGAACAAGCCTACGAATTGCTTTCAGCAGACGGGTGAGTTGCGGTTGCGATGGTTCTTCGAAGATCACCGTGGTGATCGTTGCATTCGATCGAGATTTCTCGAGATTACGACTTACCATCGACAAATCTCGATCTACTATCGACAAATTACGACTTACCATCGAGAAATTACGATCGTAATTTTACTGTTTAGAAATCTCGAAATTATAAGTAATTTTTTTTACTGTGAAAAAATTACCAAATTCAAAATAATCTAAATAATTTTCTTTTTAATTTCAAACAATTTCAAAAACATACAAATTTTTAAAATTTAGTAAAAATCCGAAAACTGAAAAAAAATCAAAAAATTTAAAATATTAAAAAAAAAAAAAATTTCAAAACTTTTAAAATTTTTGATGAATTAAAAAAAAAATTAAAATTCAAAAAAAATTAAAGCAAAATCTTAATAAAAATGCATTTTTTTTTAAATTGAAAAACAACATTTTTTTTATTTTTATGAAATTGAAAAAACTTTTCTTTATTTAAAAAAAATGAAATAACAAGTTAGTTGTGGTTAGTTGCGCTAAAAAGTCAAGAACAAATTAACAAACATATTTAATTTTAATAATCCAGAAAATAAAAAAATATTCAACTCAAAAAAAATATGGAAATTGGTTAAAATTAATACAGGACCAATAATTCCACTCTGAACCCCTCTTATTGTTTTGTTACAGCTATTTATCTTTATTTTTAGTTTTATGTTTCTTCTGCTATTGTTTCCTAAAAAAAAAATCATTGAGTTTCTAATACCTCTCGATGAACTAAACTAACATAAACTACGTTATTCATCGCCATTCAAGGGGCATTACTCTGTTTTCACTAATTTCAAATTACATGCAAGCAGGGTAGATAAAAATATCAAACTATCAGCTCTCAGCAATTCGATTATCAAGCCTGATAATCATGCGCTTAATATAGCAGATCTTCTTTTGTCATTGATTCTTTTTTTAATTAAAAAAATCTTTCAATAAAAATAGAAATTTAAAAAAATGGTAAAACTTTATTTTTTTAACTTATGAATTTAAATTAAAAAAAAATTATATTATTATTTTTTTTTAATTTTAAAATTATTAAATTTTTTAAAATTTTCGGAAATTTTAAAAACTTTAGAATTTTTGAAATTCTTAAAATTTTTGGAGAGTTTTTTAAATTTTTTAAATTTTTAATCTTTGAAATTTTTGGAAACTTAATTTTTTTTTAATTTTTGAATTAAAAAAAAATCTATTTTTTTTAAACTTGGCTTTTTTTAAATTTTTGGACATTTATAAAATTTTTAAATTTTTGGACATTTTTAAAACTTTGAAATTTTTGGACATTTTTAAAATTTTGAAATTTTTGTAAATTTTTAGATATTTTGAAATATTTTTTTTGAAATTTCTTAATTTTTTTTAAATTTTCGAAAAATTGAAACTTTTTAAATTTAAAAAAAATTAAAACTTAAAATTCTAGAGTAAATTTTCAAAAGGTCCTATGCGACAAAAGTAAACAAACTGAGTTATTTATTGCATGAAATTCTGCAAGCCGAAAACTACACTTTCCGCTGATCCAATTTATTAAAAGCCTTTTATTTTTTCAGTTATTGATAAAATACAAAACAACCTAAAACGATTCTCAATAAATTATACACCAAATAATTATAGGTCGTTTTACCACGTGGGAGTCCTATGTGCATTAGGGTCAAGCGTGCACATAGAACCTTAGCAATTCAACTTATGATTCATTTATATCATTTTTCAATTATGATGCATATACGCTCATATCAAAATGACCAAGGTGCATGATTTTTAGTTATTTTGTTAAGTCGTTTTTTTATAAAACTCTGAAACAAAAATATTTTGCAATCTTCATGTTTGTCCAGTCCATGCGAAACGTGTAGTCATCAGCTGATCGAGAATATGAAATGTTTCAATGCTTGCAGTGCGAGAGAGAGAAACCGATAGGAGAGAAAATCGACCAATCAGCGCTCTCGTCGTCAGCTGTCAGATAGGTGCTGGCAAAACATCCTATCCGACAATGTAAACAATATTTGGCAGAGTCGCATAGGACTTTTCAAGTTTTGCCAATTTGCAGTTGTTTCTATTTGCTTTTTTGTTTTAAAAGTGCTTTAATCTTATTATAAGCCGAATACTTGTGTCCAGGTAAGTTTTTCCTAGAAAATAATGCGGTGACTGCGTTTTGGCAGCTGATAATTAACTTTAAAAAAAGTGTTTCTTGCGTTTAATTTCATATTTCATTCCAGATGTGTGGCGCCCGGGATTGGACGGCAACGTGCGAAAGGACGCCGTCGGGACGAGGATTCGCCGAAGGCCATCCTGAACCGGCTGACCGGTCACGTCCCGTGCGCGGCCAACGGGTACGCCTCGCTGGCCAGCGTCGACTCCATGAAGGACTTTGTGGCCCAGCTGGCGCGAGTGTCGCCCTCGCGAAGCTACATCGTCGTGCTGGAGAACGCCGACCGGGTTCGCGACATGGACCACAACGTGCTGCCAATGTTGCTGCGACTGCCGAAGGGGACCGGGCTGGACGTGTGCGTGCCAGTGCGTGCTGCTCGTGTCGGATTTGCCGTTTGAAAAGTACTTTGTCAGGACGGGGCTCGCGCCGGTAGTGAAGCTGTTTGTGGCCGAGTACAGCAAGAAGGACATTTTGGTGATTATGATGAACGATTTCGAGGCGGTGCGGGAGCAATTAAGGATTGAGTTGGAGTAAGGGTTATTTTGGATGTTTTAGGGCGATTTGTGATACTGATTGGTTGTACTTTTTAGGTCTTACAAGCATGCCAACTTGTCGGAGGAGGAAATTGATAAGCATCTGAAGATTGTGGAGATGCTGACGCCCGATTTCTACGAGAACTACCTCAACATCTTCCTGAACGTGTTTTTCAAGGTGTGTCGCGACTTGAAGGAGCTGCAGCTGGTTGCGCTCGAGTGCTTCCACAAGTACTGCGAACCGGTGCTGGACGGGACGACTGCCGCGGACGACGTGACCCGGCTTTGGCGGAATATTTCTAAAACCATGAAACTTGCCCTCGGGACAATCTACATGCGCATGGAGAACGTCAACCAGGAGTTGCTACGTCCCATCACCGTCGACGACCAGACTTCTTTGGAATCCGTCGAGCAGATGCAAACGATGAAGCGGCTGGTGCAAACCCTGGAACTGCCCTTCTACGCCAAGTTCTTGCTGATTGCGGCGTACCTCGCGAGTCACAACGCCGCCAAGGAGAACAAACGACTGTTTATGAATATCACGGCAAGCAAAAGAAGCGCCTCCAGTCGGTCAACGCAAAGGCCGAGGTGTCGGAGAAGATGGCCACCCAGCTGGGACCGAAGGCGTTCACCATCGTCCGGCTGTTGGCCATTTTTACGCCATTCTGGACGAGAAGGTCGGCCTGACGTGCAACTTGTTGGCGCAAATCTCAACGCTGATTCATCTCAAGTTCCTGAACTTTGCCTCCAGCGAGGGAACCATCATGGACGGCAGCGCGCGACTTCAGTGCACCGTAGGAATGGACTTTATCGTGCACATCGGCAAGATGGTCGGCTTCAACGTGAGACAATACCTGTGCGATTTCTTCTAAGCTTGCGCTTGCGTGTGTTTGTATTTATTAAACTCAACTTGTTACTATTTTCAATAAATATTCTGGTAAATCCGAGATGTGAATCGTTTCGCTGAGGGTGGTGACGCGGTACCGCACCTGAAAGAGGCCATTCTGGAGACACTGGTCGCGCAGCAGCAGGCAGTACGGGACGGCAATCGAGTCGAGATGGTGCAACTGTTTGGCCAGGGAACGACCGCCGTTACGCTCGGAGCAGTCGAGCACGGGAAGGTTCGCTTTGCGCAGCACGTTGCACAGGTGTTTGGCCTGGTCACGCAACTCCGGCATCAGGGCGGGATCTGGAAAGCGAGAAAGACAGTTACAACTCAAATCAGAAACAAGAACGCAGTCTTACTTACTGTCGGAAAGACACACGATGCCACACTTGAACGGCGTCAGCTTGCGGTGAATCCTCACGCTTGCATCGCCGCCACTCTCAAACGCATCCAGCACGAACTGCAGCGTGGCCACTTCGCACTGACGCAGCCGCAGCATACTGGGCCGAATCCTTTTACTGCTGGTTCGGCCCACCTTGATTCGAAAGTCCCCCAGCTCTTCCTCTAGGGCGGCGGCGTCCGCCGGAAAGAGTTCCAGCTGTTCCAGCGTGAGTTCCTCTCCGCCAAGGCGACTCTTGATGGCGACGGATTAAACGCGCGTGTCCGCGTCCTGGCGGGGGTCCGAAATGAAGAACCGGCCCGGATCGCACGCGTATCGCATCCACCAAATCTTGCGCTGACGTTGGACCTTGTACATGAACTCGCTGGAGGTCGACGGGTTGATCAGGTATCGGCAGGAGAGCGTGTGACCTTGGTCCAGATTAAGGGTCAAGGAATCATTCAAGGGAACCTTCCCGTTCGCAAATCGCTCCTCAATAAATCCTTTCTCAATAATTATTGATTCTATGTTCCCAAATCTGTTTCTTTTTCTGTCATATTTAGTAACTACCGAAATAGAAATTTTACATCTTTTTAAACTAACAATACCAAACTTGGCAAAAAAAATTTTGGTCAAAACTTAACACTTTATCTTCTTCGGGCGGAACCACCGGAGCTGGAACGCTTACGATGCCGCAGACAGTCCTCCGTAACACTCGCGATCGATTCTCGCCTGCTAATTGCTCCACTGTGCGGATACCGATCCGAGGACGACGAAGAGTGGGCAGCTTTCGGTGGCGTTCCTTGCGGTGGTGCTTCGAGGACAGCGAACTCGACGATTTACCCGACGAAGATCTGTGCTTGTACCGATGACGGTCCTTTTCCCTGGATCGCGGATCGAGTGCCGATTCCGGCCTTTATTCTCGTACCACTCGCCATTCGACCGGTGCTTCTTACTACTGATGCTACTTCCATCACTACTGACGACGAGTAAGTCTCTACCCACTGGACTGCCACAGCGAACCGCCTTCAGGACACCTAAAACCAAAATGCCTAATTAACTCGAATCACGCAATCCAACAAATTCAACTTACCAGCGACAGCCAAGTGGTTGCTTGCTCATTTTCTTTTTACACTCCTGCAGTCCCCAGCTCGTCTTCTCGTTCCGGCCAGCACCTGAACTCTAATTTATCACTCTGCAACAAGAATCTAGCCCCACATTGGAAAATAATCTAAAAAAACATTCAAAAGCTTGAAAAATATTAAAAGTTCTATCCGCACCCAGGCAAAGAATGTTTACATTGTCGTATAGGTTGATTTGTCAGCACCTATCTGACAGATGCAGACGAGAGCGCTGATTGGTTGTTTTTCTGTCCTAACGGTTTCTCTCTTTCGCACTGGAAGCATTGAAACATTTCATGTTATCAATCAGCTGTTACCTACACGTTGCGTGAGGATTGGGTGATCATATTTATTTGAAAAAAGTTGTTAATTTTAAATCAGGATTTAAATTTAATCTTGAAAAGTCCAATGTGCAATACTACACGAGTTTGGTCCAATGTGTTAAGTCCTATGTGCAAAATTTGACCTATAAAACGTGTCCTATGTGCACTCATAGGTCGTATGAAACAAATTGCTTCAGAAATCAGTTTAAACTAGACTTTTGATTATTCCTGTTAATTACACTTAAAAAGCATCATGCTAAGTCCATTTGGGCGTTTTTAGAATTGAAAAAAACTCAACCGTGTTTAAATGGGATTTAAAAATGTTCCACAAAACTTCGACGTGAAATTTCTCAGAATGAGGATTTTGCAGATAGGACCTTTTGAAAATTTACTCTAGAATTGTTGGAATTGCTAAAATTTTTAAAATTTTTGAATTTTTTAAATAAAAAAAATAAAAATAAATCAAAATTTTAAAAAAATTAAACGAACATAAAAATTTCAATTCAAAAAATTTAAAAAAATAAAAAAAAATCAAAAATTTTAAAAAAATTAACAATTAAAAAAAAAGCAAAATTGAAATTTTTAAATTTTTTTGAACTAAATTTAATTTTTTTTTTAATTTTCAATTTTTTTTAATTTTTGAAAATTTTGACATTTTTGTATTTTTTTAAATTGTAAAAATTTTCAAAACTTTTAAAATTTAAAAAAAAATTAAATTTTTTTTTTGAAATTTTTAAAATTTTTAAAAGTTGTTTTTTTAATTTTTGAAAAATTTTACATTTTTGAAATAGCTAAAATTTTTAAAACTTTTAAAATTTCTAAAATCTTTAAAAAAAATAAATTTTTGATATTTTGTAATTCGTTATTTATTAATTTTGTATTTTTTCAATTTTCCTAAAACTTTAAAAACAAATTTAATGTTTTGAATTTTTTGAAATTTTTTAAAACACTTTCGATTGTCAGTCGTAATTTGTCAATGGTACATTGAGGTTTTGCAGCGCGACTGTGTTTCAAATGTAGGTGGCGCCAAAATGAGGTTACTTGCCAAAAATCGTATTCCTTTCTGCTAGATTGAAGAACAAAATCGCTTATTTCTCATGATTCCCTGCATCAATCTTAATGAAACTGGTTGCAAAAGACGAGAAAAATTTTTTGCTTTAAAATAATGAACATCAACTTTTGGGCGCGCAAAAAATTGTGACTTTTTTCTTTAAAAAACATGTTTTGGAACACGAAAAAATAAGTTTCCCTGTATATATCAAGGAAATAAACAGTTATATAGTTGATAACAGATGTGTTAACGTATATTCAACCATTTTTATTGATTTTTGACAGACTTTCTTGCCAAATAGTCCAAATTACTATCTTTTTCTAAATTTACAGTTTTCTCATAGAAAAATCAAACAAATATTAGAAAGTTGTACATCAAATTGTTGGAAATAATTTTTCTCATCCGAATCCGGCATAATTTTTATAAAAATGATGATTAGGAAGGAAAAAACACATTTTTTCTAAAAATCATAGGTTTACGCTAATTGTTCATAGGTGGCGACACATGTCTTTTAGCTTTGCTGCAAATTCTCTATAGATCGAAAAATTACGATCGAATGATCTCAATTGAGAGATTCGACAGAAACGTGCACGCATCCTGGTGGCGAGTAGAAACACTACGCAACGATGTTCGGAATGACAGCGTGCTTGGAAATATTTTTTTTTTTTGCAGTTTTTGATTTTTATTTCCTTCAAATATTTTTTAACGCCGATGAAAGTTATTGTAAAGTGTGACAATCGCATAAACGAATCGAATGATGTATAAATCATAGGGGCTGAGTTGATTTTTCATGTTCTTCCTCAAATTTGCCAAAAAGATCTTTTGAAAAATTGATTTAAATAGAGAATTTGCAGCAAAGCTAAAAGACACGTGTCGCCACCTATGAACAAATAGCGTAAACCTATGATTTTTAGAAAAAATGTGTTTTTTCCTTCATAATCAACATTTTTATAAAACTTATGCCGGATTCGGATGAGAAAAATTATTTCCAACAATTTGGTGTAAAACTTTCCAATATTTGTTTGATTTTTCTATGAGAAAACTGTAAATTTAGAAAAAGATAGTAATTTGGACTATTTGGCAAGAATGTCTGTCAAAAATCAATAAAAATTGTTGAATATACGTTAACACACTTGTTAGCAACTATATAACTATTTATTTCATTGATATATATCGGGAAACTCATTTTTTCGTGTTCCATAATATGTTTTTTAACGAAAAAGGTCACAAACTTTTGCGCGCCCAAAAATTGATGTTCATTATTTTAAAGCAAAAAATTTTTCTCGTCTTTTGCAACCAGTTTCATTAAGATTGATGCAGGGAATCATGAGAAATAAGCGATTTTGGTCTTCAATCTAGCTGAAAGGAATACGATTTTTGGCAAGTAACCTCATTTTGGCGCCACCTACATTTGAAACACAGTCGCGCTGCAAAACCTCAATAAGATTTATTTGATTGATAATGCTCCTTATGTGTGTATTATTGATCGAACAAACTATTAGAGTCATATTACAGCAGAATTACAAAAAATTGCCAGTTATTCGATTTTTTCCAAAAATTTCCAAAAAATCACCAAAATGCATTTTTAAGGTCAATATTTTGGTCAAACAGGAAGAAAAGTAAAGTTTAAACACTTTTACATAATATTACATCATTACTTTAAACTTTTGCAACATTTAACTCAAGTTATCCAAAATATCGATCATCTTTTCAGAAAAATCGTTTAAATAAAATACCAGTCACAATTAATCACTACAAATCACCAAGCATTATGATCCTTAGCGAAATTGCCACACTTTGCAATACCCACTTTTCTGAAAATGCTTGATTTTTCATTATAAACGCAATTTTTCCCTAAAAACTGCTCAAACTGTATGGGGGCTGTCATTCCGAACACAGCTGGAACAACAGCGAACCTAGCGGAAAAAACGTCGTCGAATTCTTCAATCTACTATCGACAATTTACGACTAACCATCGACAAATTACGATCGAGAAATCTCGATCGAAAATGCAAAAATCACCACGCACACTTTTAACGCCCTGCAACCCTTTTCAGGCTCCATCACCAAGGTCGAGGCAGATTACGTCGTGATCGACTCGAATCTGTACGTGAAGAAGAAGGTCCTGCAAGACTGTCCCTTCCGGCAGCAGCTCGAGGTGGGCAGCAAGGTGTCCTACCTGGCGTATCGCAGCGCCGACGATGACGAGTTCCGGGTGACGAAGCTGGAGTGCCTGCTGGACGATGGTTGGGGCGAGGAGAGCAAGCAAGCACCGACCACGGTCGACGAGGAAAACACCCAGCTGATGAAGGAGCTGGCGCCGACCTACTTCAACTACAACCAGCGCAGCGAACAGGGCACGGTCACGGCAAAGCGTAACGGGTTGCTCACGGTGGAAACGGATTTGCGTGAAATCCCGGTCGAAATGGACGATGTCGAGTTGACGTTCATTCCGGAGCGGGGTGATTACGTCGTGCTCGAGTGCATGGTACAGATCGACGAGTCGTACTTTGACACGCGCGGGGACATTTTGGAGGTGAAGAAGATCTCCCCGACCCGGTTGGTGCGCGGTTCTGGGCTCGTGAGCAAGGCCGACGAGCGCGGAGGTGAAATCATGACCGACGATGGCAAGTACTACTACTGCGTGGAAAACTGCGAAGAAGCGGCCAAGCCAAGTCACGGCGATCGCGTGGTTTTCGAAGCGGTTGAAAATGCCGAACTGAACTACCGCTGCACCAAGGTGGTGATCGAGAAGGCGGCGCCCAAGACGGTGGAAACGGCCAAGGCGTCGCAAGCGCAGCGCGATCCGGACTTTTTCGACGATAAGCGCGGCATCAAAATTACCGACCCGCTGCAGGTCAAGCTGAGCGAGTTGAACGAGACCAAAAAGATCGACGTGATCATCAAGAATGAAGCAAGACATCAGCACAAAATCCTGTTCATCTCGATCACCACCAGCCGGCAGACGTCCCAGCTGACGTTGCTGTCTCCCCTCGAGAAGGAGCACTTTATCCAATCCGGGGAGTCGATCAAGTACTGCTTCGAAGTCACCGCCAAGAACTACGGCATCAGCAAGGAGGTCGTGTACTGGCGCTTTGGTGGAGGCTTCAAGATTGGTCGGTGCATCACGATAGCGGTGGGAGATTCCGAAATTATCGTGGCCCAACCGACCAACGAGGGAACAACGCAGGCCCGATCAAAGGCTGGAGTGCACCGGTTGGCAGCGTGGAACGAGTACAAGCGCGGCGGTGAGATCACGCCCGGCCAGAAGATCAGCAAACGGGCCAACTTTATCGACATAAAAATCGGCGGGTACCAAGTTCCGGACAACCTGAAGGAAATCCTGCTCAACCCATCCTTTACCAAGAATCAAATCGACGAAGAGCTGATGCGTACTCAGCGCTGCCTCCAGCTGCAAGCGCTCACACCGGAAAACTACAAGGCACTGTTCAAGCTGTTCCTCTGGATGGAGGACATTCAGTGCGAGATCACCATTAAAAAGTTCAACCTCGATCGGGCACACTTTACCCGAGAAGACAGTTACCTCGCGTTGCGCATCGAAAACGTAGGCGAAACCCGGCCTTCCCTCATCCCGGGAGATCGTCTGGTAGCGACAGCGCCGTGCAACAACAACCAAATGGAACCCGGAAACGGTGCCGTCATCCACAAGGTGCTCAAGCACAAGATTTTGGTCAAATTCAGCGAGCACTTCCACGCCAAGTACAACGGCGAAGACTTCAAGGTGACGTTCCAGCATTCGCGCGGTGCCTTCCAGAAACAACACCACGCCATCAACTGCGTAACGTCCGCCATGACGCTGGACTACCTCTTTCCGACGAAAACGACCATCCGCGAACCGTGGGTTGACGTCAAGATAAACGAGAACGGCAACCTCGCAACGACCGAGTACGACAACGAGTTCAAGTGGTACAATCCGTCGCTCAACAACATCCAAAAGGACGCCATCAAGAACATTCTCCGCGCGGAGGCTCGCCCTCTCCCGTACGTGATCTTCGGCCCACCAGGAACCGGCAAAACGATGACCCTGATCGAGCTGATCCACCAAATCGTGAAACTCTCCGCCGACAGCCGCATCATGGTCGGCACCCCTTCCAACAGTTCGGCAAACCTCATCACCGAGCGGCTCATCAACGCCAACGTCCTCCGACCCGGCGAGTTCATTCGAATCGTTGGCCTCAACTACGTCGAGCAGGAACTCATCCCGGAACATCTCGCCCCGTACTGCGGAACCGTCGACATCGCCTCCGAGCGAACCGTCAAGGGCGAGGAAATCGTGACCAAGTCCGGCCTCAAGCAAAACATCCAACTGAAGCACCTCGGTCGACACCGGATCACAATCGGAACGTGCGTCACGCTCGGAACCCTAATGCAGATGCGTTTCCCCCACAACCACTTCACCCACATCCTCGTAGACGAAGCCGGCCAATGTCTCGAGACGGAAACGCTCATTCCAATCACGTTCATTAACCAACGCTGCGGAACCGTCGTCCTCGCCGGTGACCCGATGCAGCTCGGACCGATCGTCATGAGCACGCACGCGCGTGGCTTCGAACAGTCGCTGCTCGTACGCCTCATGGACACCCCTCTCTACAAACTGGACAAGAACCGCTTTCCCGACACCGCCGGATTCAACCCACGCCTCGTCACCAAACTTCGCTACAACTACCGCTCCCTGCCCTGCATCCTGGACCTGTACAGCGACCTCTTCTACGACTCATCGCTCATCGCCTGCGTCCCCGCCGAAGACAGCAACGAATCCGCCTTCCTCACCCAAGTCATCGACACCCTCCCCATCAAACCCTCCCAAACGCCACCCTACGCGTTCATCTTCTGCGGTGTCAACGGCGTCAACAAGCAGAGCCCCGACAGCCCGTCCTGGTTCAACCCCGCCGAAACCAAAAGCGTCTTCAACCTGCTCCTCAAACTCTACAAAAAGGGCGTCCGCTCGGAGGACATCGGCGTCATCACCCCGTACCAGGCGCAGGTCAAGCAAATCCGCCGAATCCTCGACGAGTCCGGCTATGGCGGCTCGTCCGGCCTGCAAAAGCCCAAAATTGGCTCCGTCGAAGAGTTCCAGGGCCAGGAGCGCCAGGTCATCATCATCTCAACCGTGCGCACCTCCAAATCCATGCTGTCGAGCGACCTGCAGCACGCGCTCGGATTCGTCGCCAGTCCGAAGCGGCTGAACGTGGCCATTTCGCGCGCCAAGTCGCTGCTCGTCATCTTTGGCAATCCGCACCTGCTGTCCGCCGACAAGAAGTGGCTCGAGCTGCTGTTCAAGGCGATTAACAACGGAACGTACTGCGGGTGCGAACTGCCCGACCATTTGGCGCCGTTGGCACGCGAGCAGGCGCTGCTGAACGGCGGTGGGGATGAGCCCGCGCAGGATGAGGAGGGGAAGGAGTAACCTTTGTCAGAATTTAACCAAGAACTTTATTATTTGAGCAATAAAACTAAACGTTGAATTATTATAATTATTGGTTTGAAACACAACCTCATTTTAAAAATGAAGTCTATCGTAATAAAAAAGACAAGTGTAGGAATTTATCAAAAAAAAAAAGAAAAAAAATTTATTTTAAGAGAAATATAAATGATTTAAACAAAATCCTGAAGTTTGTGGTCTTTTTTCAATCTGTGGTCCCAAAATTCATTTTTTTTAAAAGCCCTAAAACTGGCTCATTTGATAAAAATAAACGTTTTACAACGTATTCTAAACTGTTTTCTAGAGATAGTACGACTTTTTCAAAGAAATTAAAAAATTGGCAATACAGTCCAAACTCGATTATCCGAAGGCCTTGGCAAAATTTCACTTCGGAAAATCGAATCACGAAGAAAAAAATTCGTTGCATTATTTTTGATTGTTGAGCTTTAGTATGACTTTAAACTACTCTAAAGTGATCTAGAATTTTAAAATCCAAGGCGGCCAAGATGGCGATGATGTAATGAACATATTCAAAAAATGCATTATTTTTTTAATTTTACAGGAATGGTTATTCAAATTTGACTAAAATGTGGTCGCAGAACTCAAATTTGATGGCTCCGCGGAATTTTGGGCGATTTTTTTCACAGGCGCAAAAAATAGGTGGAACGATGTTTTTGATCGCAAAAATTACAAATTTGATCAAATCGAGTTCTGCAAAGTTCTAAGATCATCTAGACATCCTTACAAATCACTGACTCCCTTGTGGACCACCGATCAGTGAGGTACTCCTGGATATTAGCTCCTGAAAAGTGCTTTAAAAGTGCAAAAAATGCCTCACGGCAAGAAAAAGAGGCGGTCCTCACCAGCAGGATCGGCAGATTTGAAGAAGCTAAAGAATGCCGAAGCGCTACCTGGAAAGCCAGGCAGTTTGAGCAAGGACGCTCAAAATTCGTCTGGAAACCAGTTCGCTACCCTCCCTGTGGACGTGAGCGAGAAGGAAGAATTTGAACGACGGGAAAAGTTGCCACCCATTTTGTGAAAACATCGTCATCGGATTCGGTGCGAAAGTGGCTGACCGGGTTTATCAAATCTGGTGCTTTACGAGCTTCCATTCGCTTGTGTGCTGATGGACTCAAAATTCTGCTACCTACCAGAAAGGATTTCAACTACGTTCGGGATTTCCTGAACAACACAAAGATTGAATACTACAGCCATGACGATCCAGGTAAACGCCCCATGAAACAGGTCCTCCGAGGCCTGTACGACATGGATGTGAGTGTGCTGAAAGAAGAGCTCAAAACTCTTAAGTTGAACGTGATCGAAGTCTTCAAGATGACGAGACACAACAAGGACATCAAGTATCGTGATCAACTGTACCTGGTTCATCTCGAGAGAGGATCGACAACGCCGTCTGAGCTGAAAGCAGTTCGGGCAATTTTCAACATCATCGTGACTTGGGAACGTTATCGTCCAGTGCACCGTGACGTGACACAGTGTTCGAACTGTCTGCAGTTTGGACATGGTGGAAGGAACTGTTTCATCAAGAGTCGTTGTGCAACCTGTGGAGGTGAGCACAAAACTCAAGCTTGCGAAACAATCAACGAGAACATCGAAGCGAAATGCTTCAATTGCGGCGGTGACCATTCGTGTAGAGTCGCAACCGGGACTCCTTGAGACACGACGTTCCGGACGCAGCACCATCGCTGCCGATCATTAACCTCCCAACCACCCACTGACCTCATGTCCGCTTCCGTCGTGTCCTGCTCCGGATTCCGCCAACCGGTTCCTGCACAATTCAATCACACTCACACTTCCGCGCCAATCGTTCACTCTCCACTGTTCACAGCGTAAACATAAAACACGCGCCTCTTTTCATGCGCTGTCAAAAAACCAAGTACACGCTTCAGTAAGGGATAGTCTGTTTTGGGTTATTATTACCCGGTCAATATATTTATATTGTTTACATTATTTTGAAGGACGAAAACCCTACATCCCCATCTTCCTTTAAATAAAACATTTGTTGGATTTGAATTCACTCTCATTGACAATTTCAAATATTTAATCTCTTCATCACTTGCTTCAATAATTTATCATTAGTTAAACTTGAGTTAAACTAAACAAAACCACAGCAAAATACACATCCGTTTCAACCAGTTATCTAGTGATCCCAAACTTATTTACCGCTTAGTAAACAAGTTTGATAATTCAACATTCAAGGCAAAACAAATCAACGTCCTTATCAACTGCCACAATTACTTGCCGGAATGCAACTATTTATTTTCAAAACAAATTAGAATTCAAATCGTCTTCAGTTATTTCCTACACAAGTGAAAATAAACATATTTTTTATAAGTAACACTCAATCTACCTCAACACATTTGAAACAGTGATGTTCATTAGTTCACCAGCTATGTTCTTCATCCGCTCTCCCACTTCACCTTTTGAATAATTTTGAAAACAGTTAGTATACTTCACTGAACCTCAAACCATTCGTATGACCAATATGCAATATTAATAAATACATTCTCACGATTTCTCTACACTTCAAGCTATCAAAACATTAATTCACGTTCTATCCCGATTTTTTAAGTCAATGCTCCAATTTCTTCATGAGAATAATTCTGAGAATTTTGAACCCAATATTAGATGTCACACAAGACACACAGATTTATCTGTTTAAGCTGCAATGGATTTAAGTCATCATATTACATATATAACATACCAATGGAATGTGCTAAACATCCTACTTTATTTGAATTGCTTTAAAATAAAATATCTATTTTTTTATCGATCCCGGAGTTAATTCAAAAATTTTACAAAAAAAAATAATAAATCATTAATTTATTATCAACACAACAAACCCTGAAAACCATTTTTAAAATTTTACTAGCGCATTTACCAAAAATTGCATTAGTAGTTAGACTGTTCTTTTATTCTTTATCATTTCATAACTACATTGAATTCAACAACTCATATTTTATGTATATCTCATTTGGGCCATGTTTTCATCTTTTCTCTGTTTTGAAATTCTGGTCAATCACTTTGATATGAAATCTCAACATTTATTATCTGAATAAATTTCAAAATCGTACATATTCATACAGTTTGATTATTTTCAGTTCAAATAACTAGCTAGATCACTTTTGTTATCACTCATAAACTTACGACCATTGGATTGAAAATTTAGTCGATAACTCATTCCGTGCCGAAGAAGAGAACTTTACTGTTCCGAGCTAAACAGCAATTACTTTGGTTATATCATTTTCGCTAAAATGCAATATCGAAAAAGATTTCATAATCATCATAATATCAGGAGTGATTAGCCTTTTAACAATTATTTTATAAAACTGAGATGATAACTAACTTTTGAACGGTTATTGAAGTTCACCAATCCTTCAATTACAACATAGAACAAATAACACTTTAATTTATTTACTACTATACAAGACCTCTCATCTCGACTTTCGATCTGAACCTGAATAAGTCCGATCTTTATAAACACGTTACTTTAGCCATTCAAAACAAATGCATCAGTACTCTCGTATTTCAACTGTTCTCAATCTTGTATATTTTACATGTAGTATTTTACTTATTCAAGAACACAATCAATGTTTTCGAACCTTATGCAGCCTTTCTGTACACTAGTATTTGAATCAGTAAATTGTCATGTCTATAAACATTATCATTTTTATAATGTTTAATAAGTATCAATAAAACAACACAATACTTTTTTTCAATTACGTTTACATTTAAAGTTCATCATCTCGGTACGAGAATCGAACTCACGACCTCTGGATTAGAAACCCAGCACGCCGCTAGTCGAAACCCATCCCCTACCGGTCAGTATTCCCAGTGAGCATATTTACCCTCTTAAGGGATCTGACTGTCAGTGGCCATCAACTTAAAAAAGTTAAAAAAAAAAATGAAAACTCTTAGATCCATACAATTTTTTACTGTCATAATTCTACGTTTCTCAAAACATAATTCATTGTACTAATACACTATGCTTTCACATATCACAGAAAAAAAAATACAAAACCAACAAGTAACACAAACCACTTGAATAATTAAATATTGAAAACATCATTCATTCAAAGTTCTCTTTTTTTACGCCGAACATTTATTTTTAATCGACTCGTTCAGACAAACATTTAACAACTTCAATTGAAAAATTACAATCCATCGCGTGATCCATCGTTACCTACCATTTTAGCAATTCTGAATCTGGAAAACATTTTGATACTTTGATTCCTAGCTATATCTAAATGTTAATAAAACATTTAGATCAGTGACTTAGATAGGCACAAAACATTAGGAATGTAAAAAACTCACTAAATCATCTGCATTACAACCTTCGGTGGTCTCTGCTGCAAACCTTTAACTCAAATCTGCTATGCACTTCGAACCCATCAACCTGTGGATCACCTTCGGTCTACCTTTGGACCGTTCGTCCAACACTTGCCAACCTCTCATCTCTTTCCTTTTCTTTCATCTGGCTTGCTTTCATATGTTGCGCCCCAATGATAAGAAGAAAAACCTTACTATTGTTTTAAACACCAAACAAAACAAAAGGCACTTTGAAAACTTGAAACAATTATGTTTTGAATGGTTCACAAATATTTCCTGGTGGGAATTTTAACCATAACGATCTTTTTCAAAATATTTTACATATCCAAACAAGAAAGAGTAGAATCATTTTCATCATAGCCTTTTTCAAATTCAAACTCCTTTAACCAAATATCGTCTAATCAATATTGCAGTAAAGTGATTTAAACTGCAGCATGCGTTTTGTTCTTGTCATATTTCCAACCACATTCGACCACTAGTCTCAAATGTTTAGTCTTCAAGTCTTTGCACATTAAAATTTGATCATCGTTTGGCTCTCAAACCAAAGCAAACCTTTTCTGCCAAATATATGAAACACTGTCAATGAATTTGACTCGGAAATCTTTCAGTTACATTTTGTCCTCAAACTCCGTCCGTTGCCTCGATTATACACCTATCGAGAAATCACTTTACTTTTGAATACTTCAGATTTGACTAGGAAACATCTCTTAAATACAACAACGTACTGGGAATCAATTCGTACAAATTCAATTCCTTTGACTCTTGTCAAACATTTAGCTCTTTTAAATAAATTAAGGTGCCTCTTAACTCGGACAATCAAAAGACATATGACATCTCTGCAATAGTTATATTACTGTAGAGCCTTCTAGTTTCTCCACGATATCAAAATTTAGCCCCCAAGCCAAATCACTGATATTTAGATCTCCCAGGATCTAGCAAATCTTTATAGATTGAAACCGCTAGCAAACATTGAGTAATTTAAGAGTCACATCATTGAACTCCAGAGCCCTCTAGCTCATGCAAACTTTCAATCGTTTGGCCCTAGCCAAATCACTCAAATCCAGAGGTCCCTAGCTCTTGCAAACTTATGATCATCTGCCCCCCTAGCACATCATTCTACTCCAGAGTCCCCTAGCTCTAGCAAACTTATGATCATTTGCCCCCCTAGCACATCATTCTACTCCAGAGTCCCCTAGCTCTAGCAAACTCTATATAATTTGGCCCCTAACCAAATCACTCAAATCCAGAGCCCCTTAGCTCTTGCAAACTTTTGATCATTTGGCCTCTCTAGCCATATCATTCGACTCCAGAGCCCCCTATCTCTTGCAAACTTTAAATCATTTGGTCCCCTAGCCAAATCATTCAACTCCAGAGCCCCCTAGCTCTTGCAAACTTTAAATCATTTGGCCCCCTAGCCAAATCATTCAACTCCAGAGCCCCCTAGCTCTTGCAAACATTTGATCATTTGGCCCCCTAGCCAAATCATTCAACTCCAGAGCCCCCTAGCTCTTGCAAACTTTAAATCATTTGGCCCCCTAGCCAAATCATTCAACTCCAGAGCCCCCTAGCTCTTGCAAACATTAAATCATTTGGCCCCCTAGCCAAATCATTCAACTCCAGAGCCCCCTAGCTCTTGCAAATTTTGAATCATTTGGCCCCCAAGCCAAAATCATTCAACTCTAGAGCCCCCTAGCTCTTGCAAACATTTGATCATTTGGCTCCCTAGCCAAATTCAATTTTGAGCCCCCTAGCTTTTGCTAAGTTTTTTTTTATCATTTGGCCCCCTAGCCAAATTCATCTCCAGAGCCCGACCAAAATATTCGATCCATGACCCTTCCAGCTCAGCACATCTTCTACTGCAGTAAGGCCCTCTAGCCAAACTGTCAAGAATCAAATCATAAACAACGACAAGCCCTCCGGGAAAACAATCAACCATTTTACTTTGACTTTCGCTTTCGCTTCCACTTTCAATAATTTCTACTATTTTCTTCTCATAAACAATCTTGCGAGAAATCACACTCGCTTCACCACTTCAATACCAGAATCAAATTATCAATTATACAATTACCACACAATCGCTCGTTTATAATTTGACGACACCCGGAACCTGGTCCATTGTCCTCTTCTTTTCCCTCTGATAAAAAAACGGTCCATCCCATCCTCGTCGCCAGATGTAGAGTCGCAACCGGGACTCCTTGAGACACGACGTTCCGGACGCAGCACCATCGCTGCCGATCATTAACCTCCCAACCACCCACTGACCTCATGTCCGCTTCCGTCGTGTCCTGCTCCGGATTCCGCCAACCGGTTCCTGCACAATTCTATCACACTCACACTTCCGCGCCAATCGTTCACTCTCCACTGTTCACAGCGTAAACATAAAACACGCGCCTCTTTTCATGCGCTGTCAAAAAACCAAGTACACGCTTCAGTAAGGGATAGTCTGTTTTGGGTTATTATTACCCGGTCAATATATTTATATTGTTTACATTATTTTGAAGGACGAAAACCCTACAATTCGACCAAGAATCGAAGCTGCCCAAAACGTGCTGAGTTTGTAAAAATTCGGCAGCAAGCGACGACGAGGCACCAACCAAATCGTCGCAAAACACCACCAGCATACACGGACGTGGATTTTCCTGCTTTGGCGTCACCAGGAGCAGGATCTGTTCGAGTGGTTCCAAATCTGCAGCCATTGCCGTTGAATCAGCGGCAAAAAGTTGCAGAGAATACAACACCTCCAGGCTTCAGTCAGCAACCGAGGGAAAACCAACCAGCATCAACGAGTGAAGGCAGTAGTGACCTGTTTTCACCACAAGAACTTCTGAACATTTTCATCGAGATGACAACAACACTGCGTGGTTGCAAAACTCGCCAGGAACAAGTAAGAACGCTTGGAGCTTTCATCTTAAAATACAGTTCGTAGTTTACTCGTTCTAATGACTTTGAATATTTCAATGAATTTATTTTTTTAGTTTTAAGTTAGGATTAGTTGTTAAAGTGATTTTTTTTTTTTTTTTACCCAAATGTATTCGATTCAACGCAATAATGTAAAACAATTTGAAGTAAATAAAATAAATGTGATCAGTTAATAATAAAACGAAAAATACAACAAAGATGAAGAGCATTGGGCCATACCACTTAGCATGTAAAAGAAATGTAATTATTATAAGAAAGTTCAATAAAGACATATTTAATTTCAAAAAAATTTCCTTACAAATCACTGGAAAAAAGATTGGTTACGTTATGCCCGAGAACCAGCGAGTTTAAGTTACCGTTCCAACTTTTTATGAGCCTTTGGAGTTGGAATGTGGGTCATATAAAAAATAAGACAACGGAAAATGTTTTGTTGTGATTCGGTTATCCCAAGTGAAATTTATCTTAGACCTTCGAATAGTCGAGACTGAACTTTTTTTTTTAATTCCTAAAATCTTTTAGAATTTTAAAATTTTAGAGTTTTAAAGCTCATACAATTTGGATTTTTTATTTTTGTTTGATTTTTAAAATGATTAATTTTTAAGATCTTAATTTTTTTTTCAAATTTAAAAATGTCAGTATTCGTACATTTTTGATTTTTAGGATTTCTCGACAATCAAAATAATGACAACGAATTTTTATTTTCTTACTTTTTACATCAAAATCGAATTTGCTTTATTAATATTTAATTATTTGATTGCATATTATAAATTCTAAATCACTTTAGCGTAGTTTAGGGGAAGGACGATGGATTTCAAAAATAATTTGTATGGAGAGTCACGTCTGTTTGTCTGTGGTTTAGGGGTCATACTTAAGGTCGGCAATCAAAAATAAGAAGGTTTTTTTTGTGCTACGATTATCCAGAGTAATATTTTTCCGAGACCTTCAGTTTTCAAAGTGTTCACTTCGAATTGAAGTTTTTATTTTTCGAAGAACTTGATTAAAATATTTTTTTAAATGATGTAATAAATTTTCACTTGAAAAAAAACCTTTAAAAGATAAAACGAATCTTAGTTAAAATATAGATCGCTTAAAGTATTTTTGAAGTATCAAAAAACCCAAAAATAAGTCAGATGAAATCAAGGAGCACAAATCCAGAGTTTTTTTTAAAAAAAAAGACCAATAAACGATTGTCTTTCATATGTTTATAGGACCTAATAAAAAAAAATCTAGAAATATATTTTTTGCTATTCCGTCGTGAAACTACTTACTTTTCCTGTCATTCTTGAACGACGAAATAGCCTACTTTTCTGTACCAAAAATAATAGAATCGAATAGCAACACTTTTCAAAATAAATGCTGAAAAGTTCTACTTTTCAGCACTGAAATGGGTACTGAAAAGTTGAACACTTTTATTTTTTTTAAACGATTTATTGACAAAATATATGAAAATTTGATTAAAAATTTCCCTCAATAGGTGGTGTTTTCCGGAATTGCAAAAAATGTTGTATGGAACTCGTTGCAAAACTTGATTTTTTCAGCACTCGTAGTATTTATCCAACTCGGCGAACGACTCGTGCTGAAAAAATCCTGTTTTTGTAACTGCTGCAGGGCCAAAAGTTTGAGCACCCGTGGTCAAGACAGAATTTTCAGAATATTTTAAGAATTGAAAATATGAAATTTGTTAGGATTTTTTTTAGAAACTACAAGTTTTAGAATTATAAACATATGAATTTTGGATTCAATAATTTTACTATTTGAAGATCTTAGAATTCTATTTTTTTTAATTTAATATTTCAGAATTTTTACATTTTAGAATTTTCCGAGTATTTACTTAACCTGAACAAACAAAAATAAGACTACGATTTGTTTTTGTGATTCGATTTATCGAAGTGAAATTTTTCCAATCGAGACTGGACTGTATTTTTAAAATCCTAGAATTTAAAAATTTATGAATTTTGATTTTGATTGACAGATCAGCTGAAGTTAGACAATGAATCAAAAATTATCAGTGGGAGGCAACCATAGTTCACTGCTTAACCTCTGAAGATCCCTTCTTTATTAGTCAATACCGGCGCCCTCCCAAGAAGCCTGCAGTTCAACAAAAGGGATGAATGTTAGTCCGATAATTGCCGGCTCATCAAGCTTTTCGCTATAAGGTTTTACGCCGTGACGTCATTTGACAGCTCGTGTGAACCAAAGCGCACACATATCTACATTTTAACAGAGACACACGTGGCGAAAATGTAAACATTGCACGCAAGCTGTCAAAATCCTAACCTCTAAATCGAGTAGGCGTAAAACCTAATATACCTGTTGACACCGCTTGAGACCGTTGCATCCACAGCATCTCCTTCAAGAATCACGAGATTAATATTTTCTAGGTTAGTAGAATAAGGTATTGGCTGTTCGATGCCTCCCGAGCTCCGATGCTATGGGGAGGACTTTCATAATAAACCCGTCGCCGAGCCCTCCGAGCTACGATGTTATGGGAAAGTCTTTCTAATTAACACACCTAAACACTCGCGCACAATTGTTTCAATACTAAATACATGTAATGATGACTTAAACCACCAGCGTGCCTCCCGATCAACGATGCTATAGGAAGGAAATGTGAATAATCCTGTACAGTGTCCGCGCGGTCCCACTTCCCACAATCGACTCAAAAGGCTTTGTTCGGTTGGACAAAATAAAGTGATGTTTCGCATTTTAAGATAAAATGTTTATTTCTTTAAGGCTGTATAATATTACGGCTTGTATAAACTTCAACATATACGTTGCTCATATTGTTTTATAATTTTTATTATTATTTTTTAACCTTCACTTCTAGTAATGCATCATTCCTAGGATGATCGTGATAATTGATGTTCGGTTCTTCTTCGGCTACAATCTGTATACAGAGTAGTTAGGACCTTTCTATCTCGTACTAATTATTTCGCGAATTTTTCAAATTCACTTTACTCTTTCCTTTTTTTTGCTGGGTGAGAGAACTATTTTTTTGTTTCGATGGCGGAAGGACAGAAACGTCGATTATATCTAGTTCTGGCTGGCTATGTTTAGGTTTTACACTATTTTCTTCTGTTTGTTTTGTTTACTGTGGATTCTACTTGACGGAGAGATATTGATTTACTTTTAGGGTTTTTTTTTATTTCAGGTTTAGATTTGCGCTGGACTGTTTTGGCTTGCACGTTTTATGCGTTGCTTTCGTTTTCTCTACTGATGTATAAAGAAAAAATGTTTTTGGAAAAGTTCACATTTTCATGCAATGCAAGCAGAGTATGTGTGTGTGAGTGTATTGTATTGTTTACTTGTAACAATGAACTAATTCTAGGGAGAATAAATAAACTTTAACACATCACTGTTAACACTAGCGGGTCTGTTAACTAGCAGTTTATAAAAAAATAGAGAATAATTATGCATCTGCATAGCGAGTAGAATATGTTACGGGGGGGTTGATACGTTCGCGCACAGGTTTAAAGGGTTCAAGGACTGCCATCTTCTTGCTCACATTCCGCACAACACGATAGACCTACTCTACTCGGACGTTCCCTCCATCACTTGTACCGCTCGTCGTCAGAACTGTCGAAGCTGCGCGCCACGTTATCGTCGTAGTCGTCGTCGTCGGAATCGCGGTCGCGCCCCCCCGAGGCACACCCCGTCACGCCAACGCTCCGTCTGCTCCGGTATCTCATCTTGGTGGTTTTCAGCTCGACGCGGCGCACGCAGTTCTGCAGGTACGGGTTGATGTAGGACACGTACAGTTTGTGCATCAGATGCACGCGCACCGGCTTCTACTGCAGCGGCAGCGTCTGGACAAAGAGTGCAAGCTCTGCGTCGCTGCGCACCGCCTCGGCAAACTTCTCCGGGAAGTCCTTGCCGATCTGCTTGACAAAGTTGAACACCAGATCGCGACACTCTGCGGGGGGAGGAGGACGGGTTGAGGTTGAACTCCTAATCAGAAGTACATGATATCGATCTTACCGTCATTGTTGTGTTGCTTTTTGTAAAGAACTTGCAGGCCGACGAGCAGCACGCGGCCCAGCAGCGGAATCAGATGTTCGTTGCCCTGGCGGTAGATGACGTCCAGGCTGCGGAACACGGCCTGGTTCTCTTCAAAGTCCTCGCGAAGGGGTAGGTATTGGACGAAGACGGGAAGAACCTAAAATAGAGCATTTCATGTTGAGTAAGATATCTCAATCAAGACCCGCCGGAACTGACCTCCTTCATTGGCACAAGACTGCTGTTGGTGGTGATGATACGAGCGAGGGCACCGCAAATGTTGTCCAGCGTGCCCGGGTGCTGTTCCTTCGAGACCACCGTCGAAAGCGAGGTCAAAATTTGCGGAAAGTGCCTGCAAGAAAACGATGTCATTTTCTACCCCTCGAGACATCAAATCCAGATCAAACTCACTTGTACGAGCACTCGTTGCCGTTCAGGACCATCTCGCCGATGCCGTACACGGCGTTGTTCCGCACCTCGTTGTTGCGGTCCTGCACGCACGACACGAAGATCGGCAGCAGCGTCTCGAACCAGTTGGCGGTGAACTCCTTGAGGCCGCTGAAGCACTCGGACAGAACGCCGATGGCGAAGGCGCGCTGCGAGTCCGTCGTTTCGTCCTTGTGTTTCGTTTTCTCCTGCAAAAAAAAAAATCGAAGAAGCTGTTCAAGATGACTTGAATCTCTCAAACGTAGAGCTAACTCACAATCTTCTGGATGAAGTAAGGCCAAACGCGTCCAAAGTAGACGGCAAACTCCGCCGGAGGCAGCGCCCGGCCAAACTTGGGCAGAATGTCGCCGGCCGACTCGATGATGGCCTCGTCGTACTCGCTCTCCTCCTGCTCCTCGTCGACGGGTTCGTCGAACTGGCACGCGACCTTGCCGTTCAGCACGTCCACAATGCAGCCGAAGATGGCGTCCTTTTGGCCCTCGGCTTGGATGGCCGAAGCGCCGACCTTTTCCATGATGTCGCTGTAGCCGTCCAGCGCCGACATGACCACCGTTCGTTCCTCGTCCGTCCGGATGATTTCGCTCAGCTTGGGCACCAGAATCAGGATCGTTTGGTTGACGCCCTCGACGTTGCCGAGCTCGTGCAGGGAAATGACGAACTGCTTCAGCGCGTCGATCGACGCCTTCCGGATGTCCTCGTTGGGGTAGTTGATCAGTTTGTAGATTTCCTCGAATGCAGTCTGGATGAAGGGGGAAAAGGCCGGTCCGGTGTGCTCGGCAAACTCCATCAGTGCCAGGATCGCTTCCTCCTTTTCGTCCATGTAAGCATTCTCCACGCTGTACCCGGCAATGTCGTCATCGTCTTCGTTTTCGTTGTCCGAGTCCTCGATGTCGTACTCCTGGTCGTCGTCATTCTCGGCGTTTCCCCCGTTTGGCAGCACCAGATCGTCTCCGTCGTCCTTGAAGGTTGGCACGATGCCTTCGGTGCTCTTGACACTCTCCAGCATAGATTCGACAATTTTCGTCAGCGATCCCGCCATGTCCTCCTTCACGGAGGAGGCCATCGAGGCGAACAGATTGTAGCAGCTTCGTCGCAGATCCGGATCGTCACAGCCGTCCAGCATGGTCAGTCCCAGGTTCAGCGTGTCCACCGCCAGCGGCAAGAAGTTGTCCTTTCCGATGGTTCGTACCAGCGCGGCAAACGTGTCGATCGCCTGAGGCCTCAACGTGCAAATGTCCTCGTCCTCCGTCTTAACCAGATACATCTTCAAGCTGTCGATCAACCGCGGGAAGTACGGCAGCATGTTCACCTTGGCGGCGTTCGCCGTAGCCGCGATGGCCGTCAGCGAAAGCTCCCGCAGGTGGACCGAGTTGCGCGAATCCAGCGCCTCAAACAGTCGTTCCATCAGAATCGGCAAGTGTGGCGTCAGCTGATCCTCCAGGTTCTCGCAGAACGTCTCCAGCGCGTAAAAGACGCGATCGATGTGCTGCGGTTCCTTGCCACCGGTGCGAATCTGCAGACACAGCTGCTGCAGAAACTCGAACAGAATAGGCAGAATCTCCTCGGCGTACTGCGAAATCTCCGGCTGCAGGTGCTCGGAGAACTGTCCCAGCGCAAACAACGCCGCGTTACGGATCATCGGGTTCTGGTCGGTGATGCCGTTCTTAATCACGTCCAGCAGCGGCTTCAAATACTTGCTGCAGATGTGCTCGGAACAACCTTCCGCAATTACGGCAATCGACAGGTACGATGCCTTCTTGGCCAGAGGATCAGTGCCACGCAGAGCAGGTTCCAGCAGCGACATCAGCGTCGGAATGAGCTGCTTCGGTGGAATGTGCAGCGCAAGCACGTCCAACGACTGGGCCGCGCAAGTACTCGGCGTAGACACCTCGTTGCTTCCAAAGTACTCCTCATCCTCATCCTCAATATCCGGCGCCACGCTCATCAGTCGGAACAACGCAATCACGATCGGTTCCACCAGCTTCTGCTTGATGATCATCTTCTTCTTCAACCGCACCAACCACCCAATGTACGTGATGGCCTTCACCCGGACGGAATCCTCAAGCTCCCCGTTCTGGCCAACCTCCAAGCAGAACTCAATCAACAGCTTCAAATGCGGCGTCAAAATTCGCGACGACTCGTCGGCCAAATTCTCCAAAATATCAAACGCCTCGATGAACTTGAACGAGTCCAGCTGGGCGAACCCCACCAAAGCCTTCGCCACGTACGGAATCGACTGCTGGTAGGTGCTCTCCGCCGCCGGATGCCCCGTAATGAACGGCACCAGATGCGACATGCCCTGCAGAATGTAGTACACGACCGGCGTGCACATGTTCCCACTCGCCTCCGTCGCAATCAACGCCGACGAAAACAGCTGGCACACGTTCTCAAAGTGCGGAATAAACTGATCCGGCGACGTGTCCGTCAACGTGGCAAACGTGGCCGCGCCAATCTCCGCCAGCTTCGGATCCCCCGAACTCGTACTGTCGAACATAAACTTCAACACCTCGTTCATCCAGCCGTCCTCCTTGGCCGCCTCGTGCCGCACCAGCACGCCCACGAACGCCGTAATGGCCGTCCGCACGGACTTCTCCGGCTCCTTCACGATCGCCTCCAGCATGCCCTTCTTGATGAGGGCCTGCTGCTCGGGCGGAACCTGCTGCCAGTTGCGCAACTTGCACAGCTGCTTCTTCAGCAGCATCGCGCTGTACTGCCGCACCTGGGCATCGGAATGCGACACGGTCAGCTCGCACAGCTGCGGAACCGTCTCCGGGCGCTTGAACGCCTCCTTCAGCTCGGCGCTGGCCTGTAAGACAGAGAGAGAGAGCCGTTAATCATCCCGAAAGCATGCGGTCGATCGGTTGGCAACACGCGCGCATTCCTCTAACCCCTGTTAATGAATCATGATTTTTTTAGCTAGAGGAGAGAAGAAGAGATCCATTAAACAATTTTTAGCTTTGCTGCGCCGTACACACAATCGTGCGAGTTTTGGGCAGTCGGTGGTGGAGCGAAAATCGCAAGAAGCTCTAAAAAGGCGTTCATGACACATCGCTACAAAACGCCGGGCGTGCGTGGATTCGTGGAAAAGAAATGCGGTGTGCGGTGTGTTTGGTAAAGGGCAATACGGTCCCATTTGGAATACAAGTGGGTTCTGAATAATTCTTGAAAAGTATAAATCTCTAGCATTTTTGTTTGGATAACAAAATGTTACTTAATCCACTTCAAAGTGATTGGTACCTTTGTCACATTCAATCTTGTTTACAAAAGTTATTAGCTCAATGAAAAAACCTAGCTGGTGGCCTGCGGAAACGGCTCCTACCTTTGACCAGCGAGGGTCAGAGTCGAGATGTGGGAAAGGGAAGTAATTTGTGATTGTAGACGGTATTGTTTTGATTCGCAACATGTTGAGTCAACTGTTGTGGATGTACCGCAAACCGGGGTGACTTTGATAGGATTTCAATTTGTTTTTGGAATATTTTCCAACAGGTAAGCTTTTTCTCGAGATTATTATTTTTAAAACATGTACTGGGGTAGACCACACAAGGTCCATGCACTATTTCCCAAAAAAAGTTTTTTCAATAATGTTTAGAAAAATAGTTACGTTAAAAATTCTTAGTTTTAATTCCGGGGTGACTTTGATAGTCATAGTTTTTCTTTTGAAATTTTTTTTGAAATTAAATATGTCTTTATTGAACTTTCTTATAATAATTACATTTCTTTTACATGCTAAGTGGTATGGCCTAATGCTCTTCATCTTTGTTGTATTTTTCGTTTTATTATTAACTGATAACATTTATTTTATTTACTTCAAATTGTTTTACATTATTGCATTTAATCGAATACATTTGGGTAAAAAAGAAAAAAAAAACACTTTAACAACTAATCCTAACTTAAAACTAAAAAAATAAATTCATTGAAATATTCAAAATCATTAGAACGAGTAAACTACGAACTGTATTTTAAGATAAATGCTCCAAGCGTTCTTACTTGTTCCTGGCGAGTTTTGCAACCACGCAGTGTTGTTGTCATCTCGATGAAAATGTTCAGAAGTTCTTGTGGTGAAAACAGGTCACTACTGCCTTCACCCGTTGATGCTGGTTGGTTTTCCCTCGGTTGCTGACTGAAGCCTGGAGGTGTTGTATTCTCTGCAACTTTTGCCGCTGATTCAACGGCAATGGCTGCAGATTTGGAACCACTCGAACAGATCCTGCTCCTGGTGACGCCAAAGCAGGAAAATCCACGTCCGTGTATGCTGGTGGTGTTTTGCGACGATTTGGTTGGTGCCTCGTCGTCGCTTGCTGCCGAATTTTTACAAACTCAGCACGTTTTGGGCAGCTCCGATTCTTGGTCGAATGGTCGCCGCCGCAATTGAAGCATTTAGCTTCGATGTTCTCGTTGATTGTTTCGCATGCTTGAGTTTTGTGCTCACCTCCGCAGATTGCACAACGACTCTTGATGAAACAGTTCCTTCCACCATGTCCAAACTGCAAGCAGTTCGAACACTGTGTCACGTCACGATGCACTGGACGATAACGTTCCCAAGTCACGATGATGTTGAAAATTGCCCGAACTGCTTTCAGCTCAGACGGCGTTGTCGATCCTTTCTCGAGATGAACCAGGTACAGTTGATCACGATATTTGATGTCCTTGTTGTGTCTCGTCATCTTGAAGACTTCGATCACGTTCAACTTAAGAGTTTTGAGCTCTTCTTTCAGCACACTCACATCCATGTCGTACAGGCCACGGAGGACCTGTTTCATGGGGCGTTTACCTGGATCGTCATGGCTGTAGTATTCAATCTTTGTGTTGTTCAGGAAATCCCGAACGTAGTTGTAATCCTTTCTGGTAGGTAGCAGAATTTTGAGTCCATCAGCACACAAGCGAATGGAAGCTCGTAAAGCACCAGATTTGATAAATCCGGTCAGCCACTTTCGCACCGAATCCGATGACGATGTTTTCACAAAAATGGGTGGCACTTTTCCCGTCGTTCAAATTCTTCCTTCTCGCTCACGTCCACAGGGAGAGTAGCGAACTGGTTTCCAGACGAATTTTGAGCGTCCTTGCTCAAACTGCCTGGCTTTGCAGGTAGCGCTTCGGCATTCTTTAGCTTCTTCAAATCTGCCGATCCTGCTGGTGAGGACCGCCTCTTTTTCTTGCCATGAGGCATTTTTTGCACTTTTAAAGCACTTTTCAGGAGCTAATATCCAGGAGTACCTCACTGATCGGTGGTCCACAAGGGAGTGATGTCATAGTTTTTCTTGTTAAAATCATATTTAAGATGTTCAAACTTTATGTGTACGTTAAATGTACCATCACCAAAGTAGCTGATATGGTTTTTAAGAAAAAAAATCTATGTTTATATTTAGTTAACTAAGTGTATAAGCTTTTTAGCAAAATACATATAAATTTTAGGTAAAATTGTTAAAAAGTCGGAATTTTGCCTGAAAATTGTTAAAACTAGTTTTGTTTATAAAATTATCAATTTATATTGCATTTTATACTGAATACGAAGCACGAATCACAAGTTTTCACATTTTACATGAAATTTGTTCCACTGAAATTGTCTATAAATTTGGAGATTTTTTTTTATTGTGTTTCAAAAACACATACTATTTATTATTTACAAACTTGTTCAACCTTCTCCTAGTAGAAAATTGTCCAAAGAATCCGAAAATGCATTCCGTTTTCCGATTAAAAATCATGTTCATTGAGAAAATTATGACACTTTGAGAAGTTTAAAATAACGACTTTCATCAACATTTTCTTAACTATAGTTAACTAACTTTTTAAATCTGTCAAAATTTTATGAAAAGTTCTTCTTGAGGTACTTTGAAAACTTCTCTACCACGGTCAGTATGTTTCTAAACTATTCCTTACGTTTCTAAACTATTCCGAACCAGTGGGTCTCGTGGCGCAGGGGTAGCGGCTTCGGCTGCCGATCCCGATGATGCTATGAGACGCGGGTTCGATTCCCGCCTTATCCACTGAGCTTCTATCGGATGGTGAAGTAAAACGTCGGTCCCGGTTTCTCCTGTCTCGTCAGAGGCGCTGGAGCAGAAATCCCACGTTAGAGGAAGGCCATGCCCCGGGGGGCGTAGTGCCAATAGTTTCGTTTTTTTTTTTTTTTTGTTTTAGAACCAAATTTTAATTTAATTTTTTTATATCAACAAATTTTCACTTCAAATAATCGAATCACGAAAAAAAACCTTTCTTTTTCGTTGTTCTATGTTTGATTTCCAAGCTTAAGTTGACCCATAAACTACTCTAAAGGAGCTATTACACTACGGCAAACAAACAAACAAACTCGCACTTTTTGATAGTTGGCCTGCTTTGTGTGTTTGAAGGATTTGTTTTTACAAACGTCAGCCTGCATACATTTTGCCATGTTTGCGAGTTTGGCAAACTGTCAAACACGTAAAAGTGCGAGTTTGTTTGTTTTTTGTTTGCGGAAGTGTAATAGCTCCTTATTTCTTTTTTGTTTTTTTTTTGACTGCCAACATTTCAATTTAAAAGACGATAAAATATTCAAATTTGACTAAAATGGGGTCGCAGAACAAGAATTTGATGTTAAAAGTAAAAAAAATACCGTTTTTTATCATGATTCGATTATTCGAAGTCCCATACAAACCTTCGGATAATCGAACTTGGAATAATCGAGTTTGGACTGTACAGTCATCCCACAAGTAGGATCTTAAAGCCCTATGTTAATTGTTATGTACAACGGTTAAAAACACGCATAAAAACCATTTCTGATCACTTTTTTTTATTTTAATGCAAAACAATAATTGGGTAATAAAGCCCTATGTCAATTATTATGTACAATGGTAAAAACACGATCAAAAACCATTTCTGATCACTTTTTTCATTTCAATGCAAATAAAATAATAATGAAAAGACAATTTTTTTTTGATGGATCAACTATGGTCCCCTTGGAATGAGCTGTCAAGTAGGAACTTTTCTGTCAAGAAGGATCGCGAGGTTAATTTTTCCAAATTGATTTAAAAATCCATTTTAAACGCTTTGTGGTCGTACAAAGGGTCATTGTACTCAGAAAAATAAGCTTTATCGCTGTAAACAATAGGCCGCGATGTTTTTTATAATGATTTAAAAATAAATTTTAAACACCTCTGGAGTTTTTTTTTTTTAAAAGGTCCAATAAACCAAATTTCTAGTTTTTGCTTTTTGGGTGCTTTTGAAACCACCTTGAGTCAGGAGTATTAAAAACACCCAGAAAGCAAATACTGAAAATTTGGTTTATTGGACCATTAAAAAAAACTCCAGACTTTGTAGTCGTACAAAGGGTCATTGTACTCAGAAAAATAAGCGTTATCGTTGGGAACAATAATATCAGCAATTGGGTCCTAAAAGGAAGCCTAAATTTGTTATATTATTGTTCACGACGATAAAGCTTATTTTTCTAAGTGCAATGAACTTTTGTACGACCACAAAGAATTTAAAATGGAATTTTAAATTAATTTTAAAAAATTAACTTCACGGCCCTTCTTGACAGAAAAGGTCCTACTTGACAGCTCATTCCAAGGGGACCATAGTTGATTGATAGAATGTTGTCTTGTCAATTTATTTTTTTTTTGCATTAAAATGAAAAAAAGTGATCAAAAATGAGTTTCAATCGTGCTTATACCGTTGTACATAAAAATTGACATAGGGCTTTAGGACCCTATTTAAACTTAATTTTAGGATCCAAATTAATTTTCCTATGTACATAAGGAACCTCAAATTCTTAGAAATGTAAATAAAGCTTTTAGCAATCTAACTTACATTGGCCGATTTACATTATTTTTCTAGACTTGGAATAATTATTTCTATCGGAATGCATTTTTTCAACAAAATAATGATTTCAAATTCAATGTTGGTAATATACACATAATATTATTGCTTTTTTTTGTTTGAACGCAATTTAAATAATAAATAAATTCAACTTAATTTTTTACCGCATATTCAGTAACTTTTTAATTTTTATAAGTTTGAACATAGGCCAAACATGCGATCACGCGCAGCTATCAAAACTGTCTGTAGGTTGCAGGCCCGTGATACTGACGTAGCTTGCTGAAGCCGCCACCAAATGTTTGGTGGCGCTGTTTCGGGAATAACATTTCAGAGGGTCACAAATCAAAATATAATAAGTCTTATTTAATTTTTTGGAAAATAATCCTGTAGCTGCTCAGAATGATTCTTTTCAATAAAATAAACAAAAATGCCGCCAACAACAATATATGTTAAGCATCAGGTCTCAGGCAAAGCTTCCCAGCAGGTGTCTTTTTCAAATCCTCTGAAATATCTTCCGCAAATTCCTATTTGGCCAATGAACTTACAGATCATCATAATGTTAATTTAAATCTACAATTTGAGGCGGTTGAGCTCAACCATGTTGTTGGGAAACCTTAAGAGCGAGTCCACGAACAGGGCATAGCCCATTGTTAGGACGTTGTGGGGCTTTACAAAAAGCATGTTTTTGAGTCAAACAAACCAACTTCTATGGTACCCCGTGGTTTGAATGTGTTGGTAAATTTTCGACAAGAAAGCCAGAACATAAAAGTTCAAATTTACAAACTAATTTTGTTGTTTTGTGTCTATTCCTACTGAAACAAATTAAAAGCTATTCAAATATTGTGCAAAAACATTGCTTAAATCACTTCTCAATTCACCCCATGTGTCTCGATTTGCCCCAGATAATGGTACACATTTAATTTCATTTTAACTAACGAAACAAAAATAAAGAAAAAAAAATATTTTCATCCTTTCGATATTGCGCTCTTTTTGTCATGTTACTCCCCATAATTTTGACACTAGACACCAAAACTTTGGTGCTTTTTAGGCTTCAGTGACATTGTATGCAGATGACAGCCGAAGCATCCCCGTGGTAGGTTGTCGAGTTGGGAGACCGGTCTGAACGGCGTGAACTCCAAACAACACGCCTTTGCTGCGAAGTTTATCTTACTTCCCTCCCAGGTTCCAGACCCCACCACGGCCACCACTGCCATCCGATCCCTTTGATAACCTCCCAAAATCCAATTTGACCCTCTGCGCAGGAACGAGACGGAGACTACGACAGAGGCAACGTGTGCGAAAATTTCGATGCAAACTTTTTTTTTCCCGAAAGACACCTCATGAATATCAATGGGTGCCACTCCAGCACGGGTTCAAGGTTGCAATTTCTCCTGGGGGTAGGACTCCGATTCGACTTCCGGTGCAAAATCCCAATCAAAATCAACTCAAAACTCCCCGCGGGGCTGCTCACCTGTTGTATCAAATCGTTGTCTGCCACCAGCAAATTCCGGATAATTTGTTCCATTTTGTCGTGGCCACACACGTTTTTTTTCGTTCCGCAAAGAAACTCACACGCGAGGTCCACTTCCGGTTGCGATGGACACACACACACACGCTACGTGTTGAGGGGAGGAAGGGGGGAACACCTTCGCCACAAACTTCCGCTTGCTACGATCGACGACGGAACACGACGCACGGAAACACGGCGGAACGTCCTGCGCTGCACAAAGGATTTTGCACTCTGAAGAAAATTTTCCTGTCAGCAGATCTAACCTCAAACTCTTGCTTCGCGGACCGAAAAAGCATGCACGCAAGATGGGAAGAAAAGAGAGCGGGTTTTTTTTGGCGAGCGAATCGCAGAGCTTCTCAGCTGATAACAACCGCGGTGCGAAAGAGAGCGAGCGTCACTGTTGTGAAAATTTGGCACAGGGGAGAAAGAGACCGAGCATGTTGGAGGGGTGCGTTTTAGAACAGTGATGATTGGCGCGAGAGAGATTTGCGAGCTGAGAGAGCGGTTTGAAGTACTAGAATATTATGGCAAATCGGAATGGGAGTGTACCGCGCGAGGTCGAATTTTACGGGCGTAAATAATACAGCGACAATTCGCTAACTCGAAATCCGGTAGTTCGAATGCATTTCTGGACTATTTCATATCTGGAGCTCACCAGAGGGATTTTGTTAATTTGATTCGGTTAACCGCGGTGGATTTTCTTGAAATAATTCGAACTGTCAAAAATCCACCAAAGGATCTACCGGTGGATACTTTTCTACCACAGTTTTGTGTGTGATCAATGTGGTAGATGTTTTGGTGGATTTTTGACAGTTCAGTAACAACTTTTCAAAAGGGCTAAACCCTCAGATGTAAACAAACACCTTCGCCACAAACTTCCGCTTGCTACGATCGACGAACAAAACTGATTCTAAAACACCTCCAACATCTCAAAATTCCGAAAATACGTAATTTTACAAGCAAAAAACAAAAGGGCTAATCAACAACATCAATCAAAACAAACCAAATTGAGTTTCCGCCCCTGTGTTTTCACCCAATCACGAGGGGCGAATGTAGTGTTTTCTGCAAGTTCCGACGTATACACTCAACCCCCGGTGGTTGGTCACTTTTTCGTTTGACACTTTTTTAGTTTGTACCCCGTTGGTTGGTCAAAGTCAAACTAAAAAGTGACGAACTGTCACTTTTTACACGGCGCTCACGCACACTATCAAAACACACGTTTAGCAGTGTGTGTGAACTCCGTGTAAAAGGGGTGTCAAACTAAAACGTGACCCCGTTCGTTTGACAACAGTTGGTGTCAAACCATCGGGGTTTGAGTGTATTTAGAAACCCTAAATTTTCGTTATAATTTAGTGAATTTTGACCTGACAATCCTCAATATGGATCAAAATGTATGTTTATGATGTCTCTGAACACAATTCCACAACAAACACAGTTTTGTATGATCCTAAATACATAACTTTTTAATTTCAATTATTGTAGTATCGGATCTGGTCTGGTTTCACAATCTGGATATGAAGGTCCATAATTTACCGGTTCTTGGAACATCCGGGGATTCTGGGTTGAGCAGTTGCAGGTCAAAAAGTTAGTGTAGGGAGGTTTAGGAGGAATGCCGTACAAAATCATCGCCTCCGCAACCATTGAAGCTATGCAAGGATTGAGAAGGCAGGGTGGTGTCGCGGGATGGCCTAGTCGTCAGTTGCCATGTCTCCCACTTCCGGCGGGGACACCCCAAGGAACGTCACTTCAATATAGACCACATCGTCAAACCAACTTGCTACTTACGGTGTATCCTGGCTCAACGATTCTTGGCCTGAATCGGACTCCTTCTGAAGGCTTTCTAGACCAATTTTTTTATCACTGAGGTTGCAAATATCACTGTATTGTGATTTCGGAAATAAACCGAATTATCGCGGCGACTTATCTGACACTTCCGAAGTGATTTCTTTGCAAACTTATCTAATTCTAATTCTGAGTGTAACGACATGTGTTGAACGCAAGACGAAACGTCACAGAAAAAAACAAAGCGGTTCGCGTCATGTTTTCCCAAGAAAATTTGTAAGTTTTCACTTTTTACATAAAAAAAAGATGAATAATACATGTTTTCGACTTTCTTCAAACTTTACAGTGAAAATGACCCCGAAAGGCAGGTGGAGGAAGATGAAGAGTCCGAGGAAAGCTACACGGAAGAAGAGTATCTGAAAGAGGATCAGCCGGAAGAAGTAAACCCCGATAGACTCGAAGAATCTAATCCGGAAGCTGGCGGGATCGATTACGATCCGTTTACGGACGACGAAGCTGGACCTTCTCCATCCCCTCAGCGAGAGCAGGAACGCTCAAAAGCGAAGCGACGAAAGTGCGAAAAATTGTTTTCATTGGAATGCAGTTTTTGTCAGAGATTGTACCGAAGTCAGTTGAGGCCAAAAGAAAACTTCTCGGCGCAGATCAGTGGCGATTCTGTGCAGGAGGTGGTAGCAAATATGTGGGAGTCGGGAAAAAGCCTCATCAAACGGGAAGTCAGATTCGAAAATGGAGTCCCGAAATGGGCTTCTGGTGAAATCCCCGGAGAAGAATCCGCAGAAAAGTTCCTCATCGTGTACGACGTAACCGCTCATAAATCGTATGCCACGACGAATCTAACCTCGAAAAAGCTGCAAAAGTGGCGTGATCAGATTGTTAAGGTGTTTGTGTACGCTTACTCCAAGGAAGTTGAGACCAAGGGTCAGTATGGGGATGTTCTCAAATACTTAATCAATCCCAAGAATCCTGATCGGGCTGGCGCCAACTCTATGAGGGAGGAAGCTGCTTTGGCAAAGAGTTGAGAGAGAAAATCCGCACCTCGAAGGTCATTCCAGCTCCTGGCTGCTGTGGGCTACCACAATTCACGCGGCCCCTGCCCACGAGCAAGAAGCTTTGAAGGAGGCGCAACATCCCCCCATCAACATATCGAAGTATTTCCGTTGGGTAGGAGTGTCCGAGGCAGCTCGCCTAGATTCAGTCCATCGAGGAATGGTCGTAGCGAATACGGTCAATTCGCGATGGTCGAAGCAAATCCGGGAGATCAAGGAGGATCTTCACACTGCATTTAACATCATTCAAGGGGCAATCAGGAAGGTGGAGACCATGGAAGCGGAATCGAACGCAAGCATAGATATACTTTCTGCGATGGAATCGGCTGTGCAACCCGAGGAGAGCGAGTTAAGCCAACAGTAGGCTTCGGTATCGATCACATTTAATCATTTTTAAGTGATTTTATCACATTCATGTTTTCTAACATTCATGAAATAAACAAATTCGTAATCAGTCGTTATTAAATCAGTGCTTTTATTCCTTCATTGCTTACGGTACAATATCTAGCCCAAATTTCTTCGGTTCTTGTCCCAATCCCTTTTCTGGCAAAAATGATCCTCCAGCAAAGTAGCCACAGTGCTCGAACAGTTTGAGGCACGAATAAGTTTTAAATCGATTAATCGCATCGAGCACTTCATGCAAAACCGGTTCGTTCTGGCGATGGTGGCGCTGCAAATCTTTTTTAATCAACCCGAAGATAATCTCCAACGGGTTAAAAAAAGGGCAGTAGGCTGGGAGAAATATTGGCAAAATGCCAATTGACCTCAGATACATTATGATATTGCGGTCACAATGTATCTTGGCTCCGTCCATAATCCACACGGAGTGGAATCCTGGATAGCGTTGAACTTTTTGTTCTTCAGGGCAAAATCACGACAACAGTCAAAGAATTTTAGCCGTGTGAAAGTGCCCTCAGTCCAGAAGCTATCCAGAATTCCACCGGAGCCAAGAAAACAAAGCATGGATGCCCGAGGTTTGCGGCAGAACTCTCCTCGAAAGATGACCTTTTGTCCAACGACGCCGTAGCCTTTGGTCCGCAGCATGTCACGATTATCGAAGCTGACCTCATCCAAAAACACCAGGTTGAACAGGTCCCACGGAATTGAAAGCAGCTCGAGGACGTACCGGACAATTTCATCTTCACGTATCTGGATCGCCCGGCGTTCTATGGTCTTCCAGGACATTCCAGCTTCGTGCAATACGGCCCAAACGGAAGACACACTGATCGAAATTTTGAACTTTCGTTGGAACATTGACTGAGCTTCATCAAGAAACAGAATCGGATATCGATTGTAAAGCTCAACCAACCATGTCCGCATTTCCACTCCAAACTTTTTGTAAACCTGGGCCCGCTTCTTCCGGCTAACAGCTCCGGTTTGGTCGAATTTAGTAAACCACTCGGTTATCGTCGACGGTGCCTTGCCATAAATTTCTGCCAATCTTTTCTTAGACATTCCCAAGAAAAAATGTCCATACAAAGCATGGTAAACAGTATTAGCGCTGGCGTGTTGTCGTCGAACGTTTTGGATGATGATGTTGGCCATTTCTGCAAAAAATGTATTTTGTTATTTTTTTTCATTAAATAATCAAGCAAAAGTTGTGTTCACCCACCGACAGCAATTTTCGTCAATCAAAACAAGATGACCGAAGACAGATGACAACAAACTTGGCTTACACACTGATCGAGAAATACCAAATATAGTTTGACAGAAAAACGGCGGAGAGAAAAATTGCGGCGAGAGTGGAAATCGCTTGGTTCGATTTAGTGCCAGAGCGACAATATTATCACTAACTGTAACGTTTCACAATGATAAAATAGTCTTTCCTCCAGTTTTTTCTTTAAAAACCCGAAAAATGAACAAAAAACAAAAGGACGAATCTGTTGTTTACTTCTGCTTTGTGGCGTAACCTGACGGGCGAAACCGTTGTTTTGGTTGAGTGGGTGGCGAATACGGGGGCGAAAATGTAGGCACGCTCTTCAAAAAGGCGTAATTTCTTTTTCTCAATTTTTAATAGCAAAAACACCTTAATTAATTTCAAATGGCTCTCTATGATGAAATTCTTGCTATTTTCTATTACGTTTTGACAAAATTCATGGTTTTCATGCTTTTTTGTGGAAATAGGAATTGATCGAAATTGCAAAATTTAGTGTCTAAGAATATCCAGCTCTCTAAGAATTTTGCTAGAATCCTGCTAGAACGTCGAGACTGGGTACTGGGCTTGAGATGGCAGTTACTGGATCCGTGACCGAACTGCAAGCAGTTCTTGCACTGGGCCACGTGCGCTTCTTTGTTACGGTAGGCCACCCACCGGACGACGACTGTTCCCACTTTATTCACCTTCATACTAAACTCCTTGATATTGGTGTGCCCCTTGGGGAAGAGCACGATGAAAGGCGTCTCATCGATGGCGGGAAGCTGCTGCTTCCGCCTGATGGTGTGTACTACCAAGGCGTCCAGCTGCTAAGCAGCTCTTTGATGTAATCCGGTTCCACGTTCGGGAGACCTCACATTACTACCCGGTGCGGTCTCGCACTGCGCTTTCCGTGCGTGCAGAGCTGCACCTTGTTCTTCTTCAGGTGGGCTTGCACCATGTCGAAGTCGTCGTTCGAGAAGCACTTAATTTTGGTGCCGTACCGCGTTAGTTTGTGTTCCGGCTGGACATCACATGACGACATCACCTTCGCAAGGTGGGCGAAGCTCGTGGCTTTCACCACCAGCGGCGGCTGCTTCTTCTCCCCGGCCGACTTGCCGGGTGCTGTAACTGTAACCACGGGGATGTTTTTTTCTGCTGCTGGGTTTGCATTGTTGTTGTTGTTGCTCTCCTCCGCTAGCGGGCTGAACTTGTTGTTGCTGAGCAGTTTCTCCAGTTCCTGGCCATCGCCGACGTTGATCTCCTCCATAGCCATCCTGCGCCGAACTTTGATAACGGGACGAAATTCGCCCCCGTCCTCTCCTCCTCCTTCGGAGTCTTCCACCTCCATGCCCGTCGCCGCCTGCGTTTTGGGTTGGAACCCGTCCGGTTTCTCCCACACACTTTTCTTTAAGGCCTTCCATCCTGAGCCCTGAGCTCCGTCCACTCACTCTCCGCCGTCGCGGCCGCCGCCATGGCCGTCACCGTCAAAAACGTGCTAAGCTAGCTCAAAAGACGACCGAACCCAACGAAAGTTGATCTGGGAATGGTTTTTTACCGTTGTACATATTAATTTACATAGGGCTTAAGCACCCTATTCCGTTCGAATTTACCCTCTGTAGATTCAAAATATTCCAAATTAAAAAGTGTCAAACAAACGGGGGGTTTGTTTTGCAGACTTCTGAAATCATGTTTCCGAACATTGGCAACACTGCATTTGATAAGGCCGCGATGAAATCAAAAACGAAACGTCACTCGCCCTCGCAAAGCGAAAACAACTTTCGCGACTCCTCCGTGTCTATTTTTGTTCGCGATCGCCTGATTTTTGTGCGGTGGCCTGACCTGGCCCACACACGCTGGACGCGACGGGTCAATCTTCTAAACTACCGCAACAACATTCCGTTTTTACTCTGAGAACTTCCCCGGAACAGCGTTGAAAGAAAAAAGGGTAAGGCTTCCTTCATCCCGCCTTCCATATGCCACCTGAACAACAATTTTGTTCTGCCTCCGTTTACAGGTGACGTGTACCTTCTGGTTGGAGAAGACGAGAGCGAGACCGGGTTGACCGTTGCGAACCCGCGAATGATTGTAACGGGACCAGCACCACCAGCAAGAAACAGAACCAGCGATGGGTGTCCGGAAGCGGCCCGCGGAGAAGGAGCAGCTGCTGGTGGCCAAAGGAACCGGTGCCGGCGTTGTCCACGATGAGGACAAACACGAACGGAGCGACCTGCGCGGCGACTGGGGCAACATTGCCATCCTGTTCTTTCTGTACCTGCTGCAGGGCATTCCGATCGGGCTGGCGGCGGCCATCCCGATGATGTTACAGAATCGCGGCGCCAGCTACAAACAACAGGTGCGTGTTGAAGGTTGGGCCGGTTGTGCCTCTTATCTCGATGGGGTTGATAAGAGATGAGTTGGAGGCATCACGCGTCGCGATAACAATAATTGTTAAACATTGTCCCTTTTTCAGGCCGAGTTCAGCTTCGCCCACTGGCCGTTCAGTATGAAGTTGCTGTGGGCGCCGATCGTCGATTCGTTGTATTGGTCACGCTTTGGCCGGCGCAAGTCCTGGCTCATCCCGACGCAGTACCTGATCGGGTTGTTTATGCTGATCCTCAGCCTGCACGTGAACCGCTGGCTGGGCAACTCCGAGGGAGACGATGTGGCGTCCCACGTCGCGCCTAACATTCCCATCCTGACGGGGATCTTTTTCGCGCTGAACTTCCTCGCCGCCACGCAGGACATTGCCGTCGACGGGTGGGCACTGACGATGCTGAAGCGTTGCAACGTGGGTCACGCGTCCACTTGTAACAGCGTTGGCCAGACGGCCGGATACTTCCTGGGCTACGTGGCGTTCATGGCACTGGAATCGGCCGAGTTCTGCAACAGCTATCTACGCTCGGAACCGGCGGACGAAGGTCTGGTGACGCTGCCGGGCTTCCTCTGGTTCTGGGGATTGGTGTTCCTGGTGACGACCACGTTGGTAGCCCTGCTAAAACGTGAATCGCTGCCCAGTGCCGAACGTGGGCACGAGGAAAGCGTAGATCTCAATATCAAGCAAACGTACCGCCTTCTGCTGGACATCATCAAAATGAAGCCCATCCTCATCCTAACTGCCATTCTACTAACGGTCAAAATCGGATTCGCCGCCTGCGACGCCGTCAGCTCCCTCAAGCTCATCGACGCCGGCGTTCCCAAAGATAAACTCGCCCTCCTCGTCGTTCCCCTCGTCCCGCTCCAGATCGTCCTCCCGCTCGTCATCAGCAAGTACACCACCGGCCCACGACCCATGGAAGTCTACCTCAAAGCCATCCCGTACCGGATCGCCCTCACCCTACTGGCCGCGGCCGTCGTCTGGTTCACCCCGGCCATGATCTACGACCACCACGTTCCGTACTACTACTATCTGATTCTGCTGACCAACTACGGCCTGTATCAGATCGCTCTCTACAGTATGTTTGTTGCGGTGATGGCGTTCTTTGCGCGAATTAGCGACCCGGCCGTCGGCGGAACGTACATGACGCTGCTCAACACGCTGAGCAATCTGGGTGGGAACTGGCCCACCACCGTGGTGCTGTGGATGGTCGACGTGCTGACGTGGCGGAGTTGCACGAACAACGAGCAGAACGATTGTGCCGGGAGCGTGGAGCAGGAGGTAAGAAAAAGGGCGATTTTTTAGATTTTTAAGCAAATGTCGTCGGTTTAGCTTGGAGTCCTAGGCTAGTGGTTCGAACTCGCTAAATTTTTCTCATCGTATTGGATGAATTCTGTAAATTGCTCAGGCTTTTTTAAGCTAAGTAATCTTCCGTTTTACGCATAATTGTCCCATGTTCAAAAAAGTGCAGCTGAGAAAAATGCGATTGAAAATTGTCAACCGACTTCAAACTTGTTTTCTCGGTCGATTCTTGAATTCAACTGTATCAGTCTAAATCCTCCTTTAACTACCAATGCTTCGCGATCAAGTGAAAAGCATTTTTGCTTACCAACCCTAAAGACAGAACCCCGAACCCCACGGAGTGAGCTTCATGGCATTTTTTTTTATTAATTTCAAAATTCAATGAGTCCAGAACGTTCTCGTTGGGAGCAGATGGTAATCGAACCCAGGATCATTCTCTTACAAAGTGAACATCGTAACCATTCAGCAACGACTGCTCCTATAACAAATTAATAATTTAACAAATCGTATCATGAAAAAAACGTAATTTTTATTTTCTTGAAATTTCAAACCGGTTGGGGCCAATCTCGGATTACATATCCCCAGATTACTTTAGAGCACTTTTGGTGTCCCATTTCAGCAAAAAGACAAAAAAAGACAGCATCAAAACGTAACTGTAAGTGAACAGAAAAAAAAACAGCTCGATCGTGATTCCTCGATCTACTACCCAGTGTGAAATGTATGGGCGATGCAGGTCTGGTTCCCAAGGCGAAAAAAAAAACTTGGATTTTTGTAAATTATCAATATTTTTGTAATTTTTTAAATTTTGATAAAATTTAAAAATAAATCAATAAGGCCGTTGCAAATATTTTTCAAAGTTTAAAGTCGGCCCGAAAAATCGAGAGGCAAAACATTTTTTTAGAGAAACTTCAAAATTTTAATGAAAATTTAAGTTTAATCAACTGAAACCAGTTGAAATGCGTTTTTAGCATGTTTGAACTCCTTTAAAAACATTTAGAATTTTTAAGAAATACCATTGTACAGTCCCCCAAAAAGTTTTTTTTTTGCGAAAAAATATCAATATTTGAAATGTAATGATTGGAAAACAACTGCATGTAAAATGCATTTTAAGACACTATTTTCATCCAAATATTGAAACATTGGTTTAAAATTTCAATGTTTATATCTTTTTAAAAAAATTTGCGCGTTATAATGTTTGATCTTGAATAAACAAAAATCACGCAAAATAAACCATAACAAACATGTTTTGGAAATTTTTAAATACTTAAAAAAATTATAAATTACATAAATCTTTTAAAAAAAAAAAATCAATTTCAAATATTTCGAAAAAAAATGGAATTGAATAACAGAAATCTTTCAAAAATTACTTTTTTTAACCCTTAGAAATTGAAAAAAACTTTATTTGTTTTTAATTTAAAATTTTTAAAGCAAAACGAAATAAAATTGAATAAAAAGTCTACAAATCTAGAGTTTTTTTTTTTAAAAAAGTACCTATAAGCTATTGTCTTTCATATGTTTATAGGACCTTTTCAAAAACAACTCTAGAAATTTAATTTTAAAAATACAGAAAAAACAAATAAATAAAAAAAATATTCAACTTAAAAATAAATATGGAAATTGGTTAAAATGGATATACTACCCCTGATCGCATAAATGTCCCATATGCTTTTTCATCGATTTCGAGTTATTGATGCAGTTTGGTTCAAAATCGTGTGCTCTTTCAAAAGAGCCTATAACATCCAGTACTTTGTTCTAGAAATCTTGGGGAAATCCAGTTTTTCGCGAAAACTTAACACGTAGCCTTATGTATGGGACAAACTTCAAATGCGTTTTTCTCAGCTTGCTGTTTTTGCATATGGGACATTTATGCGAACATGGGCAGTATAGGACCAATAATTCCACTCTCCACGCTTTTTATGTTTATGTTACAGCTACCTATCTTTATGTTTAGTTTTATTTTTCTTCTGCTAATGTTTCTTGAACGTCCTCTTAAACGCCCTTTCAAGCCTAATAATCATGCCCTAAGTTTTTGGATTGACTAAAAATATATATATTTTTTAAATCTTTTGAAATTTTTAAAACTTCAGAAACTGTTTAATTTTTTGTTTTTTTTTATTTTTTAAATTTCTTGTAATTTTTAAATTTGTTAATTTTTTTAAAATTTTGGATTTTTTTTTAATTTTAAAAAAGATTAAATTTTCAATATTTTTAAAATTGTTAAAATTTTAGAAATTTTTAATTTTATTTAAAATTATTTTTTTTTAATTTTTGAATTTTCCTGAAATAAAAAAAAGAGTTTTTTAAATTGTTTGAAATTAAAAAGAAATTGATTTAGATTTCTATTTAATTTTGTAATTTTTTCACAGTAATAAAATGTACTTAGATTTTTGTTTAATATTCCGCTTGAATAAAAAATATGTTAAAAATGGTATAGGGGCAGAATGGCCCGCCCTGGGTGCTGAAAAGACAGAATGCGTATCGTGATTTTCGAAAGCTCCCCACTGCTCTCCACTACACTGAGCAAAACTTACACAGCTCAACGAAGTGTTCTACACATGATCTGGCCCTGCTGTACAGAGCACTCAAATATCAATCGCAAAACACTTGAAATTTCGGTGATTGGCCACGAAATAATGTCAATAGCCAAACACTTGAATTTTAAATGGCGTTGAAAAAAAAAGTACGTACAAGCGATTTACAGGTTCTCGCTTGCTAGCCGTGCACGCTACCACTGCGCCGGCCGGCCAGTTGAAGACGGGAGTGTTTTTTGTGCTATTGGTTCTTGCCTCGCTTCTAGCCTTCGATGAAAGTCGCGCAAAAATCAATCAGTGAAACACATTAAATTCATGTGGATAATCACGTTGACTTTGAATAGTGCCTGTTTTGGGTAGATCTTAAGATCATTTTCAAGTGTTTTATTCATCACTTTGAATAGTTCAAGAAGGTGGGACAAATTCATGAGCAAAACAATTGAAAAGCTTGAGCCACCCGAATGAAAATAACATGTTAAAAAATACCAAAAAGTCAACCGCCCAAACACTTGCATTTGATAGTGGTTTGGATTGATGTTGAAACACAAACCAATTAGATCTACGATGTGACTTTATTCAATCATTCAAGTGTTTGGGCACTTGAATAAAAAGTGTGGCATATTTTCAGTGTAATACAACAGCATTACAGCTGTAAACATAAACAAAGTAGAAGGCTATGTTCAAGCTCAAGCGTGACATATTTTTTGCTGCTGAAGTGAAATGTTTTGAAACATTTTGGACCTGTTGATGTTGATGTTTTCAATGTAAAATTAAGTGCATCCCACTTTTTTCTTCGTATACTTAACGATGGGCGGCCAAAAGAGGCCTTTTTTGTTTTGCACGTGATTAAAAATGGTGTCAAAAGTGGGTGGAATTTCGTGAATCAGAAGAGCCACCGAATGGAAGTTCCGAGATTATGTATCTTTGATGTGCAGTGATAATATCGGAGTAAGATTATCCAATATTATTTGGCAGGTACCATTCATTGTTATTGATAATTCGTCGCTAACATTTCAAAAAGCGTCATAGGTTTTGCGTGAGACATAGCGATTGTTGAATGTTAGCAACGAATCATGCCAATCTCGATTTCAATTCTCTTCTTAAGATGTTTTGACTTCGAATACCTTAATAGCTCGACGCCATCGACTTTTTTTTATTCGTGACAAAATAAATTATAGATCGATCACAATACTTGCCACTCCTTGGTATTATTTTGCGAACAGTAAATTGGTTCCGCTTTGACAGTTCTAAATTGAGGCCGCTTTGCGGACAACTATTCTGCACCCAGGGCCCGCCTAAGTAAAATGCGCCAAAAACCATAGAAAAACATGAAAACTTTTGAATACAGTGTAGTAGGCTTATGCTTTGGGATGTTCCCTTCAATGTTGTATACTTGGTTGATGAAAATTTTTAGCTTAAAACTATTTTTGAGCCACTTTAAAAAAAATGTTTTTTCGACTACTTTTCCAGGGTGCGGGGCAGAATGGGCCACCCTGCGGGGCAGAATGGGCCACCTTAGAAAACAAGCCATTTCGTCTAATACAACGTTGAAGGGAGATAAGAAATGACTTAAGGTACCTTTTTAACATAGTTTCCATGAAGTTGGACCACTTTTATAAAAATAGTCACTTACCAAAACAAACATTTTTGAAAATAGTGTTAATATTTTGAAATAAGACACTATTTTTACAAATAAGCGTCAAAACAACTGAAAAATCAACTATTGTTGCATTAAAGGTGATTTGTGAAGCTACCAGGAGTGAAATAATCCATTTAATCCAAATTTCATAACTTTTGATTGTTTTTATAAGGCAGGAAAAGGGTGGTCCATTCTGCCCCCAAGTGAATTTTAATTTAACTTTTGGGAGATTAGCCAGAGACCGAACTACTTCAGTTGAGTGTTTGCAATAGAATGAATTTTATTTTGGACTGTCGTCCCATTACACCTCCGACTCCCCTATTCGTAGTCTACTGTGATCTGATCTTCGTCGTCTTCCATTACTCCTCCTCGACGTGATCCGGTAGTAGACCGATTTCTTCACGCAGCATCTTGATCCGCAGGTTCTGCAACGGCTTCGTAAGAATGTCTGCCAACATCTTCTCAGTCGGACAGTACTGCAGATCGATCATCTTCTTCTCCTTCAGGTCGCGAACGTAGAAGTATCGGGTTTCGATGTGCTTCGTCCGCTTCTCGATCTTGTTGCCGTCCACGAGCTTGATGCAGCTTTGATTGTCCTCGTAGATCGGCACAGCTCGGTTGATCTTGATCCCGAACTCGCCCAGCAGCATCTGTATCCAGATCAGCTCCTTGCATCCTTCAGTCAGCGCCACCAGTTCAGCTTCTGTTGATGACAGCGCTACACAGCTCTGCTTCCGGGAGCCCCAGCTGACGAGTCCGCCGCCAAAACGCACCAGATAACCAGAGTTAGATTTCCGGTCCCGGTGGTCGCCTGCCCAGTCCGCATCCACGTACATCTCCAGTCCTGCACCGGTAGATCCCAAGTGCAGTTTGTGATCGCTCGTCCCCATCAGGTAGCGTAGCACTCGCTTTGCCTCTTGCCAATCCAGCTGCGTCGGACGACTCGACTTCTGAGCAAGAATCGATGTGCTAACGGCAATGTCCGGTCGGGTGTGAACAGCTACGTACAGCAGACCTCCGATCAAGCTCAAATAATCGGTGTTGTTGGGTAGCTGATCGTTCTCCTCCTTCTGCTGTAGGTAGGCTGGATCCAAGGGAATCTTCGATTTCTTGGCATCCTGCAGACCGAATCGACTTGCCATCTTGTTGATGTACTTCTGCTGGTTCAACTTGAATCCATCGGCCGCTCGCTCAACTTCCATTCCCAGGAAATGCTTCAGATCACCGAGGTTCGTGACGGTGAAGTGCTGTTGCAGGCCGTTGAATATCGTTTCAAACTCCTCCTCAGTCTCGGCAGCGATCACCATGTCGTCCACGTAGATGATGATGTACGCTGTTGATCTTCCAGTCTTCCGAACGTAGAGGCACGGGTCAGCCTTTGCCTGGCTGAATCCCAGTTGCTTGAAAACTGCGTCGATCTTGTGGTTCCACACTCGAGCGGATTGTTTGAACCCGTACAGACTCTTCTTCAATTGACACACAGTGTTGACGTCTCCGGTTGTGTATCCTGCAGGCTGCTTCATGTAGATGGTCTCCTCCAACTTGCCATGAAGGTACGCTGTCTTGACGTCCACGTGCTTTGCCACCATCTTCCGACGGCTAGCGATCGTCAGCAGGATCCGGAACGTTTCTTGTCTGGCCACAGGTGCAAAAACTTCGTCGAAGTCCACGCCAAACTTCTGGGTGAAGCCCTGTGCCACGAGTCTGGCCTTGTGTCGCACGATGTTGCCCTTCTCGTCCTCCTTGGTCTTGAACAGCCATTTACATCCGATCGCCTTGCGATCCGGGGGCAGCTGGACCAGCTCCCACGTGCCGTTCTCCATGAGTGATCGGTACTCATCGTCCATCGCGTCCTTCCACAGCTTCGCATCGCCACGTTTCATCGCCTCTGCCGGTGTAACGGGATCTCGACCCTTCGTGGGCTGACGTCTGGCTGCAAATCCAACTAGTGTATCGTCCGAGTTCTCGTCTCCACTTGTTTCCGAGTCCGAAACGATCTCGTCATATCCAAGGTTGGCTGTGAATGATGGAAGGGACAGGCCTTTGCTCGACAGAATAAAATCTTTGAACTTGCCTGGAAGACTGCGCTCCCGACCGCTGCGCAACAACGCCGGTGACCCAGGCGGATGTAATGGTCGCGAGGGGAGCGCAATAGGTGTCACGTCACAGCTGGGACCTGCCACGGGCTCGGCGTCCTCTACTTCAACTTCAACTTCAGCGTTGTCGTTTTCGAGTTCAGCTGTGACTTCAGGCTCTTGTGGGACATCATCAACGACTGGTTCAGCTTCTTCCAGCTGCACCGGCGGCTCGTCTTCTTCCTGCACACACGGGATGGGTTCTTCAAAATCCAGACGAATCACCATCGGTTGCTTTGCAAAGACAGGTGCACTTGCCGGGACTCCTCCTTCACGGAGAAAAATTACGTCTCGTCGCTTGATCAACTTCTTCGCTATCGGATCCCACAGGCGGTAGGCCTTGATATCCTCCTCGAAACCTGTCAGAATACACTCGTGGGCTTTGGCGTCCCACTTCTTCCGCTTCTGTTTCGGGATGTGCACCATGACTGGAGTTCCGAACACACGGATGTGTGCCAGATTTTGTTTACGTCCAGTCCACACCTCTTCCGGTGTCTTGTCGTGGCCTTTGGTTGGAGATCGATTCGCCAGGTACACCGCTGTGCCCGTTGCCTCCGCCCAGAAGGTCTTTGGTAGGTTGGCGTCAAACAGCATGCACCGCGCACGCTCGACAATGGTCCGGTTCCCGCGTTCAGCAAGCCCGTTCTGCTCCGGCGTGTAGTCCACCGTCGTTTGATGGCGTATTCCCAAGCGGCTGAGCAAGACCTGCAACTTCTTGTTGGTGAACTCCTTACCGTTGTCCGTGCGAAGAATCTTCAACTTCCGACCAGTTTGCCTCTCCGCCTTGCAGCGGAAATCCTCGAACGCGTCGTAGACTTCGTCCGCCGACTTTTGCTTCAGAAAGTACACAGCGATCCGCCGCGACTTGTCGTCTATGAAGCTCAGGTAGTATCGCCTACCTCCGAGGGATTGAACCTCCATTGGTCCACAGATGTCGGAGTGAACCAACTCCAACAGGTCGCTTGCGCGCGAGCCAGCCTTGCTGAACGGAAGACGTGTCTGCTTACCCATAGCGCATACCTTGCACTTTTCGACAGCAGACTCGTTGTAGTGGACTCCGGAAACTAGACCATTCTTCAAACGTCTCACGCCGTCGAAGTTGAGATGGCCCATCCGCTTGTGCCACAGTTCCAACGATTCCGCAGCAGTCACCGCGAACACTTGAGGCTTCGGTACGGCCTGGTTCAGCCTGAAGATGTCCTTGACCATACTTCCGGTGGCAACGATGGCCCCGGCTGCGTTGATCACCTTCACTCCACCCTTGTCGAACGTAACCGTGTTCCCTCTCTTCACGATTTGGCTTACCGAGAGTAGGTTTGTCGACAGGTCCGGAATTACCTGCACGTCGTTGACTTCAATCGGCTTCTCGTCGGGTGAAACCGTGGTCCACAGCTTCATGCTTCCCTTCGCGACGACCTTCATGGCACCTCTGTTCGCAGCAACGACTGTACCACTGTAGTTCTCCAGGTTGTCCAACGTTTCCTTCGACTTCGCAAAGTGGTTGGAAGCCCCTGAATCGAAGTACCAGTGGTCGTCCTCGTTGACGGTTGACAGTACGGTACACCAAGCGTCACCGTCCCTCCGATTCGAGTCCTTTGAGCGGCAATCCTTCGCAATGTGTCCGAACTTCTGACAGCGCCTACACTTCGGACCCTTGCTGTCGCCGGTTGGTCGTGGTGGCCGTTTCTGCTCGGGTCTACGTTCCTGCTTCCTGCTTGAGTAGGCCGCACCTGCCGATGTCACCGGGAGCTCCTGCAGCAACTTCGTTTTGATAGAATCTCCAGAAATCACCGTTCCAGAATTCTCCAGAGCCATGATCATCGGGCGGTACGATTCCGGCAGTCCTGCTAGCAGCAGTCCACCTACCAAATCCTCCGGAATAACCATTCCGATACCACGCAGCTGGTGCGCGGTTGACATCACCGTGTTCACGAATTCCTCCATGGACGAACAGTCCTCCAAGTGCGTCGAACCGAACTTCCTGATCAGGCCGGTCCGTCGGGTCAGCCCCGCGTCCTCGAACGCGGCTTCGAGCGCTTCCCACGCTTCCTTGGCGGTCTTCGTGTCCTTCACGTGACAAAAATTGTGACGTTCCAGGTGCAAGATGATCTTGCCTCTTGCCTTGCGATCCTTGACGGCATCTACGGCTTCATATGTTCCGTCCGCCTTCTTTGCCGGCTTCACTGCGGTCCAAAATTCTTCGACTTCAAGGTACGTCTGCATCGCAAACTTCCAGTCGGCCCAATTTTCGCGACCAGCAAGCCGTTCCAAGGCTGGGAAACTTCCGGCTTGACTCATCTTGCTCTGGAACTTTTCGTAAACTTCTTGAAAAAATAACTGCTTCTCAAAATTCTTCTAAGTGTTCAGTTTTTGAATCTTCCTGGGCCCATAACCTTTTGGGAGATTAGCCAGAGACCGAACTACTTCAGTTGAGTGTTTGCAATAGAATGAATTTTATTTTGGACTGTCGTCCCATTACACCTCCGACTCCCCTATTCGTAGTCTACTGTGATCTGATCTTCGTCGTCTTCCATTATTAACACTTCCACCACCAAGCCTCTAAATGATTTTAAGGTTCCGTTGTTGTTTGTATACCTTGGTAGTAGTATCTAGTAACGTTATAAGCATTGAGCAAACTTTTTCAAACAATCCAACTTTTCAGAAAGCTTATTTAAGAACCTCAAAATAAACAACATTTGCGTAGTTTTGTCTATAAATTTACATTTTTGCTCATATTTCGAAAAATACAATGAATTCAAACGTCGTTTTCGGTATGGTGATGTTATTTGACGTCCTTTATAAGACCCTTGCCTTACAATTGGTCTAAATCCATTCTAAAGCCCAAAACCAAGGGTGGCCCATTCTGCCCCCATGGGCCATTCTGCCCCCCCTGCCCCTACCTATAACAAATTACGATCGTAATTTCTCGATCCACGATCCAAATTTCTCAACAGTAAATCGTAACGATCGTAATTTATCGATGATAGATCGAGATTTGTCACAAAATAGAGCGAGTTGTGGCGCTATAACCATGGCAAAAGTGTCCAGGGCATTTGTGGAAATACAATGTTAATAATGACAAGAGGATGCTAGGTGTTAATCAACCTAAGGCATTTTCCAGGATGCCCCCGAAAGACTGGCTGCGCTAGGGTTAGATTAGATAGATCGAGATTTGCCACCAAAAAAAAAATTAAGTTCAGCGACCCCAAATTTGTTGAATTCGTCCTGTTGATTGCCAAATACATTAAAAATCTGGACAAATCTTTTGACCCCTTTCGGCTGAAATAATTAAAACAAAATAACAAACCTCTCTTTTTCCCAGGCCTGCACCACCGGCGGCGGCAAGTGCCGCATCGACGTCGACGGGTACTACATCGAGATCGGCGTCTGTCTGGTGTACGGCATCCTGTGGTACGCCTGGGGCAAGCACCAGATCCGCTACCTGCAGAGCTTGCCGCTGAAGGCGTGGCGCGTCGTCCGGCTCCAGAAGGCGCACTCGAGTTAGCAATTAATGCAGCTTATCTGAGGGACCAAACCGACCACCGAGTAACGTCACACGGGAGGACAGGTGTAGATTGTTGAGTTTTTTAAGTAGAGGAAAATTTTGAGTTAAATTATTATTTTTTTTTGTTTTAAATAGTGCTTAAATTTTACGTCGTGTGCGCGCAAAGGAAAAAAAGCGGGAAAACACTTGGTTTTGAACGAAAGTGTGAGTTTTGTGCACAAATTCCACGAGGCAAACATCCATTCGCAATTTCATTATTCCAACGAGAGAGAGAGAGAAGGGGGTAGAGCATTTTTTCTCACCGTAATGTTTTTACAAATATGTAGCAAAGCTATGTGATTTTGATCCACTTTGTGTAAGATATTAAGATATTCCATAAAAGAACGAGTGAACACGAAAGGGTAGTTTTGTTTGCAGTAAATAACGAAAGAAAGTCTTTATTCCGATACGTTTTTCCCCTCAATCTTTTGCCGTTTCGTCTCTTCGCCGGGTTGCGGCTTCTGCTTCCGCTTGCGATCGCCGGCGCCGGCGCGCTTCTCCATCGATTCGTTGGTCCACGCCCTCGGCAAGTGCACCAACGTCTTGATCATTTCGCTCGAGTGCCCACCGTCAATGTCGACGCGATCCTTGAGCTTGCTCAGCAGGTTCACCTTGGTCATGTTGGCGATCGACATTCCGCTGCGGATCTTCTGGATCGTTTGCTTCTCCAGGTCCAGGGCTTCGCGCAGGTCGTTCAGCGCCGCCGAGTACAGCACGGCGTATTCTTCCTCGGCGTTGGAGCGGATTTCGATCGGTTCCAGCGGCTGCTTGCCGGCCTCGGCCAGGGTTGATTGGAATTTTTTTCGCTCCTCGTCGATCAGCATCGTGATGGAGGTTCCGCGGTTTCCGGCACGACCCGTTCGACCGATTCGGTGGATGTACGTGTTGATGTGGCGCGGCATGTCGTACGAGATGACCACGTCGATGTCGTCAATGTCGATACCGCGAGCGAGGGCGTCCGTGCAAATGATGCTGGAAGAGTTGAAGTTGTTTACTTCGATCAAGTTAAAAAGGTATCTCAAACAACTCACCCGTTGACCTTTCCCAGCGCGAACCGACTCAGCACGCTCTTCCTCGCCTGTGGACTCAACGACGAAGACCACTCCTCGATAACAAGCTCGGTGCCGAACATTTTTTGCAGCACAAACGACAACCGATGCGAGCCGTCGATCGAGTTGGTAAAGCACAGGAATCGCTTGTAGCCGTTCTCCTTAATCAGGGCAAACAGCGTCAACGGTTTGATCTTGAACTGCGTCATGCAGACAAGCTCGCGCAGTTCCACCGGAGTCGCGTACTGGCCAATGAACTTGCCACGCTTCTCCTCCGCCTGCTGGTGGTGCCTCACGAGGGCGGCCAGACGCTTGGCCGGATCGGACACGGCCGTGAACAGTTTGGGGTGGAACAGCTTGAAGGTGTTCAACTTCTCGGGGTCTTGGCTGAGCGTCGCGGAGAACAGCAGCTTGTGCGGTTGGCGAGGTTTATCAAACAGTTCCGACTGGGACAGCTGGCCGGCCGCTCGCCCGAGCAGATACTCGTCAGACTCTTGCTTGACGTGTTTGTTCAGGTGGTACAGCCAATCGTTCTGGATTTGGTCCATGACACGATCCGCTTCGTCGATGATCAGGAAGCGAAGGTGCTTCAGCGTGAATCCCGTCGTCGAGTGAAGATGTTCCACGAGACGACCCGCCGTCGTCACCACAATGTCCACCTTCGGTATGTACTCTCCGTTGAACCGAGCCACCAGCTTAGACTGCTCCACGCTGAACGTCTGCTTGCGGGACAAAAGCAGCGGCCGAATTTTAGTTCCCTCACAGAGCTTCTCAAACACGCCGAAAACCTGCTCGGCCAACTCCTTGACCGGCAGAATGACCAAAGCACGAATGGCCGGAGCAATCCGATTCAGCAACAGCTGAACAACCGGTACGGCAAACGCCAACGTTTTGCCACTTCCAGTGGGTGACGAAATACACACGTCCCGTGGCCAAAACGGCGTCGGCTTCTGGTGCGCATCCAAAATCCACGGAATGACCGTCTCCTGAACCGGAAACAACCGCTTGAACCCAAGCTTCTTCAAGTTGGCCTTCACCTGATCATCCAAATACCCCAACTTCTTAATCGACTTGCCCTTCTTGCTAAGATCGCTATCAATTACAGTCGGATGGGACAACCACGGTGGCAAAATCTCCTCCACCTGCTTCAGCTTCTTAAAGTAGGCATCACCCAGCACCAGAAAATCCGGCTCAGCCTGCGCAGCAGGTTCTTCCCCCTTCGACTCATCCTCTTTCGCTTCTTCTACCACAGGCTCGGCTTTCTCATCCTCCTCACTCTCACTCTCTTGAGCAGGTTCCTCCGGCTCTGGCTCCGCAGGAGCCGCAACCTGCTGCTCCTCATCCCCTTGCGGTTCCGGCGACTTCTTCCTTTGCTTGCGACGTTCGGCCTTCTCCTGAAAGGATCGCTGCAACCGCTGCAAGATCAACTCCTCCTGCGCTTCCTCGTCGTTCTTGGTGAGTTTGGTTTCGTCGTAGCTGCAAGTGGGGGCGATTAGTACGATTCAACACACTTGGTTGTAAAAGTATTACCGATTTACTGCGAATAATTCCATTTTGTCGGAATTTTGTGGAACTCCAACGTCGTGCCACTACCCGTGCCGTGTTTACTTCTAGCACATGTGTTTCGCGGTTTGTTTACGATTGAGATGACGTTTTTTTTTTTGGTGGATGGCATTCGGTCACGGTGGTCGAATGTTTGAAACCTTGATGTTCTAAAATACCAAGCTAGTACTACAGTAATATTCGACTGCTGATGCACCAAGAAAAAACATAAATATTTTGTCGAACGATTTTTTTTAAAATAATGTAAATTTTACCAGCGTATTTTTTTTGTTGATATTACTTATTGTTTTCAAATATAAAGCTTATTTTTCTGAGTTCAATGACCCTTTGTATGACCAGAAAGAGTTTGAAATGGATTTTTAAATCAATTTTGAAAAGTTAACCTCGCGGTCCTTCTTGACAGAAAAAGTCCTACTTGACAGATCTTTTAGACCTCTTTACAAGGGGACCATAGTTGATCCATCGAAAAAATGTTGTCTTGTCAATATTGCGCCTTGCAGCAATTTCTAGAGTTTTGTGTTAATCGTGCTAGGCCTAGATTTTTTCATCACACTGCCTTGCATGACTGAGAACTGTCAACTTTGCGCACTTTGCACCTCAGTAGAGTGCTGCGGGATTATTTTCATCACAGTTGGCAAACTAAATTTCTATCACACCATCAAAACAAAACAAGTGCAATGCATCGACTTCTGATCCCAATCTAGTCACCAAGCTGTGGTGGCCGAGGCAGTTAAGTCATTGAGATGGTCTGTTAAAGGTTCCTGGCTCGATTCTAGAAGTTGGAACTTTTGAAATTACTTTTTATTTTTTTTGGCTCAATTGATGTCATATTCCACCTTTGGCCTGAACATTCAATTACCGGAAGTTATTAAAATTTGAATTCTGATCGTTTCGTAAATTGTCTAAATGAATTTAATGACCTAGACAGTTTTAAATGTTTTATAAAGATCATATAATGTACTGAAGAAGAACCGTTTATATTTTAATGTCCAATTTTGTGCCAATCTATGGAATACTTTCAGTAGACTTAATGATTTTGCCAACAGGAATTTATTCATTCTCCTTTTATGTTTTCCGATTTAAATACATATTTTCCTGTAACCTTTGGTCATAATCCATGACAAACTACATTTAATCCTTCACATCAGTAGTGAGGGGACTTCTCCAACCTGGTGTCATAATGGATAAGACGTGATCCTCGGTGTGTTGATCATCAATGACCGCACAAAAGATGGAACCCGGAGATTTCGGGAGCGCGCGTCCGTTTCGGTTTTATCTGCCTGGACAGTGTAAGTCCTGTATGGCATTTGCCTACATCCAACCGTTATAAGAGCACCTCATCGCGCCGTCAACGCCAAGGACGTATACCCAGAAGCCACTCGCCTCCAACGCCAAGGAGGGCACGCCAGCCCTCTCAGCACGCTCGGATCAGACGCTGGAGCTGCCGATTGAACAAGGAAGGCAGATTTCTGCGTGAAACGAATCCAACAGCTGGTCGTCCATCCGAATCCGGCACGGAAGTTTAAGCCGAAGACAGCCTCAAGGCCGCATCCGGCAACAAAGACTGGAGGTCGCAGCTGGGAAAACCCTCCACTGCCAAAGCTAAAAAGCCAAGAAAGTGAAGTTTTTTGAGTGTTCAAATATTCCACACACTTAAGTCCCACAAAACTGTCTTGCACTTCCAATGAATCTGTTCCGTTCCTCTTCAGATTGGGTCCTGAAACACAAAGGATGAGTAGAATTTTCGTAACATGGCCCGACATTCCAAAAGTAGAAATCAAAACATAAACAGTTTACATACCTTGACAACCCTTAGAAACGACACAACTGTGATGAAAAATCACTGTGATAAAAAGTTACTGTGATGAAAATAACTGCGCAAGACTCTAGTAAAGTGCAAAATGCGCAATATATTTTTTTGCACTAAAATAAAAAAAGTGATCAGAAATGGTTTTTAATCGTGTTTTTTCCGCTGTACATAAAAATGTACATAGGGCTTTAGGACCATATTTAGTAAATCTAAATTTGGAATGTTTTCAGCAAAAATACGTCGGTGCATGGTCTCAATATAATCCTACAACTACAATATGGTGCTAACCACTACAAATAATACTGTTTCCAGTATGATGGTGATTTAAAGTTTATATCGCTACAAAACTCAACAACAAAATACAAAATAACCATTAAAAATTAAATAACTTTTTCAATCTAAGTCCTAGTTTTAAAAACAAAATTAATTGAAAATCTTGCAAAAATTGGGTCCAAAATCCAAAATGTGACGTGTTTTTGAAGAATGGGGGGGGGGGTATATTTTGGCCGATTTATGCGTGACATACTTTATGGTTGACGCCTGAAATAGCATAATTATCTCGATAATAACGATAATAATAAACTCAGCTCTCATGATTTATGGCTAGTATGGAGATCGGAAGGAAAGGGGTCAAGAAACAGCTTTACGAACAGCAGAACAAAGGAGAGGGAGCGTTTTCTTGGGGCATTTCTTCACCCTCTCTGGCTTGCTTTCGCTACCGTTGCTGCCCATTTGAAATTTTTCTTGACCGATTCCTTCCGAAGTGCATACACCGCTTTATACAGAGCGGCTTCGTTAACCCTCTACAACCTAACCCCGCCTTTAGACGGGCTTCGATCTAAAAAATCGCCAAAAATCAATTTTCCAACCGATTTTTGATCTTTAAAAAGCATTGAAAAGAAGAACTCTTAAAATTTTAGAAAATTTCAGGGTTGGAAGTTAAACTTGTTTTATGTGACTTTGCCAATGTTTTTAAAAATGACATTTTTTAGGGGTCAACTTTGGCAGTGTTTTTTACTAACATATTCTATATTTTCAGTAAAAAGAAGTATGCAGTAATTTTTCTAGTGTCCCAGACTATGCCTCTACGCTTTTTTTACAATTTAAATGATGATGGTGCGATTCTATAGCAGAACATATGAAAAACATGCAAAAAATTGAAAAAGTGACTGTAAAATCATGAAAAAATTAGATAGGCGAAATGTTATTATATTAGGTGGTAGAGTAGGCCAAATACTACCTAAAACAAACATAAACTAAACAAGATAAATGCAAATTAAAATACAAGAAAAACATAAAACAAGAAAAGTAAAGTTTTTTGTAGAACAAAAGTTGCTCAAAATGACCTCCTGAACACGGGAAAAATAAATATTTTCGAAAAAAAAATTTGGGCAGTAGAGGGTTAATTCGAATTTCGCCATTTCGAATTTCCGCTATTTTCAATGCTCACTAATTTGAACGTACTCGAATTAAAAAAAAACACTCAAACGTCAAAACCAGTATTCAAACTAATGTTGATATCTCATTGTTCAACGAATTCCGATCACGTGATTTCATGCTTTTGACAGCTGTCAGTCATTCCAATTAGCGAAGTCGGATTCGCTCATTCGAATGCAGTTCCATTCAAATTAGCGAATCCTCAACTTTCGAATCGTTTTATTGCCACACTTTTATTGGTAAGGCTGTTGCAAACATTTTTCAAAATTCATGTCGCGCAATCAGCTGCCCAAAAAACATCCGTTTTATAACTGATTTCTAGGTTTGAGCTAGCGTTTGAGCGCCCTTGGGCTGAATCCGTTCGAATTAACGAGCTTGTTTCAAAACGATAATAAAAAATATATGTAGTAAATTGACATAAAATATTTAAATGAATGAATTTACAGAGAATTTATCCTTCACCAATACACGCACTCAACAAGGAAGAATGAATAACAAACGATAAAAATTGGAATTTACCCGACAAACACATGAATGGATTGATTCATGAAACGCGAAGGACCAGACAAACAGCTGAGAACGACCGATAAAGGACTTCTAGGAAAAATACCAACCGACGACGACGGTCAATCACGTATTTTCCTGTTCTGCTCGTCGCGACGTTGCTGCTTGCTTTCCAAACAAAACTTTCAGGAATGTACGTGAAAAGCAACAAAAGCAGGAGAAGCTAGAGAAGCCAAGCAGTCCACCGTGGAAAATTCCAGTGGCTTGGCTTTGAATATGTTGTGGTTGTTTGGTTGACTCTTGAACTAATATGTAACATAAGTTGAACGGAGTCGGCTAGTTTATTTATTAATGATACGCAAAAATATTAAAAAATACATTGGAAAAACTGCAAAGATTTACAAAATTATCGTGTCTGTTCAGAAACTTATTGTCAATGTTTGATAGTCTTTGTTTTTAAAAAAACAATTGAGCAAAGTATTTAGTAAAAAATATGAAAAAAATATCGAAAAATTGTTGATGTTGAACTTTATCTATTTTTGTCCATAAGACCGGAGATTATGAAAAATAGTTGAGTGATCTTTTTCTAACCTTGTTAGTTTAAATTTTATGTTAAATAATGTTTTTCAATCACAATTTTGTGTATTCTCACTATTTCAAACACTTTTGGAATTTTTCGACCACTATGCCGACTCCTGTTCCCCGCGCGGGTGTGTGAAAAGCAAATTATAGCAAAACACACACTCTCACAGCGTGTGCGCCAAAATTTACTCCCAAGCGAGACAGCGCTAGGCGAACCGGCGTCCGAGCGAGCGAGACCGCCGTACCTGTCAATGCGTTTGTGTTGTTGTGTTGAACGTCAGTGCCGGTTTGCCGCCAGTTTTTCACATTTTCGCGGGTTTTCTGAGCTTTGGTCAAAGAATCCGACCACCCGAGTGGGCCATTTCACGTTCCGAGTTCAACCAGAGTGGTTCAGTATTATTCGCTTCTTCCTGCTTGCGGGATTTACAGAAAAGAAGAAAAAGTTGTCTGAACTTTTTTTTGTGTTTTAAAAACAGTGAATTTTTTGTTGAAAGTGCACAAAATGTCCCGCATCAGTGAGAATATTTTGGAAAAGGAGAACATTGCCGAAGGAATGGAAAAGATCTCGATCAAGGTTAGTGGGTGGAACTAGGAGGAAGAGGGTGGAGGATTGTTCTGGGCTTGGGGATTTTCCTTTTTGGTTTAGGTTGAAAAAAGCGCGGGAACATGGCTTGGGTTGGGCAAGTGTGGCTACGTGGAGGGTGGATTACAATGTAACATGTTGCGAAATCTTTAGAAACTATTGAATTAAGGCCATTGCAAATATTTTAGCATGTTTGAGTCTTTCCAAATGTTTAACACGTTTGTCCTTTTTAAAATTTCTATTAAAAAATCTGGGAGCTTCAGAAAAAGCTTTCGATTACTTCATAATATACAATTCTAGAGTTTGTTTTGAAAAGGACCTATAAGCTATTGTGTTTCATATGTTTATAGGACCTATTCAAAAAAAAACTCATGAATTACATGATATATTTGCATACATTTTCTAATAACATAATAAATTCCTACACAACTAGGACAAATTTTCAATACTACGATAAGTGTTATCATAGGTTATCATGTTTTGGAATTAAAAATAATGAAGTTACATTTTTTTTTGAAGTTTAAAATTTGTAGATTTGATTTTTTTTAAAGTTCCTTCACCTGATGCACAGACTATACCAAAAAGTTATCGTAATCAATAAAGCAACAAAATTTTATTAATTAATTTAATTTAATTACAAAAAAGTTGAACCGACCTGTAATTTATTTAAGAAGTTTGCAAAAATATATCCTTCTTCTAACGACTTTTGCAAACTTAGTGCTGAAAATGCGTGAAAAATACCCAGTAATTTAAGTTGAAGAGTTTTTTCTAAAGTTGTACGCATTCTATGTTTTTTGTGTGTTATATCATAGTTTATTGAACTAGGTTTATTCGCAAATCTTCTTAAAAATACATTTAACTATAAACTGTCCAACATCTGTAGTTTTTTGCCATTAATTTTATTTTTAAAAGGGACAAACGTGTTAAAATTTTCTAAAGACACAAACATGCTAAAATATTTGAAACTTTTAAAATTATTTTATCTGTGTTTATTATAGCATTATTTCTGAATTTGCGTGAATTCACCAATTTTTAGAGCATTTTAATCGATGAGAGTTTTTTTTTTGAAACTTCGACTTCGACATTTTCATCGATTTTTAAAAACTTGTTGATAGCATTAAAGCAGTCTACCTTCTAATCGCTACAACTTGATAAATGGATTTTTATTTTAAAAAGTCCAATATTCTATTGTGTTTTAGGACCTTTTTTTTTTTAGAAAAAAAACCCTAGATTTGTCCAATAAAGCCGTGAAGCCTCCAGGAATTTTCCGTTCCCCAAACAACTCTACCGAAAAAGGACACCATGCTGCGGGTCTCACATGTGGCAGTAACGGCCACCCCGTCGGACAGGAAAATACATGATCGCGTCCGACAGTCCAGCCCAGCTCAGTACAGCTGTTCTCGTTCATGCTGCCTAGAGTTGGTTTCGTGTTTCATTCACTCGTTGTATTTCATTCACGTGGTTATTTCTCCGTATCTACTCTATTCGTATACGTGTAACTCTGGTTGTGTGAGTGTGAACTTTTGCGTGAATGGCGGGAGGGGTCATTTCAAGCGTTTGTTGCAAACGCGTTGTTGTACGTTCATAAGTCATGGCTTCGCATGACTTGCTCCAAATTGGCAGGAAGTTAGAATTGAATTTTAAAAGGCTTTGTATTGCCTTTAGTTTCCCATGTCTTTTTGCGGTCGTTTGTACTTCAAGGCGTTTTAATGTCTTTCCAAAAACACTAATCATGTGGAGGCATGAAGTTTATATAATTTTCAATTAGCTTATCGTTAAAGTCGTGACCGACAATCACTGATAAAAGGGGATTTTCATAAACAACAGGTACCTTGCTGCCAGAATGTATTACGATATGTAAAATACTTGTACGAAAACTAAATAAATAACGGTATGTAGTGCAAAATCTTTGAACAAAAAATTATGGCAATGATGGCAGTCGTCACCTCAATTATCAAAAAAAAAAAGTTTCAAACCGGTTCCTGACCGAACTGTACTTTCCGAAAAACTTAACATTTCGGTGAAATTTTACGGAAATTCATTAAAAAAATGTTCATGGATAAGGATCGTTCATCTAAAGGTGAAGCCGTCAATCATTTTAAAATAAAATTGATCATTACTCTAAAATGCTCTGTATTCAGCTCAATTTAACGAATATTTGTACCAAAATTAATCAGCATATCCCACCGGAGGTCGCGTACGTGTACTTTGTACACAGTTTGTATGGGCACTTGTAAGAAAGGCGAAAACACGCGACTTCCCGAAGGATATGCCGGTTGTACCAATCTTGAAGGCCCTTAAAGAACTTTTGATTTAAATCGTATTGGTCTCAAAAGTTATAAAACTTGGTGAAGCAACTATTGACTTTCTGGTTGACAATCATTAATTTATGATGATATATCACAAGAGAGAAGAAAATCGATACCAAAAAGTATCAATACGTGTAGGAAGGAATATTGTGAAATAGCAGTTTATGCAACAAGTTGCAAAAATAGGATATTTTCAGCACGAGTCGTACATTTATCCAACGAGATTCAACGAGTTGGATAAATATGAAGTGTGCTGAAAATATCAAGTTTTGCAAAGAGTTCCATACAACATTTTTTGTCAATAAATCGTTAAAATCTGAAAAATGTTGAAAAGTGTAACTTTTCAAAAAAAAAAAAAAAACGAAGTTGACTTTATAGCTGTCGGCCACCATTGCTAGTACCAACCACTAGTGTCTTCCTTTTTATCTACAAGGACTTCGCCGCCCTGGGCTCCTAAGTGTATGAAAGTATGGCACGGAGCGACGGCGCCGAATACCCATATTTACACAAAGAATTTTAGAGCGCCCGCCGCGGGAAAAAAAAACTTTTCAAAACAAGTGCTGAAAAGTTGAACTTTGAACTCAGTGCTGAAACGAAGAACTTTTCAGCATTTATTTTGAGAAGTGCTGCTATTCGATTCTGTTATTTTTGGTACAGAAAAGTAGGCTATTTCGTCGTTCAAGAATGACAGGAAAAGTAAGTAGTTTCACGACGGAATTGCAAAAATATTGTTAACAAAGCATAAGTCGTCATCTTAAACAGATTTTTAGTAAAAAAATATTTTGATAAAAGTTTTACCGATCCTAACTGCCGCATTCGCTAATAGTTTATAAAATATAGTCCATAGATTCCTCATGCCCAAATTAAACTTTTTACATCATTAGTTTCTCCATGCAAGCCTACATATAAATTCGGGAGCTGTCTATACTGAAGTGCTATTGAAATATTCGAAACTCTGTATTTTGATAAAGGACTTTCAGTTCGTTTTGGTGTCTTCTGTAAACTTCTAGGTTATATGATCTGGATGACTGAGGATAAAATAGATGCACTATAAAAGCGTTTAAAAAAAAAAATATTCGAGCAAAATTTCATCCATCGATTATTCCTTGCAATTTTTTTAATTTTGATTTGATTTGATGTGATAATCAAAAGTCAAAAGGGCCACAAGAATGAGCTATGAAGCGGTTGAGTAAATTTACTCAGGAGAAGAGAATCTCCTTCCGACAGTAACCTCCAAAATCTCCGAAAAAAGTCTGACAAGGCTGAAAAATAGGGCGCGGTAGACAACTGGAAAATGGTAGAGGTCAATAGATGTAGTTATTTTACAATCTTTGAGACCACTTGCGGTCCACTGCCCTGATGCTCCCCTCCGATTCCGGCTTTGATCCAAACTACTAATAAAAAGAAAAATTAAAGATGAGAAAAGGTCAATTCGGATGGATAGCAAATCCAGCTCAGTATCCCCTCACAAAGACTGACAGTAAGCGCGAAAAAAATAATGAAAAATAAAGAAAGATAAAAATAAAAGATAGTGTGTCAATGCGGATGGATCGAAAATTCCCCTCACAAGTACATAAAAGAGACAGATGGTAGGAAGAGCAATTAGTTCCTGACAAATTTTTATATTTGCGATTATTTTGAAATTTGTCCGTTTTTTTCAAAGTGCCCATGATTTGAAGTATTTCTTCCGAAAAAAAAAAAAATCTATAAATTGGTCTAAGATTTTTTTTGATTGGAACTTTTAGACTAGTTGATGAAACAGATTCAGCAATAATTCAGCAACTATTGATTCGAATTTCATGGTAAAAAAAGTACGAGAAATATAAATATTATCTTTTCGATAAAAATAGTATGAACACTTTTTTTTAGTATGACAGACATTTTTTGAAAAATAGCCTAAAGGTGGCTTTGACTCGAAATCGGTGCACTTTTATCAAAATTTCATTAATTCAAATTGTTATTGATTAGGGGAAATTCTCGTATGTTTGGCAGGTTAAGCACTCGCTCCTAACTCCATCCAATTTGCTGATTTTCACTATTTAAACAACTTATTTTGCAAAACTATATATAGAAACTTGCTTGCTCACTTCTTATTGAGCTATTTATCACACGATTTCAGTTGAAAACGATTTTAATTAGCTTTAATTGAATGTCAAAGTTCTGACCTGCCAACATTAGAGGCACGCTGGAATTAGATGCTGTTCCCCTATATTCATTCTACGTCATAAAAAGTTATTTAATTTAACGATTTCACAAATGTTTCAATACAATACTCTCCTATGTTGACATTCAACATCCGCCAAATGCCCAATCAGCTGGTTGGGTTTGATTCTGCGCACTATCACACTTTACCAGATGCTTCTGCTGTGCTAAGCTGAGATATGATTTCGCAACTAGTGTTCACCTCTCGAGCAAGCAAACCCTTAAAAAATGAACAAAGAAACAGTTCACAGATGAAGGGACTGAGAGAAACAACAAAAATAAATAGTTTTCGCGATGCTTCTTTGGCATTGATTTGGCTGTGAAAAACTCGCGTTGTTTTAAGATGCAATCTGTATGCTGCTAAACAATCGATTGTTTGAAAAATTGCTAATTTTTTTTTCTCTTTCCAGAATGTCCGCAAAGCTCTGACCGAGAGCGGTGCCAACGTGCCCCAGGCTGTGGATGCGGAAAAGACAGACGCCAAGGACGCTTCCAAGCCGGACATGTCCGCCGTGCTCAAGGCCGGCCAGGCCCCGTTCGATCCGTCCATCGAACCCCTGCTCAAAGACAACCCGCGCCGTTTCGTCATCTTCCCGATTCAGTACCACGACATTTGGCAGATGTACAAGAAGGTAAGGGCTGTTGTCTTGTTTGCTTTGGGTTTTATGTAAGACTTTTTAATCTTTTTCGCCAGGCCGAGGCCTCGTTCTGGACGGTCGAGGAGGTCGATCTGTCGAAGGACTTGGGCGACTGGGAGAAGCTCAAGTCGGGCGAGAAGCACTTTATCTCGCACGTGCTGGCCTTCTTCGCCGCTTCGGACGGCATCGTGAACGAGAACCTGGTCGAGCGGTTCAGCCAGGAGGTGCAGGTGACGGAGGCGCGCTGCTTCTACGGCTTCCAGATCGCGATGGAGAACGTGCACAGCGAGATGTACTCGCTGCTGATTGACACCTACATCCGGGATCCGAAGGAGAGGTAGGTCCCCCCCAAGTCTTCTCAGTAACGGCGAAACACTTGCGTTTGTTTGTTTTTGTATCCATTCTCACAAGTTGAAAACAAATCGCGCAATCGACTTTTGCTCGGAACGCAAACCGGTGCAAGTTTCCAATTTCTGCAAACCTAATCACGTTCCTCTTTCTTTCGCTCGTTCAGGGAATACTTGTTCAACGCGATCGAGACGCTGCCCTGTGTGAAGAAAAAGGCTGACTGGGCGATGAACTGGATCTCGAGCAAGCACGCCAACTTTGGCGAGCGCGTGGTCGCTTTCGCCGCCGTCGAGGGCATCTTCTTCAGCGGCAGCTTCGCGTCCATCTTCTGGCTCAAGAAGCGTGGCCTCATGCCCGGTCTGACCTTCTCGAACGAGCTGATCTCGCGCGACGAGGGACTCCACACCGACTTTGCCTGTCTCATGTTCCGCTACCTGGTCCAGAAGCCTTCCAAAGAACGCGTGCTCGAAATCATCCGCGAAGCCGTCGTCATCGAGCAGGAGTTCCTCACGAAAGCCCTGCCCGTCGACCTGCTCGGCATGAACTGCGAGCTGATGTCCCAGTATATCGAGTTTGTCGCGGATCGTCTCCTGCTCGAGCTGGGCAACGAAAAGATCTACAACACCAAGAACCCGTTCAGCTTCATGGAGTTCATCTCCCTCGAGGGCAAGACGAACTTCTTCGAGAAGAAGGTCGGCGAGTACCAGAAGTGGGGCGTGATGGCCAACCGCCTTGACAATGTGTTCACGTTGGACGCTGATTTCTAGACTAGACTGTAAGGACGGCATTTGTGTTTAAGCGAGGTTAGACTTAGAGCCCGACGAAAGCGACGCTCGATCGATCTGGATTGATCAGCTGTGGCGTTGGGCGGCGCCAAGGATGAGAAGCTCTGCGTTGAGCATGTGATTTCGTGAGTCGTTGTAACGAAAGTAATTGTATATTTTTTTATTTCTCCACCCCAATTCGATACCAACCTGAACGTTATATAGATTTTTTTCTTTATAGAAATTTTTACGTGCGATATATTTCGAGCTGAGGCAATTCTCCTATCATACAATTATTATTTTTCCGCGTTTATTGAATCATCGTAAACAAAACATATATTTATACTAAACCAATTTTTTATCACAATCACAATTTACAAAAAACAAAAAAACAATATTCGTTAAGCGTCGTATCTTAGATGTGTAAGACTAATAAAATTATGACTTCTAGACGTAGTTTCTGTACAAGCAAAATACAAAATATGTAATCAGGCTGGAAAGAGGATCTCTTCACGACTGTAAATAAACGTCTCAAATAAATCGCAAAACAAACATAATAATTGATGTTTTTTTTCAAATTGATGATATTTACAAAATCCTGCATTTTTGTGTTGGAAACGACTTATGACAAGAATCTGCCGCTCTAATCTAGTCCGTCCCATATGAATTTTTGTCAAAAATGAGATAAACTTAACAAAAGTTTTAATTTTACATGTACTTTAAGCCTATTGAACAAAAAAGCAGTGTGTTTTTCTAAAAAAATCCAAAATAAATATGACTTTATTGCTGTCTCATAGGGGCAGGGGGGGCAGAATGGCCCGCCTAAGTAAAATGCGCAAAAAACCATAGAAAAACATACAAATTTATGAATTTAGTGTAGTAGGCTTATGCTTTGGGATGTTCCCTTCAATGTTGTGTACTGGGTTGATGAAAATTTTTAGATTAAAACTATTTTTGGTGCACTTTAAAAAAAAAGTTGTTTCGACTACTTTTCCAGGGTGCGGGGCAGAATGGACCACCCTGCGGGGCAGAATGGGCCATCTTAGAAAACAAGCCATTTCGTCTGATACAACGTTGAAGGGAGATAAGAAATGACTTAAGGGACCTTTCTAACATAGTTTCCATGAAGTTAGACCACTTTCATAAAAATAGTCACTTACCAAAACAAACATGTTTGAAAATAGTGTTAATATGTTGTAATAAGACATTATTTTTACAAATAAGCATCAAAACAACTTTAAAATCAACTTTTGTAGCATTAAACGTGATTTGTGAAGCTACCAGGAGCGAAATAATCCAATTAGCTCGAATTTCGCAACTTTTGATTGTTTTTATAAGGCAGAAAAAGGGTGGTCCATTCTGCCCCAGAGTGGATTTTAATTTAACACTTCCACCACCAAGCCTCTAAATGATTTTAAGGTTCCGTTGTTGTTTGTTTACCTTGGTAGTAACATCTAGTAACATTATAAGCATTGTACAAACTTTTTCAAACAATCCAACTTTTCAGAAAGCTTATTTAAAAACCTCGAAATAAACAACATTTGCGTGATTTTGTCAATAATTTACATTTTTGCTCATAATTCGAAAAATACAATGAATTCAAACGTCGTTTTCGGTATGGTGATGCTATTTGACGTCCTTTATAAGACCCTTGCCTTACGGTTGGTCTAAATCCATTCTAAAGTCCAAAACCAAGGGTGGCCCATTCTGCCCCTCCTGCCCCTATGCAAAATAAAGGCAATTCAGTTCCTCATATAGAAATGTCTCGCAAAGCGGATTGTCAAACTTTGTGAAAGAACTGCTCATATTTTCAATGTCAAAACATGAAACATTAGTGAAGTTTTTCGATCTTTTCGAAAAAAAAGACTAACATTTTAAAAGGGCAAAACATTGAATATTTCGCCCATTTAAAATGTTAGTCTTGATTTAATTTATTTCAACATATTTTTTTTTATAAAAGATCGGAAAATTTCACGAATGTTTCATGTTTTAACATTGAAAATCGGACCATTAGTTGCTGATATATCGACATTAGAAAATTGTGGGTTGTTGTGGCGAGACTTAGAAAACTTCAATTTTCGTGTTTCTTTTTCTTAAAGCGGCTCTATCTCAGCAACCCGAGGTCCAATCTTCAATGTCTGTTAGACAATTTTATAGCAAATTTTTTGAACTCTTAAAAAAATTTTTTTTAGAAATGGTCACTCATGGTCACTATTTTAAAAAATTGAAAAACTGCAAATATTTCAAACATTCGGTGGCTATATCTTGAAAACGGAGCCCTTTATCAAAAATTCTGTAAAGTACTTTTCGATTGCAAATTCAAAATAACGTCAAATTTGTTTTTGCATAAAATTTAATTTTTTTCCAAAAATCACTATTTTTTTTAAAATTCATAACTCGGCGGCAGATTTTTTTACCATGTTTTTCCATGGCTCAAAAGTTGCGGATTTTTGTCCCCTAAAACATATCAAAAAATCTCGAAAATAAAAAAATACGTATTTTAGGAAATCGAGTTTTAGTGAAAAAAAAGTTCATTGAAAAATATGCATTTTTTTCCGTGTACCTATTTTTTCTCAATAGTCCTCAACAATACCTACAACTTTGCCGAAGACACCAAATTGATCAGAAAATTCACTCAAAAGTTACAGCTGTTTGAATATTTACATACCATTTTTGTATGGACAGCAGCCAAAATGGTATGGAGACTTGTATGGGTGAACAAATGACACAAAATAGCTCCTTTGTAAGGTCCCCACAAAGTTTGAGCCAAATCAAAAATACAAATAATAAAAATGGTCAAAAATCAACCAATACAAAAAAATAAAAATAGACAAAAATAAAAAAAAATGTCGAATTGGGCCGATTTCGTAGGGCATTGCTCATATGCATCTTATAATTTAACAGAGTTTTTTTTTAATGTAAAATAATAAAATTTCACAAAATACCGTATTTTACCAAAATACAGTAGTTGTTCGGTAACTGGGCGTTGTTTAACTGGGCTGTTTTATAACTGGGCGTTCGATAACTGGGCCGTAGCCCAGTTAAAAAGCAGACAAACGTCAAAAAACCAAAACAAACCAAAATGACCGAGGGGTTAATGGATGCAAAAATCATATTCAATAAATAAAAAAACTTTTTTCAAACTTTTGTTTAATTTCAAGTTACAATTAAAGAAAAATTAAAAGTAAGCATTGTAAATAAATTTCAGTAACTTTTATTTTTATATTTCATCTGGAAAATATTATGCATCGGTGGCCCCTCGTTATTTTTTGTTCAGCCCAGTTAACGAGCAACATTCGGTGACTGGGCTACGTTCTCAGCCTAGTTACCGAACAACTACTGTAGGTACTCTTATTTTTATAATTTGCTATGATGACTTTATTATTTGGTCAAGGGGAAGGCCCCCACCAAGTTTGAGCCAAATAAAAAAATACAAATAAAATCCATTTCCGGTTTTGGTAGAAACACTCTAAAAAATAACCCTGCAAAGTTACAAAAAACACGAAATTTTAAAACGAAAATGTTTGTTCTAAATGAAAAAAAAACCCTTCTGGTTTAGTGTAGATTCGAAACGTACATTAAATTTCCTTAAAATGACATGTTCCAAAAACAATTACAGATGAGTAACGGAAAATAGTAGAGTGTTTGGAACTTTTTTTGGGTTTTTTTTCGATGAGAAATACGTTTTTTTTTTCGGAATTTTGAGTACGCCATCAAATCGGGCGTCCAATTTTACATAAAAGTCCCTTTGACATTAAATTTCTGGTCCTCCCAACACATCTCATCACCTTTTTAGGTTGCAAATTGTTGCATACGCAAGAAATGGACATCCCTCGTCAGCTAGACTCACTGGTGGTAGTGAAGCTACCACACAGATGATGTCACAAGAGCTCGACATCCACCAAAAGAGCTCCAGCCGCCATCGCGCGCAGCCAGCGCGTTTGGCGCAGCTAGTTTTAATTCGTTGCGTGTTAATCGTGTGTTTTATTACCCCTCCGAAAGGGCTAATTACCGGGATCCAAAACAAATTATTGAAAAACATGTCTTTTTTCACATGTTCAAAAATTGAAGGGGTCGTACCACCCCTCCGTCACGAGAAATTAAAAAACGGACCTCAGATTCGTGATCAGGGACAAAAGTAACCCCTTAAGACAAAGTTTAACGCAAATCGAAGAGGAGTCGGGGCATCTTTTCCCAATTTCGTGTGAGTTGGTAGAGAATTACCCCTTAACTTTTTTAATAAATAAAAACATTTTAAATATTTTTAAAATAATATTTGGAATAAGTCCTGCATTATTTATCACTTAGAAAGCCTTTCTCTGCATTTATTTTGTTTACTGGTAACTATCAATCTTACGGTTCGATCAAAATATCAAAAACTTTCTCCAAAACAAACTTATAAACCATCCAGCGTCTCCATCTCCTTCAGTATCGATCCAAAAGAAAAGCACAAAACTTATTGCACGCAACTTCGCCTTCCCCATGGCACGGAAAATGCTGACATTTCTTCTCCCCGCATCGAGTGAGCAGGAAGACGCCGTTTTCCTACTTTGCTTTTCCGTCACATTCACTCCACCGGCGCCGGTTCCTCAATTGGCCGTGGCCGAGCACGTGATTTTCATTCATGAAAAGTTGGTTCATTCTGGCAGTGCGGGGACGTACGTCTGCTGCGGCCAACGCTGGGGTTCATCGTTTCCAGCATAATGCGGCACTGGAGTTCAGGCGGCCAGTCCTGGTGCGAACGTTGATCGGAATTGGTCGGTCGAGGTGTGAAAAACTCTGCTGCCTGCTCCTTCCGAAGAAAAGGAGGTTAATGTAGCCCTTGCTGGGGAAAAGGACCTTCTTCAGCCCTTTGGTTTTTCTGTCTGTCCTCTCAGTTTTTGTTTCGGTGTTTAGTGCAAATTAGTGAACGTCGTCATCCCTTAAAAGACTCAGGTAAAGAATTTTCACCAGGTCGTGGACGTGTGTGTGTGTGAGTGTGTGTAGTTGAGGATTTAAGGCCAGGATAAGCTGGAAATTTTCTCGGTCGAATGTTCCTGAAGCGAGAAAGGGGTTTTTGATTTTCCCCCCGAACCTCCCCCCGCAGAAGCAGCCAACCAAGGATTAGGCAGTTTTTCGTTTCTCAACGTTGCATGTTTCATAACTTATCCGTTTTTCAACGCAAGGAAAAAACCCCCTAACGATAGTAATCCGAAATCTGGACCAGGACGACTGCGCTGCTGTTGGTGCCGCCAGTAAATCAGGTACGACTGAAAAATTTATTTAATCGCTCCACTGCGACGACGGCGGCCAGGACTGTAAAGTGTGTCCCAATTTGGAGGAAAGTTGGCTACCCTTCAGGGACCTTAGCTTTACGACGTGTTTAGCTTGGTAGCGATGCGGACGTGATGGTTTGGAAAATTCGATTTAAAGTCGAACAAAATTGAATCAACCACACAGATTTAACATTTGAGAAGGTCGAGCTTTAGTTCAGGTGGAACGAACTTTAATTTGCGATGGAAAGTGTTAAATAAAACGAATGGCGGTGGAGAACGAACGAGGTGATGATTTTTATGGTGCAAGCTTTCATACCAAGTCTTGTGTACTTATATGAGAATGAATGATAAAAAAGGATAGCATCCACTTGGTGCTGCAGTGTGTTTTGTGTGCTGGTTCACGTGAAGTGGGTTTTGTGTGGAATATGAAATGTGTCCAAACTTGAAGCCTTGAAGTGCTGCTTTTAACCTTTATACTTTATTTTACGGTTGGCTGATGTATCACTAAGATTATTTTTGTTATTGTTACGTTATGTTGAAAGGAAGAAAAAATATTCAATTCAATTTCCATAAATGAATTGTTCAACACTTGCTATCAAATTAATAAGTATCTCTTGCGAATAAAAGTAAAAAAAAACTATAAACCTAAACTATTGTAGCCTACTTTTTCAAAACAATCAATGCGCCATGGGTTTCCTATGTACATAGGACTTTTTGGAAGAAGTAATCTAGAATTCTAAAAGTCAGAAGAATATGGTTTGAAAAGTATTTTAGAAAATAACGGATAAAAGTTGAAGAATATAACTCAACATTTTTGAAGTTGTTGAAAACGCTTCAGTTTTGTCATTTTATTGAATATCAAGCGATTTTTTTTTTGAAATTTTTGGGTATAAATGGTATAGAATCATGTTAAGGCTCTGAAAAGAAAAATGAATCAACCAAAAACATGTTTTTTTCGTGTTGTTTGTTGAAACATTTTACATAGGGACCATCCATACAAAAAAATTCTTTTGTATGAAAATTGTCCACGATGGAGGGGGAGGGGGGGAGGGAGGGAGGTTGAGATTTGCAAAAAAGTTTCTTCGTGGTTTATGGATGGTCCCAATATAGTGATTAATTTATCATTTCAATTTATTATTTCTGGACCCTATTGACAATTTTGGAACATACATAATTTGAAGATTAGAGAAGTAATTTTACCACAATTTATGTGGGATGTGTAAATTCACTTATAAAATGATGCAAATTTACAAATTTGACAGGTAACATTACACATTTTTTGGACACAAAATCTGTCAATATTCCCAGATGTAATATGTAATTATTTATTATTCCATGATTTTTTATTGTGTATTTTTGAAGATACTTTTCACCTTAAAAAAAATAACACATTTTATCAAAACTTCCTTACATTCCTTGAAAAGTATTCGAAAAACTCAATCTGAGTTATGTTTCTTAAAAAATATCCTGACGCAATTTTTGGCAAATTTAATATGGCAAGTTTCGTGACTTCGTTATTTTCATTCTATTTCTTTATTACGTTATTACTATCCGCTTATATATGAACTACAGTGGACTCTCTCGTTGTCGATATTGAAGGGACCCTCGAGAGCGGGAAAAGATTTTCTTTTGATGAAGATTCTTCCATCGCTGGTTGGGGGCAGAGTTTTCGAGCGGATGAATCGAGTAAACTAGTTGGAAAAAAAAGTTACAAAATAACCTTTGCAATGGATACAGTCATCCCACATATTCGGAACAGTTTACAGATCGACCAATGTTCAACAAATCATATAAAATCGATAATTGAACATAATGATTTGCTTTTACCTTAATGTGAAAGCTTTTCTTGCGATCTTTCGATTGATGTATAGACCGGTTGTACATTTTTACGTTTTATATCAAGTTTTCAAAGAAAAACATTGACCCTTGAAATCCACAAATTCGGAACACTTCTTTCTTACGATGTAAACAAACTTTTTTTTCTCTCCAGGAGTTTATATTTTTTACAAAATAATGACTTTGCACTCTGAAACCAATAAAACTCATGCTTAGTAATGTTTTATGAATGGTCTGATATCTTTTTTGTGAAAATATCAGTTAAATTCAGGTGTTCCACAATTGTGGGAGACACAATAACATCCCACAATCATGGAACAGGCAATTTGGAGGCAGTGTTTTGGTGCTCTGGATAAAATAGTCTTGAAATGCAGTTTATGTTTAAAAAGTATTACTTTTACTAGTGAAATAGCAAGAGAATGTCCAAATAAAGGCCCTAAAAATAGCAGGGTCGACAGAAAAGTTGCATGTTGGATTCTATTGACAAATTACCACAAAAGTGTTCCGAATTTGTGGGTGTTCCGAATATGTGGGATGACTGTACTAACAATAAATATATCAAAGTATGGGAGAACACAACATATTGTTTTGAAAATGTTGGTCATAATGCCACTTTTTAATGATTTAGTCTTGAGAAAGTTTAGTTTAACCCGGGCATGGTCTTCGGGTCTATATGACCCAAGAGCATGATAAAAGTTATCGTAACTTTTGACCTTTGGTCTACTTTGCGATTCCGACTGGCAGAACCGGTTTTGGGCACTGTGGCCACCGGGAACCTGCTACAACCGAAAAAAGTCCTTTTTGAGGCCCCGACTTTGAGGACCTGTATCTCCGGAACGATAACACATAGCGGGTTGCTTCCAGTTGCATTTGACGGGTAATAACCTCAACTTTAAGCTCCCGTAGAGATGATTTGTCAAAAGTGGACACCGGTTCCGTTAACCCGGAACATCCGAAAAACATGATTTTTTCAGCTTTTGTTATAAAATCAACACATTAGTCAATTTTTTCAACCGGATTTTTTGTAAATCATTACATTCGTATACTATATACTACCCCTGACTGTTTGGAATCGATCCGGCCAACTGTGGCCAATCTGGAACCGGTTCTAGGGTACCACCAAAACGGTTCCAATAATGGTATCGCTAGAAACCCGTCATGTTGCATATCAAACTTCATGAAATAGAAAATTATGACCATCTGAAGTCATTCCGATATCCTCTGACTCACCCTGGTCACTCCGGAACCGGTTACCGGTGGCCACTGGGGGACACTTCCGGAGTATGCAGGAAAGCATATCATGCGACATATCAAACTTCATGAAATTGAAAATTATGACCATCTGAGGTCATGTCAATATCCTATGACCCAACCTGGTCACTCCGGAACCGGTTACCGGTGGCCACTGGGGGACACTTCCGGAGTATGCAAAGAACCCTACCATGCGACGTATCAAACGTCATGAAATAGAAAATTATGACTATCTAAGGTCATGCCAATATCCTATGACCCAACCTGGTCACGCCGGAACCGGTTACCGGTGGACACGGGGGGACACTTCCGGAGTATGCAAAGAACCCTACCAGGCGACGTATCAAACGTCATGAAATAGAAAATTATTACCATCTGAGGTCATGCCAATATCCTCTGACCCAACCTGGTCACTCCGGAACCGGTTACCGGTGGCCACTGGGGGACACTTCCGGAGTATGCAGGGAAGCATATCATGCGACATATCAAACTTCATGAAATTGAAAATTATGACCATCTGAGGTCATGTCAATATCCTATGACCCAACCTGGTCACTCCGGAACCGGTTACCGGTGGCCACTGCGGGACACTTCCGGAGTATGCAAAGAAACCCCCCATAAGTTTGCCTTTGACAGCATTTCAATTGGATGTAAGGGCTTACAGATATAAGCTTAATTACATTGCTCATAACTGAAAATAGAATATTTTTTTCAGTGTGGTAGAAACCAGGATAGTAAATTTGCTTACGTAAATATAAAAACGATATTAATCAAAAAGCTGTCAAGGGCAAACTTATGGGAAATTGAACGAGCTTTCCGGTAAAAATATTTACGAGACTGAAAAACCAAGCCTGTCATATAGAAATTGCCAAAAACCAAAAAAAAACCGTTTTTTCAACATTTTTATTTTTAAAACAGCTGTATCTTCCCAAGGATTGTACATAGGAAAATGGTCAATATGGAGACTTTTATGTAAAATTGTCTGGAGAATCGATTCCCACTACGGGTTTTTAAAAATTTTGACGTTTAGACCACTTTTCAAAAAAAACAGTTTTAGTAAATGATTTTTGTATTTTTTTAGGAGAGACATACCATCCTGCATTTTTCGTCAGTCTTTTGGTAACATTTTAGGCTATTTCCTCAAAAATTTTGACCGAAAAAAAATCGTGACATCACCTTTAAATTTAAGTTTCAGACTTAAAAATCAAAAAATCTCATAGATGTGGCGTTTATTTTTGTTTCAGTGTATTTTTTTCAGAAAGCCCGTCCAATTTCCTACAAGTTTGTCTTTGACCACTTTTTGATACGACGCAACGGCTTCGAGATACAGTCATTTTTAAATTACAGAATACAAAAATATTTAAATACCTGACACCCTTCTCAAATGTAATTTTCGAGTACTGTTGGCTCCATATACACAAAAATGGCTTATATAGGCCTAGGATAACATGTCTACAAAGTTTCATTGAAATCGGAGAGGGTCGGGTACAAAAGTACCAGAAAAATACCTGATTTGAGCTGGAATTGCTCAAAGGCAAAAAAAAGGAAAAGAAATCGAAAATGTATATAATAAATATGGATTATGCTTTCAAAAACTGATTTTTTTAACATTTTAGTCCAGGTTTTCGATATTTTCCAATTTTATTTTCAAAAAATCATGTTTCCTAAATCAGATTTAGCACCATCACGCTCTTAGCTCAGAAAATGTCTTTTTCGTCCCCTAAAAATAATAAAAAAATAGAAAATTAAAAAAATCGTTTGTGTGTTAAATTGATTGTTAAAATGATAAAAATTCTTATAAAAAAAACCGTGGATTATTTTTTATTTTCCATTTTTCAAGCAGCTTAGCCGAATTGGTGTCCATCAGAAAATCTCTTCTCAAGATACAGAATTTCATACATTTATACCCATTATGTTTGGAGATTTGTACAGAAAACTAATGATGCAAAATGACTTCTTTTGAGATAGGGACTTGAACAAAGTTTCATCAAAATAAAATAAAAATACAAAGAAAAGTCGATTTGTGTATTTTTAGATAACCACTCTAAATTTAAATGTGTTTTCATCTGTATGGATTACGTAGGGCTTTTATTGTTTTAAACTTACAATTTATTTGTTAGATAGGTAATTTTGCTTTATTTTTCCAGTCTCTTACTTGAATTAAGACTTGAACATTTTATGACACACTTCTTATTTTTGAAATTTTAACAGATTTTTTACTGCAATTATGAGTATGTATTGCTAAAGTGACCTCTTGCCCAAATGTCAGCTATTTAGTTATTAAGTGCTTGCCGCAAATGTAGAAATTCTTGGATAAAAATCTTTTAAAATTTCAATTATATTTTTTGGTTTCGGTTAGAAACAATTCCTAACCGAAGCAAACAAATTTTCAACCAAATCATTTTAAATTTGATCAGTTTTTAGAACCCTTTGACCCAGTCGAAGGGCTATTTTACTTGGTCGACCTGGAGACATTCCATAATGACCTTAATCTAAACCCTCAGGCCGACATTTACATCCCATCCCCACTCTCCCCTTCGGGAATGTGGGTCTTAATAACGATATTTTTCAAGTAATTTCACAGCCTTTCCTTAGTGAGGAAGGCCAAACTTACTATGAATCATGAAACGACAAACATTATATTTGAAATTTCGTTAAATTAATCATGCCAGAACATAATTTAAATTGAATTTTCCAAGAGGCGCCAAAACTACTCCAACTTAATTTGAACGTTGTTACAGCATCACGAGCAAACATTCCAAAGGACATGGCCGGTGCGCCAGTGGGAAAGTTCATTCCGACATGGTGTGCCTTTGTGCCCTGTTTTCGTCCCAATGAAACGGTGTTGAATGATGCATTCAGCACAAAATATGAAAGGTTCTGACGGTTTCATCTGGCGCGGGGTGTTTGTGACTTTTCCCCGGCATGTACTGGCGGAAGGCTTTCCACTTTTTTTTCCCATGGCTTTGTTTTTGCACACCAGTTACAGTTGTATACATATAGGTTGTGGGGGAAAATTTAATGAAATTGCTTTTTTTCTTCGCTTCTCTGTACCAGGACTTTTTATTGTTAGTATTGGGCGTCCATTCGGTTGTTGTGCACCTGCCAAACAACACATACGAATGCAGCACCAGTACGACAGGACTCAATGCACTCGATGTGAATGGAAAAAGCTGGAACGTTCTGTTTTGCTCCTTTGGGGCAGATACAGGAGTTTGACCAATTGTTGATAAAAGTGTTCAAACTTTTAGAGAACATTTTCGGATCTATTGAATTTTTGTTATGTTATTCTTGTGTTTCAGAATCAATCAATTTCAAATCAAATCAAAATTCAAGTTTTTGAATTTTAAAAATAAACTTAAAATAGACTCCCTACTCCTCAATGGGGTGCCGTAGCGTGGGGATGAAAATTGTCCCTCCGAAGAACATTGATGAATTATTGATAGGCTTCGTGTCAGCAAAGGATGTGTTTTTGTGCTCCTATATAGGCGTAGGGATTAATTTGTTGGCACCATTTTTGGGATCTATTTTTAACCCAGTTGAAGTTCAAATCATTGACGGAAGGATTAAGATGGCAAGGTTTTAAGAAAATGCTTCAACATCAACGTCATTTGTGGATGGAACCTTCTACAATATTTAGGAAAAATTAGTCAAAATTATGCGAGAATTTCAATGGAAATAATCATTTCGACTTTTATCACAGAAAATGATTCTGTAAATGTGAAAAACCATCAAAAGCACTAATTGTGGCAAAAAGTTGAGAAATTTGCAGAAAATTTACAGATTTACAAAGGTTTTACAGAGAAAAACAAACCATTTCTCAACAAAATCATAAAAAATTCTCATGAAAAGCTACATTTTGACAAATTTGTCATGAAAGTACGACATCAGCGAACATTCTCAACGGTGGAGAGTACACAAACTGAATAAAGTGGCATCACCAATCGAGCAACGCAACCGCATGGTATTCAAACACAAACAAAAATAAACACACCGGATTTTTTTGGCACTCAGTTTCGGAACATAACACCGCATGAGACGAAGTGGGCCGGCACGCGATTCGCGAAAAAAAAGTCGGAGGTCCAAAGTACAACTTTGTCAGTGCAAACACTAAACCCCACCGCACTTAGTGGCTTGGATAAGTGTGTGCGTGTGTGCCGCTGCACTCATACCTGTAAACGATGAACCAACACAAACCAAGCTTGCCAGCTGATAATGAATCCATGTTTGTTTATATACTGCTACAATACCGCATAGAGCGAGCATTCTATTTTGGACCTAGTGAGATCCTATTTTGGGCTTATTTTAATATTGAAAATTTGTAATGAAGAACATTTTGATGTTTGATTAAAAAAATTTTTTTTGGTCAAATAAAACATCTTTGATCTAGGGCGAAAACAGGGACACCCACTGTTCACAAGTTTTCGACCTATGAAGTCATCACATATTATAATGACGTTTTTGTGCAGACCTTTTCCGTGACTATTTTTAGTGGGTCCCTCTGTCTCCGCACAAGTACCGAACAGTGCAGTAATGTCAAGTCATTTTTAGTGAAGGGACGATGCGGAACCAAAGTTGCAAAATAATGCGAAAATGTGCTGAACTTATTGAGGCACTTTCGCCAGTGTGTCAGCCAGCCAAACCAGACCAGCGTTCGTCCTTGAGCAGAGGCGTACTAATGTCGACTGGTTCTCAACGCCATGGATGGCCATGCAACGACCGCGGTCCGAATGCGACTCGGGGAGAATCCGTCACTCAATGTGCAGCTGATTACTGTTTGATGATGTCCGGACGTTGGGCTAGGAATGTTCAGTTCAAAAGGTTTTTGAAATAAAAATAGTAGTTTATGCAACATGTTGGAAAAACAGATCCAGAGTTTTTTTTAAAGGACCTATAAACTATTGTCTTTCATATGTTTATAGGACCTAATAACAAAAAAAGTCAAAAGATTTTTTCAGCATGAGTCGTACATTCATCCAACGAGATTTACCGAGTTGCATAAACTACTATTTTACCCTCTACTGCCCAAATTTACTTTCGAAATTGTTCAGGAGATTATTTTGAGCAACTTTTATTTTACAAAAAGCTTGTTGTCTTGTTGTCTTATCTTTTGTTTTGTCTGGAACTCTACATAAATTACTGCAAACCGTATAGGATTTCAATTTATTTTTGGAATATTTTCCAACTGTTAAGATTTTTCTCAAGATAACTATTTTTTAAACATGTATATTTAAAAAAAATCAATAGTGCCTAAAAAAAGTTGCGTTGAAAATTCTTATTTTGAATTCTGGGGTGACTATCAAAGTCATAGTTTTTCTTGTTAAGATCAGATTCAAAATCTATTTTTACGTAAAAGGAGAATGGGCAAATTTGTATGGGAGCTGGTCCAAGGATGTACACGAACGGGAGAAACTTTATTCGAAAGATCTCGCCGAGACATGAAAAAAAGTCTTCTGGACGCACTCTCTAAACCCCGGGGTTCAAAAGTTACAACTTGTTGAAGTTTGAGTATTTTGAATTAAAATGTACAATTTTTTTTTTGCTATTTCTAAAATCACTCCTAAATTCCTTATTTTATTATGGATTTCGATCATCATATCAGCAAAAACTATAAGTTTTGATATGTTTTAGCATGAGTGCAAGAGGCTTACCATAGAAACAAGTCGAAACTTGAAGATTTTGAAAACGGATCCTACCTAGATTGCTTCAGTTAGTATGGAAGGCTACAGTGCATTGTTGTAACAACTTATTGAGATGTTCTGGGTCATCCAAGAACTCCTTGGAGTTAAGACCGGTGGGTCTACTGCCGTAACAAGCAAGAGGTCAGTGATTTTTTAACCACGGATCATAACCGCAAAGCTTCATTGAGTATGGTAGACTACTTTATTAATGTTTTGAAATGTCCTGGGTCATCCTAGGACTCACTTAAGTTAAGAGCTGTGGGTCTACCACCGTGACAATCTAGATTTCTACCTGTTTTGACCACTGATCATTCCCGCATAGCTTCAGTCAGTGTGGTAGACTGCTTTTTTAATGTGTTGGGATGTCTTGGGTCATCCCAGGACTCACTGGAGTTAACAGCCACAGATCATAACTCCAGGGAGTCCTTAGGTGATCCAATACAGCCCAAGTCATTTACAAAGTAGTCTAACCTACTCTGAAGCTATGCGGGTATGATCCGTGGGCAATACCGGTCGACATCTTGCTAGTTACGGTAGTAGACCCACAGATCTTAACTACAGGGAGTCCTAGGATGATCCTGGACATTTCAAAACATTAATAAAGTAGTCTACCATACTCACTGAAGCTGTTACGGCAGTAGACCCACCGGTCTTAACTCCAAGGAGTTCTTGGACTACCCAGAACATCTCAATAAGTTGGTACAACAATGCACTGTAGCCTTCCATACTAACTGAAGCAGTCTGGGTAGGATCCGTTTTCAAAATCTTCAAGTTTCGGCTTATTTCTATGGTAAGCCTCTTGCACAAACGGTTCAAACGTATAAAGACAAGAGAAGACATGTTTCAATCATGCTTAAACATATCTAAACTTATAGTTTGTGCTGATACGCGTCGAATGAAGTCAAGATGATCGAAATCCATAATAAAATAAGGATTTTATGAGTGATTTTAGAAATAGCAAAAATACGATTTTTTGTACATTTTAACCCAAAATACTCAAACTTCAACAAGTTGTAACTTTTGAACCCCGGGGTTTAGAGAGTTCGTACAGAAGACTTTTTTTCATGTCTCGGCGAGATCTTTCGAATAAAGTTTCTCCCGTTCGTGTACATCCTTGGACCAAATCCGCCCATTCTCCTTTACCATAACTAAGGTTGCTAATATAGTTTTTAAGAAAAAAAAAAAAGTTTCTTAATCAACCATTAGGTTGATGCCTTCCTCACATTTACAAATAATTCAATTCCTAAGTTGTACTAGAGTTGTCGAGTGATTTTATAGCCTTTCCTTAGTGAGGAAGGCAAAAAACAATGTTTACATTTAGGTTTACCATGTTTATCAGCTTTTATACAAAACACACATAAATTTTATATGAAATTGTTGAAAAGTCACAATTTTGCCTGAAATTCGTAAAAACTGTTTAAAGAAAATTATTGATTCATATTGCATTTTAAACTGGATTTGAAGCACGAATCAAAAGTTTTCACATTTACTTTAAAATTAGTTCTACTGAAAATGCCTATAAATTTTTAAAGATGTTTTGAAGTACATTTTAAAAACACATCATGGAAAATTGTCCAAAAAATCTGAAAATGCCAAATACAAAATTTCATTTTTAAAAACATTGGCAAAGTCAAACTTCCAGCCCTAAATATTTTTATACTTTTAAGAGTTATTCTTTCAAATGCTTTTGAAAGATCAAAATTGGTTGAAAATTGATTTTTGGTGATATTTTTTAGATTGAAGCCCGTCTAGAAGCGGGGTTGGTTGTAGAGTTTTGAATGAAATTTTAAGTCAAATGTCGTTTAGTGTTTAGTCAATTCACCGTGTAAATCAAAACAAACTGATGAATATTATTTTAGATACAAATGCTGAAAAGTTGTAAAACTTTTCAGCATACATTTAGTGATAAAAAGTGTAAATTTTCAGCCCTTTTATCGAAAAATATTATTTTTCAATTCTTTTTTTTTTGTAGAGAAAAGCAGGTAATTTCGTCGTTCGAGAGTGACAGGAAAAAATAGTTTAAACACATGAACTCAACAAAAATTGCAGCGGCCTAAGTTTCACTTTTTTACCTGTAGTAAAAAAATCCAAGTTTTGTGCAAATGTAAAAGTACTTTTTCAGATTACAAACGAAAAAATAAAATAGTATAAAATCAATTGACCAATGTAAAATTAATTATTTCAATATATTTCAGCAGATTCTTTTGCTTAACAGGCATTTTTTTCCGAAAAGATAAAAAAAACTAAAATTTAGCATTTTTAAAGGAGATTTAAATGCGATTTAATCAACATTTTCATCTTAAACTGTGAGAAATTTAAAATTATTATCAAATGTCAATTTAAATTTTCATCTTATATGTTTTATTCTCGTATAAATTTATTGTTTTTAAATTATTAAAATATATGCTTGTGATAAACTTTTACCTATTTTAACAACTGAAACTTTTATTGATGATTTGAACTACCCTACACAGTAGGTATTTGAATAACTCACCAACACTCTACACTATACCGACACAAATGCCACCGGCCTCGTCCGTCCATATGATGTGTGCCGGTTGGCGGTGAATTTCGACTTTGGCTAAGCGAGCGAGCTCGTTCAGTCTGATTCATGCGATCGCCCAACGCTGCCGTCGGTTGAGGCCCCTGCCGCGATACAAAATATTTTATTAGACTCATCGATTCGGAAGAACCCAACGCGGAGTGAATCACCTGTGCGAAAAGAATGGTTGAATTTCCTGTACCTTATCTAAGTTGTGTTGTTAATTGTGTTTTTTAAATAGTTTTAAAAGTGAGTATGAATTCCATCTGTTATCAGTTACAATGTGATAACCTGAACCTTGAATAAAATACAGCAAATAGTGAAACCAGACCGTATGACCACAATATGAAAAGAAAAAAAAAAACGTTTCTAACAGCATCATAAAGTGAAAACATTCTCGAATGAATTGAGTAATACCATCCGCAACCGTGAAAAAAAAACGGCGCGCAGAAAGACAATTGGCCTCAATTCAGCATCACGTGCGTGCCAGAAGTGCTCTAATCTCGGCTAGAAAATGTCGCGTTTTTAAGTCTACAGCTTATCATGCTACCAATGGAGGCACACGCGAAAGGAAGAACTGATTGGTGTCGAATGTATGACATCGTGATTAACAGCATTAGTGTGGCTATAATAATAAGGAGTTTTTTGGCGTGAAGATTGTCCTTAGATAGTGTGTTTGTGCTAATCAATACCGACATAGAGTATTTTGCGAGAGGGAAAAGGTCAGACAGTGAAAACCGTTGAAGATGTGACTAATTCTGCAAAACTTCTGGAATGACTTCGGGGAGTTTTGAATGCGGAATCCCTGAGCGCATTTTTTGCTTGAAAGATTACATTCTGAAACACAAGGATATGAAATCAATTTGCAGGTTTATCTTACGTGTTTCTAAACAAGATTTTTAAACTTATCTTTGCTCAATTTATCAAATGTTATTCCTATACAAAGTGAATTTACTAAGTTGTATGCAGCTTCTTTTCAACCCACGAAAACATTTTTTGATATTTTAAACAGTTAATGTTTCATTTCCAACGTATCGAAACTTTTTAATACGAACAAGGGACATATTTATTGATATGATCGCGAAATTGAAGGCTCTTGTGAAATAATCATTGTTTTAGCATATCAAATCACAATATTTGGGACTTAAAAATATATTTTGGGGATCCGAGAAAAATGCGTTTTGAATTTTAACCTAACAAATAAAAAAACTAGAACACGAAATATAAACAATAACAATTTTGTACATTGTCTCGAAGTTTGGTTGAATTTGGTTGCCGGAATCTCGAGTTATAATTATAAATATTTACGGTAGTCGGGCATGTACGTGTGTCAAACGCGTTCTTTCCTGAAATCCCTTTTGCCCGTTGTCGCACTTACAGCTATTTTTAGGGTGTGTCAAGATAGCATGACCAAGTCAAACTTCTTCCATATGAAAAGTGACAACAAAGCGTGGATTTTTTTTCAGTTTTTGTTAAATATCTCAGGATTGAACTCGAATTTTGGGGTTCCGTGAAGGTGAGGCATAGATAGGTGCACAATATGACATCCTTAACTTAATTTAGCCTAAAATCAACATGCAACATGATAGCACGGTCTCGACCATTTGTTGACAGTTTCCAATCCTCCTCAGTAAGTTTTCAGCAATTGGGTCCTAAAGCCCTATGCCTATTTTTATGTACAACGGGAAAAAAACACGCACGCAGAAAAATATTTTGTAGAATCAGCCTGTTAGAAGTTTGATTCAACAAATTTTTTGTTGAATATAATCAACGCCGATTTTGCGTTGAAATAAACCTTGATTTTCTCAATAATACAAAAATCTCTTGTTGCTTTGAAAAAGTTGTTTTGACGTTTAGCGTTGATTCAACAAAATCTTGATTTTCAAATCAACAAAACATTTTGTTCATTTCAAGACAATTTTTATTTCGATGGATCAACTATGGTCCCCTTGGAACGAGCTGTCAAGTAGGACCTTTTCTGTCAAGACGGGGTAAATTTTTTAAAATTGATTTAAAAATCCACTTTAAATCCTCTGCAGTCTTACAAAGGGTCATTGTACTTAGAAAAATAAGATCTATCGAACTATCGTTGTGAATAATAATATCACAAACCTATGCTTGATTTTAGGACCCAATTCCATTTGAAAAGAGCCTAAACCGAAAAAAAAGATCTCCGATCGGGCTCAAATTTTTGTGGAGGTTCCTTGGCCAAAATAATTAGACCCGTATTTTTTTGTTTGGCCATTAGGGTGACCAACATCGTGCTAGGGTGGTTCGAAAAATGTTTTTTTTTTCATTTTACGCAAAAACCACATCTTTCAAAAAATCATATCTCCACGCCAATTCATCCGATTTTAGCTGTCTTATACTCAAAAGAAAGGTGATTAGTTTCGCTATTTGGGAAAAAACGAGTAAGAAGTTTCAAAAATCCAGCTTAATATTTGAAAAAGTCGTATGAATACTTAAATAGCGTTTTGACCGTGCCTGGACCAAAGTATCACATAACTTATTAAAAAAACGAGAAAAAATCTTTTTATTTTCGCTATAACTGCAATAACTTTTAAATTTCGGCGATGGCTTATACATAATTGGGTATCAAAAGTTGCGTCTTTCAATTGCGAAAATTTCAAATGAAACTGCTGTTTTAGCAAAAGTCAGGATCTACGGTTCACAACATGCATTCCTGATTTCGTATAAAGAAACGCGGTTTCAGCTTAATAATAACTCAACATTAGACCGATTCTTCGGCTCCTTTTCAAAAAATTCCCAAGTTTTTTTCAGCGTTTTGGCTGTAGTGGCACAATTAAAGAAGAAACCCCCCAATGTTATTACATATTTGAAAAGATAATTGATTTTCCATCAAAGAAATGACATGCATAATGAACAATATTATACCTGTGCTTCTCCTGAAATGAAAATGTAGCGTGACGGGACAACATCGTAAAACTGGAATTTTAAAAGGCACACCAAAAAAATCGACACAGTTTTGCCAGATTGATTATTTAAAACTTTTGCTCTTCTACACATTATCACAAATTGAAAAACGAAACTTTTGCTCCTTGAACTGAAAGATTTGGTTGAGATTTGAGTTTTTGCCAGCCATTTCTTTTCGTGACGGGACAACGAAAGGAGCAGATTTATGAAAAAACTCCTCTCCCATTCAATGACTTGCAGACCTTATTTGGTCAATATTTTTGGCATTTCAGATAAGAAAACGCATTTAAAGCACATTACAATTATTAGATCATAATTAAAATGAAATTTTTCATATAAAAAATCACATTGAAAATTGAAAAAAAGTTACATTTTGGTGTAGCTTCGCTAAGAGTAGAATTTCAAGAAATTTTCAAAGCAATATGTACCAAAATGTTCTCAGGTTTATGAAACAACAGCGCTGAAAAACATGTTATCAAATTTTGTTTTTAATTTTTAGTCGTTTAATCATCTTGTTCCAGAGGTTTATACAGCGATTCCACGTCAAATTAAAAGGATCCAGATCAAAAGTTCTCCGTTTTGTTCAATTTTGGCATGGGAGTTCCATGGTCAAATCACAAACACGTCTGTTTGTCTGTGGCCAAATTAATTAGACCCGATTTTTAATCCATAAACAGAATTCCAAGATATGACTTTTATAAGCAAAATATCGGAATTCGGTAAATTAATTGAACATAAAGCACCATTCATCTCCAGCAAAATGTACTCATTTCGATGGAGAAGCATGGTACTTTAAGTTCGAGTGATATACATAATTTCGATAAATTTTTTTTCGAATGATCATTTCTCAGAACCAATTTTCAGAATCATTATAATCATTTATGGGTATATTACGTAAAACATTCTGAAAAATCATAGAAACATATTTTCAGCTCTAGAGCTTCAGCTTTAGAGTGTTTTTCCCGAGATCTTCAAATCAGTAATGTTTTCATTTTATCTGTAAACGTGTATTCAGCCAATATTCAGCTATGTTTTAAAAATGTCTTAGTATTTTTCATTAAAACCCCAACGCCCACCTCTCTTTTGAAACGTGGTGAGCTTAAATTGGTTCAGCCGTTCCGGGTTATGCTGGTTTGACGTGGAATTGCTGTATAGACTTATTTTGACGATCTTACCTAGTGAGCAAAATCGAGCCAACCTTACTTGAGTTGAGTAGATTTGGCTCTTTAATTTTATTTTTGAACTTTTGAAAGTAAACTATTGTAATTGTTTTTAGAGTGTGCCATGAATAATTTCTAAATATTGTTCATATCATTGTTTGACAACTAATTCTTTTCCAAATCTTTGTGCTCATATTTTTTTTTAAATCGAAGTAAATGTAGGTAATAATGTCATCAATTTTGAATCAATCTAGAAAGAAATGGCTCAATTTGGTGTCCATTCAAATTTCTTATCCTAAACGACAAGTTGAGTGACGCTCGGTCGATTAGCCATTCCATTCACTTGATTACACTTAATAACTTAAACATTTCAAGTTGAAACTTCAATGCAAGCCACCCGGCTCGCGACTGCAAGTGCAGCGTGCAATGTTGCAAAAATGATTGCTCCGCCGCAGTAACCCTGAGTTGGTCGAAAACGAGTATTTTTGACGGTCAAGTTCATCAGATCATTCTTTCCTTTCGTTTCAGGTCACCTCGGGATATCGCAAATCGGATAACCGCGTGCATTGCTGACTGGATGATCCGCACAAATCATCGACAAACGACGACGAGGAAGCTGCACTCCGAATTAGGAGCTTACTAAATTGCCACTGAGTGGTGTTACTTAAAGACTAATTTAGTGAGCCGCAGGATGTTTGTGGATCTGTACGCGTACTTGACGAACCTGCCCCGATGGCACATATTCGCCATATTCCTGGTGGGGTATTTGTTTTACTACTTGATGGAGGTGGTTAAGGTGAGTTGGGTTTTTTTTTTGTTTGTTGCAATTTCGCTGCGGAGAGTTTACTTTTTGCGAGTCATCCTACTTGATAGTGGGGAGTTGTTCTTTAGGAAATTGGCGAATATTTTTATATTTGATTTACCACATAATATTTTCTCTTCAGTTCAGCTGTCCCAAATTATCCGCTTGAACTCCTTGTCATAAACAGGATTAAAACAATACAAAGAGGAAACATGTTTTAAAGAAAATGGTTCTGATTTACAGAATCATGAATTCTTTATGTGGGAAAACTTGCAGGCTATGTTTCATTCGCGGGGAGGTCTGGCGACTATATAAAATCTAGTGTTTGGTTATCATTAATAACAAAACGATTCTTAATCCACCATTAGGTGGTTGGTGCCTTCCTCATATTTACAAAGTAATAATAAAAATAAGTTTATGAAAAAATATATACCTGATACAGACTTTTCCAGAAAACATGCAGAGTCTCATTTGAAGCAATGTGGCAACCGAGCGTTTCGCATCTACACTCAAAATAGTTTTCACCACAATGTTGCATGAAAATATACGTGATTTTTTTCCATTTGGCATTTCATGCAACAGTGACATGAACGTCATGTGGGAACTGAATCTCAGTGCACAGACCCTCGATGGCTGTTCACTACCGCATCACGCAAGGTTTGCATGAATTTCTCGTGAAATTAGCATGACTCTCCATGCAATATTCACATAACATGAATGTCAAATTCACCTGATTCTTAATTGGCATTTTAGTGGGTTATTTCTTTATTTTTATTTTTTTTTCAGATAAAAAATTAATAATACACAAGTCATTAGTTCTTTAAACTTTTTATTGTCAAAAGATTTGATTTTCCGATCTTTAAACCACAATCTTATTTACATTTCATAAAACACTATTAATCACAATTCACTAGCAATTTAGCTGCTTCCCGGGTGAAGGGTTTAAGTTGGGTGGAATTCTTGTATTTTTGTTGAATTTGATTCTCGTATCCGGATTTTAGGTAACGGTGTGCGGGCCGGTATGCTGGAGCACTTTAGCAGCCTTAATTTTCTGTCGGTTCCCTCCAGCGCCTTTCTCAGCTTACTTGTCTCCATTTTGCGACGTTTGATGGCCTGGTTTTGCTGGGCCTTGCGCTCCTCCGGATTTATGTTTCACTCGGCCTTTCGGAGGTCGACGACGATTGTGCGCTGGAAAATTTGCTTTACGAGGATCTAGAAAAAAACAATTGCAATTTAATTTTTAAAAAATACAACATGATTACAAAAATACTAACCATCGAACTAGAAATCTGGCTGAAAGAGCGCGACGAGGAATGTCAGAAAATGACCAGCTGAATCGACAAAAAAAATTAAACGATGTTCACTTCAAGAGAATCAGCAGCAGACTGCTCGCCCGGTTTGAAATTTGCAGACAGGAATTTCATGCAACCTCTTCAAACATTGTTGCAGACACACAAAACATTTCACCACAATGTAGCATGAAAAGGTAAGTGGATTTTTTCCATACCAGTTACCCTGTGGATTTGACAAGATTTTCATGCAGACCTAAACACAGCTGACTGTAAGCCACGCCTCCAATTTTTCAGGCATGAATTTCACGTAGCGTTCAATTGTGTGAGTGCAGACTATGTGAGAATCAAGTTGGGATGACGTGAATTCACTGTGACAGTTGCATGACTCCTGTAAAACGTTGTTCTGAACCAAAAATGGGCTGCCACTGGAATTTTCATGCAACTATGTGGTGAATGGTTTTTTGAGTGTACCCGGATAAACGAAAACTATATCGATTCTGGTGAGGAACTTAAAAAAACCTTATGAGATAAGGTCACCATTTGTAATAATGTTATTTGGCGGACCTCGATAACTATTTGTTAAATGGTTACCATACGTAATAGAGTTTTTTTAATGTTTGTAATGGTAAACAATTTTCTTGATGACTTTAAAAAACTACTTGAGGATGTTTTCTCAAATGGTTACCCTAACTCATAAGGTGATTTTTAAGTTCAAATGGTTCATATTGATTCACGATTACCATATAGAAACATTAAATACCCATTTGAAAAATAGTTACAATTTGCAAAAAGCGTTTACAAAATTTGACTAAGTTTTGTTTTCAAATGAAAGAATCCAACTTTTTTGTCTGTACACAGAAAAAAAAATCCGGTAAATTTACATCATTTATGATATACCAAAAGTACCATTATGATACACCAAAAGTGATGCAAATTTACATTAGCTTCATTTTAAATTTACATGTCTTCCGACGTAAACCTGCCGAGAAAATTGTGATTCAAATCGTGTAAATTTCCGATGAAAATAACGTAAATTTACCAAAGAAGCAAAAAAAATTACTCCGTTGAATCCAGAATTCGATGTAAATTCAAATTGCTTTTGCTTTTTTGGAATGAATTTTTGCTTTCTTTTCTAACTTGAATAGTCAACATCAATAAAGTTGACTATTAGTTTGAAAAGCAATCATTCAGAAAGGCAAAAAAGCTATAAAAGTACATCAAAATCTAGATTCAACGAAGTAACATCGTTTTGTAAGTCAAAAAAAGATTTGGTTTGACTCACAATATGAATTAAGAAACTCTAAAAATATATCTGAAACAACATTCGAAAAGGGTGCGTTCATTCTAACCGCTGAAACTTTTTTTGCGATTTCCGAGATAAAAAAAATCTTAAACATCTAGTTTTATAAAGTTGCCTGAAGCTTGAAAATCAGCAAAATAATTCGAACTGACAAAATGTTCATCTACCATTTTCTCGCGTTGGTTTAGACCAGCGATTTTCAACGGGGGGCCTACTTGATTAACACGGTAGGGGGTACCAGCCTAGAAGAAGGTTAAGAATCGCTGGTCTAAAAATAACACAAATTTAAATGACGTAACAATTGACTTTCAATCAATCGAAAACCCACGTTTAACTATAATATGTATCTACTAACTTATGAAAAACCCGTTATTTGCCTTTTGCAAACCAGAAAATTAACTACTAATTCTTAACATAAACATGCTAAACTAACTCAAGGTTTTAAATCCTCTACTGCTGTCATCAGCCGACACAAAGTTGCTGATCATGGGCGCTCTCGATGTTCTGATGCTGTTCGACGACTTCTGCCTTAAATTACCTTCTTGGTCTACCTTTAAGCGTTGATCAGCTGGTCTTGCCCGTCGCCGCCCGCTTGATCTGCTGGCCGTACCTTATCTGCAAAACGAACTCCAGCAGCACCCCGGCGCACGAGTTTTTCGACTTATCGTCGCCGTTTTTTTCAAATCCAATCGTTCTGTCAGATATCTTTGTTGCGGTTAGTCAAGTCTTGATTAAGCGATGGAATTTTGGCGGGATTCTGGTTTTCTAGAAAAGAGAGAAAGTTAACAAACATTAACAATTCCGCATTGTTCATTCTTTTAAAAAAAACACACACACACACACACACACAAACTTACTTTTTATCACTAATTTGCTGCTGCTGTCTTGACCTCTGCCCTGCTCTGCTTTGTTCGAGATGTTCCGGTGACATTTTCCTGGTTAGCGTTGACCATCAACCGTCGTCCAGCTGCCACTGCTTCCGCCGTAGATGGTAGAACTGGTCAAGCAGGCCCTTTCTTTACCAACTCCCACAACAGCAGCAAGATGCAATGGGTTTGGATCGCAACCGTTCAGCCAGCGCAGAACCAAAATCCGATCTCAGTTCGAAATTGTTGGCCACTGAGTCCGACACCGTGAACCTCGGACACTTACGACAATCCCAACTGAGGCAGAAAACAAACATTAGTGAGAAAAACCGGGGGAAAAAGACCCTTTCCAACAATTAAATTGCAAATTTTGCAACGATCGCAGTAGGCGGGCAAACAAAAACCAATGAGAAAAGACAAGCAAAACGAACAACCACAAAAAACATTGCACGCTGCGACGATACTGCGAAACATGTACACGGTTAAAAAAACTAATGCTTTTTCAAGATTTTGTAGGCTTGGGGACGTTTACAAGTTACGTTAGAGGGATTAGGCATTTTGGAAATAATTGGGTACTAAAGCCCTATGTCAATTTTTATGTACAACGGTCAAAAACACGATCAAGAAACCATTTCTAATCACTTTTTTTCATTTTAATGCAACAAAAAATAATTACAAGACAACATTTTTTCGATGGATCAACTATGGTCCCCTTGGAACGAGCTGTCAAGTAGGAGCTTTTCTGTCAAGAAGGACCGCGAGGTTAACTTTTCAAAATTGATTTAAAAATCCATTTTAAATTCTTTGTGGTCGTACAAAGGGTCATTGTACTTAGAAAAATAAGCTTTATCGCTGTAAACAATAATATCAGCAATCTAAGCTTCATTTTAGGACTCAATTATTGTGTGAAACAGAACGATAATGCGGTTTTATTTTACGTTAAAGTTGTAGTCTTTATTATGCTTACATTGTATGTAATTTGCTAACAAAACCCTGTCGAAAAAAATAGTTTCAGTGCCGGAAGGCGTCGGTGGCTGTATTACCAACTCCAAGTATAGAGTTTTATTTGAAAAGGTCCTATAAACATGAATATCCCATAACTTATAGAAACCTTAAAAAAAACTGGAAGAAGGGTAAGCTTCTGACGAGTGCTTCTGATTTTGAGCTGAAATAAAAAATAAGTCATTAGACCACGGATTCTTGAGATCATGCTACGTACGTAACTTAATGATCTCACCCCTCATGTTGATTTTTTTACCATCCCCCCGTTCATGCACCAACAACGAGACCGAGACTGGCGATTTGCTTTCATTTAAAGCAGTATTTCCCAAAGTGGGTACTGGGACACACCATCCAGGTTTTTAAGCGAAGATGGCGCTCGAATGGTGAACGTCCGAAATGTCAAAATCGCGCAGTAGCACCAACATTAGAAAAAAAATGTGGCTGTCATGCCATGGCACACTTTTTTCTTAATGTTGGTACCATTGCGTGATTTTGACATTTCGGGCGATCACCTTTCGAACGCCATCTTCGCTTAAAAACCTGGATTGAGGCCCGACGAGTTCCTGGAATAGCCGTGGGCCCCACTAGGCCCCACCATTGTTGTATGGGAGTGGGGCCTGGACAAAAATAGTTTGGGTATCAGTGATTTAAAGCAATATGTCAATCAAAACAATGTAATTGGGCCAATGTCAGTTTGTATCCTGCTCACTCTTAATGTAAACATCCACTGATTTGAACAGGATACACTCTTTGTTTACAAACTGACATTGGCCTAATAACATTATGTTGCTAGAATTGTCAAATGCATCACCGAACACACATAATCGTAAAACTTGTATTAAAACTCTAACGGAGCATGCAAAATTTAAAAAAAAACAAAACAAAATTTTGCTTTCCGTGAACAACTTCTACGAGAGTACTTCACTGCCGCTCTAATCTAGACCGTCCCGTATAAAAACAGCAAGCCGAGAAAATCGCAAGACAAATTTGTCCCACCCATAAGGCTACCTGTTAAGATTTACGAAAAAAAGAAATTTGCTACGGTTTTCTGGAATAAACTACTAAATTTTATTTGTTTTTCTGATAGCTCACATGATTTAGAATCAAACAGAATCCCAAAAAAGTGTCCACGTGGTTTATGGATGGTCCCATATGGGACGAACTTGATTTGAGCGACAGTACAATACACGTTTAAGTGAATGCACTGATTTAAACAATCGTTTGACTAAACATAAATTCATTTACTATCATCTTATCAGCGTGCATGCAATTTTTTGACGTTCGAGCAAATCAATATAAAAAGACCGCAGCTGGTGTACACAAATAGTGTATCTTGCTCTCATTAGTGCATTTTGCATCGAGTACGAATGAGATGCACTGTTTATTAGCAAACCAACTTCGCTCCTTACAAATTGTTGTACTCAAGTTGTGTAAATTTATCTCTAAAATTTGGTCTGCGAACTAACAAGTTTTTAAAAACAAGCCGAAATCCGTTTTAAACGCTTCGAGTCGGATTAGTTCTTTGCCTAAAGTCCGATTTCTTTAGATACTTTGGTATTTGGAAGTATATTGTGTAAAAAGCAACTTGATTCGTCAAATCTGCGAGTGTACGGAGTCATGAGTCGGCGAGGCTTTTGACCAAACCAGAAACATCTGCTTGTGCTGGTTCACCTGGTGAATAAAATCCAGCCGAGCAGTCGGATAACCTCGGGCAGGATAATCGGCAGCGGGAATCACAGAAACGTCGCTCTGGAACCGACCGACACGTACCTACACATGAACGCCCCACCAGGTTTCCACGCAAAGCAGCTACTTATCAACAAGGAGGATGCCACCAGCAACAACGCCCGTGGCCGCGGCCAATTAACCATCGGCTAGGAATTTAGAGTTGGCCTTCTTCTGCGCGCTGTCCACCATGAAGGAGTTTGGGTTGGAGGATTTTCAAAAGCAACAATCTTACGTCGGCTCAGGTAAGTTCCGGCTGAACGATTTACCTTGCTTACCACGACCACAAATCTATGAGAGCACCAGATTCTGTCCCGTCAGGATTAGTATCTTCCTGCATTCGATCATTTTTAATCCTGAAATGTACATTTGAAAATGTAAACAAACCTTTTTTTATCAAGAACTCAGTTTTACCTAATTCTACGAATCAGTTTATCATCAAACTTATTCTGGAATTACTTTGAATTACTTGCTGTTCAAACAGTTTCAAACACTTTTATTGACGAACGATCAACAGCGACCAAACTAAACTGAACTAGTTCGAACATGAACAGTTTGTGTTTTTGCCTCCTGTCATTAGCAAATGAAAATGACTTTGAAATTTACATTTAGCTAATTTTACATGAGTTTCAATTTTTACATGCTTTTTGAGCATTCAAATTCACAAAATAATTCACCGAAATTTCCCTTTAAATCTGTTTTCGAATTTACATCTGATTTAATTTTACATTTTGGCAGTTTAAGTGTTATACAGCAAATTACATTAATTTTCAAATTTACATCTAGCATGTTTACGTATGGAACATCGATTCAGTGACCTGTAAATTCACATTTTTTTTGTGTAGCTTCATAAGGGGTTGGGTTTGTGCTGGAGTCGGATTTGGGCAACTTTCGGAAAAAGATTTTGTCTGACTAAGTTGCCGGAAAAGTGTACGATCTACTCAACGATTACAACTTTGGCGGAGAGTTTGTGAACCATATGGTAAAGGCATTCACTTTACGGTGAAGTGTTCGTCGTGCAGCTGCACCAGTAGTACCAAGTTATGTGGACATCATTTGGCTTACTTTGCCCTGGATTTTACCCACATTTGAGCTGCCAAAGAAAGCCAATCCGAAGTTTACCAATTTTAATTGACAGAATCTAAACCAACAAAAAGGGAAAACAAACTGAGGAGCTCAAGAACAAAAAGGCTCGAAAATGTCGGTTCCTTTTGATGCGCTACAATTCCTTTGAGTTTCGTTGACGATTAAATTTTATACATATCATGTTTGTGATAATTGTTACTTTATTTCAATTGTATGAGCGAATCATTTTTCAACAGCTGATAATTTTGGATTTACGGCATATTTGCGAGAGAAGAGAAACGGAAGAGCGCACCAGGCAGAGTATTATTACTCTGCTTTGCGCGCTCTCTCGTTTCTATTCTCTCGCTATGCTCGTTACCTGCACTCGTTGCAGGCTGGCGCAGGCAAAAACAGTCTGAAGTGAAACGTTTGTGCGGCTGGTTGTTGTCTACGTTTTGTGCGCAGGTATAATTTTCAAACAAATCATTTGATTTACCAGATACTTTGTTTACATTTTTCTTTTTTATCATTTCAGCGCCGTGGAGAACTTGAACCAACGGAACAGCTGGTGCTGGAGGATTCGATCGACAATCTTGGTGGCAGCCGGCCGACAAAACAAAATCGAAGCGAACGCACGATTGGCATTAATCAAGGAAATCATTTGAATCATCAGATAAGTACACATATTTGAATGTTACATTCTACTCGATACTTTGTGATTTTTTTTTTCTTATTTTTTCAGGTTTGGACAACTTTGGCAGTATGATCAACCGAACAGAATCGGCAATCAACTAGAATTAAAGCCAAAAAAGTTTTAATATTATTGTTGTGAACCATCCGTCAAAAAGTGAACAATTCTGTAAAAAATAGGTAGGTAAAAAATGTAAGAAAAACTATAAAATACAATTTCAAAACTATTTCTCAAATAGTGGAACTGGGAGAAAATTATAGAATTAACCTCAAATAACCATGTTAAAACTATTTCTAAAATAGTAGCGCTCGGTAAAAATAGCAAGAAAAACCCTAAAAAACCATTTACGTACCATTTGTAAAACAGTAGCAGCAAGGTTAAAAATTGTAAGAAAAACCTTAAAATACCATTTAAAAACCATTTCTGAAACAGTAAAAACCGGAGGAAAAAGGTCGCTTCTACGCGAAAATTAACTTTATTTTTACCATTACACAAATGGTAATCTTACGAAACGTTGTTCGGAGATTTTTAAAGTTACCGTTGCTAACCACCCTCAATTCAGATGGTCGAACTTTATGAAAAATGGTTTGGTACCATTTCCGATATGGTATTTTTAAGGTTTTCCTACCATTTTTCAAATAGTGGTTACGATCTCTGAAATGGTGAGAAAACCATTTAACACAAAGTTTTTTTAAGGTTCTCGTTTATGCGGGTAGCGCGACTCTCGCACGTAAACAAAAAGACCCGGCCTTTTGAGGTTATGCAAAAAATCACCCTTTTTTGTAGATACAAATATCTTTTTCTTAGCATAACTTTTTAAATACTTTACTAAACAGAATAAATTTTAATAGGGTCTTATGGGACCCCAAAACAAATAGAATGAGGCTGACCCAGCCAAAATCGGTTCAGCCAGTTCTGAGAAAATCGTGTGGAAAAAAAAATCATGTCTACACACATCCCCACAGACATTTGTTCAGAATTTGATTCTGAGTCGATATGTATACGTGAAGGCATATCTAGAAGGTATATTTAAGAAGTTCAATTTTCGAGTGATTTTATAGCCTTGCCTCAGTGAGGTGAGGAAGGCAAAAAGCTTCGATGCAATTTTGTGAATCTTTCATAAGTACCGTACAACGGGGTGACTTTGATAGGTTTGCGATTTTTCCGCAAAATGAAGAGTACAATTAAAATACGTAAGGAATGGTTTAGAAACATACTGACCGTGGTAGAGAAGTGTTCAAAGTACCTCAAGAAGAATTTTTTATAAAATTTTGATGAGTTTAAAAAGTTAGTCAACTATAGTTAAGAAAATGTTGATGAAAGTCATTATTTTAAACTTCTCAAAGTGTCTTGATTTTCTCAATGAACATAATTTTTAATCGGAAAACGGAATGCATTTTCGAAATCTTTGGACAGGAGAAGGTTAAAAAAGTTTGTAAATAATAAATAATATGAGTTTTTGAAACACAATTAAAAAACATCTTCAAATTTATAGGCAATTTCAGTTGAACAAATTCCATGTAAAAAGTGAAAATTTGTGATTCGTGCTTCGAATTCAGTATAAAATGCAATATAAATCGATAATTTTTTAAACAAAACTAGTTTTAACAAATTTCAGGCAAAATTCCGACTTTTTAACAATTTTATCTAAAATTTATATGTATTTTGCTAAAAAGCTTATACACTTAGTTAACAAAATATAAACATTGATTTTTTTCTTAAAAACTATATTAACTACTTTAGTGATGGTATATTTAGCGTACAAATAAAGTTTGAACATCTTAAATTTTAACAAGAAAAACTATGACTATCAAAGTCACCCCGGAATTATAGCTAAGAATTTTTAACGCAACTATTTTTCAAAACATTATTGAAATTTTTTTTTCCGAAATAGTGCATGGACTTTGTGTGGCATTCCCCAGTACATGTTTTAAAAATCATAATCTTGAGAAAAACTTTACCTGTTGGAAAATATTCTAAAAACAAATTTAAATCCTATCAAAGTCACCCCGGTTTACGGTATTTGGAAATTAATTTAAATAAAAATAATTTAAATGTAACTTTCACAAAAAGCTAACTTAAATTTATAACAAATAAAGAAAAATCCAAGAAAATGCAAGAACTGTTTTGCACGTATACAAGTACTTAAATATTATCTCTCCTTCCACCCGTAGCGACCTATTCTGGCCGTATCGGACGGACCGTTCAAGCGGTATCTGCGCAAACACATCCCGATCCTGGGCATGAAGTTCTGGCCCACGTTCTGGTGCGTGGAGAGCCGGGCCCAGACGGTATTCGCGAGCATAATCAGGTCCAACATTATGCCCAACATCGAATACAGGCGGGAGGTGCTGGCCATGAAGGACGGTGGCCAAGTCGCGCTGGACTGGCTGGAGAGCAACTGCGATCCGGAGTCACCGCTGATAATAATTTTGCCCGGATTAACAGGTTTGTGGAGTGAAGGCCGCGCGTAATTAATCAACGACTAATCCCTCCCTACTAATCCAGGTGAATCCCAAGCCGAGTACATCAAGTGCCTGGTGACGGCGGCTAATCGCATCGGCATCCGGACGGTCGTGTTCAACAACCGGGGTCTCGGTGGGCTGGAGCTGAAGACCCCCCGGTTGTACTGTGCCTCCAACACGGACGATCTGGCCGAGGTGATCCATCACGTGAAGAAGACCAACCAGCACGTGAAGATTGGTGCCACCGGGATATCGATGGGAGGGCTGATCCTCGGCAACTATCTGGCCAACTACAGCGAGGAGTCCAAGTCGATTTTGACGGCGGCGCAAATCATCTCCGTTCCGTGGGATGTCAACAAGGGTGAGTGAGGGGGAGGGGAAGCAAAATTACAGGTCATGCTTGAGGAAACGCTCGCTAAGTGGCTGCCATGCCGAATTTTCTGGGCTGGGCTGGATGACGTACATACATACGCGTGCGAATTGATAGATTGCGTGCCAGCAACGTTTTCGTTTCCGTCAGGGTCGTCGTCGGCAGAGTTTTGGCGATAAGGTTTAATCTTGCGAAAGGCGCGGATTTTTGTTTTTTTTTGCCTGATATCGCTTTGGTTGTGAATGTGCGACTTAGTCATTCTTTTGTTTCGATTGGTATTTAGGGAAAATGCGGTGGTTTTTAATTCCAGTCTTGTATTGCTAATGAGTTCTCTTCTCAGTTTATATAAATTTAAGACCCATTATTCTGCCTTATTTTTGAAATTGTTCATGTTTAAATATTTTCGTTGTTTCTATTGAAAAAAAAAACTTTTTTGTATGGAGCGTGGACAATCACCAAACACTGTTATGAAAGCTCGCGATTCTGAAATTTGTATGGCCCGATCTAACACAGGAAAAAAAATTAAATTACCCGGCATGCCAATTTCAAAACATTGAAATTTCACGGCAAATTCACGGTTCTCTAAAATCTGCCTTATATTAACTCAAAAATGTGTTATTTGAGAATAATTGTTCACAGGATAAGTTACTGCAAAATTTAGCAATTGTTTATGATACTAAATTTGACCCCTGACACAAAATATTCATGACAATAAAATTATGAGCTCAATTTTGTGAAATTTTGCATAATTTTCATTAACAGGATTTACGATTCAGCTATCCTATTTTTTCTGAAATATTAGAAATTTAATTCGCAAAAATATCTTTAAAACCTTAAAACTCCTTAAATATTCTAAAAACAACTCACATCCTAAGCAATAAATTCACCAAAAGCAGAATCAGAAAAACAAAAGAACTAAAATTTGTTTGCTTATGGTTTTAGCAAAAGAGAAATTTGAGTATTGAGTTTAGGCAACATTTCATTTAGAATAGTGTTTTTAACAATTATTTTTGAAAATCCAGAAAATTAGAATTATTTGATATTTAATCGTTATTTTCATAAACTAAACAGGGATGATAATAGCTCAAACTACTCTGCGTTTTCTTTCTTTGCAGTTTTGAATCTCGTTTTTCAATTTATTGTTGAAGTTTGATATTATAAAGAAAAAATGTGCATAACCTGATTTAAATTTCATATTGTTTTATCCCTAGCATGTTACAACCAAAAAATATTTCGCTGGAGTTCCAAAATATCTGTAAATTTTTTGTGTGAATTGTTTGAATTAAAAATCTTAATTTTAATAAACTGAGGAGCAATATGACAGTCAATTATTTCGAATTTCACGGCATTTCGCGGTATTTATCAAATTTCACGGCCAAGGACGAATTTCATGGATTACGCGGCTTCCGTGAAATCGCGAGAAATCACTAGCTCTAGTAATGCCATTTGGCATTATTAGTTCTTCCATAAAAATCACTATACAATTTTGGCAGTAAATCAATATCTTGAGAACGGTCTGATCGATTGATATTATAGATATTTTTGAATTCAGAATCCAGGAAGAAAATGTTACACTTTAAAAAATGTTCCCAGATTTTATTAAAGTTGATCAAAATAAAATTGGGCAAAATCCTCATTCTTGAAACATATTTCATGGCAAAACATGCCATCTTTTGAGCATATTGTGATTTAAAGTGTTGCCAATTTCCATGGAAAACTTCGTGATTAATGTCGTCAAGTTGATTACTTTTTGAGATTTTAAATACAATTTTTAATCAAAAAGTATTTTCTAAACTTGCGATAAAGTGCACCATTTTTTAAATAATAAACTTTAGTAAGTGACTTTTTGTATAATAAGTGCTTTTTTCACCTGTAGAAGACATAATTAATTTTTTGTTTTAAAAATTTATGAGAAATGATTCTCAGAGTGCAAATTTTTTCTTTATATTTTCAAAACTACTTGTTCCCAAGAAATTGTCTTAATAAATTTGATTAGCATTTTTGTAAGAATTGGATGGAGATTTGTCTGGATGAATTTTTGTTGTAAAATATCACCCTAGTAACATTTTAGGTTTTAAGCAGACCAGAAAAGCCATTTTAGGTTGTATGCGGGTTTCCAGGACCTTAATAAAACCTGTAAAAATAAAAATGTTGCTAGGGCAGCCAGAGTCTCAGATAATTATACTTCTTTTTTCTTTTGAGAGATTTTGATAAAAAAATGAAAATTTTCGAAAACTTTGTAAAAAAATATGAGCACTTATTTCAATTCGAAACTTTTGTCAATTTTCGAAAACTATGTAAAAAAAAGAGCTTATTCCCGGTCGGCCATGTTTGTTTTTCAAAATTATTAAAATCATGATTTAGAATGCATCACTAAAAAAATTGTTTTCTACAGGTTGTTTGTAGAAGATTTTTACATACAGTGAATAATTTTTCATTAGAATTTACTATTTCTGGGCTCTGTATCCAGCAGGGAAGGTATTTGCCGATGGGCCTCCAAAAAGCTTTTTTAATTTATTTCCTTCCAGTTAAGGAATTTACTATAATCATGTATGGAGCACTTGTAGATATTTTACTAATGAACAACTTTGTAGAACATTGTTTTGTTCTTAACTGAATGCTGTTGACATTAGAGCGTAAACAAAAATCCCCTCACCATCGCGAGTGAGGGACGCCGATGGTGGCATTTTTAGACATTGTTTACGCTCTGGTGTCAACAGCATTCACTTTGGAACAAAACAATGTTCTACAATATTGTTCGTTTGTACAAAATCTACAATTGCTTCATACATAATTATAGTTAATTCTGTAACTGGAAGGTAATAAATCAAACGAGGGCTTCGCGATGGTTTTTAGCCATTTGCCATCCCTGGTATCCGGAACCATCATTAACAGTCATTAATCCAAAAGTGAATGACACCATCTACGACCTCAGGCGAAATTCCTGTATCTTATCAAGGCCGAAACTTTTTCTAGAGGCATAATGTTTACCAATCTGGCAACACTGCAAGAGATGTCGAGACTTCTATGGAAAATAAAGTAATTTTTTAAATCAAATACCCGGGCAGACGGTAATAACAAAATTCATGCCATTTCAATAACAAATGCTGTTAAAATAACGGAAAGTGTTATGGAATCTTCTTGAAAAATCAATTTTTGCATAAGGGTTTAATAATAGATTAGGTTATCATAACAAAATTTTTTATTAGTCTGATATTGGTTGAAAGCCAAAACAACTTTGGAATAAAAATTTTTGTTATGGAAGAATACCTCAAACTGTTATTGGGATGATCGGATTAGTTGTTAAAATAACACAAAATAATAACAAAGATTTGTTCAAAGAATAACTAAAAATGTTATTAGTCTGTTATTACAATAACAATCCAATAACAAAAAAATCATAACGACGAATAACAAATCTTGTTATAAATAACATAAAATGTTATTGGACCAGTATTTTCAATTATCAAAAAATGTTATTCCCAAGTTATTTCCGTCTGCTCGGGTATGGTATTTTTGAAAAAAATGGAAACAATCAGCATGGCTTTAACTATTTTAATTTTTACTCTATTTTTTCAGGATCGGACAGCATTGAACAGCCATACCTGAACAGTATGCTCGGCCGTCATTTGGCGGGAAGCTTGTGTCGGACTGTACGTAAGTACGACATCTTACGAGATAAAAAGTTCGATTGGGATATGGACCGAGTACTGAAGGTAGAGTATTTTTGAAGCCCTTTGATATCAATTATCTTGATCCTTTTTCTCGCTTCATTTTTAGAGCAAAACCATCAAGGAGTTCGACTCGCTGTTCACCTCGAAGCACTTTGGCTACAAAAACGTAGATGCGTACTACGCCCAAGCCACGTTGCACAATAAGCTCCACAAAATAAAAGTGCCTCTGCTGTGTCTCAGCGCCGCCGACGATCCGTTCCAGCCGCTGGATGCCATCCCGGTCAAGGCCGCGGCCAAGTCCTCGCACGTGGCGATCGTCATAACCGCCCGCGGGGGTCACATCGGCTTCCTGGAGGGCTGGTGGCCCGCCAACAAGGACCAGTACATGGGCCGACTGTTTAGCCAGTTCTTTGAGAAGACACTGTTTGATGAAAAGTCTGAGTTTTATCGCACCTCGCAGGTCATGATGGAGCACAACTTGCAGACGTCGACCTCGGTCCCGAACACGCCCGTTTATGGTTCGTCCAGCAGTCCCATCCGGAAGAAATCGATACCATTCTAATGGAATGTCGTTCGATCGCTGATCGAGGTTGATTGAGGGGCAGCTTCCTCGCGTGTGCACGTGTGCATGTGTTGCGTGTGTGCATGTGTGCGTGAGTGTGTGAAGCTGATAATCTTGTCCAAATCATCAATCAAATGCGATAGATTTTGTGATACGTTACAATTAAAGAAAAAATGAGAGAAAAGAAAATCACTAACATTGTTGTTACGGTTGAACCATAAATCAGAACAGGAATTCAATTAAGGTCTTAGACTCTCAAACAACGATTTTACATGCATGTTGTGGTTTTAAAACAAAATAATAATTTATTAACAAATTTTTATCGCGTTAAACAGTTGTCGATTATGGGACGACGAAAAGCTCTAGAATTTCTCGCCAACGTTATGCAACGCAAATTTCGAAGCTTTAAAGTAAATAGTCAACGCGAAACGATGCCTTTGTAAAGAAACAAGAAAAAAAGTTAGCGATAGGTCACGTTTGTTAAATTAAAAAAACACAGACTAGTCTAATTTGCGGTTGATTTTTAAATTCTTGACTCCTGATCAATATGTATGCAACAACGTTGCGAATAAACTACAAGTACTATTAGAAAAAAAAACTCTAGGCCATTTCTTCAACCGACAGTAACTTTACTAACAGAATATTTCCAAATCCTACTGTAAGTTCTATCATAGTCGTTGATTCTAATACCTGGAAGCACAATGCTAACGGTTAGTCTATTTGGGAACACAAACGTAGTGGAAGCAATACATTGTCATGTTAAGAATTTAACTTTACATTAAAACAAAAACAAAAGATTGAAGCAATAAACGGAATAGTTTTTATTCACATATCATAAAGTTTGAAACGTACGAGCCAGCAGACATGATCATCGCAAAAAACATCAAACAATGCAATAAAATTAAACAAACTCTAACATTTAAGTCTATTTTGTAACAATAAGAAAAAACAAACTAAATCTTAGCGGATGGTTGCTTCAGCAAACGTCCAACCAACAGCGATTTATCCCTAAACAACTTTAACTTAAAAATAACGTAAAACACCATTCTTAAAAAAAACTCTAAATAGTAATAAAATCGATTCCGAGCGAATCACACAGTTCTATCCGGTCAATTCTTTCAATCAGTTCCAAACTCACACTACAATATAGATACGTTGCTGACAAGATGGCGCACTAGAGAGTGTTCAAATTCAATTTAGGTTAAGGAAGAATACTCAAAGTTACAATTAAATTTAACACACAACACACACACACAAAATTACAAAAGTCGTTAGCAAGGAAAGATGCCGTAGCTTTTGGGCATTTTTCCACAGACAAATAAATGCAATTTTTCCGTAGGTTAGTTGGTTACCATTCTGTTACGAAAAAAAAGGAGCAACTGTGTTGCGTGCGCACTGTCGCACGACGAGTAAAGCGATGCTAATAAATTATAGTACAATCATTCCGTTGCCGAGATGGGTTGGGTTACTTTTCCGAAAGCCTGGTTCTTTTATATTCTTAAGTTTAATGTTTCTTTGGTTTGTTCCATTCTACTTGCAATTTAGAAAATAATTGGCCCCTTTACAAATAGCATTTTTGTCGATTTTAGACCGTTCATTTCTTTGAAGCTTTTCACGTTTTCACACAAATTTCTAGAACTCCACAGCTAAAGTTACGTAACCCCGAGCAGACGGAAATAACTTGGGAATAAAATTTTTTGATATTTGAAAATACTAGGCAAATAACATATTATGTTATTTATAACAAGATTTGTTATTCGTCGTTATGATTTTTTTTGTTATTGGATTGTTATTGTAATAACAGACTAATAACATCTTTAGTTATTCTTCGAACAAATCTTTGCTATTATTTTTTGTTATTTTAACAACTAGGGGAAATCTACCCTTTCCAATCAAACACCTATCTTCGTCATATGGAGAGTTTGATGCTCGATTAAAGCTCCAAAAATACTATTTGGGCTATAAACTTACCAGCAACAGCACCGCCTCGAGTAAGCACGCAAATGTATGCCACTTACTGGCCAAAAAGATCACATTTAATGCACTTTTGATCATAATTTGTATTTTGCGAGACCACTTCTCATCATTTAGTTGGCACACACAGTGACACACACGAGAATCCCTCAAACGCTTAATGAATATCGCCAAAATTAACTTTTCACTTTCGCTTACTTTTTCACGGCGCTTAAGATATGAAATTGCTTCCAACTACCGGCAACATGTTCTTTTGATCATTAGTAAGGCACTCACTTGAAGAATAATCCCGAAAAATGTAATAAATGAGCAAGCGCCATCAAAAAAACAAACGCGTTATGTCTTTTGACGTTTCAATTTTGACCACCCATTCCAAACGAAGGCTGAAGAAAACCGAGCGAGAGACGAAGGCAAAAAAGAACAAAGGCTGGCCGTCAACACCACCAGCAGCACAGCCAGCGATGCCAGGAAACTTTCCCTATAAATCCCACTTTTCGTGAGTGTTCGTTTGAACTGTCTGCGCAAATGGCAACACTCGACAGAGTGTTGGAAGAAAAAAGAACTAAGCCGATATTAGAAAAATGGGCGTGGCCCAATGCATTCGCCTCGATTAGAATACCCTTGGGAATTTTTTTTTGTTAAATGCTTGGTAAAGAAATAGAATAACTTTTAGTGAAAGTGAAAATAAACAGAAATGTTCACAAAAACTTGCTCTACTCGTTGGTGTACTTGGTTTTAGTAAAATTCAAGGGAGACTCTAGATTATCCAGCATCATTCAAACACGACCGCTTATTAGGATTAAAATGGGTAGATTTCCCCTAATCCGATCATTCTAATAACAGTTGAAGGTATTCTTCCATAACAAAAAATGTTATTCCAAAGTTGTTTTGGCTTTCAACACGGGTATGAATCTTCAAGCAATTTCAATATGGCGACTTGTATCAGAAGAAAGTGAGGCATTTTCGCTAGTTCTCACTGTTCTGTGTTCTGCGTGCACGTCCGCAAACATCGACCACACACATACTAACACAAAGCGCCACCATGAGGCAAAAGGTGATTACGAATATTTTTGGCACTTTCGTTAAAAATATGCGGTTTTGCAAAAACAAGTAACAAAACCCACTTTTAACAGTAGTTGGACTGTCAAACTTGAAATTCGTTGCTGATTTGGTCGAAAATTTGTTAAAAAATAATAATTTTTTAACAGCACCTCTTTTGGACGGACATTTCTGTTATCACCTTCTGGTTCCTTGGATTAACCATAGAGTTATCTAAGCCCGCTCTCACGCACACTAACACGCCATTTGTTTTGCTAGCGGGTACAAAATTTAACCTCAATCTTTTTCGTGTACGTACACGCAATACAAGCGTACGTAGATAACTCTATGGATAATTTCACTGTGTAATAAACAGGGCAGCTACCACCACGTGGCGCCACTGTTTCGAATGAGAAAATGATACAGGTTTTTCAGACGAGTTTCAATCCCGTGCTTTCAACCAATATTAGCCCAATAACAAATTTTGTTATGATAACATAAACTGTTATTGAACCCTTATGCAAAAATGGATTTTGCAAGAATATTCCATAATACTTTCTGTTATTTTAACAGTATTTGTTATTGAAATGACATGAATTTTGTTATTATTGTCTGCCGGAATCGTTTTGTCTTCAAGAATACAGCTATGTCAGCTTCAAATTTGTAAATCGATGTACAAATGTTGTTGTTATGTGTCTGTTTCAACTAAAACCAATCAAAAATATCAAAAAAACTGTGTTGAAACATGGCTGTCCCGATTCCCCCCAGAAGACGGGTATATGAATAGTTTAACGACTGTAAACATTTTTTACATTACCCAGTTAAGCATCGCTTGTAAAAATGCTTACGACTTTCAAAAACTTGTGAGATTACCAAGCAAAAAAAAAATTGATCTCAAGAAAAGTTGTCTTGTAATTCTAACCAATTTTCCCAAAAAAAAGTTAAGGTCTCACACACTAGGAATTTTGCCATCTGTTTCCATTGCGCTTTGTACAACCATTGTTGAGAGACTTCAACGAACGGAAACAACGAACACATCCTTGGTTGTTTCACAATTGATGAATGCATTGTTTATTTTTTCTTTTCTTTGCTCTCTTTATGTTTTAATGCCCGTAATAACTATAATTTCTCGCTTACTTTTTCAAAAGGTCCATGCCGCAATGATTTTGAAAATGTAAGCGAAATTTTCCAAATAATTTAAATTTTATATAAAAAGAGCTTTACATAGTTTTCACAAACCGCTGATTATAATTGAGTTCGGTTAAAAAATAAAATTTAATCATCCTGTCGTATGTTCTAAAATGTTTTCTTCCCGTCAATGAATCTATTTAAATAAGTTTTCAAGCGATTCCAGCTTCGACCAGACGCCTTGTTTGGCTAATTAAGGGCGAGCTAATTAAAACAGTCTGTTCAAGGCACTTTCCTCGCGCCAGCTAATACGTCTACAGTCTTTACGGAGAGCGAGACACTTCCTCACCTAGACGAATTCGGTGTTTGCTAATCTACCTCGCGACATCCATTTACAGAGGCACGACAGTCCGAGCTCAGTGGCGTACTGGGGCAAGGGGCAAGACACTTGAAATATTTCACCGGTACTTTTCCACGTTTGACAGCTGACGTATCAGCGCCATGTCGTGTCAGATACGCATAAATATACATCGAAAGAGGAGAGAGGAGGAGATAGAAGTGAAACTTCACTTCGTTTCGATTAGTGCATAATTTGGTGTTATCAACTTTTATCACTGTTTTCGTAATCGCCGTCGGCGCTAATCACGTCCAATTTGTGTGGATTTCGGTGGTCCGGTCCGGAGGGCTCTTCCTGAGGCCAAAAGTGGTACGGAACTCCCCGCGGTGAGCGCTACTCCGGAGTCGAGGTAGCAAAACCAAAGGGCACCACCATGATTCGTGTTTAGGAGGAAAGTGTGTAGAATTCGACCTTTAGACCTCCCTTCTTTGGGTGAAGCTGCTGCAGCTGACGACGACTAGGACTTGAGCGGGGATCGTGAACGCGGAATCATGTCCTTCAAGGATTTGGTGGAACCGGAATGCGGCGGGGCGAACCCGCTGATGAACCTGGGCCGCCAGGTGACCCGGGATGTCGCGTTCCAGGACGAGGGCTTTGTCGGCGGACGGTCGGCCTTCATCGGCAGCGACAACGACCTGGTAAAGGAGTTTATGGGCCAGATCGCTCCAGCTCCGCAGTCGTTCCGTATGGACGTACTGCTGAAGGAGATGCGGGATATCGACGCGCAGAACTTCCACCAGCGTCAAATCGTACCTGGACCGCCGGTCATCGAAGAGGTCAACCGTTCGGATATGGACTGGGCGAAGGAATTCGCCATCGATTCGATGGGAGCCAGCCACTCGGGACATCGCGCTGAAAGCAAACTCTCAAGTGTAGGTATTTCTCCCGACAGAGACAGGATTACCTTCTTTGAATGGCGCGTGATTAAGCGCTTTCTTTATCTCTGACCATAAATATTTTTTTCTTGTTATAAAAGGTTTGGTCCAACTCCCAGCTGGCTCCAATCGAGGAATCGTTCGGTGCTGGTCCAAGCAACATTCTGTATGCGAAGGATTTTTTCGACCTGAACGAACCGAAAAGCGAAGAGGAACAGAAGACCATACGCCAAGCCGCGGGGGAACTGGCCGAGGTTGCCTATGGCCATGATTCGGAAAAGTTGAACTACAGCGAGGTGAGTCATGTGGGATTTGCTATTTTGGATGATTGGTCACTGAATCATGGACATGACGTCGTGCGCTGTGTGAGGTGGTGGCCCGGTCTGAATGTAAACAAAGGAAGATCAAGTGAAACGTGTATGACGACCGCGTTTGCGTGGTGTTTGTGATGCAAGTGAAATTGAAAGTTGAATCAGGAATCGTGCCCAAAAAGATTCTAAAATGTTATCTCTTTTTACAGGTGTACTTAATTTGACAGTTTGCGAGTTTGACTCTACGTTACCTTAATGATATTTGACATTGAACTTACACGAAAACAAAAAAAAAAAACAAAATCAGAGAAACGTAAACCGCGTTAATGAAAAGGAATGGAATTTTTGGTGGTTTCAAAATTTATGAATGCTGTGTACGTTTTTCGAACTTCTTTTATGTTTCGATATGTTCCAGCAACAAACAAAATGAGCATGTTATGTACCCCAAATAAAAATGTTAACAAAACCTTTCAGTTTCTTCACTTCATGAACAATGTCGGCGAGGGTGGCATCAAGATCAACGACGGCCAGGTCAGCGGCGGTAACGTTTGGGCCAACGAGTTCGACCAGCTTGCCGCTGGGTCGTCCAAGGCGGCCGCCACGAAGGAGGAACCGGGCATCGCGGAGGACTGGGCCAAGGCGTTCGAGGACAGCAAGAAGGGCAACCAGGAGGCCACGGAGAACTACAACAAGCAGTTCTGGGAGCGCCTGCAGGACGAGTGGCGCTCGATTTCCGAGAACGAGAGCCAGCATCCGTGGCTGTCGGAGTTTTCCGAGTTTTACGACCCCTACAAGGAGTACAAGTTTGACGAGGAAAATCCAATGAGCAACGTGGAGAACGCGTTTGAGAAGGGCAAAGCCTTTCTGGCGCAGGGAGATATTCCGAGCGCGGTGTTGTGTTTTGAGGCGGCCGTAAAACAGGATCCGGAAAATCCGGAAATTTGGGAACTCCTTGGGTTTAGCCAGGCTGAGAACGAAAAAGATCCGAATGCAATCGCTGCGCTAAATAAGGCGTTGTCATTTAATCCGAATAACATGCCCGTGTTGATGGCACTGGCCGTTTCTTATACGAACGAAAGCATGCAGAACCAAGCGCTGAAGATGTTGGTCAAGTGGATGAAGTGTAATCCCAAGTACGAAGCGTTGGTTCCGCCGCAGATGCTTCAAGCGCAGGAATCACCTCTGGCCAGCTCGTTGATGGGCGGACCAAGTCTGCAAGATGTGCAAGATCTGTACATAAAGGCGGTGCAAACTTCCCCGAGCGAAATCGATGCAGATATTCAGGAAGCGCTGGGAGTGCTGTTCAACTTGAGTTCCGAGTACGATAAAGCGGTCGATTGCTTCCGGGCTGCCGTGCAGGTTCGTCCGAACAGCTCGAAGATTTGGAACCGCCTGGGGGCAAGTTTGGCCAACGGCAATCGTTCGGTTGAGGCCGTCGAGGCCTACCAACGCGCCTTGGACATCCAGCCCGGTTTTATACGCGCACGCTACAACGTTGGCATCATCTGTATCAATCTGAAAGCATACAAGGAAGCTGCCGAGCACCTGCTGACGGCCCTCAACCATCAGGCTTCGTCGATCGCCCGCTCGGGCATCAACGTTTCGTCGCCCGCAAACCAGATGTCCAGCACGATCTGGATCACGTTGCGCATGGTAATGTCACTCATGGGACGCCAGGACTTGCAGCAAGCTATCGATAACCGTGACCTGGACATTTTGAATCGCGAGTTTCCGATGAGTAACGATTAGAGGGAGGGAGGTAGAAAGAGATAGTGAGAGAGCGAGAATGGGTTTGTTTTATACATACAGGGAGGAAGATGAAAGGAGAAAGAGAGAGATGTTTTGTTTTATTTTTTTATTCACATAAAATACCGAAGGTGGGACCTTGTAAAAAAAAGAAAAGTAACATGAAGATGGTGAAGAAGAAAAACATTTATATTCGATCCAGTTAATTCTGACGAGCAATATCAAAATAAATAACAAAAAAAATGTGCGACGGTTGAGGAGAAGTGGGAGGATGAGAGATACATTTTCCTTTTTGTTTTAAACTGTAACATTGCTGGGTTTGATAAGGGTAAATAAAACAGGAGTACAAGAACAGGAGGTTTGTTGATTTATTTTGAAAGAAATCCATGAAAAAATAAGTGTTTCCTTTAGGCATTCTGATTTTAAGTTCAATTAGCTTCAATGATGACTACTCTCATGCAATCAAATTCTCTAATTACACAACTCGTCATTTTTGAAGTTGACGTCAGTAAACGCTTTAGTTTGGTCAAGGTATGATAGATTTGGGCTCTCTGAACACGCTCCAATCAACAGAATTGAATTTTAGTGCATTCACTGCAAACAGGGATGGAATAATCACAAAAAAATCAATTTCGCTAGCGAACTTTCTTCACCCGCGAAAGAGAGAGGAGGCAAATCACGCAAAAGAAAATCGCTCCCGAAATTCTCCAAGAAAATCAATCTGTGGATGATTTGTTTGTGAATTTCTTTGTCAGCACCACTTAAAAATATTTATTTCACTTTATTTACACACATTGTCTATCTACAAAATGTGTGTGGTCATTTTTCGACATGTGACGTTACTCTTGCAAGTGTAGTAGTGAAAAAGATGTTCCGCCGAATAATCAAGATGATGATTTTTTTAGATTCCTTTTACCAATCTTTCGTGCGCGAGAGAGGAGAGCCATGCTCCCTTCGGATTTTTTCTATTGATGAACGTCCAATGATTTTCTTTTGAAGATGATTATTCCATCGCTGACTGCCAATAAATAATATCGTAAATTTCGGGAATAAATACTATGGAATCACTTTAAGCAACCATGCGTACCCCCTATTTTTTGCTACCCTCATAGATAATCCTGGGTTTGCATGGTTGCTCAAGATGAATCCATATCGTTTTACCCGAAATTTACAATTTTATTCATTGTCAGGGAATTCACTAAAATTCAATTTGGTCGATTATAGCGTGTTCAGGGAACCCAAATCTATCATAACTCGACGAAACTGAAGCGTTTACTGACATCAACTTCAAAAATGTGGAGTTGTGTTACGCACGTTTTACCGTATTTCAGGACAATAATTACTGATACCTTCCCAAGTAACCAAACAGCACTAAAACAAGTCAGATTGCAGCACTAGAAGCGCTTTGCCAGCTGTGGCTTACAGCTAAGTTGTGTTGACATCTGCACTTAATGCGCTTTTACAGCTGATAAGCAACCGGTTTTGGACTTTATATTTCTGATTTCCAACTAGCCTCTACTGTTGTTGATCCAACCCTGCACAAATGATCATTTTTTGACATTTTGTGCAGGGTTGGATCAACAACAGTAGAGGCTAGCTGGAAATCAGAAATATAAAGTCCAAAACCGGTTGCTTATCAGCTGTAAAAGCGCATTTAGTGCAGATGTCAAAACAACTTAGCTGTAAGCCACAGCTGGTAAAGCGCTTCTAGTGCTGCAATCTGACTTGTTTTAGTGCTGTTTGGTTACTTGGGGAGAGAAGCAAAAATGTTGCTCTCTCTCTTTTTCCTCACCCTCTTCTGATCTATTTTTGGTTTGTTTACGTTTTTTCGATTATCCGAAGTGAATGTTTTCCAAGGCCTCCGGATGTACTCCTAATAAAGAAACCAGTATTTTTGAAATAGCATTATTGCTAGAAATTTATAAAATTACAGTTTTTTTTATGTCATTTTTTACTTATCTCATTTTTTTTAAAAATATAAAAAAGCATGAACATTGTTCAAATTTATAGCGATTTATTGCATGGTTATGGTTAAAATAGAAAATAGATAAAGTAATTGATTTCTTCTAGTTTTATCACAACTTTTCTTTCCGGTAATTCGAGAAAAAAAATTATAAAATTTGCTTCGATCAGTTACGCGGTACTTTTAAATTAGTTAGTTTATCAAAAACATGTTTGTTTTTATCCAGCACAAACAAAACTGGCCTTTATGGAATAGAATGAATGTTTGAATTTTTTTTTTAAATCGGTTAATGGCGTAGTTTTAGTACAAAAAGTCTCTAGAAGCAAGATTTTTAAAGAGAATTTTATAATAAATATCAATAAAAATGGTTATATTCTTCCAGGATGCTTTCTTCGGACTGGCTGCGCTTGTGTTCTATTAGATTATTAGATTAGAAATATCAATAAAAATGGTTATATGATCCGACTTGCTATTGATATTTTGTATCGATCAATAAATCTTGAGTTTTTTTTTAAATAGGTCCTATGAACAAAGAGGTCCTATAAAGACCTTTAAAAAAAAACTCTAGATGTTCAATGAAATTCGTGTTCATGTACCCAAAATTCAGAGTCGAGATAATCGTTCTCTCAAAATTTATTGAGGGCTCAGCGCCAAAATCGATAGAATAATGGTACCAACTCACACCATCATAACAAATGAGTTCATTCGTTAGTTGAATCAATAAATCTCCAACAAGTGTCATACATCGACTTCTGACTTCTCCTTGGTCACCAAGCTGTGGTGGCCGAGGCAGCTAAGTCATTGGATTGGTTTGTCAAAAGTCTCTGGTTCGATTCCCGTTGTGGACATTTTTGGTTTTTTGTTTGACGGATGAACTTTTTTTGCAAATGAACCTCGAGAGAATAGTTCTATCGCCCATCTCGAGCTGTGTTCTCTGCGTCCGTGAATGGTACCACTATTCTCTCGATTCGAGACCATCATTCTCTCGGACTAGCGCTGCCAGTTTTGGGTGGTAGAATGCAACCAGTTACACATTTATTTTACATAGGCTTAGAAAATCATAGCTACTGAGTTTTATTTGGAGACCTTAATGAACAGATATTACAAAACCATTATAAAAATAGTTTAAAAACATATAAGTTAATAATATAAATTACAAAAAAAAATAAAAACTTCAATAGGACAAATTCACCCTAGCTTCCTCTAGCAACATTACATCTGTATTTGTACCGTCGCCAACGGTTCATCAGGTTGGTGTTCATCCATTCCAATGTATCGCCGGGGTATAATAATTTACTTACGTATGCTTCATTCCTCGTTGGACCGCAGTGCAAGTCGTGTCATTTTTTTATTTTCAGTTTTTAGCTGAAATTAGAAAAAGAGATTGCAATTTTGTACATTTTAATTTGTAACTAGTGAAGTTACTTTGTCTTTTGTCTCATTTGAACCAGTTTAAGTGCCAAATAGGTGTGGAACAATGGCCGCATTGACGAAAGGTATGTCGCTTTCGGTATGATAAGTATAACTTTCACCATCCTAGAATATATATTCAGTAATCTTATCAGTTTATATAACGTACGAAATATGCCCGCAATCTTTGAACAATGGAGAAGATACTCGGCTTCCCGGTAGATGAATGTAGTTATAACCTGAGTCGAAAGTCCGCTTGACCGATGGGGATGCTCAGTCGTCGTGCAAAGTCATAGTGCTGTTATTGGGTCAAAGTCCGATTACGACTACTTTTCTGAGCTGTCTGGCTGAGATGTAAGCAGTATTGGACTCGCTGATGTTTAACTGTGTTGGGTTGGATGGTTGATTCAGAGATTGCTGAGTCTTTAGGTTTAAGATTATTTGCTAAACATTTGGATGTTGATAAGACCTAGGTATTTGTTTAAATATTATTGAGATTGTTATTATTCGTTTGATTTCCAGGAGTCTTCATTGTTGGAGCCAAGCGTACGGCTTTCGGCACCTTTGGAGGGGCGTTCAAGAACACGAATGCCACCCAGCTGCAGACTGCTGCGGCCAAGGCAGCCCTGGATGCTGCCGGCGTTAAGCCAGATCAAGTCGACTCGGTCAACATTGGTCAGGTGCTGGTGCTGTCGTCCTCGGATGGTGCTTTCTTGCCTCGTCACGTGTCACTGCACTGCGGAATTCCAATCGAGAAGCCGGCCCTCGGAGTGAATCGTTTGTGTGGATCTGGGTTCCAGTCGATCGTGAATGGAGCTCAGGACATCATCCTGGGTTCGGCGAAGATTTCGCTGACCGGAGGAGTGGACAACATGAGCCAGACTCCGTACACCGTGCGGGGAGCTCGTTTCGGAATTCCTCTCGGTACCAACCCAGCGCTCGAGGATGCCCTGTGGGTTGGCCTGAGCGACTCGTTCTGCAAGCTTCCGATGGCGCTGACTGCGGAGAATCTGGCTGAGCAGCACAAGATCCCTCGTGATAAGGTGGACGCCTTTGCGCTGCGTTCCCAGCAGCTGTGGAAGAAGGCCAACGACGAGGGTGTGTTCAAGAATGAGATCACGCCCTTCAAGCTGAAGGTTAAGGGCAAGGAGGTTGACTTTGCTGTCGACGAACATCCCCGTCCGCAGACTACCGCCGAGGGTTTGGCCAAGCTGCCAGCGTTGTTCAAGAAGAACGGCTGCGTTACCGCCGGAACTGCCTCCGTAAGAACTTTTCCCTCAAATCTACTATCATTCAAATATTAACACATCTAATTGCATTTTAGGGAATCTGTGACGGAGCTGCCGCCGTCATCCTGGCCTCGGAAGAAGCCGTCAAGGCGCACAACCTGACCCCACTGGCGCGCCTCGTTGCGTACAGTACCGTCGGAGTGCCGCCGGAGATCATGGGCATCGGCCCCGTTCCCGCCATCGAGAACGTCCTCAAGGTGGCCGGACTGTCCAAGAGCGACATCGATCTGTACGAAATCAACGAAGCGTTCGGCGTCCAAACCCTCGCCTGCATTCAAGCGCTCGGCCTCGACTCCAACCAGTTCAACCTGAACGGTGGTGCGATCGCGCTGGGACATCCGCTGGGAGCGTCCGGATCACGCATCACCGGTCATCTGGTGCACGAGCTGAAGCGCAAGAACCTGAAGCGTGCCATCGGATCGGCCTGCATCGGAGGCGGACAGGGTATTGCGCTGCTGCTGGAGTCGGTTTAGATTTGTTTTTTTGTTTGTACTCAGGGGTGGTTTCACTGCAAGCATTTTCTTGAAAGTCGTGTTTTTAGCGACGAATTTTCATATTTATCGTAATAAAGAAGATATTTTTCTAACTGTAAAGTTGATGATTTTCATTCAGGTTCAAATATTCGTTTGCAAAATGTGATTTCAGCAAAGAATTTTCCGATTCCATATTGAAAAAGAGGAGAACTAAAATGAAAAAATGTGGAACCTAAAATAGTGTGCCTTATAAAATTTTAAGTAGTAATCTTTACACTTAAAACTCGATTCTTATTTAAAATAGTAGTTTATGCAACAAGTTACAAAAAGAATATTTATTCTGCACGAGTCGTACAGCGAGTTGAAAAATTCGACGAGTGCTGAATAAATCAAGTATTGCCACGAGTTAAATATTTTTTTTTGTATTTCCTTAAAAAACACCCTTTTAATTGAACTTTAACTGAAATGTCCATGTGTTTATTCAAATCACATTAAAAAAACTCACTTTCCAATACAATTGTTGAAAAGTTCTACTACCTTCATCTAGGGCGAATCGGGATACATAGGGAGAATTGGGACAGCTGTTTTAGCTTTGTTACTGCTGAACATTTGAATGTTTTTGATTGGTTTCGGATATAACAGATCCAGAACAACAAAAAATGTGTATCGTTTTCCAAATTTCAAGCTTTTAAGTGCTTCAAAAACCCTATTCAGACTGTAGTCCCGATTCACCCCAGTTGATGGTACTGCTTATATTTTTGTACAGAATTTATAATTGTTTTCAATATTATGTATGTTTTGATAATTTTACATTTCCTGTCCGGTCTGCATTTTAAAGCAACATTTAATAATGATTATTTTAAAATAATCAATTTTTTAAAACTATTTTTAATATTGAAAACAGTGGCATTTTTTTCAAAGCTAATTATTAAATCCAAGATATATTTGTATATAGATACAAAGAAATATTATTAACCCAAAATTTTAAAATCTTTTAATTTGAAGATGTGTTGATGGAAAGAAGAACGAAAATATTTATTTAGATTGATTATGGAAGTATTTGTAGTGCCACTATTTTCAGCTGAAGACATTTTTTTTAATGTTTCCATGCGGTCCGCAATTCTTAGACAAATATGGCACGCGAGGTTCAGCTGGCTGAGTACAGTCCAGACTCGATTATCAAAAGCTCTTGGAAAAATTTCACTTTGGCTAAACGAATCAGGATTTTTTCGTTGTCTTATTTTTGGTTGTCGAGTTTGAAGTATCACCCCTTAACTACTTTAAATTGATTTAGAATTTTTAATTCCAAGATGACGATGATTAAACATTGATTTTTGTTTTTATAATTTTATACACGGATAGAAATCCTATAGGCAAATCCGGTAACTCTATGTTTTTGAATTCGTAATTATTGAAATGGTTCCAAAATCGTCAACATTTTTTCCGATTTCAAACAACAATGATGTGGAAACCGAAATTTGGACAATTTTTTTTTTCGAAAAACGTAGTTTTGTGAAAATTTTGAGTTTATTAAAAACTTGTATTATTACTTTCAAAATGTATGAAAAAATCCCAATCATTTGACACCCTAATGTAAAAAAACTAAAATATTGAGTACCGTCGGTGTCAGTGGGTCAAAAAACGATACACCTCTCGTAGTTTTTTAATAACAAAAACAATTTAAATAACATCGAAAATCTATCAAAGTAGATTTGTTCTTAGATAGTTGACTAAAATTTTCCCAAAATATGGTGGATTTTGATGAACACTACCTTAAATACCAATAGTTTGAAAATTTACCCAATCTCACCCCTTAGAGGGGGTGATATTGGGTCAAATGAAACTAAAATGATGTTCAAATACAACGATATGGTAAAAAAAAGTCATCCAACAGTGTTTCTTGTTCGAGGGAATCGTATTGACATGCTATAATGTTTGAAGTAGAGATTTTCAAACATTTGGGTAGTTTTCGGGCAATTCCAACAAAAATATTAGAAAAATGATTTTTCGAGAGGTTTTTGGTCAAAAACGTACCTCAACTTTGAACAGCTGCCAAAATAACAGGATTTGTTCTAGGAACGAGATATTTTCAGTGAAGTCATCTTAAGATGTCCCCTACACAACCCTTTTAACAGAATTTAGTTTCATTGAGAAGAATCTGAGAAATGGTAAAATTCGTAAAAAATCACTTTGACCCAATCTCACCCCCCAGACCCAATGTCACCCCCACTGACGGTATGTTTTTTCGAAAATACGTAGTTTTGTGATTTTTTTTAGTATTTTTAAAATTTGTTGTTAAACTTTCGAAGTGAATGAAAAATCCCGATTAATTGATACCCATATTGGAAAAAAAAACTGAAATTTAGAGTCTTTTTTTGAAAATACGTAGTTTTGTGATTTTTTGTAACAAACTGAAATGTTGAGTATTTTTCAAAAATACGTAGTATGTATTTTTTTAGTATTTAAAAAAATTTAGCTTTCGAAATGTATGAAAAAATCACGACTGTTTGATACCCATAGTACAACAACAATAATTTGTTTCAAAGATTTATGAGTATCGTTCTTCCAAAAGCAAACCTTAACCCTCTACAACCTAACCCCGCCTTTAGACGGGCTTCGATCTAAAAAATCGCCAAAAATCAATTTTCCAACCGATTTTTGATCTTGAAAAAGCATTGGAAAGAAGAACTCTTAAAATTTTAGAAAATTTCAGGGTTGAAATTTTAACTTGTTTTATGTGACTTTGCCAATGTTTTTAAAAACGTAATTTTTTTAGGGTTCAACTTTGGCTGTGTTTTTTACTAACATTTCCTATATTTTCAGTGAAAAGAAGTATGCAGTAATTTTTGTAGTGTCCCAGACTATGCCTCCACGCATTTTTTTGCAATTTAAATGATGATGGTGCGATTCTATAGCAGAAAATGTGAAAAACATGCAAAAAATTGAAAAAGTGGCTGTGAAAACATGACAAAATTAGATAGGCGAAATGTAATTATATTAGGTGGTAGAGCAGGCCAAATACTACCAAAAACAAATATAAACCAAACAAGATAAATGCAAATTAAAATACTAAAAATGAACCAAGAAAAACATAAAACAAGAGAAGTAAAGTTTTTCGTAGAACAAAAGTTGCTCAAAATGACCTCCTGAACACGGGAAAAATAAATATTTTCGAAAAAAGAATTTGGGCAGTAGAGGGTTAAACCTTTCTTTTTTTAAGAAAGGCAAAAAACATGATTTTTTATTCACGATTCGATTCAGTTTCGATTTCGATTCAGTCCCATACAAACCGTCGGATAGTCGAACTTCGGATAATTCGGATAAACGAGTCTGGACCACTACCTTTGAGTCTTGATTCTTTAACTAGACTATTCAGATTGTAGACAAACCAAAAGAATAAATAAAAATAAATAAATAAACAAGAAGAAACTGTTTAATGTATTTTAAAAGCAAACTTTCTCGTAATATGTTGGTCAAATCAAAAGCAAAAATGGCAAACAGTTTAAAAAAAAAACAATAACTGATAAAAATACTTTACCAATATACATCGTACGGCAAGTAAACTCACACTCATACCATTCTGCCCAGCTATGGACGGTGAAGAGTTAGATTTGATCCACCTTTTTATGTACACTCTATGAAGAAAATAAAATTTAAATTTCATATTTTAGTTGAATTTCCATCGATAAAATCGTACGTTTAATGGAATTTTCAGTGAACAGTTAAATAATAAAACAATTAGGTCTTATTTAAGGTAAGTTTTGTTTGGAAAGCAACAATATCGCAAACATTCTTAAAATCCACACGAATGAACAAAATCTGCTGCAACAAATCACTGCAAAAGTGAGAAGGAAACCACAAAAGAAAATCCTGCAAAAAAAGTAAGACATGCATGCAATTTTTCATCGCTGGCACTTGCATAACCTCCAGGTCGCCCAGCCAGCTCAGTATTATCACTCTTAAGTCATATCGATTTTGCAGGATTTTAACACCTCCACCAATCCAATACACAATCCACTCCCACGCAAGTTTCAATTTTTTTTCTCGAGTAATTCTTCTCTTTCTGGAGGCCATTTAGCACCTTTTTTCTGCATTCAAGTGGTGCTGCGATTCCATGCTAGGTTAAAAATCTATACGTCGCGGGTTCGAGTCGCAAAAGCAGCTTCAGAGCATCTTTTGAATACCATTCCAAAGAGAACGATACAATCCTTCGCAGCATTCATCTCTCAATTCCATCGATTCTTCGCAACCGGCTGATCGTGACTGGTCTGAAGAGCGACGCGTCACTAATGATCGTCCGACGACGAAGGAATCTTCACGACGACGACGACGACGAACTGCTGAGGGTGAGGTAATCTGTGATCGCGCTCGTCGTCGTCGTCCTACCCTCGGCAGACCGATCAGATGGAGATCACTTTTGGTTTCGTTTAGGAGAGGAGTGGTTTGGAGCTCTCCCGCTCTCACGATAGAGAAAGAACGAATGAGAGGGAGAGCATAAAATAAACAATTTATGCACGTCTGGTACGATAGCCGGTATGTGGATCTCCAATGCTGCCGCTGAACATACGAACTTGTGTATGTTTTATACTAACTTGTGAGTATATCTTGAAGAAATTTTTAAGCAGTAGCGTAGGATTCATTATAAGTTAGTTTTTAGTTTTAAGTTTTAAGTTTTAAGTTTTAAGTTTTAAGTTTTAAGTTTTAAGTTTTAAGTTTTAAGTTTTAAGTTTTAAGTTTTAAGTTTTAAGTTTTAAGTTTTAAGTTTTAAGTTTTAAGTTTTAAGTTTTAAGTTTTAAGTTTTAAGTTTTAAGTTTTAAGTTTTAAGTTTTAAGTTTTAAGTTTTAAGTTTTAAGTTTTAAGTTTTAAGTTTTAAGTTTTAAGTTTTAAGTTTTAAGTTTTAAGTTTTAAGTTTTAAGTTTTAAGTTTTAAGTTTTAAGTTTTAAGTTTTAAGTTTTAAGTTTTAAGTTTTAAGTTTTAAGTTTTAAGTTTTAAGTTTTAAGTTTTAAGTTTTAAGTTTTAAGTTTTAAGTTTTAAGTTTTAAGTTTTAAGTTTTAAGTTTTAAGTTTTAAGTTTTAAGTTTTAAGTTTTAAGTTTTAAGTTTTAAGTTTTAAGTTTTAAGTTTTAAGTTTTAAGTTTTAAGTTTTAAGTTTTAAGTTTTAAGTTTTAAGTTTTAAGTTTTAAGTTTTAAGTTTTAAGTTTTAAGTTTTAAGTTTTAAGTTTTAAGTTTTAAGTTTTAAGTTTTAAGTTTTAAGTTTTAAGTTTTAAGTTTTAAGTTTTAAGTTTTAAGTTTTAAGTTTTAAGTTTTAAGTTTTAAGTTTTAAGTTTTAAGTTTTAAGTTTTAAGTTTTAAGTTTTAAGTTTTAAGTTTTAAGTTTTAAGTTTTAAGTTTTAAGTTTTAAGTTTTAAGTTTTAAGTTTTAAGTTTTAAGTTTTAAGTTTTAAGTTTTAAGTTTTAAGTTTTAAGTTTTAAGTTTTAAGTTTTAAGTTTTAAGTTTTAAGTTTTAAGTTTTAAGTTTTAAGTTTTAAGTTTTAAGTTTTAAGTTTTAAGTTTTAAGTTTTAAGTTTTAAGTTTTAAGTTTTAAGTTTTAAGTTTTAAGTTTTAAGTTTTAAGTTTTAAGTTTTAAGTTTTAAGTTTTAGTTTTAGTTTTTAGTTTTAGTTTTTAGTTTTAGTTTTTAGTTTTTAGTTTTAGTTTTTAGTTTTTAGTTTTTAGTTTTAGTTTTTAGTTTTTAGTTTTTAGTTTTTAGTTTTTAGTTTTAGTTTTTAGTTTTTAGTTTTTAGTTTTTAGTTTTTAGTTTTTAGTTTTTAGTTTTTAGTTTTTAGTTTTTAGTTTTTAGTTTTTAGTTTTTAGTTTTTAGTTTTTAGTTTTTAGTTTTTAGTTTTTAGTTTTTAGTTTTTAGTTTTTAGTTTTTAGTTTTTAGTTTTTAGTTTTTAGTTTTTAGTTTTTAGTTTTTAGTTTTTAGTTTTTAGTTTTAGTTTTTAGTTTTTAGTTTTTAGTTTTTAGTTTTTAGTTTTTAGTTTTTAGTTTTTAGTTTTAGTTTTTAGTTTTAGTTTTTAGTTTTTAGTTTTTAGTTTTTAGTTTTTAGTTTTAGTTTTAGTTTTAGTTTTTAGTTTTTAGTTTTTAGTTTTTAGTTTTAGTTTTAGTTTTTAGTTTTTAGTTTTTAGTTTTTAGTTTTAGTTTTTAGTTTTTAGTTTTAGTTTTAGTTTTTAGTTTTAGTTTTTAGTTTTAGTTTTTAGTTTTAGTTTTTAGTTTTAGTTTTTAGTTTTAGTTTTTAGTTTTTAGTTTTTAGTTTTTAGTTTTAGTTTTTAGTTTTTAGTTTTTAGTTTTTAGTTTTTAGTTTTAGTTTTTAGTTTTTAGTTTTTAGTTTTTAGTTTTTAGTTTTTAGTTTTTAGTTTTTAGTTTTTAGTTTTTAGTTTTTAGTTTTTAGTTTTTAGTTTTTAGTTTTTAGTTTTTAGTTTTAGTTTTTAGTTTTTAGTTTTTAGTTTTTAGTTTTAGTTTTTAGTTTTTAGTTTTTAGTTTTTAGTTTTAGTTTTTAGTTTTTAGTTTTTAGTTTTTAGTTTTTAGTTTTTAGTTTTTAGTTTTTAGTTTTTAGTTTTTAGTTTTTAGTTTTTAGTTTTTAATTTTTAGTTTTTAGTTTTTAGTTTTTAACTTTTCAGAAATTACCAAAACAACGACGCTACTGCGCTCATATCAACCCATATGATCGCCACAAACGTGCTCGTATGTGTTTGGGTTAAAGCTTTTTAAGGTCTCCTTTCGGCCCGTCGATGGAATTTTGCGTTTTTTTCCAAACTTTTCGCCCAGAGCGCGATCCACAACAAACCCGCTCCAAACTCGCTGAGCAGCCTGCGCCGACTTCAACCAGCTCAGCTGAGTTTGAACACTCCGTTGAGACCTCCACCGCCACAACAGTTCGGCAGTTCGGTATCGACCGTCGTTGCATGCGCCAGGTGCTGGTGCTGTGGTTTTTTGTGATCTGAAGTTCTGGCCTTTTCGGCAGGACCTCGCGTAGAGAATTCGCGAACGCGCGCACGGATTGTTTTGCGGTCAACCGCGTGGGGTTCGTCGCTTGCGGTGCTAAAGTCTCTTTTCGTTTTTGCGATCCTCCGCGATCCACTCAGGTGTGATTTGTGATGTGCTGTTAAGTGTACGGCGCTGTTTCATAATTCCTTGTGTTTTTGTGTACCTTTGGTTGATCGCGCGCGAGCGCAAATCTTCGCATAAATCGCGCAGCTTTTTTATTGTGATTGAAGAGATTTGGATGTTTTGATTTGGCGGAGCTTTTTAGTGAAGATTTTTTTTTTCGGAGGAGTCACACGTGTGGGGCGCATCTGCTGACCGGTTCGTGTTAATTGGACGCCACCGCACCCCGCCTCGGGCTGGGCTGCCAGGCCTCTGTAATTGGCCACCGTCGAGTTTTGTGTGCAGTTGAGCAGTGTAAGTGCATACGATGATTTACAACAGTTGTTGACCAATTACGAGAAAGGCCGTTTGGCAACACACGGATTGACACCGTTCTGGCCTGGGGATGGCCCGCCGGTGTGAAATCGAACAATCGCAATCAATACACGTTCAAACATTTGATGCCCAATCCGGGCTGAACTAGCGGAGAAGTGTGCTAAATCCGAGAAAGGTGGAATTATTAAAACCGAAAAAGATAGATAAAAACAGCACAAATCAACACAAACAAAAAAAAAGGAAACATGAGAAATAGAGAGGAAAATGGGGTGCATCGGTGCTGCTAAAGTTTGAAGCCGGGGTGGATGGATGGAAAATAGAGCCGGGTTTGGGAAGGAAACGTCGGTGGTGCAGTAAAACTAGTATTTTGGAACGGCTCTCCGAATCGTGTCGGAGGAAATCTTGGACGAGCGTGCGATACTGGTGGTTGGACTTCTTTGGCGTGAGAAAACAAAAAAATAAAAAAAGGTTGGAATTTGGCTGCGAAAATTAAGGATCGGAAGCGGATTGTGAATTGCAGGTTAGAGATGAATCAAATACTTTATTGCTGAAATAAAAACTGAACTTTAGCAGTAAAAATTTAATGTCTGCAGTAAGGTGAATATTATTTTTGGTGAGTCCCTCCACACCATATTTTCTAAAAAGCTAGACGTAAAATATGCAGAATTTTATTTTTTCCCAGAATTTTAACAGAAGCATAATTGTTATGTTGTGGGCAGAATTTTGTAAAACTTTATGCTACAATATTTTGATAATTAAATTTTAAATTCAAAATTTAGTTGTTTTGCTTCGCTCCTCAAACTCCAACCTATGGAATTTGATTAATTTTACCTTTAATGCCAATCGATTGAAAATTGACTCAATACGTTTTCTTAAGATGTCTCCTACACAACACTTTAAACCAGGGGTGAAAAAAAAAATAAAACCAGTGCAAAAGTGTTGTGGCAACATTTGTAGAAAAAATGTTTCAAGAAATTTTCACAATCTTTATTCTGTACTTTCATACACATACCCTAGGTGGCGAAGTACTTGCAGAAAAAAACTAGTTTTGGTACTAGCAATAGTGGTTGATAGCTAGATTATGTCAACTTCGTTTTGTTCGTAAAAAACTTTTTAAAAACATGAAATGGTTACAAAACATGTACTTTGAAAAAAAATCACTTTTATGGTTTTATCTTCAACAATAACAATTTTGATTTATTTTCAATGCTGTGAAAATAAATTCCCAGAACATAGTTTATTTTCTTAAGTAGGTTTGTAAACAAAACTTTCAGGTTTTAAAAGTTTTCTGTGACTCTCAAAATTTTCAAATCATTCATTTTAATCAAATAAGTGATTTAAAATGTTATGCTCCTATTTACATTTTCTTCCATGTAAATTCCACATCTACGTAACACTGATCGCTAATGTAAAATCAAATTTAATTTTGTTGTGCAATTCCTTCCCTTTAAAATCTTTTGAAAATAAGGAAGCAAACAATACATTACTAACAAAGAAAAATATAAGGGTAATTGAATTCGATTACTATTATTACTTTTGATCTTTAAAAATAAGGCATTTTTAGAATATTTCAGTATTTTTCCAGAGTGATGAGTTAATCATGATATATGACAACTCGTTTTGATGGTTCCCTAATATATTTTAATTTTTCAGGTTGAATATTCAATGGAACTTATAATTTCTTTTATTTTTCTGCCGAAAGATTGCAAAATATTTATGAATTTTCTTTAAATATTTTTATACTAATTTTTGCTTTCCGATTTGTTCTTGAATAATACTTTGAAAATTTCGTTGCAGATTATATTATTTTTACCATTTGATATTAAATGAAACTTTTGAAAAGGGAGACGAAAACTTTTATAAATGCTAAATGTCGCAGAGAATTCAAGTTATTTTAATCATTTCGGCCAGAAAAGACCGTTATTTTTTTGGATTTGGAATTAGAAAATTAAATATAATATTGATGAAATGAAAGCAAATCAGAGATAAATGTTTTGCTATATTAGTCGAATATTGAAATAAACTAATTAATAAATGAACATGCCCATATGCCATGCCCTACATTTATTTTTGCAATATCGTCATTCCTGAACGACGAAATAGCCTACTTTTCTGTACCAAAAATAACAAAATCGAATAACAACACTTTTCTAAATATATGCTAAAAAGTTCTACTTTTCAGCACTGAAATGGGTTCTGGAAAGTTGAACTTTTCAGCACTTGTTTCGAAAAGTAACACTTTTCAACATTTTTTTGATATAAACGATTTATTGACAAAATACATGAAAGTTTGACTGAAAATTCCACTCAATGGGTGTTTTTCGGAATTGCAAAAAATGTTGTATGGAACTCGTTGCAAAACTTGATTTTTTCAACACTCTTCGTGCTGAAAGAATCCTCCTTTTGAAGCTTGTTGCATAAAGTACTATTTGAACGGAATTGGTCAAGAAAATCTAAAGTGAATGCAAAAATAATATTAAATGAAGCATAAATAGTATTTTCTGTAATCATTACATAAACTTTAAGGTTATTTTTGAAATTTTGAGTTTTGAAAATAAGGCTTCCTTTTAAATTTAAAGTTTTGAGCGTGAAAAATCATTAAGCCTAGCAATTATCAATGAAAAGTTCTGCTTCAATAGATAAATTGTTGAACATTGTAAATCGTTTATTTTGTTCCAAGAGATTTATTTTAATTTTTCAAAAACAGAAATAATAGGAAAATGTTAATAAATTCTAAACCATATTGCAAATTTATAACAGCTGCATAACTGGCGTCATGATAATTTCGTGTTACTCATTCAAATAAAATACCTTGAAATTTGAAATTCTTCGATTTTTTTACCTGGTTTTTCAAATTTATTTTATATGTCGATTGAACCTTAAAAACTTGTAGACAGATTTTTTTTAATCATTAAAAAAAATATTCCAGGGAAACTTAACTAAATTATTAACTAGTTTAATTGCATTGAATAAACATATTCCATTCAATTAAGAGTCTGAAGAGCCAGTCGTTGAAAAATTCCCGCTAGCAGAGCTGAACTTGAGAAATTGAAAAATCCGCAAAAAAAAAAAACACTTTTACCCAATCTCATCCCCAGATAGATCCAATGTCATCCCAACTGACAGTATTGAATTTCTTCTGTTTTTATTTTTTCTCCTTTTAGGTTGATTATGTTAAAAAGAGGTTCTTTTCGAAAAAATATTAAAAAATTATGTTAAGCATCGGGATAATTTTTCAGTCAAATAGTGCACTTTTCGATTTTTAACAATTTTTTTTAAATTTTGGGATCGTAGATCCGAATTAGACCAGGAAAGGGAAAAAATATCAAAAACTAATGATATTTTGTAGTTTTTTTATTGCTTGAGCACAGTTTTAACAATGTATTTCTAAAGCATTTTGTCATACTCCTCGTTTAAAAATATTGATTTTTTTTTGGAAATTTGAATTGAAGTTTTCTTTTTTTTACGCTAGAATTATTTTCTAAAATCATCCAAAAAATCCGTTTGGATGCAAATTAGATAGCAACCTTAATTATGATTTTTTGATAAAAATTACTGTTATTTTTTCAATTTGAAAGTTTTGTTTTCAAGTTCGTTATGTTCAGCTTTAGCAACCAAATCGTCGCCGTCGTGCTAACTTGTCGCACGTGCATTTTGGGCCAAACTGAGTTAAGAACGCCATTTTGAGCAGCTAACAATGACTCACCTTTTGACCTTTACAGATCCCAACAATTCGATTTCAATCCTGAGATAATCAATAAAAACCGAAAAAACTCCGCGGATTTTTGTCGCTCTCTATGAAAGAAGTTTCAATCTTGTCGTGCTATCTTGTCACTCCCTGTAAATTGACGTAGTGCGACAATTGGCCAAAGGGATTTCAGGTCAGAACGCGTTTGACGCACGTACAAGTTAGAATACCGTAAACATTTGTAATTATAACTCGGGACTCCAGCAACCAACTTCAACCAAAATTCGGGACAATGTACAGAATGGTCAGCCAAACAAAACGTGTTTGTTATTGTTTACATTGCGTGCTCTAGTTTTTGTTTGCTCAATGTCAAACATTAAAATGCATTTTTCTCGGCACGTCGAAATGGCGGGTTGGACAAGATAGCACGACGACGTCGAAATTATAGAAGAATTTGTTGGAAAGGAAAGACTAAACTAATGCTTCCAGCGTTGAAGATAGCACAGTTGAAAAAAAAAATTCAGAGTTCGCTGGAGCATAATTTTATTTTATTTTTTTTAGGCTATAATTTATGCTATTTGACTTATTTTAGCTTAAAATGTGTGAACGAATATTTTTGTCATTTTTTTTTAAATTGAAATTCTCGAAAACCGTATAACCGCCATTTATGCATAAATTAAAGGCAAAAAGCTCCTTCTCCATCTCCAACAATAACTACCATACAAAGTAGCTGATAAATAGCTGACTCCGGCTTCTCTGATTTTTCCGACTTTAAAAGTACCAGACTCCATCGACTACGACTTTTGAGATGCTCATTTTCAATCTCGTTTTTTTTTACCGTGTACGGTCGCGTACTGTTCTAGCAGATAATTTTTCAAATAACTGCCATTAATAAATCGTTGCTGCACATATGTTGTAAATTATGATTGCCCGTCTGGCTCACCTCCCTCTTTGATGATGCTCCACTCCAACAACAACTGGTTGTTAAAGGTGGGTGGCCGGGCCATCTGTGGGTTTGCTTTTGCTTTTAACAACCAGAAATTTTTGGGGCACCTTGGCATACGCATTGAAAAATAGTGGAAAACCCACGTGTTCGTGCTGTGTTTGTGCTCCATTTTTGTTTGCTGGCTAATGATTGTGTAATGTGCAATGGTGAAGACAGCAGATTTTTTTTGTTGGTTTGGTCCAATTAAATTTACTGCTAGCTAGAATTGCTCTGAAAGAGGTGTCTAATAGTGCTTAATTGTTTTCTCTCGAATTTCTGTTATCGATTGATTTCTGCTCTCAAAATCGGCGGACACTGAGAACGAGTCTAACGGGAGCTTGAAATTGGTGCTTTTAATCGAGCGTTGTGCATAACTATCAGTCAATCGGCTAATTGCTGGTATGGTTTACCATAAAAAAAACGTTTAAAATAATGTTGGGGTATTTGCATCCATAAATTTAATTGACTTTTTTTTCTCCAATCTCAAATATCCGTTCAGGAAAATCGTGATTTAAACGCTTCTATCTTCTTAAGTGATGACTTTGTCGAATCTGCTTAATAACCACGCGACATTGATCTACTAAATTGCTTAAAAGGTTCGTGCACGATGACACCTCAACGAAAGCCGATTGCATCATGTGTCAATGCCAATCGTTCACATCTCTTTCCTATTAAAAGTCGCGATTCTCTGGAGTTTTGTTAACAATTTACAACAAATGTAATTTTTTTTTTATTTTATAAAAAAAATTTATTGTTATTTTGTTTAAATTGTTCTTAATTATAGAGTTTGTATACCAAACAAACAAAAAACATTATTTATTCATGAAAAATTAAATAAAAAACAATATTTCATAAGAATTTTAGACTTAGAACACCGATCCAACCAAGAGATAGCACATCTTCCACCAACCGTCGTCGTCGAAATTAAGAGCACGCGTGCACGACTTTGCAGCAATAAGCGCTTTCAAGCTTTCCGCGCTTTGACGGTGACGATGACCTTCCGGAGCGCATTTTTGGTACGTCCATTCAGATGCCAATCTTGCCGCCGCCGTCGCCGCTGGTTTTGGGATTCACCTGGATTGTACGCGGCAAATTAAAAAAGGTACTGAGAGGATTAGGTAAACAAACATTACCTTTCGGCTTGCCATTGAATGCTGCTTGAAAAGTGATGGTGGTTAGATTGAACTTTTGTGGCTTGGAAAGATCATGTCAATACATTTGAATAAAAGCGCAAGAAGGATGATCTGCGACGGATTTGGTTCGGGATGATGAACTAGGAAGACGAGACCTTCAATTTTAATTGGTCGATTAGCATTTATGGTAATTAGGTTTTTTTTTGCCTGAACTGTATGGCATCAATATGGCACCTTGAAGCTTTTACAGTTTTCGATAATGACAAATTGGAAGTTGAACCCACGACTCTTTGATTGTGTACTACTGATACCATAAGTCTTACTTATTTATGTTTATACAAGTTATCAAAGAATTTAGACAATAATTATTATTTTTGAGGCAACATATTTATTTCAATTCTAATATCTCTGAGAATTTTAAGGGATCAGGGACAGCAGACAGATTGCAGAAAACAATGTTTCTTCAGACATTCCTAATTTAAACTTTTATATAATATTCAACTTTTGTAAAAATATATCTAGAAAAATCCATCTTTTTTGACAACATCCATTGTTTAAAAATATTGAAAATATGAAGATTATGATCGATTCGGTGTGTTTGTCAAACCAATAAAAATATTTAAGTTCTTAAAAAAGTATCAATTTCATCAAAATGTACACTCAAAACTGGGCAGCGCCAGTCCGAGAGAATAATGGCATTGAGACAAGAGAATAGTTGTACCGTTTACGGACATTGAGAACACAGCTCGAGATGGGCGAGAGAATTATTCTCTCGAGGTTCATTTGCACAAAAAGTTCATCCGTCAAAACAAAAAAACCAAAAGTGTCGATTACGGGAATCGAACCCGAGATCTTTGACATATTAACCCAATGACTTAACTGCCTCGGCCACTACAGCTTGGTGACCAAAGAGTGGTCAGATGTCGATGTATGACACTTGTTGGAGATTTATTGTTTCAATTAACGAATGAACTCATTTGATATGGTGGTGTGAGTTGGTAGAATTATTCTCTCGATTTTGGGGGGAGGGAACGATTTTCTCGACTCGGAATTTTGGGTGTAATGTTTTCAAAACATAAATTTGTGTTGATTTTAAAACATTAGACAATTTGCAAATTTATGTTAAATTTTGCATCCTTGAGCAATTCTCTACGAAATTGGCCGATTCCGATCATTTTTATTTTTTGCATTTTTTAATTTGGCTCAAACTTTGTGGTTAGCCTTCCCTATGACCGAAGAAGCCATTTTGTCATTGGTTTACCCATACAAGTCTTCATACAAGCTGGCAGCTGTCCATACAAAAATGGTAGGTTAATATTAGAAAATCGGTAACTTTTGAATGAATTATCTGATCAATTTGGTGTCTTTGGCAAAGTTGTAGGTATTGTCGAGGACTATTCAGAAAGAAATAGGTACACGGAAAAATTGCCAAAATCCGTATTTTTTTATTTTCGAGGGTTTTTTTTTTAAATATGTTTTAAGGGACCGAATCTCGCAACTTTTGAGCCATAGAGAAGTATGATCAAAAATTTAACCGCCGAGTTATGATTTTTTGATAAAATAGTGATTTTTGGAAAACATTGAAATTTTATACATGACATTTTTTTGACCTAAATTTTTTATGTAAAATTGAATTTGTAAACGAAAAGTACTCTACAGATTTTTTGATGAAGGGCTTTGATTTTCAATGCTAAAAAAAGAAAAATTCGTGAAATTTTCCGATCTTCGCTAAAACAACATTTTCAAATTTGTTGAATCAAAACTAACATTTTAAAAGGTTCAAAATTTCAACGCTACGCCCTTTTTTAATTTGTATTTGTAATTTTTTGGGAAATTGAGTCATAGGAAAGGCCTCCACAAAGTTTGAGCCAAATAAAAAAAAATCAAAAAACATCCATTTCCGGTCTTGGTAGAGAATTGTCAAAAGAAGTAATTTTGCATAATTAGTTTTTCCATACAAGTCTTAATACAATTTTGGGAGCTGGTCATACAAAATGGGAGACGGGATTTTCTGATCGATTTGAAGTCTTCGGCAATGATGTAGGTGATGATTAGGACTTGTCATAAGAAAGGTACACGGAAAATAAACCGATTTTTATTGAAGTTTTATCACTTAAAATTAAATTCCCAAATAAACATTTTTAATGTAACGTTGAAAAATCTGGTTCAGGAGATTTGATTTTTTGAAAAAAAAAAATGAACAATTTTCTATGAGGCGAGGTGAGTATTTCAGAAACTTATCGCACTAAATTGCAACACATTTTCTCAGCTTTTCAAGAATATTTTTCAAAGGTGCTTTTCTTTCAAAAAGTATTTTTAAAATGCAAAATATGAAAAAACGAGGGTGTATACCTAAAAGTAGCTATAACTTGAAAACGGTACATTTCATTAAAAAATGTGTAGTACTTTTCGATTGCAAATTCGATTTTGCTTGAAAAAAATAAAATAATTATTTTGTACAGGTTTTAGATATTTTCCTGAAAACACGATTTTTCAGAAATACAGATCCCCTAAACCAGATTTTTTACACAATATGACTCAGAAGATGTCTTTTTGAGTTCTCTAAAATATATAAAAACTACCGAAAATTAAAAAAAAAACCAATTTCGGGAATTAAAGCTTTAGAGATAAAAAGGTTAAAAAATCGGATTTTTCCGTGTACCTGTTTATTTCGAAAAACCTTAATCATAATCGATCAGAAGATCCCTTCTAATGATAAAGAATTTCATACATTTACATACTAATTTTGTATGACCAGCCCCCAAAATTGTATGGAGACTTGTACGAAAAAAATGCTTCTTTTGACATGGAAAAAGTTTCATCCAAATCAATAAATGAAAATTAAAAAATCGCGAATAAATTGCGGAATCGTAGAGAACTAACCATAAAGTAATTCATTTAAAAAATAAGTATTTGATAAATTTCAAATACTTTTCTGTTAAATTTTGCTTTTTTTGGAAGTGTTGGCAAAAATGAAGAAAGTTTCCCAGATTTTGGCTTTAGTGGTTTAAAATTAAAGTTTAAAATTGCTAAATTTGCTTGAAAATGTTCTCAGTAAAAAAAACTGCTACGAAACAAATCAAGATGAGGATTATGTGCTAGAAAAGTATTTATTCACAGAGTGTCTCATTCTTTTAAATCTGTCGCATCGTGAAATAACTCTAGCTGAAAAAATCAAATATCTATAAAACATAAAACCAAAGGGTATCAATGATGACTATTTTATTTTAATTTTGAGCTTGTCGATACTGTGAACTTCAAACTCAACAAGCAGTTCAAAAGCTTTTTCAGCTCATAACAACTCATCAACCAGCAGAGAAGGACACCAATCACCTTCATCAAATTTATACTTTCAATGCCACATTAAATTTATCATCCTAACACACTACGTTCTTTAAACTTGGGGTCATTTACATCATAAACTGTACCGGACCGTAAGAAATCAAACGTTACGACCCGCATAGAGAAAAATTACAGCCCAAACAAACATTTATCATTCTACAGCATTTTTTCGCTCCGTGGAACAACATCACCACAGTTTAATTTACTCCAAAGATGGTCTTTCGGTGAGTAGCTGCCGGTGCACACAGGTTGAGCGAACTACACGATTTGTCATCGGGCAGATTAGAGCCCAACTGTACCATAAATTCCAGCAGCAGCACTGGCACTAGGCCATGGCTCGAGCAGTTCTTGAAACAACCGCAAATAAATATGCGAGCAATTATTCCGGCCATTACTTTACACTTTAACTTTTCCAATCTGCATGCGAGCACCGTCGTCGTCAAGTCAAGTCAAGTTGGTAGTAAAAAGTTCGTTGATGACTGCACTTCTTAGTGGTGCGTAGTAGAACCGAACCTGCCCAAGATCTGAACCAGCTGAACTGCAGTCTGCACTAGAAACAGTCCTCCACGCAGAGATATCGCGCCGACTTCAGCCGGTTGATTTATTCTCCAAAGCTAGTTGGGGTACACGGGCAGGCCATTAAAATGACGAATCTACAGCGTCGCTGTTGCCGAAGGTAGAACCAAAGGGCAGCACTGAAGAGCCGCCACCAAACCGGGCCCCCCGTTTTAGGACCACTTCAGAACTATCGTACTTTCAACAGGTTACGGAGGGGTAACTGTCCGGCATACCGCATGCAGTGCCCCAAGGCACCACAGAATTAATAAAAAACGCAACGATTGCAAAATGCTCGCACCGAAATATGTTGCACCACATACCGTACATATATGCATTACTCGAAAAAATAAATAAATGCAAAGCTCTGTGCAGCGTACACCTACTTACGACCTACTGCGGCATCGTCGTCGGGGTAACCTTAAAGCTATTAAATTTAGATTTGTGCTCTGGAAGCCCTTTTTTCGGGGAGGGGTCCACAAACCACACCGCACTTCAACCTGGCGAAACTATGAAAACATTATCGGTGATTTTGGGGGGTACGAGGGACTATGGAAATGTTGGCATAAGGCTTTGATTTATGCTTGATTGTGGTGAGCTAGTCTGTGTGAACTTGGCTCAAACTGGTATGAATCACTCCGGTGCAATGTTTCGTTAAATTCTTAGACAAATGCAGAATGACTAATGGTTCTGCATTTTTAATTAGTTGTTGGCGTTGGTTGCGTTCTAGAAAGTGTTTTTTTCCAGACCGGTATAAAATCTCATATGTAATTTCGTCAATTTTGAGGTAATGATGCTGTTTGGTTCGAAATCATGTAAACTATCAGAAAACCCAATAAAATTTAGTACTTTGCTCTAGAAAACCGGAAAAAATCCACTTTTTTGGGAGGCTTTCTTGCAATTTTATGGTATTTTCAATAAAAAAAATCTGCTGAGAATTTAACATTGTTAGATAAAGTAATTTTGGCCGTTTAAAATATTTGTTTAGATTATTTCCCACGACTCTTGCCAAAGTTGAGGGAAGGGGAAAAATAATAAAAGGCAAACAAAATAAAATTCTAGCCAAATTTTAATGAGAAGAGTATTTTTAAACGTATTATACATCACTTTAGTTGTTTGAAAAATAACTGCAATGGCCTAACTTGAAAAAAGTGCACGATATCAAAATTAATGTTATGTACTTCCCGATTGCAAATTTGATTTTAAATCTAATTAATCAACCAATGTGGTTGATTCCTTCCTCACTTTAACCAATAACGGAATAAAAAAAAACACAAAAATCACTCAAGTGGACATACATTGAGACATGGTTGCCAAATCTTCAATATTTTGGACTCGTTGGAAAGGTCTTTCGATTACTTATCCAACAATGGGTTGGATAAGGGATCCGGACATCGTTTAAATACATTTAAGTGATATCCATCTACAAAAAGGGCATAAATATCACTCGAGACAAGGTTGCCAGGGTTTCTACCAATTTTTGCCACAGCTCAGATGATGGCATTTTTTGTCATCTTAAATATATCGTCAGCTGTGTGCTATCTTGTGACATAGACCATTTTGGTCGAAAATGAGTTAATGATGACGTTTTGCTATACTTAACAAACACTACAAGGTACTTTAACCCTATTTTGGAAACTCTCTTCCGTTTCCCGGATATCGCAATGCACACTTGTGACATAGACCAATTTATCATCAAAATGATCGTGCACACTTGTGACACGTCATACATGTTGTTGGAAAATGTGGAAAATTTTTCTTGTTTTTCACAAATTTTTGTACACACATACTTTCTAAAGGCAATGCAACCTTTTGTTTTTGAAAATATACTGAATAAGTCGGTTAAACTATTGATTTAAGCATATTTTAGTTTGTATGGGAATTCTGTGCACACTTGTGACACGTAGTACAATTTTACTTTCGAAACACACTTGTGACACGTGCTTTTCAGATTTGTTTACATTATTTACTGTATCTTTTAACTGGTGTAACCAAATTAGTTGAAACTTGAAGCGTTTGTTAAGCAATAGTATACGAACCGATTGCTTCAAAAAGTTTGGCTCTACCATTCATAGTTTTGAAAATATTTACCATCAAACTTTAAAAATTCGATTTTCTCGAAAAGTACTAAATGGTCGTTGTCACAAGATAGCACACAACTGACGATATGTAAAAAAAACATCAAACTTATTTGATTATGGTTGCATCGCGCTACTTTTTTTTTCCTAGATAGAAGAATTAAAATAAATTGGAAAAAGAGTTCACTATTTTTTCTGAAATGTTCTAATAACAACTTTTTCGAACACACCAAATCGATCGGCAATCCGGTCTCAAGATACAGATTTTTGAATATTATGTTAGCCTTTTGTATGGTCAGCAGCCAAAATTGTATCAATACTTGTGTGGACGAACCAATGATGCAAAAAGACATATTTGGTCATAGAATTAGTACACACAAAGTTTTATCTGAATCAAAAAATGTAAAAATTAAATTTACGGGGGAAATTCTCGTTTTTTGGAAGAAATCCTCCCTCGCAAAACATATTTGTGAAAAGCTGAGAAAATTTCCTACAAGAACAATTTTGACCTTGTTGATCAAACTGCGATTTGTTGAGATACAGCCTCTTGAATTATAAATTTTGAGAAAAAAGAATGATTCTCAGTGTCATCCAATTAGCCTAGCCTTCGCGATATCTCGGAAACTGTTTGTTCGATTTCCAACTTTAAAAAAATGAGCTTTTGTGATAATTTATGTTTAATTTTTGCTCTGTTCAATTAAAATATTTTATAAATATAAAAATCAAGGCCAACATTTTTAAATTTTCCAAATAAGTGTTTCAAAAATGAAAAAAAACCTTTTATTGGAAAAAGCAGAAAATTTCACAAATGTTTAATTTTTTTACATTGAAAATTGAACCAATAGTTTCCGAGACATCGCAAATTGAAAAATAATTTTAATAAAACTTATTTAATTTTGTCACTAACTTTAAACATACATCTCAGTCTCATAAACAGAAAAAAGACTGATGGCAATTTTCTCAACCCTTGAACATTATTTTTGTGGGGGTGCTTTGACTTCAAAATATATTTTTTTAATTTGGCATTAATTTCTTATTTTATTCCCCGATTTTTGCAACACCCAAATTTATTTGTTATTCTCGATCTCGTAATACTTTCAAAAAATAAATGAACTAATCATTTTAATTATTTTAATAATTACTAATATTAATAATGATTTCACAATTAATATTATCAATATTATTATCAATTTTATTATTATCGAAAATCAACAAATCATTTATTTCGTCCTTCACGTGATTTATGAACGTTCCCTTAAACCACACCTGTCATTATGAAGGGTAAACGATGTTTATTGATGGTTCTCACTATCATTTTTCTTTAAAAAAAACACACACAAACTTTTCATAATTTCCCGATTTTGGCAAAACCCTTGCGCAAAACTAGTTCAGTAGAATACATAAAAAACGAAAATTAAAGAATACCTTATTTTTGGGAATTTAGTAATAAAATATGAAATAAAAATTCGGGAAATTTCTTTCCGTGTACCCAGCGATGAAAAAATCATCATCAAAAGAAAATTTTTTGACGATCATCAAGAGAACGGAACATGGCTCTTCTCTATCGCGCTCGAAAGATCACCATCTCTTGGTTATTCGGCAGAATATCTATTTCTCGACTACACTTTAAGGTATAACGTCAAGCGTCGAAAATGACCTGTCACTTTTTGTAGATAGGCAATGTGTGTAAACAAAACGAAATAAATTATTTTAAGTGGTGCTAACAAGGATATTCACAAAAAAATCACCAACTGACTGATTTTCTTTGAGAAGTACGAGAGCGATTTTCTTTTGCGTGTTTCGCCTCCACTTTCGCGGGGAAGAATGTTCGCAAGCGAAAATGTTTTTTTTTTTTGCGATTATTCCATCCTTGCGTGTATCATTTTTTTTTCTGAAAAGCCCTTACTATACACCTACAATTTTAGAGAATTACTCTTATACAGACAATTCAGGAACAAAAAAAATTTTTTTTGGAAGAAAACATATGCTTATTGTTTATATTTTTGAGTTTAGGGCAGTTTTTTTTTCTGAAATACATATTTCCCTATACAAAATGCACATGAAGTTTTCTTGGTAAAAAATATAATGTTAGCATATAGGAAGTATTTTATGCATCTATCCACCTTTTTTAAAAAATGTTGATTTGGATTTAATTTTCCTTTTTCTTAAATTTTGTTTTCTTGAATCACAAGGAAATTTATAACTTATATGCATTCTTGTCTATAACCCACAACTTTTTATAAATGCAGCGTGAAAAGCACACCTTTTCATTGTGCTATCATAATAAAGTTGTGAATGAACTCGTTGATTAGACGCTATTACCCACTAATTCATCAATTTGCAAGTCAAGCCGGTCTCTCTCTCAAGGTGCCAACACCCTTTCCTCTTACAATGCACGCCGTTGTCGACCCTTGGAGTAGACTGGCAGTGCATCTCTATCCCGGGCTCGATTGAAGAACTCACATGTACTACAACTTTGCCGAGGTTCGTCGCTTTACCTTCAAGTGCAGCAGCAGCCGCCAAGCCGTGCCAAGTTATTGTGTGTGTGTGCTGTTTACCCACAAATATTGCATAATCTTCAGTAACAACAGCAAGCAAGACCTGCCTGCAACTACAAGGTGTACCCTCAGCTGTATCGGCAGCGGCGGTCATGTCTGGTCGTGAAACAACAACAGAAATGCTGTTTTACGTATGGACGACGGTGTCTGTTCAATGTGTGGATTTAGCAGACGCGACTCATCTGTCATCGCAGAGGAGGGTTCTGTGTGCGATGGTGGTGGGCAGACTTGTCGGGGCAAAGTGGTCATTAGCCTTCCCCCAGCAGTGATGACCCAGAAGTGCTGAATATCTCGCGCAGATGTAAACCTACTGTAAACAAATTGCTGGAAGTGTAATCGTTCTTAAAAAGATTGCAGATTGGTACATTAGAACCACCCTGTTTGACAGTGCTCGATCGACATCTTCACGTGTTCCGGGAGATGAGCTCGCTGCACCCCAACTACTCTGCATAACAGTAACGCAATTACTGAAAATGTGTTACTAAATTGCATTGTTGTCTGTTTGTACCATTCAGAAGACACATCCGTAACAGTAGAAGCCTCATTACGTCGTGATTGGTCATAAGGAAGCCATACTTAGTGTGTCAGCCAATGATACCAAGCGCGCGGTTTCCGTGACTTGAGTGTTGTTTCTGCTCGACTTTGGTCTCTCCAAATGGTCCCAGCAACGTTTGATCTGATTTACGTTACGTTGCGTTCGACTTTGTGTCAGAAACGACGGGGGTGAAAGCATTTAGTGCATGTACTTGGGAGGTGGATATGCACTTGAGAGAGTACGATCGCGTGGTGTCCAAATATGGAACACCCACTCACCTGGCGGCTTAGCCAGATGCTGCCTGAGTAATTCTGTTGTTGTTGGCGTTTTTCGTTGTCGGATCTCTCACGCTCTTTCTTCTGTCGACCGGCGACGACGACGGCGACGAAAGGACTTTCCGAAGTGATTACGTAATCGATTGACATAAGCCAGGCCAGCCTTTAACGGTGGACGTGGTGGATGTGTGTTCCTTTGTTCTGCGAAACTCCGGGGATCACGCGCGTTCCTACGGTGTCATGATATCCTAAATGTCAGCGATTTCGAAGTAAATTTATCTTCCTGATTGATCAATGTGTAATGCAAAGTTGATCATTTCCGAACGATTGTCGAATTGCACCATCCAACAAAAATATGTTGAAGTAAAATCATTTCTTCGGTACACAGCAAAAATAGTAGTAATCCAGCTGCGTGTAAAAGGCCTGGGTGTAAAAAAATGTTTGCATTATTTTATGAAATTCTATGTAATATTACACCCTGAAATATGTAGCCCATCAGTATGGGAAACCTACTTGACCGAAATGTCACGCTCATATATGCATTTATCCTTTCGATTATTCATCGATCTGGTGGCCGAACAGGCTAAGGCGCCAGTTCATACTGTTGGTGCTGGGTTTGAATACCGTCGGTTGCCATTTTTTTGTGTTTACAAAAATTGTACATGCAGTGTGTAATACTAAGTGTCTTTTTTGGCGAAGGTGATGTGCATGCTTTTGCATACGATTTTACCATCGGATTTTTTGCTGTGTGCACTTTACGCAGTAGGTCTGGAAGCTGTACATTTTTTGTCTTATATAAATTATTTGAGCCAATATTTATTTAACCAAACGATAGTTGTTTATACAACAAGTTGCTCAAAGAAAATAAAAATCAGCGCGAGTTGTACATTTATATAACGAGGTTTATCGAGTTGGAAGAATACGACGAGTGCTGAAAAATCAAGTTTTTCGACGAGTTCAATACTTTTTTTTTGCCCAAAAAACCCTTTAAATAGGAATTCTTCAAATAATGGCCCATCTACAACCACTAAGCTTAGAAATTTGCACTTAGCTAAGGAAATTGAATCAATGGAAACGAATTTGATCTTCTACAATGTAAAATTAATCAAATTAGAAACTTGACGTATGGTTTAGATTTCTAAATATACGATAAGTTGACGTTTCCATATCAATGATAAACAAACAACTACATAGCTATCAGTACAGCATGTTTTAAAAGTTTATTGTAGATGACGGCCGTAAGTTGCGTACTTTTTCCAAGTAACTTTTCAATTTACTTTACTTAACTATTCTAAGCAAAGTGATTATATGTAGGCCATAAACGGTTGGTATCCCGATTCGGGATTCCCGAATAATATTTGCCGTCAACAAAAGTGTCAAACTTTAAAACAGTATCAAAAAGTATTTCTTTTCGCTACAAGTGCTGAAAAGTTTAACTTTAAAGTACTCAAATGGATGCTGAAATAGTAGTTTATGCAACATGTTGCAAAAAGAACATGTTTTCAGCACGAGCCGTACATTAAAATACGACGAGTGCTGAAAATATCAAGTTTTGCAACGAGTTCCAATCAATATTTTTTGCAATTTCAAAAAAAAAAAAAAACCCTTTGAATGGAATTGTAAGTCAAACGTCCATGTATTACAGTATGTTAAAAAAAGTATTTACACCCCTTAGGCACTATGCACATATTGTGATAAAACATGTACCGTAAACCGGGGTGACTTTGATAGGATTTCAATTTATTTTTGGAATATTTTCCAACTGGTAAGGCTTGTCTTGAGATTATTATTTTTAAAACATGTACTGGGGTAGCCCACACATGGTCCATATACCATTTTTGAAAAAAAGTTTTTTCAATAGTGTTTTAAAAAATAGTTACGTTAAAAATTCTTATTTTGAATTCCGGGGTGACTTTGATAGTCATAGTTTTTCTTGTTAAAATCAGATTTAAGGTGTTCAAACTTTATTTTTACGTCAAATGTAACATTACTAAGGTTGCTAATTTAGTTTTCAAGGAAAAAATCAATGTTTATATTTAGTTAACTAAGTTTATAAGCTTTTTAACAAAATTGTTTAAAAGTCAGAATTTTGCCTGAAATTCGTTAAAACTTGTTATGTTTATAAAATTATTGATTAATATTGCATTTAAAACTGATTTTGAAGCAAAAATCAAAAGTTTTCATATTTTATATGAAATTTGTTCAACTGAAAATGCCTATGAAACAAGAGATTTTTATTTATTTATGTTTCAAAAACACATAATATTTATTATTTACAAACTTATTAAACCTTCTCCTAGTGGAAAATTGTCCAAAGAATCCGAAAATGCATTCTGTTTTCTGATTCAAAATCATCTTCATTGAGAAAATCATGACACTTTGAAAAGATTTAAATAATGTTTTTCATCAATATTTTCTTAATTATAGTTAACTAACTTTTAAAATTTTTCAAAATTTCATGAAAAGTTTTTCTTAAGGTACTGTGAACTTTCCTCTACCACGGTCAGTATGATTCAATACCATTCCGTACGTATTTAAGTTGTACTCTTCATTTTTCGGAAAAATCTCAAACCTATCAAAGTCACCCCGGCTATCAAAGTCACCCCGTTTTACGGTAAACAATTTAAAGTTTGACAGAAACCTAGTACTAAGTTTTGTTCAGAAACTCATGCCGAACATTTTGCTACAAAATGCTCATGAAAAGATGATTTCTATAAAAAGTTATACAACAAATACTGTTACAAAAATCAAAAAAGGTGCAAAAAAAGTTTGTACACCTTTCAAAAAATTAACACAAATAAAATTATTTGTTGACAAATCACCATATATCCAGTCTACAAACTCCAATTAGGCATCCTTGACTGATTAAAAAAATAATTTGGATTGAATATAAAGTTTACTAGCTACTTAGCATAAAAATTTATATTACTCTGGAAATTCTATATAAAAATTATCTAAACTTAATTTTGCAAACTTTCAATTTAACTAAATGTCAAAATATTACCATAGAATTGCTAAATAAACATTGTGGAGTGGGTATAACACCGGTTTGGGGGGTCTTTGTATCGCTAGAATAGATTTTTCGTTGGAATTTCGTACCAACCCGGAATTACGTCGTCAGAAAATCCGCCGGCATCCGAACCGGTCCACAATTCACAAGTCAAACTATGTGGCATCGGAAAGGGCATAAAATTTCCGATCTTTTGATACCCATACATCTAGGTTTTCTATAAAACCAACGTTTTTAAATACCTGGGCAAAAAGTAAGTTTGATCCACGAGAACAAAAATTACGAAAGTCCATTCATTTTTGGCAGGTTGCTCAAACGAAACCATAACAACGTTTTTGCCTATGTATTTAAAAACGTGTGTTTTATAGAAAACCAAGATGTATGGGTATCAAAAGATCGGAAGTTATTTTTATGCCCTTTCCGATGCCACATAGGTTGACTTGTGAATCGTGAACCGGTTCGGATGCCGGCGGATTTTCCGACGACGTAATTCAGGGTTGGTACGGTGGGTCTCGTGGCGCAGGGGTAGCGGCTTCGGCTGCCGATCCCGATGATGCTATGAGACGCGGGTTCGATTCCCGCCTTATCCACTGAGCTTCTATCGGATGGTGAAGTAAAACGTCGGTCCCGGTTTCTCCTGTCTCGTCACAGGCGCTGGAGCAGAAATCCCACGTTAGAGGAAGGCCATGCCCCGGGGGGCGTAGTGCCAATAGTTTCGTTTACGAAATTTCAACGAAAAATCTATTCTATCGATACAAATACCCCCAAAATGGTGTTATATCCACTCCAAAATGTTTATTTAGCAATTCTATAATAATATATGGACATTAAGATGAATTGAAAGTTTGCAAAATTAATTTCCAAGTTATATAAACTTTTATACTAAGTAGTTAGTAAACTTTATAATCAATCCAAATTATTTTTTTAATCAGTCAAGGATGCCTATTTGGAGTTGGGAGACTGGATTTATGGTGATTTGTCAACAAATAACATTATTTATGTTAATTTTTCAAAAAGTGTACAAACTTTTTTTGCACCTGTAACAGTATTTGTTATATAACTTTTTATGGAAATCATCTTTTCATGAGCTTTTTATAGCAAAATGTTCGATATGAGTTTCTGAACAAAACGTAGTACTAGTTTTCTGTCAAACTTTAAATTGTTTACAAGTTTCATCACAAAATGTGCATAGTGCCCAAGGGGTGTAAATACTTTTTTTACATACTGTATGTCAAGCCACCGTTAAAATCAAAATAATGTTGAAAAGTATTACTTTTCAAAACAAGTACTGAAATGTTCAACTTTTCAGCATTTGGTTTTGAAAAGTGTTTCTATACGATTAGGTTATTTTTGGTGGAGAAAAGTAGGCTGATTCGCCGTTCTATAATTAATGACAGGAAAAGTAAGTAGTTTCACGACGGAATTGTTAAAAGGATTTTTTATCATCGTCATTTTTGGCGAGGAAAAAAGGCTTTTTCGTCATGCATTGACGTTAAAAAACGAAAGAATTTTCACGAGAAAATTCCATAAAAAGCCTTTCTGTACTTTTTTTCTTGATGAAAAAAGGGTATTGAGTAGTTCTCTAGATTTTCGCAAATTATTTCACGATTTTTAAATTTGTATTTTTTATTTGGATGAAATTTTGTCCAATACATTCAACAGTCTTAATAAATTACATATTTCTTTATTTTACTGTTTTTCATAAAAAAGGACTCCCAAAATACTTGTTTTATAATTTTTGATTTTTTTAATATGTTTTATGGGAATCAAAATTATATCTTTTAAGCCATAGTGCATTATGGAGCAAATCTGGTTCAAGGAATATATTTTTTTGAAAATATTTTTTTAATATCGAAACAATGCATGAATAAAAAAAAACATTTTCGAAAACAAAATAGAATTTTCCATCGAAAAATATTCGATTTTTTTGTGAAACTGTACTGTTTTCAAGTTGTAATCACATTTTGGTTTATATTTTAAAGTTTTTTCGCTTTTTGAATTTGAAAAATACTTCTTGAAAGAAGAAAACCTGCGGAAATTAAAACAAATAATATTTTAAAATCAAGCATAACTTTTAAAAAGATCTGTAGATACCGTAAACTGGGGTGACTTTGATAGCCTGGGGTGACTTCGATAGAAATTTAGTTTGGCTACTAATTTTAATACAACCAATGTAATGGTCGCATTTTTGCATACATGTTCGATAATAAGCTATCCCTTAATGCTTACATGCTCAAAACTCTCAAAAATGCTTAGATATTAATTTGACGGGCATTTGAAAAACCTATCAAAGTCACCCCGGGCTATCAAAGTCACCCCAGTTTACGGTAGTTAATTCCCCTCACTTCGTATTTAATTTTCATATAAAATTATTTCTTTTTTTCAATTTGGCTTGTGATTTTCTTTAAAAAAGTATAAATATAACGCAAAAAAACGAAAAGAAATCAAAAACATAAACCTTATAGTGGTTTTAAATTAAGAACGGCACTTTTTATAAAAATAAATAAATTGTTTTTTGCAATTCCGTCGTGAAACTACTTATTTTTCCTGTCATTCTTGAACGTCGAAATAGCCTACTTTTCTGTACCAAAAATAACAGAATCGAATAGCAACACTTTTCAAAATAAATGCTGAAAAGTTGTTTAGAAAAGTAACACTTTTCAACATTTTTTTGATTTAAACGATTTAGTGACAAAATACATGAAAATTCGACTTAAAATTTCACTCAATGGGTGTTTTTTGAAATTGCAAAAAATGTTGTATGGAACTCGTTGCAAAACTTGATTTTTTTTAGCACTCGTCGTATTTATCCAACTCGGTGAACCTCGTTGGATAAATGTACGACTCGTGCTGAAAAAATCCTCTTTTTGCAACTTGTTGCATAAACTACTATTTCGATTGCAAATTTGATTCGGTTTTTGAGAATGAATTTTTCAAATTTGGAAATGAAACTTCTAGTATTACTAGTTAATTATGATAAAACTCAAAAAATAAAACTGATCAGTTGTGTTGTATTTAAACATAAGCATAACATTAAAAAAAAACTTTTAAAAATACCAAAATGAAGTGTTTAATAGGTATTTGAGTCATCATCCATGACCAAATTATCACATTTATTTTATGGTTTTAGTCGTCGTTTACAGTCCAGACTCGATTATCCGAAGCTTCGACTATCCGAAATTTCAATTATCCGAAGTTCGATTATCTGAAGGTTTGTATTTATGGGACTTCGGATAATTTAATCAAGAACAAAAAAATATCCGCCATCTTGGATTTAAAAATTCTTTATTATTTTAGTAATTTATGGATCATTCTCAAGCTGAACAATAAAAAATAAGACAACCAAAAATTTTTTTTCGTGATTCGATTATCTGAAGTAAAATTTTTACGAGGCCTTCGGATAATCGTAATATATATTTTTACAAATATACGAATATTTAACTATATTTTACATTTAACATAAATTCAAATATATTTAATCATACTTAAAATTTAAGACATTTTTAAAATACATTTGATGCATGGATCCAGTTTTTAAATTGCTGTCATCGACAGCATATTAATTTAATTTTAAATAAAATAATGTTGAAAAAATTCAAAAGCTGAGGATTTCTGTACGTTTTTTTTAAATTGTGTCCCAGATAACGTTTTTATCCATTCCTTTGCGGCAAAAGTTCGAATTTGGGATACTATTAAGGACGTGTTGTCGCCAGCGGTTTACCCATATATCAACTGTCTCCGATCGAATTTATCACAACTTGCCAAATTAGGTTCAAAACTCATAGGTGCAGCACACCTTTCACAAAAAAACATGTGGATCAGGTCAGCCAAACCAGCTACCTGTCCATCGTCCTGCACGAGAGTTCAGCAAAACCACAACTCACACTGGAACCTGATCTGGGGTGGCGTGCCCCACGTTGCGAAATGTTGCCCCCAAAAATCGTGGGGTGCAATGTCCATCGATGCTAAAGGTTTTGCAATCTGTGCAACTGATATCTAGGTGTGTTCAAATACACAGAGAACCAACAGAACACGACAACGACGACAGTGTGAAAGTGAACCTGCTCGTTGTCGTACCCCGAAAATCTACAGACATCGCGCAGGTGCCCAGACGGTCGTCATTGACCTTAATCTAATGGGTGTGCAAGTGAGGTGTGTTAAACCGAGCCAAATAAAGAATAAAACATAACCTTAAAATTGCAGCAGCAGAGGGTTAAGCCAAATGCCAGACACACATTACACTCCCGACACCTTGCATTCCTCAGAACGACCTCAGCTGCTCGCCGGCCGGGTGCTGCTGCTCGCCAGAAGTCTAATCAGCAGTTGATCTTAAAAATCAATTTTCATCTCTTCATTAACACAATTCGGGCCAGAATTAATCTACATCAGAGCAAATAAGATGTTGCCGAGAGCGGCCGATCTGGCACTGAAAGCACTCAGCTTCTGTGCGATCAATCGGTGTTGGCCACCGATCTTTGGACTGCCCCCGGGGCATTGTTTCAGCACCAGCCGGCTTGGGAGACTGCTCTATGCTGGCCAGTGAGCTGCAGCGATGCTGCTCAGATCGGATAATCGTGTAATTGGGCGAAGAAGCGGAATGCGGGGGAAAAATGAATTATGCCAACGGTACATAAATGCGGTTCTTATTAAGGGTATTATTTTCAACCAGGGGTCATTGCGGAGTTGGGTAGATTTATGGCTTATGGTCATTTGGAATCGATGGGAAAAATAAAGTTAGTTTGAATGTTGGGATGTTTAGAACTAGGTACTGAACATAAATCATTTTTAGTTTACATGAACAAATTATTCATATTATTAATGGGTAATTCTTGTAATTCTCCGCCAACTCACACAGCAGTTACCCCGACCCCTCTTCGATTTGCGTGAAACTTTGTCCTAAGGGGTAACTTTTGTCCCTGATCACGAATCCGAGGTCCGTTTTTTGATATCTCGTGACGGAGGGGCGGTACGACCCCTTTCATTTTTTAACATGCGAAAAAAGAGGTGTTTTTCAATAATTTGCAGTCTGAAACGGTGATGAGATAGAAATTTGGCGTCAAAGGGACTTTTATGTAAAATTAGACGCCCAATTTGATGGCGTACTCAGAATTCCGAAAAACGTATTTTTCATCGAAAAAAAAAACCACTAAAAAGGTTTTGAAAATTCTCTCATTTTCCGTTACTTGACTGTAAAATTTTTTGGAACATGTCATTTTATGGGAAATTTAATGTACTGTTCGAATCTACATTAACCCAGAAGGGTCATTTTTTCATTTAGAAATTTTGTTTTCATTTTAAAATTTCGTGTTTTTTCTAACTTTGCTCGGTTATTTTTTAGAGTGTAACAATAATCTACAATGTTGTAGAGCAGACAATTATAAAAATTTTGAAATATGGGTAATTCTCTACCAACTCACACGAAATCGGGAAAAGTTGCCCCGACCCCTCTTCGATTTGCGTGAAACTTTGTCCTAAGGGGTAACTTTTGTCCCTGATCACGAATCCGAGGTCCGTTTTTTGATATCTCGTGACGGAGGGGCGGTACTACCCCTTCCATTTTTGAACATGCGAAAAAAGAGGTGTTTTTCAATAATTTGCAGCCTGAAACGGTGATGAGATAGAAATTTGGTGTCAAAGGGACTTTTATGTAAAATTAGACGCCCGATTTGATGGCGTACTCAGAATTCCGACTAAACGTATTTTTCATCGAAAAAAACACTAAAAAAGTTTTAAAAATTCTCCCATTTTCCGTTACTCGACTGTAAAAAATTTTGGAACATGTCATTTTATGGGAAATTTAATGTACTTTTCGAATCTACATTGTCCCAGAAGGGTCATTTTTTCATTTAGAACAAAATTTTTCATTTTAAAATTTCGTGTTTTTTCTAACTTTGCAGGGTTATTTTTTAGAGTGTAACAATGTTCTATAAAGTTGTAGAGCAGACAATTACAAAAATTTTGATATATAGACATAAGGGGTTTGCTTATAAACATCACGAGTTATCGCGATTTTACGAAAAAAAGTTTTGAAAAAGTTACTTTTTGCGTTTCTCTTTGTTTCGTCGTCCGTGTCTGTCGCGGGTGACCATGAATGGCCATGATCGATGACGACCAACTTTTTCAAAACTTTTTTTTCGTAAAATCGCGATAACTCGTGATGTTTATAAGCAAACCCTTATGTCTATATATCAAAATTTTGTAATTGTCTGCTCTACAACTTTGTAGAACATTGTTACACTCTAAAAAATAACCCTGCAAAGTTAGAAAAAACACGAAATTTTAAAATGAAAAATTTTGTTCTAAATGAAAAAATGACCCTTCTGGGACAATGTAGATTCGAAAAGTACATTAAATTTCCTATAAAATGACATGTTCCAAAATTTTTTACAGTCGAGTAACGAAAAATGGGAGAATTTTTAAAACTTTTTTAGTGTTTTTTCCGATGAAAAATACGTTTTTTCGGAATTCTGAGTACGCCATCAAATCGGGCGTCTAATTTTACATAAAAGTCCCTTTGACACCAAATTTCTATCTCAACACCGTTTCAGGCTGCAAATTATTGAAAACACCTCTTTTTCGCATGTTCAAAATGGAAGGGGTCGTACCGCCCCTCCGTCACGAGATATCAAAAAACGGACCTCGGATTCGTGATCAGGGACAAAAGTTACCCCTTAGGACAAAGTTTCACGCAAATCGAAGAGGGGTCGGGGCAACTGCTGTGTGAGTTGGCGGAGAATTACCCATATAAACATAAGGGGTTTGCTTATAAACATCACGAGTTATCGCGATTTTACGAAAAAAAGTTTCTTAATGAAAAAATGACCCTTTTGGGTTAATGTAGATTCGAACAGTACATTAAATTTCTAATAAAATGACATGTTCCAAAAAAATTTACAGTCAGGTAACGGAAAATGGGAGAAGTTTTAAAACTTTTTTAGTGTTTTTTTCGATGAAAAATATGTTTTTTTAAATTCTGAGTACGCCATCAAATTGGGCGTCTAATTTTACATAAAAGTCCCTTTAACACCAAAATTCTATCTCATCACCATTTCAGGCTTCAAATTATTGAAAAACACCTCTTTTTTCGCATGTTCAAAAATGGAAGGGGTCGTACCACCCCTCCGTCACGAGATATAAAAAAAACGGACCTCGGAATCGTGATCAGGGACGAAAGTTACCCCTAAAGACAAAGTTTCACGCAAATCGAAGAGGGGTCAGGGCAACTTTTCTCGATTTCGTGTGAGTTGGTAGAGAATTACCCTAATAATAATTATTCAAAATTCACACTGGGCTGTACGAGATAATTGTCATGAGACTATCAATAAATAAAATAGAATTCACATGATAATTATGCTCGTTTTTAAGGCGAAGGTGGATTTTGGTTTTTTTTTGGTAAAATCTCATGTAAACATTTTATGAAGCTAAAGAGGTCTGTCTGTCTTCACCATACACGTGATGCCAAGAAGGTGGTATGGCTGATGATGGTCCACCAAAAGCCATCGACTGGTTGGAGTGTCAATCGCATGGCTGGGCTAGGGTGGGTAACTTCATTGCGCGCCTGTTGAACCAATATTTCGCAGCAGGTTCACCCATGTTGGCCTAGTCAGTGTGTGGTGAGAGGCAGCCTGAAAAGTAAAGTAAAAAAAATACATACAATGAATGTGGGGTACAATTATAACAATAATCGTTAAGTCGGTTTGAATTTCGCTATTGCAAGTTGGATTTTGGTGTGTGCTTGCGCTTTTTTTCGCAGGTTTTGTATCATTTGGTGTTGCTGTGCAAATATTCAGGGTTGAAGGGAATGCGATGTTATGTGTTGTTTGAAACAATAATTTAAAAACTTTGTTTGATAAATCATTTCTGTTTTTTTATTGCATTCGTAAAAAAATCCAAAATTATAATAGTTTCATTTGATGAAGAAAAACAAGTCAAAAGATTTTATTCTGTTGTGAAAAAACTTAAAAAGTGATAGATTTAGAGTTCAATGGTTTACCAGCTAAAATTTAATAATAACTCCCGAACTATAAAAAAATAGCAGCAAAGAGATTTACCGAGAGTTCTGTCCAGAAGGGAGGTTTTCTTTCAAAATTATTTTAAGTACAATCCTATCATACTGTTAGATGAATCTTTTATCAATTTACCCCTAAACCTCCACTTTGCGAACTATCATGGGTACAACACTTTGTGACACCATACTAGCAAAATGCTCAGTTAAAGATTTTGCACTTTCCTACCTCAGACCTGATCTTACCAGCGGGTGGTATTGTATATTAGACCGATTCAAGATTGTTTACGGTTTGCACAAAATTTCACGGAACACAAAAAAGAATGGTAAAATAACCTGGAAAATTTTGTGTAGATAGAAATCTTCCGTTTGCACTATGTTGCTGAATTTGTAAAACTTGATTTTTTTTTCCAAAATCTTCCAAATTTTTATTTTGTCCACTGCATTTTTTTTTCGAAATCAGCAATATTGTTGTTCATAATTGAAAAAAAAATGACGATTTTGGAAACATTTTAATGTTAACAAATTTAACAACATAGAGTAACCGGATTAGTTTACAGGATTTCTATCCGTGTGTTCTTTCTCAATTAACTATACACTTTCTTCACATTTTTGTATCGTGATACTAATAAAATATTAATAATATTTTTAAATTAAAAATTAAAACTACTAATAAAATAATAATACAGTCCAGATCGATTATCCGAAGGCCTTGGCAAAATTTCACTTCGGATAATCGAATCACGAAAATATTTTTTTTTCGTTTTCTTATTTTTGATTGTTAAGCTTTAGTATGACCTCTAAACTAACGTCATGATTAGAATTCCCGGACGCTTTGAAACCCGGCACCTCATCTTGTTTTATCAATTATTTGGATATAAGTTCGCATTATGAATGTCAAAACTGTGTTATTAGATGAATTCTAACATCAACTTTCATTAACTATAGCGTTCAATGTAGTTAACTATACAAAACAATTATATAAAATAAAATTATAAGTTTACCAAAAATATGAAACATTTCACTGAAATATGTCATAGACGTCCGATGTACTGGGAAGGCAAAGCAGAAATTTGTGGTTTTGATTTCCTTAAATTCTACCAAATTTGTCTATAAAATATCGATTGTTTTGATGTAAACAGCGGTTTGTGCGGTTCATAAGCGAAATCAATTGTCCGGAAGTCGAATCAAAAGTGTCCAGATTTCGAATCAGTTTTTATCAGTGTCCGAGATTCGAAGCAAAACAAGTCATTTTAATTTTAAAATTATGATGAAAAATTGTTAGGAAAGACATACTTTGCATTCATTATCCTGATGATATTTCTACATTTCCAACTTGGTACATGATTTTTTTGCCAGCTATAACAAAAATAATATGCTACTAAGTGTCCGGATTTCGAATCATGACGTTACTCTAAGGTGATTTAATTTTTTTTAATCCAAGATAGCGGCCAAAATAACGGCAATGAAATATTGAAAAAAATAATTTTTGAATTTAATACGAAATCAACCATTCAAATTTGACTAAAATGTGGTAGCAGAACTCGAATTTAAGTAAGAAAAAAAACAAAAAAAAAATTTAATTCGATAATCCGAAGTCCCACACAAACCTTCGGATAATAGAAACTTCGGATAATCGAGTCTGGCCTCTAGTTATTTTCGAAATTTTGCAGAACTTTTAAAGCTTAATGAAAATTATTATCAAAAATTTTCATCCCCGCATTCAAAAATTTCATTATAAAAAATGTCATTATAAGTTTGAAACAAATCTTCAAAGCACAAACACAGATTGGAACAAAACTTTAAAAAGTCATAGATATTTGTCAAAAATATAATAGAAATTATAACGATTAGTAATTTTTCACGCTGAAAAAATAATTCCACGGGGACCATTAAATTAAATCATCAAACTTCGTGAAAATTTAATGGGATCCAGAGAAAATCGTAAATACTCTGAAACAGCCTGACTTTTTTGATCAAAATTAAAACAATGCAGCACAATTCATCTTGTCTTGAATAAAACCAGTTAAATCTCATAAAATCTCTAAGAAACTATCTTCAAATTGAATGAGAATATTATTTAATTAGATAATTTTTCGAAGCTAGCTATGATTTTTATACGTTTCTCATCCACATTTTTAATTTCTTCAAACAGCTTAATTCATTGTTTCTTTTCCGATTGCTTCCCTGTAATACCGACTCAGAGAAAATCGACTGTATCTTCTTAATGTTACTATTACATAAATGTTTGCTTTCATTCAATCATTAAAATTAATTATAAAAAAATCTTATCAATGTTTCACAGAAATTTTCATTTGTACCCAAATTAGACCTGAGTAATTCTCCGCCAACTCACACAGCAGTTGCCCCGACCCCTTTTCGATTTGCGTGAAACTTTGTCCTAAGGGGTAACTTTTGTCCCTGATCACGAATCCGAGGTCCGTTTTTTGATATCTATTGACGGAGGGGCGGTACGACCCCTTCCATTTTTGAACAAGCGAAAAAAGAGGTGTTTTTCAATAATTTGCAGCCTGAAACGGTGATGAGATAGAAATTTGGTGTCAAAGGGACTTTTATGTAAAATTAGACGCCCGATTTGATGGCGTACTCAGAATTCCGAAAAAACGTATTTTTCATCGAAAAAAACACTAAAAAAGTTTTAAAAATTCTCCCATTTTCCGTTACTCGACTGTAAAATTTTTTGGAACATGTCATTTTATGGGAAATTTAATGTACTTTTCGAATCTACATTGATCCAGAAGGGTCATTTTTTCATTTAGAACAAAAATTTTCATTTTAAAATTTCGTGTTTTTTCTAACTTTGCAGGGTTATTTTTTAGAGTGTAACAATGTTCTACAAAGTTGTAGAGCAGACAATTACAAAAATTTTGATGTATAGACATAAGGGGTTTGCTTATAAACATCACAAGTTATCGCGATTTTACGAAAAAAAGTTTTGAAAATGTAACTTTTTGCGTTTCTCTTTGTTTCGTCGTCCGTGTCTGTCGCGGGTGACCATGAACGGCCATGATCGATGACAACCAACTTTTTCAAAACTTTTTTTCGTAAAATCGCGATAACTCGTGATGTTTATAAGCAAACCCCTTATGTCTATACATCAAAATTTTTGTAATTGTCTGCTCTACAACTTTGTAGAACATTGTTACACTCTAAAAAATAACCCTGCAAAGTTAGAAAAAACACGAAATTTTAAAATGAAAATTTTTGTTCTAAATGAAAAAATGACCCTTCTGGATCAATGTAGATTCGAAAAGTACATTAAATTTCCCATAAAATGACATGTTCCAAAAAATTTTACAGTCGAGTAACGGAAAATGGGAGAATTTTTAAAACTTTTTTAGTGTTTTTTTCGATGAAAAATACGTTTTTTCGGAATTCTGAGTACGCCATCAAATCGGGCGTCTAATTTTACATAAAAGTCCCTTTGACACCAAATTTCTATCTCATCACCGTTTCAGGCTGCAAATTATTGAAAAACACCTCTTTTTCGCATGTTCAAAAATGGAAGGGGTCGTACCGCCCCTCCGTCACGAGATATCAAAAAAACGGACCTCGGATTCGTGATCAGGGACAAAAGTTACCCCTTAGGACAAAGTTTCACGCAAATCGAAGAGGGGTCGGGGCAACTTTTCCCGATTTCGTGTGAGTTGGTAGAGAATTACCCACCTACCTTTTTATTGGCTGAAATCCACAGTCTTCGAAAAAAAAAGAAAAAAAGAAAATTTGAGTGTAGACTATCATTTATGTGCCAAGATATGATAGCCGGGCTGTGATCGGTTTACTCGATTACTAAGCATTCAAGGTAGACTGAAAGAAAAACAAAAAACTTAGAAATATTTTTAGTTATTATTTTTTAACAAAATTTAAATAGGCTTATTTTGAGGTAGTCGTGGAAAAACTCTTATTTTCAAAAATATTTTCTAAAGATATCACCTCGAATCTCAAATTCTGAATCAACCTATTGCTTCACCTTCCCCATCGATTTTCCAAAATGAGGGAGAGCCACTCGCCAAAACCTGCGAACCAAGGAGGGTCGGTAATTGTGTCATGTTTAGACACCTTTGAGGAGTGATTTGGAGCGTGTTAAAATTAAGGCTATCCCGCAGACGCAGCAGCAGCAGTAGCAACAAAAGTAAACGTTCGTCAGCCTCCGCGCGCGTTGCATTTAAACTTAATGGCTTTTTAATCAAAAGAGGTCGTGCGGTTAAACGGGTGTTGAGCTTCAACCGGGCCCTTGCCTGGGGGAAGGCAGATCAGTTGCACCATCCATCCATTTTTTTGCCGGCAGCTTGCAGAATTACCCCGCGAGGTGTTTGTTTAGCCTACATTTGGAGCGTTTTATTGTGTATCGTTGGGGTTTTTTTTTGTGTTTCTCCTTCTCAGAGATTGTATGCACTTGCGGGTGAAGTTCAAACCAGTTGTATCTCTTTTTTTTCGCCTCACCTCCATTCATGTACGATCTAAAAGTTGTTAGTTAGATAATAAACAGCTGAACCAGAGGGGGGTTACTGAACTTGACACAGCAGCAGCGATTGCGAACGGATCAGTGAACCGGCTTAATTTGGGGTAAATTCCAGTGGGGTTTTTTTTTCGGGTGGGTTTGAGTCGTTAACCTTGCTGCAATTTGAATCTCGCAACTTGCAACATGATCCCGCAACCTTGACTGAAATTTGTAACCTGGTACGGGTTGTCTGTCAGCTGATGTTTTTGTTCAGGTTTGATTTGAGTTTACGGTAAATTGTGGTACCGTAATCCAGTGTGGTATTGATAGCCATTGCAAGATCATTTTTTTTTTCTAAGTTTAAATAACGAACAAAATACGAACCAAAAAGTTGAGGCTCTAACTACATTTTGTAGAGAAGTAGCACGATTTGGGAAATTCAACAAGTTATGTATTTAGCAATTCATGTTTTTGTGAGTCAGAAATTGGGTCCTAAAATGAAGCTTAGATTTCTGATATTATTGTTTACAGCGATAAAGCTTATTTTTCTGAGTACAATGACCCTTTGTATGACCACAAAGAGTTTAAAATGGATTTCTAAATCAATTTTGAAAAATTAACCTCGTGGTCCTTCTTGACAGAAAAGCTCCTACTTGACAGCTCGTTCCAAGGGGACCATAGTTAATCCATCGAAAAATGTTGTCCTGTAAAATTTTTTTTTTGCATTTAAATGAAAAAAAGTGATCAGACATGTTTTTTAATCGTGTTTTTTTACCGTTGTGCATAAAAATTGACATAGGGCTTTAGTACCCAATTACGAAACTTAACTCTTTTAACACGATATTTTGTTCTATTTCTTACAGGTGTCACAACAGCAAACCTTCAAACACCCTCTCCTCCCGCAATGTTTCTGCTTCCGATGAACCCTCATCAAAGCCAATCCAGCAATCCCGCATTTACGGTTCACCAGCTTTACGTTACGGTTCTGTGGAACCACCAATTCTTCTAAAACCCCCTTTTCAAAATGTCCTCATGGATTGACAAACGTTCCACCACCACCGGGGGGTCCCACTTGGAGATCCAGGCCGCTCCGCTGGAGGCGGAACACAAACCGCCGGACATCTCCTCAACGGGCAGCGCCGCCACGCCGTCTTCATCGCGGAAATTCCCCCTGCGAAGGTTCGGCGAGCTGTTCCGGAACAAACTGCGCAGCTCCGGCAGTTACTCGATCAAAACGCTGAACGACAGCGTCGCCACCATCGCAAAGGATACGAAACTTCCGAACGGTCCTTCGATTGCTGATTTGGAGAAGATTCTGCCGGCGCCGGTGAAGGTGACAGAGCGTTCCGGAGCGGTGTCGGGACCGATTCCGGTGCAGGCAGTTATCGAGCATAAAAGTTCCGCACCTGTTACTGCGGCGGCGGTCGTCGTGAATGAGAAGCAGACGGTGGTCAGGAATGGTGCCGGAGCGGGCCATTACGGAGGTCGGGGAGGTGGCGCCGTTGGAACTGGTGTGCGCTCCCGGAAGGTTGCTACGCTGAACAGGACGTTCCAGAGGAAGAAAGTGTGAGTAAAAACGTAGTTTTGACACAAAAGACACTTGAGTGATTCTATAGAACTTCGCATTTTTTTTTGTTCAGATTTGATTATTTAAAAAAAAAATCGGAAATACTGCCAAACTTCATTTCTAGATGCAAAGTCATTTCCGTCCCCCAAAACCAACCAACCTTCACCTGCCCAAAAGGGCAACCGAATTGAAATGTCGGATTTAACATGATTTTCAAACAACAAAGGAATCAATAACAGCATGCGTTCCTCCGAAAAAACTCCACCCCCAAAATTAAACCCCACCAACAATGCGTCCCTTGCGAAGGCCACTCGTTCAGTCAGGCCCCATGCTGAAAACCGTTTCTGAATAGTTGGATCGACCCCCTTTTGCATCAAAAATTGGGGCTGCACCAAACAACCGTGTTCCTCTCTCTCTCGATCCCAAATTAGCCTACAACAACAACAAGTCAGGCAAGGCCGTCCAAAACATCATCACTAATCGAAAAAAGGGATGGATCGTCGATTTGCCTTCGATTTGCTACACCGATTACCACTAGGACGAGCGTGATTGAAAGTTTTCATGTTTCCAATCAACGGCAACCATGTAACAAGCCCACGTTCGAACTTTATTTTTTTTCTCGATTTAGAGTATGTTATGGCAGATTTGTACATTTAAATTTTGGCTCCAAATTGATCTGCATTTCGAGTCGTATGGCGCCCCAATATATTTACAACAAAACCGACATCGAAAACAGAACGAAACCTTTCGCTTTCGATATTGCGTTAATGAACTTTGCGTTACATAAAATTAATTGAGTTGATCATTTCGATGTCCCCATTCCAGACGCCACGGATCTTTGGGAAATCGCTTGAAAATCTTGGTTGAAATTGGCACAAAAAGTTGGAATGAGTTTTGTTGCCAGCCAGATTTTTTGACAAAATTTAAATTACAATTTCTGTAGAGATTTTCAAGATTTATTGATACGGCACACACCACAAAAAGTAAGAGTGCAGAAAAGTTCAAATTTTAGCACTTCATCGTTGTCGCGCTATGATATCGTACATTTGAACTTCACAGATCCCCAAAATTCAATTTAAATCCTGAGATATTCAACAAAACCCGAAAAAACTCCGTGCATTGTTGTCACTCTTCATATGAAAGAAATTTCAATCTTGTCGTACTATCTTGACATACCATGAACATTTCTGTAAATACGACCACTGGCCAAAGGTATTTCAGGTCAGAACGCGTTTGACACACGTACATGCCCGACAGCCGTAAACATTTGTAATTATAACTCGGGACTCCGGAAACCAAATTCAACCAAACTTCGGGACAGTGCCAAATAAAACGTGGTTGTTATTGTTTACATTGCGTGCACTTGTTTTTGTCTATTCAAGGTCATTAAAACGCGTTTTTCTCGGAACGTCAAAAAGCGACGTGCAACAAGTTAGCACGACAACGTCGACATATCGTATTTTTCCAACTCGGTTTGCTTCGTTGAACAAAGCATACGACTTGTGTCAATAAAAATCTATGTTTTGCAAATTGTTAAATAAAGTATAAATTATCTGATTTGCTAGAGAATTGGTCACACCAATAAGTGAAGTGTCTCTGCTGCGTGGCGCCACTCAGAAATATTCACCAGCATTTTGTTAAATTTTAACGTTCTCCACTTCTGTTCCATCTGAATTCGAAGATTATCATACCAACAACTTATTGTTCACAGCAAGGTTAACAACCATGTTCGGCATTGAGCATATCAGGTGTAAAAATCCTCAGATCTAGATTCATTAGGAGATCCAGAATGCAATAACTCTTTAGATTGTTAAAAAAAATAAAAGCCATAAAAAGACGTTCCAAAAATCTTAATTTGGATCACACTCTTGTTCGCACCATCAAACGCACCCCGTGATTCGAATACCCAAAAGGAGACGACAGGTTGAGCTGTGAATTACAAATTTGGTTGCGCTCTTTTTTATGTTTTTATTGACTTTTGATTCCGATTGGTTCGTCGGGGGTGTGTGAATCAAGGCCTCGCACTGTGAATCTTTATTTGGATTAGAGGGCAGAGGTTTGTTTTTCAATCTTGATGGTAAATATTAAACAGCTTTGTTTTGAGCCAACGAACTTGACAGTGGCCGTGAAATCTCGCAAGTCACGCTTGGTTAGTGACATTAGAATGTAATTTATTTTAAAACCTACCGGCAGTCTCATACATGAACTTTGTACTTGTATGAAACGCCAAAACATGCAACTTTCGAAGGGTTCTAAAAAATACGAACCCGAGCAATACCAAATTTTGGTATTTCTTGTGCAAATACCAGCGACCAAAATGTGCTCTTGGTTGCCCAGTAATAGATGGTAAAATACCATGAAATCATACCAAAGTCTTGTATGTGGAAGAGCACAACAATACCTAACTTAGGTATTGTTGTGCTCTTCCACATACAAGACTTTGGTATGATTTCATGGTATTTTACCATCTATTACTGGGCAACCAAGAGCACATTTTGGTCGCTGGTATTTGCACAAGAAATACCAAAATTTGGTATTTTCATACTATTTTTAGTGCAACAGTTGCAGTTAGTGAAAAAACGGAAATGATCCATATGCAACAGCCAAATCTACTCACCTGATGATTCCATGTTGTTCTTAGTGATATTCTTCACCACATCGAATGCATTTGTCATTGATGAACGGCCTGTGCTTGAAGTTCTTAAAGATTCTAAAAAATAACAAGATTGAAAAATAAGTGTTATTAAAATGAAACTGGATTGAAATTCACCAAAATTCAATAATATGTCGATTAACTCGTTTTTCAAAGTATTTGGTTATCCCAACTTAGAGAAATTTCGACGTCTTTAAAAAAAAATCTTATTGGGTATATAAAAAAAAATTAAAATCAGCTTTAACATTTTTGGGTTTCAAGTCATTTTAGCGCAAAATTAATTATATATTCAAAATTTATAAAAAAAATTCTCATAGTTTCAGAGGAATTTGATGAAACCTTTCAATACCAAAATAATACCAACATGTGGCACCATGACTTAAAAAAATTTCCACAATTTCAAGTCATTTCTTTAGGGGGTATATCAAAAATGTTTAAACTCAAGTTTGAAATTTCCGGTTTTCAATGAAAGCATTCGCTTTGAGACATCAATTTAGCGCAAAATTAATTATTTTGTCAAAATTGGTCATAATTTTCTCATAGTTTCAGAGGAATTTGATAAAATACTGTAATACCAAAAGAATACCAATATGTGGTGTTCGACCATTGACAAATTCTGCAATTTTGCAATATCAAAACAATACCTTAAATTGGTATGATAGCACATTTTGCTCTTGCATAATCCTTAAGACAAATTTTAAAGGGTCCAGGAATACCAAAATTTGGTATTGATACCAGAGAAAGGTATTATTACGCATTTCCCTTGTTATTTACCCATGCTCGGGAAGTGATTTTGAGTTAATACCTATAATGTTGAAATATAGTTCAGACTCTGAATAGTTGAAACTGAACTCAAATGTGCTCAATATTGGCTATTCTGAAATAAAACAAAAAATCCAGTAAGTTTATAAACATTATTTTATTGATTTTGTCTTCATAATGCTGTTTTTGTGTGGAGTTTCTGTATTCAAAGAAAATAAAGTAAAAATGTAATGATTTTGAGCAAATATTTGATCAATAAGAAATTTTTCAAAGTTTATGTCACCCCTTCAAAGTCTGCCTGAATAATCGGGGCACAATTTTCTTTTTCGAAAATCTTCAACATTTTAATGAAAATTAAGGTTTAATCAACTGAAAACCAGATAAAATGTATTTCCTGCATTTATAATCATATTTCGCATGTTTGAACTCCCTTGAAAACATTTTAAATTTTGACGAAATATCAATGTACAGCCCCACGAAAACTTTTTTTTTCGCGAAACAAATATATTCCGTTTATATTTAGAAAACTAATGATTGTAAAGCAACTGGACGCGTGTAAAATGCATTTTAAAACACTTTTTTCATCCAAATGTTGAAACCTAGGCTTGTTATTTCAATTTTTATATTTTTAGCATTTTTTGCCTCTGGTTGTCAATATTGAAGGTACCATCGAGGAACAGAAGCATCAGTTTACAGAACGATGCAAATGATGACTCGTTTACTTTTTTCCTGATACTTGGCGTTGATAGAGAATCATGGCTACACAGTAAAAAAATACATGGAAATATGACATCTGGGAATAGATGCATCTTTTATGCCAGAAAACATGTGTAATTTTCTCTCTAAAATTATGTAAATTTACCACCACAGTTTAAAATGAGGTAAAATTTCGTTATAAAAGAAGTAATTTCAAACCTTCCTAACTTACACATGTTTTTACTGTGTACGTTCAGCAAATGAAAACAAATAAATGTCAAACTTAATTCAATGTTACGTTTCACAAAGAAAAATGTCGATGGAAGCTATAACAAAGAGAAAATATTGACAGTCGATTTTTTAAGGAGCTTCAAGGGACCAGCGAGAAAAGGATTCATCGAGCTAGAAAGAATATCAAGGACAGAAGAGCATTAAAGTGTGCAGTTCGAAGGGATTGAAGAAACTATCGATATATGGGGTTGTATCGAGATAGCGAAGATTGACAACTAGGAAGTAAACAATAAATTAACATCAGATATGCACCAAGTTAAAAAAAAATAAAATAAAGACTAGTTTATACAAATCCGAGAAAATTTGTTGCTTCAGTTTCAGTGATCCATGGCTTATAGTTTTATGATTTTTCTATAATTACTACTGGATGTTCTTACAGGAATGTTGCCAACAAAACCAGGTAACCTAAACTTCCACCTCCGTGACGAACTCACTGACCAGTGTTGTGTTGCAATAACACTATTATTTACGTAATAATCGGTTTCTTAGAATGGAACAACGAATGGTTAGGCCCTCAAATTCTATCAGCCGGCAGGCTTTGAAAGCCATCTCGAAAATAAAAAGGAACCATTTAATTCGAAGGCATTCGCATGTGGCCAGAATCTTCACGTCAAGATCGGCTGGTAACTTTTGGCGGAGGTGATTCTTTGGTGGTTTCGAAATTCGAAGATCACCTCTCCGATACGCGGACGTACACAATGGTCATTCTTTGGTTGCGGTCTGCGGTTTGTTGATCAACGACGTCAAGTAGAACGTCCGCTTAGGGGAAGATACACGGCGCCTCTCTGAAGAACACTAGAATGGTTGATTACTGGTCTCTTGATTGCACTAATGAAGCAATTTAGTATATCTTAAATTGCTCACCATAGAATTTGATATTGCTGACCTTTTGCGTATGTCACAATCTACTTCTAGATTGAGGCAGAGATCGCAGCTGAAGCTGTAAATCGTCCACTAATGTTAACATTTACAAACATTAAGTATAAATTACCGAATAAATCAGTGACAAAGTGCGTGCCAAGAATAGGCACGAATTTTCAATGTCAGAATCACCCCCTCGAATCATCGTGCACACAAGTGTTCGAGGAACAACTACCGAGTCGCGTGAGCCCACCCGGTTCGATTAGTTTGGAGGGCACGCGCAAATGTTCCAAGTTGGGGTGGAATATACTCCTGACGAGTACGTGCGCAAGTACGCTCGTGACAATTGCGCGAGAGACCACACCACGCCACTTTTATCAATATTTCGTGATGCTTTAAATTTTTGGCCGTTTCATGGTCCCCGGCTGTATTGTTTGTTGTTTTTGTTTTGAGAGGGCGGGGGTGGGCTTTTTGATTTCGTTTTGATGAGTGGCTTTCGGCGAAAATAAAAGCGGGTAGCTATAAACCGTTTTGAATTGAATTTCTGATAGAGGTATATCAAGATTCATGACCTAGAAAAGCACTACCAAATGTGTACTTGGCGGATGAACTATTCAAACTGGCCGTCAAATTATGTAAGTTTAGCCTACGAATAGGGTAATTTTATCTCTCATAGACTTCACAGCTTTGACTGAAATTGTGACTCTTTTGAACATGTTGCTTATGATATTTAATACATTGAAGATATTTTTAATATCTAAGAACAGTAATCCTTTTTCATACAATTTCTAGGATTCCCGAGATATTTTCAAAACTTGAAGATGAACAATTCTCGACGTTTTCTCAAATCGACAAACTTTACCCCGTGGTTTGCCCCCTTTGATCATTTTTATTTTTTATTTGATTTAGTGCCAACATTTGACTTATAGGGACATTTGACGGACGTTTAGTTTTTTGTCCAGTAGAATAAAGTTCGCCGAAAAATAATCCTAAAATGATTTCTGAAGTTAAATTGAATTTGAAATCAATGATAGGGTATTTGTCCCTATTTTGTGCCTACTAAGCAGAGCGCACTTTTAATTTGATGTATTCTCAAAGACTGCTATTGGCAGCCTAGTTTGTTATACATGAATGAGTTGGATTTTTAATGCTTAAGCTCGTACATTATCAACATTTTGATAAAAATACCTTATATCACTGTAAAAGCACGAAAAACTAAAACACTTATTGCCCCTATTTTGGGGATATTGCTCCTAGCATACGACCTTCTTTGTGCATATTTTCGGCCTACCTTCTGATTGATTGAAATCTCGAAGGACGCGGCGAACTTTTTTGACGAACGGTTCAGTCCCAGCTCGTACAGTACAGCCGCACAAATTCGGTCGACAAATATGCTAAACCATTTTGATGTTTTAAGCCACAAATAAACATTAGAATGTTTGATTTCACTTGCATTACGTGCATAATTAGCATGGACATGATTTATATCATTCTTTGCAAGTTCTAAACATAATTAAACAATTGTTGCGTAGCCAAACAACGAGCTCGTAATATGCAAAAAAGACTGTAAAATTCAAGAAGCGCACACACACTGGCACAGTTTGTAGAATTGTCAAATGTACCGAAAATATATCCTTTTCTCTCCAATATGGACGAAGCAACTTCAATCAGTTATTTTTTTGATTTGGTGGCAGTTTAGTGATTGTTTTTGCAATGGGATTGTGCAACCCACCAATAAAAACACATTGCCGGTGGTTGGAGATTCGGGGGACGGCTCTCATTCATGTGCTGAGCGATGAAAACCGTGACGCTGAGTGTCAGCAAACGGTAAGCAAAAGTGGTGAACATTTTAGACCTAATGGACACCTAGCGATTTGCCAAGAAAAATGTGAAGAGTGATATATTTTGTCCTTAATCTCTAATTTAGGAGGAAAAAGTGAATGATCCTTGCCCACCAAAATGAAGACAATGACTGCATGTATCATTCTCAAGTGGCAAATCCCTGCCAGATTTGGTGAAAGCCTCAATTTCGTTGAATTAAGTTTGGTAGACCCAAAATACGTACTAGGCCCAAAATAGGGACAAATACCCTACATTTGTGAATTTTGAATCAACTGCACTGTTTTCAGGTAAAATCCATGGTTAGGTTCAAATTTCAAAAAAAAATATTTCAAAAAAAGTATTTATGGTTGTATCTATTCTAGTCCATCTATAAAACCAAATATTTGAAAAGGTGAGAAAATTATTTACGATTTTTTTTCTAAGATATTGTTGATTCGACTTTTGTTTGCTGAGATATGTCTTGCAAAGAATTAAAATCACGAAAAAAAAATGTCTTCGTGATAATCTGGGTCAAATAACTCTGTTTTCGAATTCGTAAACAAAACAAAAAAAAATCGTAAACGAGCAATTCCAGCCCAAAACAGGAATTTTTAAGGTACTTTTTTCTCGACCCTCTCCGAATTCAATGAAACTTTGTAGACATGTTATCCTACGCTTACGTAAGCCATTTTTGTGTATATGGAGCCAGTTTCACTCGATAATGACATTTGAGAAGGGCGTTAATGTTTTAAATATTTTTGTTTTTCGTAATTTTAATATTGCTGTATCTCGAAGCCGTTGCATCGTATAAAAAAGTGGTCAAAGACAAACTTGTTGGAAATTTGACGGGCTTTCCGAAAAAATACAGTGAAAGAAAAAAATACGTTTTTTTATGAGATTTTTGTTTTTTTTTAGTTTAAAAGTCAAATTTAAAGGTGAGCCCTCAATCTTTTTCATGCAAAATTTTTGTGACAATTGCCTAAGATGTTACAAAAAGACTCACGAATAATGCAGGATGGAGCAACTCACCTAAAAAAATACAAAATTCATTTACTGAAACTTTATTTTTGCAAAGTGGTCTTAACGTCAAAACATGCAAAAACTGAATACGGGAATCGATTCTCCAGACAATTTTACATAAAAGTCTCCATATTTACCACTGTTCTATGTTCAATACTTGGGAAGTTACAGGCGTTTCAAAAATAAAAACGTTTCAGGCTGCAAATTATTGCAAACACGTCTTTTTCGCAAGTTCAAAAATGAAATGGGTCGTACCACCCCTCCGTCACGAGATATCGGAAAACAGACCGCGGATTCGTGATAAGCGACCAACATTATTCCATAGGGCATGCAAATCGAAGAGGAATCGGCTGGGCTTGAAATCGACTAAACATTTTTATTTTGTTTTTATTGGGATATCGAGATATGGAACATTGACAAACAAAAAGTATTATCAATGAAATTTGGCTTCTTTTCTTCTCAAATTACTCCGTTCTCAATTCATCAGCTTTTAGTGTCAATTCATTCAACACATGAATATAGGGCCTGCAAACAAATTTGCTACATTGTTCGTTAAACGCCTAAGCCCTCATCGGCCAAAAGCGAACATCGATTAGAGGCAATTTTCCCCCAAATTAATCCACTTCCTCGCCCATTAAGAGGGCTCATCACCGCCCGAAGGTATTTCGTACAGGCTTGGCCGGTGAAGGCCAACCACTGACATAGATAACCACCGTCTAATGTGGCGAAAGTGTTTGTTATGCGGTGAAGAACCAACGTTACTACTGGATTGCGCTGAGGCTGATTCATTTCCATCGAGTTTCCTGGTGCTTTCTTGGCAGTTTAAAGTTTTGGTGTAATTTTACATGATTTTTAATGTGATTCACTATCAAAACTTGCTATGCAGGTAAAAATGTTTTTTTTTCTTCATTTTTTAAACCTTAATTTAATATTTTCTCCAAATTATTACTGTGCCTTCTGCCCGGTAGCATAGCCCCAAGTGACTGCGAAAGTGGCCTCTGCAGAACTTGTTCCATTGGGGCCGCTTCCGCCCGGCTGGCAACTCAACTAGTTTTTCCAAGATGATCCAGGTTCAGAAGCTGTAGGGGGAAGGAGGCTGAGCAGTGAAGGCCGTACGCAGCGCGACTCGTTCGCTACGATGTGTGTAGCAAGATAAATGTGCGAGCCAGGCCAAGGTTTGTTGTTCATCGGCCGTTTTGCGTTTGCGGAGAAAGTGAGCAATTGAATGGGCACGATTTGTACGATATAGTGTAAAAACAAGGCGGGAAAATGGCGAAGATTGGGCCTCTCAATGCCCCAGCATTAGTTGATGGGGAAGATGATGGAGACGAGAGCGTTAGTCATAGACTAATGTTTAAGACTTTGCATAGACTTATAAAGTGTTGTTTTAACTTATAAGTTATAGTTTAGTGATGCTTGAAAAAAGTACGACATTTTATTGGGAAATTAATTATGATAATCTTTAACTGAGCTTGAAACCCTTTAAGTTGTATGACAGGAAGAAGTATTCACGTGGTTCATGGTTTCAGTCTATGGTAGCCTGTACTCCTCATCGGTACTATTGCCAAAGACCCGATCCATCGAATGTACCAACAACTTCAAGTTGGCACTACGGACGTAACCACATCGTTCAACGGTTATATCCATGCAGTCGTCGTTGCACAACGCGGGACTCTTCACTGATACCAGGGCTCAGCTCGGCAGTAAGTTCATGTGAAATTGATGACTTGAACTAGAAAAGCCGAGACTCTCGGTGAGATGCGAAGAAAGGTAACCAGCTGTACGGAGAGAAGAGAAAACGCGCAACGACGACAACGAAAGCAAGATGAAGAAAAGACGACGAGTTTCTTTGTGTGCGTCGGAAAATTCTTCCGAAAACCTTGGACGGACGGCCGGTTGGTCGGTGTGTGGGTTGGCTAGACCAGCGGTGGTTGGTCACCGTGAACTTGGAGTGGCTCGGATGGTTCAGTATCGGTTGTTGAGTCGCGACGCGTACGCGGTAGTGCCGTTTTTTTCTCTTGTTGGCGTTGTTGATAGTGTGTGAAGTATCTCCGTTAGGTGAGAATTTAAGAGGTTTCGGTTTCGTTTGGGGGGTGTTTTTAGTGGGGTTTGCGGACCCGGTTATCTGTCTCGCCGAAAGAAAAGTGAAACTTGTGAAGGTTTTTCATGAGTTGTTAGGATTTCGCGATTGAATTGTAGTCAAATTACATGCTCGAATCCGATGAGTAAATCAAGAATCAACAGCAAATTGAAAGACTCTTTTTCTTTCTTCAACAATCTAACCCATGAAATTAAAAAAAGTTATTATAAACGGCTTTACGGCCCGTGGTCGCATAAGCGTCCCATATGCATGAAGGTCGTTTGAAGTTTTACATTAAAAAGGTAATACATTTTGGATTTTATAAAAGCTACACTTACCTTTATCTTATGAATTTCAATTCTTTTTTTCAATAATATTAAATTTCCATTAATCAAGGCCATGACGAATTGTATTTTAAGTTTTTTGTCCCCCCTCCCCTTAAAAATTCCTTAAATAATCTGGAATCAAAAAAAATGCTGAAAATTAAGATTGTCGTTGAAAATACTTGTACAATGGTTTGTAAATTTTATAAAATACATTGAATAACGCTTATTTATTTATTGTTTAGGCATAAAAGTCTGGGAACTAAAGTATTTTCATAAATTAATTTACCCTTTGCATATTTTCTGTAATGTACCATAAGGCCGTTGCAAATTTAAAAATTTCTTAAGAAAATAGAAGTCTCATCAACTAATAACAATTTTGAATTCATTTTCTTGCGTTGAAAATCATATTAAGCATATTTGAAATCGTTTAAATATATTTAGATTTTTTTTAAAATATATCGAATTCAAAAAACCTTTTGTGAGAATTTTTTTGTGTCATTGCTAAGACATTTTTGGAAACCTATGAATGCAAAACAACTGGACTGGTATTAAATGCATTTTAAATCAGTTTTTTTATTCAAATGTTGGATTTTTCGTCCCCTCCTCCCTCGGTCAGAGTCGAGGAACATTCACCCCAAAAATATTCACGCTCAAAAATTGCAATTTTCACGGGGATCATAATCCCAAAACACTATTTTCATGAAAATTCCACGGAACGTTAAAAATGTTAAAATAACCTAGGAAATATTATGTTTGAATTACAGAAAGAACTTTTAGCATTAGCATTAGCATTAGCAATAAAGGTCGCACAATTCCGGATGGCTGCACAACGCTTATCTTGCTGTTTAACTGTAATTAAACGTATGATAGGACTAGACTCTCATCCGGTTACAATATTCCAACACGGGAGATACCATGTTTTCCTCTTTAGATGAGCGTGTAATACTATCCAGTAAGATAAGGGGCTCCTGGCCGGTACCTTGCTAACCTCGGGGATTGGAAGGTATGTTAGTAAACATCTATCTAGAATGCGCAGAGATCTCTACGTCACCTAGTGGTATAGATGTTTGTAGGGAGGTTTTGGACTCAATGTTAGTAAATTGAACGTTTGTTTTTTTTAACACCATCACCACCACCACCAAAACAATACCATCACCACAAAAAGCCATGCTAGGTTTTAATACAAATACATTACAAAACGAACACAACAATAAAATCATCTTCCTGGCCATGCTGCCCACACGATACTGACGCGCAATAATATTAATTACCACAATGACCCCCCACTGCATGCATGACTCGAACATCAACACGAACACAGCACAAAAAGAACACCACAAAAATCCATCTTCCCATCACCACTGCTTGCACGATACTCTACAGAAAGAACTTTTTATACATTATTATATATTATTCTTCAATCCAATATAAATTTTATTCTCAATTTTGAACGTGACACACAAAGAAAATCTTTATTTTTTTTAGATTGTTCGTAACATGACATTATCCACCGGATAGAACTAAAGCAAAGATTTTGAGGCAAATATGAAAATTGAATGCTAAAGAAGTCTGATCATAATCAATGATAATAAAAAAGTGAATAATTATTTTAAAAAATATGATTGGGTATTTAACTGCATGATAATTTTTTTAATTCAAAATATACGGAAAATAATGCTTAAAAGTTTTCTCTGATTCGCTTTTATTTTATTTATTAAACGTTTTATTTGAATTCCAAATCAAAACAAGATTTTACAGTCTCGTCTGGCCAAGATGATCGATATAACTTGAATTATCTTCAACGTTTTCAAAGACATAAAGTCTTATAAATATGTTCTTAAAATATTCATCTCCTTCTTGAAAAGGTTAATTAAAAAATGATGATGCAAAAATAAAATCTGTAACAAAACCTTTAAAAAATATTTAAAAAAATAAGTTTCAAATTTCCATGGGGACTACGAACGAAATCATGAAATTTTAGAGTCTCAATATTCGCCTGACTTTTTATGATCAAAATGGTAGTGTACTGTCAGTGGGGGTGACATTGGGTCTGGGGGGTGAGATTGGGTCAAAGTATTTTTTTACGGATTTTACCATTTCTCAGGTACTTCTCAATGAAACTGAATTCTGTTAAAAGGGTTGTGCAAGGGACATCTTAAGATGACTTTTCTGAAAAAATCTCGTTCCTAGAACAAATCCTGTCATTTTAGCAGCTGTCTAAAGTTGAGGTACGTTTTTGGCCAAAAATGACCTCTCGAAAAATCAACTTTTTAAATTTTTTGTTGGAATTGATCAAAAAGTACCCGAATGTTTGAAAATCCCTACTTCCAATATTTTAGCACAGGCCTGCCCAACGTCCAGCCCGCGGGCCGGATCCGGCCCGTGAAGCCATCTCATCCGGCCCGCGACGGCTTTTTAAAAATGTTCTATGACCGGCCTCACGACTGTTCATGAAATATTCAATAAATAAACTGAGTGACTAATTTAAAAAAAAAAAAAAGCTTGAGATTAAATATTCACACATGCAAGCAAAAATTAAACGAGCAAAATTTAGGTTTTTTGTTAGTTTTTTTTTTTTGCAATAAAATGTTACTAGTTCAACGTATTATTTGGATTTGGCTTTGTATTTTTTTTTCAAAATCTAACATTCTGCATGTTTGAATTTAATTCTTATCATTTCTATACTGATGATATCAGAATCAATCATCAAACTGAAAAACTGCCGCAAGAAAATAAAATTATCCATTTCGTGAAAATGTGAAATAAAATTGAATTTTTCTACACGTTTTAAAATTGGTGTGTTTAAAATCTTTTAAATTTTTTTATAAAATTTATTTCAATAAAGGTGCACAACAACGCAAAAACTGTTTTTTATTTCATTACACTTGAATCATTTGGATCCAAATTTCGTTTAGATAATTTTTGTCAAGCCTCATTGATTTCTTTTATACATGGTTGTGTTGATAATCAAGCTTAAAAAAAAACTTGCAACGACCAGTTAAATTTGAATGTTTTTGCCTTTTTTTTTTACTAATTTTTAAATTAATTATATCAGGGTATTCAATAGCAATCTAAAAAACCAATAACAATGAATAATAAAAAAAACTAAATGAAAATAAATGAAATAAACACATTTTTAAATGTTATGATTCTTATTTGCAACACTAGTTTATTCATTTGATTACATGAAAAGAACCTAATAAGAATAGTTTTATGAAAAAAATGTTTACTTTTTCAATTTTTTATCAAACATTGGTTCCGGCCCGTCACTGCTTCAGAAAAGTCAGATCTGGCCCGCAGGGCTAAAAGGTTGGGCACCCCTGTTTAGCATGTCAATACGATTCCCTCGAACAAGAAACACTGTTGGATGACTTGTTTTTACTATATCTTTGTATTTGAGCATCATTTTAGTTTCATTTGACCCAATGTCACCCCCTCAAAGGGGTGAGATTTGGTCAATTTTCAAACGATTGCCATTTAAGGTAGAGTCCATCAAATTACACCATATTTTGGGAAAATGTTAGTAAACTATCTAAGAACAATTCTACGATAAAAGATTTTCGATGTTATTTAAATTGTTTTTGTTACTAAGAAATTACGAGAGGTGTGTCGTTTTTTGACCCATAGTCACCCCCATTGACGGTATGCCAAAGTTGCAAAACAAGATTTTTCAGCACAAGTCGTGGTTTGCAGCACCAATGTGGTTTACTGAAAAATTCCTCTCAAAATAAATTGAAAGTCAAATTGTTATTACAGGGAATAAAAATATGATTGGAAATAGTTGGTATTCGACTTTTGACTTTGACTGATTCTTATTTACTTATATTTGCAATGAATACCTGAAAACATAATTTGGTAAATGTTTAAAAAATGATTTAAAGTATTTTGCCTTTCAATTCTTCAAAAAGTTTGTGTTGCACTTTTCAATTCAAAACAAATATAATTAACATAAAAAGACTTTGTGGATGAGATATTTGTTGAACATTGCTTTTTTAAAGAATTGTATTCAGAATTTTTTTGCTTCAACATTCTTCAGGGCTTTTAGTCATAACATCAGTCTCTTGAAAATGAAAAAAAAAAACCATTACTAAAACTTCAAAGCTTTCAACAAGTGAAGCTAAAAATGTGATGAATTTAGAATTTGATTATTCGCACTTACATCCAATCCTCTCACTAGTTCTCCAATGTTATCAGCACTAAAAACCCGTTCATCGTGACGAGTCCAGTCCAGCTCTACGCTTGCAAAATTCAAATCGAATTTCGAAATTGTAGAATCAAGAAATCATCTGGTTTTGCCCGCATTTGCAGCAGTTGACATTCACTCTCGCTTTTTTATAAATATATTGCTTTATTGCCCCGGTGGTCTCTCCCTAAATCGACTTTCGCCGATTTCTACCAGGCTCAGGCCAGCCCGTTCTGGAACTACTTCAGGCCCAGAGAGTGGGTGCAACTATTCCAATCCGGTTTCCTAGAGTGCATTTTAATTCCAACATTCACACGAAAAAACTCGTGTACTCGAATGAACTTTGCGCACTGTCGAAAAACTTGATGATTCAACGTCAAAAATTGTAAAATTTTCTGATAATATGAAATAACTTTTAGAACAATTGTTTGTCAATAAAAATTGATCAACTTATAATATCTAAGATACTTTTTTCTACCGTGTCGAATGTGAATGCAGAAATGCTGCAGCAGCCGTCAAAATGTAGGCCACGGTGCAGCAAAGAGCATTAGAAAAAAAATAAACCTGCGACTCCAGCAAACGACAGACCTCCAACTTGTGGTCCGCTAACATGTATGCTGCGAGAAGGTCTCCAAGCACGAGCGAGGCAGATCTTGCGGTAGCGGTAGTGTACATTAAAGGTTTGCTGCACTCGCAGGTACTCGCCTCGATCAGCAGAGGATGAAAGCGAACATGTTGCATTTTTGGCCAATTCTTCGGTCGAGTGCATTGGTTAAGGGGAAATGGAACATCTTGCGACTTAGTTAAGGTACCTTATTAAATTTTATTTTACAAAATATTCTAAAACACAGCATCAATCAGCGTAAGCTTAAGTACCCCAATCTCCCTTATAAAAGAGCACAAGTACTAAACTTTAGGTCGCTGCTTTTGGAATCAGCAATCCTAATGGACATCGTCTGAAGAAACGCAAGTGAAAAACATCGAAATTGGAACATTCAGAAACTTGGGTGCGGTGTTACATTAAACGTCAGTGGCAATTAGCGCAATGAGGCCAGATAGAGACGTTGATCAATTAGTAGATCGAATCGCACAAAAATGGTTGAATCACACTGAACTTACAGCACACCTCTGGTCTTTCTTTTCGTTACAGTGCCAAATCCAGCGGTGACACCACCACCTTCAAGATCATCCGAACGGCAGACGTTGAGCCCGGAGGTCAAAAGCGCCAGTCCATCAGCAGCCAGGACACGACGGGGGAAATCGAGTCCGAGGTGGTCGTCGGAAAGGCTCTCGGCCGTGACCGGGTGAATTCTGCGTCGCACTACTCGACTGAGAAGAGCGGCTCGTCCGGTTACTACAGTACAAATATTTACTTTGCCGGCGGTGGGTCCGTAGTGGATGAACACATTTACTACGAGCCGGTTGATCGGGGACGCAAGAACTCTTCGGATGTGGAAAACAAAACGTCGGAAGTTGGAAGTGGGGTCACGAAGAAGGAGGGCATTCTGAAGAATGGTGGGCCGATTGGTGACCCAAAGAGTGGTAGAACACTAGAGAAGTATTACTATCCGGCGGCTTTGGAGATCGTACCGAACGAGCTGACAGTCATGCGGGCGAAGCAGCTGAGCAACGAAAAACTGACGGACATCGTGGAAGGTCCGGATGGGCCGATCCCGCGTCCAATCTGGCCGCTGGATGTGGATGATTCGCTGGCGGACATAAACCTGGAAGCGTTTCGGATGCGACACAGCAGCCAGCAGAACTTGATTGGCTTTGAAAGCCCTGCTTCATCAAATTCAGATAACGAAATTTACTCCATCAGCAAGAAAACGGCAGATGAAAAAACGGGCAAGAAATCCCAGTACGAGGAATACTTGGAGTTTCACAACACGCGGAACATTCTGGAACAGATCAAGGGTAAGCTGAACACGCTGCTAGATCAACGAAGTGACAATCAGAAGGCAAACACAAACGGAAGCAACGAGCACACGAAACCAACTCCGGCGGAAGCCGAACTAGAGGAAAAGATAGCGAATCTCAAGTCCGACCTGGAAGGCTACCTGCAGTCCATGAACCAGAAGAATGAGAACGAAATCAAACGCTTCTGCAAGGGAATGTCGAAAGACGCCAAGTGTCTCGCGGTGCAGAACGCCGTGGAACAGAAGAACCGATCGCGGAGCAACTCACTGCATCTGGAAAACGAGTACGAAGTGATGGAGAGCAAAAAGTCCAACTCCGCAGCTACACTCAAACCTTTCTACGCGGCAGTCCCCCATCGGACGCTGACCAGCTACCCCAAGGAAGACCCCAAGAGCTCCAACTCGCAACCCTCATACTTCGAGACGGTTTACGTGCGGGATGGGTTCAACGTGCGCCAGCTGAACCGAACTGCTCCGAATCCTTTCGCGCAGGAAGTCCGCACGGCTCAGATGTTACACCAGCAGCAGCAGCAGAGACTTCAGCGGGAACATCGCGAGATGGCGTATCAACGAGGGTACTTTGGCAACGAAGAGCTGCGGCCCGGTGACGGTCGACGGCCTAGCAAAGTGTCAATAGAGGTACCCCCGCAGCAGGAGGGAAGGGAAAGTGGTGGCCGCCCTCCGGGCATGATAATGATTAGTGGTAATGGTGGTGGGCATGGGACAGGGATCGCCGCGGAAATGGCCGCGGCCAGTGCCGGAAACGGTGGCATTTTGGTGGATGGTCGGTTGCGGCACAAGCCGCCGGAAATCAGTGGAGGGAATAATTTGGGCAAAAGTGGCGGGGATGTGAGTGATTTTACCCTGCAGCGGGTGATTCTGATGGAAAGTTTAGGCAAGAGCGGGAAGCTGTTTGGGGACAAGGAAAAGATGCTGCTCGAGTACCACCTGAACAAGCCAAGCTACTGGGAGATGTACTACGGCGCGAACCGGGAGGAGCAGCAGCCGCACCACACGCTGATACGGAAGGTGAAGATCGGAGGGAAGAACGCGATTGCGGTTTCGTATGTGAGTATTGTCTTTTGTTTTCGAGTTTTTTTTCGTGATCAGAAGCTTGTTCGTAATAGTTAATCTTACCTGAATCTTCAAAAATAAAAAGATTATATTTTTCCCAAATTTGAAAGTCACAACAACCTGACTGTAGATGAATAGATCAAATAATTATAAATAATAGTTTATACTTAATAGGTTTGGCTTTTTAGATTGGTTAAAAAAAACTGTAGGCTATGTTCTTTTTAGATTTCAATTACTTAAATAATGATAATCATTCAACAGTTTCAAATAGTGGCGAAATTATGTGCTTGCAGTTCGCAAACCATAACTTGCCAATGTATTAGCTTGATTTTAAAGGATTCTACAGTAAAGTTTTGTTTTTCTTGTTGTTATAAATAACTCAATTTTTCAAATTGAAAAACCATACATTTCAGAACAATTTCTCAAACAACATACATTTTTTGGGTATCCAGGTCGTTCATTCCTAGGCAGGCCCAAAACCAGATGTGATATTTTAAAAAGTATTATTATTGGTCCTAAGTTCCAAGAAGAGATTTGACATGATCTGAAAGTATTTTTTTTATTTGAAAACATTGCACTTACCCAATATCTATAATTTTTTCTTGCCATAAACTATTGTTTCTGTTGCAATGTACAACAACAACAACAAATGATACACGCGAGTGGAGACAAATAATTAAGCATTTATTAAGATCGTAAATTTATTAAAAAGTTATGCGTGTGTCTTCTTGAGCTCGCGGATTATGACAACCGGTTTCCGGTCGTGGATGTCAACGAGATGACGACAAGTGTCGCTCATCCAGGGTCGCATCCAGGGTTGTTCCTAGGGGTCCAACACCTCCCCTTTTAGGTGTAGAAGTAAGGGTTGTACCTCTCCGGCATACGGCGAATCCTAGTTGACCGGCGAAGAATCGACGGTGGTCGAACCCTGGCTCGACGTTGCGGTGGTGCAGGCGGCACCTGCTGTTCATCCTCGGCTACTACTGGATCCTCGATGATCTGGAAGTCCTCGAGCAGGATGTGCAGAGGAAGCTTGACCTCCGACTCAGCTTCTTCCGGATAGGCCTCGACTTTTGAGCCCCCCCGAGCACGGAGTTGGTTCGTGTGAGACCTGATGAGCCGCTTCTTGTCTTCCAGCCAGACGTTGTACATCACGTTGCCAACGCGTTCGATTACTGTGCCAGTTTGCCAGACCAGCTTGCCGTGAACGAATGTGCTTGCGTGAACCGAATCGCCTTTGCCAAATTCACGCTTTCGTGCCCCGTGCCGTTTGTTGAACTGCTCTTCTTGCCGCTGGTTCCTCTGCAGCGCAGCCCGGTGTTCCGACGGTGGTTTGAGCAGGTCCAAAGTTGTGCGATGCTTCCTCCCCATCAAGACTTCAGCAGGTGACAATCCATCAGGTGCTGACTTGTTAGGAGTGGCACGGTAGGCTGACAAAAAGATTTGCAGCGAACGTCCAATGTCATGCCCAGCTCCTGGCATGATCTTCCTCAGACTCCTTTTTAGCGTATCCACAAACCTTTCGGCCTGCCCGTTTGACTGGGGATGATACGGGGCAGTGCGGATGTGGATGATGCCGAGCGATTCGCAGAATTCCTTGAAGAGCGAGCTAGTAAACTGCGTACCGTTGTCAGAAACAATCGTCTCTGGGAGCCCGTAGCGAGCGAACGTTTCGAAAAGCAGATCGATTGTTGTCCTCGTTGTGATGGTTGGTGTCTTGAATATTTCAGGCCACTTGCTGTACGAGTCCACTATCACCAGAAAGTAGTGACCCTCGACAGGACCAGCGAAATCCACGTGGAGGCGCTGCCAGGGATGCTCTGCAAGGGGCCACGACGACAGCAGAGTTTTGGTGGGGGCCTTGGCCACTGCAGCGCAGGCGTGACACGAACGAACGAAGTCGTCTACGTCTTGATCCACACCTGGCCAGTACACGTGACTTCGCATCACCTTCTTCATGCGTTCTTGACCTGGGTGTCCTCGATGGAGAGCCTTGAGCACCTGCTGCTGGTACTGCTGGGGAACGACAACGCGGTCAGCCAGCATGAGACATCCTTGTACAACGGAGAGAGCGTCTTTTCGCGCGTAGAACGGGCGAAGTTCAGCATCGACCAGCTTGATTGCCCCGGGCCAGCGAGATTGGACATGCTTGATGACGTCTTGCAGTAGCTTGTCGTTGCTTGTGGCCACTTGTAGGTGCTTGAAGGTAACTGGCAGGATGTTGAGTGCTTCGTCCATGGCCGCTGCAAGTTCGTCCTCGAGCTGGATTGCGGCGATCACAAAATCCTCGTCCGGTTTGATCCGCGCGTCGATCAGTCTCGAGAGCATGTCAGCATAGCCAAAGTCTTGCGTTGAGATGTGCTCGATGTCAAACTCGTAGGACAGCAGGATCAGCGCCCATCGCTGAAGACGGTTGGAGGTGTGAACCGGGATTCCCTTCTTGGACCCGAACACGGCGACCAGCGGCTTGTGGTCGGTGTGAAGTGTGAACCTCCGTCCCCAGATGAAGCGATGAAACTTGGTAACACCGAAGATCAGCGCCAAAGCCTCCTTCTCAACTTGACCGTAGTTCTGCTCGGCCGACGTCAACGTCCGGGACGCGTGACACACCACCTTGATCGAGCCGTCATCGTATCGATGCATTAAGCACGCGCCGACGCCGTAGTTGGACGCGTCAGCGGCGACGATAGTTTCCAGCTCAGGGTTGTAGTGCGCCAAAAGCAGGTCCGACCGGAGCAGGTTCTTGAATTGCTCGAACGACTCCTGGCAGCTTTCGTTCCAGTCCCACTTGGCATCCTTGCGCAGCAGAGCATCGAGTGGGTGTCGGAGGTCGTGCATGTTGCGAACAAACTTTCCGTAGAAATTGATCGCACCGAGGAAGGAACGCAAACTGCTGACGTCATGCGGGGGTGGCATGCGGCAGATGGCGGACGTCTTGGACGGGTCCGGCCTGATTCCTCGGTTGTTGACGATGAATCCCAAATAGGTGATCTCCGGCATGAAAAACGAGCACTTCTCGATGCGCAGGGTGAAACCCCACTCTTGGATGCGTTCCAGGACCTTCAGCAAACGTGAGCGGTGCTCTTCCGGTGTTCTGCCATGGACGAGCACATCGTCGAGGTAAACCTCCACTCCGTCGAGGCCAGCGACCATCGACTCGACGATCTTCTGGAAGGCACCAGGGGCTGACTTGACACCGGGCGACAAGCGGTTGAACTCGAACAGGCCCAGATGTGTGTTGATCGTCAGGTACTGTCTGGACTCCTTCTCGACGGGCACCTGCAGGTACGCGTCCGACAGGTCGATGTGCGTGAAGATCTTGCTACCCGTAAGCTTGGCAAAAATCTCCTCGGGCAATGGCAGCGGATGTTGGTTCGGCTGGATGAGACTGTTTAGGCCAGTCGAGTAGTCCGCGCACACTCGCACTTTGTTTGGCCCACCGTTGACGGACTTTTTCTTAACGGCAACGATGGGGGCAGCCCAGTCCGAAAACTCCACCGGCGAGATGATGTCCAGCTTCTGGAGGCGTTCTAGCTCGGTTTGGATCGGCTGCAGGGCGGCAAACGGCACGGGTCTTTGGCACGGAACACTGGCTGAACGTCTGGCAAAACGTAAAGTTTCACTTCGGCCTTCTTGCAGCATCCGAGTGAGTCGGAAAACAGCTGCGGGAACGACGCTTTCAGCCACTCCACGTTGTCCTTCGATGACGTCACCAGGTTGCAAACCGTGCTCAGGGGGACATCCCACAGGTTGAAGAGATCGATGAAGTCGAGGCCTAAAAGGTTCAGATCGTTAATGTTGGTCACGTACACTTTACCTGAACGATGCACTCCTTTCAGCGTGACGTCACAGACGATCTCGCCGATCAGGTCCAGCGGCTGTCCGGAAGCAGTCCGAGCTTGCTGCGACGGTGGCTCCATTGGTGGTCGTCCGATGCGGTTCCAGCTGGCTTCCGTGAAGACGGTGATGTCGGAAGCACAGTCCAACTGAAGTTGAAGCTCGACGTGATTAATCACCACGGTCACAAACTTTCGGTTGCGGTGAACAGCTAGCTGTCTCACGTAGATCCCCCTGGTGTGCACTGGCTGGCTGGACTTCTCGCGACGCTTTTTACCTGGATTCGACCGCACACACTGGCAGTACCCGTCCTTGTGACCGACCCGGTTGCAATCCCGGCAGCGATGGTTCAGATACTGGCAAAACTCCACGTAGTGCAGCTCGCCACACTTCCAGCACGGTGTTCGTGGTTTGTTATTGTTTTTGCAGCTGCCACCACGACTGCTGCTGCTAATGTGTGGGTTGTTGTTGTTGGAGTTGTGAGGGGAGCGCGATCGTGTTGCAGCGGATTTCTGATCAGCTGATGAGTGTCGTGTGCTGTCAGAACGGCCGTGGGTGATCGCATTCACCGATGACTTGTCACTTGAGACCTCCACAATAGACGCATCTTTGCGGAGATTGATGATGCGGTGACATTCAGCAGTGAGGTTGTCCAGGGTCATGTTCGCGTTTCCTTCCAGCTTCGCCAGCAGAGATGTGCGAATCTCAGCGTCCTGCTTATTGTGTAGGCCACACACGAATATGAGGCACTTGAATGCGTCGACGCTGCACTGGGCCACACCGAAATCCTCGCAGCAGCGGTTTACCTGCCCGGCGTACGACTGGAAGTCGACCGAGGCCCTCTTGGTCAGCGTGAGGCAGTGGTACCGCTTGGAGAAGAGAGAGACGTGAGCGCCGAACAGCTTCGTCAGGTTGTCCACAGTTTCGCTGAACTTGTAGTCCCTCGTCATCTTCGGCAGAATGTGGTTCATGTACTCTGCGTGGGTGGCGTCGCTGAGCTTACGAAGCAGGAGACGAACACGGGCAGCATCGTCCAAACCGGCAGCGTCACACTTCAGGGTATCCTCATGGCGGGCGTACCAGTTCTCGAATGTGAGGTTAGATTCAGGATCGTAGTGGAACTCCGTCATGGAATTGGCAAGAGCTTCCATACGGGCATCTGTCGTCGACGTACCAGGCGCGGGCGTCGTCGGGGGTGCCGTCCGGGACATGGCCAGTTCGGTGATGAGCTTCTGCTGCGACTCCATCAGCTGCTGGAACATCGCCTTAAACTCCTTGTCCATCGTGCTGCGCGTTCGTTTCGCGGGTGAAATTGCGGGGTAATTTCACTTTCCTCGTCGCCAAAATGTTGCAATGTACAACAACAAATGATACACGCGAGTGGAGACAAATAATTAAGCATTTATTAAGATCGTAAATTTATTAAAAAGTTATGCGTGTGTCTTCTTGAGCTCGCGGATTATGACAACCGGTTTCCGGTCGTGGATGTCAACGAGATGACGACAAGTGTCGCTCATCCAGGGTCGCATCCAGGGTTGTTCCTAGGGGTCCAACAGTTTCATCACTAATTTAAGCAATGCACAACCAAGAACTGCAGCAAAGTTTAAAATGACAACAAGAAAATGACATAAGTTTATACTGAGCAACATAGTAAACCCCTATGCTATTTACTGAACTACTGGTATAAAAAATTACCGAGAATCACAAGATAACCGGAAAACATGTTTACTTAGTAGATCAGTAAAAAATATTACTGAAGAACGGTTTTTTAGAAAAAAATACTGAAATCTCAGTAATTTTAATGATATCAACAAAACAAAAAAAAAAAACAACAATTTCGGTAAAATAATTACCGCGCAAAGCGTTCCTGACTGAGTGTGTATGTTTCATAAATGTCTTAGTATTTTTAATCCAAAGCCCAACTAACCACAATTTTTTCAAAACGTGGCAAGCTTCAATAAAAAATATGTTTTTTTTTTGCGGGAATCTCGAAAAACGCCATTTTTGGGACCACCCTTTTTTGGGTTTTACCACCAAAATCGTCAAACTAAAAAAATGCTGATTAAATTATTTTGGAAAAGGAACTCCCAGGCCAAATTTCCGTCAATTCGGAAAACTTTTGTTCTGGATCCTGCTGGTTTGACGTTGAATCACTTGAATCGCTGTATAAGTCACTTATTGGTTCAAACCCTATTTCTTCTGTTTATGCTTTTGTTTAATCATCTTGCAACCAAAAATTCAAATAGGTTAATTTCGTTATCTGAAACAGATAAAATCATTTCAATAACTTTAATGACAAAACATAAATCATTAAAACTTGCATATCATATTTTTAAACTTGTGTAGATGCTTTTGTTTAATCATCTTGCAACCAAAAATTCAAATAGGTTAATTTCGATATCTGAAACAGATAAAATCATTTCAATAACTTTAATGACAAAACATAAATCATTAAAACTTGCATATCATATTTTTGAACTTGTGTAGAATATATTGTTGAGAATATGTTTTGAAACTTTAATTGTTTAACACTTATTTTGATAAATTTAAAACATTTGGTATGTTAAACCACCTTGATGATTATCAGATTATTAAGACTAATATTTGAATTCTTTTGAAGATTTGACCTTGCGGGCCAGATTTGGTTATTCTGGTTCATTGGCGGGCCGGAACTAATGTTTGAAGTAAGTTCAAAAGAGAACAAAATATTAATAAAATAGTGTTGCAAATATACATACAACTTAATTTAGCCGGGACCGTGGTGTAGGGGTAAGCGCGATTGCCTCTTACCCAGTCGGCCTGGGTTCGATCCCAGACGGTCCCGGTGGCATTTTTCGAGACGAGATTTGTCTGATCACGCCTTCCGTCGGACGGGAAGTAAATGTTGGCCCCGGACTAACCTTAAAAGGTTAGGTCGTTAGCTCAGTCCAGGTGTAGGAGTCGTCTCCCTGGGTCCTGCCTCGGTGGAGTCGCTGGTAGGCAGTTGGACTCACAATCCAAAGGTCGCCAGTTCGTGGATGGAAGCTAAGGTGTAAAAAGAGGTTTACAATTGCCTCAACAATCAAACCTTTGGACACCTAGTTTCGAGTAGGAATCTCGCAATTGAGAACGCCAAAACAAAGCTGTAGAGCGAATAATTTGATTTTTCTTTATTTCAAGAGACATGATAAAGATTTTGTTTGAATTGATTATTTGATTTTTTCAGATTTGAACTTTTCAAAAAATGTGTCCATGTAGTTATGGATACTCCCAACAATCCAAGTTTTTTTTCCTATTATTACGAAACGGTAAATTTTATTTTCTGGTGTCATTTTCCAATCTATTATTTCTAAACAAAATTGATTCTTAAATATATTTACTAAGATAAGATATGAATTTAATTTGAATGAAAAAAAAATGTTTTAAATGAATTTTGATCAAACAAATCTAGTTTTTTTTTTAATGTTCTATAAACATTTTAAAGACAATACCTAGAAGCTCTAGAGATGTAAATTTAAAAAAAAGAAGAAAATGCAAAAATTCAAGTCTAAATTAAACAGCTTGATTGCCAAAGCATAAATAAAAACAAAACAATAAATAAAACATAAATAATTTAGCAGCACAGCTTTTTTTACAAGACGCTTGTGTTTTTTGTGAGAGGGCCAAAAATCAAATATTTTGTCAATTTGGAGCTAATCTGACCGTGATTTATGATTCAACGAGGGATAAATCTTCTACGAACACACTCTCCGATCCCACAGGAACGATATTTATGAATTTCTGTTAAACAAGCTTCAAGCGGCCATTTTAATAGCATTGGTGTCATGATATGCAGGGAGTAATTTTGGGATTTTTTTCCAAATCCAAAAATCTTACGATAAATAATATGAAATTCTACTATTTCCCGAAACACTTTTCTTGGGTCGGGAAATCAAATTATTTTATCTTTAGTTGAAAAGAACCTGACCAAATTGGATAAGATGGTTTTCAATTCTCGATTAAATTTTCAAAAGGCCCTATCTGCATAGGAAACCCATGAGGGATAGGTTGTTTTGAAAATTTAATCTAGAATTTCATAATATTGTAGTTAAACGTCATCCAATTGCCTCTCTGCTAAATTGTTGTAGAAGAAAGCGTCCAACAAATTAACTCCTTTTCCTTTGCCCCGTTTCAGTTGAGCTGCAGGGCGCACCGTTACATTTGACCTGATTGTTCTGCAAGTTGACCACCAGTCAGTAGCAGGCAGCCCGAGGGGGCGGCTGTCACTCAAGCTTTTAACCAGCTGTTTTCTATAGCCTTGCCCATAGCCACCAGCTGGACAAGTGCGCTTTTTGGCGAGTTTGTTGAAGTTGATGAAATAATCTCTTGACCACCGCCGGGGCGCACTCCTAGTTTGGCGACCGACAACGTCTCACGTCCATTTTGGCAAAGTGATTAAGTTGAATGACTTCATTGCGCGTAGATTGAGACATTTTGGGACGTCATCTCCTGGACAGCCGGTGGCCAAGGTTTCAGCATCCATCATGTGTGTGTGAACGGGGACAATTGTTGGACGAAAACAACTGTTGATAGCTTCGATAAGGATCTTGTTACTGGTGACAAAAGTGTTGCAATATTTTACGTGTCTGAAGCAGTTTTCGAGTGATGACTGAAGATTTTAGCACGTTGTCTACTTGTTGTTGTTCACCTGTCTGGCCTGAGTTCAAAGTGGCAAAGTACATGGCTGAAATTGGTGCTTGATTGGCAGAGATTTGCCTCCGCGAGCGCAACGACTCTTCAAGAGATGCACTGTACAGCATTGAATCAGACGAGGCATCAGAGTCTTCTTCAAACAGGTTGATTATGGCAATTGAATGGGAGACGGTTATTTGACATAATGCCATTTGGCATAATGCACGTTTGATCTTAAGTTTCGTAAATTATCGTAAAGTTCAAAAATGACCCAAAAATTGCTTAAAAATTATCTGGAAATACGTATCCAAAATGGCGACCAACATGTCGGTGGCGAATTACTTAAGAAGCACTATGGCAAACAAACAAACAAACTCGCAGTTTTTGACAGTTTGCCTGAATTTGTTTGTACAAACGTCAGTCTGCATACATTTTGCCTTGTTTGCGAGTTTGGAAAATCTGCAAAAAACAAAAAATTGCGAGATTTTTTGTTTGTTTGCGGTAGTGTAATGACTCCTTTAGAATATTGATCTGGCAAGCGGAGGCCTCATCTGGATTCAAGTTATAGCAAAATGAGTTTATACCAAAAAGTAATTCCTGGTTACGTCCAAGATCAATCGTACACAGTTTTGCGAAAACGAAACAAAAATCATGCGCGCACATCAAATTCGCATCGTTTAAAGGTCATCTAGCGATCCGCTTGTGGGCAAACCACCACCAACTGTACAGCCTTGCCATTGTACAAGTACGGTTTGAAGATCTCGCCAAACGCGTCGTTCCCCTTTTTATGATATGATTGAAATTTTTAGTGCGTTTTTAACTTGCGTCATCGCCAATGACCTGCGCCGATGTCCGCCAGATCTGGGCCCAGGCTCATTACCGTGGAATAGACAATGGCCATTTATTGCTCGCTCGGTGGTCCATTTTGTAATGGCACTCGTAAAACATCCATTAGAAGTTGCTGGCAATACTGCTATCATTTTGCACCTTGACTGTTGGCATCGCGTGGTAATAAATGTCCAATGCACGCAATACGCACGAATGCACGTGCTGCCTGGATGTGGAACTAGCCTTCTGACAGAGTTTTTTAGAAGTGTCTGTGTTAATGGAAATTGGGATCTTGCAGGCCAAGGATGCGCTGATGATGGTCGAGACAGAACTGATGCACTCTGACCGATAGCCGTTAATGTGGGTGGTAAAGTTGGAGTTCTTGCGGAAGTAAAATAAACCTATTAGCCTAATCGTTCCTTGGCATCTTTTGACACTTTTGGACACCTTGGTGGCAGATAAAGAAGTTATGCGATTATCGTGACACTTTTGAAAGGATTCTATTACTTGCACAAAATGCCATTTTCAGAGGGACCTCGGCGCTTCACGCCGACTTAATTGCTTGCACTAAAATTTGGAGAGCGATTAATGAGTGTCATGTGAGGTTAATGCGATGCTCATATCTTGCAATCTGAGATAAAGCTTATTTAAAAGTGGACTAATGGTCGATAATATAATTTACTGTGATACATTAGGCTGGTACAAATATTTTTAAAAGTTTTTTTTATCACCCCCCCTCTCCAAAATCGACCCGAGAATGCAGGGGTTTTTTTAAACTTCAAAATTTCTTTTTTTTCATAAAATTATTTTTATTAGGTCCTTAACTTCAAATTTCAATGGAAATTTCAGTGCAATCAGCTGAAATCAATTTAAATTGCATTCCTCTGCGGTTAGAATCATTTTAAGCTTGTTTGAGTTTATTCAAAAATGCTGTGAATTTTCGAAAAATTTTGATTTGTACTACAGCAAAAAGTTTTTTTTTTCACTTAAATTTTTGTTTTCGTCAAATCATACATTTTTTGAAAATTAATGATTGCAAAACATCTGAACTAGTGTAAAAATCAATTTTAAAACATTCCCCCCTCCTCGCCTCAACCCCAGAGCCAAGGGACAAAAACCTTGAAAAATAATTATATTGGCCATATTAAAAACCATTTGTTATAAGTTAACCCTCTACAACCCAACCCCGCCTCTAGACGGGCTTCGATTTAAAAAATCGCCAAAAATCCAGTTTTCAACCAATTTTAGATCTTTAAAAAGCATTGGAAAGAAGAACTCTTAAAATTTTAGAAAATTTATGGGTTGGAAGTTTTACTTGTTTTATGTGACTTTGCCAATGTTTTTAAAAATGTCATTTTTTTAGGGGTCAACTTTGGCTGTGTTTTTAATAACATTTCCTATATTTTAAGTAAAAATAAGTATGCAGTAATTTTTCTAGTGTCCCAGACTATGCCTCTACGCATTTTTATACAACTTAAATGATAATAGTGCCATTTCATACCAGAAAATGTGAAAAACAGGCAAAAAATTGAAAAAGTGACTTAAAAACATGAAAAAAATAGATAGGCAAAATGTAATGATATTAGGTGGTAGAATAGGCCAAATACTACCAAAAACAAACATAAACTAAACAAGATAAATGCAAATTAAAATACTAAAAATTAAACAAGAAAAACATAAAACAAGAGAAGTAAAGTTTTTCATAGAACAAAAGTTGCTCAAAATGACCTCCTGAACACGGGAAAAATAAAATTTTTCGAAAAAAAAAAATTTGGGCGGTAGAGGGTTAATTTGATTCCTACAAAAAATCGTCAAAAATACAGTTTATGTCCAAATTTTATTTTTTTGGACTCAAATAAAAGCTAAATATGCCCTCCTTTTTCTATAATAAACCGGATCTAGACACTGTGGCCTCCTACCACCGAAAATTTCATTTTAGAGTCATTATTAACTGATGATAAATCACGGAAAAAATGTTTTTTTTTTGGTTAGACCTGAGAAGTTTTTCTTTTACTTTTAAATGTCAGAAATATTTTGAAAAGGTTGTTTAGGCAACTTTTAACTCTTATCAAAACGTTTGATGATTTCAATTAAAAAAAAGTACTATCAAATTTTTTTAAACATTCTCATTACACAATATTTTCAAAATTTTGAATCTAATGAAAATTTTCTGATGTTAAAATAACTAAACAAATTGGGTCAAGTTTAATCTGGCTAAAAAAAGACATTTATAAACGAAAAACTGGGAAGCCGGGACCGTGGTGTAGGGGTAAGCGTGATTGCCTCTCACCCAGTCGGCCTGGGTTCGATCCCAGACGGTCTCGGTGGCATTTTTCGAGACGAGATTTGTCTGATCACGCCTTCCGTCGGAAGGGAAGTAAATGTTGGCCCCGGACTAACCATAATAAGGTTAGGTCGTTAGCTTAGTCCAGGTGTAGGAGTCGTCTCCCTGGGTCCTGTCTCGGTGGAGTCGCTGGTAGGCAGTTGGACTAACAATCCAAAGGTTGAATCCCGGGGTGGATGGATGCTAAGGTGTAAAAAGAGGTTTGCAATTGCCTCAACAATCAAGCCTTCGGACACCTAGTTTCGAGTAGGAATCTCGCAATTGAGAACACCAAGGCAATGCTGTAGAGCGAATAATTTGATTTTTGATTTGAAACGAAAAACAATCACTAGGCCAATTAAATGGTCAAAATCATCACTTCTTCAAAAATAAAATGTTCTTGAAATTCTGATGAACATGAGCAATTTTCTACGAAAGCGGTCTGTGTTCTTAAATTAAAATTTTTGTGTTTTTTTATCCGGCTGAACTTTTTTGGTGCCTTCGGTATGCCCAAAGAAGCCATTTTACATCATTAGTTTGTCCATATAATTTTCTTTACAAATTAGGCTGCTGTCCAAAAATGATGCATGGAAATTCAAAAATCTGTATATTTTGAAGGAATTTTTGATCGATTTAGTGTCTTGGGCGAAGTTGTAGGTATGGATAAGGACAACACTGAAAAAATATGATACACGGTAAAAAAATACTGATTTTTAATTTCATTCTTTGTCACTAAAACTTGATTTGCAAAAAATACTATTTTTATTTTTTTTTATTTTCTCATATGTTTTAGGGGAAATCAAATGCCAACTTTTCATAAATTTCCAGAATGGGCAAAAACTCTTTGACCGAGTAATGAATTTTTGAATCAATACTGATTTAAAAAAAAATCGAAATATTGGTCGTAAAAATTTTTAACTACATTTTTCGATGTAAAATCAAATTTGCAATCAAAAAGTACTTTAGTGAAATTTTGATAAGGTGCACCGTTTTCAAGTTTTAGCCATGTTGGTAACTATTTTGAAAATAGTAGCAGTTATTCATTTTTTTTTAAATTAGTGCCCATGTTTGCCCACTTTCGAAAACAATATTTTTGAAAAGCTGAGAAAATTCTCTACATTTTTCTTTTTTTCAATTTTGTTGATACGACCCTTAGTTGCTGAGATATTGCCATGCAAAGATTTAAAAACAGAAAATTTGATGTTTTCTAAGTCTCACTAAAACAACCCACCATTTTCTAAGGTAGTATCTTAGCAATTAATGGTTCGATTTTCAATGTTAAAATTTGAAACACTCGTGAAATTTTCTGATCTATTAGAAAAAAAATATTTTCATTTTTTTATCAAGACTAACATTTCAGAAGGGCCAAACCGAAGGCACCAAAAAAGTTTCGGCCGGATTAAAAAACACAAAAAAAAAATCAAATGACCGAAATCTCAGAGAATTGTTCGACACCAAATTTCCAAATCATCACCATTTCATGCTGCAAATTATAAAAAAAAACTTTTTTTTTTATGATCAAACATGAAATCAAAATCACGAGATATCATAAAATGGTCCTTTGACGTGGTTTTAAGCAAAATCTTTAAAAAAATATAATAAATGAATTTGATATACTAATTGCGGTTAATTTCAAATGCTTTACGTCACATAGACAAATAAATGATGATTATTGATTTTGCAAGACAATTACTGCTATAAAACAATGCAAATGGTATGGAAGCATAAACATTCTGGCAGCAGTGATGTAACTAACGATTCAAAACGCAAATTTGTTCAGAAAAAAGTTTCCTACAAGATGATGGTATTTGTTTTGGTGGCAAATTTACTTTATTAAAAAATATTATATCAATAAGGGGAAATTTTCGTTTGTTTGGCAGTTTAAGAATTCTGTCCTTTTGCTATCCAATAAGAAAACTTTCAAATTTATACAATTGATTTCGGAAAACTTTTGAAAGAAACTTGCTTCCTCACTTCCTACTGAACTTTTGATTACTTGATTTCAGTTGAAAATGTTTTTTAGAAGCTGTGATTGAACGCCAATGTGGTTATATGACAACATTAGGTGCTCGATGGAATTACATGATGTTCCCTTAGTAACTCAATTTATAATTTAATGATTCAGAATTATAGTTGATAGTTTTGTTATCCATAGAAACGATTTTTTTTAATTGTATGTACACGGAGAAAAAAGAGTTCCCAAAATCGTGAACAAGCGTTCATGAAAATGGGAACCACGAACAAAGTGTTCAAATTTCATGGTACGTTTTTCAAAATCGTACCATGGGATTTTAACACTTTGTTCGAGGTTCCTAATTTCATGAACGCTTGTTCATGATTTTGGGAACTCTTTTTTCTCCGTGTAGGTTCCACGTGGTCAAAATAATTAAATAAAGGAAATAAGAGGAGGGTTCGATCTCAGCTTCGTTTTAAATTTGTTTGTTTTTAATTATTGTTATCTTGCACAAATCACAAAAAAAACTCTAAAATAAATTTAATATTATTTAAATAAGCTTGTTTTGGAAACTTGAACTTGAGATTTAAATAAGTTGAATGTCGTCTTGCAAACATTTTTCAGCTTCAAGTGATTTCCGCTGGATCACCTTTCTCAACCAAGCCCAGCCAGAGTTGAACGAAACATAATTGCTCTCCACACGCATCAACCCCCGCAAGGTAGCCAACGTGCGAGGTACTCGACTTCAGGGGCCTGCATCATCACCCTCATATATGCATAAAGCTATGCTTCAACCCTCTTCTTGAAGCAGGTTTCGGGCACTTCAACTCTATTTATACTATCTCTCGCCTTCGATCAATGTCCCGACCTTGTGTCGTAAATTTTCACACTGTTTAAATTACGCAACAATCCAGCAGCGGCATGAACTTGGTCGACTATAAATTATTTGGGCTCCGGCAGTCGGTGCAGCGCTGCCTGTCTACGGATCAAAAGCGAATCTCCATACCCCCTCAGTTTCTTTGTTGACGGTCGCAGGACGTCATCGCGGCCGACCCAACCCTTGTATGCATCCGTCTAGCTTCGGTGGCCATGTCTCGACTCATTGTCGTCATCGCCCATGTCCGAAACACTAATCGAGTTGTCGCTACTTAAGGGTAACCCTCTTTTGGTAATTTGTTTAAATTGGTTTCTAAGAAGGATTTTGTCTTTATTGGTTGGTCCTTGAAATTTGTCAATGTTACCATGATAAGGTCGAAGAATTGTTTGTTTGTTATGTTTGAAGTATTTCAACTTTCTTAGTTTTTTAGGTTATTAATATATTTTAAATAAATTGTCCAAAAATTTCATACTTGCTTAAACTTTTCCCTGTTAATTTTAATTCCTCTTTTCTTACTGTTTTCTTTGTAGCTTGTCTGATAAGGGTTAATGTTTAGCGGGTATTTTGTAATGTCGCGTGAAATTTTGTTTACTTTATATACTCCTTCACTGTGGGTTCTGTCATCGTCAGTCCTGAGCCCACCTGAAAAAACGATGCATTGGAGCACGTGGGTCAATAGGGTGGAATCGAAAATTGGTTTCTTCAGCAACACATTTTTTGGGTCCCTCCCAAAATTTGGGAGCGATTGGTTAAGCCCACGATTGGCGCAAAGCGAATGAAATTTGTATGGGAATTACTATGGAGAAACTTGCATTTTCACATTTTTGAAATTACAGAATTCATGTTTTATTATTCTATGAAACTAACACCGTAGAAGTATAGCCCTCGATGTCCTTAACAACTCTCTCGAAGACAGTATGGTGCTAACTTGTTTCTAACAAAAGTTACAGAGCGTTCAAGAGTGACATCTCGAAATACCCGGTAAAAATCATGCTTTTTGCCAACACTGCCAAGTCAAGTGTAAACTTTCTTAAACTATAATATATTTGAGGAATTGGGGTGCAATTTAACTAAATAATGTCTTCTGAACATTTCTTCATAACGATTTTACGTAAGACTCATCAAAATATAAGATCAATCGTGATTATTCTGTATTTCATGGTTCCTTCAGCAATGTTGGCAGAAAATGCGCATTTCACTGATTATTTCAATACACTACTTTTGAAAACTCTGTATCGTTTTTGTGACGCACTTTAGCACCATACTGTCTTCGGAAGAGTTGTTCAGGACATTCAGGGCTATACTTCTACGGTGTTAGTTTCATAAAATAATAACACATGAATTTTGTAATTTCAAAAATCTGAAAATGCAAGTTTCTCCATAGTAATTTCCATACAAATTTCATTCACTTTGCGCCAATCGTGGGCTTTACCAATCGCTCCCAAATTTTGGGAGGTTGTTTGGGACCCTAAAAGGGACCCAAAAAATGTGTTGCTGATTGGATTTTTATCATTTTAATTTTTTCGATATAACTAGATTCCACCCTAGTGGGTCAAGACGTGGGTTGACGGTTGTTTGTTTTCTTTATTATTTCTACCAGCTAGTCACTTATTGATGTTTCGTGCCAGTTGCTTTCTGCGCTGTTTGGTGAAATTAACAACAACTAACTATTAACATTAAAAATAGTCAATTATTTCATGCTCTGAGAACACATTTCATCAAAAATCTATGAGGCCAATACAACTTTTATTTAAAGTACATATTTTCATTTACTCAAATATCTGAAGACAAGAAAAATCTAAAAATAAAAAAAGGAATTGAAAAGTCATTGAAAATATTAAAGATATATTTAGATCACGACACTAAATAAATATTTGATTATTTTTTGACAGAAGTTTTGCCGAAAAAAATGTATAATTCATTGAAAAATATTTTTATAATTCTATACTTTAAGTTTTTTTGTTCCCCTTCATGTTCATGATCTCGATCGAGGCTGAGGGACAAAAACCTTAAAGCATAGCCTGTTTTGCAGTTCAAAATGTAAAATTTAAATGTAAACCACTTTCATGTAGAAAATGTGCTGTTTTAGGGTTGTTATTAAGTCGGTGGAGTCGCTGGTAGGCAGTTGGACTAACAATCCAAAGGTCGTCAGTTCGAATCCCGGGGTGGATGGAAGCTCAGGTGTAAAAAGAGGTTTGCAATTGCCTCAACAATCAAGCCTTCGAACACCTAGTTTCGAGTAGGAATCTCGCTATCGAGAACGCCAAGGCAAGGCTGTAGAGCGAATAATTTATTTATTTATTTATTTTTTTATTAAGTCGTGGCAAATAATTTCATAACCTTCTAAAAAATAAAGCCAATTTTTATTTTATAAAACATTTAAATAACGACTGAATAAAAATTTCATAAATCAGTTAACTATTCTAATTGAGATTTGATAAAGAAAATTTTGGTGGATTTAAATTATAATTTATAAATTAAATTATTTACTTTAATTTTTTTGTTATGCAATATCCTGCTTGCTTTTTTGAATTTCAAGATGTTTTTGTTAAAATATTTGAACAGTTTTAAGTATTTAGATTTAAATTTAATCAAAGAGTATTTAAAATCATTTTTTTTTGTGTTCACTGGAAAGGGCTTGCGCGAAAAGCTAACAAAAAAGTTCAATTATGCTCAATTCTTCCTAAAAAATGCTACCCACAAAAAAAAATGAGCAAATATTATGCATTATGCACTTATCAGCCGCATTAAAATACCGTTGCCCACTAAATGCATAACAAACAAACGTGCTGGCTTTCTCTCCCCGGGCTTGACCACACTAAACGAATCACGATGCACAAACGAAGGCGTGTGATGGATTATAAACAAAACAAAACCCTAGCCAGAGGGAGAAAAAAAAATAGTTGTGCGAACAACAACAACAGCAAATAATAATTATAATCGCGGTGGACCTCCGATTACCTCACCGCGGTCTGCTCAACAGAGGTAATAGCTCAACCCTTGAAATTGATTTTTTAAACTGATATTGTGATGGTGAAAAATAAACTTTGTTTAAAAATTAATTTTTTTGATAATAATTATTTTATATTTCCAACCCGCAGAAAAAAAATGCATTAAAAAATATGATTTTAAATTTCCCTCTTTTAAAAAGCGCTGATTGGCCTTCAAGGGTTAACGAAAACTGTGAAGTCTTGACTTTCAAGGGTAGTGGCCGGTGAGTGGTCGTCGTTTGGAGGCTCTCTTCAGTCTGTTTGATTTTGGGAGAGGGCAACTTTCCTTGGGGCAATCAGCTGATGGGTAATTGGATTTGATTAAATTTAAACAACAAAAAAAAAGTCTAGCCCCTCGTACAAGTTAGCCACTACGGTTTCAAGCACTTTTTTCACTGGTAGAGTGGTTTTGAAGACCAACGATAACATCTGGTTTTATGGGTTTGTTCATTGAATATTTAAGTGCTGTAAAATGTTTTCTAAGCTTAAATTTTCAGTTTCCGTTAAAAATTTTTACGATTAAATTTAAATTATAAAAAAATAATATTATTTCTATTTGATTAAAACTGAATTAAATTTCTAGTCTGGATATTGGCAAACTTTGATTTACTGCTAAAAAGCAAATCGAATTGATGAAAACTTTAGTTTTTTCTCGATAAATGATTTGATACCTAAAGTTTCATGTTACTAAATAGAAAAAAGGGTTAGAGCGACAAAATTGACAAGTTTATTGTTTCCTTTGATACAAGGTAATATTCGTTTGTTTACTTTTCAGCTATAAAAGTGTACGGAAAGTTTTGCTGAAGAAATTTATTTTTCATGTTATTTTTAAATTTAATTATACCCTCATTGATTAATTATTATCACATTTAGTATCGACATCACTAAATGTATTTGTTATGTTAAATTTAATTCATATTTTGACAATAAACCAAACAATCTATTACATATCTGACTAGCTGAGTTCAAGTTCAAGAGCGTTCCAGCAATTAGGCTTCAAACCTTCAGCTTGACCACGGCTTCGGTCAACCGAGATCATTCACCAGGTCACCTTTTGACAGATTATATGGCGCAAATTTCGACAAACGAGTTCAAAGTACCACCCACATATTGCACTATAATTACCGAGGGTTCAGCAATTGCAATTGGTATTTGCCACAAATGCCACACGGCATCAACTGCCAGGGTAAACACCAGAATATGTGAAATTTGTGGTTGTCAAAGAAAATATGTCCATGATATTTTAGCGCCAAACAGGGTGCAAAAACTGTCGTATCGAGATTGGTTGTTATGAAAATTGGACAAAAATTTTAAGGGTTTCGTTCGTTCGTAATTCTTAGTTATAAATCTATTTAGTATAATTTTTTTATCATTTGGTATTCAAAAAAAGTTAATTTGTCCCAATTGTTTTCAAACCAAGTTTTTCAAGAAGCCTGAGAGATCTTACTCTACCCAACCAAGCTACTCCATGATTTATGGTATAATTCCTATACCTCACGCTGTGGTATGTATTTAACAGATCGCGATACTCGCGACCACTCCGTTGGTCACTTGGTGGTCGCGCGGGAGGTTCGCCTATCTGTGCGTATATCAATAACCTACCGGCGGCCGGGTGCCGTGAGTACAAATAAATTCTTAAGCACCCAGCCGGTGACTTGTGATGCTGAGTCGGTAATTTGCGAACCCCCTGTGATCTTGGGTGCTTGCATTGCAATTTGGCGGACCGCCACCGACACGGGGGTGGACTATTGGACAAATAACGATCCCGACTAAATAAATCAATCGGTTCGCAGCAACCTTGCGGTCTCGCGGCTGACCTCTAACTCTGGTTTGTAGCGGCAACTGGGTACTCTGTTTGCGGCTTCCATTTAATAGACTCTCTGCAATTTGGTTAACCCTCTAAAGTCCACAATTTTCTTTGATTTTTCTTTGATTCAGTATGAACATATTGGTACAAATCTTGGTCAGTAATTATACTCTTGTTAAACGACTCTCGATTATTTTTTTTTAATATTTATTTACAAATTTGAAATAAAAACTTGGGCTCTTTTTAAACTCAAGTACATAACTAAAAACTCATAAATACAAGTGTCAATAAAGTATTCTGGAGTTGGCCATTCAATGCTTTAAAAAAATTGGTTAATGCATATTCGGAAATTTAAATTTCAATCAAATTAACCTTTTTTGCTTTATTAAAAAAAAACTATTTCAAATATATTATCTTAACGGTACACATCAACCAGAGCTTTCGCACCAAGATTTTTGTTACAGATATTCTAGTATTTTTGAAACTACGGAAACTATCGATATATTTTTTTATTCATCCCTTTAAGTACTGTCTACTAAGCGATTTACTACAAAATTTCCCTATTTTTAACAATCAGATTGTTGCACTATTGGGTCCGTAAGTTTGACAATTTTGGAATAAGAAGACAACAACTTCCTTGCTGTGCACCCTTAAAAAACTTTAAATTTTGTTAATATTTTAAGAAAGAATGATTGCAAATAGGGCAACAAGCTAATTTTTATGTACTTTGTTGTGCTTTGAATTGTAAATCAGAGCCTTTTTTCCAATGTGATTCAGATTGAAAAAGTTTTTAAAATTATTGTTTTTTTTTGTTTATTTATTATTTATATGATTAGAAGAACTTTTAAAAAAACCAAAAAAGATATGTAAAGACATAACATCTGAAAAAAAACATAAAGAGAAAAGAAACGGAAACATAGAAAATGACTTGCAATTGAAATTTTTATTTTTTTTATTATTATGTTGTTGTTGTTTTATTCCTGTCTTCAAAGAAATCAGTTCAAAATATCATAACATTGTGCTAAAAATATGGCTTCAACATTTGTATCAAGTCGTTACATTTGACTTGCCCTAAAGGCTTGTACCTTAAGACAAATGATAAAATATGAAATTTATGTTTAATAAAAAATCATCAACATGTTGAAATAATACCAAATAATAAAAAATAGATAGAATATTTCAATCTGAATCACTAAAGTTTTAATAGTTTCCCTAAATAAGCTAAATTTATGCTGATAATGCAAAAAAAAGTGTAAATACTTCAAAAATCTTATCAATTACTAAGTATTCAACTGTTTCACTATTTTCACAACCAAATCTGAATTTCCAATCCAAAAATATGATTTTTTTTTTCAATTTAGGGAAAAACGGGACGAATCATGAAGAACCCACTTTTTCAATTCGAATGTAATTTCAATTTGAATATTGATTTGCACCCCCCATCCCCCTCGACTTTGGCCAGAGTCTAGGAACATAAACTTCAAAAATATGTGAAACAGCCTTTTCTATTTTTCCATTATTTTTGCTCGAGACACCAATTCGTTAGAAAAAAAATCTTTCACGAGATACAAATTGTTAAATCATTTAATTTCTTTTTTTTTGACATGAAGAAAAAACGGACAAAGAAAAATAGATTTCAAAATTAGTGAAAGCTTTAAAAAAGAGGCATTTTAGATTGGTAAAGTATTCGCAAATTGTTTATTTTATTTTTGAGAAAAATCCTGATCAGATAACACAATTCAAAATAGTCGGCATACAAAAAATTGCGATTGACTTAAATTACTTGTTGTGTTTTATCGGGTCATTTTCAAATTTATGTTCTTTACAACATAAATAGTAGCAAAAAGGTTCAGGTCCACTTCTATATATAATTATATATATAAATGGACCTTGAGGACATTTTAATTTGCTAAAAATGAAAAAAAAGAAGCAGCTTCCCATTTCAGCTAGACTGAATTCAACTGCACTTGAGCAAGCTATTTTCGTAAGATTGCAAACTACAAAAGCTCATTTTAAGCGCGACCTTTAAATTTTCTCCCGTAAAAACCCACCAAACAATTAACAAATTTGTCCCAAATCCACCACCATTTCATACCAATTCCCCATCATTCTCGCTGCAACTAAAAACGAGCAATTGCCTTCTTCTTTGCAGCAAAAAAGAGGAGAAAAACAAACAAATATACTTAAATGTGCAACATCAAAGTGTCAAGAAAAAGAACGTTAAATTTTTTAATTAGCCCACCCAGCGAAGATATTTCGTCTACCAGCGAGACATTCATTCATCTGCACCTTTTTGAATGACTTTTACTTGCTACACCAAGGGGAGGGTTGGGTGGTCAAGGCGAGGGAAAGCACTGCATTTGGCCGTGATCTTTACCTGACATCGTTTCGGCACCCCGCTCAGCTGCTGCTGCTTTTACGGCACAAAAAGTGAGGTGAATTTAATCGGCCTAATGAGAGTGCAATTTTTACGATTGCTAGTAAATCTGGTTTTTATTTTCACCCTCTCGCCTTCACGAAAGCATCACTTCATCATCGGCTGGTGAGCTTTTTATGCTGAGCTTTTATAGAGTTGGCACGTTCATAAAGCAACGTGATAGAAAGTTGAACAAATTTGGTGGAGATTGAGTAAAACATGAAATTAGTAAATTTGAGTTTTACATCTAGTAAAAAAACATTTTTTTTTACTGATTTACTCTTCTTTCTTGTATTGAGCTTTGAACATTTGCTTTGCAAAATTCTCTTATCTTCTTAAATAATTTAAACCTGTCAGCTTGTACGATTGCAAAATTGATCGATGAAGTATTTTTTTCGTGCATATTTAGTCTCCATGAATTAGGTCATTAATCACTGTGCTTCGACCCGTCCGTAAATGGTTCAATTTTCTTCAGGCATGTGCATAAGCACTAAGCAGCCTGAGGGAAGACACGTGCCATACAAAAAGTGAGCGGTCGATGAGAGAGTTTGAACACCTGGTTTGAGCTTTCTTGTGTTTTTGATTCTAAAATTTCTAATACACTTGCTAAATTTGGAAAATAAAAATTGCAGTTTAAAAAAAATAACAAATTTGTTAAAAAAATACTTGACATTATTTAAACAAGTCAGTTAAGTTTGAACATTTTCATCAGAACAAATAGATGAAATATAGTTATAGGTGATAGACGAGCTCACTTTCATTTAAGACAATTGTATTACAGGATTATATATTAGCTGAACCAGCCTCCGGCTGTTAGCTCATTAATCAAGATTAAAGAAGAGGATTATATATCATTATTCAATAAATAAACAATCACTTAGGTTACATAAAAATCATTGATCAAATTACGTTACATAATGCTACCCATTTGAAGACGCGTACTCTCTTCCACCTATAAAAGCTTTTAATTAACAATTACCCATATCTGAACGATTCCGAATCGTGTAGGGTAATTAGTACCCCGAAACGGCACTTCTGTGGAAAATAAATTAATACGACGGGGACCAATTAAACATTTACCTCTATTTGTGTCCAATTAAAACGATGTTCTGTTGTTTTCCAAAACTGCTGTAGGTTGCCGGCTACTAACAAAAACAAAACCGGCGACGATGATGGCACGGCGCGTGAAAATTATTATTTATGCACACGTCCGAGCATGGGATAGAAACCGAAAGAGACACACCGAAAGAGAGGCTTGTGAGACGTCAGTCAGGTTTGTGGCGAGTTGTAAAGCGTGAGATTCGCTGCTGTATGCGGTGAAAAATAGTTGATTTAAAAAGGGGTTTTAAGGTTATCATTTTTAAAACATGTACTGGGGTAGACCACACAAAGTCAATGCACTATTTTGGAAAAATAGTTTTTTCAACAGTGTTTAGAAAAATAGTTACGTTAAAAATTCTTAGATTAAATTCCGGGGTGACATAGTTTTTCTTGTTAAATTCATATTTAAGCTGATCATACTTTATTTGTACATTAAATGTACCATCACTAAAGTAGCTGATATAATTTTTAAGAAAAAAAATCAATATTTATATTTAGTTAACTAAGTTTATAAGCTTTTTAACAAAATACATAAAAAAAATTAGGTAAAATTGTAATAAAGTTGGAATTTTGCCTGAAATTTGTTAAAACTAGTTTTGTTTGTAAAATTATCGATTTATATTGCATTTTATACTGAATTCAAAGCACGAGTCACAAGTTTTCACATTTTACATGAAATTTGTTCAACTAAAATTGCCCATAAATTTGGAGATTTTTTTTTATTGTGTTTCAAAAACACATATTATTTAACATTTACAAACTTATTTAACCTTCTCCTAGTCGAAAATTGTCCAAAGAATTCGAAAATGCATTCCGTTTTCCGATTCAAAATCATGTTCATTGAGAAAATCATGACACTTTGAGAAGTTTAAAATAATGACTTTCATCAACATTTTCTTAACTATAGTTTACTAACTATTTAAACATTTAAAAAATTTATGAAATGTTCTTCTTGAGGTACTTTGAATTCTTCTCTACCACCGTCAGTATGATTCTAAACCATTCCGTACGTATTTTAATTGTACTCTTCATTTTGTTGAAAATCGCAAACTTATCAAAGTCACCCCGGTTATCAAAGTCACCCCGTTTTACGGTATTCAAAGGTGATATAAAACATATCACGTTGCTTCCTAGAATTATATTTGTATCTCTCATGCTTTTTATCCCTCTACTGCCCAATTTTTTATTCGATTTTTTTATTTTTCCCGTGTTCAGGAGATCATATTGTTCTACGACATACTTTGCTTCTCTTGTTTTATGTTTTACTTGTTTCAATTTTAGTATTTTATTTTGAATTTATCTTGTTTAGTTAATGTTCATTTTTGATAGTATTTAACCTATTTTACCACTTCCTATCATAACCTTTTGCCTTTATAGTTTTTTCATGCAACTATCTTTTGAAAATTTTTGCTTGGTTTTCACATTTTCCGCTATAGAATGATACTATCATCATTTGAATTGTAAAAAAACACGTAGAGGCATAGTCTGGGACACTACAAAATTTAGTGCAAACTTATTTTTACTCAAAATATATGAAATGTTAGTAAAAAACACAGCCAAAGTTGATCCCTAAAATTATACATTTTTAAAAACATTGGCAAAGTCACATAAAACAAGTCAAACATCCAACCCTAAATCGAAGCCCGTCTAGAGGCGGGGTTGGGTTGTAGACGGTTAAAGTAAAAAAGATCCTGTCATAGGCTTAAAAAATAATACATTTTGAAACTAATTTTTAAAGAAAGTTTTGTTGTTGTTTTGTTGACTATAACATTAAGTGTGATATTTATAGTAAGCAATCCTAGGTTTTAATGCAACTAAGAATTTGGAACATTGCAATAAAAAACCGTCAAATTCAAATTGAGATATTTAAATTAGACACCGATAGACACGGAGATATTTTCAGAAAATGTAGTTTAAAGTGTGTACTTTCAGGTGCATTGTTCGGTTTTGCGCCAAAATGCGCCATTTTAAAAACATAGCAACTTGAAAATAGGCTCAAAATCACTTAAAAACAGTTATAACTCCTTAAAAAAGGCTCAACTTGTTTTGTTGTCTTGGGCAAAGATGTGTAGTTTTATGTCATAAACAACTCTTCAGAACATAGTAGGCCGCTAAAATGTTAACATTTTGAGTTATCACCAATAAAAAAGTGCTATTTCGGACAATTTTTGCAAAAATGGCGTATATCTCGAGTAGATTAAGAGCTACAAATTTGACGCCTTCGACAAACTTCCATATTTTTTTTCTTCTGCGACTTTGCCGAAGACACCAAAGCCTTACAACGTAATCCAACAAAGCTAGTTTTTGGTTGACACCTTGGAAGGTCGTCATCCTGTATGTCAATAACTTCAAAAGATAGTCCTTATCTAGTACAACAACTCTTCCCAAGACACCATTTGGCTAGGACGTCAAATAAAGGAGTTATCAATTTATTCCACTTAATTTTGCCATTCAGAACACTATGCATTGGTTTAAAAACTACACTCAACCCCCGGTGGTTGGTCACTTTTTCGTTTGACACTTTTTTAGTTTGTACCCCGTTGGTTGGTCAAAGTCAAACTAAAAAGTGACGAACTGTCACCTTTTACAAGGCGCTCACGCACACTACCAAAACAAACGTTTAATAGTGTGTGTGAACTCCGTGTAAACGGGGTGTCAAACTAAAAAGTGACCCCGTTCGTTTGACAACAGTTGGTGTCAAACCATCGGGGTTTGAGTGTACAACTCTTACTTATTTGTAAAAGTGCTAAGGCCAATGCAAATTTTATTCCAATTTTATGTCTTTTTTTTTTTTTTTTTTTTTTTTTTTAATTCATTTATTTAGATGGCTCAAATGGAAACCCTCTACGGAGCCGGGTATCATAATACAGAGTTAAAGTTATTAATCGAACATATTCATATAGTTATAAACGCTCTAACTAAAGGGTATTTAATTGCGATTTCGTTCATCAGATATTTCAGTTGTGGCATGATGAGCTGCAGGAACGCTTTCCAATGCTGGCCGATGTCGAATAAACTGCATAACAGGTCGACGAGTTGATCGAAGCTGACCAGTCCTGCGGGTACGGATTCGGCTCCGCAAGGTGCTCGTGTTGATGAGGTCGATAAGTTGGATTTCTTTTGTTTTCGAGATATAGCTGGTGTTGTTTTACAAACATTTGTGTTAGTAGGAACTTCTACGACGCGGTGTGATGGTATAGGGTTCTGTTCACTAGTAATTGATTCTGCTAGTAGTGGTTTTTTGGATTCGATGTACGCTTGTTTGTGCATCTTCTTGAGGTTTTGTTTCACAGTCATGGTTTTTGCGATGTATTTCGGGCAGTTGGAGATTTTATCGTGGGGCTGTTTACATCTGTAGCAAGAATTGCTTTCCTCCAAACAATCAACTTCAGCGTGTTCACCCATACATATGCAGCAACGAACACTACTAGAGCAATGCTTTTTCGTGTGACCGTACTGCGTACAGTTGATACAGTACATCACTTTTGGGAAATATGGTCGGATAGGCATCACGATGTTCTTGTATTGGACAAAGTCCGGCAGAACTTTTCCATGAAATGTTATTCGAAGTCCGGGAGATGGAACATAACAATTATCAGTTTCCGAAAATTTCGATAATTGACGGCAAAACTTGATCTTGGTGGGCTTGAGATGAGAATCCTTAAATTTTCCGATTCCTAGACTTTTCATCATAGATGGAGAGATATCTTCGGAATACGCTACTCCATCCACTTCAACGTGGTTGCATGGTACGAATACATGATATTGTTCGCGAAAATATTTGTCTTTGACCAATCCGTTTGCTTCATTTCGGTCTGTAAATGAAACTCGGATTTTTACGGGACTGTGGCATCTTATTTCTTGTACTGATCGATAACGTTTGTTAATATCGTCAGCAAGAGTAAGCAAACTAAGGGAAACTTGTCGCTTCTTAATATAAACGTAAAATGGTCCAGATGATGAAACTGGGTACGTCCTTATGTGTTCAACTGGAGGTCGTTTATCCGTAAACGTGGGAATGTTGTTCTTTTGTTTTACACTGTTGGCCATTTTGATAACAAGTTCACGGGGTTAATTCTGCGAGCACTTATGAGTGTACAACCTATCTGTTCGGCTGCTGAGTGTCAACTGAATTTTATGTCTCTCTCTATTCTATTTTTTTCTGAATGAAAAGAAGGCTGAAACAATTATTGTTGTAGATAAATATTTCAAGTACTGAAAAACTAAAATTTTAGAACGAGTCTCATACAACATTTTTTACAAATCCAAAAAACACCCTTTGAATGGAATTATAAGTCAAATGTCCATGTATTTAGTCAATCCCAACTTGGGATTCCCAAGTTAAATTCAAAACAATGTTGAAAAGTACTACTGTTCAAATAAAGTGCTGAAAAGTTCAACTTTTCAGCATCCATTTCAGTGCTGAAAAGTAAAACTTTTCAATATTTGTTTGGAGAATTGTTTCTATTCAGTTTTTATGATATTTTTTAGAGAAAAGAAGGCAGTTTCAGTGAACAAAAGTGATGATTTATACTAATTCTTAGAATATTGCGTTTCGAGTAAAAACAATGGTTCATATTTTTTTGGATATTTTTATTTGCTCGTTCAAAAACGATATGCTTAATGACATTTCATGTAAACAAAAGGTATTTTTTTACAAATTGACGCAAGCGCCAAATTAATTAAAATTATTTTGATCAAAATTCATAATTTAAGTCCAGAAACATAACAATTATTTCTAAAATGTATTGAAGTGAAAAAAATACTCAATTAGAGCATCCAATTTCCCGTCCCGGGATTTCCCATAAAAAAATATTTACCGTTTTTCAAGCGGAAGTGTACATTTTCTTAACTTTTTGGACCGATTTTTTTTAATGTTCTGAAAAAAATGAAAAAACTCAATTTCATATTAAGATTTATTTCTGATAATATTAATTCCTGAAGCAACTGGAAATAGACCTTGCTTAAGGAAAATATACGATTACAATACAGGTAAACTTTTTAAAGAATAATTTTATAAGCATAAGCATAAGCATAAGCATAGGTGCCCACCCGCAGTTGCTACTCCGTTATTGACCAGGACCTCCAGAAGTTACATCCACGAGCCGTGGAAGATGAGTGGGTGCTATCTTTCCTCGCTTCGCAACTTCTCAAAGGCCCCTATCATGCTGATCAATACCGGCCACGACCAGTGGTAGAGTCACGGGGAAGTGGATGGGAATGTTAGTCCGATACTTGAGTGATAGAGACCGCCCAATCGACTGCTTCTCCGACAAAGTATCACATGAGTTTTGAGGGGGTTAGTAGATGGGTATAAGGTCAGGATTCACGAGTGGCAGTGATGTGACCATGAGCATTTTGTTTATCAGTTGAAAATTTTAAATCTTAGGCAGCCGGCTGCGGAAAGATAAATAATTGATTATTTAAAAAAGTTTTTTAATCGAACGCGTGCCAACCGAGCAGTAGTGCTATGGGCTGGACTTGTCAGTATATTTTTACTGTTTGTACAATTTAGATAACGCGAGCAAATTTCAAAAATAGTAAATAAAAGACGCTTTACTCTTAATAAAATCGATAGTTTGATGAGTTAATAATAAAACTGTCAGCTGGAATAAATTATTACGATCAACGAATATAAACGAAAAGAAAACAGGTCATCCCGTAACCGATTGTAATGAAATTAAAACAATAACTTAAATGAACTAAACCGGCGGCGTGCCTTCCAATCAACGATGATAAAAGAAGGACTTATGAAAAATAAAATATCAAATAAAAGGCTCCGACAAACACGTTGCAGAGTAACCACGAGGTCCCACTGCTCACAATCGAATCAAAAAATTCAAAAACGCGCGTTAATGGTCTATCCTAAATGTTCGCGTTTTTCACCGTGAAAATTTATCACATTATTTGGATTGTATCAATCTACAGGTACAGTTGACAAACTAACAAAACGACAGCAAAATGACCAAGAACGCGTATAATTAATTATTTAATGATGACCCTATAACGATTATTTTCAATGAGATATGATTTGAATTTATCGACCGATTCTGGAGATTTTACGCGGTTTTGAATATTTATTGGGCTGAAAAAAGAACAAAAAAAAAAACTCATTCACACTCTCATACACACATAAACTGATTTACATTTTTAGACTTCAACATTGTAGTGAGAAAGATTTTTAAATTAGACTTGAAATTATTTTTGAAAGACATCAATATGATGAAAACAGCGTGTACTGCAAAAATAAGAAATAACAAAGTACCCTAAATTGGGTAAAATTTCGTGCCAAGGAAAAAGATAACTCGCGAAAAAAAAAATCTCACTCGCAAATGGTTTTTACTCTCCCACTCATGATTCATTCTTCAACACACACACACACACACACACACACACACACACACACACACACACACACACACACACACACACACACACACACACACACACACACACACACACACACACACACACACACACACACACACACACACACACACACACACACACTCATGCTTGAGATGTCATCAAGGAACGAACTCACCGGGGTCTTGAAGACTGGAGATTGCTCCGCCGCCGCAGCATCGAAATCAGGTGCAACACGACCACACCGCCCGACGACTGCAGCACCGCACAAATCCGTTTGTCGTCGGCCTTACTGCTCCGTGTATTCAACATCCGACCCGATCCTCCCTCCGTTCGACTATAGTCCCTACAGCATACAGCAGTCTATCGCCGCCTACACAATCCGGTGCACCGCGGCCTCTCCAGTGCCTCCCAAACGCCGACTGTTCCGTGGAGCACGAACCCTTTGGCCAGCATGCAGCGGAAGGGAATAAAAAAAAATACACTGACAGCAAATTTCTCCCACCGCTGGCGCTGCAGTGAGTGCTGCACCACACCACCCCCAAACCACGGTGACACCACAAACAGCAGCAGCAGATACACAGGCACATCACATCAATTATCGCAGTAGGCTGATGTTTCTCAATACCCACACACATTTACAATTCGCGACCATCAACCTATCATCACTCTCTCCCACCGCAAAGCATACACAAGCACAGTGCACACCTCTGGTGTCTGAGAGCTGAACACTAATACCAGTGTATCGGTTGGTCATCTTCACACCAAAGAGAGTATCACACGCACGCTTCCCTCTCTCAATTCTGAGAGAAGAAAAAAAAACATCGCAGAAATAGGCAACTCCGCAAAACTAAATCACAGAAAAACCACATAAAAACCGGAATATTTGAGAAAACTCCACTTTCCCCGAATAGCTTATCACTTATTCTGCCGATTGCACTTATTTTCATTCCACGAAAACGACAAATTCAGCGAAAATTTCTTCAAATTATACGCGACGAACGACAACACGACTGAAGCCAAGGTGGCTGCTCCTCTCTCTTTTCATTTTAAAGAATAATTTTATATAGAATACAGTTAAACCTCGCATATGCAACTCATATGGGGGTTTCTTATGCGAAGCACGCATATGCGAGGTACAGGGCTTATGGGATTTTGGCTATATGGGAGACATGGCCTATATTTTTATAAAAAATCATCTTAACTATACAAATTTATAGTGTTTTGGAATCGTTATGAAGTCAGCTATACAGCTACACCAAATTTACAAGGTTTACGATGTTCTAGGTCATCCGAAACTTCCTCAAGTTAAGGTCATGTGTTCCCCGTCGTACAAGTATTAGGTAGGCGATTGTGACTGTGGTTTTTGACCTCAGATCATATCCGGATAGGCTCAGGGAGGTTCAGGGACTAGTCTAACGATATGTGGTGATGTTCTAGGTCTTCTGTAGAGTCCCGGGAGTTACGGCCGATGAGTCTACCGCCGTAACAAGATAGTGGTCGGAGGTTTTTGACCTCAGATCATATCCAGATAGCCTCAGGGAGATCCAGGGACTAGTCTACCGATGTGTGGTGATGTTCTGGGTATTCTGTAGAGTCCCGGGAGTTACGGCCGATGGGTCTACCGCAGTAACAAGATAGAGGTCAGTGGTTTTTGACCACAGATCATATCCGGATAGACTCAGGGAGGTCCAGGGACTAGTCTACCGATGTGTGGTGATGTTCTGGGTATTCTGTAGAGTCCCGGGAGTTACGGACGATGGGTCTACCGCAGTAACAAGATAGAGGTCAGTGGTTTTTGACCACAGATCATATCCGGATAGACTCAGGGAGGTTCAGGGACTAGTCTACCGATGTGTGGTGATGTTCTGGGTATTCTGTAGAGTCCCGGGAGTTACGGCCGATGGGTCTACTGCCGTAACAAGATAGAGGTCGGAGGTTTTTGACCTCAGATCATATCCAGATAGCCTCAGGGAGGTTCAGGGACTAGTCTACCGATGTGTGATGATGTTCTGGGTCATCTGTAGAGTCCCGGGAGTTACGACCGATGGGTCTACCGCCGTAACAAGATAGAGGTTGGAGGTTTTTGACCTCAGATCATATCCAGATAGCCTCAGGAAGGTTCAGGGACTAGTCTACCGATGTGGTGATGTTCTGGGTCATCTGTAGAGTCCCGGGGAGTTACGGCCGATGGGTCTACCGCCGTAACAAGATAGAGGTCAGTGGTTTTTGACCTCAGATCATATCCGTATAGGCTCAGGGAGGTTCAGGGACTATTCTAACGATATGTGGTGATGTTCTAGGTCTTCTGTAGAGTCCCGGGTTACGGCCGATGAGTCTACCGCCGTAACAAGATAGAGGTTGGAGGTTTTTGACCTCAGATCATATCCAGATAGCCTCAGGGAGGACCAGGGACTAGTCTACCGATGTGTGGTGATGTTCTGGGTTGTCTGTAGAGTCCCGGGAGTTACGGACACTAAGGCCGTAACTCCAGAGAGTCTACAAAATTCCCTGAAGGTATCCGGATGTGATCTGAGTTATAAAACAAACAACCTTTGTCGTGTTACGGCGGTGAACTAATGGGCCATAACTCCCGGAATTCTTTAGAAGATTCTGATCATCACCACATTCTGGAAGACTAGTCCCTGAACTACCCTGAGGCTATCCGGATATGATCTGAGGTCAAAAACCACTGACCTCTATCTTGTAACGGCGGTAGACCCATCGGCCGTAACTCCCGGGACTCTACAGAATACCCAGAACATCACCACATATCGTTAGACTAGTCCCTTAACCTCCCTGAGCCTATCCGGATATGATCTGAGGTCAAAAACCACCGACCTCTATCTTGTTACGGCGGTAGACCCATCGGCCGTAACTCCCGGGACACTACAGATGACCCAGAACATCACCACATATCGTTAGACTAGTCCCTGAACCTCCCTGAGCCTATCCGGATATGATCTGAGGTTAAAAACCACTGACCTCTATCTTGTAACGGCGGTAGACTCATCGGCCGTAACTCCCGGGACTCTACAGAATACCCAGAACATCACCACATATCGTTAGACTAGTCCCTTAACCTCCCTGAGCCTATCCGGATATGATCTGAGGTCAAAAACCACCGACCTCTATCTTGTTACGGCGGTAGACCCATCGGCCGTAGCTCCCGGGACACTACAGATGACCCAGAACATCACCACATCGGTAGACTAGTCCCTGAACTTCTTTGAGACTATCTGGGTATTATCTGAGGTCAAAAACCTCCAACCTCTGTCTTGTTACGGCGGTAGACTCATCGGCCGTAACTCCCCCCGGACTCTACAGAATACCCAGAACATCACCACACATCGGTAGACTGGCCCCTGAACTTCCCTGAGACTGTCTGGATATGATCTGAGGTGTAAAACCACCGACCTCTTTCTTGTTACGGCGGTAGACCCATCGTACGTAACTCCTGGGACTCTACAGAAGACCCAGAACACACCACACATCGGTAGACTAGTCCCTGAACCTCCCTGAGCCTATACGGATATGATCTGAGGTCAAAAACTACTGACCTCTATCTTGTTGCGGCGGTAGACTCACCGGCCGTAACTCCCGGGACTCTACAGGAGACCCAGAACATCACCACACATCGGTAGACTAGTCCCTGAACCTTCCTGAGTCTATCCGGATATGATCTGAGGTCAAAAACCACTGACCTCTATCTTGTTACTGCGGTAGACCCATCGTCTGTAACTCCCGGGACTCTACAGAATACCCAGAACATCACCACACATCGGTAGACTAGTCCCTGAACCTCTCTGAGGCTATCTGGATATGATCTGAGGTCAAAAACCTCCGACCTCTATCTTGTTACGGCGGTAGATCCATCGGCCGTAACTCCCGGGACTCTACAGGAGATCCAGAACATCACCACACATCGGTAGACTAGTCCCTGAACCTCCCTGAGTCTATCCGGATATGATCTGAGGTCAAAAACCACTGACCTCTATCTTGTTACGGCGGTAGATCCATCGGCCGTAACTCCCGGGACTCTACAGGAGATCCAGAACATCACCACACATCGGTAGACTAGTCCCTGGACCTCCCTGAGGCTATCTGGATATGATCTGAGGTCAAAAACCTCCGACCTCTAGCTTGTAACGGCGGTAGACCCATCGGCCGTAACTCCCGGGACTCTACAGAATACCCAGAACATCACCACATATCGTTAGACTAGTCCCTTAACCTCCCTGAGCCTATCCGGATATGATCTGAGGTCAAAAACCACAGTCACAATCGCCTACCTAATACTTGTACGACGGGGAAAACATGACCTTAACTTGAGGAAGTTTCGGATGACCTAGAACATCGTAAACCTTGTAAATTTGGTGTAGCTGTATAGCTGACTTCATAACGATTCCAAAACACAATAAATTTGTATAGCTAAGATGATTTTTTATAAAAATATAGGCCATGTCTCCCATATAGCCAAAATCCCATAAGCCCTGTACCTCGCATATGCAACTCTTGCGACAAAACCGAATCAGGTGGAATGACTCGTATATGCAAAGTTGCATATGCGAGGCGCTCTTATGCGAGGTTTGACTGTAAATAATATTTTACCCTTTACCGCCAAAGCAAAATTGAGATAAGTTTTCTTATAGTTGTATGAATTTACTTATTTTTACCATTAAAGTCGCTGTTTTATTCAATTTTTATGCAAAATATGATTCAGAACCAAGATTAGAACAATTTTTAATAAATTTAAAATTTCCCGGGAACTCCCGGGATTTCCCGGGAAATTGGTTGAAAATTTCCCGTTTCCCGGGAAATTTGTAACCCCGGGAAATTGGACGCTATACCCAAAATTGATTTACATTTTTTTGGGGATGATCCATGAGAGCTTTATTTATTCATATCGCAAAATAAGTGCTGTACGTATGATTATGCTGCTTGCGTCACGTTGTGAGATTAAATTTTTTTTTTTTATATGAAATGTTGTAAGTACAAGATTTTGTAAACAGGGGACAGTGAACTATTGATGCTATAGTTTTTGCGAACATGGGCAGTGCAGGTCTATGCTAAACATTGATTCCCCAGTCTACTGAATCGAATCGATGTCCATTGTTTGCCATTTGGGACCGGTTGCGGCGTCCCTGGGTTCTTGGTCTTATCATGTATATCTGCACGATGCAATATTTCGGTAAAGCCTACTAGTTTTATATCATTCCCTGCAATGTTCTGTGGAAAATGTGATTTTTCGAAATGCCAAACCAGAATATCTCCGGTAAAACTGGACCACATTTTTAAATATAGACAAATCCGAATCATTATAGCAAACAAGTTAAGTAATTTCTATAAACAGATTTTTAATTGATTTTTTTTGTAAAACTCATTAACTGAGAGTTTATGTATTAATGAAAGCAATCCTTATAATGTATTCCGGTTATCAGCTCAAAAGTTCTTTTTACCTCAAACTTTGTTAAAAAAACTCACCGCTTTCGTCAATAGTAGTCGTAGGTCGTGTGACCGTTGTGTTGCGCTTCTTCAGACCCCCAGATCATCACGCGCCATCATCGTCCGTCATCGCCGTTAAAGCCCCGTAGTGCCGGTCTACGGGGTCGTCCGTCGCCGTTGCCGCTTCTGCGTGCAGTAATGATGATGTTTATTAATTCGGTCAAAGTCAAACCGCCGCATGTCTCGTCGTGGTGGCTATTCGCAGAGCTTTCTGATTTGGCGTTGGATAGTGACGAGTGTGGAGGAGAGGACGCCGCTTCCTCCCGGGTCGTCGAGCGGCCAGACAGCGTGGAACATCGCCGTGTCGGACTGTGACTTGACTTTTCTCTCCTCCGGCACTACTGACTTACTGACTAACATGACCCGCTTTGGACCTTGATGATACATGATGAGTTGTTGGACATGTTTTGGGGTGCGATGACGGTGGGGTCTGGATTGATGCATGATTCATGGTGGGGTTTCGCTTTGGTACACATTTTTAGGGGTGTGTTAGTTTAGTACATCGGGCTAAAAAATCACAAGCTTGGAGAAACAGGTGGCATGAGATGTACGGCATACGAGGGATGGCGTAAATTTGAATAAATACATGTAGATGTAGAATGACTTCTGATCTACTTTGCTTCTTTAGCAAATTATAACTCTCCGTAGAAGAAATATTTTTCCTATAAAACCTATGAAATTGAGTTTTCTGGACCTATGAAATTAATTTTCTGAGTTTTAGAAGTGTTGATACCATTAAGATATTTCAAGACTGAATCAACCGTTAATGTATTGCTGCTGGGTTTAATGATGCATCGCAAATGATCATTAACAGAGGTTTTGTGTGTCTATGTTTAGTTTGATGCATTAGTCAATTCGTTAGGCGACGGATATTTTCGATGTCAGCAAATAACAATATTTAAAGTCTCTTGCTGCTGGAATTCGATGTCGAAAGGTGGCACAGGTCGATTCATTAAATGGCACTGGTGGCACTGACTCTTGGCTTGGCATCAATCAGAGCCGAAAAGTTTATTTTATTTTCTGTGGTTAGATGTAACTTTGATTAATACTTTTAGAAGGTAAACACACATGATGCTGACGATCACCCTTTTAATGGTCATTAACCTTCACTTGATTTAATTGTAGGGTTTTTGCTTCAAGGATTCGATGTCGATGTCAACAATTTCTGAAGACATTTAGCCCTACATGATGAAGAGTTTCCGAACAAAACTAAACATTTACATCAGATCATTAGATTAGCTGATCCGGCGTCAATGTCGCTCAAGTACAGCCGATTCTCTCATCACCTTCCACGCAGTGTCAGACTCAGACTAACTGAAATTCCCACGCCACTGAAACATGGTATTAATTTGCTTTTGTTATGCCTATTTAGCTTTTTTTGTTTCTTTTTTGCCCATCGCAAGCTTATTACACAGATTCACAGCTTGGGGGAAATCTTTCGCACCGATAAGGTGACATTACACTTGGTGGAATGGCGTTTTTTGCAGTCTCTTCCTAAGTAGCAGTAGTTATTGAGATAGTTGCCTGAGGTGATAATTTAATTACGGTTATTTCCGTTTTATGTCACGCTGGCTACATTGTTTAGTGGCTGACTGATGAATTGGAAGTATTTTGCAGCTTGTATCGAAAATGTCACTTGTTTCCTGTGTTGAGCGTTATTCTGGGAACAAAGAGAACAGGGAAATATAGGGTCTCATGAGTGAATGGGAATAGTTAATCTATTCATAATGTTTCTTAAAAATTGATTTCTCTCTTTTTGGTTTCTGTTAGATCAGATTCATAACATATTTAATGTGTACAAATGTAGAGTTTTTTTTAAAGTATTGAGCAATTATCTACGAAATCGGTCATTTTTTATTTTTTTATAAAAAAGTCACCTAAAAATGGCTATAACTTGAAAGAGGTGCACTTTATCAAAATTTCACTAAAGTACTTTTTGATTGCAAATTCAACTTTACATCGAAAAATGAAATTGAAAAAAATGGTGCGACCAATATTTTGATTTTTTGAAAAAAAATGTATTGATTCAAAAAATCATAACTCGGTAAAAGATTTTCTGCCCATTCTGGAAATTTCTGAAAAGTTGGCATTTGATGTCCTCTAAAACATATCAAAAAATAAAAAAAAAGTAAAAATAGTGTTTTTTGCAAATCAAGTTTTAGTGACAAAAAGTGAAATTCAAATCACCCATTTTTTTTTACCCTGTATCATTTTTTTCAGTGTAGTCCATATCCATACGTACAACTTTGCCGAAGACACCAAATCGATCAAAAAATTCCTTCAAAAGATACAGATTTTTGAATTTTCGCATATCATATTTGTATGGACAGCTGCCAAATTTGTACGGAAAATTATATGGACAAACTAATGATGCAAAATGGCTTCTTTTGGCATTCCGAAGGCAACAAAAAAGTTTCAGCCGGATTAAAAAATACAAAAATTAAAATTGAAGAAAAATGACCGATTCCGTAGAGAAATGCTCAAAGCTAAAGGTTATAGGGGAAGGTGGGGGCAAGACGACCATATGGGGCAAGAGGAACAATAGCTCGTACGGCCGTAATTTTTACAATTTTGATTATTTCCAGTATGAGAAATTATTGCTAGCAATGCAATTAGCTGTTTCTACTACCACACAACCGCCAAAACGACGTAAACGCCACGGGGCATAAGATTTATTGAAGTTTTTTCAAAATCTTTGTTTTCTCATAATATTTTGAAAGTGCAAAATAAGGCTTAGGGTTCGTTTGAGGGCTCATTTTATCAAATTGATATTTTTCCTGGATCTTTTTTTTTGCTTTCTTTGTTTTTTTTTCAAATCAACTGTTTTTTATTTTTTATACCTCAAAGTATGTTTAGAAAATTACAAAAATGTGTTTTAACAAGTTTTTTGTTGTTCCATCGTGGATCTCGTAAAGATTGCTCAAATTTACTAAAACTTGGTGTACCATAATGCTTTATGTTAAAACTAATTACCTCGCCTATTAGAAAAAGTGCTGCCTTCAATCTACTATCCTTACTATCAATATCCGTTGCTAATATTTCTCCAGGATCATCGATCATAATTTTTAACTTTACATTGAGTACATTTTTCAGCCAAATCCAAACAATTACTGATCCTGTACAATATTTTATCCTATGCTCCGTAGTATCGATAGAATTACAAAAATCACAAATATTGTTTTCTACACCTCTAACGTTATTTCTAAACTGCTTAGATTTTGTACAAATGACGTCATTCATTACTAAGAAAAGAGCCTCTCTTGAATTTGAAGTCAAAAAATTACTACTAATGTTTTCCCAAATAAGCTTCCAATCAAGATCAGGGTTTTCTTGAACCACTTTTGGTACAAAAGTTTTTTCTGATCGTAGAAATCTATAAATTGACTTAGTTGTAATTAAATCTTGTTATAGAGCAATACGCGAAACTTCGCTCAGCCATTCTCGTGTTGTTTTTGTTAGAGAAGTATTTTGACATTGTGCCATCATGAAACGGTCCATTGGTTCATCAGCATCAGGATAAGAGAATAAAATATTTTTTATAAATAAAGCCTTCGATTTCAAATCTACATCTAATAATCCTAAACCACCATCACTTACATCTAAGAATATCTGATAACGGGTTACAGTAAAACAATGGTTATTCCATAGAAACATCGAATAACTTGAATATATTTGATCAATATGCACTTTATTTGGCGGAAAAACTTGAGCCAAATACCAAATCTTTGAAAGTATATATGTATTTAATATCCAAATTTTTTGTATCAAATTCAAATGACGCGAAGAATGCAATTTTAAACAATGTTTTAATTTTTGTATAACATAATCATAATTTAATTTAACTGTTCTAGAAAAGAATTTTATTTTTGTTTTTGTCACTGGAGAATATATCTTATTTGTTTTGTCAGTCCTGAGATACAGATGTTTTGAAAAAATGATATTTTTTTATCCAAACAGCACTTTGTTATCTGCGGCGAATTGGGACTCAGTTTGATTACACTTAAAAAAATAAGTTCGCGTAAACATGAACAGAGTTCATGCCAACGGGAACCAGGAAGAAAACTGTTCACTTTCATAGTGCAATGCACTATAAAAGTTGAACAGTTTTCTTCCTGGTTCCCGGTGGCATGAACTCTGTTCACGTTTACGCGAACTCATTTTTTTTGAGTGTAGGGACAGCATGTTTTAGAGCTATTATAAGCTTGAAATTTGGACAGCGATGTGGCTGCTCTAACCGTTATTGTACAAAAACAAGTCTAAAACAGCTGTCCCAATTCGCCCCGATTCACCCCAGATGACGGTAACTTTAAACACTAGTTGTCCTATTAGTAATTTAGAACAAAAAAGAATTAGTAGACCCAATACAATGTTTAATAAAACATATTTTTACGTCATGATCATGGTGACTTAAAAAGGGTTTTAGTAGAGTTTAGTAAGTTATCGTAAATTGAAAGCATACTCTCCGAAAATTATGTCCCACACACACACACTTTGCCAGGAAAATAAAGCTACTCTCTACTCTGAATTCCACGTGGGCAGAGGTGACAGTTGTTCAAATTCGGTTCCACAATGGGTCATTACAAGGGGTTGGTGGCGCGTGGGTGCTTTGAAATTTGCATTGAAAGCCACCCTTGCTCGGCTCCCCAAGCTTCGTTAAGCAGATTCAGATTAATTATGTTTTGTCTTTCTTTTCGCGATACACTAATTCATGCCATATTTTCTTTTCTCCCCCTGCAGGTAAGTTTCCGTTCGGCATTTCCAAACAATCGGAGTAAGTTTTTTTTGGTGGCCTTCTGGTCTGTGGTTTTGGCCTAACCTTTGCATTTAAGAGGTTAGACAATGTTGTTGTAGTTATTATCTCCCAGTTGAGGAGAGAGAAAAAAAACCTCTTTTGGCTGCGTACTATCGTCGCTGGTAGCATCCGTTATGCAATTATTCTCGTTGCGCAATCGAACAAACCGTTTTTCCTCAAAGTCAAGCTTAGCATGGGAGGTTGAGCGGAGATTCCCTTGAGACCCTAATGCTACTGCGGTCGAGCATAGTGCTTAGAAAAGTGGAAAATCATCTGCCTTATCCCCCCTCGCCTAAAGGACACGTAATTGCACGAATCGTTTTGCTTCGGGTCGTTGCGAGGCAGCCAAATCCATCCGTGTCATCGGCTATCATTATCTTTGGCTGCGGTCAGAGGGGAAAAAGATGCACCAACGAGTTGAGGTTGGTTGATTTCGATTTTCATCTGCAGTAGGGAAGTGACATCGTTATCGTGTTTTTGAGAGATTGGCATATTTTATTTTCTAAGATCAATTTATGGTTAATTAAAAAAAAAACATTTTGTATTTGATGAACTTTTGGAAAAATATGTTTTGCCAATTTTCATGTCTGAAGAAAAATAAAAGTTTTTTTTAATTTACGCAGAAATAAAAACTGATTTACTTCGATAGCATTTTATCGAATGCAATCAATAGAATGCGTAAGTATAAGCTTTTAATGATGTTATTTAATTTTATGTTATTTTTGGAAAAACATGCATGGTCAATGAACAACTGAATAAAATAATCAATCGAGTTTCAAACATGTGAAACTTGCTAAACTTCAAAATTTATTTAATAATTTGTTTTTGAAAAACAACCTGCATTTTTTTTAATATAGTGCTGATCGGACCTATGATAAAAATTATCTCTAAGATTTGTTTTTATTCAAAAGATAAATCATAAATTTTCTAACACTTAATCTCAACGGCTAATAAAGTTGGATGAGTCGTTTTCACCTCAATCAGCCATTTTACATCCAATTGAAGTCAATTTAAACTTGACTTACGCGTTCATCCAAAAAGTACAAGAAGTTATTTTAGCTTGGAAGTTTAAAAAACGTTAATAAAGAAAGAATCATAAACATTGAATTTATTTTAAAATAATTGATTACATCTGAAAAATTATTTTAAAAGTTGTCCTTTTAAATAACTCTTGATTCAAAAAAATATAAAATATTTAAAAATAAAAAAAAAGAAAGGAAATAGTTTCCGAGATTACGTGGATTGAAAAATGAGGGCCAATTAGATGACACTGAGCAAAACTGACTTTTCACAAGATTATAACTTTAAGAGGCCGTATCTTAGCAACCAGTAGTTCAGTCAACAAAAGCAAATCGCATTAGAAAATGTTTGATTACGGCATTTGTGAATGACTTTAGTAAAATTTATTGTAATTTATGATTATTTGTCGTTTACGTCACTTTGTGAGAAAACGTCATGTTTATTTATTAAATGGTTTAAACAAATATCGTTTTTGAGCGAGTAAAATAAAAATATCTGAAATATATGACTTCCCGTTTGTAAACCAAGTTGTCAATGTTTTATGCTAAAAATGCTTGTACACTTAGAATTTTGAAAATTCGTCACTTTTTGTCACTATATAAAATGCAAATATCTTGGCTTTGCGTGGACATAAATTGAATGTTTAAAAATGCAAAAAGTTCTTCGTGAAATTTCCTGTGCATTAGTTTTGGCTGCAATTTTTGGCTCGTTTTGCGGATTGATTTTTTAGTTTTTTTTTTCACTAAAAAATACAATTTTTCTCACTTAAACGCCCTGTCATGCCCGAACACAAGCATTTTTTGGGACGCCCTATTGTGGAGTTTCTTGAACATTTTCCCAACATTGTTCATTATGAATCGATTTTTAACTTGATTACTAGGATCGATAAGACAAGGTGACAACTCAAATCCCATTTTCAATTTCCCGACTTTTCCAGAAATTCAAATAATAGGCATTTCTTATCTCAAAAATTATTTCACACAATAAACTCTTAATGAAAAAGTCAATATCAACAAATGAAAAAGAAACATAACAAAACATAAAAAAATACTCCAAAAATGATTCAGAGCAGAAACATAAACTATAAGTCATATAATTTCAATGGTTATTGATAACATTTTCAAACGTATAGTTTTTGAAACTTCGTTTCAACTGGAAATAGCAAAAAGACAACTGTATTTATAATTTTATTCTTAATTTACAAAGAACGAATCTTTCAAAGAATTTAAAACAATATCTAGGAATTCGTTTAAAAAATGTTTATACCAGGTTCCCTTATTGATTTTGTAAATTTTGATGTTAATTTTTTTAATCAATGTTGATCAATGTTGAATCAAGTTGTCAGTATTTAACTGTTTATTTTTTTTCAATAAAAAAAATCGGTCTCATAAGATTTTATGTTCAACCACTAATTATGCGAAATGTTTGCCACGAAATATTTATATTTACCACGAAAAAAAAACATTGCCAAACTAAAGTTAGAATCTGTTATCAAATATTCAATCAATGCATAGTGACAAAATTTAAAAAAAGCATAAAATTAGGCCATATTTTACATTACTTTTTCATTCACTTTGTATTAATTTAAGTTAGATGTTACCTCTTGTTTGCTCAACAAAAATTAATTAAAAATCTTTTGATTCATAAGAAAATATTATGAATCTGTGTTAAATGCAAAAAATATTTACAGTATGTAAAAAAAGTATTTACACCCCTTGGGCACTATGCACATTTTTGTGATGAAACATGTAAACAATTTAATGTTGACATAAACCTAGTACTACGTTTTGTTCAGAAACTCATGCCGAACATTTTGCTGCAAAAAGCTCATGAAAATATGTTTTCTATAAAAAGTTATATAACAAATACGGGTGCGGGACATTTCGCCGAATGTCGTTTCGCCGACGGTCATTTCGCCGAAGGTCATTTCGCCGAATGTCGTTTCGCCGCATGGTACGTTTCGCCGAATGGGACGAAATGACTTTCGGCGAAACGTACCATTCGGCGAAACGACATTCGGCGAAATGACCGTCGGCGAAACGACATTCGGCGAAACGTACCAGATCCAACAAATACTATTACAAAAATAAAAAAGGTGCAAAAAAAGTTTGTACACCTTTCGAAAAATTAACATAAATAAAGTTATTTGTTGACAAATCACCATAAATCCAGTCTCCCAACTCCAAATAGGCATCCTTGACTGATTAAAAAAATAATTTGGATTGAATATAAAGTTTACTAATTACTTAGTATAAAAGTTTATATAACTCTGGAAATTCTATATAAAACTTATCTAAACTTAATTTTGCAAACTTTCAATTTAACTAAATGTCAATATATTACCATAGAATTGCTAAATAAACATTCTGGAGTGGGTATAACACCGTTTTGGGGTCTTTGTATCGCTAGAATAGATTTTTCGTTGGAATTTCGTACCAACCCGGAATTACGTCGTCGGAAAATCCGCCGGCATTCGAACCGGTCCACAATTAACAAGTCAACCTATGTGGCATCGGAAAGGGCATAAAATTTCCGATCTTTTGATACCCAGACATCTAGGTTTTCTATAAAACCCGTTTTTAAATACCTAGGCAAAAACGTTGTTATGGTTTCGTTTGAGCAATCTGCCAAAAATGTATGGAATTTCGTAATTTTTGTTCTCGTGGATCAAACTTACTTTTTGCCCAGGTATTTAAAAACGTGGGTTTTATAGAAAACCTAGATGTCTGGGTATCAAAAGATCGGAAATTTTATGCCCTTTCCGATGCCACATAGGTTAACTTGTGAATTGTGGACCGGTTCGGATGCCGGCGGATTTTCGACGACGTAATTCCGGGTTGGTACGAAATTCCAACGAAAAATCTATTCTAGCGATACAAAGACCCCCAAAACGGTGTTATACCCACTCCAAAATGCTTATTTAGCAATTCTATGGTAATATATTGACATTTAGTTAAATTGAAAGTTTGCAAAATTAAGTTTAGATAAGTTTTATATAGAATTTCCAGAGTTATATAAACTTTTATACTAAGTAATTAGTAAACTTTATATTCAATCCAAATTATTTTTAATCAGTCAAGGATGCCTATTTGGAGTTGGGAGACTGGATTTATGGTGATTTGTCAACAAATAACTTTATTTATGTTAATTTTTCGAAAGGTGTACAAACTTTTTTTGCACCTTTTTTATTTTTGTAATAGTATTTGTTATATAACTTTTTATAGAAAACATCTTTTCATGAGCTTTTTGCAGCAAAATGTTCGGCATGAGTTTCTGAACAAAACGTAGTACTAGGTTTATGTCAACATTAAATTGTTTACATGTTTCATCACAAAATGTGCATAGTGCCCAAGGGGTGTAAATACTTTTTTTACATACTGTATAAGGATTTTTATTGTCTTAAATAGCTTTTTCATTCTCTTAAAGTTTGAGATTGCTAATGGTACCTTTTAATTTAAAGTAAGTTACTAAAGAAGAACTGGGAGAGTTTAATTTGAAAATTGTACAAAATATTATAAAATTACTAAAGAGTTAGAAAATAATGTTCAAACAAGTATGCTCGGGACTCCCGACTTTTTGACAAAAAATCACGAATTTCCGACTTTTTCCCGATTTTTTGTGGATTTTGGCGAATTCCCGAATTTTTCCCGAACTTGAGTGGCCACCCTGATAACAGTGGAACTTCCGAAAATTATTTTTAATGGTTTCTAGTCTGGATGCAAAAACAAAATCTAATAAAGCAACAACATTTATCAACATTTAACAATTCACATGAAATATTGATTTTAGAGATCAAAGTGTCACCAATTTTCAATATTCTATAGAACTAATTAATTTCTATAAGAACGAATTAATTTCTTTGTTCATTTCGTGAACAGTGCGTATATAAAATTATCTCAAGATCAAGTTAATAACATTGCGGTAAGGGTTTTGGTACGGAACAAATATTATACACAGACTTATCATTAAAACTACTCAAACCATTACGTAGCCGCTTGACGACAGCAGAAAATTGTCATTTTCATGCTCATGCATTTGCCCGCAGCAGTACTGAAGCTATACCATGTTTACCTAATTCTTATTAGGTGAATTATGATGATGTTCCACTTGCACACATCACGTATAGTCACAACCTTGTCACGCCGTCGTCGCCACCGTTCGTGAACACATAAACTTATGTTCTTGAGACGCTCCAAATTGCTTCCCCTTAACACACATATACACACCTGGCGCATGTTCGCATTGCTAAACATGCTGCCAATTTGTTCATTATGGTAATTTGCAAAGTTTTTTTTGGTGTTGTTTTCTGTCCTGGTGAATTTTAAGATTTGCAGGCATTGAACGTTCCGGTAGCAGCTGAGGTTAATCGCATCAAATTTGTCACCTGACAAAGATAACAAATTGAACACGAATTTGTCGCTATTGATGGCTTTCAAGGGTAAGTGGACATTTTTCAAAAGATTCGATGCTGGCTAGATCGGCCATGAGGTAAATGGACATTTGTGGGATTTTATTTTGATGGAACTTCCATTAGATGATTAGCAGTCAAGGTTTAAGTTAAATTTAACAAGCGGAATATGTATATCTATTTTTTTGAGCCATCGATTTCGATAAGCTCTGGACAATAGAATGCATACGTGACCATCTTCATAAATTTGAGATTAATGTCAAAACCGTGAATGAACTCATTAACTATTCTTTTAGAACTGTTCTGAAATTTTTATTCAAAGTTACACAATCCACAACAAGCTCATTTGTATTCCTGCCATTCTCAATATACCGTTTCATATCGCTCGAATAATTCCAATCCATAGATTTCATAACTGGAAACTCATTCAAAATTCCAGTTCATTGATTTGTGTCAATTTATTCAACCAGAAGGATGACCTTTCAAGAAGGATCTAACTAATGCACACACACACTTGCTCACACTTGAATCTGCAGCAACAGTCTGTGAGGTTGTGGCTTTGGTCGCAGTATTTTTCTTTGCATGTTATTGATTGAACAAAACCGCCAGCACTCAATCACGTTCCATCTCTCGACCGAGCGAGCGATTGATCGATTGTTGTCGATTGAGTAGCAGCATCTTTTGTGGCAAGGAGGGAGGAAGGGGAGTGTGGGGTCAAGAGTTTCCTAATCGATTCTGTTGAAAATTTGATGTGAATTTGACGGATTTTATAAACTTGATCGAGGCAGAATCAAATAGTTTCTCGGTAGTTAAGTTACAATATTTGTTGTGTTTTTCAGAATGAAAACTTCAAAAGATTGATTAACAAAATAAAAACTTTTGAAACTTTTTTTTAAATACTATTGTGAAACTACTAGCTTTTTCTAGTAAAGGCGAAACGGATTACTTTTCATCGCCAAAAATAACTTCATTACGAACATTTCTGTTAACCAAATAAGTGTAGGTTATTGCTTTAGTTTTTGAGTTACGGCCATTTTACAAAAAAATATATATTCCAGCAATTTCTCGTGTGCGCGCGCGTTTGTTTACAAAAAGTGGTATCTCAGGATCTTGTTAATAAACTTGTCCAATTTTCGAGTTTGTCATGTAAAATTATCCGGCAAATTTAATCAAAATATGTTCAGGTTCAGATTGTTCAGATTCGATTAAAACGGCATTTTAACGTTTCATACGACCTTTAAAATTTGTGGGCAAGATTATTCAGATTTCATAATTATATTAGATATTTTCCCAACTTTTGGCCAATTTTTGCGTGACATACTTTATGGATGACGCCCAATGGAATTTTTATACAAGTCACCATATAAATTTTAGGGCTGGTCATATAAAATTGGCACTTGAATGTTCGAAAATCTGTACATTGAGAAGGGATTTTTTGTTCGACTTGGTGTCTCAGGAAATGATGTTGTCAAGATCATAGATTTCTAGTAAAAAAAAGTACAAGGAAAAAAATCGATTTAATTTTTTTTATTTTAATCACTGAAAGTAGAATTCCTAAAATTTGCATTTTTTTTATTTATGAAACTTTTTCAAAGGTTAAAAAATGCATACTTCGCGTTTTAGTTAGGCCGGTGCCAAATCTGGTAACGGGGATATGAATTTTAGTAAAAAATTCGCACTAAATTTAAAAAAAATGTTTAAATCCAAAATACAGCAAAAAAACAAATAATCTGGGAAAATCACCCTTGCAGAATAGAAGTTGTGAAAGTTTTCAAAAAATTTCATTTATTAACATTGAAATTGTTGATAAGACCGCTGATACCTAAACTAAAGTTTTGTGAAAAAACAGTTTTTCTCAGTGTCAACTAATTAGCCCTTATTTTTAAACTCAAGATATCTGATTTTTGCTTTTCAATGTTAAACATCAATATCTTTTGAAGATTTTTGCTATTTTCTATAAATCAATTTAGAAATTAAAAAATAGCTTAGCATTTTAGTAGGTTCAAAATAAGTGTTCTAAGGCCTTTCAAAAATTACTCTTGATTTTAATTTATTTTAATAGTGAATAGCAGAAAATTTCACAACAGTTTTATTCTTTTTTTTTCATTAGAAATGAAAATAATAGCTTCTGAGCAATTCATCCTGGGTTTTAAAATGAAGACTTAAAAAGTGACACTGAGCATTTTTTTTCACAAAATTTAAACTTCAAGAGGTCGTATCGTAACAACCAGCAGTCCGATAAACTATGTAAATGTCAAGAAAAGAAACTTGTAGAAAATGTTCGAAGTTTATCTAAAATATTTTTACAAAGGTAATTTGCAGTGGTTTTAAAGAAAAAAATATGCATTTAAAAGTTGAAATTTGGTTCGACAATATTTTCGATTTTTTCTTTAAAAATATTTTATTCAAAAACGCATATCCTCGTTACCATATTTAACTCCATCCTGAAATCTAGAGCAAAATATGTTTTTTTGGTCTCCTTAGACATATAAAAAAAACTAAATGTAAAAAAACGTATTTTTGGGATTCAACATTAAGTGATTAATAAATGCTGATATCCTACAACTTTGCCAGGAACACCATATCGTTCAGAATATCGCTTCATTTTTGGGTCCACTCTAACTTGGCTGAGACCACCCTAATGGCAAAATTAAAAAAAGGTTTTCAGTTATTTAGGCCAAGGAGCCTCCTGACCAATTTCGGATCACTTTAAAATTTCAAATTTTAGGTTTTATATGGAATTGCTGTATAAGTTTAAATAAAATAATTATTCAAAAACTTGAATATTGCATAAAAAATGTGTTTAATTCGATTGTAAACTAATTTGATTAAATTTGTCAATGCTCGGTTTTCTTTTTTTTTGTCATAAAGAGGCATATCAGTTTTTTTTATATTTTCGTGATCAATTTTGGTAAGAATTTTATTTTTTTAGTTCAGGAATTTTTGATAGTTGGTTTACTGTTATCATATCCTGACTGTTTGTGAAATCCTTTAAATGCCTTTACCTTTTACTTGGGCTTCTTCTTTCACCCGAGTCGAAGGATAATACTTTGAAAATATTTGTAATTGTAAGTTTAGAAAAAAATAACCGTGGATGTTTTATTTCTGCAATCCTTGGAAACATTTGTCTTTTCTTAAACAAGTTTTGAAATATTTTTAAAAGTTTTACGAAAACATGTTTTATGGGAAATGCAACGAGATCAACTAACCCCACAGTTCCTCACCTCAGCAAGTTCCACCGAAAGGTTTCTTCGCTAGGAAAATACGACATTAACATACATAAACTCAGGCTAATGCTACCGCAAACAGCAATCCTCGTCGCTATCGTGCTAACCTGTCGCACGTGCATTTTGGGCCAAACTGAGTTGAGGAAGCTATTTTCTGCAGTTCTCAATGCCTCACATTTTGACCTTCACAGGTCCCCAAAATTCGATTTCAATCCTTTGATGCGAGAAGTGCGAGAACTGGCCAAAGAGATTTCAGTTCAGAACGCGTTTGACACACGTACAAGCCCGACTTTCGTAAACATTTGTTATTATAAGTCGGGACTCCAGTAACCAAATTCAACCAAACTTCAGGACAACGCACAGACTGGTCAACCAAACAAAACGTGTTTGTTATTGTTTACATTGCGTGCTCTCGTTTTTGTTTATTCAAGGTCAAACATTAAAACGCGTATTTCTCGGAACGTCGAAATGGCGGGTGCGACAAGATAGCACGACAGCGTCGAGATGGAAGTGTGGTCAGTCTCAAGGTAGCAGCCTAATGTTTTGTCCAGCTGCAGTACAGCTTAAAATTGGTCCACAATCTGCCTTTCTACCTTTACCTCACGTTGGATGCGCACACGTGGATGTAATTCAATAAAAAAAAGTTATTTAGTGCCTCTTTCGCAAACGGTTAACCATGAAAATGGAAAGTTATCTGTTTTTCTTTCAACGTCAATTTGCAGGATTTTGCGGCACATTTGATGGACGGTCGAACAGCTCGAATGAGCAGGATTGGCTCGATCTAATTGTCTTGATGGAAATCTCGGTGATCGATAGTTTAGATTGAAATTGCATGACAGTTAATTGACGTATATCCATTAAATAACATTTTTTTAATTGTTTTCCTTTGAAATTACATAAATACACTGGAATTTTAACATCACTTTCAAGAAAATTCTCTTTTTTACAGTTACATAAAATGTCTGACCTACTTTACTGTGATTTTCAGCAAATCATGATTATAGTTATAAAATTAACCATACACTGTATCAACAACATAAATTACCTTCTCTCCACATACACACAATGCACCATCTTATCTTTTTGGGTTAAGTTTTATTTTATTACACCATTACTTTGCCCTCCCAAAAAATAACTAGAGCAATCACCGCTCAGCACCGGCTTGCACTCTCAGTCAAACTTTTTTTTCCACAACTTTGCGATTGTTGTTCTCTTCAGCAAAAGCTCAGGACACATCTCGTGGGTTGCATAATTTGATGGGGGCCCAATTGGCTGTGCGATTACTTTTACCTTGTCTGGTGTCCCCAAAAGACACTCCAGGTCCACCGTTAAAGGAAAGAAAAGATGCGATAATAATCGCGCCGAACTCGCCATCAGGTGACATCACGAGTCCCTTTCGATTTCGGTGGGCCACTTTAGTCCCAATGCTTCAGTCTGGTGGCGGGGTTTTGAGATCGAAAATGGTAATGTGTGCTGAAAGTATGTTTTTGGTCCAGGTGCTGCAGCAGGGCGAGGGTGAGTTATTGCCCAATCGAGCCTAACAGGACCGTTTCGGCAGTGTGCTATTTGTGGAGTGATTTATTGGGTTGATGTGCATGACTTCAGTAACGGTTGGAACATTTTGGTCAGTAAAGACTACATCCAATTTATTAGCTTCGTTCTCTCTGTAACGGCTTGTATAGAATATAGACTTAAGTTTAGTTCAAGTTGATCAATTGAGTTATTAGAGGAAATTCAATAACTGAAGTTTAATTAAAGTGTTTTGCAAAATAATTTGTTTTTATTGGAGAATCTGCGATTTGAAGTCAAAAATAGGATCGCAAGTCTACGAGAATTTTCAATAGATAAGGTTGACAGGTCTTTAGAACAAATGGCTAACCTTAATTTTTGATAAGGTTCTCAGATTTCTCTTTTTATTTAAGTTTATATAGTTATTCAGAAAGGTCTTTCAAATACTTCTCTAAAAATATTAACATGACACGTTTTCTAAAAAAATCCACTCTATTGGCAATCCGTGACAAAAGACCGGAGTCTTTTACCTAAATCTTTTTTCAGTATAATTATTATTTTTCGAGATATATCCAATGAGACCCACATGGTCAAAATTGGTTCAGCCAGTGCCATGACAACCAAGAGTGTGTTTTGGATAAAAATCCCCACACGCTCATACGCATACAATTTTTTTGACGATTTTCATTTCTCAGTGAGGTAGGAGAAAATATTTATAATAATACTTTATCATCATAAGAACATCGGTTAGAGTGAGGCTTGTTTTTTTCCTTTTTGCCTTCCTCACCTTACTGAGGAAAGGCTATAAAATCACTCAGAAAATGAACTTCTTAATTCGACCTTGTAGACCAACCTTCACGTATACCTATCGACTCAGAATCATGTTCTGAGCAAATGTCTGTGTGTGTGTGTGTGTGTAGGGATGTGGGTCTGTGCACCAAAAAATATGCACTCGATTATCTCAGCACTGGCTTAACCGATTTGGACCGTTTTGGTCTCATTCGATTTGTCTTGGGGTCCCATAAGTCCCTATTGAAAATTATGAAGTTTAGTAAAGTACTTCAAAAGTTATGCTAAAAAAACGATTTTGGCGTATGTACGGAAGATTGTAAAAAGGGTGGTTTTTGCAGGAAACCCTATCATGTTATACATTTTCAGAAAGGTATTAAAAAAACCTTTCTAATGTGCCCAAAACATCGAAGATCTGACAACCCTATCAAAAGTTATTAGCACTTAAGTGTTATTTATACACTTTTTGGAGGCCGGATCTCAGATATTTCAATGATAATGATGTCCGGGTCCATCATGCAACCCATCGTTAGTTAGATAATCGAAAGACCTTTCAAATGAGCCTAAAACATCAAGGATCTGACAACCCTATCAAAAGTTATTGGCACTTAAGTGTTATTTATACACTTTTTGGAGGCCGGATCTCAGATATTTTAGTAAAAATGATGTCCGGGTCCATCATGCGCCTGTCGTTAGTTAGATAATCAAAAGACCTTTCAAATAAGCCTAAAACATCAAGGATCTGACAACCCTATCAAAAGTTATTGGCACTTAAGTGTTATTTATACACTTTTTGGAGGCCGGATCTCAGATATTTCAGTAAAAATGATGTCCGGGTCCATCATGCGACCCATCGTTAGTTAGATAATCAAAAGACCTTTCAAATGAGCCTAAAACATCAAGGATCTGACAACCCTATCAAAAGTTATTAGCACTTAAGTGTTATTTATACACTTTTTGGAGGCCGGATCTCAGATATTTTAGTGAACATGATGTCCGGGTCCATCATGCGACCTGTCTTTAGTTAGATAATCGAAAGACCTTTCAAATGAGCCTAAAACATCAAGGATCTGACAACCCTATCAAAAGTTATTGGCACTTAAGTGTTATTTATACACTTTTTGGAGGCCGGATCTCAGATATTTTAGTAAAAATGATGTCCGGGTCCATTATGCGACCTGTCGTTAGTTAGACAATCGAAAGACCTTTCAAATGAGCTTAATACATCGAGGATCTGACAACCCTTTCAAAAGTTATTAGCACTTAAGTGTTATTTATACACATTTTAGAGGTCGGATTTCAGATATTGTGATAAAAATATTGTCTGAATCTTCCATGCGAAATATCGTTGGATAGGTTTTTTTTTGCCGATGAGCCAGAAAAATTGATGGTCAGCGAACCCTATCAAAAGAAATTAGTAATAAAGTTGATTTGTTAAACATGTTAAGGGAATGTTGCTATTTTTACTGAATGTATTGACTTCATGAATGTTAGGAAGGCACCAACCACCTAAAGGTGGATTAAGTAACGTTTTTGTATAGATTTTATTTTTTTTAATTCACTCTAAAAAAATAACTGCTTGATTTAAAGGATTTTAATATGCAGTGGGCAAACAAGTTTCTCTAAAATATTTTGTCGAATAAATTTGCCAAACTCTCGTGCACTTGAGAGCTCAGGGTGGCGAAATCCTTGTATATAAAAGAAAGACCTAGGGGTTGGTAATAGTAATAGTGGCCGACAGCTATAAAGTCAACTTCGTTTCGTAAATCTTAAATTCAAGCTTGAATCTATTAAATATTTGATTTCAAAATATTCGCATAGAACCTATGTGGCAAGGTAAAAAATAACAAGTTTCTTTTGACAAAAAAATGCTATCAAAATAAATTTTAAGTTGATTTCAAATTTTTGAAATATTTTAAAATGATCAGAAAAAATCACAACCCGGATAAAAAATTACCATTTGATGACCATATTGGATCATACAATGACACTTTGAGAAATGGTAACTATTTGTGAAATCGTTTTTTCAATTTCCCAAAATTAAAATTTAACTATATTAAACTATTTGTGAAATGTTTGATTTAAGGTTACTTTTGCCAAATAGTACTTAAACCATTTATTTACCATACAACAAACAGTTTTTGACGAAAATAGTACTGAGTTTTTAAGGTTACCATTGCTAACCACCCTTATGCCAGATGGTTAAACCATTTGTGAGATAGTAAAAATTCATGCCAACCATATAATTACCATTTTTAAAATAGTAGTCAAACATTTTTGGAAATGGTAGTAACAATATAGTTTAAAGTTCAATTACCATATGAAAAAAAGTTTTTATATGGTACTTTTTTATGCGGGAAATGATTATTTTTTTAAACATTGAAAATAGTATTATAAATTTCTGAGATATTGGTACTGGAAAATAAATGGCTGTTTAGATAAGACTTCAAAAAGTTCAATTTTCATATTTATTTTTCTTTATTTCACTGTACTTCAGCAATTTTGGAGGAAATTTTCACAACTTTTCGTCTTTTTTTCAACACAGAAAAAAAAAGTTTGATTTTGGAATGTTAATATTTGGTAGCACATAAAAAAAATAATGATTTTGGGAAATTGTTTTTTTTTTTTGTAAAAGAAAAGTTACTTAAAAAATTGACATTTTTTTTTCCCTTCACATATTTTTTCTGGAGAGTCCTCATTACTACAACCTGCAACTTTGCCGAAAACACCAAACCGAACCTAAAAAATCATTCAAAAGAAACAGATTTTCTAAATAAAAAAAACAAAAATATAAATGCACAAAATCTGTAGATTTTGTAGTGATTTGCTCATCTGGAGAACGAATGATTGGACATTTTTTATAGATTCCGGTTGCAATAAATTCATTGTTTAACTCTCGAAGTTTTCACAAAACTATGTCTTGCTGGAAATACTTAATTGCTGTATCTCGAATTGGAAAATACTTATAGATCAAATGATTCGAAATTTCCAAAAGATGATAAAAAGCATTTTTTTAGCAAAACTACGTGGGTTATTCTCCGCCAACTGACACAGTTACTCGAAGAGGTAATTGTGGTCCCTGATCACGAGTCCGAGGTCCATTTTTCGATTTCTCGTGACGTTGGGGTTACTTGTAGCTCGAAACCGTGAAATGGTAGAAATTTAGTGTCAAAAAGGTAAGGGGTTTGCATGTATTCTTTACAAGTTATCAAAATTTCACAAATCGGTTTAAAAAAAATAAAACACACAAAAGACACCACACAGACACCAAATAGGGTAGAGAACCCAGAAATCGCCCACTTTATAGTGAGAATCTAGAAAATTTTACGAGAATTTAATGACAATTTATGGTTTTCGGTGCTACTTGTTGTAGAACGTTGATAAACTACTTGATTTTAAGTTTCCACTTGGTTTTTATCATTAAAGGGTTCATTTTTGTTGAAATTTTGCGTTTCAATAAAGTGCTCTGAAGTGCTTATTTTCACCCCCCTAAATCCAATTTTCGCCCACCTTCGGAACCAGTTTTCGCCCACGACAAAAATCAATAAATCAGATGAAATTATGGCACAAAGCTAAGCAAATATTGTCTCCTATTGATACACAACATGTTCCCGAAACTCAATTTCATTGTTGTTGTTTATTTTCTCAACAGGCACTTGTTGCCCAAATGAACTTAATACTAAAACTAAAACTAAAACAGTCGTCTTAACACTGATAAATACTTAGATTTTAACACATCACGGGACAAACTGACATCAAAAACATTGGACACTTTATTGAAGGCCCGCTTAAGTCCGACGATAGCTCCGTTGGCACTGTAATTGGTACGGCGGAAAGGAATCTGCATGATTGGCGTGTGACGTAGCTGGCGGGCAGGTGCGGTCAAGCTGATCTTTTCTCGGAGAGAAGGGCAGTCAATTCTGTCTGTCAATACGTCTGACACAGTCAATGCACGGGCCAGATCACGACGCAGCTGGAGGGTGTCCAGATGCATGAGCTGGCAGCGGTCTTCGTAGGGCGGCAGCTGATGGGGATCTCTCCAAGGCAGTAATCTCAAGGCGTATCTGACGAACCTTCTTTGGATACTCTCGAGCCGGTACACCGCATTGTTGTAGTGAGGATTCCAAACCGACGAGCAGTATTCAAGTGATGACCGGACCAGCGAGCAAAACAGCGTTTTCAGGCAGTGGATGTCGGTGAAGTGGCGAGTCATACGGATCACCAGGCCGAGCTGTCGGGATGCTTTGGCAGTAATGAAGGAAATGTGCTGCTTAAAGGTCAGTTTTGAATCCAGTATGACACCAAGATCCTTGACGTGATCAACTCGTTGCACCAGCGTGTCGCCCAGGTTGTAGTTGTAGAGAACTGCAGTGTGCTTCCGGCTAAAGGTGATCACTTGGCATTTTTCGGGGTTCAGGATCATGCAGTTCGCCTCACACCAACCAGCAAACTTGTCCAGATCGCGTTGCAGGGCTTCGGCATCTTCAAGACAGTCGATCTTGGCGAACAGCTTGAGATCATCCGCATAGGAAAGTCGGGGTCCGCTCAGGGTAAAATTGGCGTCGTTGAAGTAGAACAAGAACACCAGCGGACCGATGTGACTGCCTTGAGCTATACCAGAGGTGGCATCGAAGCTTTCGGAAAGCGCGTCATCGATTTTTACCCGCAACGAGCGTCCCGAAAGATACGACCCGAACCATGCCAGCAGACTACCACAGAATCCAAGCTTCTCAAGTTTGGCGATGGCTATACTGTGGTTGATCTTGTCAAACGCAGCCGACAAATCTGTGTAAACCGCGTCAGTTTCAGAACGATTATCGAAGCTTTCAATAATGAACTCAGTGAAGCAGAGCAGATTCGTGGCAGTGGAACGATTTGGGAAAAATCCGTGTTGATCGCTGGATAGTTCCTGGCGGCAATGGTCGAAGATGGGATCGATCACCACCAGCTCGAACAATTTCGACGCGGCGCACAATGCGGAAATACCTCTGTAGTTCTCGATGTTTCTCCGGTCGCCTTTTTTGTGCACTGGAAATATGAAAGCCAGCTTCCAGGCACGCGGGAACTTTCCGGATGCGAGAGAAAGACGAAACAGGTGCAGCAGGGGCGCTAAAAGCACCGATGAGCATCGCTTTAGCAGTGTCGAGGGGATCCCGTCCGGACCTGGGGAGCTAGAGTGCTTCAGTTTGGTCACTGCTGCTGAGATGGTGTCTTCGTCGATGTCTATCGCAGCAAGAGACCTGGCGCAGCGGGGAACGTTGTTGGCAGCAGTTAGGATTTCCTCTTCGGTTAAAGGTTGATTTGAGAAAACACTCGCGAACTTTTTGGCGAACAGCTGGCATATTTCTTCGTTGCTTTCAGCTTCTTCGTTATCCAAGTGCATGGTCGATGGCAGCCCAGATTCTTTGCGATTCTCATCAACAAATTTCCAAAATTTCTTCGGGTTAGATTTTAGCTCGCGCTGCTTCCTGCGTTGGTAACTAGCCTTGCAACTGCGGCTCAAACGTTTGTATCTGCTGTTGATTCTGAGGTAGTAGTCGCGAAGGGGTAATGATCCACACCTGGAGAAGACTTTGAAGGCGGCTCGCTTCTGTGTTTTGAGGTTTCGGAGCTCCGGCGTTTGCCACGGAAGGTGAGACGAGATGATTTTCCTAACCTTGGGCACGAACTGCTCGATGTGGTCTCGGAGGATTGATGAGAACGTATCGACAGCGGCATCGACGTCGACGGAATCCAGCACACTTCCCCATTCGATGTTACGTAGTGCCAGAGACATCCCATCGTAATCAGCACCTCGGAAGTTGTAACTTACAGTGTCCGGTCGATCTCGAGCCATAGAGCTGTGACGGCCGTCTATGGTGACCACGAGCGCGGGATGGCGATGGACGATCTTAGCGAGCGGAGCCGGGGCAACGATTAGCGCTGGGGCGAAATCTTGTGCGCTTACAAAGCAAAGATCGAGTCGGCGACCGTCTTCGTTCTCGACATGGTTGACTTGCTGCAGGGTAGCCAAGTTGTAACCAGCGAGAAGGTCACGTGCACAAGGGTGGAATTGAGAGCGATCAGGATCCGGGTAAAAGAATCCGTTATGAGAAGGTGTCCAGGTCAATTTAGGCAGGTTAAAGTCACCAACGATGATGATTTCGTCCAACGGGCGCGTTCGTTCTGCGATAGACGCTACGGAATCGAGGTGGGTCTTGTACAGGTCCTTGTCGTAGATACGATCCGGAGGGAAGTAGACCACACAGAGGTATAGGACACGGTCCGACAGCTTCAAAGACACCCATACCTGCTCGACCGCCTTCCAAGCACCTTTGGAAATCCGGCGTGGCTTGAAACATCGGCGTGCAGCGATAAGGACACCTCCTCCGTCCGTTTTCCTGCTGTTGTCTGGTCCACGATTACAGCGAAATACTTCGTAATCCGGTCCGAAGATCTGCGAGGAAAGCGTGTTCTCCTTAAGCCAAGTTTCCGTCAAGGCGATGAAATCGAAGCATTCTCCTGAGCTGGCGTGTAGGTAGTCGTCGATGTTGCCATTCATGCCCCCAGCGTTTTGATAATAAAGATGGCATTGCTGAGTGCTCGATGAATCTCGAGCCAACAAGCGAGGTTGGGTGAGCGGTGCGCCAGAGAAATGCTGAGAGCTGGAAGGTTGTGAAGCGTCAGGGAGCATCGACTGAACGGAAGAACGCGTATACATGCCTGGGAGCGCATTGTGGAAGCCCCCTTCTCTTGTACCGTACACAGGGCCGGGACGACTTTGATGGCCGGAACATGATGAGTCGCAGCAGAGCGGTGGCACGACTGTGACGGGAGAGTCGGGGTCTTCCATGATGCGTAGGTTCGTGCGTCCCGGGTCAGCAGGGTCCATTGGCCAACGGGGCGGTGGCTGGTAGCGATAGCTACAGCTCGGTGGGAGGTCGCGCTGCACTGGCGTTGTCCGGTCGTTGAGGTGCATTGGCGTCGTACAACCTTCGCTGGAAATCAGGCGGGCATCAGTGTCTAACACAGAACAGTCGTAATCGTGGTACTTGCCTGAGACTGGTATTTGGAAGACCCGTTCTCTTGTACCGTACACAGGGCCGGGACGACTTTGATGGCCGGAACATGATGAGTCGCAGCAGAGCGGTGGCACGACTGTGACGGGAGAGTCGGGGTCTTCCATGATGCGTAGGTTCGTGCGTCCCGGGTCAGCAGGGTCCATTGGCCAACGGGGCGGTGGCTGGTAGCGATAGCTACAGCTCGGTGGGAGGTCGCGCTGCACTGGCGTTGTCCGGTCGTTGAGGTGCATTGGCGCCGTACGATCATCGCTAGAAATCAAGCGGGCATCAGGGTCCAACACGTAAATGTTGCAGAAAGCGGAAATGTACTTGCCTGTGTTTGGCATTTGGAAGTCTCCTTCTCTGGTACCGTACACAGGGCCGGGACGACTTTGATGGCCGGAACGAGAAGGGTCACAGCAGAGCGGTGGCGCGACTGTGACGGGAGAGTTGGAGACTTCCATAATGCGAGGGTTTGAGCGTCCCGGGTCAGCAACTGCGGGTCGTTGATCGTCAAGAAGATGGCAGCAGTCAGTAGACTTTGTCAGAGTAGCACTTAGTCCAATAGGCGGTGAATCGGCGTCAAAATTGTTGACATGCAGTTCAGTCAGGTCGTTGTCACGTCTCAAGTCGAAGAAATTGTTAAGTAAAGTGCGAGGGCCTTCATCGATGCGGGGCGATACGTCGATCGAGTCATCAAGAGTTATTCCGTACGACGTTTTGAGAACCCCGAAGATGTCACCGTGGGTCGTTTGTCCATATCAATGAACTCGCGGAACGCAAGTCCTTCAGGCCAGTTGTCCGCATCCAGAGACGAATCTCGATAGTCCCGGCTAAGGCCGACCTTGAAGGTAACCGAGGAGAGCTTGGCGATGTCAGCTCCTTTCTTGACTAACATCTTCACCACGACAGGATCATCGTTTTCGACGGAAAGGCACTCTTTTACCATCGTGCATATGTCTTCTTCGGTTACGGTTGGAGGAAAACTCGATAGCCAGATGTACCATAGATCGTCGGGTTCGGGCGCCGCGATGATGGGTACGGACGTCATAGCCTTTTTGCCACGTGATGCGGCCGGAATGCTAGCTTTAGCAGGTGGGTCCGTGCTGGAGTCCCGTTGCCGCTTTGAACTGCTTGGAGTCGGCCAGGTGGACATTGTTGCTGATTGCGCCTCGACCTTTCCGCTAAGCGCAGTGACCGTCGATGCTAGTTTAGCAATATCGCTCTGTACCGTTTTCAACGACTCAACGAGCTTGGGGCCCGCGTCGTTGTCCTTGTCGAGGCGACGAAATTGACTGTTTGAAAACAGCTTACCACAATCATCGCACATCCAGAAAAAGTTATTTGGGTACAACCCCATAGCGTCTAGCAGCGGGGCATCCACTTTGGCGCAAATCATGTGAAAACTAGCTCCACAGTATCCGCGACACACGATGCGATCCGAATCGGAAACTTTCTTGTTGCACTGTTTGCATCCCATTTTGCTGGCAGTGTCGTTCCCCTCGGAAGACCTTTCGATACACAGCACAACTGTATTGCTGCTGTACGCTGGTGCTCGTGAGGTCTAGTACGAAACGGCGGGCGGAAATTTTGCTAAAAACGTGAAAAACGGGAACACCTTCACTTTCGTTCACTGCGCGGGGACTATGGCCGACGGCGAATCGCGATTCGAAGAAAAGGTACGATAAGTTCACGAGTTAATCAACGATAATAAAACTGAACATAAGACAGAGGTAGCTTGCAACTGTGTTATTGTTTCACAACGATGATGTGCATATATATTGTAGTAAAAAAATCAGGTTCAAAAACCCCCCTTTTTTTATAGATATCCTACTAATTTTGAGGTTTTCTGTCTATTCTTACTAAAACCAAAACATGTTCTCACTCATTAAAAATATGATTAAATCAAAATTCCTGATAGAACTCATGTGTCCTATTCACCCAAGATAAGGGCACACAATTACAATTCGCTCTCGGATTGACTCAAGAAAAATCTTCGAGTACCTTTAATATAAAAATATTAAAGCACATGTGCTATTTTGAAGGATATTGTGTATTTTTTTGATTAATGAATCTAGAATGTTCCAAATATGTTTTCAAGCACATTTCGCCGCGATTATATAAGTTTATATGGTAAACGAAAACTGGTTCTAGATAAAATCAGAAAACATAATGCTAGATTTCGCCCTGGGCGAAAATTGGATCTCATATTTTTTCATAACCCCAGAAATACCCCTCATTATTTTATTGTAATAACCTTTGGTAAACTTTTCAAACATTTAAATCACTAGATTTTCATGAAATTCAGATAAACAGTGAAACAATGAATTATGCTTTTACATTATTTTCGGACAAAATAAGTTGTTTCCTTTCATTAACATTATTACCCGCTGTAGTTGAAATTGACAAAAATATGGCGGCCCCAAAATATTTTTTTTAAGTGCTTATAAAAAACTTGATACACAATAGAAATTCATTAGGAAAGTTTCAATTAAAGCTAGAAATGTATGAATATGTAAACCTGCATAATAAATTCAACAAAAAAATGGTATACGTTTGCTAAATCCATTAGGTGGGCGAAAACTGAAGCAGGGTGAAAACTGTGTCCTCTACCCTATATTTCTATTCACAGTTTCGTGCTAGAAATCACTGAAAAACGTGTCTCAGTTTAATTCCAGAAAAAAGAAAGATTATGAAATATATTATTGTTGAACCCATCCGTCACGAGATATCAAAAAATAGACCTCATATTCGTGATCAGGTACAAAAGTTACACATAAGAACAAAGTTTCACGCAAATCGAAGAGGGGGGCAACTTTTCTCAATTTTGTGTGAGTTTTAGAGAATTACCCTTTTCTTTTTTTTAAGTGAATTAAAAAAAAAATTGCGGACATTGTTCTTATAGAAATGATATACTATGTTTGACAATGTTTTGGTACTTTAGAACTTTTAACTTGCCGAAAATTTGTAACAGCATTTTCCCTTTTAGTCAGTTTTCTAAAATTTGGCTGGACAATTGCTTCCTCTGCTGAATGCTTAGTCAAACAATTTTCTCAGTTCCACCTGAGTCCACTATACTCATGCACTTGCATCGGTCAGCCGACAAGCCGGCGTGGTCGCCACTAAAACTAAATATAGCGATGATGGTCCATGGCCACCAGCCAATCCGCCTCCCCCCGGGACAAGTTAACCGCTGGGCGGTTCTACACGCGGCGAAGATTCACTATCGTTAATTAGGCATTCGACACACGTATCGGCGATATGCCATTAGTTTACGACCCATGAAAGGTGCATCGCGCCAACTCAATAAAACATGAGTATCGGCATGCCCACAACGTCGTCGGCGGCTCGAGAGGGTCCTCACTGGACTGTGTTGTCCAGTAGTCGAAGGAGTAGTTCAAGTGCGCACGGTGTGACGATATGGGGTTATTTGGAATTAAATTTGATTGTATTAATTTTGAAATTGATTTGGATTTTTTGTTTCAACTCAAATCGGCGTGCCATCCAAGCTACAATGTCATTGGAAGGACTCGATAAATCGAACTTATATTTTGACAATTTTTCTTTTGGAATACACTGTGCGCGGTCTACTCGTCCCAAATTGGTTCGTTGACACCTGTGACTGATGAAAATTGCGACTAGGAGGGAAACCGCCATCCCACCCTCTCTGGTGGATCCGAGGTTGACCTCGACATCGAAACTTGATTATATGTGCATAGAGACATCAGTTGCATGTTTGCAGCTGCTTCAACGTGCGGCGAGATATGCTGGAGAGGATTATGAATAATTGAGGTATACCAAGTTGGTTCAAGATGACGGTGACAATAAAAATGTGCGGCAAATTTTGTCATATTAATAACGGTGTTGGGTTGAAGATGCTCCCAAGAAGTTCAGAGAGCAGTTATGTGGGGGGAAAGTGCTTGCTGACTCTGTAAAGGTTGGCATAAGTATGTGACTACAGCTAATGCTTGGCGGATTGCTGGCTTTGATGTTGCGAACGTGGTAAACATACTGAAGATTTAATATGGGTTGCGAAACAGTGCTGTACGGTACCTGTACAAAGGTCAGATTTGCTTGCTGTGAAATGTGCAGAAATTTCGCGATGAAATCTTTATTGCTCGTTAACTTGATAGTAGCTGAATCGTGTTAGCTTCAAATTGTTTCTTTTATTTAGATTTTTTTTCTTTAATAAATCCATTCAATATCATACAATTTCGCGACTTCCCCATAAACCAACAACTTTCTGCTCACATCCCAACAATAAGTTAAAAATTAAGAAGGTCAAGGTGGACCGTCGTCGGCATCTTTCGAAGAATCTCCAGCGACTTGTCCGGGCCCGGCTTGCGTGCAACTTCACTTCATGGGAGTAAGCACTGCTGCTGCAGAACACTGCTACCGCGCACCAAGCAACGGCCTTTGCGGTCCAGTTGACGACCTTGCCATTGACTGTGGCTGAAGAAGTCGCGCAGGTTGTCGTTGAGTGGCGCTTCCAACTACGCCAGCGAATAGTGAAGAGGGGTCCGCGCTTTTGATAACAACGCGGAGTAGGTAGTGGAACAGGTTTTTGGGGTGCTGATAAGTTGGAGTTCATGGGACTCATCAATCGTGCGGTATCGCTGCGTACCAATCTACATGGAAGCTTGTTTGCATTAGCGGCTGAGGAAGGATGCATGTTGGTTGAGGGTTCAAGGGAACACAAGGTGGGAAGACGGTGTTCTATAAGGTTTTGATTTTATGTATGTTAAAGTTTAAATAAAATAACTTAGGGCTTAAATCGAATTATTTGACCCTTTTAAAATGGAAGTCATGATTTGAAAAAAATGGGACTTTTTTAAAGGTTGAGATATTTGTTTTGAAATTGAACATCAGATCAACAGCTATGAAGATATCATCAAAAATTTAAGGACGATTGGTAGCATTAGAAAAACAGATTTTACGTAATTTTAATTCATTGCAATGCTATATCTCAACATCCAACGGGAGAATTTGCTTAACTTTTCAAATTTATTTTTTCAGAGAAGTTTTCATTTGTTTTTATTTTCCAAAACATAAGATTTTGTTAAAAAAAAACACTTTCCACTAGTTTATGGACAGTTTTCAGGACAATGTAATACTTAACGGTGCACATCAACCCTAACTTTTGCACTAAGACTTTTGTTACAGGCATTTTAGTATTTTCAAAACTACGGAAACTATCGATTAATTTTTGATTCATCCACTAAAGAATTGTCTATACAAATAATGTACAGCTAAGTTTGACTATTTTTACAACAAGATTGTTGCAGAATTTGGCCCGTGGAATAAGAAGACAACAACTTCTTTTGTTGTTGTGTACCCTTAATTGTTGACCCTCACTTAATTTTAAATTTTCAAAATATTTGTTTCGAGGTGATTAGAAATTTGGCGAAAGACTTAGTTTGTGACATTGAAAATTGGACCATTAGTGTCAGATAAATTGGCATCTGAAAATTGTCGATATCTCTGAAACTGATTGAAACTGAGTAACAATTGAATTTTTTTAATTTTACTGTTTCTACATATTTGAATGACTGTATCTCAGAAACGAAAAGACCAATCTACAAAGTTTTTTGGATAAATTTATGGAACATTTTATTGACTTAAAAAATATATTTTAAGTTAAGGGCACTTTATAGATTTTTTTTCCATAACGAAAAATTTTTGATTTTTTTTTCTCAAAATCGAATTTAAAATGGGGCTGTTTTCCAAAAATATGTCGAATTCTTCTCGATTACAAATTGGAAATTTAACATTCAATGATGAAAGTTAATCAAAAAACTGGTTTTGTAGAGTGCGTCTATTTTTTTCTTCAAGAGTCCTAACAAATACCTACAACTTTGCCTAGGATAACACAGCGATCAGAAAATTCCCTCTCAGGATACAGATTTTCGAACATTCACATACCATTTGTGTTTGGATTGCTGCCAAAATAAAATGGAAATTTGGAAGGCAATGACGCAATGGCTTCATCCATAAAGTACGTCACGCTAAAACCAGCCAAAATTTAGCCCACCCCCTCCCCCTCTTTGTCACGCTTTTCCTGTACAATACAACACGCAATGTCACACTTGCTCAGACCCCCCCTCCCTCCCTAGAGCGTGACATACTTTATGGATGACGCCCAATTCATTTTTGTTATTCCAGGAAAATTGCTCCTTTGTCAATTGTTTGGAAAATGTCGAACATTTGCTCAATAAATAAAAATCAAGCAAAACAATGTAAATGGGTCAAAGCCGAAGTGTAAACAAAGAGTCTGTCCTGCTCGTTCCTAATGTTAACATCCACTGACGTAAGCAGGACAGACTTTTTGTTTAGTCTATTTACATTGTTTTGCTCGAAATTCTAATTATCATTTTCGAAATTCAAAATGTTATGTAAAGGATAAGCATATTTGCATGAATAATTTCAAAAAGCTTTAAAAAAATCTTACGATTGTTTTTATAGTCTTTGCTGGAATGCTTGTTGCTGACATATAGCTGCTTAGTGTTTGAAATTTGTAAAAAAAAATGTTTATATATCTCAGAAACTATGAGTTCTGCTTTCATGTTAAACATGAATTTGAGAAATTGTCTGCCCTTCTGATTTTTTTACAACAAGCTTAACTTATTGAAATGTCCAAAACTAGTGTGTTAAACTTTTGAAGTGACAGGATTTAAAAAAAGTGAGTCAAGATACGGATTTTCGAATATTCACATGTCCATTTTATATGACAAGACCACAAAATCGAATGGAGACAGTGAATTGTAGTGAACAAAGTTTCATCTGAATCAATAACTTTTTTATTATAAATCTATTAGGAAATGGCTAAGAATTCACAAGGAAATATAGTAAAAAAACTTCGAGAGGATCCTTGTTTACACTTGAGTCAAATTTCGGCAAAAACCTAACTACATTATCCAACTTTTGCCGGCTATCTGTTTACAGAAAGCCGCCGACCCAGAAAACGGTAAACATCACTTCACGGTGGGCCGGGCCAGGTCCTCAGTTGTGAACCCGTGCTGACTGCAGCCAACACCACTCGCACAGCAGACTCACTGACTCGGCGGTGTAATTTTTCAAACCATTTAATAATTTACATTAGACAGTCATCCGTCCATGTATCCCACTCGACACAATCCGTTCGTTGGCAAATGCAGTAATGAGCACTTGTGGGCCAACCTGACAACACCTTTGTGAGTGTGTGTGTGTTCCAGAGTGTTACAGCATGTGCCGTTGAGGGTTATTGAGGTGAGATGCCACACACTTGGGGACGGCCTGAGGTGGAACTCTCTTTTTGAACAGTGCAAAAAAAAAGTATGTTGCTTTTAACCAAATAATTTTGTAAAAAATCTTTCCTGTAACGCAAAGATTGACAAAAATAATTTTCTTATAAATGTGAAAATTTTGTGTCAAAATTTTGGATTGTTACTGTGCATCAAAGTTGAGTTCTGAATTGAACCACGTGAAGTTACTGACAAGCACGCGCAAGTACAAATCACGCCGTGCTTAGAGGTGACAATGTGCTGCCAGCCACGAGCCAATATGTGTGTGTGTGTGCGTTGTTATGACATAACCGATCATAATGCTAATGAACTGAAGAAGGCGAAGAAGGATCAGCTGCGGCGCGCAAATTTTCCGCGTTTATGACTATAAAAGGTTTAGCAGAGATAACGAAGCAGTTGAGCAGGGTTATTATCTTTCGCGAAAAAGATGTGGCAAATGGGTTGTTTTCATGGTTTAAGTTTAGGTTAGATGTGTGTTCGATGAGCCTCAAGGTACTTTTTTACATTCAGTGAAAAGCGATTTGAAGAATAGCAAACTACCTTTCATCAGGGATGACATTGGGTCTGGGGGTGAGATTGGGTCTGGGGATGAGATTGGGTCATCAAAAAAAAACAAAAAGCAAAGCAATCCACTTTAACGACCCCCGGGTCTTTTGTGGGCTCTGTTGCAAGTTTATGCTCATTTCTAGGCATCCGAAGGTTATGTGTGGTAGGTCACTCAAAACCTCTTTTACGCTAATGGACCGACGTTTTACTTCCCCATCCGATAGAAGGCGTGATCAGGCAAATCTCGTCTCGAAAAATGCCACCGGGTCCGTCTGGGATTGAACCCAGGCCATACTGGGGTGAGAGGCTACCACGCTAACCACTGCGCCACCGGACTTGGGGTCATCAAAAAATGCTGAATACAAATATTTAATAATTTTTCAGTGGAATGTTTTTTTTTCAAAATCGAGATTTTCCATATGCTAATTTATTAATTCAATCGTTTGCCTAATACGTATAGCATAAGACCATTGCAAATTATATTTTAGGTTTTCGAGAAATTTTTTAGCAGGGCTAGGCTGCTGCAATTTTTTTTCTAGTTTTAGGTCGCCCCTCTTTCAAAATTGGTTCGAAATATCTGGAGGCAATTTTTTTCCAAAAAAACTCCAAAATTGCAACTGGAATGGACGTATTAAAAGTTAAAACAATTTAAAATGAATAATGTTTGCCATTTTTTGCCCAGTTTAAAAATGTGATTTTTTTGATTATTTCAATGTAAAATACCTTGACTTTGGACAAACTTAAAACACATCTGGAGTTTTTTTTAAAAGGCCCAATAAACCAAATTTCCAGTTTTTGCTTTTTGGGTGTTTGTGAAACCGCCTTAAGTCAGGGGTATTAAAAAACACCCAAAAAACAAAATCTGAAAATTTGGTTTATTGTACCTTTTCAAAAAAAAAAACTCCAGACATGAACTTTGAGTTTTGAACTGTTATTATAGTAGACTTAGTGATTTTTCACGCTAAAAAAAAATTGGGACTTGGGACAGCATTTTTAACCATGTTGGAGCACAATATTTTGATTTTTCTGGTTGGTTTCGGTTAGAACAGACTCAGGCCAACAAAATGTGTACTTCCATTTCCAAATTTAAAAGCTTTAAGTGCTCTAAAAACTGCTGTCCCTATTCAGACTGCAGTCCCGATTCACCCCAGATTACGGTAACTTAAAAAAATCAGCGATGACCTATACATGTTTTGGTACCAGTCTTCGCTGAAATTTTAATGGCCAAAAAAAAAATACTGGTCTAATTATTTCGACCAGGGAACCCCCCCACAATTTTTTAGCCCGATCCGAACACTTTTGTTTTTTCCATGCTGTTTTCGTGGGGAATTGCAGTATACATAAACCAAAAGAATAAAAAAATAACTACAATATTGGCAACACTAATAATTAGAAATTTCACAAAAACATTACAAATAAAACTTCTAAAACTCCTAGATAATAAACTAAACAGTTAAGTTTTCCCATAATAAAAGTCATTTATGTTTATTTTGTTAGCACTTGCACAGTAAAAACAAAACACGGTAATATTACATCTGGGAATGTGTACATTTTTTATGTTAGAAAAAATGTGTTATTTTCCATTTAAAAATATGTAAATTTACCACTATTTTGTTGTAATACACGCTTTTTTTTGACTGTGTAGAAGAACTGGTAAGTTGTAGAAGAAAGATGGAACAACAGAGGTTTAATTTTATAGATGTTGTTGTTGTGGTTTATAAAAATATTCAGCAGACACATTTTTTTTAATTTATAGAATTTCACTTGCAAAGTGTTCTCCTTTCTGCTCTCATTTTGCCATTCCAGTTATGATTCATGTTCATACCATTCTTGATTTGTGGGTCATTAGGTCATTTCCATATTCGTAGCTTGACCAACTCAATGTGCTTTTGACCAACTCAAAGTGCTTTTGTGTACCAAAATGGAAATAGTTTAGTCATATTTACTCCATTTTATTTTGAACTGTAGGAGGTAACTTGACAAGTTTATTTTGCTAAATTTTTCTCATCAATAGAGAGTTTAAACTGAACAAAATTTTGCGACATCTTTCCAATATCTTATTTATTTTTAAGATAGTTTATTTTGACAGACACAAACCTTTGAAACGAATCCAGTTCATCATCGCTCAAATCTGTGCCAGTGGGATTCGCGCCAAAACGATCATAACACTTCCATATATAAATGTCACTCCAGTTTGGTGGAGCTCGCGTAGGTGACACTGAAAAAAATGGCCAGCGCCAATCGGGTGAAATGTGTCGCCGCAGAAATAAAAACGAGTTGAACTGGCCTGGGGCCGGGGTTGATTTTGGTTACATCACGGTGGCAAAGATGACGATAACCAGCTCTCTCGTTGGCATTGATTTTAACACGCCCGGGCGCTGTTTGCCGTTCGTTGAACTTTGGCTCGCGTGTGATAAATGTTAATAATCTCGGTTCAATGTGGTGCGAATCTGCGGGATAATACTGTGGGTGGCGTCAAGGAAGCTATAGTATTTTTTTGTGCTTGTTTTTCTGTTTCGAAAAAAAAGAGCGATTTTCTTTGGATCAATCTTATTTTTCGAAAAATCAGTTATTGCTATTTTATGGTTGAAAATATATAATAAAACTTTCCATTTTAACTTTGTTTTGAATAAAATTTATGATAAAACACAATTTTCTATTCAGTTCGTAGCACATTAATTTAAAAAAAATTTATTGGATATTGCAATGTCGGCTCTAATCACTCGGTAAACCATAATGTAATACAAATGGTGAAATGCAAAATATGCTAACACGTTGTGAAGATGATGTGTACAAGGTGTCCAATATGACGACGCCACAAGCACGCGCGAACCTGGCCCACTTCTTATCACTCCAAGCCCACAAGCCGCTAATCGGCCAATCACGGCTTAACATTGAAAACAATTTAACACCTTGCAATAGTGCAAACGCATCGACCGCAAATATCGGGCGTTATTCGATTGTGTTTTACTATGTAATCCAGTTTGTAACTTGCACGCGTTACCCTCGAAAGGGTCCAAATTTTTCCCGCAAACATGACCAACCAATGCGTGGGTCTACCTGAAAAGTTTAATAAAAGAAGGTATTTGTTTTTCACACCAATGCAATCGAGCAATGAAAGGCGATTAGATACAGTTAAAAATAGGTCTGCATGAAGTCGATTCAGTTTTTATAAATAAATATGTAACTAACTGACACAGAAAGCATAATTTCATAAAATTTTCAAAAAGAGTGAACTTTGTTCTGCAATTTGCAATTTGCAAGCTAGAGTTGCAAATTTAAATAAAATTTCGCATTTGCGAATATAATTTTTTGAATGCAATTTTAGTAATGTGTTTATTTTTCCTGTGTGCAAAGTTCGTCCATCACAGACAGCATCGTCCATTTTTGCAACATGGGACTCCCCCTCTACATCGCGAGCTTTTTTTTCGCAACTTTGCTCTACTGCTTGAAAACATTAGTAAAGGCGTGCCAAAACAGGCATAGTGATGATGTATTAAGAGAAGGCCATGTTTACCCATTCATCCACTCTTTTAAACATATACATTCATTCAAACGATCATGATAATCGACCAAACCTACCGGCGGCGGCGATGGCGATGATTACTGGTTTCGAAGAATTGCAAAATGTTAGTCCGTGCCAAAAAATGGGGTTAAGCTGAAGCGATCAACTCTGGTGTTAAGCTTTTTAAAGCTAACATTGACCGATACTTCCGACAAGCTAGTGGGTGGTTTTAAGCGTCTTAATCCGTTATGGTCAAATTCAAATATTGAATGTTTCGCCCTTTTGAAATGTTAGTCTCGATTCGAAAATTTTATAAATATTTTTTTCGAAAAGATCGGAAAATTTCCGAAAGTTTAATTTTTTAAGATTGATAATTGGATTGTTAGTTGCTGAGACATAGACATCAGAAATTGGAACATTGTTTGGGTGAGACATAGAAAATGTAAACTTAAAAACTTAAAAAAATCAGTGAGGTAGGGTACGTTATCCATTATTTGACCCTTTACCTATCAGGAGGTGTTTTGATGAAAAAAATCAATAAAATCACAATTTTAAGCGGGTTTCTGTCTACATCGTCAGCTGTGTGCTATCTTGTGACAACGACCATTTAGTACTATTCGAGAAAATCGATTTTTAAAGTTTGATGATAAATATTTTCAAAACTATGAATGGTAGAGCCAAACCTTTTGAAGCAATCGGTTCGTATACTATCGCTTAACAAACGCTCCAAGTTTCAATTAATTTGGTTACACCAGTTAAAAGATACAGTAAATTATGTAATCAAAAGTCTGAAAAGCACGTGTCACAAGTGTGTTTCGAAAGTAAAATTGTACTACGTGTCACAAGTGTGCACAGAATTCCCATACAAACTAAAATAGACTTAAATCAATAGATTAACCGACTTAATCAGTATATTTTCAAAAACTAAAGATTGCATTGCTTTTAGAAAGTGTGTACCAACATAAATTTGTGAAAAACAAGACAAATTTTCCACATTTTCCAACAACATGTATGACGTGTCACAAGTGTGCACGATCATTTTGATGATAAATTGGTCTATGTCACAAATGTGTATTGCGATATCCGGGAAACGGAAGCGAGTTTCCAAAATCGGGTTAAAGCATCGTGTAGTGTTTGTTAATTATAGCAAAACGTCATCATTAACTCATTTTCGACCAAAATGGTCTATGTCACAAGATAGCACACAGCTGACGACATACCTTTTATTTGGCATGTTCAACATCATTCAAAACAATGTTGTCGGACATTTAATTGTTATTTTCGCCAAAGAGCAATTCTCTGAGATTTCGGTTGATCAATTTTTTTTTATCTTTTAAATCCAGCTGAAACTTTTTTGGTGTCTTCGGTATTTTTTTGCTTTCTTCATGACTTATTTTTATTAGGTCCTTTTAGGTGCTGTGACCAGGTTAGGACCGAGGATCAATAGTACCAAAAATAATAAAAGAATAAATAAAAACTAAAAAAAGCGTTTCTTAATCCATGGTTGGTGCCTTCCTCACATTTACATAGTAATAATGAAAATAAGTTTATGGAAAAATATATACCTGATACAGACTTTTCCAGAAAACATGCAGACTCTCATTTGAAGCAATGTGGCAACCGGGCGTTTCGCATCTGGCGCGACTCTCGCACGTAAACAAAAAGACCCGGCCTTTTGAGGTTATGCAAAATATCACCCTTTTTTGTAGATGGGTAATTCTCCACCAACTCACACGAAATCGGAAAAAGTTGCCCCGACCCCTCTTCGATTTTCGTGAAACTTTGCTTTAAGGGGTAATTTTGGTCCCTAATCACGGATCCGAGGTCCATTTTTCGATATCTCGTGACGGTGGGGCGGTACGACCCCTTTCATTTATCTGGTTTTTTACTAAGACACGGTTTTCAGTGATTTGTAGCTCGCAACCGTGAAAAGAAGAAATTTGGTGTCAAAGGGACTTTTGTGTAAAATTAGACGCCCGATTTGATGGCGTGCTCAAAATTCCGAAAAAACGTTTTTTTCATAAAAAAAAAAAGTTTTAAAATCACTGCCATTTCCCGTTACTCAACTGTCAAAAATCGTGAGACATGTCATTAAATGGGAAATTTAATGTACTTTTCGAATCTGAAATAACCCAGAAGGGTTATTTTTTCATTTAGAACAAAATTTTTCATTTTAAAGTTACGTGTTTTTTTAACTTTGCAGGCTTACAATTTAGAGTGTAACAATGTTCAACAAAGTTGTAAAGCAGACAAAAAACTAAATTTTGATTTATAGACATAAGGGGTTTGCATGTATTCTTCACGAGTTATCAGAATTTGACAAAAAAGTTTTTTGAAAAAGTTATGATATTTTGACCATTGTTGACCAGTTTTTCGAATTTTGAACCCCTTAAACTCAATCGTGTGCTTTTGAAATTATTTTTTTTCGGAATGTTCAGCTAATTTTGCATAAGAATGACCCCTTGGACGATTGTTGTGGCTTGTGCACTGCTTGTTTGTGGGGATTTTTCGAAAATAAAAAAAAACAAACCGGATACACTCACTTATCACACAAATATTTTTTTTTGAAAAAAAATCTGATTCTCGGTAAAAGGACGGTGTCTTCGGTACAGTCATCCCACATATTCGGAACACCCACAAATTCGGAACACTTTTGTGGTAATTTGTCAATAACATGCCAAATGCAGCTTTTCTGTCGACCCTACTATTTTTAGGACCTTCATTTGGACATTCTCTTGCTATTTCACTGGTAAAAGTAGTACTTTTTGAACAAAAAACCTAATTTCAAGACTATTTTATCCAGAGCACCAAAACACTGCCTCCAAATTGCCTGTTCCATGATTGTGGGATGTTATTGTGCCTCCCACAATTGTGGAACACCTGAATTTAACTGATATTTTCACACAAAAAAAGTTATCAGACCATGTATAAAACATCACTAAGCTTGAGTTTCATTGGTTTCAGTGCCTGAAGTCATTATTTTGTAAAAATTATGTACTCATGGAGAGAACCAAAGTTTGTTTACATCCGTAAGAAAAAAGTGTTCCGAATTTGTGGATTTCAAGGGTAAAAGTTTTTCTTCAAAAACTTGATATAAAAGTTAAAATTTGCAGTTGTTCGATATAGCATTCGAAAGATCGCAGGAAAAGCTTTCAAATGAAGGAAAAAGCGAATCATTAAGTTCAATCATTGATTTTCTATGATTTTTTGAACAATGGCCGATCTGTAAACTGTTCCGAATATGAGGGATGGCTGTATGCCCATTTTGCATTATTAGTTTTCCTTATAATTTTCCATACAAATTTATTATCTGTCCATACAAAAATGATTTATGAAAATTCGAAAATATGTATCTATTAAGGATATTTTTGATCGATTTGGTGTTTTCGGCAAAGTTTTAGTTGTATGGATAAGGACTACACTGAAAAAAATGTTACACGGTGAAAAAAAAAATGTGATTTTAAATTTCACTTTTTGTAAGTAAAACTTGCTTTGCAAAAAAACTTTTTATTTATTTTCTGATATGTTTTAGGGGACATTTTTTTTTGCTTTGACTGAGTTATGAATTTTTGAAGCAATACTATTTAAAAAAAATCGAAATTTTGATCGCACAAATTTTTCAACTTCATTTTTCGATGTAAAATCGAATTTGCAATCAAAATGTACTTCAGTGAAATTCTGATAAAGTGCACAGTTTTAAGTTATAGTCATTTTAAAGTTACTTTCTTGAAAATAGTCGCAGTTAAAAATTTGTTAAAAGTAATGCCCATGTTTGCCTACTCTTGAAAAACTGACTTTAAAAAATAAAAATATTGCTTTCGAAAAGATCGGAAATTTCCACGAATGGGAGCATCCATAAAAAATACCGAAAAATAAAAAAAAATAAAAATAGTGTTTTTTTGCAAATCAAGTTTAAGTGACAATTTTTTTTGCCGCGTATTTTTTTCTCATTGCAGTCCTTATCCACAACTACAACTTTGCCCAAGACACCAAAACGATCAAAAAAGTCCTTCAAGAGGTACAGATTTTTGAATTTTCATTATATCTTTTTTGTATGGACAGCTACCAAATTTGTATGGAAAATTATATGGACAAACTAATGATGAAAAATGGCTTCTTTGGGCATACCGAAGGCTCCAAAAAAGGTTTCAACCGGATTAAAAAAGACAAAAATTAAAAAAAAAAACGGTTTCGTAGAGAATTGATAGAATACCAAAAATTCAAATTTTCATATAAAAAAAATCAAAAAAAATTATGTATGGGTAATTCTCTACCAACTCACACGCAATCGGGAAAAGTTGCCCCGACCTCTCTTCGATTTGCGTGAAACTTTGTCCTGAGGGGTAACTTTTCTCCCTGATCACAAATCCGAGTCCATTTTTTGATATCTCGTGACGGAGGAACGGTTCGACTCCTTTCATTTTTGAACAAGCGAAAAAGAGGTGTTTAATTTAGGTGTTTTAATTTACAGTCTGAAACGGTGATGAGATATAAATTTGGCGTCAAAGGAATTTTTTGTAAAATTAGACGTCCGATTTGATGGCGTACTCAAAATTCCGAAATAAACGTATTTTTCATCGAAAATACATTATTTAAAAAAAACTCTTCCATTTTCCGTTACTCAACTGTAAAAACTTTTTGAAACATGTCATTTTAAGTGAAATTTAATATACTTTTTGGTATAGTTTTTGTTATTTAAAAATGTTGTGTTTTTTGTAGCTTTGCAGGGTTATTTTTTAGAATTTAACAATGTCCTACAAAGTTGTAGAGCAGACAATTATAACAATTTTGATGTATAAACATAAGAAAGTTGCTTGTAGATAAATCGAGTTATCATGATTGTATGAAAAAAGTTTTGCCCGAAATCATTCAAAAATATCCAAATATTGTACAGTAATGAGGCTAAAACATCTGTCCCTATTCACACCATGTGTCCTGATTCGCTACAGATGACGGTAGTTAAAATCTTTAGTTAATTAAACGTTTTGATCAAAAATTAAAAAAAAAATACAAAAAAATCGCACTTTTTTCGATCTTACTACGCACCGGCAAATGTGCGTATTTCCTCGCGACCCATAAACCGACAGATTAGGCATGGCCCGGGTGGAATGCAGTTTTCCTCATCTCAGCACCATACTTGAAGGGTAGCCTACTGAGACCGGAATACCAGCGCGTGGCCGTACTTGCAGTAGAGGCCAAATGAAGAAATAAAAAAAATAACTTGACCATTTCGAAATCGACCGGCAGACGAGATAAACTTCGCGAAACCGGCCTCGCAGCCATAAACACTCTGCACAGGGGGTGGATTCTGGGGGTATAGGCCTTAAGATAGGGTAGACGGGAGGTTCAGCATGACCGGCACGTGATAAACTGCGACCAAATCGAACATGTTCGCGGTTACGAGTTCGTGCGTGGTGAAATCTCCGGTACTATTTGGGTTTAAATATCAGCTAAGATGCACTTCAGGGGGGCAAATTCCACACCGCTGAGTTGTGCAATTCTTGGATTGCTGTGCACTCTCAGGGTCATTGTTGGTATGTTAGTACTGATTTGGGTAGAGGTATCTTGAACAACAACTTGAACCGGCATTTGAAGGTTTTTTGATGATCTGAGGGCATTGAGCTTAGAAAAAATATTTCTGTAGTGAAAACATTTTAGTTGAATCAAATTCAAATTCAAAAATTTCACTCCAAAATCGATGACCGTGTATTTTTTGCTGACAAGTTCCGTAAATTTGTAATGTCATTCTCAAATGACTCATTTGGAATTTATGGTGCCACCACAGTCATTCACTCAGTCAGTCAGTCAGTGTGTACTGATCGTATCGATAAACAGGGTCGCGTTCTGGGTGGCATCGAAGTGAACCATTCTAAGCGCCACCTCTCGGAAACCCCAGCGTTGTCCAAATGCACGCCATTGTTGTTGGTGCCACTATCAGCTGTCGGAATCTACTGTGAAATTATATATCTTTCGTCGGAACGCGGCTCGGGTTGGTATTGAACCAAAGCCGATGACTCGCAGCCGCTAATCCATCAGGTGAGGTGCGCGGGTTAATTGATTTAGTGGTAGCCACTAAGTGTGGCATCGCCGTGGACGGATATTTCAATCGTGATTGGAATAATCGGACCTTAATGCTGCGGGTGTAGCGGTGCAGCACAATGATAAACGAATGTGCCAAGGGCGGCGGAGTTCCGTGCGGGGCATATCGGAAGGTTTGACCTGCCTGGTTTGGGAGTTTGGAGGTTCCGCGGAACGCCACCCACGATGACTAATTTAATGCTATGCCGTTCAAATAAAAAATGAATCTTAAAGAAATTTTCTTCTTTCCTTGCGAACCTCCTCCAAGGTCAACAACACCTCCAAACACCCAAGTTTCACATGGAGGACACAAAAATAACCCGATAAAAATAACTGCCAGGCTCACCTAAATCGCCTAGGTCGATCAACTTTTATCTTCGCTGACCTAGATTTGTCGAGCCGTGTCCGAGTACCGTATGGGGAGTCAAGTACGGGCCAAAATTGTCGTTGCCGGCATATCTCCGTGTTTTCCATTGTAGTGCCACCTAAGGTCTTCTTGGGCGGGTTTTCCGCACCCCGTCGAGTGGGTCACAACCGGCACTGGCAAGCGTGGTGCTATTTGTCGTATTTATTGGGGTGTTTCTATTTTTGCCTTTGATTTTGGAGGAAAGATTGAGATTAGAGAGCGTTTCCGATTGTGAGCTTTAAAATTGCGAATAGTGATATGGAACATGAACAAAATTTAGGTAAAAACAGTAGTTTTGAATGCGTTGCTTATGTTTTTATCAACAATGAAGGGTATTGTTTATTAACCTAAGAATCTATTAATTATTGAGCAATTCTTTGAGATTTCGGTCATTCGATTTTTTTTAATCCGGCTGAAACTTTTTTTGATGCCATCGGTATGCCCAAAGGAGCCATTTCGCATCATTAGTTTGTCCATATAATTGTCAATACAAATATGGCAGCTGTCAATACAAAGCATTGGAAAATTGATGTTTTTTAAGTCTCACCCAAACAACCCCAGTTTTAGTGATAACTGACAAAAAGAAAAACAAAAATCACCAATTTTTTTTACCGTGTATCATTTTTTATCAGTGTAGTCCTTATCCATACCTACAACGCTGCCGAAGACACGAAATCGATCAAAAAATTCCGTCAAAAGATACAGATTTTTTTTATTTTCATATATCATTGTTGTATGGACAGCTGCCAAATTTGTATGGAAAATTACATGGACAAACTAATGATGCAAAATCGCTTCTTTGGGCATATAAAAGGCACCAAGAAAGTTTCAGCCGGATAAAAAAATACAAAAATTAAAATCAATAAAAAAATACCGATTTCGTAGAGAATTGCTATTTTGATTTATGTTCCACGGTATCTTTTTTATTCCAAGCCATTTTTTTAATCTACAAGTTTGTATCATTCAAAATCATGTTTTTATAAATGTTTTATAAATTTCATTGTAAATTTTAAAAAAATAACTGAATGAAAAAAAAAACAGATCCGGTTCATGGTAAAACACGCTTTTTATTTTTTTTTTAAACAAAAACAAACAATATGAACGTTTTTCATTTCTAATGTTATGCCTATTATTTTTTTTTTTAGGAATTTTCATATAAATTTCACGTTTGGGAAAAGCGCACGGTATGGATAAAGCAAAATATTATAAATCGAAAACACCCATAGGAGATTTATACGTAGAAAGTTGTGAATATGTTCGTTTCAAAATATTCTATCGGTGAAAATTGCGTTTTTCAGAAAATATGTGTTTTTAAATACTGATAAAGACTTGGTACTTAATAAATGTATATAATTTATACTTGTTAATATGTTAATACTTTTTTACAAAGTTTATGCTTTCCAAAGGTAGAAAGATCTAAAACTTATTAAAAAATTAATAAAAAAAATTAATTCACAAAATAAGTATTTTTTAATATTAGAATTTTTGTAGGAATTGTTGGATGTAGTTGTGATTTTAATTGTCGAATTAAATTCCATAAATCATGTTTAGAAAAATGAAAATTGAAATTTGCAATCTAAAATGACATCACAATTTTTGTTTGATAAAGTGCACCGTTTTCATGTTATAAGCGTTTTGAGTTAAAATTATTCGGAAAATGTTCAGTTTTTTTTTCAATATTAAAAAAAAACTTATTAAAGTTAAAGCATACCTGCAATCAATATCTTTGAAGAGCTGGCAAATTTTTGAACAATTTAAATTATTTGAAGTTGACTTTTGGTTGCAGCGTTTTAGCGCCTTTTTAAGTTTAAATTTTGTGCAAAGAGCAAGGAATTAATAGTTTTTCTCAGTGTCAAGTAATCAGCCATCATTTTTTAATTTGTGATGTATCGGAAACTGTTGGTTCGATTTTCAATTTAAAAAAAAATTAAACTTCTGCATTGAAATTTTCTGCTCTATTCAATATAAATTATTTCGAAATTTTAGAATGAAGGGTAACCTTTGAAAAAGGGCTAAAATTACTTATTGTTGACATTTTCAATTGTTAAGCTAGATTTTTCAAATTAGATATAATTTTTATAGAAAAGATCAGAAAATTTTACAAAAGTTTAATTTTTAACACATTTACATTCATGAAATCTAATACTTTAAACTTAAGTTAACCACTGGTTTAGATTTAGTTTTCTACTGTTCACAAAATTTGACTATTCAAGCAAAATAATGGGTATGGGCCAAAGACAAAAGTCGCACTTCTAGTTCCTACATTATAGATACAGCTAAATATTTTGTTCGCTTTTGTGATTATCAATTGAATAAAATTGAGCAGATTTCAATTTCAATCAAAAAAAATTTGGTCTTCTCTTAGACTTATACAAAATCAAATGGCAACCAATCATGCTTGTGCTTGAATTTTAGTCTCAGTGCATGGTAAATAATTATTGAAAAATATTTCGTAAAGTCACATTTTCAAAATTGTGCGTGTCTTTAAAAAAAATATTATTGAGTCAATCAACAAACAAACAAATTTATTCGGCAATCGAAAATAAAACTCACGCAAATTAAGCCTGACGAACAACACGCAGATTTTCGTCTCGCGAAAAATGGTAATGAGCCAGAAAAACCGGCTTCCATTCTCGCCAAAAAAGTTGCTCAAATAGTAAGCCAGAAAGAAATCTGCATGTTTTGAGAGGTTTCTCGATCTTTCTCTAAATTTCACAACTGATTCTAACGGCTTATCATAGCGAGGACAATTCATCGGATTAGTATGTAGAAACACTCTCCCAAATTGAGTCAATCAGAATCCGAAGATCATTCTGGAGTAAAACAACACACCCTCTCGCTTTTCGAATGCGGAGTCGTGCTATTCAACGTTTTTGTTTTTCTCCACTCCCAGACACCCAGACTTGGCCGGTCATCGGAAGACGGACAAGGTCCTCTATATTTAGATAAACCAGTTTGGTTGAGTCGGGGATCCTGTTTACCGAGCGGGTTGCTCGAAATTTTGTTTTGCAAAACCCACCTGAAGATGCAACCGCGCAGTTCAATGACTTTGGGAAGTGAGTTGTGTGTTCTCGCGTGAATCTGCTGGAAAAACTTTGACTTCAACTTGGTCTCATCGTTTGACCCCAGCAGACGTCACAGCGTTATGAAGTCGGTTTGTGCAGTTTTCTCCCGCGGGTGTGCAATATCACTCGAGCAAAAGTGAGCGATTAGCGTTGACCCGCGCGGGATCAAGTGACGATCGGATCGTTCAAGTCATCGGCAGTTCTCATAACGATGGCGGCGGCGGCGGAGAAATGGTGATGCAGCAGTTAGTCGCTTACGTAATCCACCAAATGACCACCATGGTTGTGACTTGTGATATTTTGCATTGTTTTGCCGAGGATGCCGGCGGTGGACTCATTGGGGACTGGGTTCGAATAAAAAAGTTTTGCCCAGCCGGGTCAAGTCGGCTCAAAGATTTGAGCGCGTTAACCTATGATGTAAAGCGACGAACCCGCGGGTGATCACTTCGTGCTGGAACATTTTCTCATAAGGACAGAGTCGTTCCAGTGTATTGCAATCTACGATAAACAATTTGACAGATCTCACTAGGACCGTGTTGAACGCTGCTGTGAGGAAGAAACAATCAAACTTTCTTCAAAATTGGTTGTTTAGTTAGATCAATTCAAAGTCTCAAATCATGAAACATTCCGACTGTTAGACCGGAACTTACGAATTGAATAAATTGAATCCTATCTGCATTCTTGTCGGAGCTTCACCGAGGCTCAATATCCATTGTCTTCTACGGCAATGTCAAGAACAGTTGTGCTGTTAGAACGACCCACACATACAAAAAACCAGATTTTGAAATAAGCGATTGTCCACGATACATACAAAAAAGTTTTTTTTTTGTATGGACTATTGTCCACGAGGGGGGGGGGGGGGGTAACAGATTCCCAAAAAAGTGTCCACGTGGTTTATGGATGGTCCCTAAACGGAATTTCACAAAAAAATTGATCGTTTTCACGGAAAAAATATTACTTTCATGATAAATAGTCAATTTTCATAATATCACTATATTTTGTGTGGAAAATGTTTGTATTTATTTACCAATAAAATATGTTTTTGCAGCAAGTCGTATTTTTTCCATACTAAAAATCCATATGGTACACATGCCCCACCTGAACAAGATTTTTTGCTCTCAACAAAAATAACCAAAAGTTAAATCATACTTTATAATAGGTACAAATCATTGGTTGGGACACTACTGATCTAGGAAAAATAGCATTTTGATAAAATGAGCCTTAAAACGAACCCTCCCAAGTAACATTTTTAAACCAACTAGCCACCACCAAGTTTTATTAAGGTTTTATTGTAGCATCTTAATTGCTTAATAGTTTTATTTGGGCATTTACCGCAACCAACAAGCAAGAGCTATTAATTAGGTTCTAACATGGTTTTATGTCTCGAACATAAATCCTGGTGAAAATAAAAGCCTTTCAATAAGGTTTTATGAAAGTTTTAATAGAGGCTTGAAAACCAGATGGCAATGCCACGCCAAACGGTTTTATCGCATGCTTCGTTAAAACCAAGGGTGTTGTAGCTGTCAAGTGCCATTAGGCATGTAAAAAGCTCACTTAAAACCATAAGCTCCTAAAAGAGCATTTATCGCGGCCAAATAGCAGTGCATAAATATGGCGCTAGAAGCGTGCTCTGATTGAGTATGATGGACCGCCATCTTGGCAGAAAAAAAATTAAAACTCATGAATTTGATGAAAACACGCAATTATGATGAATTTCTGACATCGTTGGCACAGCCACAGAAGTTCAAACATAATTTAAACATTTTTTGCAAAAAATAATTGTGAATAAAAAAAAATCATTGAAAACGGTGATTGCAGAAGAAATATTATTGATGAAGCGAGATGCTTTTTTTTGGCGCTATCTCCCCCACATTTATCGATAAAATTTCATCCGCAGCTGAATTTGAGCCAACAAATGCGAGGAATAAGCTTTAAAATTATTTTATAATGCTATCATATCAACATTGCCATTTTTGACAGCCAACTCCATTATTTCATTTGGCAAGACGAAGACTTATTTTTTCCCAGAATAAAATCTGTTTGTCATAAGACGCATGAAGACGTATGAAATGTCATTTTTCACTAATTCCTAACAAAGTTTTAACAAAGGTTTTCTTAAGGCTTCGAGGAGGTTGATAGGATTTAGTTGTAAAGCCTTGAACTCCTATGTAGGTTTTACAAATATTATAAGAAAACAAAGGTTTTGAAAAAAAACTTCATTAAATCTTATGCCCCGTGGCGTTTCCGTCGTTTTTTGGCGGCAAATCTTAAAAATCAAAAAGCCGAAATTCTAGAGATCTGCTAAATCCAAATTTTTGAGCCAAGAATCTAAACTTTTTTTTTCATCTTAAATCTTAGTTTCCAGATTTAATTTATAAAAAATCTCACTGACCCAAAATTCTGAACCAGCCTAATATTCTCTTGCCTGTTTTAATCCAAGATTTTATCTTCAAAAGCTTGATTGATTAAACAGCTGCTCGTTTGCGATGACATGGCGCCAAGCTCGCGGAGGAGGATCAAACAATTGCAAATAAAGCAAATAAAAAAAACAACCGTCGACCTTGACTTAGTTTTAACTGTCAGAGCTGAACCTGAACCTGGCAGAACCGGACTTTCCGACTCATCTTGACTTCGTTGGTCGGTTGCTTTTGCTGTATCATCGCCGCCACAATCGCGATGGTTCATCATCTTAATCGGCCAAGTTGGCGAGAGCGCGGTTGTTGGTCGTTCATTGATCACGGTCCCGGCGACGACGAGTGACAAGTCTGAGCCTGAGTGATGGATCAATGACAAGGACGTCGCACCCACAACCCATGGCGAAATGTTTCTTCGCGATCGTTGCTACGAGAAATGTCTTAAGTCCTGTTTAAACGAAGCAATTCAGTTGCTTTTTGTAGGTTTAACATTGATTTGTTATGTAATTTTAGACATCTTCAACATCTCCATTTTTAGAATTCTTCTTAAAATTCAGAATCTATAATCAGATGTTAATCAAATTTATCAAAAACCAGAAGTCAACAGATTGTTGTTCATCAATCCCCACAGAACACCATCAGTGTGACCCTGAAACCGCTCAATGCCAATCGATTTGTTTAATCACCATAAAATCTTCCGTTGTGTGTGATCAAACACTTACGCAAGTCGATTGCCCGATTGTTGAAGATCCGACGACTGCGACATCGTCAGCACCTAATAAACAAAAAAAATCCCAAATCAATCCGCACCAACAACGTCCAATCGAAGCTGATAAAGAGCAAGCCTCTGAATTGACAAGAGGCTCCAAATATTTGGCGACACGCTTCGGCGGTCAGAAACGTCTGTTTTCGAGTTATGGCTCATAAATTATTCTCGGGTGTCGACCGTGTCTAGTCGAGCCGTTAGTTATAGCGGAATCAGACCCAATCAATGATTTTGCGGTGGACTGCGTGAAGAGCTGCCCCTGTTGTCTTCCTCGGTTCATTTCTCTAGGGGCTTCGAACGGATTGCAAAAGATTTGAAGATGTTTTGGAACACCAGTCGTTTATTGTTTGTTGTTTATTGTTCACCGTCTTCGACCAGAGTCGCACAGACTGAATATCTTAAAAACTAACATAGAATTAAACAGTCAAAAAACATAAAAATATCACATCGGATCAAAGAGCTAGAATTTTACGTTTGAAACGTTCTCTGGTCATGCTAGGCTCGTACTCGTCAGATACGGAGTTGAAAATTCGGCAGCAGCGGTCAATTGGTCGGTTGTATCCATATAGAGTACGATGGAAGGGAATCCTCAGAAGGGGCTGGTTCCTCAGCGTCCGCGTTGGTCTATGCACCGTGATTTCTTCTCGGAGTTGCGGGCAATCGATGCGACCGGTCAGAACATCGAAGACGAACATCCGTTGAAGAAAGGTTCGCCGCTTTTCTAGTGACACCATTTCCAGCAAGGTGCATCTGTCGCTGTAGCTCGACCGCCAAACGCCGTTCCTCCAAGGCAGACGGCGAAGGGCATAAAGAGTGAAACGGCGCTGAACTTTCTCCAAGCGATCACGTTGATTAGCGTGGTGCGGCGCCCACACCTGCACAGCGTACTCCAAGATGCTTCGAATCATGGTGATGTAGAGCGTTTTAAGGGCATTGATGTTCTCGAACTCAGCAGTGTTGCGACGCAGAAATCCAAGCAACGCGAACGCTTTAGCTGTTGTGGAAGAGACATGCTCTGAGAAGCTCAGCTTGCGGTCGATCAGCAGACCGAGATCCCTGATTGAGCAGACGCGGTCCATTTCGTGGCGGTCGAAGGTGTAATCGTACCGAATTGGAGCGAGTGATCTGGTGAAGCTGATGCTTTTACATTTGCTGGGGTTCACCTTCATTCCGTTGAGATTACACCACTCCTGAATCGCGTCGATGTCCTGTTGAAGAGCGACGCAATCAATGGTGGACGCCACGGTACGGAAGATCTTCAAGTCATCAGCATACAGCAGTTTTTGAGACTGCAATCTTTGGCATATGTCGTTGATGAAGAGAATGAAGATCAGCGGTCCCAGATGGCTTCCTTGGGGGACTCCAGATGGAATCGGGAAATTCCTCGATTGGACGCCACCGAGACGGACGTAGCCAAACCGCCCCGAAAGGTACGAACGGATCCATGCTGTCAGCCACCTTGGGAACCCCAGCCGGTCTAACTTAGCGATAATAAGCGTGTGGGGTACCTTGTCGAACGCTTTGGCGAAGTCGAAGTAGATCGCGTCAGTTTGCTTGAACTTTTCGAGGTTTTCATTCAGTGCGCTGACGTACGCCATCAGGTTGGATACCGTGGACCGTTTTTGACAAAACCGTGCTGGAACTCGGAAATTACTACCTGGGCGGCAGAGTACATTCCCTCGTGGATAAGCACCTCGAAAACTTTGGGCAGGCAGGACAGGATGGAGATTGGCCTGTAGTTTTCAGCAGCCGTAGTACTACCGGTTTTGTGAATGGGTGTGATCGCTGCAAGTTTCCATTCGTCGGGAAAAGTTCCTTCCGACAGAGAGCGGTTGAAAATTACGCTGACTGGTTTAGCTAAATGCTCCGAAAGCCGTTTGATGAAGGAAGGTGGGAGCCGATCAGGACCGGCACCTTTCGATGGATCGACAGCGTCCAGGGCGGATTTTACGTCTGCTTGTGAGAATTCTGGTTGAGGAAAATAGATATCATATGTTGGAAGGTCGTTCAAATAATCGTTCGAAGCAGAATGTGCATCCGCCTCGTACACGCTACTAAAGAAGTCGGCAAAGACGTTTGCAGCGTCCTCCGGATTCTCAGCGGTGGAACCGTTGAGCGAAATCCTTGTTGGAAGGACACTGGTACGTTTCCTGCTCCTCACGTATTTCCAGAATGACGATGGGTTGTCTTTCAGGTCCACTTGCACCCGATTCAAGTAATCGTGAAAGAGTGAGTCTTGCAGCAATTCGTACTCGATTTCCAGACGGTCGACAGCGGTTTGATTTTCTGGTGTGCCGGCTTTGAACAATCTTTTACGTGCTTTCCTCAGAATGTTCCGACGATTTCGCAGATCAGCATTCCACCATGGAAGCTTCTCAGTCCGGCTGCGTGAGACACGCTTTGAGGGAACGAACTGTCGCACGATTTCGTAAAGGACGTCGTAGAAGATCGTAGTCGAAGTATTGGAGTCCTGATCTTGCAGAATGTTATCCCAGTCAATGCTGCTGAGGGATTCGGTGACACGGTCAAAGTCGCAGCGGCTGAAATCCGGCTCAGCATCCTCGATTCTCGTTGCCACGCCTGGGATATCGGGGTAGTCCACCCGAAGAATGAACGGCTTGTGATGACGATCCGTTCTGAGGATCGGTTTGGGCGGCTCGATCAGTTCGACTGAGAGCGTATCGTTGACAAACGCAAGGTCGAGGATTCTTCCGTTGACATTAGCCAGCGAGCAGATTTGGAGGAGTCCCGTTGCAACAACATTTTCGGTCAGCGCCAGCTCTTGTTCCGTAGATGCGTTCAACGGAATGAAACCGTTTACGTCCACGTCAAAGGTCCATGCGAGATGCGGTAAGTTGTAATCGCCGGTTACAATAATCGAGTCATCATTAGATGACAGATCAACAAGCTCCTGAACGGCGGTCCCATGTGAGGTGTAGACGTCTGGAGGGCTGTTTGGGCGTATATAAATACAGCACACGTAGACGGTATGATTCCGGGCTTTAATCCGAACCGCAACCTGCTCGAGATGCTCGTATCCCGCAGAAAGAACACGTGTGCACGTAAAATCATGCGCCTTCTTTACTGCAATGAGCACGCCGCCTCCCCTACTGCGATCGCTCGTCAATTCGTTCCGGTCCTGGCGAAACAAGTTGTAGTTTGACGACAACTCCGCATCCACGATGTCATCCTGCAACCATGTTTCCGACAGCGCAATGACGTCGTAGTCGCTGCTGGCCAGGGCGAGGAAAAACTGCTTCGTCTTTGTACGCATACCACCAGCATTTTGGTAGTAGACGGTAATAAAGCTCAGCGTGCCTTTGGGTTGCTGCAAACTTTGATGATTCAGTGTGGGACTACTGTCGTTAATTTGATTGTACTCGCCTGTGGGTGGAGGTCGGAAGCCCCCGCTGCCGTGTCCGTACACAGGGTCGGGACGACTCTGATGGCTCGTGCTAACACCCGGGCTGGAACGTTGCGATGACTCGACTGTGTACGGGGGGCGGGGGCATTCCTCACTACCTTGGTGCGTGCGTCCCGACGTATCTGATTCATCAGAGCGGTGATTGGCAGTGATGAACGGCGTAATTGCGATGGGGAAGCAGGGAAAATCCACGTGGTCCGGCAGATCAGCAATTTCAGCACGTGCACATTGAAATGTACATTCCTGTTCCGGGACGGAGAATGCTGAATTGTCTGCAAGTCGTGGTTGCGGTACGGTAGTGGGCACGTAGCGTTGGCTGAAAACCTCGGGAACATCAGGTGGCAGAATAGTTCTGGGAAACCACATGTACTTGCCTGAAAGCAGTGCGCGGCTGACCCCGCTTCTGGTCCCGTTCACAGGGCCGGGACGACTGTGCTGGCTCGAACTCAAACAGGAAAGCGCGTTGGTGGTAAAGGGCACGGCTGTGACGGGGAAGCGGGGTTCAACCTCAATGCCTCGGTACATGCGTCCCGGACCATCAGCGACACATCTCTCGGCGACTGCTAGCATTTCTTCGTCGACGGCACGCAGCTTACTAGAAAGTGACAACGCATCAGGGCGCGGTGAGGTTCTTAACGGATGAGTGTACTTGCCTGAGGTGGCAGCTTGGAAGGCCCCGTTGCCGTGACCGAACACAGGGCCGGGACGTGCAGCTGAACCGGAAAAATAGTTTGATGATGGTGAATGGTTTGGCTCAACTGTGACGGGGGCACGGGGCACTTCCAAACGGCTTTTGGTAAAACGTCCCATGACAGCAACACAGATGAGATGTCTGGAACATTCGAACAGCTCACAATCGGCGAAATCTAGGAGACCGTCCTAGATCGAAGTCAAACTCCCGAACCGCAACTCCCGTTGGCCAGGTATCCGCTTGAAGTGCGACATCCCGCAAGTCGTCTGGGAGCAGCACTCGATACGACACGACGGACAACTTGGAGATGTCTGCGTCTTTTTTCACGAGTCTCCGCACTTTGGGTAGCTCAGAGAGCTCAAGACATTCCTGGGTCATTTCGGCGATTTCCAAGTCGGTATGACAGGGATCTAGACGACCAAGGTACACCCAGAACAAATCCCTTTCACTGACCACTGTTTTGATCTGGTGCTGGATCGTGCGCGTTCCGCAGACTGGTTTGACCTTCGCCGGAGGTTCCTTTTCTTCGTCGTCTTCTCGTTCGCGTTTTGAGCCCGGGTAAACGACGTTTGCGTAACTCTGCTCAACCTTCTTTTCCTTCAGCTGACCGGAGAGCTCGGTCACGATACCGCTGAGCTTGTCAACCGCTTCACTCAGCTTAGCGACGTCAGTCGCTTGACCCGAATCTTCATCAACATCCATCGACTGTACGAATTGGTCGAAACGACCTGCGCAGCCATCACAAAGCCAGTAACAGTTTTTCTGGAACTTTCCGATGGCCTCAAATGCGGTACGGTTGAGGCCGTCGATACACGACCGGTGAAATGCCGAGGCGCAGCTACGGCAGACCATCTTCTCGATCCCAGTGATTTCCACCTCACAGGTCTTGCACTCGGTGGCCATCTTGTACGGGTCGGGAGTGATGATGTTTCACAACGGCAGCATACAGGTAAACCGCAATCAATGCACTGTACTCCAACAGATCGTCACAGAACGGTCACTCAGGATCAACGGTGATTAAGAAAATTGGACGAAAACGCGAATTTACTAACGTAAATCGATTAAAAAGTATACGCGACACAAACTTGGATGTAAACAAACATAAGCAGTGTTGCCAAAAAAAATCAACTGGTTGGCTGAAGTCTCCGATACTTTTTGCGTCATATAAAGTTGGATTGATGTAATTTAAAAATGGCTTTTCAATTAAAGCTATTACATTTAAAAGTTGTATGCATCCAAATTTCAAATATTCCGCTAACTCGAATGCTCGCTGATTCGAACGTCTTTTATTAAAAAGCACTCAAACGTCAAAACCAGCTGTCTAACCGATGTTGACATTTCAACCACTTAAAATCAATCAGTCAAAACCGAACTTACTCAGAAATAAGTAAAGGACGCATCTGTCCGATCTGAGTGAATTTCACTCAGTTTTCATTGAATTCTTTGGTGAAGAGACCAAATCGATCAAATCGTCGCCGTCGTGCTAACTTGTCGTACGTGCATTTTGGGGCCAAATTGAGTTAAGAACGCCATTTTGTGAAGCTAACAATGCCTCACCTTTGACCTTCACAGATCCCAAAATTCGATTTCAATCCTGAGATATTCAATAAAAACCGAAAAAACTCCGTGCATTGTTGTCAATTTACATATGAAAGTAGTTTCAATCTTGTCGTGCTATCTTGTCGCTCCTTGAAAATTGATGTAAGTGCGACAACTGGCCAAAGGGATTTAAGGTCAGGATGCGTTTGACGCACGTACAAGTGAGACTACCGTAAACATTTGTAATTATAACTCGGGATTCCAGCAACAAACTTCAACCAAACTTCGGGACAATACACAGAATGGTCAGCCAAACAAAACGTGTTTGTTATTGTTTCCATTGCGTGCTCTCGTTTTTGTTTGTTCAAGGTCAAACATTAAAACGCGTTTTTTCTTGGAACGTCGAAATGGCGGGTGCGACAAGATAGCACGACGACGTCGAAATATATGTTTTTAGACTCGTGTGGGCAAACCAATTACATGCATGCATAGTATTGTGGGATCAAGAAGTTTGATACGTCGCACGACTAGTTTATGCTGTTTCCCACTACGGTTCCGTATGTGGCCACCGGAGATCGGTGGAACCGGTTCCGACGGGTCCTATGGTATTTAATATTATTCTAGGATTGTTTTGCATGACTATTCATGGTAGAAGAAAGCGTAGGGGAGTGTGGGGTAATTTGGACACCCTAAGGAAATTGCTCTGTCACGGGCTGTATGGATATTTTAAACGAATGTGGATGACACCAGAGGATAATAGAGACCATATTTGATGGAAAAATGTCATTCATTTCAATAAATTTTGATGAAAACCCCATTTTTATCGCAAAAACTAAAAGGTGTCCAAATTACCCCCACATTTTTGTGTGGGGGTAATATGAACACCCCTATGGGGTAATTTGGACATGCCTTGTGGGGTAATATGGACATACTTTGTGGGGTAATATGAACACCTTTTGTGGGGTAATTTGGACACATGTTGAAGAATAAGTTAAACATTTGATTTTTTGAGCATGTTTTTTATTCTTCAACCTGGTTTTGTAATTGCTTAAGATTTTGAAGTATTGTTTTGCTCACAATATTTCATCAAAGGTTTAAATAATGATTTTGTGATAGAACTATAATTCAATAGGAAGATAACAAATAGTTCAGTGTAGTATACATAATTTAATCATCAATACTGAAATGATTTAAACATTGATTCTGGATTAGGCACAATTATAGTTTTTAGTGATTTAGGTATCTTTTTTGTTTGTATAAATCAATCTTTGTGTTGAATTTATTAGCCTGAAAATATCGTTTTTTTAAATTTTACATTATGTAGCCCTTCAAATTTAAATATTATTGTAAATCAGCAGAGAAATTAGAAATGTCAAAGAAATTAATTAAAAGCAATCAACATTAGAGTCTTGTTGAACGCGAAATGTACAGTTATCAGATTTTCATCAATTCGAATATTGGGATAAATTTATCTTAATTTAAAAAATAGGGGTTTTGTGAAAGTTTTCATTGCTCACATTCCTTTTTGATTGTTTTGACATATTAAATCCCTCTAAATTTATCTAAATCCCTTTAAAGACTCATCCAACCATGAAAGTTATTTTTTTGTTGCCTGACAGGTAGACTTTCAGGTATGTCCAAATTACCCCACAAGCCATGTCCAAATTACCCCCATAGCATATTCTATCATAATTTGCTATTTTTGATGATAAAAATGGATAAAATGCACAATTTTTATACGTACATACCTCAGGCATCGCCCAAGCAACCCCCTTAAACAAAAAATGACCACTTTTTTGCCATATAACCCCTGCAAAACCTTATTTCCTAACCTTCAAATATTAGAATTTAAGGCAGTGCCAACCGGCCTTTGGAAACTTTTACATATTATTACAAAACTACTTAACCTATTCCAACTTTTTTGGTTTGTCCATACTCCTGGGCCATTACTAGTACTAGCCTTATCACTTAAATTGCCGTTTTCACTTTATATCCGAAGAAAACGTGATTTTTAAAGGGGTGTCCAAATTACCCCCACTGTCCATATTACCCCAAACTCCCCTGTCAGTTCACAATTGGATAAATCAGATACTTTTTCCAAAAATCCGGATTTTCCGGTGGCCTGTACTCCGTACCTCCTGCAGTGCAATTTTTTATCGGATTATTGTTCCTGGTGCAAAAACGCCAGGCGGCTGGTTCATATAAGTAACAAAACGTGATAAAGTTTTACGCAAATGATGGAAAAACAATTTTGAAGTGCTGAAGTATTGAAGATAAAATGTCCCACATGCATTTTTATCACTTGAGTTAATGATGTAATTTGGTTCAAAATGTGATTTTTCAGAAAAGCCTAAAACATCCAGTACTTTGTTCTAGAAATCAGGAGGAAATCCAGTTTTTTCGCGGAAACTTAACTTAACACTTCAAATGCGTTTTTCTCAGCTTGCTGTTTTTGCATATGGGACATTTATGCGGACATGGGCAGTATAGTCTTGCAAAAAAACTGTTTTTTACTGAACTCATTAGCAAAAAATAACCCGTCAAAAAACCCAAAAGTGTCAACTACGGGAATTGATACAGAAACCTTTAACAGTCCATCTCAATGATCTCAAATTACATTTGTTATGTTTTGATGGTGTGATGGAAAAACGGTTTGCCAACTGTGATGAAAATTATCCCGCAGCACTCCAGCGAGGTGCAAAGTTGACAGTTCTCAGTCCTGCACAGAGTGTGATAAAAAATCGAGGCCTAGCACGATTTACACAAAACTCCAGGATTTTTTTTTTCAACTTTATGTGACTGTTTTGTGCAAATAAAAAACAAAAGGCAGCATTTATATAATAATAAATAAATCTAAATTAGTTTGCATAAAAAGCCTATTACAGATCACTTAACTCACAAAACCACGATTCACCGACTTTTTGTTCTGCATTCAAGTCTATGTATCACCCATTAAATTACCCCTTCCTCCACAAACCATACAGGACACACGTAAAAAGGTGTATGCAAGCGGCCAAACCGATTTGTTACAGTTAATTGCAATTATTGTTACGGTTCTCTGACTGTTTTGTACATATATTATTCCCACCCAAATTAATATTCCAGCAAAGCACCAGCCCCCTAATAACAGCAATTAAACTGAACGTGATTCCACTTCCAGCAACAACAGAAACAACAACAATCTGTGAATGCAACCGAATCTAATGAATGGGGGCTTTTCGGTGAGCATGAGCATGGTACGAAAGAATCGGGAGGTTATATTCTATCAAAGCAACGAAACATGTTAATTATGGCAATTCCAACATACACACACCAGACTGTGTCGATCACGAGCAAGCGTGATGAGGATGCCTTTATAATGATGGGTAATCAAAGCCATGGATGATAATGGTTCGTGGGGGAGTACAGAACCATTCACAAAACACACAACAAACATCTGTTCCACACACACGTTTCGATGCTCTGGAACAGTCCAAGTCCAAGTTCAATCAAATTGTACCCCTTGTATGCGCCGGAAAGATGATTTAATAGTGGCCAGAAATAATTACAGACTCGTTTAAGACGGGGCGCCCTTCGTGTTCGGAAGCCTGTGGTATCAATTACCCGGGTCTGACTGCGAGCTGGACATGAATGGGGGGACGATTCAATTTCAAATCACGATTCATTTTGGCCTCCATTGAAGGTGATGTGTGAACAAAAAATGCACACATGCTTTAATGGTGACGTGGGTTATTAACTGTGGGGAATGATGAATGCACTAATTAATGGGTGCTTCTTTCAAAAGTTCAGTATCCTTGTTTTAAAAAAAAATATACATTTTTTATTATTATAAGAAACATTGTTCCTAACATCACAATCTATCATTTAAGAAGAGAGCACCTAAAATTTCTCGACATGACCTCAAAATGGGACAGGCTACAGTATAGTCATAAGTAGGCTGAGTGATTTTTCACGCTCGAAAATTGCAAATTTCACGGGGATCTCAATTTCAAAACACCACATTTCACGCAAATTTCGCGGAACTTGAAAAATGTTAAAATAGCTCTAAAAATCCTATGTTCAAATCACAGAAACTACTTTTATTCCTTCATTCTATATTATTCTTCAATAACTTCAAAAAATCCTCACTTGATTTGAATGTGACACACCAAAATAAAAAATCTCCTTATTTAAAAAAAATCCACCTGGATTATGGTTAGGCTCTATATATATTTTGAAACAAAATGTAGGGCTCGCGTATTCTCGTTTACTGAACTGCTTTTTTTTAATATTTGACTTATAAAGCTAAAAAGTTTCCGCTTATTTGCCTCTGTTATATTATTTAACATTTTATTTAATTTCATATCAAAGCAAGATTTAACAATGTTGTCCAGTCGCATGAGTAAGATAAATTTAATTTTCTGTGAAATTTAGCCCATTAAACATTTTTTTAAGGTTTCGGCTCAGTTTTCAAAAACTAAATTCAAAATCAATTTGCAAAAATCATATAATTTTTAACAAAATCGAAATTTTTATTCTAAATGAGAAAAAAAAACAAAAAAGTAGTATTTTTTAACTTTCAAGGGAATACTCCACCCAAATATACAAATATCGTTCAAATTAACCAGGACTCAGAAAAAAAATGTTTTTTTTTATGTGATTGCAAATAAAAAAATACTCTTCATTTTATTGTGAATAAAATAAAGCTTGATTCTTTTAATTTCTTTCAAAAATATACCTTTCAATTAAAATAGCATTAAAATTTTAAATACACTTCAACACACTTTCACTTCAGATAATCGAAACTTCGGATAATCGAATCAAAAAAAAAAAAATCATTATTTTCGTTGTCTAATTTTTTATTATTGTATATTGTATAACCCCTAAACTACGCTAAAGTGATTTAGAAATTTTGAAACCATGATGGCGGTGACGAAATATTGAAAAAATGCATTTTATTATTTTATGGGCAGAACTCGAATTTGATGTTTAAAACAAGAAAATGATAAAAAAAGAATTAAAAAATTTGCTCGTGATTCGATTATCCGAAGTCCCATACAAACCTTCGGATAATCGAAACCTCGGATAATCGAGGCTTCTGATAATCGAGTCTGGACTGTACAGCGGATGAAAATATTACTAAATTTTGTTAGTTTCTAAAAAAACTAAAAAATCTGAACATTTATTCAAATGGTTCATACCAACTTGATATACATATAGATTCAAGCTTTTTAATTTAAAACTAATAAAATTTAATTAAATAGTCTCTATGGATGAAATATTTATAAAGTTTTTATTTAAAAAAAAATATTTGAGAAAATTGATAAATAACACGAATTTCACGCCGTCCATGAATCGTCAAAAATAACTAACCCAATATTAGAATTTAAACCAGGGTATTCACTCTCTTAATTCTACAGCAGTTCATAAGATTATTTTTATTCCTTTTTGAGTTTGATAAATTATTTTGAGAAAAATCGTAACATTTTCACAAAAACATAAAATTTCACGGGATTTTGCGGAAAAAGCATAATTTCGCGGATTTCACGCTGTCCGCGAAATCGTGAAATTTCACTAACCCTATCATAAGGGTTGATTTAAAAACTTGGAAAAAAAATATTGTAAGGATCGCAAAAGTTCACAGTAATTTTATGTTTGGACATTGAAAATCGGACGCATATTTGCTGCGTCTCTTGAAAATTTGACGCTATTTGGATGATCTGGAAATGTCATGAATAATGTTTTTTTAATTGTCTTAGTAAAAATCCTAAAAATGAGAAGGGTTGTTCCACCCCACCATCACGAGATATCCAAAAAAGGACTTTGATTCATGATCAGGAACCGAAATTATTCCGTAGTTTAAAGTTTTACAGAAGAAAAAAGAAAAAAAAGAAGAGTCGGGGCAACTGCTGTGTGAGTTAGCGAAGAATGACCCATGATGCAAAATGATTTCTTTGATCATAGAAAATGTCCTAAATCTCAAAGAATTGTTCAGCATTGAAGTATGCAATTTGAAGGAACTGAAGAAGCTATCGACAAACGGAGCATCATTGAGATAACGAAGATTGACAAATGTAGAGTCCACATTAAATAGAAACACATGAATTTTAAAGAACCAAGTTTTAATAAATGAAAGTTTACATTATATTTGAATGATATAGAGCAATTCCAGCTCAAATCAGGCATTTTTCTGGTACTTTTGTACCCGACCCTCTCCGATTTCAATGAAACTTTGTAGACATGTTATCCTAGGCCTATATAAGCCATTTTTGTGTATTTGGAGCCAATAGTACTCAAAAATAACATTTGAGAAGGGCGTAAGGTATTTAAATATTTTTGTATTTTGTAATTTAAAAATTACTGTATCTCGAAGCCGTTGCGTCGTATCAAAAAGTGTTCAAAGACAAACTTGTAGGAAATTGGACGGGCTTTCTGAAAAAAAAAAATACACTGAAACAAAAATACACGCCACATCTATGAGATTTTTTGATTTTTAAGTCTAAAATTTAAATTTGAAGGTGATGTGACGATTTTTTTTCGTTCAAAATTTTTGAGGAAATAGCCTAAAATGTTACCAAAAGACTGACGAAAAATGCATTTACTAAAACTGTTTTTTTGAAAAGTGGTCTAAACGTCAAAATATTTGAAAACCGGCAGTGGGAATCGATTCTCCAGACAATTTTACATAAAAGTCTCCATATTGACCATTTTCCTATCTCCAATCCTTGGGAAGATACAGCGGTTTTAAAAATAAAAATATTGAAAAAACGGGTTTTTTTTGTGGTTTTTGACAATTTCTATAGGACAGACTTGGTTTTTCAGTCTCGAAAATATTTTTACTGGAAAGCTTGTCCAATTTCCTATAAGATTGCCTTTGACAGCTTTTTGATTTATATCGTTTTAATATTTACGTAAGCAAATTTACTATCCTGGTTTCTACCACACTGAAAAAAATATTCTATTTTCAGTTATTAGCAATGTAATAAAGCTTATATCTGTAAGCCCATACATCCAATTGAAAAGTGGTCAAAGACAATCTTATGGGAAATTGGACGAGCTTTCCGGTAAAAATATTTTCGAAACTGAAAAACTAAGTCTGTCTTATAGAAATTGTCAAAAACCACAAAAAAACCCGTTTTTTCAACATTTTTATTTTTAAAACCGCTGTATCTTCCCAAGGATTTTAGATAGGAAAATGGTCAATGTGGAGACTTTTATGTGAAATTGTCTGGAGAATCGATTCCCACTGCCGGTTTTCAAATATTTTGACGTTTAGACCACTTTTCAAAAAAACAGTTTTAGTAAATGATTTTTGTATTTTTTTTAGGAGAGACATACCATCCTGTATTTTTCGTCAGTCTTTTGGTAACATTTTAGACTATTTTCTCAAAAATTTTGAACGAAAAAAAATCGTGACATCACCTTCAAATTTAAGTTTTAGACTTAAAAATCAAAAAATCTCATAGATGTGGCGTGTATTTTTGTTTCAGTGTATTTTTTTCAGAAAGCCCGTCCAATTTCCTACAAGTTTGTCTTTGACCACTTTTTGATACGACGCAACGGCTTCGAGATACAGTAATTTTTAAATTACAAAATACAAAAATATTTAAATACCTTACGCCCTTCTCAAATGTTATTTTCGACACAAAAATGGCTTATATAGGCCTAGGATAACATGTCTACAAAGTTTCATTAAAATCGGAGAGGGTCCGATACAAAAGTACCAGAAAAATTCCTGATTTGAGCTGGAATTGCTCTATATTAAATTTTAGAGAAAACGTTACCAAAAGCCGTATGATTTGATTCCCGTTAATAAACAAATTAACAGGTAATAATTTTTATCTTAAAACTAACAACAACGTTTTTTTTCTTTCCCTCCTCTTTGCAGCCCTCAACCCGACCCGAGTCGGACTTTACGCTGGACCTGCCCCGGGCCGAGCAGCTGCGCGTCAAGATGAAGAAGGAAAAGCAGTTCCGGAACCGGTGCCGGTGGGTCTTCTACTTCCTCAGCGTGGTGTTCTTCCTGCTGTCGGTGATGGTGGTCAGCCTGATACTGACCCGGGGCAAGCGCATGTTTGGCAGCATGATTTGAAGGGGAAGAATTCTTGTGAGAGTGGGTGGTTTTCTTGACAAGGAATTGGGGTGTCTAAAAAATTGCACCTTCAAAAGTTTCGTCTGCCACTGGAACTAAACCAATTAATTTTCAATACCTTCTGATCCATTAGTTGCTGATGGCTCGTTTTCAGCACCTGCCAAAAGTTTCACTTAGAGAACGGGGAAAGCACGAAAAACTAATTACCCGAACCACGTTGCTTATCGCGTTGAAAGTGACAATTTCCACTGTCAAAGCAGGAATGAAAAAAAAAGAAACATGAAACACAACCAGCGGGAGTTTTTCTCACTTTCCGAGAAACCACAAAGAAGGGTGACAAAAGAATCGTCAGACTGTTGATAATGTGCAATGTTGGAAAACGGGTAACTTTTTTTTTTTGTGTGTCTCTCTTCTTTCCAGCTGATTGAACTAAAGAGATAATAATAAAATAGAGCTACGAGAAAGGGAAAAGCTGTGGAAAATAACAATTGGGAAGGTGGACTGAAATATTCTGAAGAAAATGTGATAAAATGTGTTTTTTTAGGTGGGAAGGAGAATTGAAAGTTTGTCAAATGCTATGCAATTTAAACAATGATTGGAGTGTTTCAATTGATTTGGAAGGGACACTTGAACATTTTTTTAGATATTTCTTGCTATTATAATTGAGTTTCTCGAGATATGTAATATGGGTCATTCCATGTCAACTGAGTACACTTTTGGACTCGACCTTTACCGATTTGAACCAAACTTGGAGGGAACGTTCATCTATTGTTAGTTAACAGAAATCCCAAGTTTGTTGCTGGTTGGACTATCCCTCTATTTTTGGCACCGCCCTCTTTTTTGACGATTTTCTAAAAAACTTTTTTTTCTCTTTTAAATCATAACTTTGCAATTATTTGAGCAAAAGACTTTCTACAGGTTGCATTTTATAGAAAATTGTCCAAGGAATTCGATAAAAATAAAATTTTACAATTCAGTTTTGACCAATTCCTTATATTTTTATTTGTTTTATTTTATCACCATCGTGTTACCCGAACAATTTTACATAATAATCAATGTGGACCTCAAACTAAAATGAACTATTGGCGAGATACATCGATTTTACTGAAAAAAAGTTTGATTTTGCGCAGCACTCGGAAGTCCATGGTGTACTTTTCAACAAAAATGGATGAATCCAGCATAGATCGGTTTTTATGTGTGAGAAACTTATTTCGGATTTGATGTCATAGGGCAGAGAGCAGCGCAAAATCAAACTTTTTTCAGTAGAATCGCTGTATCACGCCAATAGTTCATTTTAGTTTGAGGTCCACATGGATTATTATGTAAAATTGTCCGGGGAACACGATGGTGATAAAATAAAACAAATAAAAATATAAGGAATTGGTCAAAACTGAATTTTACTACCTAAAACGTTAAAATGTAATATTAGTGGGTATTTAAGGGTTAAAATTTTATTTTTTCGAATTCCTTGGACAATTTTCTATAAAATGCATCTTGTAGAAAGTCTTTTACTCAAATTTAGAAAATTGTCAAAAAAGAGGGTGGTGCCAAAAATAGAGGAATGGTCCAATCAGCATCAAACTTGGGATTTCTGTTAACTATCGATAGATGAACGTTCCCTCCAAGTTTGGTCCAAAACGGTGAAGGTCGAGTCTAAAAGTGTACTCAGTTGATCTGGAATGACCCATTTGATCTTTCTTGAATCTTTCAAAAACTAAGTTGTAGCTAAAATAATAGAAAACTTTTCAAAATTAATGAAAAAAAAAACTTATGGTAATATTACAATGATGACAGATTTTGTGTAAAAAATTAGTAATTTTACATCAAGATAAGTACACAAAACATGAAGAGCAATTCCATGTCAAATAGGGAATCGGTTGTACCCGACCCTCTCCGATTTCAATGAAACTTTGTAGACATGTTATCCTACGCTTATATAAGCCATTTTTGTGTATATGGAGCCAGTTGAACTCGATAATGACATTTCAGAAGGGTGTAAGTGTTTTAAATATTTTTGTATTCCGTAATTTAAATATTGCTGTATCTCGAAGCCGTTGCACTGTATCAAAAAGTGATCAAAGACAAACTTGTAGGAAATTTGACGGTCTTTCCGAAAAAAATACACTGAAAGAAAAAACCACTCCACTTTTATGAGATTTTTTGATTTTTAAGTTTAAAAGTCAGATTTGAAGGTGAGCCCACGATTTTTTCTCGTTCAAAATTTTTGTGAAAAAAGCCTAAGATGTTACAAAAAGACTCACGAAAAATGCAGGATGGAACAACTCATCTAAAAAAATACAAAAATCATTTACTGAAACTATTTTTTTAAAAGTGCTCTAAACGTCAAAATTTTCAAAATCCGAATACGGGAATCGATTCTCCAGACAATTTTACATAAAAGTCTCCATATTGACCATTGTCCTAAGTCCAATCCTTGTGAAGTTACAGCGGTTTTAAAAATAAAAATGTTGAAGAAATAAGGTTTTTTGATGGTTTTTGGCAATTTCTATATGACCGACTTGATTTTTCAGTCTCGTGAATATTTTTACCGGAAAGCTCGTCCATTTTCCCATAAGTTTGTCTTTGACCACATTTCAATTGGATGTATGGGCTTATAGATATAAGCTAATTAAATTGCTCATAACTGAAAACATAATATTTTTTCAGTGTAGTATAGTAACCTGGATAGTAAATTAGCTTATATCTATTGTCTGGAAAATTGTTTCCCGTATTCGGATTTTGAAAATTTTGACGTTTCAGTTTCAGTAAATGATTTTTGTATTTTTTTAGGTGAGTTGCTCCATCCTGCATTTTGAGTCTTTTTGTAACATCTTAGACCAGGGGTGCTCAATGTTTTTGAATGGCGGGCCAAATTTGAAGCTTTCAAATGCTTGCGGGCCAAATGTGAAAAATAGTTTTTTTATATATAAAACATTACGTAATTGCAATTTATAAAACTAAAATAAATATATACCAGCTATTTTTTTTTTAATTTCACGTATTGTTATACATATTTTTCATTAAATTATTAGAGAACAAAAAACTACATTTTGCCAATAGTTTTGTTAAGCAAGGCTTGTTATTAATAGGTTCACACAACAAAACCAAAAAGAAAACAAAAAATTACTATGTATCAATAAAGTTTTTATTGCAATTTGCATCCCGCAACAATCATTGAAAAAAGGTTAGTACCAAATTTATATACCATAGACTGGTCAAAGTCGAAGTTAATTTTATTTTGGCTGAAGACATTCGTGAAATATAATGAAATTTTAAAAAGATATTTAATTTAAGGCACTTGTATTTTGATTAAAATTGTAATTATTTTTACAAAACATGTTTCAAAAGGGGTGACACAAACTTTGAAAAATGTTGTAACATTTTTTTAATAAAGTGCGACAATAATGATACATCGAAGCAATCATTAATCCTATTTCAAATTTATATAAAAATTATAAAATACATTTTGGTCTGCCTGATTCCAATGTTTTTCAACTAGATTCGTATGACATGAGTTCGAATCGCGAGATCGAAGGTTTTGTAAGTGGAAATAAGTTTGAGACTCATCCCGTAATAAAATAACTTTTAAATTAGTATGGGATACCATTTTTATTTTGCTATTTTTACAGTGTTGTATTTTGGTCAAATTTGCTTGTTATGAAACCCATTTCCAAAAATGATTTTTCAACATAATATTTGTGTTATAGTCGGAATCAAAACATGGATAAACCATTACTTTTATATTAAGAAAACATTATAAGAATCATAAAAAACTTAAACTAATAATAAATATTGAAATTACAGTCGAGACTCGATTATCCGAAGCCTCGATTATCTGAAGTTTGATTATCCGAAGGTTTGTATGAGACTTCGGATAATCGAATCACGAACAAATAAAAAATCGTATTGTTTTATTTTCTTACTTTTAACATCAAACTTGAGTTCTGCGACCCCATTTTAGTCAAATTTGAATGGTTGATTGCCGATAAAATTTAAAAATGCATATTTTCAATACTTCAACACCGCTATTTTAGCCGCCATCTTGCATAAAAATATTCTAAATCACTTTAGTGTAGTTTAGAGGTCATACTTGAACTCAACAATTAAAAATAAGACAACGAAAACAAAAATATTCACGATTTGATTATCCGAAGTTTTGGATAATCTAGTCTGGACTGTATTTAAAATCACTTCGTGTGGTTAAAGGGCCATTTTATAAAAATTTTCAAAGTGGGTTCGCGGGCCATAAAAAACCACCTCGCGGGCCACGTTTGGCCCGCGGGCCATACTTTGGTCACCCCTGTCTTAGACTATTTTCACAAAAATTTTGAACGAAAAAAAATCGTGGGCTCACCTTCAAATCTGACTTTTAAACTTAAAAATCAAAAAAACTCATAAAAGTGGAGTGTTTTTTTCTTTTAGTGTATTTTTTTCGGAAAGCCCGTCAAATTTCCTACAAGTTTGTCTTTGACCTCTTTTTGATACAATGCAACGGCTTCGAGATACAGCAATATTTAAATTACGAAATACAAAAATATTTAAAACACTTACGCCCTTCTCAAATGTCATTATCGACTGTAACTGGCTCCATATACACAAAAATGGCTTATATAAGCGTAGGATAACATGTCTACAAAGTTTCATTGAAATCGGAGAGGGTCGAGAAAAAAGTATCTAAAAAATTACTGTTTTGGGCTGGAATTGCTCTGAAGTAATATTCAACTATAATTTGTGTAACCTTCTCAATTTAAACTTTTATTACTGTCACAAGAATAAAACAAAAACTTTAACGCTGCAAAATTCAAACAATCTGGTGAACAATTCTCCGAAATCTCAGCTTGAATTAAGTTCTGTTGACAGTGAGAAAAATATTATCAGAAAAGTGGTTTCCCTTACCGTTTGTAGGGATCTGGAAACAGCCAAAAGAACAATAATAAAAGAAAACTTCCCATCAATGACGTCCCCGAAAATCCATTAGACACCCCTCTCCCCTCATAGGAAAATCCCCACTCGCGAAGGAATTTCGAGTCGGCAAACTTTTCCCCGGGTATTCACAAATGAACCGTTCGATTTAAGCTCTAACCGTATTGTGATTTAGTCATTTAGTTCCATAAGATAACCGAAAGCGATTTAAAACAGGTAAAGAAAAAAAAACACTGCCACTAAAATAATAGTACTACGGGTGCAGTATTTGTAAATATTAGGGGTGCTATTTGTGCATAGTAGTTGCTAATTAGTTACGAAGAAACAAGCGCAAATGTGAGTAACAAATTTAAAAACACACACACAAACACAGTTCAATAAATACCAACTTGTCTTTCAAGATCGCTTTTATTTCACTCAGAGCAAAAGAAAGAACCGTCCTCCTTCGTCTCGAATTATTCATCTCCGGGCCAGACGATTAAATCTAGTGGAAAATCGTGCTCGTCGCTCGGGAGTTGGCCCTCGGGGAGCAGCTGCTCACGGAAGGCGACCCCCACAAGGTAGGTTTTGGTCCCGCTGGCGGTGCCGTCTTTAGCGTCCTCTGGGTTGGGAAATTTTGCAAAGTAGTCGCGCAGGAAACGGTCGTAGTATCCACCTCCGTGACCAAGGCGACGTCCGCTCCGGGTGAAGGCCACTCCCGGAAGGATAATCAGGTCCAAGCCGGCTGTGGGAAAGAATAGGGGGAAGAAAATTAAAACGTTGAATAAATTTGTACATTTCGACGCTGTCGTGCTATCTTGTCGTACGTCGCTTTTTGACGTTTCGAGAAAAATGCGTTTCAATGTTTGACCTGGAATAAACAAAAATTGTGCATCGTCCTGAAGTTTGGTTGAATTAGGTTGCCAGAGTCCCGAGTTATAACTGAAAATGTTTACGGCAGACGAGCTCGTTCCTGTGTTAAACGCGTTCTGACCTGAAATCCCTTTGGCCAATTGTCGCACTTACAACAATTTTCAGGCTGTGTCAAGATAGCACGAAAAGATTGAAACTTCTTTCATGTATGAAAAGTGACAAAAATGTACGGAGTTTTTTCGGTTTGTATTGAATATGGATTTAAATCGAATTTTGGGGATCTGTGAAGGTCAAAGAGTGAGGCATTGTTAGCTGCACAAAATGGCGTTCTTAACTCAATTCGACCCACAATCGACATACGACAAGATAGCACGACAGTGACGATTTGCTGCTTTTCAAAAGAAAGAATGAAACAGTCGTTCGAATCAACAAAATTTCATTCAAATTTAAAAATGATCCACTTCCATTAAATACATATTAAAGTATTTTGCAATTTAATGCAGTTATGTTACCATTTACCTAGTTCAAATAAATTAATCTTTTGTAAAGAAAATAATTGTAAAAAACTGAAAAAATGTATACTCAAGAAAGGTGAACCAAATTCCTTGGAATATGTTATTTGTTTGTTGGTTACATATAAAATAACAACTACGTTGGGTAATTCTTGGCTTCCAACATTTTGTGCACCTCTATTTTCTTTAAATTACCAAAAAAACACTACAGCTATCTTTTTCTTAAACCACACCTTAACAATGAGAAACTGGACAAATCCGAATAACAGGAAATTTTCTCGGGTCAAAAAGACAGAAATATTTTATCCGTCTTGTCCTTAATCATTTTACAACCCTCCGCGAAAGCCGACTATGTCCTAACCAGATCCGTGCACTAATCATACAATGTGGTTTGATTATCGGCAACAGTTTTACAGTAACAGTACAAGTATGAATCCCCTATTCGGGAAGATAATTAATTTTCATACGAAAATATTTCATTTAAAATATACATTATTGTACCTGATAAGAAAATGTAGCGTGACGGGACAACATCGTAATACTGCACTTTACAAAATCACAGGAAAATACTCGCTCAAATTAAGCAGTTTTCTAAAGTATTTTTTGAATTTATCTTATAAACTATTGTGTTTCATATGTTTATTAGGATCTTCTAAAAACACTATGGATTTCTTTCTTTTTGCACTGATGCTATTGTAGATGTTACCACCAACTGAAAAGCAAGCCTTGTTCTCCTTAATATTAACGATTCGGTTAAAATCCATCGCATTACAATTATCTTGCCATAATGAAATATAACTAAAATAAAAATCTAGCATTTTTAAATGGGTCAAAAAACGATACACTTCTCATTACTTCTGAACAACAAAAACAATTTAAATGATAGCGAAAAAATTTAACGAAGGATTGTTCTCAGATAGTTTACCAACATTTTCCAAAAAAATTTAAGAATTTGATGAATCGTTTGAAAATTGAAACTAAAATAATGCTCAAATACAAAGAAAGGATCAAATCAAGTCACTCAGCAGTGCTACTTTTTCAAAGGAATCGCCCAAGTAACATTTTTTCCAAGAGTTCTACAAGAGCTCTTCAAGATAGCTACAGCATAGCAGTTTGGACCGCGGTAGGATAAAATTCTCTTCAAAACTTCTTCAGGAGTTTGGAAGAGTACTTGAAGAGAGTTTTATCCTACCGCGGTCCAAACTGCTATGCTGTAGCTATCTTGAAGAGCTCTTGTAGAACTCCTGGAAAAAATGTTACTTGGGCGTTTTGTTATGCTACAATATTGGAAGTGGATATTTTTAAACTTTGAGGTACTTTTCGACCCATTTTTTTTATCTTTTTCAAGAAGGCGCAGCACAAATCGGCAACCTGGCAAATTTGCAAAATGCAAAGCTTCTCTTGGGCCCTGCTGAGGGCGCCAAATTGTTTAAGGAGGGCGACCTTTTTGTTAAAGAACTTGTTAGTCGACGACTAATCTCGACTAACCTACAGCTCAGCCCTACGATAAACTTTTTCAAAGAGAGAAAAACTTTCAAAGTTGATCATGAAAAATTATTCGATGTAGTAGAGCAATTCCAGCCCAAAACAGGAATTGTTTAGGTACTTTTTTCTCGAACCTCCCCGATTTCAATGAAACTTTGTAGACATGTTATCCTAGGCATATACAAGCCATTTTTGTGTATATGGAGCCAGTAACACTTGATAATTACATTTGAGAAGGGCGTAAGTGTTTTCAATATTTTTGTATTTTGTAATTTAAATATTGCTGTATCTCAAAGCCGTTGCATCGTATCAAAAAGTGGTCAAAGACAAACTTGTAGGAAATTTGACGGGCTTTCCGAAAAAAAAACTCTGAGAGAAAAAAAAACTCTACTTTTATGAGATTTTTTGATTTTTAAGTTTAAAATTCAAATTTGAAGGTGAGCCCACGATTTTTTTCGCTCAAAATTTTTGTGAAAATAGCCTAAGATGTTACAAAAAGACTTACGAAAAATGCAGGATGGAGCAACTCACCTAAAAAAATACAAAAAAACATTTACTGAAACTGTTTTTTTGAAAAGTGCTCTAAACGTCAAAATTTTCAAAAGCTGAATACGAGAATCGATTCTCCAGACAATTTTACATAAAAGTCTCCATATTGACCATTGTCCTAAGTCCAATCCTTGTGAAGTTACAGCGGTTTTAAAAATAAAAATGTTGAAAAAATAGGTTTTTTGATGGCTTTTGGCAATTGCTATATGACAGACTTGATTTTTCAGTTTCGAAAATATTTTTACCGAAAAACTCGTCCAATTTCCCATAAGTTTGTCTTTGACCACATTTCGATTGGATGTATGGGCTTACAGATATAAGCTAATTACATTGCTCATAACTGAAAACATAATATTTTTTCAGTGTAGTAAAGTAACCTCGATAATAAATTAGCTTATATCTGTAAGCCCATACATCCAATTGAAATGTGGTCAAAGACAAACTCATGGGAAATTGGATGAGCTTTTCGGTAAAAATATTTTCGAAACTGAAAAATCAAGTCTGTCATATAGAAATTGTCAAAAACCACTAATAAACCTATTTTTTCAACATTTTTATTTTTAAAACCGCTGTAACTTCACAAGGATTGGACTTAGGACAATGGTCAATATGGAGACTTTTATATAAAATTGTCTGGAGAATCGATTCTCGTATTCAGCTTTTGAAAATTTTGAAGTTTAGAGCACTTTTCAAAAAAACAGTTTCAGTAAATGTTTTTTTGTATTTTTTTAGGTGAGTTGCTCCATCCTGCATTTTTCGTGAGTCTTTTTGTAACATCTTAGGCTATTTTCACAAAAATGTTGAGCGAAAAAAATCGTGGGCTCACCTTCAAATTTGACTTTTAAACTTAAAAATCAAAAAATCTCATAAAAGTTGAGTGTTTTTTTTCTTTCAGTGTATTTTTTTCGGAAAGCCCGTCAAATTTCCTACAAGTTTGTCTTTGACCACTCTTTGTTACGATGCAACGGCTTCGAGATACAGCAATATTTAAATTACGAAATACAAAAACATTGAAAACACTTACGCCCTTCTCAAATTTCATTATCTGGCTCCATATACACAAAAATGGCTTATATATGTCTAGGATAACATGTCTACAAAGTTTCATTGAAATCGGAGAGGGTTGGGTACAATCGATTCCCCATTTGACATGGAACTGCTCTGTATACCTTTTTTTTATTTTTATTTTAAATTTAAATTAAATTTACAAGATTTGGTTCTTTTTTGGCACAGAAACTTCTCCGATCGGGTTCAATTTTTTTTCTAGGATTCCTTGGTGGAAATAATTGGACTTTGTTTGGCCAGTAGGATGACCTACGCCGTGTTAGGGCTAGCCATTTTCGTCAATTTTTGTAAAAACCACATTTTTAAAAAAATCTTGACTCCGCGCTATTTCAACCGGTTTTAGCTGTCGCAACGCAAACGAAATGGTTTTTTTTTTTCGTCAAACGAAATGGTTTTAGAAAAGATTTTTAGGAAAAATAGTTACAAATTTAAAAAGTCTAGACAAACATTTGAAAAGGTCGTATGAAAACTTTACCATATATTGATATGTTATGTAAAATTTCTCAATGAATCGAATTCAACTATTTTCAGACATGGGATTTTTGGTCCAGAGACCTTCAAAAAAGCATTTCAAGTTTTCGTACGACCTTTTCAAATATAAGGCTAGATTATAGAATCTCTACACTTACGAGTTATGATTTTTTTTGAAAATGTGGTTTTTGCAAAAATCAACGAACATGATCACTTTTTGATCCACCATAACATGGCGTAGTTTACCTAATGGCAAAAAAAAAAAAAAAAAAAAAATACGGGTCTAATTATTTCGGTCAAGGAACCCCCAGAAAATGTTTGAACCCGATCGGAAAACTTTTTTTTTAATCATGGTTTTTTGGGGAATTGCTGAATATTAAAAAATCTCTATCTTGAATAATGATTCCCTGATTATGCCAAAGATACCAATTTGGCAAAAGACTTCTAGAAAATTTAACTGAGCTTTTAGAAAAAAATTTAAACATTACTTTAGCTCGACTTTTCACAAACAATATTCAATTATTTGAGCTGTGGCATAAGTTGGTCAAAATTTATTTGGAAATTTTGCCAATTTTTCAAAAAAAAATATATATTAAAAAAAAGGGGTAAAAAGTGAAGAAAAATCATGACATTAATATTAGACGTAACATCAAATTTGCAATCAAATAGTTTGTTTGCACCGTTTTCAAGTAAAAGCCACCTAGCATTATTTATTTTTTTGTTTTTTGATTTTTATAGGATATTTTGACAATTTGCCGGATTTGCTTTTGATAAAAGTTCATTGACAATTGTTCTTTTCAGTTTTTTGAAAACAAAATTTGGTTGGTAGTATTTTACTCACCATTACACCACCTCAATACCTGAGTATGTTGGGGCCTTATAAAACGTTTTTTAAAATCAAACAATTATGTCATAACATGTTTTTTGTTCTTTTTCCCACGATTTTTAAAATTTAAGATGTTTTTTCGAAAAACTGGAAACACTGTCAAATGTATTTTGACCAATTACTTTGTTCAACATAGGGCGTACAATTTTCACAGGTTTTGAATTTCCAGGGAAATTTTTGAAACAGTCATGAAATCTATGGTTTCATTATATTTGTTATGTTTTTCGAGCTTAAAATCATAAAATTAGCTCAATAATAATAATAGCTTCAAAGAAACTTAAAATAGATTTTTTTGTTCATTGTTGTGCTTAGGATTTTAAATAAACTACAATTCTTTTTATCCAATGTGATTCAAATTAAATAAGTATGTTACACATATATTTCTTTTAAATATTTTTATATGACATGACTAGATGAGCTCGATTTTTTTTATATGTCTATAAAAACAGGAAGCGACAACAAGTAAAACGTATATAAAAAAAATAATGCTTTAAAATTCTTATCGATTATTAAGTATTCAACTTGTCATCTATTTCCACAACCAAATCTGTTTTTCAGACCAAAATTGGATTTTTGTTTTCAATTTCTGGAATTTCCGAGACAAATTATAAAAAATCCCGGGATCCGAGAATTCCCAGTTTTAGAAAAATCCCGTGAATTTTGTCCCGGGAAATTTCGAGATGGACGCACTAGTTCATTAATCGCCTTTTTTTAAATCCATTGTATTCAAAATAAGGTCATTTTTAATTTAATATTTTGTGTGAAAAGTCAAATTTAAAAAATGGGTAAGATTGATAAGAAAATCCGTTCTCAAGATACAGATTTGTTAATATAGTTGGCCCGAAATAATTATGCAAAATGTCTGTCTTGGTCATAGAAATGGTACACACAAAGTTACACTCACCCTCCTACTAACATTTCCACACAAGATCCTGTGTAATTACTCTTAGCTTTAATAAAAATATAATTACAAAAGCGGACTCGGTTCAACCAAATCCCGGTACCAAAAGGGCCTAATAAAAATAACTTTATAAAAAAAATTAACACAAATAAAAATACAAAAGGAAATCATTATGCTAAGTGTAAGAAAATTACTCATTAAAATTTCAGATGGGTAATTCTCTCTCAAAGCAACGTAATCGCCCGCGAAGTAAATTTCCAACACAACACCACTTGATCGCTTCATGTTGCCTAAATCTCAGGCGTTTTCTTTAGACATCAAACAAAATCTGGAAAGAAAGCTCTTTACTTCGCTCCGGTCTTTGCTTCACACGGTCCATAATTTTTTCTCATTGACTTCCTTTCCACTTGCAGACTTTGAGAGAAAGAAATAAGAGAAGAGTTGAGAAGCTGTTAAACATCATCATCACATCTCGACCCATCATCATTATCACGGAGAACCGAGCCGCGTTGTCGAGGTCAAACGCTGGGAAATCGCGCACTCTGTCAGTGTCAAGCGCGAATCGAAGATGACAGGATTTTTTGATTTTTTTTTCCTTCTTCTGCTTGTTATGAGAAAGGGAAGCTGGAAACGATCGATTGGCGGGAAGGAATTTTCACTTCATTTTCGCGTGCACGTGCCCATAATGGGGCAATTTTCGTTAAGTAGGTGTACTTAACGAACGCGAGCTTGATTGATGATGGTGGCTTGATGATGGCACCTCTTTAAATGGAGTGAATTTTGATTGCATTTGAGTTAAGCGGGTTACATTGTTGAGCTTTTATGAACTTCTGGCTATTCATTTGCGAATGTAAGAAATTTTGGGACGAGTGAAAATGCCTTTTTCGACTCCCTCGTAAAACATGCCGGAATTTCCGGAAGCGATTCCTCGAGAAAATCTACCACAATAAATAAAATCTCTCCACCAACCTGTTGCTAGACAATCCTCCCGGGTGTCGTCTCCAAAGTCGGGCTGCTTGATATTCCAGCTGGTTTTCGGCAGCCCCTCGTAATCGGCCATATCGGCGAGCCGGACCATTCGCATCGTGGTCCGGTCATACGTCGGAACAAAGACCTGTGCGTGGGTGGGCGGGCGGGAAAGAAAAGTGGGCACGTGTTAGCTCAATGAAACATTCCGCAGGGGCAGAGACAGAGAAATGGAAGTTATTGCGATGAAATGGGGAAAAATGTACACGCAATTAGGTGGGAAAGTGATGGATTTTTTTTTATAAATACACAATTTTCATTTTACTTGACAATCTTTAGAGACAATCTTCTAAAACATATTTTTTAAAGGTATTTTTTAAACCTGTTGTTTCGAATAAATTTCCAACGAAAAAAAATTTAACCTTTCCCAACCCTGCAACCAATTGCCAAGGTCGCTAGACTTCATCGCCAATATTTCGCCCCCTCCGGGAGAGATGGATGGCGGGATCAGAAAAGGTGTCGTGGCAATATTATGCTTCGCACGTAACACCACGCAATGTCTTAATCGAAAACGATGGCTGGTTGATCCTGAAGGACGCAAAAGGTAGGGTGGACGGACGCGTCAGAATTCAAGGTTTGTTGGGGTTATGCATCATTTCACGATGCTAAACGAGCAACCGGTGACGCTTTCTTTCACTCGCACCTGTTGGGGGAGGAAATGATTAATGAGACGTGGCGAGCTTATCAATGAACTTGGAAAATTGTTGAAGGGAACATTTCACAAGTTTAATGGATTTTGAAGACATATCCGGCCATTGTAATGATTTAATTTAGATGACAATTAACTAGTTAAAATTCATGCATTTTAAAATGTATCAGGTACAACTCAAATTAGAATGTTTTATTGAGAAGACAAGTTTAATGAAACATTCTAATTTGAGTTAAACCTGATAATTTTTAAAATGCGTGAATTTTAACTAGTTAAATGTCAAATGGTTTTCAAAACATTTTTTTCGTAAAATCATGATAACTCGTGATGTTTCCAAGCAAACCCCTTATGTTTTTATACCAAATTTTTTATAATTGTTTGCTCTACAACTTTGTAGAACATTGTTATACTCTAAAAAATAACCCTGCAAAGTTAGAAAAAACACGAAATTTTAAAATGAAAAATGTTGTTCTAAATAAAAAAATGACCCTTCTGGGTCAATGTAGATTCGTACATTAAATTTCCCATAAATGATATGTTCCAAACATTTTTACAGTCGAGTAACAGAAAATGGCAGAGTTTTTAAAACTTTTTCAGTGTTTTTTTCAATGAAAAATATGTTTTTTTTCGGAATTCTGAGTACGCCATCAAATCGGGCGTACAATTTTACATAAAAGTCCCTTTGACACCAAATTTCTATCTCATCACCGTTTCAGGCTGCAAATTATTGAAAAACACCTCTTTCTTCACATGGTCAAAAATGGAAGGGGTCGTACCGCCCCTCCGTCACGAGATTTCAAAAAACGGACCTCGGATTCGTGATCAGGGACAAAAGTTACCTCTTAGGATAACGTTTCACGCAAATTGAAGAGGGGTCGGGGCAACTTTTTCCCGATTTCATGTGAGTTGGTAGAGAATTACCCAGCTTTTTTCAAGTTTACAAGATTTTTCGTGATTAATTTAGTGAGAATAACAACGGGTTGGAAGGTTTTTGCTTGCAAGATTTTTTAACTTTTTATGGCTCATCTGGTCGAAAAAAGTATGAAACTCGTGTTGAATTTGGCATCCTAATGATTGTAAGTATCAGTTTAAAACTAATTTTGAGTATTTCCATGGTTTAGTAAAATTCAAAGTAGAAGGTTCGTGTAGTACGCAGGGTTGTTAAAATATCAAAATATCAGCACTCAGCAACTACAATTATCCCGCCTGAATATTCATGCCTCAAATACAACTGCTCTTCTCTCTTCATTAAAACTCTCAGCGCCGAACATAGCCGAACACGTTTTCGTGTTTACCCACTCGCGATTGACATTTTCCTTTTCTCTCTCATTCTCGCTTCCACGATCATCCTACCGCAACAGCGTTTAACCACAAAAGCCGCCACAAAACCAATTTTGCAAACGCAGTTTGAATAGAGATCCTTAATAGGGAGACTGGTCGAAGTGAATTTGACGTACCCAAACAGACACGAGTTTGACGTATCCAAACGAGCATTTGCCTTTATGCCCAGCAAAACTTATCAGTGTTGCCAAGCTCAAAACATACGTTGCCAGATCGATTTAGCCAGCTTAGACCAGTCTCCCTATTTAGGGTCTCTAAGTTTGAAGGGGCGTCATGCGTGGTCGGCTCCTAATCGCCATCTCTCGTTCACTCATTGCAGTTTTCGGAGATATTGAGAGACTCAGCGGTGAGAGCGCATAGTCGAGGAAAAGGCGAGGAGTGATTGAGAGAGAATGCCATCGATGGGAAACACGAGACACAAGAAGAGATCCCACAAGCTATAGTGACGATGCTATACTCTCGGATATTTTTAATGCAGAGATAATCTATTGATAGCTTTTTTATCACTCATTTGCAATACTGACTACACGTATTGGAGCCCAATATAGGGTAATCTGCCCTATTATGTTAGATCAGGCACTTAAACCAATTTTTGAATTTATTTATTAGACAATTTCATAAAAAAAGGTTGAAAAATTGTTATTTTAGAAAACAAAACACGAATAAGGTGGTTAAAAGGTGCTTTTTCTGACGCAAAAACCACATGATAAAAAAACTTATCTTCAGAACGGAAGAACCAACATAAGCTCGCCTCATTGCAAAAGCAAGTTTGGACTTTTAACGAAAACTACTAAGACATTTTAAAAACATACACAGCAATTATACAAGTAATTCCGCTTCGTGTAAAAGGCCTCGATGTAAAAACCATTGCATCATTTTATGGAATTTTATGTAATATTACACCCAGAAATATGTAGCCCATCAGGATGGGAAATCTCCTTGTCCGAAATGTCAAGCTCATGTAGGTGTTTATCATTTCAGCCCTTCATCGGGCTGATAGCCGTGTGGGCTAAGGCGCTCTGTGTGAGTGCTGGGTTTAAATCCCGTCGGTTGTGGTTGGTTGAACAATGTTAAATTCAACAGAAACTGGTGAAAGTTTCATAATTTACTCATGTAAAATTACACTTTTTTGACACAGGATCTGTCACCATTCCCAGATGTAATATTAGCATCATTTTTTTACTGTGAGTAGCTGAAAGCACTTATTGATCAAATAATATCTTTATTTGCAGATTTGAATTTTGAGGGTATTTTACGTTCATCTCAGACAATGGTGAAAATCTATTGACAGGATTTTGAGACATGATTTATTGAACAACAAGTTATCGGATTTCAGTACCGTCAGTGGGGGTGACTATGGGTCGAAAACGATACACCTCTCGTAATTTCTTAATATCAAACACAATTTAAATAACATCGAGAATCTTTTATCGTAGAATTGTTCTTAGATAGTTTACAAACATTTTCCCAAAATATGGTGTAATTTGATGGACTCTACTTTAAATGGCAATCGTTTGAAAACCCTTAGAGAGGGTGACATTGGGTCAAATGAAACTGAAATGATGCTAAAATACAAAGATATGGTAAAAACAAGTCATTTAACAGTGTTTCTTGTTCGAGGGAATCGTATTGACATGCTAAAATGTTTGAAGTAGAGATTTTCAAACATTTGGGTACTTTTTGATCAATTCCAACAACAATTTTAAAAAGTTGATTTTTTAAGAAGTCATTTTTGGCCATAAACTTACCTCAACTTTAGGCAGCTGCTAAAATGACAGGATTTGTTCTAGGAACGAGATTTTTTAGAACCCTTTTAACAGAATTTAGTTTCATTGAGATTTACCTGAGAAATGGTAAAATCCGTAAAAAATACTCAATCTCACCCTCACTGACGGTAAATCAATCGATTCTAAAATACCATGCTTCTCCATAGAAATAAGTATCCAGTAAATTTTACTGGAGACGCATGGTACTTTAAGTTCCAATATTGTTTTATTGGGCTGGATGTGGGATTGGCATTCAAGGTAGAGTTTATCAAATTTCATCTTATTTAGAAAAAAGTTGGTAGACTATACAAAGAAAATTCCTCCGGTCGTTATTTACAAATTACAAGTGGTGTTTCGTCACACTCACGGACAGTTTTCTAAAATTTTCATCAAATTACTGATGTCATTCTTCTCCAACTTGGCCTGCTTTGAATTTCGTGATTTTTTGTATTTTCGGTCCTTCCTCACTAACTATTTTCATTGTCAATCGAAAATTGTCGCTCCAATATCCCGAGAATCCAGACCGATTTTAGCCGGGCTGGTGTCATTCGATTCGTCTTGGGTTCCCCTAACGTTAAGTTAAGTACTTCAAAAGCGCTAAAATAGTAGTTTATGCAACAAGCTGCAAAAAGAAGATTTTTTCAGCACGAGTCATACTTTTATCCAACGAGGTTTGTATTTTGACAATTGGCCTATAAATCAAAAAAATGTTGAAAAGTATACTTTTCGAAATAAGTTCTGAAAAGCAGAACTTTTCAGCATTTGTTTTGAAAAGTGTTGCTATTCGATTCTGTTAATTTTGGTACAGAAAAGTAAGCTTTTTCATCGTTCAAGAATGACACGAAATGTCTACGGGTTTTGATTGATATTTTTCGTTGATTTAATTTAATCTCCGAAAAATATCAATCAAAACCCGTAAATATAAAAATACAGGTGATCGAAAATCGTCCAAAGAATGAGAGGAAAAGTAAGTAGTTTCACGACGGAATAGCAAAAACATTTTTTTTCCAGCAATCCGGAAGATCCGGAAGATGGCTTTTGTTAGGAAACCCGTCATGTTATGGACCATTCCAGGTTAACATTTTAACCCTCAATGCCCCTAATATTATTATTAGCAATTTATGCTTTATAACGTGATTTTGACTCATTTTTTTTAAATTAGTCGGACAATCTAAAGATTAAAAACTTTGGATTTTTAAACATATAAAAGTGGTCCGGAAAAGAAAATTGAAGTGCATGTTTTGTGGGAATTGTTTTCTTGATTTTAAAAATGGTCCAAAGTGGTATGACATGAATGGAAATCTTTTAAGCAAATCCGGTAACGCTATGTTGTTGAATTCGTAAACATTGAAATGTTTCCAAAATCATCAACATTCTTTACAATTTTGGAAACAATGTTGTTGATTTTTATAACATTTGCAACGAAATCGAACAAAATTGTTGACAATTTTGAAAACACTTCAATGTTAACAATTTCAACAACATAGCGTTACCGGATTTCTATCCATGAAGATAGCTACAAAAGTTGTTATCTTTTATTGCGATATCTCTACAGTTGAAAACAAAAAAAAATTACCTGTTTATTTCCCGCAAACATTTGCTTCATCAGCTCCACCGTGCTCACCTCTCGTTCAGTGCTCAAATAGATGCTTATTCTTTTACAGTTTTTATAAAATGGCAACTCTTGAATCTGTTAAAAAAAACATGTTAATACAAAAATATAATACACTTATATTTACGACTCCAATTTTGTTGATATACCTTTCTGGTAATTATCTCCGACTGCTCGGCCCTGACCGTGGCACTCATCGCTCCGAGGGTGTCCTTCATTTTGTGCCGCAGCGCGACTTTGGCGGGGTTCTGCAGTCTGCTCATTTCCGATTGCTGTGAATATGAAATTAGAGAAAAAAAAATCAAAGCCCTCGCAGTATCAACATATGGCTTTCCCACAGATTAGGGGGGCGGAGGGGAAAAGTCAATTTTCACCTGCGCTCAGCGGGTGATGGAAATGACTTGTCGTGGCGTCCCGCAGAGAGTTTCTGCTGCAAACGACGATGTTGATGGCGTCGTTTGGAAACAATCTGAATGATATTTTTTGGGTTGCTGTTTTGCGCCACAAAACAGAGCTCTTGAAGCTTTCCTTTGTGGGTGGTTTTAACAAGTGTGCACGGGTGCACAATTTTGAGCGTGAACGGCAAAAAGCGCAAAATATTCCGAAAATTTAAATTGGAAGCCCGGAATTTTAATGGAAATTTCCAGCCAAATGAAGCACACTAATGGCGTTTGAAACTAGTTGCAGGACCGATCTGGTGCACTTGCACTTCTGTGGTGTAGCAAAAGCAGCACACCAATGCATTGTTTGGGGGTTGCACCGGGTGAAAATTGAAAACATTTTCGAGAAAACACCTGCTGCAAAAGTTTAGGTTTGAGTTGAGCTATGAAACTGTTGGTGAATGTGGAAATTGCTTTTTGTTTATTTCAGGAAAATTATCACAAAAAGAAATCATAGATACAAGCACAACATAAGTATAAATTCTGAACGAGAAAATAGTAGGAGTGACAAAATAAAACAGACAAGTATTGAAAAGAATGTTAACAGCATAAATTAGGACAAAATGGTAAGTATTTCCAGATGAAAATCATGTTGAATTATCTCCGAAAGTGCCAACACTCGGCACTTCATCACGGGCTTTCCCTCGCTTGAGGGAGTTTTCAAAGCCAACAACAATTTAAGGAAAGTGGAAATTTCCCAACTCCAGCCCGTGCTGCGAACCTATTGGCGCTTGTTTAGACTTTTCTCAACTTTGCAGCAGGCAGAGGCTGGCAGGGATAATGCCAGAAGCCAAATTCCGGAAGTTGGCTCGAACTCGTCCGTAATCAAATTCGGCGAGTTCGTACCCCGGAAACGACCTCCCGAAACGAAATGAGTAGCGGAGAGCTTTTTGAAAGCGAATCTCTGGAGATTGGGTAACCAATTTTCTTCAGAAAGTGTGGAAAAAAATTGTGGAAATTTAAAGCGAAACTGACTCAAACTTTTGAGAATCTTCACAATGTGTTATTTCAATCACAATTCAAATTATTTGAATGAAAAAAAAGGTTTTTGAGAAATGATAAACTTTTAAAAAATGAAAAAATAAACTTTTTTCAAATACTGTATGGCTAAAATGATTTCTAAAATACAAGTTATGAAATAATTTCAATTGATTGATTGCTTTTTTAAATTATTGAATTAAAGATATGCAATTAAATTGATTTTATCTGTTCAATAAAATATTGAAATGTGTTTTTTCTTTATCTCGAAAAAGTGTGATAAGTGCAATTCCTCTACCATAATTTAAATTTTAACTAGGTTTCGTTTAAAATTAAGAATAAAAACTGGAATGAGCCAACAGATTTATAAAATTTATCAAATATTTTTTAAATTTTGTTAAATCAACTTTTTTAGTTTTAGTTTCTTAAAAAATAACTTTGAAATAATGTTCAATTAATAATTGCTAGGCTAGGAAACACAATCACAGCACATTTTTGCAAACTATAAAAAGATAAATATATCGATTTGAGCACATTTCAAAGATGTTATGGAATGAACTATATTATATTGGCATAAAGCAACAAAAAATCCAGCTGAAATTTGATAAAAAGGAAATAAACTAGAGGTGGCAAAGCCGCTCATTTTCGCTCACTCATTGAAATGAGCGGCTCTTTTGAACGACTCATTGGCTCTTTTAAAAAATATGAAAAATCTATTTTAAAGCAAAGTGTGTTTTTTTTTGTTTATTATTGGATTGTTATAAGCTAACTGAAAAAAAAGACAACATTCGCTTGCAAACTAAAGGTCTTGGCGTTTTCTATATCAAGATGTCTACTCAAACCTTAACGTTCGAATACTTCGGGACAGGAGAATTTTTTTTCCGAGGTCTCTTGGGCTACGATTTAGTAGTTTTTTTTTGGTAAAATTGTTCAAGAAGCTATTTGAAATGCTCAAATTTTTATTGAGGGAATACTTGAATAATATAATAATTTACGGCTCTTTTTTGGCCATGGTTCGTTTGCTTTTTGTTTTAGTAAATTGGCTCTTTGAGGCTCCTCTAAAATAAACGTAATAATAACAACAAACACGTTTAGGAAAGCATAAGATAATAAAAAATAAATTTAAAATAACTATCTTCAGAACAGGGATGCCCCATGATTTTTTTTTAAACGTCTGTGTACAGTCATGCCTCGGTTTTGCACGCCTCGGTTTTGCACTGCCCCGGTTTTGCACCGTTCAGCTGCCTCGGTTAAGCACGGCCCAGTGCTTAACTGAAGCACAGAGCTTATGGGTTTTTGGCTATATGGGAGACATTGGCTTTAATCGTATAAAAAATCATGCAAACATCAAAAAATTATAGTGTTTTGGAATCGGGATGATGTCAGTTATCCATTAGAATTAATATTTCATGAAAATTTTCACAAAAATACGTATTTTTCCTGTATTTCGAAAATGCATTTTTTTTCTCTAGAAAATCCAAAAATATATTGCTATTGCAATATGGGTATCAAATGATCAGGTTTTTTCATACATTTCGAATGTAATAACAACATTTTTTGAAAAAAACTCAAAATTTTCACAAGACTACGTACTTTTGAAAATCTTCTAAAAATTTCAGTTTTTACAATGTGGGTATCAAATAATCATATAATTTTTTTTTCAAAAATACGTAGTTCTGTTAAAATTTTGAGAATTTTAATTTCTTTAATAACTTTTGAAATGTATGAAAAAATCCCGATTATTTGATACCTATATTGTAAAAACTGAAATTTTGAAAAGTTGTACAAAAATACGTAGTTTTGTGACAATTTTGAGTATTTTCAAAAAGTATTGTTATTACATTCAAAATGTATGAAAAAATCCCGATCATTTGACACCCACTTTGTAAAAACGGAAATTTTGAGTATTTTTTTTCGAAAATACGTAGTTTTGTGAAAATTTTTAGTATTTTCAAAAAATGTTGTTATTACATTCGAAATGTATGAAAAATCCCGATCGTTTGATACTCATATAGTAAAAATTGAAATTTTGAGTATTTTTTCGAAAAGACGTAGTTTTGTGAAAATTTGGAGTATTTTCTAAAAATGTTGTTATTACATCCAAAATGTATGAAAAAAACCTGATCATTTGATACCCATATTGCAATAACAATATATTTTTGGTTTCTTTAGAGAAAAAGAATGCTTTTTTGAAATACAGGAAAAATACGTATTTTTGTGAAAATGTTCATGAAATAATAATTTTAATGGATAGCTGACATCATCCCGATTCCAAAACACTATAATTGTTTGATGTTTGCATGATTTTTCGTACGATCAAAGCCAATGTCTCCCATATAGCCAAAATCCCCTAAGCTCTGTGCCTCGGTTATGCACGCCTCGGTTTTGCATCCCCCATATGCGGTGCTAAACCGAGGTATGACTGTATGTCTGTGCAATTGTCTAAAATTCAAATATATAAATTTACAGTAATAGAAATCCATTAAAAAATCTTGAGTTTTTTTTTAAAAAAGGTCCTACAAACCAAATTTTCATTTTTTGCTTTGTGGGTGTTTTTGAATACCCCTAACTCAAGGCGGTTTTAAAAACACCCAAAAAGCAAAAATTTACAATTTTGTTTGTAGGACCTTTTCAAAAAAACTCTAGAATTAAGTTTTTAAGCATTTGAAGACTAACGAAATATGTTTCGATTGATATTTTTACAAAATATTAATTTATTTTTAGTTTTAAAAAAATCTGTGCACCTCCAAAAATTTCTAACACAAGCTCAAATGTCTGTGAAACACAGACAAATCTGTGTATCTGGCATCCCTGCTTCAGAACCATCTAAAAAAAAATTAACGACATTAAAATAAATTCTAAAGTCTAATTCAAATCGAATTATGAATGCCACCAATATTTTTTTTTAAATTCAGCTTTTCTTTATTAAAATGTTTAATTGAAAAGCAAAGCTTTAAATTTATTTTCGCCTCTAGTATTGAGGTAATGCATTCAATACAAGCTAAATAAACGACCTAAATCATTTTCCCAAAATATGTTATACTAGATCTTAAAACTCGAAAAGACCATTAATAAAGGTATTTTTCAATGATAAACTTTAATGCATTAAGTTGAATGGCAAAGTTTTGTGCAAAATGCTACATAGTGAAACAATATAGTGTGTTAAATTGAGAAATTTAACAGAAAATAATGAAAATTTAACAGTTTTTTGACCAGATTTATTCTTTGAAGATTTCTGGATCAAACATAGTTTATTTACATCAGGAACAGGTGAAATTGTTTTCAGTTTCTGTAGAATTTCATTTTTTTATATATTATTTTAAGGTAAAATTACACGAAAAAAGGGAATATCATATTTTTGTTCTTTTTAATTTTTTTACTGTGAACGTCATAAAAACATTAATTTTTCTTTAAGATAAGTCATATTTAAATAATTAAAAACGTAATATAAAATTTCATATGATTAAAACTAAAAAAATATCAAATTAAAAACATAGCGTACTTCCTACAGAGAAAAAGGGCCTCACAAAATTAACTGAAGCCCACCACGACAACCCCCAGCCAATTGAATTGTGTTTTCTTCAACTGGGGGTGGTGAAAATTGTTAAGGCAAAGTGAGAGAGAGCGGGACAAAGTTTCCAATCTGATGATCTCGACGATACCGACCGACCGACCGACCGACGAGGATGATGGCAAAAGTAGATTTAATATAGTTTCCGGTTTCTTGTCGACGGCGAACGGTGGAGAATGTCGACACTGGTGGGGTTAGGAGCGGGTGGAAATGAGATCCTTCAGATGATGTAATGTTATCTTTAGGTGCGCGGAGGCATGCAAGGATGCGACTTCCTTAGCTTCGCTACAATGTTGGCCGGGATTGTCGTACTGGGTGTGTGGGTGTATGTGAATGCAGGAAATTCAATTTCAGGAAAATATTGGCATGTTTACCAGGCAGCAAAGGAGGATGTCTACGATAAAAGTGTATTTTTATCTAACATCAACAATAGAATTTAATCAAGCAAAAGTGAATTTAATCGAGATTCGCTTTTTTTTATTATTTTAACCTTCAGGTCAATGGCAGAAAAAGCCGTACTCAATATTACATTCCGCAGCGCAACCAAATTGTTGCACGACCCAAAAGTCATTCGATTCGCTCCACGAATCATGAAGATATGCTCATATCTGCGGTCGTCAAGGATCACAAATTGTTATCTTTCCATGATGTGTGAGCAATATCGTTTATCCCATCGCACATGCCGAGGCAATGCCAACCCGTTCCATCTACATTCAGGACTTGCTTTCCCAGGAATGAAATGCTTATAAATTCAGGTCATGCTTTGGGATTGCCACAAATTATGCAGAGCTTTGGAAACTGTTCGAGAAATAAGGTTTTTTTGTTGTCACTAGTTTGTAGCTTTCGAAAGCAGTTTTTTTTGTTATGTTTTGAACAGAAAATAATTAAAAACTTTTTTTTTCACAAACCCCTAAATAAACAAGAATTAAATTGAACTTCCAAATATATGTGAAACCTCTTTTAAACAGATTTCTATAACTTAAATCTTAGAATCCTGTCGAGGACAGCCTTTTGCAAATAAACTCTAATGTATTACACTTACATAGTTTTAGTCAGGGTTGCCAGATCTTCAATATTTTTAATTCGTTTAGATGGTCTTTTGTTAACCTATCCAACGATACAAATAAATGAGATGCGGTTTCAAAAGTTTATAAATATCACTTGAGTATTACCATAACCTGAGACAAGGTTGCCAGATCTTCAATATTTTTAACTTGTTTGAAAGGTCTTTTGATAACCTATCAAAATATAGGTCGGATAATTCAAGACAGATAAGTTAGATTCGGCTTCAAAAAAGTATATAAATATCACTTAAGTGGTCAAAACTTGAGACAGGGTTGCCAGATCTTCAATATGATGGACTTGGCAACCAAGTACCAAGGCAAAATACACCAAGATGGGTTGGTAACCCCTGCTGTAGTTCAACGGAAAATAATTGCTTCTTTATAAATTGATGAATTCTAATGGAGAATATGATTCATCATTGTCAATACTGAACTAACATTTTAAAAAGCTCCATGAGCATAACCTTTGTGTGAGATTTAGCGCTATTTGAAAAGATAGTGATCAGCTGTTGAATTGCATTCATTGAATAGAGAGATAGATGGATGCATAATTGAAGACACGAGCACCGAGTACGTATGAAATTGTGAGAAATTATGCATGCTCCATTGCAAGCAGAATGCGGATTTAAGGAAGGGGTAGTTATGCATTACCAATGAAATCAATAATAGGATTATTAGATAATAACTAAATCTTATTTCTGTGAAGCCTTGATTATAACTGGCAATGCTTTTGTGCTTGGTAGATTTATAAGGTAGAATTAATTTATTGAAAAATCTCTTTTAAACGCTACATCGTCATGAAAAATCATATCAGCAATTTAATGGAGCACAGCAACCAAGGAAGTTGCTGTCTTCTTATTCCAACATCGTCAACAAATAGACCCAATCTGATGGTAAAAATAGTCAAATTTTAATATAAAAAATTATGTAGACAGTTCTTTAGGAGATGGATCAAACATTATATCGATTGTTGCCATAATTTTAGAGATACTAAAATGTCTGTAACAAATATCTTGGCGAAAAAAGCTCTGGTTGATGTGCACCGTTAAGCTTAATTTTAGGAACCAATTAACGCAAAGACGCGGTGTAGTCTACGGTTGTGATAAGATCATAGTAATATTACAACTCAAAATGAGGACAGATTTGATGTCAGGAAAAACGTGTTATTTTCAAAAATGAAAAATTGTCTAAAAAGTCTCTCTTAAAGGGAGAGTGCATGGCCCGGGAGCGCTTTTTTGCTCATCATGGCAGTGCTGCCAGTAAATCAAGTTTGATTTTTATTAACTCAAATTAATTTTGAGATTTTTTTATGTCGATTGATCTCAAATTTTGTGAAGAGTCTATGTTGATCATTTTCATGACCAGATGGCCACTTGTCCACTCCGGAACCGGTTCCGTCGGATTCCGTGAATCCGGGTGCGGTCATTTGGTGGATTGTTTCGATCCCAATCATGTTACATAATAAATTCCATGAAATTTGTAAGGAATTATTTTTGACCACATTCATAACCAGGTGGCCACTTGTCCACTCCGGAACCGGTTCCGTCGAAATCCGTGAATCCGGGTGCGGTCATTTGGTGGATTGTTTCGATCTTAATCATGTAACATGGATTAGTTTTGCGAAAACTTTAAACCTTTTCGAGAAATTTGAATTTTAGTAAAAAGTTCCCGTTAATGTTTAACTGCATTTTAAACGTAAATTGACCCAACACTGTATAAAAATAGATTCAAGCTTCTTTTTTAAAATTGTACGACATGTTGTCAAATTTCATTTGATGTGTTGTCTCTTTTTCAAACATCTTTGTATTATTTTCAATTTACACAGAACTACGGTAGCAACTATACGATGCATGTTATCCGAATGTTTGTTTATAAGCTCGGCGTCTTGTTCAATTTCGCCCCATATAAGATATTCATACTTAATTGGTGGCTAATTTATTTGCTTAAACTTTGATAGTGGTGGTAGTACGTTTACTTACATTACGAGCGTGCTAAGACTTCGCGACACTGTATAGCTACTCTGTTGGGCAACAACTTTCGTCTGAGCTATCTGGTTTTGTGGCCGCTGTCCGGCTTCATAGACGGTTATGTCGCTTTATTATCAATCGTGGCAGTGTGGTTGTGAAAGAATACATTTGTTCGACCAAAACACACAAACGCGGCACAGCGCACGGTAATTAAGAGGCAGTATTTGTAGATTCTGCTCGGTTTGTTCTAGAGGTCGTATCGAGGTGCTCCGATTTGGATGAAACTTTCAGGGTTTGTTTGTCTATACATGAGATGAACTCATGTCAAATATGAGCCCTCTACGACAAAGGGAAGTGGGTTAAAACGGGCATTGAAGTTTGAGGTCCAAAACACATGAAAAATCTTAAAATTGCTCGCATTTCCGTAAAACTTCATCAATTTCAACTCTCTTAGATGCATTCGAATGGTCTTTTGAAGCCCTTCAAAATGTGCTATAGACATCCAGAATTGGTTTGACTTTTTCTCATAGCTTTTGCAAATTACTGTTAAAAATTGATTTTTTTTAAAACCTTAATAACTTTTTGCAACAGCCTCCAACACCCATACTCCCATAGGTCAAAAGTTAGGGAATTTCATGGACTATAAGCCTATGGTATTAACTTTTTGTGGCCAATCGCAGTTTTTCTCATAGTTTTTCGATTTTTCTAGAACAAACATTTTACAACGTTAGTTTTTGCCCTGTAGGCTGCCATAGTGACACTTTTTGGTCTCAATTTTGTCATATTCGGAATCCTCAGACAATTTCACGTAAGTTAGAAGTATTGGAGTTGTAATTTTGATTTAAAAATAATTAAATAAAACATTTTTGAAAAAAGAAATAGATCTTATTTACCCTATGATCAATACGTCAAATGCTGTATCAAGTAGGCGAAATGCTGTTTTACCCCCAATCCAACAAATTGTTAAAAAATATTTTAATTAATTCTAAATGGCATTTTTTCCAATCAAATTCAAAATTCCAACACCTCAATCTAATGTAAAATTTTCTGAGGATTCCGAATATGACAAAATTGAGACCAAAAAGTGTCACTATGGCAGCCTACAGGGCAAAAACTAACGTTGTAAAATGTTTGTTCTAGAAAAATCGAAAAACTATGAGAAAAACTGCGATTGGCCAAAAAGTTAATACCGTAGGCTTATAGTCCATGAAATTCCCTAACTTTTGACCTATGGGAGTATGGGTGTTGGAGGCTGTTGCAAAAAGTTATTAAGGTTTTAAAAAAATCCATTTTTAACAGTAATTTGCAAAAGCTATGAGAAAAAGTCAAACCAATTCTGGATGTCTATAGCACATTTTGAAGGGCTTCAAAAGACCATTCGAATGCATCTAAGAGAGTTGAAATTGATGAAGTTTTACGGAAATGCGAGCAATTTTAAGATTTTTCATGTGTTTTGGACCTCAAACTTCAATGCCCGTTTTAACCCACTTCCCTTTGTCGTAGAGGGCTCATATTTGACATGAGTTCATCTCATGTATAGACAAACAAACCCTGAAAGTTTCATCCAAATCGGAGCACCTCGATACGACCTGTTTCACATCGGTGAAAAACTCGCTCTTAAGTGTTGAAAGGCACAGAGTTGAAGTGTAAACATGGGACATTAGGGTGTAATATGGTTGTATGGAAAAAAATAAAGTTGTCCAAATTTAGCGAGCACAGCAATTTTTCAGTTCCTTTTGGGGTCCTAAACAACTCCCCAATGTTTGGGAATGATTGGTTTAGTCCTCGCTTTGCGCAAAGCGGTTCAATTTTCCATATAAATTTGTATGGGAAAAACCATTTTTTTGGATTTTGATATTTATAAAATCTACGTTTTACGCTGTACTAAAACCGGATTCATATTCGGATGCTCTGGAATGTGCTCTACAACTTTCCCGAAGAGAGTATGGTGCTATCTTCCTCCTATAAAAAGATACAGCGTCCTCAAAACTCGTCTAAAACGTGTTTTTTGCTCGAAAATCACGTTTTAGGCGAGTTTTGAGGACGCTGTAGCTTCTTTCAGGGACAAGCTAGCACCATACTCTCTTCGGGAAAGTTGGAAACGTGAAACGTGGATTTTATAAGTATCAAAATAAAAAAAAATGGTTTTTCCCATACAAATTTATATGGAAAATTGAACCGCTTTGCGCAAAGCGAGGACTAAACCAATCATTCCCAAACTTTGGGGAGTTGTTTAGGACCCCAAAAGGAACTGGAAAATTGCTGTGCTGGAAAATCGATTTTGATATTACACCCTAATGGGACATGGTTGCCAATTATCACCGTGATAACGATGGTGTGGTGAGGTTGCATGGCGTGGTACATGACGAAACATCTTTTTTTTATGTGGTATTTTTGGTAATATCGCCATTTTTTTTTGATCAAAAAATCATATTTTTTGAAAACTTTGTAACTTTATTTTTTATGCAAAATTGATTTGAAATCAAAAAGTAATTTTCAAAAAATTTGGAAAAGTGCACTAGAATATTTGTTTTGAAAAGTCTAGAATTTTTTCTATAATTTTATCCAAGGAACATTCAAATGTCGATATCTTGCAGCAATGCACAATGGTCCGAAATTTAATTATTCTGTTGATTCTTGAAATATTTCAGTTAAAACTTGTTTCTTCTTTTACAGTATTTTTGGGCCCTTCTAGACAGTTTTAGAGCATGTCAAAACGAACATTTTTATTCTTGAAAAACGAATTTTGGTCCATTATATCAAACGTTATGGCCAAAAAACTAGTTAAAAATGCTCATTTTCAAATTGAGATTGAATTAGTTAAACAGAAAAGACTTTCGAGATATTTTCAGCAAATGTACTCTAGAATGTGTACTTTCAGATGCTTTAAAGAGCGAGGTCAAACTTCACCACCTTTACAAGTTATTCACATTTCAAAATGGCGTCTTCTTCGTCGTATTTTGGCTATAACTTTCGTTTAAAAGGTCAGATTTTCGCTCTCTTGGAAGATAAATGTGTGTTTTGATTAGCTCTGCAAATGTCTAGAAGACACCACACAGAAAAAAAAATGATGGTAATATTCATCAGGAAATGGTGACAGATTTTGTGGCAAAATAAATGATAAATTTTACCCCAGAAAATGATGAATTTTCATCAGTTTTTGAAGAATATTCATCAGGTTCACATTTTTACACATTTTTTATGTAATATTACACAAATAAAGAGGTAATATTCAACCTACCAAATTTTCAACATTCCAAAATTCAACTTTTTTTTCTGTGCAACTCGCTACGACATAAGCCTGAGTTGATAAATTCAAAAACTCATTTTTTCATGAACACCTGAACCTAAATTACAAAAATAGCTCTAAAAACTTCCCGTTTGAAGATAGAGCTTTGTGCTCTTGAGCAAAGTTGCTCAGAATGGTGTTCCCTACAATTTTTCTGAAGACAGCGAAGCGCTATCTCGTCATCCAATCAATTCTGAACCACCCTAAAATTTGGACCACTCTATTGTTCATCATACCAAAAAATGCCCCTATTGACCCTGATTCAAAATTTAAAAAAAAAATTAATCCAGGCCAAACATGCTAAATATGATTATCAATGCAGAAAAATGCATTTTAGATTGTTTTCAGTTGATTTGACTTCTAATTTCATTAAAAATTTTAAGTTTTTTAAAAAAAAATTTTTTTGCTCCCTGATTTTTCGGACCAATTTTGAAAGGGGGGGAGGGTGACATATACTTAGAAAAATATTTGCAACGGCCTAAACTCTTAAAAATAACACCACAAGGTTAGAAAAACACGCAATTTTAAAATGAAAATTTTGTTTTAACTGAAAAATGACCCTTCTGGGTAAATGTAGATTTGAAAAGTACATTAAATTTCCCTTAAAATGAAATGTTCAAAAAAAAAAATGTACAGTTGAGTAACGCAAAACGGCAGAGTTTTTAAAACTTTAAAAGTGTTTTTTCGATAAAAAATACGTTTTCTTCTGAATTTTGAGTACGACACCAAATTTCCATCTAATCACCGTTTCAGGCTTCAAATGATTGAAAAATATGTCTTTTTCCGAATATTCAAAAACCACCCCTCCGTCATGAGATATCGAAAAACGGATCTCGGAATCGTGATCAGAGACTAAAGTTACCCCTTAGGACAAAGTTTAACGCAAATGGAAGAAGGGTCGGGGCAACTGCTGTGTGAGCTGGCGGGGAATGACCCATTAATTTAATAAATTTCTGAATTTTGAAAGTAAAAACTTTTTTCTTATTTAGTAGTTGTACTAGATTTTACCGTACATTATCAAGTTCATCTAAACAATTGTAGAGCTTGTCAATATTGTCATCAATTGTTGTTATCAAATTGAACATATTTGTCAAAATGTTTTGGGCAAAAAAACAATTAAAAAAGCTCATTTTGAAATAAAAATAAAATGAGTTGAACAAAGAAGATTTCTGAGATAATTTCAGCTAATGTACCACCTTATTTAGTCAATAAACTTCAAAATTGTGATTTTTTCGTCGTATGTTGGCTATAACTTTCTTTTAAAGAGACAAATTTCATGAAAGTTTGTCAAACATGCCAAATGTCTAGCTCTTGATTTGTTCGAGATATACGCCATTTTAGCAAAAAAATGTCGAATAAAGCATTTTTTGGTGATAACTCAAGAGATTAGCATTTTAGCGGGCTACTAAGTTCTGAAGAGTTGTTAATTATATAAAATTACACATTTTTGCCGAAGACAGCACAATGTTTTGAGAATTCATTGAAAAGTTATACCTATTTTTAGGTGATTTTGAAAATATGTTCAAGCTGCCATGTTTTCAAAATGGCACATTTTAGCGCGAAACCATAAAAAGCATCTGAAAGTACACACTTTCAACTACATTACCTGAGTTGACACAATTTGAATGAAGCAGAGGTTTCACAATTCTAAGAGCTTCTCCACCTTGCCAATTCTATTCGGGTTTCTAGTTAAGGGCACCATTACTTTCGGTCACTTCCAAGGCTTCCTCAATGATTCACTTTCACCATTCACACTTTCTGGCCTCACTTCTCATTTAGCAACATTCCAAGGCAGCAGCCGGCCTCGCACTTCACATCTCCAGCACACAACGGCGACGCGGCCCCAGTGTTTGAAGTCCGTCCGGTATCAACAGCTTGCGCGTCGTCGTGTTCTTTTTGCCTGCAATACCCCGCCACGATCAGACGTGTGTACCGACTACTACGACGACGCCGATTTCGCGCGAACTCGCGCGCCTACCTTCGACTGTATTAGTACCGCACCGTCGCCGCGACGTACAACGTGCTTTTGACGTTCCGCTTTGCGCGCGTCGTTCGTAATCAAATTGAAAACGTAAACAAAAACAAGTTTTACCGCAGCTTGCGCGGTGCTACGCGCGGGGCCACGTGTTTGCAATCGGAGCTTGTCGCTTGTGTTGGTGTGAGCACGAAGTGGAGCCGCTGGGAACAAATTTTGGGGAACGCGGCACACATGCGCAGAGCTGGGCAAAAATCGGGGGCTTCTTGACGTTCGACAGCTCGGCACTGGGTCCGGTTGCAGTCTGGTCAAATCGGTGCTCGACGTCGGACGTGGTTTTGACATTTCTCTCTCGGTGGCGACGGTAGCCTACTAGATCTCAGTGTGTGTGTTGAAAGGGCTCCTGGAGCAGTAGCTGTTGCCCCCCCGGGGGAGCCAAAGGGAGTCGGAGTCCCAGTTCTTTGTGGTGGGTCGTGGACGGCCCGGGGTTTTTGCGGCCGTGTGGACCCGTCACGGGGGTCAGTGCTGGGCGAAAACGGAGTCATTTGGGACGCTTTCCGGAGTGATTAGGCGGGTTTGGAGCAAGTTTTCGAAGTTTGTCTGGTCTGGGGGGGTGGGAAATTTTTGCACTGCGGAGAAGGAGGGTCAAGTGGGGTTGTGTTGTGTTTTGCTGCTGCTGTGTACTTCCTAGAGTGTGTCTGGCTTTCTGTTGATCGCCAACTACTTGAGTGCGCGTGTGTGTGTGTTGGTACTAGCTTAAGTCTGGCTGTGTTGTTACTGCTGCTGCTGTAGTGTGATATCGTTGGAGAAAAGGGAAAGAAAATCCAAAAGAAAGAGCAAATGTGTGTAAATGTTTGATTAATGCTGGTGCTTGGAAAAAATCGCCGATTGAAAGCCAATCTCGGCGGTGGGTGGTACGAATCTCCTCCCGAAGAGTAAAATTACTGCTATTTTACGACCAGCTCATAAAATGCGCTGATCCAGAGTACGTGCGTGTGTGTGTTTGTTCCCACTAGGGCAAGGGCAGACCCGGAAAAACCACCCACGAAAGTGGGTGGCGGAAAAATCATTTCCCTTATGCAAATTATGCTCGCGCTAAACATGTGATCACACACCAACAAAAAAAGGAGAAAAAGAGAAGAGAAAAAAGCATTTCGTTGGTGTCTGCGTGTGTGTGTTCGCGTCAATAAAAAAAGGAAGAATCACTGAATGGCAAGTTCGTGAGCGGAGTTTGGAAGCTTTTTTTTGCCGTGCGTGCCCACCCCACCTTCCGGAACCAGCACCCAGGCAGTACCTTTGGGAAATGGATAGACCTCTGCTGCCGTTGCTGTAATCATGATGCATGTAAGTACCGACACTCTCGCTGACACATCGCCCTGGCTGTTTTGTACCTCAGTAGAGAACTTTGCCTTTAAAAATTGTTCTGTTCCAGTTCAGAGCACAATTTTGCCGCCACGCGGAACATTGCTTTCATGTGTTTTTGATGTCCGGCAGATTTTTTTTGTTCGTTTGTTGTTTTGTGATATTCTAGGATTTTCGTTTTCAGTTTTGTTGTGCAGTTTTGCATGTGATTTTGAGCTCACCTGTTTTCATTTTAGCAAGCCTTAAATAAAACATATTTTTGGTTTTTTCGACTGTTTTCCCGGGCAGACGGTTATAACTAAATTCATGCCATTTCGATAACAAATACTGTTAAAATAACAGAAAATGTTATGGAATCTTCTTGAAAAGTCCATTTTTGCATAAAGGTTTAATAACATTTTATGTTATCATAACAAAATTTGTTATTGGTCTAATATCGGTTAAATCCAAAACAACTCGGGAATAACATTTTTTGTTATGGAAGAATACGTCAAACTGTTATTGGGATGATCGGATTAGTTGTTAAAATAACAAAAAAGAATAACAAAGATTTGTTCGAACAATCAAATGACAAAAAAAAAATCATAATGAAAAATAACAAATTTTGTTATAAATAACATAAAATGTTATTGGCCTGGTATTTTCAAATATCAAAAAATGTTATTCCCAAGTTTTTTCTGCTCGGATTAGAGTGAATTTATTTCATATACATAAATATTTACTCAACTCTAGTTTGTTTACATTTCAAAACGCACCTTCCACCAAAATGTACTTTCGCTCTGAAAGCAGGGGGTATGAGATTATTTGGTTACAGTATTTGTGAATGACCCCCGGAAAAATCTAGAAAAAAATCTGGCACGTGAAATTGTTTTTTTTTTAGTTTTTATTGATTCAGACTTTCATTGTAGCGAGTTGGTGTCTTCTCAACATATGTAAAGCTTTTCAATAAGGACAGTTCTATTTAAAAATAATAAAAAAAATCCTATTTTAAGAGCGAGTCCACGAACAGGGCATACCCTTTTGTATGGGACGTCGTTTGGACCTCATCAATCTGCCTGAAATTTTCAGGGGTTGTTTGTACATATAAAACTAGCATCTGGCCAAAATATGAGCACTCTAGGTCAACGGGAAGTGGGGCAAATTGGGACACAAAGTTTGAAGGTTCAAAAATGTCAAAAATCTTAAGAAGGCTATAACTTAAGCAAAGTTCAATTTAATTTCAAAATTGAAAATGCATCTTAAAGGGCCTTAAAAACGCAATAAAATGCAGGGAGAAGCATCCCAATTGGTTTAATCTAAATTGAGTTATGGGCATTTTAGTGAATCAAATAGCATAATTTTCAAACTCAAATTAAGAAGTGTTCCATCTAGATATCAACTAGGCTCGACCTGCAGCTTGTAGGGGACATCTGAGACTACCATCTGAGACCGAGAACGCTTTGGGTAAGGCAGTTTAACATATAAAATAGACAGTTTTACTTTAAGTGAATTTTTTGGTTGTAACTTTTTGCTCGGGGACCCCTTAGATCCCATTTTCTGGTGATAATTTTATCATATTCGTGTTTCTGAGACAATTTCACAATAGAAACATGCATAAAAATGTTTATTTTCATCCATTTTAACCCTTTAAAAATGAAAGTAAAAAAATAAATAAAGAAGCTGCTATTTTTCAGGTGTCATCTAATATCCTTAGAAACGAACTTGATTTTCAAATAAATTTGAATCGATTTAACCAATTGGGATGCTTCTCCCTGCATTTTATTGCGTTTATGAGGGCCTTTTAGATGCATTTTCAATTTTGAAATGAAAATATCTTAAAAAATTGTGAACTCAACTTCGTTCTTAGAAGCGTTTGGAAGTTAACAACTGAACATATTACGGACGTCTTTTTGTTAAACTCTTTCAATTATCATAATCCATTATTTTTCAATAGAAAGCTAATTTTGTCGGGCTGTACAATACGTTCCTCAGTCAGAAAATCTCCTAATGACATATTTCCTAGGGGTGCGCAATTGAAAAAAAAAAAAACAAAAAATAATTGCATGAGTTTTTTTTCAAGTATGACTTATTCTTCAGATTATTCAGAATATGATTTTATTCCATTCTGGCAGTTTTTACATTCTGTTCAACTTGACCAGTTCTTTAAAAATTAGTTGGTTTCTCAACAAAATAAAAAAATCATGATTTCTACAGTTTTTGCAATCTTTCAAACATGAACAGTTCATTTGAAAATTTAAAAATGAATAAATAAAATAAATTGTAAAAAGGAACTTACGCTCTGGCTGCCGACGACTCCAATGGTAAAACTGCTGCTGCTGATCCCGGACGACTGCTGGAGGACTGATGGCCGCTGGAGACTGCTCGTTCCAATGCGAGGATGAGGAGTTCTCAATTAACTGATGATTTGGAGTGATCTCCGAACTTAACTTTGTTTGAGAAATTTTTACAATTTTTTTGTTGCATTATTGAGGTATATAATTTAAAACTAATCCTTGTTGTTAGGTAGAACGAGATAGGTAACAGAATCTCGTTGTATCTCTCTTTCACTTACTACCTGGACATGCACAGTCGTTCTTCGTACTTATGGGTGATACGGATACTAGTAATTTGTTCTTATATTAATTCTTATAAGTCCCATTGAGCTATGGGAAATTTACAAGTCCTAATTCTAATGTTATTATTTTCAAGTAAGAACACATAACATTTGTATACAAAAAGTGGTCAATTTCTGTTAATTTCTTATCTGATTTGCTACCACATTTTGAGTGAAAAAAAGTAAAACAACTATCGTTTCGCGAAGTAACATAAATAATAAAACAATTGTGGTTTGGTTGAGCGTTTTAGCAGAATGCATTACTATGAATACAAAGAGACGAGTTGTTCCTTTTAATTCCGCTATATATTTTTAATATCTTGACAGATACGTATTTCGTCTACTACTTGCAGACTTCATCAGTGTTCTGTTCTCGACTATTTGAAAACAAAGTCGAGAACAGAACACTGATGAAGTCTGCAAGTAGTAGACGAAATACGTATATGTCAAGATATTAAAAAATATATAGCGGAATTAAAAGGAACAACTCGTCTCTTTGTATTCATAGTAATAAAACAAAAAATAATTTTTAAATTATAAAATGAACTGGTCATGTTGAAAAGATACCAAAAACTGTTGAAATCATTTTTTTTTATTTTATTGAGTTGGACAGAATGTAAAAACTCCCAGAATGGAATAAAATTATCTTCTAAATAATCTGTAGAATTAGTCATGTTTAAAAAAAAAACTCATGCATCTATTTTTTGATTTTTATTAACCCGGGCATGGTCTTCGGGTCTATAGGACCCAGTAGCACTATAAAAGTAATTGTAACTTTTGACCAAAAACACCTAGAGATCTGAAATTTTGTGACTTTGTGTATCTTACTAAGACACACATTCTGGCCAAAAATGAACTTCCGGTGGCCACCGGAAGTGCCCACCAAAAAAAAACTGACACCAATGGTATTCCGGGTCTATAGGACCCAGAAATGTTTTCAGCTGCCAAAATTCGAGATTATAACCGATTTTGGATGTCTTGACCGCAAATGAAAGGCTAGGATGTCTACTTTCTGAATCCGACCGGCAGAACCGGGTTTGGACACCGTGGCCACCGGGAACCTGCTATAACCGAAAAAGTCCTTTTGAGGCCCCTACTTGAGGACCTGTATCTCCGAAACGATTGCACATAGTAGGTTGCTTCCGGTTGCATTCGACAGATAATAACCTGAATTTTAAGCCCCAGAAAAAATAATTGGTCCATAGTGGCCACCGGTTCCGGTAACCCGGAACTTCCGGAAAACTTGATTTTTACAGTTTTTGACATAAAACCGACACACAGACCAGTATTTTGAAACCGATTATTTTGTAAATCATTGCAGAAGGATACTATATACCACCCCTGACTGTTTGGTATCGGTTCTGGCCAACTGTGGCCAATCCGGAACCGGTTCCAGGGTACCACTAAAACGGTTCCAATAATTGTCACGCTAGAAACCCGTCATGTTGCATATCAAACTTCATGAAATTGCATGTTATGACCATTTGAGGTCATGCCGATGTCCTCTGACCCATCCTGGTCACTCCGGAACCGGTTACCGGTGGCCACTGGGGGACACTATCGGAATATGCAATGAACCCTATCATCCGACGTATCAAACTTCATGAAATTGAACATTCTTACCATCTGAGGTCATGCTAACGTCCTTTGAACTTATCTGGTCACTCCAGAATCGGTTACCGTTGGCCACTTGGTGACACTCTCTGAGTATGTAGTAAACCCTATCATCCGACGTATCAAACTTCATGAAATTGAATGTTATGACCATCTGAGGTCATGCTAACGTTCTTTGAACTTTTCTGGTCACTTCGGAATCGGTTTCCGATGGCCACTTGGGGACACTTGTGGAATATGCGAGAAACCCTATCATCCGAAATATCAAACTTCATAGAATTGAAAATTATTACTATCCAAGGTTATGCCGACTTCAACTAACCTTACCTGATCAATCTGGAACCGGTTACCTATGGCCACTGAGGGCCACTCCGGGACCGGTTACCAGTGGCTTTTGGGGAACATTATCGTAATATGCAATTACGGCATATCGAACAACATGAAATTGAACAATATTACATCTAAGGTAATTACGCTAACATCCCCTAACTCTATCAGGCTTTTGGAATCGGTTACCGATGGCAACTGGTGTACACTTGTGGAATATGCGGAATAGAAACCCTATTGTCCGACATATCAAACTTCATGAGGCCGTCTTTCTCTCAAACCGAGTGTTGCCGAGATTTGGGTGCAGAAACTCTTTCATCTAACCTTTGATTTTGATATTTTAGAAATTATAGACACGCAAAAATCGGTATTTTCTCGGATAGCTAAGCTGCACTATTGGCGTTCAAATCCTCTAAATGCGAATCCAAACATGTTTGGAACTTGCTACTCGGCATGTTGTTTTGGGTACCAGGATACTGATATTGATATTGATAGACAGATTAAAAACTATAGTAATGAGAAAATAGTGAAAGATTTCGTGTCAAAAATATGTGTAATATTACATCAGGAATTGGTGATTTTCCATCAGTTTCTGGTGAATTTTCATTAGGGTAACATTTTTACACATTTTTTAGGTAAAATTACTCAAAAAAGTGGTTATCCAAATTTTCAACATTCCAAAATTCACATATTTTTTGCTGTGCGATATAGAAGGATACAGATGTTGGCATAACCTGGGATAGTAATAATTTTCAATTCTATGAAGTTTGATATGTCGGATGTTAGGGTTCTAGCATATTCCACAAGTGTCCCCAAGTGCATGACCTCAGATGGTAAGAATGTTCAATTTCATGAAGTTTGATAAGTCGGATGACAGGGTTCATTGCATATTCCACAAGTGTCCCCCAGTGGCCACCGGTAACCGGTTCCGGAGTGACCAGGATGTGTCAGAGGACATCGGCATGACCTCAAATGGTCATAACTTTCAATTTCGTGAAGTTTGATACGTCGGATGATAGGGTTCATTGCATATTACGATAGTGTCCCCCAGTGGCCACCGGTAACCGGTTCCGGAGTGACCAGGATGGGTCAGAGGACATCGGCATGACCTCAGATGGTCATAACATGCAATTTCATGAAGTTTGATACGTCGGATGATAGGGTTCATTGCATATTCCGATAGTGTCCCCCAGTGGCCACCGGTAACCGGTTCCGGAGTGACCAGGATGGGTCAGAGGACATCGGCATGACCTTAAATGGTCATAAATTTCAATTTCATGAAGTTTGATACGTCGGATGACAAGGTTCATTGCATATTCCACAAGTGTCCCCCAGTGGCCACCGGTAACCGGTTCCGGAGTGACCAGGATGGGTCAGAGGACATCGGCATGACCTCAGATGGTCATAACTTTCAATTTCATGAAGTTTGATATGTCGGATGATAGGGTTCATTGCATATTCCGATAGTGTCCCCCAGTGGCCACCGGTAACCGGTTCTGGAGTGACCAGGATGGGTCAGAGGACATCGGCATGACCTCAGATGGTCATAACTTTCAATTTCATTAAGTTTGATATGTCGGATGATAGGGTTCATTGCATATTCCGATAGTGTCCCCCAGTGGCCACCGGTAACCGGTTCCGGAGTGACCAGGATGGGTCAGAGGACATCGGCATGACCTCAAATGGTCATAACATGCAATTTCATGAAGTTTGATATGCAACATGACGGGTTTCTAGCGTGACAATTATTGGAACCGTTTTAGTGGTACCCTGGAACCGGTTCCGGATTGGCCACAGTTGGCCAGAACCGATACCAAACAGTCAGGGGTGGTATATAGTATCCTTCTGCAATGATTTACAAAATAATCGGTTTCAAAATACTGGTCTGTGTGTCGGTTTTATGTCAAAACTGTAAAAATCAAGTTTTCCGGAAGTTCCGGGTTACCGGAACCGGTGGCCACTATGGACCAATTATTTTTTCTGGGGCTTAAAATTCAGGTTATTATCTGTCGAATGCAACCGGAAGCAACCTACTATGTGCAATCGTTTCGGAGATACAGGTCCTCAAAGTAGGGGCCTCAAAAAGGACTTTTTTCGGTTATAGCAGGTTCCCGGTGGCCACGGTGTCCAAACCCGGTTCTGCCGGTCGGATTCAGAAAGTAGACATCCTAGCCTTTCATTTGCGGTCAAGACATCCAAAATCGGTTATAATCTCGAATTTTGGCAGCTGAAAACATTTCTGGGTCCTATAGACCCGGAATACCATTCGTGTATCTAGAAAACGAAGACCATGGCCAGGTTAATTGCGGGGAATAGGGAATGTGTCATTACACCCAACCGGCGGTCGCATGATTGTGATACATGGCGGCATGAAAGTATATCAGAATCTGCATGAAATCTGTCCTCATGCATTTTTTGCGTTATAGGGGTATGACATTTTTGCCCGTTACCGACAATTATCGACATTACCGACGGCAGATTGATTGTATTGCAGAAAAAAAAATCTTAACAGAACGAGGATTGAACCGTCAACTTCTAGGTTGCTGATCCGACACGCTACCACCGCGCCATGGACGCTTGATGAATTGTGAGGGACAGAGTGCGATCATAATGTTCTCTCTGGAGTGTTGCTCGGGGACGCACCTGCATTATATGTGTTGGTGAGAACTGCAGATCGCTGACGTGTTTACACGCGGGCAAAAATGATCTACGGGCTTACTGCAAAAAATGTAATAAAATATAACATTTTCTGCAGCAAATCCACTGTTGCAGATTTTGAGATATATTTTCCCTTTGGGTGTAGGAGATAAATAAATAAATAAACAAATAATTTTGATAATTTCTGGGAGTTTTTTAATGTTCTTTCAAACATGAGCCAGGTTTAGAAAATCTGATGTTATAAAAATAAACGATAAGTTTTTTTTTCTAAACTAAAATAAAAATGATCAACCTACTTAATATCATTATTATTATTATAATTTTTAATTATCCAACAAACGATTGATCGGATTATCGATTCGGATATTGCTTTTATCAAAGTGTCTGTAGTCCGATCCAAAGAAAGAGTATAAATAACACTTAAGTGCTCATAACTTTTGATAGGTTATCAGATCTTCGATGTTTCAGGTTTTCTTACAAAAACTACGATCTTCCGGACTTTCTTCAAAATGGTTTTTTAAGCATAACTTTTGAAGTACTTTACTAAACTTTCTAATTTTCAATAGGGACTTATGGGACCCCAAGACGGATCGAATGAGACCAACACGATTAAAATCGGTTCAGCCAGTGCTGAGATAATTGAGTGGGAATTTTTCGGTACACACATCCACATCCAAGCACACACACAGACATTTGTTCAGTTTTTGATTCTGAATCGTTATGGATACGTGTAGGCAGGAATAAGGCGTCAAATTAGGAAGTTAAATTTTTGAAAGATTTTATAGCCTTTCCTCAGTAAGGTGAGGAAGGCAAAAAACAGTTCTTTGAAAACAAAATGGCTTTTCAAAAAATAATTTCTTTGATTTTTTGCATTCTTTTTAACATTGACAGTTCTGTGAATAATTTTGAAAGATTAATTTACTTGTGATTGTATTGGCATTTTTGGCATTAGTAGTTTCTTGAAAAATAGCAGCTTACATTTTTTTCACATTAGGAAAGGTTCATGATAAGGATTTTTCACGCTTAAAAAATGTAATTTTCACTGTATGAAAACACAAAATTGAATGGAAATTTAACGGAGCGTTAAAAATGCTTTAAAAATATATATTTAACAATCGGAAATATCATTCATCCAAAGATTTGCAGTTTTCACATATACGATCTAGTCAAATCTTCAAATTTCGTGAGAGCTAAGAAAAAATCTAAAATATTTAATAAAAGGGCTGATTATTACGAAAAGAAAAAAATGTTTCGAGGGCTTATTCGTTTACGCTTTAGTAAACCGAGTTTGAGCCATCCATTTTCTTTTGGAATTCGACCTTTGAAATGAAATAGTACCTATCAGTCAGTAAATGTTGACCACATTTGCCCATGTTTGGCTCAAAGGCTTTAAATATCACAAAGAACAATATTCAGCTTGTGGAGCAAGTTTTCGAACAAAAGTCTCATATTGTGAGCACCCTAATGCAATTCATAGCAAAAATAAACAGTATTCAGCAGTCCAACAAAATTTCAATGATAATTTTTGAACCTTTTTTTAAGTGTTCGAAATAAAACTATTTAACATTTCATACCTGGAAATTGTTGTCATCAATCAAATATTTTTTCACGTTAAAAAAAATTTTAATGTATAAATACCTTTTAATATTATTGAAGCAAGGAAGGAATGTTTAACTGGTGATGCGCGCTTGCCAGATAGATTTATTTAGCGTTATTGTTTTGTGTGCAGATATAATCGGATGTATGCTAAATATGAGACGTAAGGAAACCTGGGGACGGAAAGACTTCTTAGTTTTTTTGTTTGAAAATAATTCGTTTCTTTTATTATTTTTGGATCAGAAATGGAGTTTTTGTTTATTCGAAGTGTAACTAAATAAATAATAAATTCAGTTTTCAAAACATGCTAGGCACTCCAATTTGCCTTACGGTAAAGTAGCAGAATCGCTTTCATGTGCTCTAAATTGATTTCGGTAGCTGCTATTAGCGGGTTGAGAGCTAATTAAATTGGCAGACAATCCACCACAGACGGCTGCGTTTGATGGATTTCCATAATCGCAGAGGATTTAATTAAAATGTGGAGTTTTGAACAAATATAATTTTTTTTGTTGTATTTTTGTTAGCTTTTTTAAATTGTGCAAATCAAAAGCTTAAAGATAATTTACTCTTTCTTAAAAACCAAAGATGTTTTCTTTAAAACAGACTCTGCTCAATCCAACCTATTGTCAATCCATCGAGTTTTAATCAATCAAGTTAAAAGCTGCTAATAGCTAGTCTTGCCCCCAAGGAACCGCCAAACATGGGATGATGATGCCCGGAGACTCACTTCGCAATCAAGCTTTCAAATTGACTTTCAGCTGCTTTTAGAGCCCTTTTATGAAGCGTCGCGACCTTTGTTAGTTATTTCCCCTGGAGCAATTTTGGGGCGCTTTTTGAAATTATGCCGAAAAGTTATTGTTTTCTTCGGCTTTTGAAGAGCTGAAAAGTTTGAATTTTTAATGCATTTGATTAGTTTGAAACCGGATTTATTGTTAAAAATTTATAAAATTCAAATAAAACGTTCAATTTTAAAGTCTGTTCGCCTTCAATCGTCTGGCAGCCTGCATTTTTAGGCTGTCGAAAGTGCCACAACAACGGAAATTCCTTTTTCTTTTACGTTCAATCTTCTGGAAGTTAATTTATTCCGTCGGATGAAACACAAAACTAGGGTGCCGACCCAGCTAGGAAACTCTGCTTAAATGTTTAATCTCCTGAACCCAAAAAAAAAAGAGAAATGTTTCGCAAATATATTCCTGATTCTCACGACATCACCCAAACGAGAGCCCGGGAAAAGTGCCTCTTGAGAAGAGCCAGCAAAACAAAAAGCTCAAATTTTCATCATCTCTGGGGCACTTTTCACCATTTCCCCTCTCCCACTTGTGTTGGCGAGTGAATGTGTGTAAGGGACAGAGGATGTCCTGCAGCCAACCCGGCAGGATGGTCGTCTGGGACCAGGACTGCAGAGACCAGGCGCATTCCTTGGCGTGCCAACGAGCATTTTATATTCCTTGGCGAGCGGTGAAAAAGCCGTCAGATAGCGATAAAAATGGTTCATGATTTTTTCACCATTTTCACGTGTGTTGCTTAAAGAAGTAGAAAGTCAAGCAGAGATATTCCTTGATTAGAAAATAAGAGATCTCGACAAAACATATTAACTTTTTACACAAATGTTTTTAATAAATTATCTGTATTGTTTCGACAATTCCTAAATTTTGACAAGGCAATAATCTTATTTTTCTTCTTGTTGCATTTACATGTAAAGACATATATTGTAGAATTTTTTTTCTGACTTTTGCAAGTTCTCAAATTATAATTATTATTAATATTATTAATCAAATTAATCTTGTAGATCCAAAAAAATGTTTTGACTGCAGTTTAAACTGTAAAATCAAATTTGCATTCGAGAAGAACTTAACAGAAAATTTAATAAAGTACACAGTTTTCAAAATTTAAGTTTGATTTTAACTAAAAAATTGCAGAATCAAGATTTGTGTTTCAAATGGGCCTTATATTCATTATCATGCCCTTTGGAATTGTTAGTCATGATTCCAAAATTTTCAAAATACATTTTTTTAAAATTCAAAATGTTTAGAAATGTTTCATTTTTTAACATTGAAAATTGGACCATAAGTTGCCAAGATATTTGTATTAGCAAATAGAGGGCTATTTTGATGCAACTTAAAAAAAACTAAGGGGTCCAATTTTCCATACATCTTGAACGAAATTTTCGATAATTTTCTATACTTTTGGAAAATTATGTTATAAGAAATATTCACTGTGATAAAAAAAAATCGAAAAACTGCAATTTTTTATTGAAATCAAACTTTCAATTCAATTCAATTCGGTTTTATTAGTGAATAATCAGGATACAATAAGTTCTTTTGAGGTGCATAACAGAGTTTTGGAGTTCCTTTCAGCTGTGTGTTACACCAAATCCATTTTGGAACAATTATTACTTGTAAATAAAGGCGTCACCAAGAGTAAGAAAAAATAAGAAAAAACTTACTAAAATTGCAAGGGAAAGTGGATAGAAATAGAGAAAGCTTAAAACTAGATCACAGTTTTTTATCCTTTATAGATGTGCTTGATCATCAGCTCCCCAAGGGCCAGGAATTGCTCCGCCTTGTTCCGGCAGCTCCGAAACCGCGTCATCATCTCCCCCGCGAGAGCAAAGAACTCCGGCAGGGTGAAGAGATCTTCCCCGGTGACATCTTGCTGGGCCGTACTGCCGCTACCGGCAGCGACCACGCTGGCGAATGTACGCCCCCATCCAGGAGGGAACGCTGAGTTGTCTGCTGGTACCGTACGATGTCCAGCTGCCGGCACGGTTACGCTCGTACTTCGCTGAGGAGGGTGGGACGCTGCTGCTTTCTTCTTCCTCTTTTCCTGCTCCTCGAGGTAGTTTTTCCGTGCGCTGCATCCACGGTAGTTGCTGGTATGGTTACCTCCACAGTTTGCGCACTTGATGCGCGCCTTGGTTTGCTCTGCCTTGTCCCCCAAATCCGCCTTGCACGGCAGTGCACACGCCTCAGAGAGGTGTGATTCACCACACTTCACACAGCGGGGCGGGAGGTTGCAGTTCCGTGATCCGTGGCCGAATTTCTGGCAACGGTGGCATTGTGCTGCGTCCGACGGATTCTTTGAGTAGAACCGCCAGTCTACCCAAAACCCGTCCAACGCCTTAGTTCGCCGCAGGTCTTGAATCTTGACGGTGCCGCGGTCGAAGTACAACAGGTACAGTGTGTGTGTACCTGTGACTGTTGTTTTCCGCGAAAGGTCTTTTATGTCACGCGGTGTTATACCGGCACCGGAGTTCGGGCGGTCTTGGTACCCCTGCAAGACGACCTTAACAGCTGTCTTCTGCACGGGGTCGAATGTGAAGAACTTAAAGTTTTTACTCTTTAATTTCTCCACAACCAGGTCGAAGTTCTTAGTGTCGAATGTGTAAACTTACACTGACGACTTACCAATTTTCAGACAATACCCGAGGCCTTCCAGCAACTCGTCAATATCGTCTGCCAACGTGTCCAAAACAAAAATTGGAGGTGGTCTACGTTCCTTTGGAGGGTTTTGCGTTTTTGACGTCGACACTTTCTTCCGTGCACGTCCATCGTATTCGTCGTCGTCGGTAGTGCTGCTACCGTCGGTGTTGTTGTTGTTGTTTTCTTCGTCATCGCTCAGCATCTGGAACTCGTTCCTGATGGGGATGTTGGCGGATGTTGATGTGCCACTGGTTGTGGCACCGGAAGTACCGGAACGGGTTCGCACTGGTGATCTCGGAACATATCCGGGATGTAGTAACTTTTTGTCGATGCCGTCTGCGCCCACGCTCCCCTGCGCGATGGCGGTAGACGAACTTCGCTGGTTTTTCGAGGCCGCACTCGAACTGCCACGGCCACGGCCGGCCTTTGGTATGCTGCAGGAGCAAACTCGCGGGTTATCACGGTAGATTACGGCGGAAGATTTCGAAAAAACGATAGAGCATTGAGCACTTCACTGCTGCTTGCTCTCGTGCGTACACGGAGGTGAAATCAAACTTAAAGTGGCATATTTCGAAATTTTATCATAGTATTTGTAAGGCCATTGCAATTTTTAGTGCACCCCCCTTAAAAACGTAACAAAAAAAAATCAGAGGGGAAATAAACTATTGACTAAAATTGAAATGATCATTGAAAAAGCATTTAAAATCCATTGTTAATAATGCAAGATACGTACTTGATACGTACATTGTACAACGCTTATTTATATATTAAGTCAAATAAAGTATTTTAAATATTTTTTTTATATTTGAATTTCAGATTCAGGAAAAAAAACTATAAATTGATTGATAATTTGATTATTTCAGATAGTATCATAAGTATAAAGCATTTTTTGTAACTTTTTGCTCCAAAATTTCAAAAAATAAGCTTGATTTTTTTTATAACGCTTCATCCATAAAGTACGTCACGCTAAAATCAGCCAAAATTTACCCTCCTCCTCCCCCTGTGTCATGCTTTTCCTATACTTATAACATGCAATGTCACACTTGCTCAGACCCCCCTCCCCCCCATAGAATGTGACATACTTTATGGATGATGCCTGAATAATTTTATCTAATGCATCGGAATAAACCATAAAAAATCTGTGTTTTGAACGTAGCAATTCAGGGTTCATTTCTATAGAAAAGTGTTGTTCTGAACACTTTGAGAGCGGTGATAAATAAAATACTTTTCACCTACTGTTCAAAAGTTACAGTAATTTTAATGTAAAAATGTTAAATTTTATTACTTAGATATTTCAAAAATAGCGCAAGCTAAATTTTATGTCCCATTTTGCGTTTGAATGTCCAGATCCTGCACTACAAACACTGAAAAATCTTAGGAATATTTGAAGAGTTATAAAGTTTTCATAGAACAAAAGAATCACCTTTTCTCCAAATCAAATAAATGAGTCATCCATAAAGTACGTACGCTCTTAGGGGGAGGGGGTTATCGTAGGTGTGACAAGATGTGACGAAGGGGGGAGGGGGGGGGGTTGCGAGACTGTGACGTCACGTTAGGTTTTTTTATGATTGCATAATATTAATTCGAAATATACACAATTAAATTAATTTTGGCCGATTTTTGCGTGACATACTTTATGGATGACGTCATAGCAATAATGAAAAAACATATTAAAAAAAATCAGTTTTTTTTAGAAATTTCATAATATGTTTTCAACTAAAAAGCAAAGTAATCCACTTTAACGACCCCCGGGTCTTTTGTGGTCTCTGTTGCAAGTTTCTGCTCATTTCTAGGCGTCCGAAGGTTATGTGTGGTGAGTCACTCAAAACCTCTTTTACGCTAATGGACCGACGTTTTACTTCCCCATCCGATAGAAGGCGTGGTCAGGCAAATCTCGTCTCGAAAAATGCCACCGGGTCCGTCTGGGATTGAACCCAGGCCATACTGGGATTCAGAGGCTACCACGCTAACCACTAAACCACCGGACCCGGCTTATGTTTTCAACTATCCTTTTTAAATAAAATCTGTAACAAAAAAAAACATGATAAAATATGGTTTCGGATAATGGTTCTCCTAAACATTAAAGGAAATTCTATTTTTTGAGAGCTAAATTCATAGAAGTTGCAAAAAAGGTTAATGGACAGTTTTATCTACAGCTTCAATAGATCCTACCATGTTATCTCAAAGTTGATCACTCAGTGAAATCCTTGTCATAACAGAAGAAGCGAAAAGCTTTCAGTTTCAATAGATACTCTGCAGAGCCTTCGACCGTTGGTTAAAAAAACATGTTAGATTTTTCTCTCTCCAAGAAGTGCCATTTTTGCCATGTTATTCGAAATCACAATAAAGAAAGTCAAAGCAGAAAATCTGTGTCTCCCAACATTTTTTTTCCTCCATTGAGAACCATAATTGGTCTGTGGCAGGCCATTCACGATGTGATTTACATTAGCATACACCCATATTTGGCTTCCAGGGGGGTTCAATCGTAATCTGTGTGTGTGTAATGGATTGGGTGGTACAAATTTTCACATTATTGTAACGTGAAACGAAACGAGCAGCCCAAGTTGAGCGAAAGCGTTCGTGACAGGACCTTCTGCTGCAGGGCGGGTTCGGGAGGTTGCAATAAATTATAAGCAAATGTTCCACTTCACGTTTTTTTATACATCTCGGAATGGTTTATGGCTGGGAAAGCGTTTCGTATAAATCTGTGGTTTGGTCTGGTCTGGATATACAACGCAAGGTGGCGTGAAAAGAACATGAAACGTCAAATCGTCTTGCTGGGGGGCTCGTTTGAGTTATAATGGGAAATTATAGGTAGTTCCAAGGACTTGTTGGTTCTGTAAAATCATCATTACTCAAAACGGAAGGCACTTTGTGTGTTAACATAAATCTGAAATTTGATAAATGTAACGGTTATGTTTGCATAGAATTTCATATCTTCATAACTTGAATTCTATCGCGCTAATTGAGTGTTTCCCTGCTCCAGAACCAAAGTGACTTAAAGTTACTCAACAAGTTTCCAATACCCAATTAGTAAACATCTCACTCAAGTGGGGATTCTACCACTCTGAACGACACTTTCCAACTGCTCCGAACTGTCAGCATATGTAATGACTAGCAACTTTCACCGCACGTGACAACCCTGAGCTGAGCCACTCCTTTCGGAACACTTGCCTGTGCCACAAGATTTAATTTATTCAATCGCTTCCAAATCCCAGCACGATTGACACCGTTGACGCCACAGCTCGTATCAACCCGAGTTACGCCAGGTTAAAGGTCCCTCACAAAGTCCTAAAGTGGCAGTTGACAACTTTCAGACACTTAGTCTGCGATCAGCAGAGAAGCGAGTCAGACGTGCGTCCCTCACAAACCCAAAAAGTGCTTAAAAAGTGCAAAAATGCCTCACGGCAAGAAAAAGAGGCGGTCCTCACCAGCAGGATCGGCAGATTTGAAGAAGCTAAAGAATGCCGAAGCGCTACCTGCAAAGCCAGGCAGTTTGAGCAAGGACGCTCAAAATTGTCTGGAAACCAGTTCGCTACCCTCCTGTGGACGTGAGCGAGAAGGAAGAATTTGAACGACGGGAAAAGTTGCCACCCATTTTGTGAAAACATCGTCATCGGATTCGGTGCGAAAGTGGCTGACCGGGTTTATCAAATCTGGCGCTTTACGAGCTTCCATTCGCTTGTGTGCTGATGGACTCAAAATTCTGCTACCTACCAGAAAGGATTACAACTACGTTCGGGATTTCCTGAACAACACCAAGATTGAATACTACAGCCATGACGATCCAGGTAAACGCCCCATGAAACAGGTCCTCCGAGGCCTGTACGACATGGATGTGAATGTGCTGAAAGAAGAGCTCAAAACTCTTAAGTTGAACGTGATCGAAGTCTTCAAGATGACGAGACACAACAAGGACATCAAGTATCGTGATCAACTGTACCTGGTTCATCTCGAGAAAGGATCGACAACGCCGTCTGAGCTGAAAGCAGTTCGGGCAATTTTCAACATCATCGTGACTTGGGAACGTTATCGTCCAGTGCACCGTGACGTGACACAGTGTTCGAACTGTTTGCAGTTTGGACATGGTGGAAGGAACTGTTTCATCAAGAGTCGTTGTGCAACCTGCGGAGGTGAGCACAAAACTCAAGCTTGCGAAACAATCAACGAGAACATCGAAGCTAAATGCTTCAATTGCGGCGGCGACCATTCGACCAAGAATCGGAGCTGCCCAAAACGTGCTGAGTTTGTAAAGATTCGGCAGCAAGCGACGACGAGGCACCAACCAAATCGTCGCAAAACACCACCAGCATACACGGACGTGGATTTTCCTGCTTTGGCGTCACCTGGAGCAGGATCTGTTCGAGTGGTTCCAAATCTGCAGCCATTGCCGTTGAATCAGCGGCAAAAAGTTGCAGAGAATACAACACCTCCTGGTTTCAGTCAGCAACCGAGGGAAAACCAACCAACATCAACGGATGAAGGCAGTAGTGACCTGTTTTCACCACAAGAACTTCTGAACATTTTCATCGAGATGACAACAACACTGCGTGGTTGCAAAACTCGTGCGGAACAAGTAAGAACGCTTGGAGGATTTATCTTAAAATACAGTTCGTAGTTTACTCGTTCTAATGATTTTGAATATTTCAATGAATTTACTTTTTTAGTTTTAAGTTAGGATTAGTTGTTAAAGTATTTTTTTTCTTTTTTACCCAAATGTATTCGATTTAATGCAAAAATGTAAAACAATTTGAAGTAAATAAATGAATGTGAACAGTTAAGCAAAAAACGAAAAATATAACAAAGATGAAGAGCATGTAGCCATACCACTTAGAATGTAAATGAAATGTAATTATTATAAGAAAGTTCAATAAAGACATATTTAATTTCAAAAAAATTAACTTTCAGACACACTGGCTAAAGATGTTCCCAAATTTAACCCCCAGCCCGCCCACATCAGCCACTGAACTGGAAAATTAAGGTTTTCGTCACCGCCGATGTGATATTCCTATTTACGCAGTCTGGCGGTACTTTTCACCTTTTCAACCGGTGAGCAAATGTGACCTGACCTTGTCGGAGGTTTGCGGCGGCAGCAGGATTGATTACATGGCACGTACCTTCGATTTCCATCGGGAGCAAACTCGGTAGTCTGTCCCCCTCCGGAATGACAACACCGCGCCGTAGGTGTCTGGGGTCTGTGTACGCTTTGGGGAACCTCAAGTAGGGAAGGATACGAGGAAGCGATGTTGGAATAACCAACGTTTCCTGAATCCACTTTGCTGCGAACTATTCTGAGGATAGTTTGTGATCATGAATGAAACCACAACTCTTTTTTCACTAGAATCTTATACTACAATTTATTTCCACGAACTTGTTTCCGTTATCACTACCCATTGCTAGAATCACCCAACGCAGAGTCGCCACCAGCGCAATCGCTACCAAAACCACCACCAAGCTCATCGCCACGTCCTTCGCCACAGTCCGAGGTGGCTTGGGCTGAACGATGCAAACTCCTTCGAGGACATCCTCGCTGGACCTACAAGCCGCCTCGTCCGCCTCGTTCCGGAAGCTTATGTTACGCCTCTGGAACAGGAGCAGGGTTTGCTCGAGTTCGTACTTCTGGAGGGGGTTTCCGGCGATACGGACGAGCTTTAGGTTGGGCAGCGCTAGGATTAGCGAGGGGCCATCGATGAGAGAGAGTTCGTTGCGTTCGAGGTTCAGGACCTCCAGTGAGGGGTAGTTTAGAGTTTCGTAGTTGAGTGACGAGATTAGACTGCTGTAGAGGTTTAAGTGGATTAGGCTTTTCGGGAAGATGGCGATAGAGATATGGTTGAGGTCGTTGTAGCTCAAGTCTAGCAGTTGCAACTTGGTGAGGTTCTCGAATGTAGACGGGTCTATACTTGAAATGATGTTGTCACTCAAAAGGAGAACCTCCAAGTTAATCAAACCAGCTATGTTGGAAATTTCTCGCAAGTAATTGTTCGTCAGATCTAAATGCACTAGCGCTGGGGAGTTCGTGCCTGGTTCCACGGTGAGATTCCTGACGTAGCAATGCGGGAAGCTGCCTCGTTTGAGCGCTCGCGGTATCTGCAGATTCCACACCGCATGTTGTAACACTTCCAAGATCGCAGGTTGACCAAGCAGCGCGTATAGTTTAGTATTAAAGTCCAACACTTCTGTCGAATATCCAACAGATCGAGTTTCGCTGACGATTCTTACATGGGTCGGATTCGGGAGGAAGTTGTGGACCACCTGCTGCGGTGCATTCGGTTTGTAGTGAAGACCTTCGAGGATGCAAATCTTGGTGTAACCGGACGGCGCACAGGTATGATTCCGGACCGAGAGAGTGGTGGTGATCGCGGCTTGGAAGGACAGCAACAGCAGCGTCCTGAGAATGATTACTAGAGCTATTTCATTGAAGCTTACAAGGAGAAAAAAGAGTTCCCAAAATCGTGAACAAGCGTTCATTTTTTTTTTTTAAATTAAATATGTCTTTATTGAACTTTCTTATAATAATTACATTTCTTTTACATGCTAAGTGGTATGGCCTAATGCTCTTCATCTTTGTTTTATTTTTCGTTTTATTATTAACTGATCACATTTATTTTATTTACTTCAAATTGTTTTACATTATTGCATTGAATCGAATACATGTGGGTAAAAAAGAAAAAAAAATCACTTTAACAACTAATCCTAACTTAAAACTAAAAAAATAAATTCATTGAAATATTCAAAATCATTAGAACGAGTAAACTACGAACTGTATTTTAAGATGAATGCTCCAAGCGTTCTTACTTGTTCCTGGCGAGTTTTGCAACCACGCAGTGTTGTTGTCATCTCGATGAAAATGTTCAAAAGTTCTTGTGGTGAAAACAGGTTACTACTGCCTTCATCCGTTGATGCTGGTTGGTTTTCCCTCGGTTGCTGACTGAAGCCTGGAGGTGTTGTATTCTCTGCAACTTTTAGCCGTTGATTCAACGGCAATGGCTGCAGATTTGGAACCACTCGAACAGATCCCGCTCCAGGTGACGCCAAAGCAGGAAAATCCACGTCCGTGAAAGTTGGTGGTGTTTTGCGACGGTTTGGTTGGTGCCTCGTCGTCGCTTGCTGCCGAATTTTTACAAACTCAGCTCGTTTTGGGCAGCTTCGATTCTTGGTAGAATGGTCGCCGCCGCAATTGAAGCATTTCGCTTCGATGTTCTCGTTGATTGTTTCGCATGCTTGAGTTTTGTGCTCACCTCCGCAGGTTGCACAACGACTCTTGATGAAACAGTTCCTTCCACCATGTCCAAACTGCAAGCAGTTCGAACACTGTGTCACGTCACGGTGCACTGGACGATAACGTTCCCAAGTCACGATGATGTTGAAAATTGCCCGAACTGCCTTCAGCTCAGACGGCGATGTCGATCCTTTCTCGAGATGAACCAGGTACAGCTGATCACGATACTTGTTGTCCTTGTTGTGTCTCGTCATCTTGAAGACTTCGATTACGTTCAACTTCAGAGTTTTGAGCTCTTCTTTCAGCACACTCACATCCATGTCGTACAGGCCTCGGAGGACCTGTTTCATGGGGCGTTTACCTGGATCGTCATGGCTGTAGTATTCAATCTTGGTGTTGTTCAGGAAATCCCGAACGTAGTTGTAATCCTTTCTGGTAGGTAGCAGAATTTTGAGTCCATCAGCACACAAGCGAATGGAAGCTCGTAAAGCACCAGATTTGATAAACCCGGTCAGCCACTTTCGCACCGAATCCGATGACGATGTTTTCACAAAAATGGGTGGCAACTTTTCCCGTCGTTCAAATTCTTCCTTCTCGCTCACGTCCACAGGAAGGGTAGCGAACTGGTTTCCAGACGAATTTTGAGCGTCCTTGCTCAAACTGCCTGGCTTTGCAGGTAGCGCTTCGGCATTCTTTAGTTTCTTCAAATCTGCCGATCCTACTGGTGAGGACCGCCTCTTTTTCTTGCCGTGAGGCATTTTTTGCACTTTTAAAGCACTTTTCAGGAGCTAATATCCAGGAGTACCTCACTGATCGGTGGTCCACAAGGGAGTGAACAAGCGTTCATGAAAATGGGAACCTCGAACAAAGTGTTCAAATCCCATGGTACGATTTTGAAAAACCATGAAATTTGAACACTTTGCTCGTGGTTCCCATTTTCATGAACGCTTGTTCACGATTTTGGGAACTCTTTTTTCTCCGTATAATAAAGGGAGCTTACCAGAACGTAACTTTCATCTTGCTCGATCAACAGCGCGGACTAGAGTGTTTACGGTGCCGCTGGGCTCTCTCGTATTGAGTACTGATAACGACGAGAAGGAGAGGGGATTTCTAAGGAATTAAACATTTTCTGATCAAGGGCATTTTATTAATCGCGTTATTCATGTGATATTCCAACATTTCAAAAACAATCACCAAACATAATCTTTTTTTTTTATTGTTGAATTTTACTTTAACTATGAGAAAATTTTGATCAATTTTATCAAGGACATTATTTTAGCTACGAAATGTGGTATTATTCAAAAACATTTTTAAAATGTAAAAAAATTGAAAGTTGATAGTTTAAATTATTGATATAACCCCCTCAGGAAGTCAACAATTTGTTCGAAAATTTTTTAAGTGCCAATAACCAAATCTGTTTTTTTATTTTGCTAAAAATGGCCAGAACTAAGGGAAAATTTTGACCAATTTTATCAAGGACATTGTTTTGGGCATGAAAAAAAAACGGAATCAACGTAACACCTTGTAATGTGGCCCTCTTAAACCTTGCGGTTTTGTGTACGGTTCCACCGTGTATCGTTTTTTTTGCGACAAGACTCCGCTTCCCGGGTCTCCTAAGTGTGAAGGTATGGCACGGGGAAAGGCACCAAATACCTATATTAACACTTAGAAATTTTTGCGTCTACCTCGGGATTCGAACTGGTGACCTCTGGATTGTGAATCCAGTGCGCAGTCCGATTGATCCACACAGGCCGATAGGGGGCATGAAGACCACATATTCCATTTTTTAAGTAAAAAAAAATAAAATTGTTTTTTTTATGTTTAAAATGATTGATATAGATATTTTGCCTGGTTTCTGTAAATTTTACATCTTTTCAAATGTTAAACAAAATTTGTATGCCAACAGCCAATATATACTGATTTAATTAAGCATTTTAAAATATGTAATGTTTAATTTAAACTAAGCAATAATATTGAAATTTAATAAAAAGCTAATAATACTAAATCAAAAGAGCAGTTCTCCACGAAATCGATCTTTTTTTTTAATTTTATTAATTTTTGTATTTTTCAATGCGGCTGAAACTTTTTTGGTGCCTTCGGTATCCCCAAAAAGGCCATTTTGCATCATTAGTTTGTCCATATACCTTTCCATACAAATTTGGCAGGTGTTCATACAAAAATGATACATGAAAATTCAAAAATCTGTATCTTTTGAAGAAATTTTTTGATCGATTTGGTGTCTCCGGCAATGTTGTAGGTATGGATAAGGACTACACTGAAAAAAAATGATTCTCGGTAAAAAAATGGTGATTTTTTATTTAACTTTTTGTCACTGAAACTTGATTTGCAAAAAAAGACTATTTTTATTTTTTTTATATATGTTTTAGAAGACATTAAAGGCCAACTTTGCAGAAATTTCCAGGTTGTGCAAAAAATCTTTGACAGAGTTATGATTTTTTGAATCAATACTGATTTTTTAAAAACGAAATATTGGTCGCAAAAATTTATCAGCTTCATTTTTCGATGTAAAATCAAAATTTTTGATAAAGTGCACCGTTTTCGAGCTAAATCCATTTTAGGTAACTTTTTTGAAAATAGTCGCAGTTTTTATTTTTTTAAATAAGTGCACATGTTTGCCCACTTTTGGAAAAAATATTTTTGAAAAGCTGAGAAAATTCTCTATATTTTGCTTTCTCGGACTTTGTTGATACGACCTTTAGTTGCTGAGATATTGCAATGCAAAGGTTTAAAAACAGGAAAATTGATGTTTTCTAAGTCTCACCCAAACAACCCACCATTTTTTAATGTCGATATCTCAGCAACTAGTGGTCCAATTTTCAATGTTAATATATGAATCATCCGTGAATTTTTTTTTCGAAAAATATTGTTTTCGAAAAGTTCGAAAAATTTCACAAATGTTTCATATTTTAACATTGAAAATCGGACAATTAGTTGCTGAGATATCGACATTGAAAAATTGTGGGTTGTTTGGGTGAGACTTAGAAAACATCAATTTTTCTGTTTTTAAACCTTTGCATTGCAATATCTCAGCAACTAAAGGTCGTATCAACAAAGTCCGAAGAAGCAAAATATAGAGAATTTTCTCAGCTTTTCAAAAATATTTTTTCCAAAAGTGTGCAAACATGTGCACTAATTAAAAAAAATGAAAAACCGCGACTATTTTCAAAAAAGTCACCTAAATATGGCTATAACTTGAAAACGGTGCACTTTATCAAAATTTCACTTGAGTACTTTTTGATTCCAAATTTGATTTTACATCGAAAAATGAAGTTGAAAAATTTATGCGATTAATATTTCGATTTTTTGAAAAAATATGTATTGATTCAAAAAATCATAACTCGATCAAAGATTTTTTGCCCGTTCTGGAAATTTCTGAAAAGTTGGCATTTTATGTCCTCTAAAATATATCAAAAAATTAAAAATAGTGTTTTTTTGCAAATCAAGTTTTAGTGATAAAAAGTTAAATAAAAAAATCACCAAATTTTTTTTACCGTGTATTATTTTTTTTCAGTGTAGTCCGTATCCATACCTACAACTTTGTCCAAGACACCAAATCGATCAAAAAATTCCTTCAAAAGATACAGATTTTTGAATTTTCATACATCATTTTTGTATGGACAGCTGCTAAATTTGTATGGAAAATTATATGGACAAACTAATGATGCAAAATTACTTCTTTGGGCATACCGAAGGCACCAAAAAAGTTTCAGCCGGATAAAAAAAATACAAAAATTAAAATTGAAGAAAAATGACCGATTCCGTAGAGAACTGCTCTAAACCAAAAGTTGCCCCTTTTCATTTGCAACAATTCTTCTGAAGATACCAAAGCTTCAAAACTTTACCATTTTTCGGAAAATCCATTCTCCACTTAATTTTGAGATCTGGACCATTGTGCATTAGGGTGCCCAGATTAGGGTGTTCTTTGCCCAGAAAAAATGAATCTGTGTAAATTTTGAGCGAAATTGAATGAGATTAACCCATTGATACCCGAGCCTAAAGTTGATGAAAAAAATGTTTTTCATACAAAAATGACTTTTTTAAATCGCTAATAACTTTTCAGGATCGATTTTTACAGCTTTGGTATGTTGTACAAAGTTGTAGAGCAATAAATTTTCAATTAAAATCTAACTTTTGGGAATATTTGGATGGAAGTAGCGCACCGTGCAAACCAAACCGTAAAAAACTTGTGTTATCCATGCATTTTTTCGATTTCCCCCCCCCTTACTGTGCATTGAACATAAACGAAAAATAAAAGTTTCTCGGGCCAGAGTTGGATTGGTAAGAAAAAGTGTTAAGCACTAGGGCACCCTAGTGGTCACCCTGATTTTAATTGTTGATCGCCTTAGTAAACGATGATCCCGCTAATTCGCTTCCCTCTCAAAGGTTCCCCCGTATACACGCCGGGAAATGGTTACAAATTTGATTACATTTCGTGTGGCTTTGGCGGCACACCGGCTTTATTCCCAGTTCGGAGGTGGTTGGTTCCGTGGCATTCCGTGTGTGTCTGTGTGGTCGATGGGTGGTATTTGATGAACCGAACGCCAATCAATTGTGTGTTTGTTCGACCATAACAGGGATGTTAGTTGGGTGGGTGTGGGTCGAAGGTGGACACGTGTCAATCTAATTGAGCGAGTATCGGATTTCAGACACACAAAAAACACCCCTCGATTGGATGTTGGCAGGCAATAATGATGACACGCAAAACAAACAAATATTTTAGGGCGGGAAATGATTCAGTGGTAAATTTTGGGTGGCGAATTGAGTTAGCCTTTTTGTGTTGATATCGCGGCGAAATGAGTCAATCGTGACCATCTTAGCTGCTATAAAATTTAAAATTTATCAAGTTGAAATTGATAAATAAATTTTACTGGAAAATCCATCCACTCCATGCGTTGAGCCCGTCCATAAATCAATGAATATCAATTCCAATCCTCATGAATAATTGCAAAATGAAATTGCCCCCGATTATTGTCTGGAAAATGGATAAAAAAATACGAGCTGAACCCATTCTCAACCTCGAATCGATTTTCTCTCTTGGAAAATCATTCGCATTTTACCGAAGCAAAAGCAGCTTTTGTGTTCCCTGGGGTGCATCATTTTTCCTTCCAGCAAAGCGGCACATTCGTGCGAAAAAAAAGTGAAAATATTTCACCGACCCATGAAAAATGGGAAACTCGAGTGGAAAATTGTCACATTGCCAGCAGTTGAAATGACACCTCCAATTAAGTGCGAATTTTGAAGTGGAAAATTTCTGCACAGTTCGACTCCGCGCGTGAAACGATGGGACATTTTCCCGAAAAAAAAAATTACAACAAACGCGTGACGACGGCGGCTTGAAACGGTCACTCAAGTTAAATTGTTATTAATGGGTCACGTACCGGGCCGCGCGAGGAGTTGGGGCGCAATCCGGGACCTTTCATAAGCTGGAAAATATTAATGGTGAATTTTAAGTTATTACAGTGTTACGTGACCGGTTTTCCATCCCACTGCCAGGGGCGATTAATGGCGTAACGGGCGCGTAAAGTGATCGATGGGGGGTTGGTCAGCTTGTGGAAGCCTTATGATTAAGTGGGAAATTGCAGGGGATTGAGGATGTTTTATTTTTTTTTGCATTTTTTTTATAAGCACGCCTAGCTCTTCATGATGGGTGTAATATTAAATGTTTGGCCCTTTTGAAATGTTATTCTTAATTTTGGAATCTTAATAAAAATGAGAGGATTATAAAATTTCAAAAATGTTTCATTTTTCAGCATTAAGAAGTTCAGAAAATTTCCAATAAAATTTCATTGAAGATTGGACCTCTGGTTGTCGAAATACAACGAATAAAAAAACAAGAAAGTTGAAGTTTTTTTTAAGTCTAATCCAAATTTTATATTTGGATGAGACTTAAAAAACTTAAATTTTCTTCTTGTTATTTTTTTTATTTTGTTCGTTGTATTTCAGCAACCAGACTCTTCAATGTCTCTTAGGAAATTTTATTGGAAATTTTCTGAACTTAAAACAAAAAAATAATCAGGAGTGGACAATCCTGGACACTTTAAAAAATATTTCGAAAAACGGGATCTTTTCAGTCAAAATTAATTTTTAAGTGACTATATCTAGAAAACAGTGGACTTTATCAAAAAATCTGTTAAGTACTTTGCGATTGCAATATGATTTACATTTACAAGTCATATAAAAAATTGACTAAAGTTTATTTTTTTTAAATGCATTATTTTCCAAAAAATCATAACTCAGCGGCAATTTTTCTCAAAAGTTGCGGTTTTATGTTCCCTAAAACATATTAAAAATATCAAAAATTAGCGAGATAGGGATTTTGGATAACTGATTTTTTGTGAAAAAAATGTTTGTAAAAAAATAAAAAAATATCCTCATCAATAACTAGAACTTTGCCTAGGACACCAAGACGATCAGAATATATCTTCAAAAGATACAGATTTTCGAATATTTACGTACCATTTTTGTATGGACAGCTGCCAAAATTGTAAGAAGCCTTGTATGAGCATATTACACAAAATGGCTTTTTTGCTCATAGTGAAGGACCTCACAAAGTTGGAACGAAATCATTTCCGGTTTTGGAGCGTTTGGTACGGTATGTCCACGGATCCTTCCTCCTCTGTAGATTATGTGAAATGTGACCCGTTCACAGTATCCTCTCTGCGGTAAACACAACGCAGTAGGGCTGACCGCTTTAATTTTGGTAATACATTTTCAGGTGTTCGCATTTCCGGGTTTTGGTGGGAAAAATAGGTTTTTCTTGTTTTTTTAGGTTAGATCGGATGTTTTTTTCACATTGAAAACCTGACGAAAGTTAGTCGAGCTAAAGTCTTTTAAAAATCGCATCTATTCTACTTTACTCAGTAACTTATTGTCTTTTTTTGAAAATCAAAGAACAAAACTTATAGAAATTTCTCACCTTTTTTAAAAACAAATTAGAATTGGGCATTTTTTTACATTTAAATATTTTACATTCAAAACGGATTTCAAAAATATGTTTGTTATGATTTCAACTGTTTTCCAAAATCTTTCTTTTTTTTATAAATCCATAACTTGGTGGAAACATTTTGTCTGTTGTAGGTTTTTGTCTTTATTTTGATAAGTTTCAAAAACTAAAAAAGTACGGTTTTTAGAAATTGTTTTTTTTCTAAAAAAAATAATTATATTATGATGTCAGAAAAACATTTTTTTCTGAACAATCTCTGCAATACCTAAATCTTTGTTGAAGAAAGTAAATTGATCAGAGAATTTCTTTAAAAGATACAGATTTTTCAAAATAAAAATGTAACATTTTCTTAGGGCAAGGCTATTGAATATGGGTCATTCCAGGTCAACTGAGAACACTTTTGGACTCGACCTTCACTGATTTGGACCAAACTTGGAACGAAACTTTAATCTATCGATAATTAACAGAAATCCCAAGTTTGGTGCTGATTAGAGCATCCCACTATTTTTGGCACTGCCCTCTTTTTTGAAGATTTTCTAAAAAACTTTTTTATCTTTCAATCATAACTTTGCAACTATTTGAGCAAAAGACTTTCTACAGGTTGCATTTTATAGAAAATTGTTTTAACCCTTACAGGCCCACTAATATTATATTTTAACGTTTTAAGTATTACAAATCAGTTTTAACCAATTCCTTATGATTTTATGTGTTTTATTTTATCACCATCGTGTTCCCCAGACAATTTTACTTAATAATCAATGTAGACCTCAAACTAAAATGAACCATTGGCGAGATACAGCGATTTTACTAAAAAAAAAGTTTGATTGTTAAGTATTTCAAATTTACCATTGGTCATGTAAAAAAAAGTTTTCTCAACTTTAAGATGCTTTTAACTAGATATGCTCTTTTCTATGAAATTGTTCTTTTAAAAGATGTTTTATAACAAAAAACAGACAATATTGAATGAACCAAAAACAAAAATCAACATATTTAGTAAAAGTTATGGTAAATTGGTAAATTTAGATGGTAATAATATCATGTTAGACTTTTTACTAGGGCAAGATGTAAAACCCGATTTAATATCACCAGAGGTGAAATAGAGCCTTTCTTACAAAATGATGAAACTCCGAGTAATATATTGGTGCAATTTTTTTTTCAAAAACATAATGATACCATCCAGTGAGAATTTTACCTAAAGCTTCGAATCTTTTAAGGCTAAACCTCAAATGCCATTTTTTTTTATTTCACAGGTACATTATTTGTCGCAAGACATTTAAATTTAATTAAGAAAAACATATTAAATTGACATTATTAGAAAAAAAAATAAAGGGTACTCAGTCTATAATGTTAGTCTATGATTAAAAAAATATGTATCGCTATTGCACTTTGTCGATCAATTATGAGAAGCCAGAAAGAACACTTTCACGCGCAGCGTAAAACGCGCAAGCGTAAAAGCGCTGGCGTTGAAGCTTCGACTTGACGACTTGTCGAGCTTTCGACCGAGAACGAGCCGGGACTTCGAATTTGATGTTCAGTATATGATTTTGTATAAATCCAAAAATTTAATAGGAAAAATAGGGTAAAAATAAGACGAAAAACACTAAAATCGCTATATCTCTGGAAATACATTTTGGAAAAGCTTCAAATTATGGGCCCAAACAGTTTATGGCGCATGTTTTCGAATGGCTTTTTGTTTGAAACTGAATTCTTTAAATTTGATAGTGTTATCTGTAAAATAGTCCAAAAAATACCTCTAAAAATGGCTTTGACCACATTTACTGGTCGAAAATTGTGAATCGAAAAATAAAATGTTCGTCTCCGACCCCACGGCTACAGATCTGGCTTTTAAAAATTGTGGGTTTTACGAGCGGTTTTCCAGTGATGGAAGACACAAATTTTTATGAGCGGATACAGACATCGGCCATGTATTTCAGAAAAAGAGCTCTCAAAAATCAGACTTTGAGTTCCGGGTTTCGGGCGAAAATTCAATCGAAAGAGCGCATCTAAACCTTCAATTTAGTAATAGGATTTTTTCCTGGGACGAATCCTCGCCGGGCACGATTTTTTTTAGATTTCTGAAAAAAGCGTTTTTCCAAAAGCAAACCTTAAACCTTTCTTTTGTAAGAAAGGCAAAACCTTGTGGAAACTGAAGATTTAAAACTTTACCAACGCCCTACAACAATTTCAACGAAAAATCTTGAAATTTTCGGTTAATTTTTGTCAAATTTATCAGATTTTCACGATACAGGGATCAGTTTTTCTTGGTTCTCTATCTTATAATTATTTTCATAATAAGTATAATTTTAGAAGAGTTTATGTATTAGATAATGGTTTCAATTTAGAAACTCTCAATAATAAATATGTGACCAAAAATTTTATGAGCAATAAGTTATAGTAAAAAAATGCGAAAATGTTTTCAAAAATAATTATATTTTTTCTAGTTTAACAATGTGTTCAAATTAAAGTCTTAGAATAACGATGACCTTTTTCACTCTTGATGTTTCTTTCCAAGAATTCACCACCGCTACAACAAAGCAATCAATTTGCGACAGGTTTACGGGGAAAACACTCTTGACTTGATTGCTCCTGTTTCATCTCCATCTTGCTCCTACAATATAGGCAAACCAGGAAGGTTGCTCCTTCCTTGGAACGAGAGACTTGATTACACACAGCCCTCCGAGTCCCTAACAGAGATGTTTTATTTTGTGCTGAATTTTTCATTCCGTCATTCCAACCATTCATCGAATTCCAGTCGCCTCCAGTCTCTCTCCGGGGTCTGGCCTTAATCCCGGGTATTGAAATTCATTCGGTTTCCGACCTCCGCCACGACAAAAAAGCGAAGGAACCAAAAATTACTCCTCGTCCCGTGCCTTTCAATATCCGAGAGTGGTGCTTGTGTCCGGAAATAAAAGGACTGGATTTTCACCTTTTTCACCGATTGCGGGAAAGTCCCTGGAAAACGGCAGTTAGTCATTTTCCCTTTCACTTTCACGTCCTTCGTTTTCCCGCAAAATCCCGCCCGGAATACACCTCCACCCGGAAAGTTCATTTCCAATTCTTTGGAGGCTTTTTTCACCTCGTTTTATCGTTGTCGCTGTTCTGTTGCCACATCAGTTAGCATCAGCTGCGGTGGGCCCTGTTTGATGGAACACGTGAAGGCTCACAGCTAGCTGGCTGGCTGGTGGATGCTGTGGCTTGACTTTATTTATTGCGAATGAATAATTTAGTGTTGGTCTTGATGATGGGAAAATGTGAAATTCTTATGGTAAGAAGGGGGAATTTTAGCACACTGTTAAAGAGGGCTTTGTTGATGTTTAAATGGAAAGTTTGAGTCGAAAGCTAACTCTTGAGGGAATACAAGTTCTTATCAACACAACACAGTAGAAAAAATCGTTGGTAATTTTACATCAAGGATTAGGTACATCTTTTATGTCAGAAATGCTGTGTACCTATGAAAATGTGTAATTTTATCACTTTTCTTGTATAATGTCATTTTTTAAGTGTAAAATGTAAAATGTAAAATGTAAAATGTAAAATGTAAAATGTAAAATGTAAAATGTAAAATGTAAAATGTAAAATGTAAAATGTAAAATGTAAAATGTAAAATGTAAAATGTAAAATGTAAAATGTAAAATGTAAAATGTAAATGTAAATGTAAAATGTAAATGTAAATGTAAAATGTAAATGTAAAATGTAAATGTAAATGTAAAATGTAAATGTAAATGTAAATGTAAATGTAAATGTAAATGTAAATGTAAATGTAAAATGTAAATGTAAATGTAAAATGTAAATGTAAAATGTAAATGTAAAATGTAAAATGTAAAATGTAAAATGTAAAATGTAAAATGTAAAATGTAAAATGTAAAATGTAAAATGTAAAATGTAAAATGTAAAATGTAAAATGTAAAATTACATTTATTTAAGTTATTTTATGTTTTTCCTGAAATCAAATCAATAGAAACGAAAACAGTCTGTTTTTTTTTTGCATTTCACGCCTTCCACCCAAATCCAGACAGGATTTTTTCCGCAACCCCCAAAATACACTTCAACGCACACACACACACTCAAAGGAACGCGGCAATCTTATTACCGTTTGGCTTTCCTTTTTGCATAAGTGATGACGTGCCACCACATCACCATCTTCGCAGTTGTTGTCGCGGTCCCGTCCTTGCGGTTTTCCGCGTGTGTCACCTTTGCGTGTGTCTCCTCGAATGAAGATGTTTTGCCCTCGCGTTTCAAGAGGTGATTTTCCGTGTGTTGGGATTTACCCTTATTTTTGTTATCGTTTGGTTGGTAATGGTTTTATTGGCACTGACTTTGTTTTGATAGCAAATTGATTATCAAATTGGAAAGTATTATTAAGAACACCGTAAAATTCACATTGAAATAAAAAAAAAATTTATTATTTTTAAAGTTGTGATGAGCACAAAATATGAAAATTGCTGATTTTATTTAGGCAATTTTTTGTTCCATAAAATAGCAAACAAAATAATCTACCACCGCATCGAAACTGGTACGGAATTTTCGAGGAAAGCTGCCACCAGGTTGCGGCTAGAGCGTCCAATTTCCCGGGGTTAAAAAATTCCCGGGAAACGGGAAATTTTTAACAAATTTCCCGGGAAATCCCGGGAATTCCCGGGAAATTTGAAATTCATCGAAAATTATTCTGATTCTGCTTCTGTTTTGTATTTTGCAACAAAGTTGTATAGAGCAGCAACTTTAATGTTCAAGATGAGTGTGAGGATCAATTAATGGCTTGACTGCTTTAAAAAAATCATACAACTTCATTAAAAAATATACAATTTTTTTTTCAAATTTATATGCTGTTTTTCACAAAATATCATTTAAGGAGTATTTTTTTTTTAATCAAATTTTAATCAGAAAGTAAAATCGCCACAGCGCCACAACCATAAAAATGCTTTTAAATTTATCACTGCGACTAGTTCGAGGGAATATGTTTAAGAATGACATTGACACATAAAGTTAAAAAAAATCATACTGAAATGAAGTTTTTCATGGCAAAGAACAAGTCTTATTGGTTTCAGCTTAAGAATAAGTGAATAAAATCATAGAATTCATCTTACAAATCGAACTTCTCGTGGTTTTTCACTTGGAACACTATTTCATGAAATCACAATATTTTTAAAAATGTTTGGTTACCTCATTCAAAACGGTCCGAAAAATCAGGGGGCCAAAAAAATCTAAAAACTACAAAATTTCAACAAAATTAAATATAAGTGTAATCAGTTGAAATCAATTTAAATTGCCTTCTTCTCAATTCTGATCTTAGCCGGAGGGTAGTAATAACTTATTTTCAAATGATTTAACATAAATTTTCGCATAAAAAAAGTTACCAAAAATATAATTGTTTCACAGTAATGCATTCTGCTAAAACGCTCGACCAGACCTAAAATAGTTTATTTTCATTCCATAATTGTAATTTTTATTGCCAAACAAATAAGCAAGATCTATTTCAAGATGTGAATGGATCAGAAAAAAAAATATCAGAAAAAAAACCCTAAAAAGAAAATGGATTATTTTCTGCTATGTTCAATATGAACAGTGGATTGACATGAATAAAATCAAGTTAGGTTCTCGCATTATTTTTTTGTAAATTTTCAAAACATTGGGACCGAAAAGTTAGGAAAATGTTTACTTCCGCTTGAATTTCGGGAATTCCCGGGAAATTTACTAATTTCCCGGGAAACGGGAAATATTATTTTTCGGGAAATCCCGGGAATTCCCGGGAATTTTTTTCCCGGGACGGGAAATTGGACGCTCTAGTTGCGGCACGGTTTCCCACGACTGTTGGTCACAATCATGCTCAAATTGTGTACCGTTGCTGTTGCTCATGTCAAATGTATGTCATTGGAAGGTTTTGGTTAGTATTAGGGTGATACTTTTCACATTTGTATAGTTTTGCATGGAAAATATGGATTTAAATAAAATTTGGGGTCAATTTTATGTTTTTATGTCTGCAAAAAAAAAAACTCCATTTGGAGTAACAAATTTAAACAGCAGAATGCAAAAAAATCTATTCCTAATTAAATTTTCTCCACCCTAATGTGGCACATTGTACCGGTTCCGATGGTGGTCGCGGTGGCTTCGAGTTGTGCACACAATTTCATGGCACTGCTGGAAAATGGAATTGCAGAAAGCAAATTTCACAACCGGATAACGATGAAATTTGGCGCCGGGGATTTGAGGCCTGGCTGGTAGCGAACACAGCAAAAAATCCGATGGTAAAATCGCATGCAAAAGCATGCACATCACCTTCGTCAAAAAAGACACTTAATATTACCCGCTGCATGTAAAATTTTTGCAAACACAAAAAAAAGTTGCAACCGACGGGACTCAAACCCAGCACCAACAGTTAGGACTGGCGCCTTAGCCCGCTCGACCATCAGACCGATGAAAAATGGAAAGGATAAACGTATATGTGAGCTTGACATTTCGGTCAAGTAGGTTTCCCATACTGATGGGCTACATATTTCAGGGTGTAATATTACACAAAATTTCATAAAAAAATGCAAAATTTATTTTACACCCAGGCCTTTTACACGCAGCTGGATTACTACTTTATTTGCTGTGAACATAAAATCAACCAACTGATGCATTTTCTCTTGTTTTGATTGGGATGCAAATATGATGATTTTCGGAATTTAAAATTTTCAGGTTTCTAATTTAGTTTTTAACTGATCAGGTACAGGACCCACAATTCTATGAGGTCTTTTGTGTGTTCAGTTAAGAAATTTAAAAAAATATTAAAAATACTTAATTATATTCTAGATTCTGGAAAAGTAAGAAAATGTCGTACAAGATAATACATTTGCTTTAATTTGGCGGGCACTTCAAAATATCGCAAAAAACATTAACAAAAATTTAATGTGGAGAGTGGAAAATTGGAAGGTGGCAATTTATATATTTTTAGGTGTTATTTTTCATAGATTAATGTAGAACATATAAACATACACAGAAAAAAAATCATGGTAGTATTACATCTGGAAAGGGGTACATCTTTTATGTCAGAAAAATGTGAAATTTTACCTCTGAAAATGTGTAATTTTACCACTTTTCTGTTGTAATGTCGCTTTTTCAGTCTAAATTGAGGTAAAATTACATAATAAAAGAGGTATAATTGAATCTTCCAAAATTACACCTTCCAAATTTACACAATTTTTTACTGTGTATAGAAGGCAAAAAAAAAAAAAAAAAAGAGATGAGATGTTTTGAAATTTGTCTATGAAATTTGATTTGCTGCAAATTTATTCCTGTAAAGCTACATTAAAAGCAGGTAAAATTACACTGTTTAGTGATAACGTTTACGTACTTTTGTTTTGGAAAAAATAATGGTTTCCTTTTATTTAGAAAATCCATATGCCTACAAAGAAAAACAAAAGTTACATGGTTTCCCTGTAAAAAATAAGGTGATCTTACATCCGGGAATGGTGACAGATTTTGTGTAAAAAATGTGTAATCTAACTTCAGCAACTAGTAAAACTATCATCTGTGAAATTCCACGTTGCTACAAATTATTTTGTGTATAATCTAAAAAAGAGGTAAAATTCAACCAATCAAATTTTCAAGCTTCCAAAATATTTTTTTCTATTGTTAAGATGAATATTTTTTATCTACTCAAAAAAGCAAAGCAAAGCAATCCACTTTAACGACCCCCGGGTCTTTTGTGGTCTCTGTTGCAAGTTACTGCTCATTTCTATGCGTCCGAAGGTTATGTGTGGTGAGTCACCCAAAACCTCTTCTACGCGAATGGACCGACGTTTTACTTCCCCATCCGAAAGAAGGCCAGGAGGATAAGGCGGGAATCGAACCCGCGCCCCATAGCAACTTAGGGATCGGCAGCCGAAGCCGCTAACCACCGCGCCACGAGGCCCTCACCTATTATCTACTCAAATATACCAAATTAAACTGCTGGAATTTTTGTGTAACTTTAGATTGTCTCTAAAATATTAAATTTCAATGGTGTGAATTTCCTAGCTTACAATTAACCATCCCGTCACTCAACCGTCATGTAACTGCCAATGCTGCTCGCAGGAATGCCCTGACCGCGGCATTCCTTGCGGCCATTATCGACGCTCTCTAAAAGGTAGATAAATTGTTTGCCTATCCTGGGTGGGCCATCATCAGCCTGTCATATCGGCGGAGGAAGAGAGAAAACTTCAACAAAGCCATCAAATCCCTCGTCGCCAACGCTCAAAACGACACTGGGCTTGATTGAAGTAATTTTCCTTCGAAGTGCACAGTGAGAAAGTTTGAAAAATTGTGTGGAAAATCAGAAGCTTTTAAAAATTCCCAATTTCAACAGTGTTCAACTGATCAGCCCAACTTGGTCTCGTCCGTGGAGGTTGGGGTGGCCTCAGCTCTGAGTGACGAAAATTAGACTTCCGAGGGAGAGGAAAGCGCTATCGAGTGGTGCGGACGAGGAAAATCCACTTTGGTCGTGTCTCCGCAACAGGATCAGCAATTTTTCACAGAGGCCGCATGTCTTTGTTCTCTGGTTTTTGGAAGAGAGAAAAAAAACAAACGTGGGGATTTTCACTTCAGTTTTGGGATCCGGAATGGTTTTTCATGGGAAACAAAGGTCGGACCAAACCTAAATCTTGTTTACCGCTGGTCGGTGTGCTGTCCATCGGAATAACGAGCCCACGCGGTTGACCAGCTTTGTGAAGAGTGGGGAGAGTCTGTTGATGGCTAAGCTGGTTGGGTGGTGTGGTTGTTCCACGAACGTTGTGGACATGTCTGGGAAGTCCCGTCAAGCTTTTTCAACAGCCATGGGTGAAGCTAAGGAAACCGTAACGGATGGAGGAGAAGTTCGTTTCGAGCAGGATATTGAAAATTATGCACGGGAAATTGGTTTTCCCAGACCATTGAACAAATTTTAAGATTTGGAACAGTTTTCATGGTTTCGTAGAGCAGATTCTTAGAACTAGATTAAATAAAAATCTAGTTCCTTTCCCATAAAAAAATATCTCGACAAAACTTAATCTTCTGAAATTCAAAGCCTATCAATGTTAATAAATTGCTTTCCTTTTTTATCGTGTCCAGACAGGCCAAACTTTCTCGAACTTTTTCCTATTTCCCCTCCAAAAACGCCTACTATCAAATCCTCACAACGCAACCAAACTGAAAAGTAAGACAAATTGCATTTCATTTGCTTTTCTGGAGCCCACTTTCACCCGATATGCTGTAATCTGTCCTCGTCGTCGTCGTCGCCAACTAGTCGAAAAGGACCCTGGTGGGCGCGTTGGGGTGACACGATACCATCGGAAGGAAGGGTTGTCACTTCAGTGGCGAATCTCATCAAGCCCGTCGTAATCCGCTTACGTTCTGGAACTTGACCCGGAGCCCGGTTCCTGGCTGGACATCCCACGCGGGCACCAGCTGCAGCCAAGTGGGCTTCAAAATCCCTTGACCGATTGCTGGTACAGTTGAACCCCAGTGATTTAACACTTCGTCGTTGTCGTGCTATCTTGTCGCTCGTGCATTTGGGGCCAAATTGAGTTAAGAACGCCATTTTGTGCAGCTTTCGACCATCACTTTTTGACTTTCACAGATGTCACTCTTCGTATGAAAGAAGTTTCAATCTTGTCGTGCTACACAGCAAAAAATCCGATGGTAAAATCGCATGCAAAAGCATGCACATCACCTTCGTCAAAAAAGACACTTAATATTACACACTGCATGTACAATTTTTGTAAACACGAAAAAAAGTTGCAACCGACGGGATTCAAACCCAGCACCAACATTGAGGACTGGCGCCGTAGCCCGCTCGGCCATCAGGACCGATGAAGAATGGAAAGTATAAACGCATATATGAGCTTGACATTTCGGTCAAGTAGGTTTCCCATACTGACGGGCTACATTTTTCCGGGTGTAATATTACACAAAATTGCATTAAATAACGCAACATTTATTTTACACCCAGGCCTTTTACACGCAGCTGGATTACTACTTTTTTTGCTGTGTATCTTGACACACACTGAAAATTGTTGTAAGTGCTACAACTGGCCTAAGGGATTTCAGGTCAAAACGCGTTTGACACACGTACATGCCCGACTACCTTAAACATTTGTAATTATAACTAGGGACTCCGGCAACCAAATTCAGACAAACTTCGGTTCAATGCACAACATTTTCAATTGAACAATATTTCAAATTAAACAGTCTCAAATTGTCACATTCGTTGTTGTCCAACGAGCGCAGTCGTACTGTACTTCTAGAAAATCATCCCGTATTAATGGTGTACATGTGTGGGAAACTTCAAAAGGGCTTCCCACGTATTATTGTTGTATCTGGAAGATTTACTCTCGCAGTACCGATGTTCCGAGGGCACGAGCCTGGCGTTCTTGAAGGTGCTTACTGCTGAAGTGGAGCTCGTTCGCCGAGTGGTTGCAGAAAGGGAAATCCTGCAGCTGAAATATCACTTGGCTGAGATGTCTCAGGACTTACATGTAAACCAGACCCTCCCCAGTGAGGTTTGGAATCTAGAGTACTGCTGAGGATCCCGAGGGATGATGGTGCCAAGGGTGTGATAATTAAGTAGGGCGCAGAAATGCGATAAACAACGCCTCAGGGGGAAATTTTCCGGGGGATTTAGTGGCAATGTTGGACTTGTTCACGAATCCAGAAGTCGAGTTAATTACACTGGTGAATTAGTTACCGATTCAATTAAGCAATAAATTTCGTTCTTCATTAAAGGCACAGTATGAGAAGATGGTGTTAATTCTATAAATATTTCTATTTAATTTTATTATTTTTTTGTATCTGAGAAGAGTTTTCTAGAATGTTGAAAAAAAATCAAATTAAAATTTTAGTATTTTTTTGATTTGTATAAAAATGTGGCAATCAATTCCTTAAGTCAAGCCATTTTTCATCATAAGTTTCTTCATACAGACTAATAAGCATAAGCATAAGCATTAGCATAGGTGCCCACCCGCAGTTGCTACTCCGTTATTGACCAGGACCTCCAGAAGTTACATCCACGAGCCGTGGAAGATGAGTGGGTGCTATTTTTCCTCGCTTCGCAACTTCTCAAAGGCCCCTATCATGCTGATCAATACCGGCGCCGGCCACGACCAGTGGTAGAGTCACGGGGAAGTGGATGGGAATGTTAGTCCGATACTTGAGTGATAGAGACCGCCCAATCGACTGCTTCTCCGACAAAGTATCGCATGAGTTTTGAGGGGGTTAGTAGATGGGTATGAGGTCAGGATTCACGAGTGGCAGTGATGTGACCATGAGCATTTTGTTTATCGGTTCAAATTTTTTAAATCTTAGGCAGCCAGCTGCGGAAAGATAGATAATTGATTATTTAAAATGGTTTATTTTTATCAAACGCGTGCCAGCCGAGCAGTAGTGCTATGGGCTGGACTTATCAATATAATTTTACTGTTTTTACAATTTAGATAACGCGAACAAATTTCAAAAATAGTAAAAATGACGCTTTACTCTTCATAAAATCGATAGTTTGATGAGTTAATACTAAAACTGAAAGTTGGAATAAATTTTTACGATCATTTACGACGAAAATTATCGCGAAAAAAACGGACTGCGCGTCCCCAGAGGCACTGCACTTATGAAGGCATTATTCAATTATTATGACCAAACACCCCATGCTCACAAATAGCGACACAAAAGAGACGAAAATTATCGCGAAAAAACAGGACTGCGCGTCCCCAGAAGCACTGCACTTATCTCATCATAAGTTTCTTCATACAGACTCCATAAAAATTTGAGGGTTGTCCCTAGAAAACTTTCGAAAATCTGTTGCTCGAGAAGGGGTTTTCTGATCGATTTAGTGTCTTGGACAAAGTTGTAGGTTATGATTAGGACTATGCAGAAAAAAAATAGTTACAGAGTAATCAAATTATCCATTGAGCAACTCTCTACGAAATTGGCCGACTTCGACCATTTTTATTTTTTGTATTTTTTGATTTGACTTAAACTTTGTGGGGGCCTTCCCTATGACCAAATAAGCTATTTTGCGTCATTGGTTCACCCATACAAGTCTCCATACAATTTTGGCTGCTGTCCATACAAAAATGGTATGTAAATATTCAAACAGCTGTAACTTTTGAGTGAATTTTCTTATCAATTTTGTGTCTTAGGCCAAGTTGTAGGTATTGTTGAGGACTTTTGAGAAAAAAATAGGTACACGAAAAAAAAATTGCAAATTTTTTAATAATTTTTTTTCAGTTAAACTCAATTTCCCAAAATATTTATTTTTTGATTTTCGAGATTTTTTGATATGTTTTAGGGGACAAAAATCCGCAACTTTTGAGCAAAAACAAGTTTGACATTATTTTTTAATGCAAAATTGAATTTGCAATCGAAAAGTACTTTATAGATTTTTTGATAAAGGGCTCCGTTTTCAAGATATAGCCACCGAAAGTTTGATTTTAGCGAAATATTTGCAGTTTTTCAATTTTTAAAAATAGTGACCATAAGTGACCATTTCTAAAAATATTTTTTTTGAAAAGTTCAGAAAATTTGCTATAAAATTGTCTAAGAGACATTGAAGATTGGACCTCGGGTTGCTGAGATAGAGCCGCTTTAAGAAAAAGAAACACGAAAATTGAAGTTCTCAAATCTCACCAAAATAACCAACCATTTTCTAATGACGATATCTCAGCAACTAATGGTCCGATTATCAATGTTAATGCATGAAACATTCGTGAAATTTTCCGATCTTTTCGAAAAAAATATTTTGAAATCAAGACTAACATTTTAAAAGGGCCAAACATTGAATATTAGGCTCATTTAAAATGCTTTTCATAACTCGGCGGCAGATTTTTTGACCATGTTTCTCTATGGCTCAAAAGTTGCGGATTTTTGTCCCCTAAAACATATCAAAAAATCTCGAAAATAAAAAAATATGTATTTTGGGAAATTGAGTTTTAGTGAAAAAAAAATGATTAAAAAATCTGCATTTTTTTTCTTCCGTGTACCTATTTTTTTCTCAAAAGTCCTCAATAATACCTACAACTTTGCCGAAGACACCAAATTGATCAGAAAATTCACTCAAAAGTTACAGCTGTTTGAATATTTACATACCATTTTTGTATGGACAGCAGCCAAAATTGTATGGAGACTTGTATGGATGAACCAATCACACAAAATAGCTTATTTGGTCATAGGGAAAGCTGAAAATTCTCTAGAATTCACATTTTTGGAAGTTGCTAGTTTGAGACTTCAAACATTCTTCTTATTTGTATCAAGGTATCTAAAAATCTGTAGCAATAATACATGAATGAGCAATATAAATTTCCATACAAATTTGGCAGCTGTCCATACAAAAATAATACATGAAAATCCTAAAATCTCTATCTTTTGGAGGAATTTTTTGATCGATTTGGTGTCTTCGGCCAATTTGTAGGTATGGATAAGAACTACACAGGAAAAAAATTATGCACGGTAAATTTTTTTTGGTAATTTTTTATTTCACTCACTTGAAAAATGATACACGGAATTTTTTGATGATTTTTAATTTTACTTTTTGTCACTAAAACTTGATTTGAACACTATTTTTTTCTTATATGTTTTAGGGGACTTCAAATGCCAACTTTTCAGAAATTTCCAGAACGTGCAAAAAATCTTTGACCGAGTTATGAATTTTTGAATCAATAAAGAGTTTTTCAAAAAATCGAAATATTGATAGCAAAAAATGTCCAATATTTTTTTTATGTAAAATCGAATTTGCAATCAAAATGTACCCAAGTGAATTTGTGATAAAGTGCACCGTTTTCAAGTTACATTCATTTTCAGGTAACTTTTTCGAAAATGGTCGCAATTATTCATTTTTTTTAAATTAGTGCCCATGTTTGCCCACTTTTGAAAACAGTTCAGAAAAGCTGAGAAAATTCTCCATATTTTGCTCTTTGGAACTTTGTTGATACGACCCTTGATAGTTGAGGTATCTCAGCAACTAATGGTCCGAATTTCAATGTTAAAATATTGAAGGTTGTAATATGGAATGTTTGACCCTTTTGAAATGTTAGTCTTGAAAAAAAAATATTGTTTTCGAAAAGATCGGAAAATTTCATGACTGTTTGATGCATTAACATTGAAAATCGGACCATTAGTTGCTGAGATATCGAAAAAAAATTCCGTGTATCTTTTTTTTTCAGTGTAGTCCTTGCATATACCTCCTTGCCATACCTACAACTTTGCCGAAGACACCAAATCGATCAAAAAAATCCTTCAAAATATACAGATTTTTGAATTTCATATATTATTTTTGTATGGACAGCTGCAAAATTTGTATGGAAAATTATATGGTCAAACTAATGATGCAAAATGGCTTCTTTGATCATACCGAAGGCATCAAAAATGTTTCAGTTTGGTGTGGTTCACTTTGTTAGATGCTTGTCTCAGGAATTCCCGATGTTTTTTTTTTTCAATTTTCAGCCAACATATTTTCTATTGGCCGCATTTTTCGACATTACAAATATAACATTAACTATGCAATTTGAACAGCACTTATGCTTTCAATGATTGAAAAGAGTTTTTGATAATTAATGTAATGCGTCCATCAATCAAATCATTTGACAACAAAATTAGTGACAGCAAAGTGAATCAATTTTCAATTACATGGCCCACGTCGGTCAAACTGAATTAATATCAAACCCAGACATTCGTAATTTTCATATTTGTATTAATTTTTTCAGCCCTTTCCTCCACAAACTGCCATCATCACAAAAACTTTAATTTACACGCCGTCGCTCCACTAGTGGTCGTGCCCACCACATTCACACCGTTCCGGGATGTAATTGCAATTGTTTGGGGAAGGACGCTTTCACCCAACTCACCACAATAGAATCCAATTATAATTCCATATTGCCAACGGTCACTCGCGCACACATACCCATACACAATAAACGCACACAAACAAATTGTTAAGCGATTTCCGCCTGTTGTTAGTCTCCTTTTGTTGTTTTGCATGAATATTTTATTAATGAATAGTATTTTTTTTTGTTGCTTGCATCACTTTGCTCGTCTGCTTTTGAAATGTTAAACTTTTTTTTATTGTTAGCCGATGTAGCTGTGCCCGCTCATGTTCGAATAATTTACAGTGGTTTTTCCCCGTTGTTTGTAAGCTCTCTCTCTCTTTTCCGTTTCAGATCCGATTAAATGTGTCTCTGTGTCTCTGAGTGTAACTTCCCCAAAAAAAAGTAAAAATAAAAAAAACCGGGATACCACCAACAACCTTTCTCCAGGGGGCTAATACCAAATAAAATAGTAATAATAGTTAGCAATGACCAAAAAGAAAGAGAAGGAAAAGTGTAAGAGGGAAAAAGACGCTTTCTATTGTGTACATTAAGCTTTGGTGTGCTCTGTATGTATATGTTTGTGCGCCTTCAATGTGGGTGTATTTTGATTGAGCTACCAGAAAGAGAAAATAATCGTTCAACCCTCAGCAGCAGCAGCAGAAACCAAAGCAATCTCAGTGTTTTTTTCTTCTCTCCGTTGATGTTTATTCTGTGTCGATATGTGCGTTTTGCGAAAAAATTCTTCATGTGAAGCAGTTCCACGACGAATGACGAAATTCGGATGATTGTTACATGTTTTGTATTAATTTATTGTGATGTTTTATCGCTTACATGTTTTAATTATTTTGAAGGTATTTGAATTGTTTTCTGTGTTCAAATCTTACATAATTCGAAAGATTTTTTTTTATTATTTCATGTATTATTGTTCAAAATTTATATAAAAATGTGCTAGATTTTATCAAATAAGAATGGTCAAAAATGTGTTAAATGAAATACATATATTTAACATTCTTAGAAAAACATTTTATACCTTTTTGGGTGAAATCAACCTTGAGATTTCTAGATGTACCCTGGTCAGTTATTCATATGGATGTTGAAACGCACTTTTTATGATTCTAAGTAGGCCGTTTTGTCTTTCGAGAGTTAAATGAGTAGTTTTGTAACGAAATCGTAAACAAAATTATTTTTCAAATAAAAAGCTAAAATAAATTGAATACAAGCGGCTAGTCAACATTAAAGTGACTCACTATAACAAAAAAAAAATCACGAAAAAGACACTATAAATTCATTTATCATTCGAAGATTTTTATTCCTTATTTGGATAAGTTAAGGTAATTGACTAAACATTTCAGTCGAAAATTGTTCTAAAAACCTTTTTTTTTCTAATTCCGTTCTGAAAATACTTACTTTACGAAATCGCCTACTCATCATCACCTAAAATAACAGTGCAGAAAAGTTAAAAAAAACCCTGATTTGAGATGGAATTGCTCTCATTGCAATCGGTTTTTAGCCCTTCAAAAATAATCATTTTGCGACTTGTTGTGTAAAATATTGTTTTGATATCTTTACAAAATTACATACTTATTGTTTTTTCGATAAGTTTCAAACAACAATTTAGAGAAACTTATGACTCAAAATATATTTATATCTTCTTTGAACATCTAAAAATCAGCTTTAAATTAAATATTTTCTCCACTAGCCTAGTCCTTAAAATTAGTTTTTGCAATTCCACTGTGAAACTGTCAACTTTTCATGTCCTTCCTTTTAATAACAGTGCTGAGAAGTTCAATACCAGTATCGAAGAGTAACATTTTTCTATATATTTTTTTGTTTTGAACGATGAATTTACTAAACACATGAATGTTTAACATAAAATTCCATTAAAGAAGCGTTTTTCGGATTTGTAAAAAAATGTTGTAAGCAACTCGTTGCAAAACTTGATTTTTAGTAGTTTATGCAACAAGCTGCAAAAAGAGGATTTTTTCAGCACGAGTCGTACATTTATACAACGAGGTTCATCGAGTTGGATAAATACGACGAGTGCCGAAAAAATCAAGTTTTGCAACGAGTTCCATACAACATTTTTTTCAATTTCGAAAAACACCCATTGAGTGAAATTTTAAGTGGAATTTTCATGTATTTTGTCAATAAATCGTTTAAATCAAAAAAATGTTGAAAAGTGTTACTTTTCAAAACAAGTGCTGAAAAGTTCAACTTTTCAGCACCCATTTCAGTGCTGAAAAGTAGAACTTTTCAGCATTTATTTTGAAATGTGTTGCTATTCGATTCTGTTATTTTTGGTACAGAAAAGTAGGCTATTTCGTCGTTCAAGAATGACAGGAAAAGTAAGTAGTTACACGACGGAATTGCAAAAACAATATTTCAGAATTAAATTTGTTATGCAGTTTTCAATATACTTCTCAAATATTGAAAATGCAAAATGTTTTTCTTGTAATGTGCAAAAAGATCATTTGTAAGATGATTTTCTTGGTTTCCAATTGCTCGAGTTTCGATTTTCCGAGTAAAGACACAACAATTTTAAAATCATGACTTAAAGAAATTGTCAGTTATTAATTGTTGTTTACCAGTTTTCTTCAACTGTTTCAGCGCACAATCAGATAGCTTTTCTATTTCTTGATTGTATGTCTAGTTTCATTCAATCTTTTCAAACCGCTGAACATCAGAAGAAAACTATTATTAAGTTCTTCTTGCTGAATATAGGCATAAAGTTTAATTTATTTTGATAATGATTATAATTAACTTTACATTTTTGATTCATTAAATTATTTTTGTTCGTTAAAAAGTGTTAGCACTAGTTTTTAGGTAATTTTGAAACACAAATAACAAAAAAGTATGAGTAAGAAATTGACCTGTTTTTTTTTAATTATTTTAAGTTGAAAATGATTTTAACCAATATATAGTTTTAAACATATTTTCAACTATTTAAAGAATGTTTGGACTAAATTTTCATAACAGAAGTTAATTTGGGGAATCCTGAAAAGGTTTGAAGAAAAAGGATCTAGCTGAGATCGAAATAGGATTTGGAAATCAATGCTTGGAATTATATTTTAAAAACGAAACAATCTTTTCGCTAACAATCGTGGAACTCGCTTCCCAGAAGAAACTCTTCGCCCGCACATCGATCTTAGCTTTTCGAGGGGGGTTAAAAAATCGTGTAAAGCTTCAAGCCCAAGCCCACAAGCCAAGCGCGCAATCAAAGACGGAAAATATTCCAAGAAGCCAATTTAAACAACGACGACGAAGAAGCCTTAAAGTGTTTTGTTTATTCGACGGGAGGTAGTTCAACAGTGGAAAACCCCGGCACTCATCAAAGGAAAATAGGCAAATTTCCACGAGAATCGCCTCGGATTAGCCAGTTGCGGAGAGGGAGGTCTTAGCGCTGGAGGGAAAAGTCATCTCAAAATTAAATGATTGCCCCGAGCGAGGCTGGCAAAGTGAGGCCCGCCGACGAAGAAAAGCTGCTGCAGCCTCAACTAATTATTACGAAAAGTGGAAAAGTGTGGTTCCTGCTCGAGTGTTTGAAAGCGCCTCTTCCCAGCCCAATTTCGTTCGGTCCATTTGAAGTGTAAAGTGTGGCTGGGTCTGGAAAAGGAGCTGGAAGTGCTGCAAGAAGAAGAAAATTAATTTTCATTTTCCCTCGAGCGAGGTGGGAGGAAAATTTGTGTAACGAACGATTGGTTGCCCCTTGGTGTATCACCATTTTTTTTTGTAAATAAGCAAACCGTCGATCAGATGTACAAAATCATTTCCCCTGAAAATAATCATTCATAAGAAACAGAGAGAGAATCGATTGGAGTTAGATTGGTTGTCGTTCGTGTAGTCCACGTGAGACAGACAGAGTTTCATGACGCTGGAAAATGCTTAAACAGAAAAGGAATGCCAAACCGGTACGTGGAAACATAAACCTGCTTTTTGCTTGTCGAAAATTGATCTCTTTCCCCCCCTTTCACCCACCCCACCACCACTCTATTCTATCTCCGCCTTGAAAGCAGAGTATATCGTTGCGTTCTCCCACCCAAGTTGATTGAAATTTGGATTTTTGGTTCAGTTTGGAAAACGTCCCCACATCTGCAAAAACAAATCTTCTTCTTTTTTGCCCTCACCTTCTGCATTGCTTGAATTCTCTCTCAATCCTCCTCCTAATGTTGTGTGGTGCGTTTAAGCTATTTCTCTAATTTTGTTCGTGACCTCATCGACTTGTTTAAGCTCTGCAAGTAGGGTGGAGTCGGTGGCAGTGAGTTGGATTTATATTTTTAATTTTTCTATGATTCAATTAACCTATTAAACTAGTTTTTTTTCTCGAGTAGAAATACCCGTCTTTTCAAAAGTTTGTATGAAAATCAGATTTGGAGCTTCCAAACGGCTTTTAACACATTTACATATCCCAATCTCTATAATAGATAGATTTCCCAGAATGTAATTTCCCAGAAATCCTTTCGCAATTCCTCAGGATGAATCATTTTCTACAAATATTTGCTGCTGTACCCTTTTGAATATTTTCAAATCTTATTGGAAAATCTCTCTAAATTGCATAGATCTTGTAATATGTACCCTTCTTTCCATAATTTGTTGTAATTTTCATGAAAAATAAAAGTAAACCTCAATGAAAAACAAAACCAAAACCAAAACCAAAACCAAAACCAAAACCAAAACCAAAACCAAAACCAAAACCAAAACCAAAACCAAAACCAAAACCAAAACCAAAACCAAAACCAAAACCAAAACCAAAACCAAAACCAAAACCAAAACCAAAACCAAAACCAAACTTCTGCTTCCTTTAACGTACCCCGGGTCTTTTGTGGTCTCATTTCTAGGCGTCCAAAGGTTATGTGTGGTGAGTCACCCAAAACCTTTGTATTGTTATTTTATGTAATTTTTCATATCCGAGTGGTTTCTTTTCTGAAAGCCAAAACATTAGTTAACCTTATTTAAATTTGTTTGATTTCTTCATTTATTCAAAATAACAATCGACGACTCCACCCTACCCCACCCAACGCCCCCTTTTATCCTGTTGAGCTTTTGGCTTGCGTGTGCTGACAATTGGCTTTTCATTTCTGTCTATGCTAAATTTTCGTCTTCCATCCCCTAAAATTCGACCTAACATGAAATCCACCTTACCCTGTCTGTGTAGCTCTACCAAAACCGTTTACATGGGAAAACTTTGATTCGCTATCCTGACCAGTGCTTTGAGAACTTTGACGAGACCTGAGCTTGTTATGCTAAACACGGCATTTCAGGCGTAGACCGAGACAAATTCCGATGAACGTTGATGGGCTTTGAACTATGTGACGAGTAGAAGAGCTGAGGCCAGAATCGGAAACTGACACTGGAATACTTGGTTGGTACTTTTGAACATTTTGGTTCAAGATTCAAATTCCAATCTCGAACCACATGTGAGAGTTTTCAAAGGTGGTTAGAGCATGGAATTTGAATCGTTTTGCATTGTTTGACATTTTGTTTCAGAGAAAGTTGATCCTCGTTGAATTCTACAAAAACATTTAAAAAATGTATGGCATTTTAAAGCAAACTTTCACAATTATCCCTTTAAAGAGGACCGCATAATTTTCCTGCTGTCTATCATAGGCAAAACGCTTTGAGGTACCACCAAAGTCCCGTTCGCTTGTGGTGACTTTTTAGCGTATTTTAATGTACTTATTTTCATTCATGAAGGAAGGTTCCGAAAAGTTTTTTTTTTTGTGTTGTGACATTCATTAGGACCTTTTTGGAGCGATGCCATAATTCAAGTCTCAAAAAAAGGTCCGATTTAGTCCCATCATTATCACTTCCCGGAGCAAATTGGGATTGATGACGGAACAAGGACAAAAATAATTGGAGTCATTTTTTGCTGTCTGCTTGAAGATAAAGGGACAACCTTTAGCGTTTGGGTGTATTTTAGTTCAGAAGTAAATGTATTCGTTTGAAGTTTTTATGTTTTGCTCAGCAACATATCAATTTGTTTACTGAGATTTGTAGCATTGTTCAAAAATGATTACATTACATTATTTGAATTTTCAATTACAATTTTATGTTGTTGTTACGATATATTGTTTTAAATGTTTTTCTTGTAAATTTTTTTTAAATATTTTATAACAATTTCACCACCAAAAGTAACATTTAGGGCAAGTTAGATTTAATCAACAGTGCACTTTGTTGCTTTTTTTATCTTTGAGGGCCCCAGAATCACGTGAATTTTGAATTTTTCAAAAATAGTTTGTCTGGACCGAATGCATACCTCCCAAAAATTGCATGCAATATATAAGAGAACCGAACCGCACTAATTCTCCATACAAACTTTGGAAAAATAATCAAATCAATTTGAAAAATCTCTATTCATAAAAAGTTAAATTTCCATAATCCTTATTTTTTAAATTATGTCTTTTTTGCTCCTATAAAACCAAAAATGCAACTTTTGAGCTGTAAAGCTGTGTGGTCATTCAAATTAAATAAAAACCTGAAGATAAACCAAATTTGCCATCGAAAAGTATCTACATTATTTTAAAACAGATTGGAAAATTACAGAAACTTTTTTTGGGCCTAATGCCCAGCTTATAGTTATGATTCTATTTCATTTTGTCACATAGATTTAGTATTTGAAAACAGATTCCAACTTCAGTTTGGCAATTGATTTTCTTTAAATATTTTTAATTGTTAAACTAAATTCATTGAGTAATTTCAAATATTTTCTTTCCAAATGTTGCCCTTGAACTTTTTTTGTGAGTATGAGTAAATTAGCTTCTATAGATAAAGCTTGATTTTAAGTTTTCTGAAAACTTAAATATCGAATAAAATCCAGAATTGATTTTTTTTATATATTTTGAAAACATGAATAGAATATTGAAATTGTAAAAAAAATCCAAGAAATTTTGAGTAAGGTATTGCAATTAAAAAAAAAATAGTCCCTTCAAACAATTTGCTTAAAATAAAGTGGGAAAACATAAAATTATACAAAACTGAATTTTCATTGAAAAGAAACATTGAAATATTGACCACTAGATTAATTAGCATTGATTAAAAAATTCAATATCAATAGTAGCAAATTAAAAAGGGAACTCGTCAAAAACATTTTTTAAAGAATTCCTTGATATATTTTTAAATTCTTGTTAGAATAATTACAGCAATTATATTTTAATCGTTCTTTGATTTAAAATGATGATGAAGTTTTAAAAAAAAATAGGAATGAAATTTTAAATTCAGTTATCTTTAATTTTTTGTCATGAAACGAAGTTGATATTTTTCATGGACTTATTTTTGTTTCTCTGCTCTGAATCATAATAATGAATTTCCATTATTGAAGTATTTTTTTAATATGTTGTTCAGTTTCTGTGTTACAAAAATTGCCAATTGTCGTTTTTTTTTTAAATTAATTTAGAATTTTTTTTTTGGTGGCTGATATTTAGTTTTCTTATAGAGAGTTCTTTGTTTGAAATCATTTTTTAGATAAGAAATGCCTATTATTTGAGCTTTCTGGAAAAGTCTAGAAAAAGTTGGGAATTTGAAAATGGGATTTAAGTGGTCACTCTGTAGTTGCCAAGATTTCGTTTTTTTCTATAACTTACCTTGAAATGGCTGTGAACTGAAAACGGTTGTAAATTTGATTTTACTTATAGGATGATTTGGAGAAATTGTTAGGAAACATCTTTTTATTTTTTTTTAAATAAGAACATAAATTGTTAACTTGATTTAAAATTTCATGAGATGTTTTATCAAAAATTATATCAAAATTTAGTTTAAACAATATTAATAATTAATTATTACTACTAAACTGATTGAAAATATAATTACATATTTCAATTAAAATGTAATAAAAGATAAAATTGAAAATGTAAATTATAATTTTATTAAAATTGATTTTAAATTTAATTCAAAATTAAATTAAAAATAAATCGAGCAATGTTTTTTCATACTTCTTCGTTACACAAGGTTAGTCCCTTCTTTTGGTCCCCAAAAAATATTTAATAAAAATTTCAATTTGCAAGCATTTTTTCTTATTTTTGAAACAAAAATAATATTATTACAGCTATGCTGCTGACACAAAATTGGCTAGTATTAATGAAATCCAGAAATATTTTTTTCTAAAGTTGATGGTCATTTTCAGCCTGTGGTACCAAAATCTACTGAAATATTAAATTGGCTTTATCATCGAGTATATTTACATCAATAATAGTTTAACAGTGTATTCAAAATGAGCTATTTTCCCAAAATTCCGAAATTGGATTTTTTTGCTGTTTTTATTTTTCTAAAAAAATTTGGGGGCCTTCCATATGACCAAAAAAAAAAACATATTGTGTCTTTGTTTCACTCATACAAGACAAGTGGCAGCTGTCCATTTAATGGTGTGGAAAATCTGTATCTTTCGAATGAATTTTCGGATCGATCTGGTATCTTCGGCAAAAAATAATGCTGAAATTTTTATTTGAACTAAGAACCTCCATCAGACATAAATACTTCGTGATGAAAACTTAATTTTAATTCTTGGTTTGCAAACCGATGTAAAAATACAAAATACTGTGTAATCTCTGGTAGAGAGAATACCTGACAGGATAACATGTTTTGAAATAAAAATAAAGAGATCAGAATATCGGATATTTTTTTAAAATGACATTGCATTGTTTATTGTTATTGTTTATTGTTACATCTTTTTTTTACCTTGAAACATAATTGGCAAAATAAAAGCAATAATCTCCAATCATAAAAAAAAACTTGTTTCAAAGCAAAGGCCACCTCTTGATGGCAATCCATTCAAATCCTGCAAGCTGTGCCATTCATTTTGCCTGCAAATCCAGAGATTATCACCTAATTGGAAAGCGGCTCATAATTAAAAGCAGAAGGATCTTAACGCTCTTCGCCCCTCATTGTCAGTCGCCATTTCACTAAAGTTTACCAGAAAAAAGTAAAAAAAACGATTGTTTGGCCCGGAATAAAATGGCACCAGTCGTCGACAACAGCAAAAAAAGGGGGCCAAAAATCTACCAGACAATATTTTTTGCACTAACGCTGAAAAGGATGTTCCAAAGGAGAGTAAAACATTTCTTGAAAAACAAAAAAGGCCACTTTTCAACGAAAAAAGACCTATTTACAAGGGCAGGTTTATTAAAAGTAGGAGTGGGGAGAAAAAAAAGGAAAATTTACTCTCCCTTTCAGTCGTAGTCCGAAAAAGGAAACCCACCACGGAAGGGTCTCTCCGATTTGGGCAGGCCGAATTCGGCACAAAAGGTTGTCTGGCTGGAAGCCCAAGGCATGACGACCCTCCGCCCAAAAAAGGACCCCAGTTCACTCAAAATCAAGATTAAATGGTTTCGAGCTGTCGGATGGTGAAGCCCAACCCGGAAAAAGGCATCTCTTTCTGAAAATGGTGCGTTTAGAGGAAACATCTTCATATCTCTTGGAAAGGTGCTGTGCTGTTCTCATAACGTTTTGAATAAATTATCATTTTAAAGTTTTGCGATGGATGGATTAAAGTTGGAAAATTATTTGATGAAATTTGATAATTGTAATTAACACATAGTTTTCTCCTGGGAATTAAAACAGAAATTAGTTTTTAGTTTTGCTGACTCGATCGAGATTTTCTCCAATTTATGTAGAACCCTTTTTCCGAGATTGCAAAAGGCCAAAGGGATTATCATGAATAATAGAGGTTACCCCCGGATAGACACCTGGAAAAAGGTGCGCCAATAAAGCACTACATAAACCTAACCTTGGAATTGAACCGGAAAGGACAGTACAACTGTGGAAGGTGGAAAGTTAATCAATTTTGCCAAACAATTCTTTTTTCACGGCATTTTCCCACGATTTTAATTCGAGTGAAGCCAGCCAGCTGCTGCTAGCTTGCCGGGTTGCCCTTTCAAGGTTCGAGGAAATAACTCAAGTTGAAACGGAAAAGTTTCCCCGCTTTAGCCTTCATGACAGAGATACATGAATATTGCATGCCTCGAATTGATTGTCATGAATAAACAACGGAATGATATGGTGGTGCTTTAGTTCTTGGAGACGTACCGTGAAAATTGAGCTTTGGATTATTCATTAAGAAATACGTCGTCCACTGATTTTAAGAGGTTAACAAGTTTTGGTTTGAAAAAATATATTCTATGAGCCTACAGTTCTCTATCAGTTATCTATAAAAATATCTTGCAGATATTTGAATATAATAGTTTGAATTTAAAATAAACATGTTTGATTAATAAGTTTGTTCAAGATTAAATTGTGGAGTACCCACCACAACCATTATTGAGCCGTAAAATCGTTCGCTAGCAAACACAAATAAATTCTAAAATTGTTTGCTTTTGTCACCTTGGCGTCCCCCGCAAGCAAAAGCTGTTTTTTCCTGGAGCAAACCACCTGAAGCGGATTTCTTCTCAAAATTATTTTTAGTTCTGCCCCCCTCCACCACCACCACCAACGCGTAACAACAATATTGGACTACAAACCTCGGAAGGCAAACATCGCATCATCAGCAGCCAGGAGGGAATCCGGCCAAGTGCGAGCTTGTTTGTGTTTCCTCTTGCACAGAAGCGGCGCAATCCTGGTCCTGGATCTGGTTTGAGAATCACGCTTTTTTTTTTTTGCTAACAGGCTTCATCTCCGTCTGCTGGCAGGGAACCTTTTGCCGGAAGCTGTAGACATAACCAACGACGACGCGTCAGTGGGTTGTCCGGGGTGATGATGACCTGGGATGGAAATAGTGCGTTAATTGGATCGTTACTCTTTGGTTGATGTCTGATTTATTCTATTAATAGACGTTGCTGGGATTGATTTGTGAACCTTGGAAAGGATTTGAAGTTTTTAATATTTTAATGGTGATTGTTAAGGAATATCCGTTCAGCCTTTTTTCAAGAATTATTTATCTCCAATTTAAGTTCCCTCATCTTGTGAAAGAAAGTTTAAACCAAACAATTTATAGAATGTCACTTTTTATTTTACGAAATTGGGCATATCTCTGTTAGATTGTACCAAAACTGATATTAGTGCGTCCGAGACAGAAATCCGGGGATTTTTCCAAAACCGGAATTTCCCGAATCCCGGAATTTTTCCTTTTTGTCCCGGTTTTCTCGGGTTGATAAATATCAATGTTTTTTTTTTAATTCATTCGAATTTCTTTGTTAATAAGTAAGATTGTTTCAATCTAATAAAAAAACACTTGAAAGTATTTTGTTTTTTTTTTTAAGAACATTGAAACTTTTTTTATTTGGTTAACATATCTGCAATAAATGAATATCATGTAATTTTAACAATAATCATGAATAGCATTTTATATTACAAGCGATGTTATTCCTAATTTGTATTTATATTTGAATGAATACTTAAAAATGTTACGTAAGCTTGCTATTTTTCTTTAAATAAGCTAGAGTTTTGCCTTCCTCACCTTACTGAGGAAAGGCTATAAAATCACTCGAAAAATGAACTTCTTAATTCGACCTCGTAGACCTACCTTCACGTATACCTATCGACTCAGAATCAAATTCTGAGCAAATGTCTGTGCGTGTGTATGTCTGTAAGTCCGTGCACCGAAAAAAAATGCACTCGATTATCTCCGGACAGGCTGAACCGATTTGGGCCGTTCTGGTCTCATTCGATCCGTCTTAGGGTCCCACAAGACCTATTTTAACAATTATGAAGTTTTGTTAAGTGTTTCAAAAGTTATGCTAAAAAAACGATTCTGGCTAAAGTTTGAAAGATTCTAAAAAGGGTGGTTTTTGTAAGAAAACCCGTCTGATCATACATTTTTAGAAAGGTATTTGAAAGACCTTTCTAATGAGCCCAAAACATTGAAGATCTGATAACCCTATCAAAAGTTATGAGCACTTAAGTGTTGTGTATACACTTTTTGGAGGCCGGATCTCTGATATTTTGATGAAATGATGTCCGGATCCATCGTCCGAACAAGCGTTAGTCTGATAATTTAAAGACCTTTCAAATGAGACTGTTATATTGATGATCAGATAACCCCATTAATAGTTATATGCCGATAAGCCATACAGTAAAACAGGTTTTCCGATTTCACATTTTTCAACTTTATTTTACGACTTAAATTGATTTTTTTTCTCACCATCTTATTTTTCATTCATAATTTTCACTTCATACAGTTTCAAATGTCCTTTTCCGGTTCCTCCTATAATTCTCGTACAAAAAGTGCGCACACTGGGCCATTTTCAACACAGCCGCCGTTGGTTCCTCGCCAACGAACCCTCGATCCGCTTCTCCGCAATCTTCACTGAACCTCCTCCGACGCCGCTCCCTCCTCCTTCAGCGTCACAATCACGTCAAATAACTTGTGCAGCTCATCGCAGGTCGCGTGAAACAGCTTCGAGTCGGCCTCCAGACTGCGTTTGGCCGCTTCCTGCTGCTCGAAAGCGACCGTGTTCTGCCGGAAGACTGGAATGTAAATAAACTTCTTCAAAATGTGTTTGAAACTCACCGTGTATAGATTTCCTCCGTGGAGCTTCGTCGGTACGGTTCCGTCACTGAGGTCGAATGCCTGCGCTTATTGTCCGTGGGCTCGTGGTCGTTGGAGTCGGTTTTGTTGACCATTTTGGGAGGATTTTATTTTAATTTGAATGAAACTTCGAGCAGCCACAAAAATGTTGAAATCAAGCTGACTTTTTGCGTGACAGTAGAGCTGTCAAACCGTGAGAAGGATTCGTTTCCAATGCGGGAGAGATTTTCTGAAGGGATCGAAAATCCGTTGATTGGGTCCTAAAATTAAACTTTAATAGGGTCCTAAAATACGTTTAGATGGCTGATATTATTGCTCAACACGATAAAGCTCATGAGGAGCCGATTACACGCGGCTTGCTCGGAGTTGGTAGAGGTGGGAATATTATGTTAAGTGCTTCTTCTGCCTAAACTCGTTGTCCAGCTGTTATTTGTTTAGAAAATACTATATATATATGAGAGGAAGGCACCAACCACCTAAAGGTGGATTAAGAAACGTTTTTAAAGATAACATCAAGTCGCTGGTAGGCAGTTGGACTAACAATCCAAAGGTCGTCAGTTCGAGTCCCGGGATGGATGGAAGCTAAGGTGTAAAAAGAAGTTTTCAATTGCCTCAACAATCAAGCTTTTGAACACCTAGTTGCGAGTAGGTATCTCGCAATCGAGAACGCCAAGACAATGCTGTAGAGCGAATAATTTGATTTGATTAAAAACTAGATTCAAAAATGTCGACAAAAATAAAACTTACTCTTTAAGTCAGTACATTTGATGACTAAAGACACGCGGCATGTTTCCAACGTTCGAAGATAAATTATATCCCATGCCATGAAAATCAAAACGGTGGAATACTCGAAAATCAAAACGGTGGAGGTCTGACAATTTTAGGAAACATTTTTCAACATTTTAAATAAAAAGAGACTCTTTTAAGCATTTTAAATATATTGCTTATTGCGAGATAAAATCACTTTTCTCCTTCGCTGTGACTGACAGGAGGTTACAGCCGCCGAACTACCGCTGTGTAAAAATCAGCAGATTGAACTAGAGCGTCCAATTTCCCGGGGTTAAAAAATTCCCGGGAAACGGGAAATTTTTAACAAATTTCCCGGGAAATCCCGGGAATTCCCGGGAAATTTGAAATTCATCGAAAATTATTCTGATTCTGCTTCTGTTTTGTATTTTGCAACAAAGTTGTATAGAGCAGCAACTTTAATGTTCAAGATGAGTGTGAGGATCAATTAATGGCTTGACTGCTTTAAAAAAATCATACAACTTCATTAAAAAATATACAATTTTTTTTTCAAATTTATATGCTGTTTTTCACAAAATATCATTTAAGGAGTATTTTTTTTTTAATCAAATTTTAATCAGAAAGTAAAATCGCCACAGCGCCACAACCATAAAAATGCTTTTAAATTTATCACTGCGACTAGTTCGAGGGAATATGTTTAAGAATGACATTGACACATAAAGTTAAAAAAAATCATACTGAAATGAAGTTTTTCATGGCAAAGAACAAGTCTTATTGGTTTCAGCTTAAGAATAAGTGAATAAAATCATAGAATTCATCTTACAAATCGAACTTCTCGTGGTTTTCACTTGGAACACTATTTCATGAAATCACAATATTTTTAAAAATGTTTGGTTACCTCATTCAAAACGGTCCGAAAAATCAGGGGCCAAAAATCTAAAAACTACAAAATTTCAACAAAATTAAATATAAGTGTAATCAGTTGAAATCAATTTAAATTGCCTTCTTCTCAATTCTGATCTTAGCCGGAGGGTAGTAATAACTTATTTTCAAATGATTTAACATAAATTTTCGCATAAAAAAAGTTACCAAAAATATAATTGTTTCACAGTAATGCATTCTGCTAAAACGCTCGACCAGACCTAAAATAGTTTATTTTCATTCCATAATTGTAATTTTTATTGCCAAACAAATAAGCAAGATCTATTTCAAGATGTGAATGGATCAGAAAAAAAAATATCAGAAAAAAACCCTAAAAGAAAATGGATTATTTTCTGCTATGTTCAATATGAACAGTGGATTGACATGAATAAAATCAAGTTAGGTTCTCGCATTATTTTTTTGTAAATTTTCAAAACATTGGGACCGAAAAGTTAGGAAAATGTTTACTTCCGCTTGAATTTCGGGAATTCCCGGGAAATTTACTAATTTCCCGGGAAACGGGAAATATTATTTTTCGGGAAATCCCGGGAATTCCCGGGAATTTTTTTCCCGGGACGGGAAATTGGACGCTCTAGATTGAACTGAAATTCAGCGTTGATTTGCCTGTCAACCTGATTTGTTATGTATGTATGTATGTATGATCCCCATACCCGCAGGCAACTTGGTCCTGGAACACATGTGAGCGCTAGGTGAACAATTCGATCATCTTTTACTCCGTAATCTGTACACCCACGTGCATAAGTTTTTTTGCACGAATTTTAGTGCTACAAATACCGGCGCATTTATCAAAATGTTTTCCTCTTCCCTCCCCAAGCGCCAGAAATTTGTAGCGGGTGTAGGGACACTTCGCATAGACGCCCTTGCTCCCATCACGTCACTGAGGGTATGGAGCGACGAGAAATTAATAAGCATGCCCCTCAGTCGAACCTTCATTAGAGAAGCAGGCAATCCACAACTCACAGCGAACGACCGAGGGAACACCCTACCGCGTATATAATAAGATTGGCGTGGTTTGTCTTTAATGAGTTGTAAATATGTCAGAATGAGTGAAAGAATTGCCTGTATTAAAAGGAAAGGTCTCACCAAACAACGGAGTCTTCAGAAAATTTTCATCTCTTCAATTTTTATGTTCGTGGAAAAACATTGAAAAGCTTCATTCTTGAGTTGTTCCGATTCCCCGTCCGTAGCATTTTCCCGCAGTCCTTCCGAAATGTTCCTGTCAGACAGCTCCATACTCTTGTACACGTTGGCCAGCTTCTGCTGGGCCTCCTCAAGGGTCGAGAAGATCTTGGACCAGAACTTGATGGCTATCGGCATCCGGCAGAAAGCTGTTCCAAACGCGAACGTAGACAATCCCCTACCGGCGTAGACGAAGTACTTTTCTTCTCTTCCAACGGGCGCGCACCGGGTTCCGCAACATTCACAAACCGTTCGAATTACTATGGTTTTACTCAAACAGATAGAAAAAAAAAAACCCGAAAAACTTCATAAAAATGACACGAGCAGAAAAATTTGCGTCCGACCTGCCGCGCAACCTACTTCGATCAAGCCTTGCCTGTCAACCTGATTTGTTTTGAATATTTTCCAAAAAGTCAGCAGAAAACTCAAGGCAACCTTTGACAACAGCCAAAAATTTGTTCTGCGGCTGTCATGCGGCCATTCTTCTGCGGCCATATCAGCGCGCGTGAACTCTAATTATTAACGCCCGCCATAATATTGAAATTTGGAGCCAAAGATTCATAGAAAATCTTGGAAATTTTAAATTTTAATGATAATTCCATAAATTTCATTAAAGCTTTTCTCAGCCTTTTTAATACTTTTTGCTACAAAATTGTGAAAATTATTCTTGAAAAATACCAATTTTTTGTTGTTATAACTTTTTTTGAAATTTCGCGGGATTCCGGAAATTTTCGGGATTTTTTTTAAATTATTTTCCCGTTTCCCAGGAAAAACCAAAATCAAGGAAAATTTTACGCTATAATACAATTTATTTAGGAATTTGTTCTGGAAACTGTTTTCTACAATGTGATTGATTTGAAAATGTTTGAATATGTAATGGTGAAATATGACAGAGGATTTAAAAGATAGTTTAATAAAAAGCTTTTTAATGAAAAACTCTAAGTTTAGGATTGTTCAATGCTCAAATTTGTATCAGGTCAATATGTTGTTGTATTTTAATGACAAATTGTACAAAGAAAAGATTTTTAATTGGTCGTCTTGATTCTTCCAACTTCCAGCTTAGATCCAGGGAAAATTTCAAAGAAATCTAGATCTTTTTTTTTGTTTTTTTTATTTGGTCGAATTTTTGATCATGAATTCCCTATAGAGCAATTCCAGCTCAAATCGGAATTTTTTTTGGTACTTTTGTACCCGACCCTCTTCGATTTCAATGAAACTTTGTAGACATGTTATTCTAGGCCTATATAAGCCACTTTGTGTATATGGAGACAATTGAACTCAAAAATGGCATTTGGGAAGGGCGTAAGTTATTTAAATATTAATTAAAAATTACTGTATCACGAAGCCGTTGCATCGTATCAAAAAGTAGTCAAAGACAAACTTGTAGGAAATTTGATGGGCTTTCTGAAAAAAAAAAATTAACTGAAAGTAAAATACACGCCAGTTTATGAGAATTTTCAATTTTTAAGTTCAAAAATTAAATTTTAATGGGATGTAACGATTTTTTTCCGTTAATAATTTTTGTGAAAAAAAAAACCTAAAATGTTACAAAAAGACTCACGAATAATGCAGGATAGTATGTCTCTCCTAAAAAAATACAAAAATCATTGACTAAAACTGTTTTTTTTTTTAAAGGAGATCTAAACGTCAAAATTTTCAAAAACCGATAATGAGAATCGATTCCCCAGCTAATTTTACATAAAAGTCTCAATATAGACCATTGTCCTATGTCCAATCCTTGTGATGTTACAGCGGTTTTAAAAATAAAAATGTTGAGAAAATAGGTTTTTTGGTGGTTTTTGGTGATTTTTATATGAAAAGGAAAACTTATGGGAAATCGGACGAGCTTACCAGTAAAAATATTTACGAGACTGAAAAATTAAGTCTGTCATATAGAAATCACCAAAAACCACCAAAAAAACTATTTTTGCAACATTTTTATTTTTAAAACCGCTGTATCTTCAAAAAGATTGGACATAGGACAATGGTCTATATTGAAACTTTTATGTAAAATTGTCTGGGGAATCGATTCTCTTTATCGGTTTTTGAAAATTTTGACGTTTAGACCACTTTGCAAAAAAAACAGTTTTAGTCAATGATTTTTTTATTTTTTTTGGAGAGACATACCATCCTGCATTTTTCGTGAGTCTTTTTGTAACATATTAGGTTATTTTCACAAAAAAAAACGAAAAAAAACGTGACATCATATTGAAATTTAATTTTTAAACTTAAAAATTGAAAAATCTCATAAAAGTGGCGTGTATTTTTCTTTCAGTGCATTTTTTTTCAGAAAGCCCATCAAATTTCCTACAAGTTTGTCTTTGACCACTTTTTGATACGATGCAACGGTTTCGAGATACAGTAATTTTTAAATTACAATATACAAAAATATTTAAATAACTTACGCCCTTATCAAATGTAATTTTTGAGTACAATAGCTTCCATATACACAAAAATGGCTTATATAGACCTAGGATAACATGTCTAAAAAGTTTCATTAAAATCGGAGAGGGTCGGTTGCAAAAGTACCAGAAAAATTCCTGATTTGAGCTGGAATTGCTCTATAGAAATAATCATTGAAAGTTGAAAACTAAATTTGTCTTATTGATGACTATGCTACCATACTTCTAGAACCAACTTTTGTGTCAATTTGATCAGGTATTCTGTAGATCATAAGAGTCACAAGCTCCTATGATCTTGCAACCTTGACTCGTATTTCGAATAAAAAAACCCGATTTAATCCCACCTGGGGTGAGATAGAGCCTTTCTTACTAAAGAATATAACGATGGTAGAACTTCTTTCAATTCATAACATTGACTTTGTTTAGAAGAAGAAGAAAGTCTTATGATGAAAGCAAAGTATTATAAATGATATGATTTCCAAAAGAAACAGAAAACGCCATTTTCACCAAAAGAATATTTTTAATCGTACATATTCTTAATCAAACAAGCATTTATGACAAACGCGAGCATAGCAAGCTTCACATGCGCCAGTGACAGGGAAGATAGCCATTCAGCTTCTACGAATGTGACAGAGTCAGAGATAGCTATTTTTACAACCGCACCACTACACACTCAATCACGAGTACCTTAGGTAGAAAGCCATTGGCGTCGCCAGCATTGAAAACTTTGAAAACGATATAAACGATGAAAAGCTTAGAAAGCTCCTATTGGAATCCAATGAACCCTGTTAAATAAACTTAAGAAATCACGAAAAAATTAAGTCTACTTTAAGGCGATTTTCGGAGCACACGGAAAACAAATAGATTGTAGCCGGATGAATGTCCTATGTCACAAAAGTTTTTAAATAAACATTGGACAGTTATGCAAAAACAAACAGGGCAAAAGAAACCGAAAAGCTACGATATCTTACATGTTGTAGGAAACATCGGTAGACAAGCTACTACTAACGAGTATAAGTCGAGCCAGCAAATATATGCGCCAGCATTCTCGCGCCAGTATTCGAAGCTCAACTTGACAACTTGTCGACTTGGCGACGAAGCGTCGAAAATCGATGCAGTGTGATTTTTTGACGATTTTTCCGCTTAAAATTCATGTTGAATCGACATATTTACGAAGATGAAAATGACGTCCTGGCTTAAAGTGAAACCTATACATTTCTTTAGTAAGAAAGGCAAAAAGTAAATCGTTCTAAAAATTGATCGGGATTGCCGATCGAGGTCAAATTTGTTTCAGATGCTCACTCATGGTCTGTACTATGAATGTAGCAAGAAATTTTGAATAAAATCAGAAATGAAAAATGTTGGCGAAGGTCACCAGGTGGGCTTTTACCTTTTTTTAGGGATCTTTTTTCTTATGGTAGGTCAATCAAACGGCTCTAACTCCAGAACCATATTATGAATCTGGATGAAAATTTGGGAGGTTGTAGGGCTCGAAAAATGCAATTTTTGAGATAAATAAAAGATATGAAAATGAAAAAATTTGACCATATTTTCATTTGAAAACTGTGTATTTTGTTGAAAAGTCTAGCCGCATCCGAAAACAGATGGATATTTCGAAATTTGCGCGGCAACTCGCCCAGGTTCAGCACACTAGCTTTCATCTGCATTTAGAAGAATCGAAATCGGATATATGGGAGCTGAGAACGGCGCGACACAAAATTTTGCAAAATTTTACCACATACGAACATCACTCGACCTCCACGGAATTTATTTTCTTAAAATTCGAGGGTTGGAGATAGACGAGTTCTGTCAAGGTGAATCGATAGAGCGTCGAAAATCGATGCAGGGTGATTTTTTGACGATTTTTCCGATTAAAATTCATGCTGAATCGACATATTTACGAAGATGGAAATGACGTCCTGGCTTAAAGTAAAACCTATACCTTTCTTTAGTAAGAAAGGCAAAAAACAAATCAATATATATGAATTAAAGTTTGAACAAAGTGAGATGTTTAGAAAGGAGAATGGGCAAATTTGTATTGGAGCTGGTCCAAGGATGTACACGAACGGGACCAACTTTTTTCGAAAGATCTCGCCGAGACATGAAAAAAAGTCTTCTGGACCAACTCTCTAGACCCCGGGGTTCAAAAGTTACAAGCTGTTGAAGTTTGAGCATTTTGGGTAAAAATGTATAAAAATTGTATTTTTACTGTTTCTAAAATCATTAATAAAATCTCTATTTTATTATGGATTTAGATAATCTTGACTTCATTCGACGCGTATCAGCAAAACCTATTAGTTCTGATATGTCTTAGCATGATTGAAACAAAAATTCTCTTGTTTCTATCCGTTTGAAACGTTTGTGCAAGAGGTATACCATAGAAACAAGTCGAAACATCAAGATTTTTAAACCAGATACTGCTTCAGTGAGTATGGAAGGCTACAGTGCAATGTTGTAACAACTTATTGGGATGTTCTGAGTCATCCGAGAACTCCTGGGAGTTAAGACCGGTGAATCTACCGCCGTAACGAGCAAGAGGTCGGCGGTTTTTGACCGCTGATCATACCCGCATAGCTTCAGTGAGTATGGCAGACTACTTTGCTAATGTGTTGGAATGTCCTGGGTTATCCTAGGACTCCCTTGATGTTTCGACATGTTTCTATGGTATACCTCTTGCACAAACGTTTCAAACGGATAGAAACAAGATAATTCATGTTTCAATCATGCTAAGACATATCAGAACTAATAGTTTTTGCTGATACGCTTCGAATGAAGTCAAGATGATCGAAATCCGTAATAAAATAGAGATTTTATGAATGATTTTAGAAATAGTAAAAATACAATTTTTTATACATTTTTACCCAAAATGCTCAAACTTCAACAGCTTGTAACTTTTGAACCCCGGGGTCTAGAGAGTTGGTCCAGAAGACTTTTTTTCATGTCTCGGCGAGATCTTTCGAAAAAAGTTGGTCCCGTTCGTGTACATCCTTGGACCAAATTCGCCCATTCTTCTTTGTGTTGCAAAATTTATAGAAGAAGTATCACTTCTGCATTCTGAATTCTTCAATTGTTTGCAATAAAAGGGTTTAGTACGATAACTAAACTACATTTTCAATTTTTTTACAACTTCCTGGACTCACTGCGAACCTGCACCCGGACGCTACAATTAACAAACTAATATTGACGAACAGCAAACAATCTCGGTAGCGATAAAAGTTTTCCCACATTTTACTTTATATTTATCATTCCACCCATCTCCCCCTGGTCAAGTGTTGAGATCTTGTCTCCCCATTTTCAGCTCCGCTTCTCTCAACCCTGCAGCAAATTGTTGATCACTTCATGTTGCTTCCACAATGTTTGAAATTTCTCCCTTTATTCGAGTTTTACTCTTGTATTTTATTCTGCTAGCTGTTTTTTTTTTCTCTATTCTTCTCTTCCAATCAAACTATTCTCCTTCCTCACCCGGCCACTACTATATTGTATCTTTTACTATCTCTCTCTGTCTCTTTTCTACAAATCAATGTTCGTGTGTGTAATTTATTGGAACAAAAACAAAAATAAACATTAATAAACGAAACACATCAAACGTCAAACAAATCCCCACCCAATGAAAATGTAATAAAAAAAAATATCACAACTCTTCCCCGAACCCCCCCCACATCCGCACTCTATAAACCAACCCCCCAATCGAACCCAGAAGAAGCCGAAGCAGAGTGGGTTGCGCTGGGGCTTGAAGAAAATCTGTTGGGGATTAATAAATATCACTGTGCCACGGGTAAGTGTTGCGTCCGTCACTGTGTGTGTGTATGTGTTTGTGTTCGGTTTCTTTTGTTTGTGTTTGTTGTTATGCTGGCAGTGTTTTGTTTTTCTTTCAATACCCAACCCCCGTTTTCACTCCTTTTCCCGTCCCTTTTTCTGGTGACATTGTCAGCCTTGGTTGAAGTTTATTTGATTGTTATGAGACGTGTATCCTTTTTTTTTGTGCTATTTGTTCCTTTATTCGACCTAATATTTTCGCTTATTTTTCAAACTAGGTTTGTTTTAGAAAGGCACAAAATACAAATACTTACCCTGTTACAATCCCATCGTCAGGATAAGTATTGAATAAGAAAAAAGTTTTTCACGCAGCGTTATCCCTTTTTTGTGAGCTTAGAGTTTTCTTTACCATTTCGTTGTGCTTTTGTTCGGAGCAGCAGTATTGTGTCTTATTTTGCTCTTATTTTCACTTGCTTTTTAAGCAATACTCCTGTGTCGTGTCACGTTGCACTCATTTAGTGTCCTGGATTTATTTAGATAGGTAACAAAAATGTGAAAAGGGTGGCTTAGGGTATTGTTCATAAACAATATCTGGTTTATCTGTTCTAATCATCATTATCAAGACATTTTTCACAAACTCATGTGAAGTAGAGATATTTCGTCATATTCTGGCAGTCCCTAAACTGACTTCTTACTCACGTGACTGAATTACATAAGGGTAATGTACCCTGTTGTTAGACATAACAGTGAAATATCGTAATATCGTTGGACGTTAGGGTAATGACGTTAGGATAGGGAATTCGGGAAAAATACTATGCTGTTGGACATCAGGGGGTGTTAAAATATTCCGTCAATAGACTTTCGATTTTTCTTTTTCCCTGTTAATATACCCTTTTCTATACCTGTTGCAGAATTGAAACATTTCTTTACTCGCTTAATCCTAAAGTAATTTTACAATAGGACGTATTCTTAGACGTTTTCAAGCAAAGCTACGTCCTTTTGAAAAATTACCGCAGAATCAATATTGGACATTAGGGTAGTGCATTAGTTTTGGAAATTAAGGTGAAGTGGTTTCGTGATGGACATTTGCTCGGGTACTTTGGTGTTGATGACGTAAAGTACCTGTCCAAAAAAAATTTTGAAATATTTTATTTTTTCCTTGTTCAGGAGGACATTTTGAGCAACTTTTGTTCTACGAAAAACTTTACTTCTATAGTTTAATATTTTTTTGTTTGTTTTTTTTTTCAATATTTTAATTTGCATTTATCTTGTTTCGTTCATGTTTGTTTTTGGTAGTATTTCGCCAATTCTGATATAATTACATTTTGCCTATCTAATTTTTCACGTTTTTACAGTCACTTTTTAAATTTTTTACTTGTTTTCACATTTTCTAGAATGGCACCATCATTATTTAAATTGTAAAAAATGCGTATAGGCATAGTCTGGGACACTACAAAAATTACTACATACTTTTTTTTACTGAAAATATGGGAAATGTTAGTAAAAACATTACTTTATCCACCCTTAGGTGGTTGGTGCCTTCCTCACAGTTAGAGGTTAATGCCATCCAAAACAGATACAAAAGGGTGAACCTTTCAGTGCTCTATCAACTTGATTCATTATTCATACCATCAGATTGAGTAGTCAGATCTTCATAATGCAGGGCACTTATGTGCTTATAACTTTTGATCTTCAATCTTTAGAAATCAAGGTGGTCAAATTAAGAATTTCGGTTTTAGAGCCTTTCCTCAGTAAGTTGAGGAAGGCAAAAACACAGCCAAAATTGACCCCGGAAAAAATTACATTTTTTAAAACATTGGCAAAGTCACATAAAACAAGTTAAACTTCAAACCCTAACATTTTCTAAAATTTTAGGAGTTCTTTTTTCCAATGCTTTTTAAAGATCAAAAATTTGTTGATAAATTGAGGCGGAGTCAGGTTGTAGAGAGTTTAATTTCATTCTATTGTGTTTTCAAAATGTTTAAAGACATGTTCATAGTTATGCTTCTGTCAAAGATACAATATCTGAGAATTCTTGTAAATTGTTTGTTTTGGTAAGGTTTTTTTTTCAATTTTTTTTTTTAAATCTCGCAATTTTACGTTTTAAAACTAAAGTCAAAATTTTTTTTCGAGAAATATTCTGTTTTTCCAAAAAAAAACATTTATTTTGTCAAAAAATCATATCTCTGCGGCAACATTTTTGTCCATACTTATCTATGGTTCAAAAGTAGGTTTTTTTTGTCCCCCATAAAAAATAAAAAAAAATCAAAAATAAAGAAATAATGATTTTGGGAAATTGATTTATTCTAAAAAAGTTGATTGAAAAATCGAAAAAAAAAATCTCTTAATAATCGTCATTAATACGCACTACTTTTCCCAAGACACCAAATCGATCATAAAATTCCTTCAAATGTTTTCAGATTTTAGAATATTTACGTAAGATTTTTGTATGGACAGTTGCCAAAATTGTATGCAGCCTTGTATGGATGAACCAATGACACTATAAAGCTTCTTTGGTCATAAAGAAGGCCCTCAAAAAGTTTGATCCAAATAAAAAAAAAATAATATACGAAATGTACTATTTCAACAAGTATAAAGAATACCACAAATTAATGAACATGGCGATATGGTTACTTAAACTGATGTTTCATTGAATAACTATGACTAAATATTCTTGAGTTACATTGTAATTGTTTTAAATCGAAAAATATCAAATGCAACTCTCAATTCCCGGGAAATTGAAAATCTCTATATGCAGAACGGGTATTTTCGGGTCACAAAACAATCCTGTGAAATTCGGGAGCGATCTGAGCCAATCCGGCTTTCCGCAAAGCATTTCAATTTTGCTAAAAGCTGTTCTTATTGAATTGACAATTTTTTGAAGATTTTCCATACAAACCAAGCTATGTATGAAAATAATAATTTTTCTCGATGAATAGTCCACATAAGAATAAAATGTAAAATAAAAGCCAAAATTCGGAAAAATAACTAAATTAAATACCTGACTGCATATCCAATAAATGTCAAATTTGTTCCAAAAGATCATTCATGGTCTGGACTTTGATCTGAAAAGAAATTTCCGATGAAATTGATGTTCATTTCGTGAAAGTTACCAATCCGGGCTCTACCCTTTTAAGAGGATTTTTTTCTTCATAGTGGCATTATAAAACAGTTATAACTTTTGAAACATAAATTCAATTTTATAAATGATTATTAAGTATGTTGTGGCGAAAAAATGCAACCTTCTTAAGTATTTACTCGCTTTTTAATTTTAAAATTGAGATACTATTACAAAGGAAAAAAAATGTAAAAAAGCAATTCAAATCCCCAGAAATCTAAAATTCGAAAATTGTCTAAAAATTAGTTTAGCACGTCAGCTTTCAATCTGGAATCCGGATGAAATCAATTGGAATAACTTGAGGCTGAGAAACACTCTGCCACAACTGCTGGCTAGGATGCCCAGAAAAAATGACCCCCTGCTCCACAAGCGGAAAACGGTTTTTCAGGTTATTTTAAGCATCCGTGTAAATTTTGAGCGAAATTGGATGAGATTAACCCATTGATACCCGAGCCTAAAGTTGGTGAAAAAAATGTTTTTCATACAAAAGTAACTTTTTTAAATCGCTAATAACTTTTCAGGATCAAGTTTTACAGCTTTGGTATGTTCTACAAAGTTGTAGAGCATTAAATTTCCAATAAGAATCTCACTTTTGAGAATATTTGGATGGAAGTAGCGCACCGTGCAGACCAAACCGTAAGAAACTTGGGCTTTCCATACATTTTTTCGATTTTTTCCATACAAACTTCACCTCCGAGTATCAATGGGTAAATAATGGCCTATTTTGCTCATATTTGGCCCAGAGTCCTAAAATAGGTCAAGGAACAATATTCAGCTTGTGGAGCGAGGTTTTGAAAAAAAGTCCCATATTCTGGGCACCCTACTGCTGGCTCATTAGTACCACACATGAAGATCCCGAGGGAATTTAAGCTCCAAAATTCGGGGAATAAAGTTAAACATATTTGCCCTTTCCAAACGAAAGAGCTCCAAAAATCAATAAAATTTGACTTGTCAGGAGTTTTGCGATGTTCTAGAATAATAGTTTTGTCATATTTTTTCAATCCATTTCCAAATTTATTTGAAATCTTATGAACTATGATGCAAAATCGTGAAATAAAAACTCAGGTTTAATAACAGAAAATTTTGCGCAAAGAAAACCAAACACAAACTAATCAAAGCCTGTTATGTTTTGACGAAACATAATCAAAATGCTGCATTGGCTTTACGTTTTCACAGCATACTGACTAAAATCATCATAAAATAACGCAGTGACAAACATGTCCAAACCGGGATAAAATATTCACACAAAATGCCACGGTATACGAGTAAGCAGTCCTCCCTTCTTGACCACCCTGCTGTATGTTCCGAATACCGGCGATGACATTTTATGATGTGGGAATAGTCAAGCAAAAACACATTTTCCCCCAACCCCGACTTTTGTACAGAGAAAATCCACCCACCATTCACGACAAGGGCGGTTATTATCCTGGGTGCGCGCGCGTTTGGAGTAAAACAGACATTCATTTACCACCCCATGTAAGCACACAAATAAACCCCCCCCAGCCTTCACGGGGCGGGTGAGTGTGGTTTGTGGCCGGTCTGACGTTGTGAACATCCTTTTCAGGAGCATTTTGGTGGAATGAATGTGTGAAAAAGGTTGAAGACTGAATAAAGTCATGATTTTTTGAAAATAATTTGTTTTGAAAAATGCTTTAAGAGTTTGAAAAACGTTTCTGAAAATCTGGCAGCCTGATTTTAAGCAATTCTTGGAACAATTTCAAAAGAATATCTACTTTTTCGATTGAAATCCAGTCTTGTCTTGTCAAATTCAGGACAATCTCCCCCAAAACTCCCACTGCCTTTTCAGGGTAAACTGTCTGTCATGTGGTGTCACTCCGGCGTTGTAGTTATAGAAATAGAGCTGTAATTCATATGATTATTATATGTCCACGGGAAGAGGCCGTCAAATCAAGTTTGAATTGGTTCAGCGACACCATAATTGGCGTTGGAGGCAGCCGCCTGATGTTTATTGTTTATTGACTATGAACCCTGTAATTGGGAGCTAGATTGCCCATAATTGGCTCCTGGTGAGCCGTAAAATCGATAGTGTGGTTTATCAAAGTGTTCTATTTGGGTTTTCTCCGTGGAATATTAAATTCACTACATTTTCTAACCGACCAAAATTAGTCAAAAATTAAGCAACTTAAAATAAACTTAAACGCTCACCCGCAAGTCCTGCTACTTCCCAACTGAAAAATGCAAATTAAAGCACGCTCTCCGTCAGCTTCATTCGCATTATTCATGTCCTCGCTCATTAGGATAATGAAACAGAGCGTGATGTGAAGCGACGAGGACGGGGAGATCAGCGGGATGAAATTTAATTATCCTCAAACGCCGAAAACCCCCGGTGAAAAACCAGTGTTCTCACAGCAGCAGCAGCAGCAGCCCCGGAGCGAATACCACGTGGTATTCATTAACCGTCTCACTTTCAAGCTGAATAGTTCGACGAAACACTCGACCCCCTTTTTCACCTGGCCTGGTTTTTGGAGCTCTGTTTTAATGGCTTCGGATATGATAACGTGCGAGAGATGTGTGTGTGTGCGGTAGTTGTTTCTATATATATCTATAAGCCCGGTTTTTGCTAACGTGGAAAACTTTCCTCACTTTTTGTCGTGCCATAATTTAAGCTTTAAATGGGTTCCAGCTATCGTGGTGAAATATTAAATATAACTTTTTATGTTAGATTTATTAATTTATTTAACTAATTTAAATTCGATTAAAATAATCTAATTTAGATTTATATTTATTTCACGCCTATCTTTTCTATCCTTTTTTTCTTGTTTCGTGTCACTTCGCCTTATCTTTCACATATCATATTTCATCTATCATCTTTTTTTTATGACTTATCTCTCATTCACAGCAGTTGCCCCAACCCCTATACGATTTGCGTGAAACGTTGTCCTTATGGATAATATTGGTCGCTGATCACGAATCTGTAGTCCATTTTTCATAAATCGTGACAGAGGGGCGGTATGACTTCCAAAACATTGTTTTGGGGGTTCGCTATAACTCGTGATGGCTACAAGAAAATCCCTTATTTTTAAATTTATGGGATTGTCTGTTTTACAACATTGTAGAACATTGATACACTCAAAAAATATCCCGGCAACCTGAAAAAAAAAATTCAAATGAAATTGTTTGTTTCAGAAGGAAAAAATACTCTTCAGATTCGAAAAGTAATTTAAATTTACGATCTAATGACGTGTCACTTGTTTGACAGTTTAGTATCGAAAAGTGGTATAGGATTCAAAAATATTGTTGTATTTTCAAAATTACCCCTTAGGATAAAGTTTCACGCAAATCGAAGAAGGAATAAGTCAACCTTTACGATTTCATGTGAGTTGGCAGAGAATCTCAACTCTAATTCTTATCTCTAATTTCCAGTCTCTCATCTTTTTATCTCTTATCTCATTGTCGAAATTTCAAAATAAGCTAAATTCTTTTCAAAAGGTGTGAATAACATTTTTTTTTTTTTTTAATTTATATTTATTGTGATTTTCTCTTCCATGTACATTCATTCAGTTAAAATATTATTAAGTGTCCAATCACAATCGATGACTTTTCACCTCAATTTTAAATACTAGCAACTTTCATTTATTCATGAAATATTTAGCTTTCGCTATTCAGTGATTTCAAATGTAGGAGGTCCTACATGTACAAAAGGGAAAAGGGAGCGGATCAATGCAGCTGAAGACTGCAATGATTTTTGTCGAAATGCATCAATTATCTTATTGGACATAACATCCAAAGTGTCAACTTCGGCTAATTGATGAAGTTCACTGGTGCTGAACCAGGGAGGAAGTTTCAGAATCATTTTCAGAATTTTGTTCTGAATCCTCTGAAGTTTTTTCTTCCTGGTTAAGCAACAGCTTGTCCAGATCGGCACAGCATAAAGCATGGCAGGTCTGAAAATTTGTTTATAAATTAACAGTTTATTCTTGAGACAAAGTCTAGAATTCCTGTTTATAAGTGGATACAAACATTTAATATATTTGTTACATTTAACCTGGATACTTTCAATGTGATCCTTGTAAGTAAGGTTTTTGTCAAAAGCAAGTCCAAGATATTTCACTTGATCCTCCCACTTTAAATTTACCTCATTCATCCTTATAATGTGATGAATTTTTGGTTTAAGAAAATCAGCCCTTGGTTTGTGAGGGAAAATAATAAGTTGAGTTTTTGCAGCATTTGGAGTAATTTTCCATTCTTTCAAATAAGAATTGAAAATATCCAAGCTTTTTTTTGTAATCTTCTTGTGATGACACGAAGGCTTCTACCTTTGGCGGAGATGCTTGTATCATCAGCAAAAAGTGATTTCTGACATCCTGGGGGCAAATCAGGCGAGTCAGAAGTAAAAATATTGTATAAAATTGGACCCAAAATGCTTCCTTGAGGGACGCCGGCACGTACAGGTAGTTGATCAGATTTGCTATTCTGATAACATACCTGCAGAGTACGATCCGTCAAATAATTTTGGATAATTTTCACGATGTAAATCGGAAAATTAAACCTTTTCAATTTCGCAATCAAACCTTTATGCCAAACACTGTCAAATGCTTTTTCTATGTCTAGAAGAGCAGCGCCAGTAGAATAGCCCTCAGATTTGTTGCTTCGAATTAAATTTGAAACTCTCAGCAACTGATGAGTAGTTGAATGCCCAAGGCGAAATCCAAACTGCTCATCAGCGAAAATTGAATTTTCATTAATGTGCGTCATCATTCTATTGAGAATTATTCTTTCGAATAATTTACTAATAGATGAAAGCAAACTAATGGGCCGATAGCTTGAGGCTTCAGCAGGATTTTTATCCGGTTTCAAAATCGGAACTACTTTAGCATTTTTCCAACTACTGGGAAAATATGCCAAATCAAAACATTTGTTGCAAATTTTGACCAAGCTACTTAAAGTTGCTTCAGGTATTTTTTTAATTAAAATGTAAAAAATGCCATCCTCACCAGGGGCTTTCATATTTTTAATTTTTTTGATAATAGATTTTATTTCATTCAGATCCGTATTAAAAACATCATCTGATGAAAACTCTTGTTCAACAATATTCTGAAATTCTATTGAAATTTGATCTTCAATAGGACTCAAAACATTTAAGTTGAAATTATGAGTACCCTCAAACTGCTAAGCAAGTTTTAGGTGTGAATAACATAATTCTTTGTTTTTTAAGATAAGCTTGATTTTTTGCAAATATGAGGCACAAAATTCAATGAATGTTAACTTTATTTCTATGGAAATTTAAGTGCAATTAGCTGAAATCATTTTAAAATGTATTCCCCGGCGTTAAGAATCAATTTTAGCATTACTAGTGTAAAATGCATTTCAAAACACTTTTTCCATGCAAATGTTGAAACTTTTGCTTGTTATTTCAATTTTTATATATTTTTTTATGTTATGAGCAATTCCAGCCCAAAACAGGAATTTTTCAGGTACTTTTTTCTCGACCCTCTCCGATTTCAATGAAACTTTGTAGACATGTTATCCTACGCTTATATAAGCCATTTTTGTGTATATGGCGCCAGTTCCACTCGTTAATGACATTTGAAAAAAATAGGTTTTTTTGCAATTTCCATGTGACAGACTTGATTTTTCACTCTCAAAAATATTTTTATCGGAAAGCTCGTCCAATTTCCCATAAGTTTGTCTTTGACCACATTTCAATTGGATGTATGGGCTTACATATATAAGCTAATTACATTGCTCATAACTGAAAACATAATATTTTTTCAGTGTAGTATAGTAACCTGGATTGTAAATTAGCTTAAACCATCAAAAAAACGAGTTATTTTGAAAAGTGGTCAAAGACAATCTTATGAGAAATTGGACGAGATTTTCGGTAAAAATATTTTCGAGACTGAAAAATCAAGTCTGTCATATAGAAATTGCAAAAAACCGTCAAAAAACCTATTTTTTCAACATTTTTATTTTTAAAACCGCTGTAACTTTACAAGGATTGGACTTAGGACAGTAGTCAATATGGAGACTTTTATGTAAAATTGTCTGGAGAATCGATTATAGTATTCGGTTTTTGAAATTTTTTACGTTTAGAGCACTTTTCAAAAAAAAAGTTTCAGTAAATGATTTTTGTATTTTTTTTAGGTGAGTTGCTCCATCCTGCATTTTTCTTGAGTCTTTTTGTAACATCTTAGGCTATCTTCACAAAAATTTTGAACGAAAAAAAATCGTGGGCTCCCCCTCAAATTTGACTTTTATACTTAAAAATCAAAAAATCTCATAAAAGTGGAGGGTTTTTTTCTTTCAGTGTATTTTTTTCAGAAAGCCCGTCAAATTTCCTACAAGTTTGCCTTGGACCACTTTTTGATATGATGCAACGGCTTCGAGATACAGAAATATTTAAATTCCGAATTACAAAAATATTTAAAACACTTACGCCCTTCTCAAATGTCATTACCGAGTGGAACTGGCTCCATATACACAAAAATGGCTTATATAAGCGTAGGATAACATGTCTACAAAGTTTCATTGAAAAAGGAGAGGGTCGGGTACAACCGATTCCCTATTTGGCATGGAATTGCTCTTATTCAATTTTGCTTTATAAAAAGATTTTTAATACTTTTTTCTCCAGGTTTTTGATATTAAAAAAAAAAACAACAAAATTTCTATAATGCATATTTCCTAAATCAGATTTTGCGCCTTCACTCACTATAGCTCAGAAGATGTGTTTTTAGTTCTCTAAATCATATATTTTTTTCGAAAATTAAAAAAAGTACGTTTTTTTGAAATTTAAATGATAAAAAAAAATAAAAAAGACCGGAAATTGTTTTTTGTTTGATCCAAATAAAAAAAAAGAAAAGAGATTTTCTAGATCGTAGAGAACCACTCAAATGTTTCATGCAAAAATAAATTGACTTTTGTATACTAAGTCCAATAAATTACTAAACCACAAAAGAAAATTGCATAAAACGAATATGCTACAAAGAAAAAAATCGAACAACAAACACCAATGTTTTTTAAGTGATGAGATGTGGTAGAAGTGTAATTTTTACTTAAATAATCAATATATTGATAGAGGATGCGTTCCAGTTGCAGGAGCCAACCATAATCCGTGGCTGGTTAAATATTTGCATATGCACTCCTCGCCACGATCGCATCAATTTGAATAAACAAACAACAATTAATTATGAAACGGAAGCTGATAGTAGTGGTGGTTGGGTTGTTGGCCTCTGGTCTGTAACTTGTGTCATGAATATGTAGATGGAGATTGTTCGACCGTGAAGATTGGTCTGAATTTAAGGTTGTTGATTTTAATGTTAATTCCAGAATTTCGCCTTTAAAATCTCAAAATTAATCTTGATTAATTATCACAGTTGATTTCCGAACCCCCTCAAGTTTACAATCACGCCGATCACCCTTCTTTCAGGTGATTATTAAAATGTCCCTCACTTTCCTCTCTCTTCCCATTTTCCCAAATTTTCAACACCCCCTCCCTCGATAACGATGGACAGGCTGCGACGGCTGCTGAATATCGTTCGGTGGACGCGCCGAATTTCCATGTTATTTTGCTTCATTATTCAAGCTATCCTTTTTTTTCTCTCTCTCTCTCTCGTTTGCTTTTCTGTTTTCCCCCAAACAGGTCACAGATGTGCTTAAGGACACGATCCTTGTTTGTTTGTTGTTTTTCCTCGGCGGCGGTTTTTTTTGGGGGGCTTAAATCGATTTGTCTTTCCTTGTGGAGGTTTTTTAAATTTTGAGCTTTTCATGTTACAGGTTTTTCTGGATTTTAAAATTGTTTTATGTGTAAAAAGCTCTGAACTCGTTTATTTAAAAGGGCATGATATTTATGTAAATTGAAATAAATGTAATATAAAACCTGTTAAAAATTGCTTACTCATCGTTAAACGTCACAACTGTTTACTTGTTGTACCTCAAGACCTGGAAACTGAATGGGAATGAATAAATCACTGGCCATTGAGTTTGTGTTTATAAGCCAGCTGGTGTCAAGCGTGAGTCCGATCGGAGCACGCGTCTGGGTGATGAGCTGGCACGATATGTTTGTAAATATTTATGAAGTCTGTCAACTGTCTCGACGTCAGTGCTCCATATAGATGTGGATATTTCTTGTGCAAAGCTGGTGGCATCAGATTCGATCAGGTTATTGCTCGTTGCAAGTTAGAATGCAGTGTTTGAGAATTTGAATATAGTCAGTTTGATAGCCCTTATTGTAGCTCGAAGATAAGTGTGTGATTTTTTTGAAAAATATTTTGTGTTAAGTGGAATTTAAATTGAAAATTGTATTTACACGTTTCTTTAAGTTTTATTATTTTACATTCGTTTCAGGTCACTGAGTGCCAATATCGTTGGTGATGAATCTGTTCAGTTACGATGTTTTATAACAGTTTTATGGTAAGATTTCAAAATTTGCTTATTTTTGGGTTGCATTATATCCATTGGTGATGGTTAATTAATAACATATAAAAAATGAGCCGGATTGAAAGCCTTCTCCTGTACTCGTTTTTGTTATTTGGATGTAAAGTTTGCAGTTGAATAAAAGAGTTTATGAAAAGTTAATTTTCAAAATGACAAAAGATCCGATTGACCACCAACACTAATTTGCGTATTTGTCTTAAACAAAAGAGTAGTTCTCTACGATTTCACAATTTCTTTTCACGATTTTAAATTCACATTTTTTTTATTTGGATGAAACTTATAATAGAGTTTCCATACAATTCGCCATGCAATTTTTAGGGCTGGTCATACAAAATAGGTTCGTCAATATATGCAATTCTGTAGCTTGAGAAGGGATTTCTGATCGATTTGGTTTCTTGGACAAAGCTGGAGGTTATGATTGAAGAAAAAATAGGTACACGGAAACCCATTTTTTTCATTTTATTTTTTATTACCAAGAGTTGACTGAAATTAATTTTCTATTTTTCGTATGTTTTAGGGGACAAAAAAATAAATCTTCTAAGCTACAGTGCGTTAGCCTGTAATTTTCAACTGGCGATATCTCGGATACTATTGATCCGATTGCAATCATAATCAATGTTTGAAACTTATGTGAAATTTTCTGTTCTTTTCAATAACAAAAAAATTATATTTGAAAATCAAGCTCAACTTTTGAAAGGTCTTGAAAAAAACAATTTTCCTTATTTCAATTTTTTTCAGACCAATTTATAAAATTTTTGAAATAGTTTTATTGAAAAGATCAGAATGTTTCGCAAAAGTTTCATATTTATATTTAAACATTGAAAGTTGGACCAATAGTTCCTGAAATATCGTCAGTTGTAAATTGCAGGCTTATTAGGTGACACTTGAAGATTTTTTTTTTATTAATTCGGATTCTTTGAGGGGCTGGCCTAATAAAAATATTGTCGAAATAGTTTAAAACACTCAAAACTGGTTTACAGTCTGGGACTCTAAAAACATTACTGCACACTTATTTTTACTTAAAATGTAGGAAATGTTAGTAAAAAACACAGCCAAAGTTGACCCCTAAAAAAAATTACGTTTTACAGCCAAAGTTGACCCCTAAAAAAATGACGTTTTTAAAACATTGGCAAAGTCACATAAAACATGGTTAACTTCCAACCCTGAATTATTCTAAAATTTTAAGAGTTCTTCTTTTGGTTGAAAAATGGAATTTTGGCGATTATTCAGATCGAAGCCCCTTCTAAAGGCGGGGTTAGGTTGTAGAGGGTTAAATTAATATGTTAGAACCTAACCTCAAAAAATGCAAGCTTCAAAATGCTTCATAATAAATAATTTTTAGATTAAATTCATGAAAAAAAAAACATGAATGTAATATTGGGACCATCCATAAACCACGTGGACACTTTAGGGGGGGGGGGTGAGCGATTGTCCACGCTCCATACAAAAAGATTTTTTTGTATGGACAATTGTCCACGATGGGGGTTGAGATTTCCAAAAAGTGTCCACGTGGTTTATGGATGGTCCCATTATAATACATTCCAATTCGAACGTAGAAATGCTGATTTATCGAAATTTGTTTTTTTTTTTTTGCTGAAAATATTAAATTTAGCTTACTTTTTCAGAATGCTACAAACGAATCTCAAATATTCAGAAAAAAAAATCTTTCCAAATTTTCTAACTTTACTCCAAAAAATTGCAATAAGATCTGTTTATTGTTCGTAACAATTTTTTCATTGGCATTTTTGGAAAATATTTGGACCAAATTTTGATATTTAGATCATAAGTCAATAATTAAATTGAAACGATTCCTGGTGTATCGATTACGTTTACAAGTAGAATTCAATGCTGCAATATTTTAGCAAGCTTGTTGATTTCTAGTTCGTTTAATTGGGAAATTGATTAACTTTTTTCCTAATAGTTGCTTGTTTCTATAGTACGTTGGTAATATAATGCAAAATGTGACTCAGTGTTTTTTTTTAAATGGATATTTACTGTGAAATTCAATCGTTTGATTTTTTTTTGCCAGAATTGTTCTATCAATGCAAAGATTTTTTTAAATTTCTGCTCAAGAATCAACTGAATTTTTCAATAAGAAAAGGCGAAGGAAAGGTGACATTTTGCTTCTTCAAATTTCAGGCCTTATTTTCAACATTATAATAGTAATATTACTGTCAGATTCTTATTTTCGTCTTTTTCCTATCTGTGGTTCCAAAATTTTAAATTGATATGAATCCGAAAAAAAAAATCTATTTGACTAAAATTGCTAAAATATTCTCAATTTAATGTTGCTCAATACAAATTTATTTTTGCCGAATATTTGAAAAAGAGTATACATTGGCTTACGTATTTTGTCTATATTGTAAAATTTATTTTAAATTAATATTGATTAAAAGGGATTTAGGGACTAAATCTTTTGTTTTTTTTTGTTGTAATATTACACTTTTTATCTTCGATACCGTAAAGTGGGGTGACTTTGATAGCCCGGGGTGACATTGATAGAAATTTGATTTGACCACTAATTTTGATACATGCAATGTAACAGTCACATTTTTGCATAAATGTTCGATAATAAGCTATCTCTTAATGCTTCAATACTCAAAACTCTCAAAAATGTTTAGATATTAATTTGACGGGCATTTGAAAAACCTATCAAAGTCACCCCGGGCTATCAAAGTCACCCCAGTTTACGGTACGCATTTTGCAGTGTCTTTTTGTTTTCACGCGATAAAAACAAATTAAAAATAAGGCGCAATTTCATGTTTTAAAAAATCTGAAACATTTGGTTGGGATTTAACTTAAACTGACAAAGTAATTTTTAAATTGAATAATCGCAAGGTAAACTCACAAGTTAGTCTGCAAGAAGAAAAGGAAACCTCACCTCAACCTGTTTGCCAAGCCAAAACTCCGTGGACAAAGGGGATGTAAGTTGTTTGTTAAATATGCATTCTACAATGGTGTTTGCGTGCTGCTGCTGCTGCAGGCAGTGCAGGACAATGTTTGGTGATGCTAATTTATTTATGGCATGTAATGATATATACGAGCTTACTTTGTAAACATTTGGTTGGTTCAAATGATACTGTTTCAATTAGATTTCCAGAGCAACATTTGAAAGGGGCGGTACGACATTGCTCTTACGGCCTTTCATTACACGCGTTTAAATGGGACGAAAGGCCGTAAGAGCAATGTCGTACCGCCCCTTTCAAATGTTGCTCCAGATTTTTAAAATGATTTTGACTTTTTTTAGGGAATCAGTTTTTACATCTTTTTAAACTGATTTTTTCGTTTAAAAATGTTAATACTTGAAACAGTCTAATAAACACGAACAAAGCAAGAGCTTTTAGCCAAGGATACATATTAAATTTCCAGTCCCCTACATCTTCGGCCCTGTGTGTGCGGTCCGGTCGTCATGGGAAAAGTCCTGTGCAGAAGCACACAACACGTGACTACAATAACTGCTTTACGGGGCGACACGCGGTGATAAGCCTGTGGCTCGTTACACTGCCGCTGACTGGTGTGTCTGTCAAGAAGCCTGCCTTGCGGAAAACCGTTTTACACAGAGTGCACAGGCTTGTCCTCTGGGTTCTTCGTAGAACATTGCTGCAAAAAATTGTGTGATAGTGCGGGTTGAAAGTTTGTGAACAGTTTTCTTTTAAACGTAATTATTTTTGCTAGATTTCTCAACTTTTTCAACCGTCAGTGTATACAGTATTCTTCGCAAAGCCGATTTGACCAACTTATGTTAAATGAAGTGGAATTGTCATCCGGTTGGGTGGAAAATCGCTGTAATACAATTGACCAATTATCGCCGGTTGTACACGACGCCACATTGTTTGATTGTGTTTGCGTAGTATACATGCTAACGAGTGTTTAATCGTGCGAAACGGATCAATCTTCTGGCGATTATGCCAACAGTTTGGAATGATTTTCTTTCTTTTATTGGTTATTAACTTGCTTGAATAATTCTTTAAATGAATACAATGCAAATTAATTATAAATTTCAAGCAATCTTCCAATTATTTCTTCAACTTCAGACCAACTAGCTCAAATCCAAAGTTGACTAAAGAATTCCATAACTGCTCACACTGAGAGCTTCTGTTTTCCAACGAACTGTTGAGCATCAAGCTCCTGCTTGACGCCAAACTTGGCCAACAATCGTTAAGACAACCAACGGCAATTTGGAGCAAAAGTTGATAACAACCCACCACCAACCGACATGGTGCAGTGCCGGAAAACGGAAACATCATCGTTCTTGCCGTTTTGACAAAGTTTTGCATCTTTCATTGGATGCACCAGTTGCAGTAGAAGATGAATTTTGCATTTTCATCTTGCTTTTCATCATTTATGCAATCCCGCTTCTCCGAGTTGTTGTTGGTTGATTCTGGTTTGAGGGACTTTTTTGAGAGGATATTTGGAAAGAAATGCTCAAAAATCGACGTTTCTTGGATGGAATTTTGATTTTTTTGTTGTATTTTGTCATCAAATGATATTGATTTGAAAAGTCAACTTCATTATTTAAATTGATTGTCAACTTATCCCATTTTTTTCTAACGATATTCTAAAAAGTTTAAACAGTTTAAAAACACCTCCAACAATGTTCAAAACCATGCTGAATCCAGACAACATCGTTACATCCATTAATTTAAACCTCTTCAATCAGAAATAACGTCCCATCACAAGTGTGATTGAGCTTCACTTCCCCTCTTAAAACAACGTAATGCCACATAAACTGCAAACATTACAGCCAAAAATTGCTTCTCACCACAAAACTCGTTCCATCATATTTCACCTCCACAACACCACAAAACCGTATGACATATTGTTTAAATATGAATAACGTTTTTGGCGACCGACGAAAACACCGACGAAATTCCACGCAAACTGAACCGCGCGGCTGGAACTCTGGGGCCCATCAGTGCCGAAAAATGAGGCCAGGCTCTAATTTCCCCTGGGTAACCACCGCGCCGTTCATTAGTGAGCTTTATTTATGATCATACGGGAGACATCGTCATCATCACCGCCAACGCGAAGCATAACGTGTGGTGTGCGTTGAACAGGATGAGCTTTTCGTAAAGCATGCGAGTGTCAGAGGACTTCGTTGATGTTATGCTGTTTTGACGCATTTGACACAAATTTTATAAAAAAAAAGATTTTTGGAAGAAAAATGAATAAAATATCAGCAAAAGAAGAATAAATGTAAAAATTATAGCCATTAAGCCAAGAGAGCATCACAATTACCAACCGGTTGACAGTTTTGTCAACAGACCACAACCACGAACCGTCCTGGTAGTTGGAGCTTCTTCCAGCACTAACACACTAGATCAGCGATTCTCAACGGGGGTACCGGGCCTACTTGATTTACATGGGAGGGGGTACCAGCATAGAAGAAGGTTGAGAATCGCTGCACTGGTGGCGTTGGAGAGCAGAGATATTTATCGAGAAACATGCTTCAGACGCAATTCAGACGAATGTCACCACTAACTCTGGGATATATGCGCGGGAAATCCTAACCAAACAGCCCGAACCACCCCCCGTGGACAGATGAGTCCTCAGAGGTACGATAGTGTTGATTCAACGACTTTAGGGTGAGAAATGTCATTTTAAAGATGCTTTTTGAAGAAATGTGACCAACCTTAGACTAAATTTCTGGTTTGAGTTTTTTATTCGTTGCGAAATCAAAATTGGAAAAATCCAAAATTTTAATGCAAAACCATAAGCTGGAAACAACTTAAAATTCCGGTGAAGATTATTATCTTAAAAATATTTTTAAACAATTCCAATCATGATTTATTCTCTATAATTTTGGAATTTTTATTTGAAGGAAACTTTGTTTATACATTCCCTGTGTCGAAAGTAATCATTTTGCATTTATGCATTTATTTTGATTTTACAAATATTCACAAATGTGTGTCTTGAGAAGAGATTTTCCAATCGATTTGGTGTCTTCGGCAAAGTTGAAGCTGATTATTAAGACATTTAAGAATTTTGGAAAATATAAAAATCACAGAAAAATTCCTTATTTTTTGTTTCATTATTTATCATTAATTTAACCAAAATTGTCAAAATACATGTTTTTCAATTTTGAAATTTTACGTATTGTTTTTGGGGGACTTCTTATGCTTCTTATGCGAAAAAGATTAGGGTGGTGCAAAATATGGCCCTGGAGTTAAGAATTAATATAGTAAAAAATGCTAAAAATGATTTTTTAAATATCAAACATATGGTCATACAAAACCCAAAAAAATAGTTTTTAAGAAGATCGAATTTGCGGTTCAACATGACCTTTAACTATTTTTTTATAAATTTGCCGATTTAAAGTTTTAGGCAGGTACTAATTTTCGGAATTTTCTTTATACACTTTGAAAACATTTTACATTTTGAAAAAGCAGAAAAATTCAAATTTTTCTGCTGAGGTTTTGCTGATCGGACAGCTGGTTGCTGAGATACAGATTCTTGATTCAAATTTGACATAATGTTTGAAAAATATTTGCGATGACCTTAGTCCCATAAAAAAAGTTTATTCCCGCAAACATTATTGTCAATGCATTTTAGCAACACTTTTTGCCTTCTTCACGGAGAAAATGCAATAGAATCTTAAAAAAAAATAACTATTTAATAGGACCTAGAGACTATCCATAAACCACGTGGACACTTTTTTGGAAATCTCAAACCCAATATTTTTTGTATGAAGCGTGGACAGTATTTAGGGAAAAAAAACTCTTAGAAAATACTATTTTTTTCAAATTACTTTTCAATAGGTTTGAAATAGTTTGTTTTGATTTATGTATCTTTTGAGCTTAGGCATAAGTCGATCTTTTTTGATCATGGTCTTATTTTTAAAAATTGTTTGATTCAGTTGTAATTAACACGACGAAAGCATGAGAAAATCATGTTTTGCAATGAGTTTCAATCATATATTTTTGTTTGCAATTGGGTCCTCAGATTTTACTTCACACAACAATTAAGCTTATTTTTCTGAGTACAAAGAAACTATGGTCGTCCACGATCAACGATTAAATCAATTTTGAAAATTGATCGAAAAATTTGACAGAAAAGGGATTTTCCGGTAAACTGTGAAGTTTTGAAGCTTTGGTGTCTTTAGAAGAGTTGTTGCGAATAGTAAGTGGCAACTTTTGGTTCGGTTGAAAATTTGGGTGGTTTACGATTGGGATGATTTTCAAAAAAATAACTTTTCAGGAACATTTTTGAGATTTTTTTTTGTCTTGTAGAAAGTTGTTGGGCTTGCCAATCCAAGCAACTTTGTCGAAGAAACTAAATTTTATTTCGCAATCTACGCCTTCTACGACCAAATTTAGAGGAAACATTTGAGAGAACCTTCAAAAATCCGTTTTTTACAATCAGTTTTTATTTTTTGACAAGTCAAAAGTTACATTTGGATAAAAATTAGGATTGTTCACGATTGGAGTGTTCAAAAACATCTTGCCATCAAGGACCTTTTTTTTTCTTTTCTAGAAAGTTGTTGGGCTTGTCATTCCAAACAACATTTTTGATGACACCAAAATTGTATCTCGCAATCCGAATAATTCGAAAATATTTCTGTAAAATCATTTTTTTAAACACCCTAATCGTGAAATTTTAAGAACTACCGTCATCAGGGGTGACATTGGGTCTGGGGGGTGAGATTGGGTCATACAAAAATGTGGAAATTTGTATGACCCAATCTCACCCCCCAGACCCAATGTCACCCCTGATGACGGTATTGTACAAATTTTAAATGTTATAAAACAAGCAATAAATCTGATTTTCCGGTAATATATTTTCAATTTTTAAAATTTATGCCATGAAAGATTGATTTAGTCCTCTTCATTATTTCATATTCAATAATCAAAAAAAAACAACTCTCCAATTCGTCGTTTCCCACTACTTAAATATCAATCCCACGTGATCACTATCTTTACAAGTTGTTTTTTTCGGCAGCTCAATTGACTGCCCAAAGCTACACAAAAGTGAGTATTAAGTGGCTTCCGTTCAACTGACAAACCTCGCCCGCGGGGCATCAGGTGTATCGCCATGTATTGTGTGCCAACCTATTTTACCGTCAAGCGAGGTTAAATGGAGCAAAGGCGACTTTAACTAATACGATTAGCTTCTTGCCGTCCCTATTGACCCCACAGTTCGCTTATAACAAGCGTGGTGCGCGACAAAGGTCGTTGTCATAAAATAAGCATTAGCTTTACGACGAGACAAATCATAACAGTGAATGGTTTGTGACACTGTGTGTGTGTGTGTCGATGGGGGGGTGAGTTTCCCGTGATTGTTATTCTATCGATGTTGATAATGGGCTGGGTGGTTCCAGTGGGTGGTTTCGCTTCGACTCGTTACAAAGGGCGTTTATTGTTGAACCATAAAATATTATTGCCCGCGATATCAACCGAGTTCGCCAGGTTTGCCCCGGGTTGAGCCCGGGTTGAACAGATGGGGATGATATATTGTGAGAAGATTAAATGTAGATATTGTTGAAAATATGGTTTGGAAATGTAAAATTCATTTCAAAAAACAATTGAATTATAAATAACCGAATTTTGTTTTGATAGTCAAAAACTTTTTTGCGTTAAACAAAATACAATCCCTAGTAGCGAGGAGCAAGTTTCGGGAAACTGCGATGAGTAATGGCTTTCCGGTAAGTTCAACCAGAGAGGCAATAACGAAAGCCCTTTCGACGGGTCTAGTCCCGGGTGGCGGTGAGATGTGGGGGTGGTTCTCTATTTGGTTTTGTTGCTATAAATCAATCACGGCAAAGTGGAAAACAACGTACACATAAACAAGCATTTAAGTAGGTTCAGGAGGGTTAATCTTTTTGGAATCATTCACGTTCTAGCACGCAGGAGATGGTTTTGTTTTTGAGTAATTTGTAGGGGAGAGTGGAGAGTCTTGATCTATTTTCTTTGTGCCTCGTAAAGCATCCTCAACTTTTCACAAAAGTTTAAACTCTATGATTTAAATAAAAAAAAAACGGCAATTTGATAATTGAAGGACTGACTATATTTCATCTCAAAATAAAAAAAAAACTTCTTGGGCAGAATATTTCTTACTCATCCAACTTTGTGACGGTCTGTAAGTAACAACAACTTCAGACAAAACCTGTACGGGTGTGTTAAATAATTAGGGAGTGTTGTATGACACATATTTAAAACAAATTAATTAAACATGTTTATGATTTAATTTGTAATAAACTGCATAAAACTACAAATTTAGTTTAAATAAAAAGTGATTTATATTTTAACAAGCAGGGCTGCGGAGTCGGGTCATATTTCAAGCGACTCCGACTCCAACTCCGACTCCGGCTTCCTGAGATTAGCCGACTCCGACTCCGACTCCGGCTCCGGCTTTCAGCTCCAACCGACTCCGACTCCGACTCCAACTCCGGCCTACCAACTCTAGCTGACTCCGACTCCAGCTTTCAACAAATGGTTGGCTCCGACTCCGACTCCACATATTTTTGAATGTTTTAAAAGTTAGTTAACTATTATTTCGAAAACATTGATAAATAGGATTATTTAAATACTCTCTAAGTTTGAAATAACGGAAAAAATCTAGTTTTACAAGTTTTTTACGTTATTGAAACAGAAATCAAAAAATATCTCCAGTTTTGAAGGCATTTACAGAAGAACAGTTTGGTTAGTATATTTGGATTTATTTACTTAACCTCAAATTTTCATTAAATTTATTAAAAGCTCAAATTTTTAATTGTTATTTTTTGAATGATCATTAAAAGAAAGCTGGCCCTAATGATCGATTTAACATTCAATTCAATTTGCTAGGATTTTTTATTTTTTTCTAATTTTAAAATGTTCTATACATTTAAAATGAGGTGCGCGATACATCTTGAATCTTCACCTTAAACGAAGCTTTATGTATGGTCGCGCCTCCATCAAAATATATGAAAAAACTTAGAGTTGGATAAAAAACAAAAATCCACAGTTAAAATATTTTTAAAGTCACGGAAATTCCTTAGAGATCCTTAAGCTATCATTCCTAGAAAAAATGTTTTAGGTACATTGAGTTGCAATGATCTATCAAAATGGCGTGGGAAAAACAGTATGAGAAAATTTATACTGGTTGAATAATATTTTGATTTTGATTATTTTGAATAATGTTTGAAATATAAATCAAAATCCTATCATTTTTCTATACATTTTTTTTAACTTGAAATTCTATCCTATCCTTAAATCTTAAGATTTCTTCAACGATAATATGCAACAATATCAAAATAGTTTGCCTAAATATCAACATTCTCAGTTTTTAGTAGAAGAATAGTAAACATTAAGACCAGGGCTGTGGAGTCGGAGTCGGAGTCGGAGCCGGAGTCGGTGGAGTCGGGTCTTTTTGGGGATCTGGAGTCGGAGTCGGAGTCGGAGTCGTCAAAACTCGAACAGCTGGAGTCGGAGTCGGAGCCGGAGTCGGTTAAATTTTAAGAGCTGGAGTCGGAGTCGGAGTCGGAGCCGAAGATTTCTGATAACCCGGAGTCGGAGTCGGAGTCGGAGTCGGAGTCGAAGTTATCTTAAATTCAACAAAAAAATATGTTTTTTTTATTGTTCAATATTTACTATATAACAGCATAATTAACAAAACTTCTTATGTTTTTAATTGTTTTTTACGTCGCATGCAATGCGTCGCCATTTTTTCATTTTTTTTAGAGATTTATCAGATGCCATTATGTTTTTGAAGCTTTTTATTGTGATTGGAAAGCTCTAATTGTGTTATTTCACTATAATCACTAAATGATAACCTCTTACCCAAATATGTAGTATCATTATTTAAAAAAAATATAAAAAAATATTGGTTATGTAGTCAGACATATCTAATTGATTCTTTACTGCTTCCTTTTGCCTATATTTATGTGCCCTTTCAATTCAAATATGACCAAATTTCATCCAGTTCTTTCTGAAAAAAGAACACACACAGTCATCTTTTACCCCGATAGAGAATGTCTTGGAGGTTTTAAGTTAAATCATTTTTTAAGAAAAAAATTACAAGGTACATAAAAAGATTGAAAATAGTAATTACTGTTTTTGGAAATCGAAAAAGAATTTTGTAACAAATAAAATAATTGAAACTAACAAAAAATATCAAAAGAAGTTGCAACTAATTTTGAAATAATCATTGAATGTTGATGTTGATGTTGATTTTAGGTAAACTATTTTGATATCGTTGCAAATCATCGTTGAACAAATCTCAAGACTTCAGTACAAAAATGAACTAATAAAAAAATGTATGGAAAAAAATGTAGGATTTTAATTTATTTTTCAAATATTATTAAAAAAACGAAATCACAATATTATCAACCCGTAAGAATTTTCTCATACTGTATGTCCCACGCCAATATGACGGAAGGTGATTATCATTGCAAATCAATGTTCCTTAAAAAAATGAAATACTTGTGAACTAGAAAATATTTTACTTGTGGATATTTGTTTTTTTTTTATTATATTTTAAGTTTTTTTCATATATTTGGATGGAGGCGCAAGATCATTCATAAAGCTTCGTTTTAGGTGAAGATTCACGAAGTATCGTGCGACTCTTTTTTAATGTATATTATTTTTTAAAATTAAAATAAATTAAAAAATTCCAGGGTAAAATATTTTCCTTGTCACTGATATTTGAAAAGGACCTCTTAAGTGTCCTTTCCACGAAGAAATTGTTCAGATACATTAATTTGCAATAATAATCTCCTTCAGCCATGGCGTGATGTCCATGTACGTCTTAAAAAAAACAAAATAAATGTTTAAGCATAAGCATAAGCATAAGCATAGGTGCCCACCCGCAGTTGCTACTCCGTTATTGACCAGGACCTCCAGAAGTTACATCCACGAGCCGTGGAAGATGAGTGGGTGCTATCTTTCCTCGCTTCGCAACTTCTCAAAGGCCCCTATCATGCTGATCAATACCGGCGCCGGCCACGACCAGTGGTAGGGTCACGGGGAAGTGGATGGGAATGTTAGTCCGATACTTGAGTGATAGAGACCGCCCAATCGACTGCTTCTCCGACAAAGTATCACATGAGTTTTGAGGGGGTTAGTAGATGGGTATGAGGTCAGGATTCACGAGTGGCAGTGATGTGACCATGAGCATTTTGTTTATCGGTTGAAATTTTTTTAATCTTAGGCAGCCGGCTGCGGAAAGATAGATAATTGATTATTTAAAATAGTTTATTTTTATCGTACGCGTGCCAGCCGAGCAGTAGTGCTATGGGCTGGACTTATCAGTATTGTTGCAAACCGCTGTAACCAAGCAGAACGTAACGTGTGCTCCAGACGATCCCCAACTCACGCTGAACTGTCACCGGAGAAGAGGGTCCACGGAAGCGCAGCATAAACAGCTCTGAAGAGAAGAAGTAGACATTGGTGTATTGAAAAGGACTTCAGTACAAGCACTCCGCGTGTGCGCAATTCGATTAATTTTAGTTCTCCTTGCGATCAACTAGTGCAAACCTAATATTCTACTTGATTATCACATTTGCACACGTACACGGGTAAGCAGGGATAGCATAGGAGGTGGCAGAGTACAGGCCGGCCACAATCGAGAACTGTTGTTAGGTCGAACCGCGTTACTAATGAAGTTTATTTCCCAGCCACCGTCCTACGTCACCCGGAGGCCCGTCGACCGATAGTCGCGATACGATAAGTAATCCGTTGTAGGGTTAGGGTTGCCCACTCAAGTTGTAAGTTGCAATTAGCCGTAGAAACTTGAATTTGAAGCCTTTGGAATAATTATTAACTAGATTTATTGATGGTCGGAACAGGATTACCTTTTGGTCAAGGAAGTGTACCCGACAAGTTCGTTCTCGCGGTCTTAGAAAGCTGAAGGATCACTGAATGTAAGAAAGAAATGTTTTCAATGAATTAATACCGCTAACCAACAAATATAAATTACAGCTTAAAGGCTGGTTGTTACTACACCTGCTAAACAGACTGTTTTTCTTCGGCAACATACCCGCGTGGCGAACAAACTTTTAAGATTCACCGGATCGCAAGACAATCTGAGCAATAAGGCCTCCAGCAGTCAACCGTGAGCGTGAGCAGAATGTTTCCAGCCAAAATCTGCGAAAAATGTTCGTGTTCCGGACTGACAAATCGAATGCTCGGGTGCGATATGTGTGACAACTGGTACCACACCGAGTGTTTGGGAGTGTCTGATGCTAATATCGACCCAGATAAAAGCTGGAGGTGCAGCCGATGCGTGCTAGACGAAGAAACAGAGGTTGGAAGTCAACGCACCCATAAATCGGTACTAAGTACTTCGACTAGCAGATCACGAAAGCAACAACTACTGATGGAGCTCGAGGAACAACGAGCTGCAGATTTGAAACGACGAGCTGAAGAAGACGAAATACGCCGGAAGCGAGCCGAAGATGATGACGAGTATTATCGGCAGAAGATGAGTCTCTTGCTAGAGGACGAGGAGGATCAACGTAGTAGACTGAGTAGCCGGGCGAGCAGGAAAAAAGTTGTGGATTGGCTCGGTAAAGAACAACGAACTATAACTACAGCCTCAGCGAGTACATCATACGGCGTCGTGACCGTAACGTCAACAGGACTAGGCACTACAACGACGACGACGACTTCAATTACAACTCCAGTATCTACTTCAACTCCAAACGCACCGGGAACGAATGTACCAGATCCGGCGCCACAACCATTGCCGGGTCCACCAGGTTTCGCTCCTGCTCCAGCGCCGCAACCGTGGCCTGCTCCGGTCCCGCAACCGTGGCCTGCTCCGGCTCCGCAACCGTGGCCTGCTCCGGCTCCGCAACCAGGACCAGCTCCGGCTCCAGCGCCACAGCCAGCACCAGCTCCAGCCCCGCAGCCATGGCCTGCGCCGGCCCCGCAACCAGGACCAGCTCCTGCGCCGCAACCAAGACCAGCTCCGGCTCCAGCGCCACAGCCAGCACCAGCTCCAGCCCCGCAGCCATGGCCTGCTCCGGCCCCGCAACCAGGACCAGCTCCGGCTCCAGCGCCACAGCCAGCACCAGCTCCAGCCCCGCAGCCATGGCCTGCGCCGGCCCCGCAACCAGGACCAGCTCCTGCGCCGCAACCAGGACCAGCTCCTGCGCCGCAACCAGGACCAGCTCCGGATCCAGCGCCGCAGCCAGCACCAGATCCGGCCCCACAACCATGGCCTGCTCCAGCGCCGCAACCAGCGCCGGCACCTGCAAGGCCACCAACAGCTGCACAATTAGCGGCACGTCAAGTCATGCCGCGAGAACTACCAAACTTTCACGGAAATCCTCAAGACTGGCCATTTTTCTCCAGCACATTCTACAATACAACGATGGCATGTGGATATACAGATGCTGAAAACCTCGCCCGACTCTCCGGATGCCTAAAAGGACACGCACTGCTTCTGGTGAGGAATCGTCTACAGCTGCCGGAATCAGTACCACATGTAATGGAAATTCTGCGAAAACAGTATGGTCGGCCTGAGGTTTTGATACACTCCTTGATGGAGGGGCTTCGAAACGTCCCCACACCAACAATGGAAAATCTGCAGTCAATAATAAACTACGGCATGGCCGTTCGCAACTTGGTAGATCACATAGTCATGGCGCAGCTCCTGGATCACCTTAGTAACCCAATGTTGCTACACGAGTTGGTGGAAAAACTTCCTCCACACCTGAAGATGCAGTGGGCCTGGTACAAAAGAAACTGGGTGAACGCAAATTTGGCCACCTTTGGGCAATTCATGGCCGAACTAGCAGATACAGCATCGGAAGTTACGCTGCCGGAGGAAACGCAACCTCAAACCCAACAGCGGTACAACAAGACAGGACGAGACAACCAAAAGCTGTATCTGCACTCCGAGACAGATGGGGACCAACCAGCAAGCGCCACGACTTCGGACCAGACAAAACCGACGATCAACAAACGTACTTGTTGGTATTGTTCGGAGGAAAAGCACGATGTCGTAAAATGTCCTCGATTCGAGGCCCTGGACTTGGACGGAAGATGGAAGGCCGTCCGTACAAAGGGGCTGTGCAGGAGTTGCTTAATTCCTCATCGGAGGTGGCCTTGCCGCGCGGGTAGAGAATGTGGCGTCGATGGGTGCCGCTTGGGACACCATCCCATGTTGCATTCACGTGCAGCATCTGAAGCTGCCACCAAGGCCAACAACCCAACTGAAAGTTCGAACCGCACAAACCAGAACGTCGTGCAACAAAACCACCATTCGACTCACAGTTTTTGTCTTTTCCGCTACTTGCCGGTAACATTAGAGAACAACGGGAAAAAGGTCGAGACGTTTGCCTTTCTGGACGACGGCTGTCAAACAACGCTGATGGAAGCTTCTCTAGCACAACAACTCGATATTGACGGACCGTCGGAATCGCTGTGGCTAGGATGGACCGGGAACATCTCACGCGAAGAAAGGGGATCGCAGCGCGTAAAGGTCAACATCTCCGGCAGAGGACAGAAAAGGCAGTACAAATTAAGCAACGTCCGTACGGTACAAAAACTGCAGCTACAAGCCCAAACGTTCCAGTATGAGGAGTTCGAGAAGGTTTACCCCCACTTGCGGAAACTGCCCCTGCAAAGCTACACTAATGCTGAACCAAAAATCATCATCGGCATCGAACATGCGCGATTGTTGACATCCCTAAAGGTTCGCGAAGGAAAGGCCAACGAACCGGTGGCGTCGCGAACACGACTGGGCTGGTGCGTGTACGGCAAACAAGCAGAAACTACATCCGATGTCGAGCAACTATGTGTACATACGGAAACCCAGATGCAGAACCAGGAACTGCATGAGTTGATGAAGAAGTTTTTCGAAGTCGACGAAGCAGCAGTATCCACACCAATCGAATCAGCAGAAGATGCCAGGGCTAGACGGATCTTGGACGAAACGACGCGCAGAGTAGATGGAGGTTTCGAGACCGGTTTATTATGGAAGTTCGACAATCCAACTTTCCCGAACAGCTACCCGCTGGCCTACCGCCGAATGCTATCACTGGAAAAGCGGCTGAGCAAGGACCCGGAGCTGAAAGAACGTGTAGTACAGCTCATCAAGGACTACGAAACAAAGGGTTATGCCCATAAAATCACCCAAAACGAGCTGGAGACCACGGATCCAAGCCGCGTCTGGTATCTACCACTAGGAGTTGTCCGGAATCCGAAAAAACCGGAAAAGATTCGCTTAATCTGGGACGCAGCTGCTCGTGTCAAAGGGACTTCATTCAACGATATGCTGCTTAAGGGTCCAGACATGACTGCTTCGTTGTTCGATGTGCTGTTGAGGTTCAGGCAGAGACATGTGGCTGTCTGTGGAGATATACGTGAAATGTTTCACCAGGTTAAGATCGTGCCCGAGGATAAACAATCGCAAAGGTTCTTGTTCCGAGAACATCCAGACGAGCCACCGCAGATCTACGTCATGGATGTCGCCACCTTCGGTGCAACTTGTTCTCCTTGCACAGCACAAGCTGTGAAGAACAAAAATGCTATGGAATTCGAAGCCACACACCCCAGGGCAGCCGAAGCAATACTCAACGCTCACTACGTGGACGATTTTTTGGACAGCGTAGACACGGTTGAAGACGCGTTGAGGCTGGTTGAAGACGTGAAGTACGTGCACGCACAGGGAGGGTTCGAAATTCGCAACTTCTTGTCAAATTCGGCGGAGGTGTTGCAGAAACTAGGGGAAGTGCGAAGCTTGGAAAAGAAGTCGCTCTGTGAGGACGCTTCATCGTACGTCGAGCGAGTATTGGGCATGATCTGGAAACCAGCACAAGACGTGTTCACATTCGACACTACACTGAGAGAAGATCTCGAACAACTGTTGGAGCAGAACGTCACACCCACTAAGCGGCAAGTGCTGCGCCTGGTTATGTCACTGTTCGACCCTGCGGCTTTATTGCCCACTTCATCGTACACGGAAAATCCTCATGCAGCATATCTGGAGAACCGGTACCGATTGGGATGAAAAGATTGCACCCGAGCTACACAACATGTGGAGAGACTGGACGGGTTTGTTGAAACGCCTAGGAGAAGTGGAAATTCCACGTTGTTTCTTTGGGGAAGCAGATAGCAAACTTCCTGCAAGTATCCAACTTCATCTCTTCGTCGACGCAAGCGAATTGGCTTACTCGTGCGCAGCCTATCTACGAATTGTCCAAGCTGGAGTCATTCGCTGCGTTTTGGTAGCTGCGAAAACGAAGGTCGCCCCGCTGAAGCCGCTGTCGATCCCTCGTTTAGAACTTCAAGCCGGAGTGATAGGGTGTCGTCTGCTGGAGGCAATCGGTGGAACGCTGGACCTGCCGATCGAAAGTCGTCACATCTGGACGGATTCAACGACCGTGCTGGCATGGATTACGTCGGACAGCCGTCGTTATCACCCCTACGTGGCATGTAGAGTGGGTGAAATCCTTAACTGTAGCAACGTCGATGAATGGCATTACGTACCGTCTAAGCTGAACGTCGCTGACATCGCGACGAAGTGGGGTAGTAGCGGACCGGATTTTAATCCGAAAGGTCATTTCTACGCGTGTGACTACTTCCTTAATCAGCCGGTAGAGAATTGGCCTCAGCAGATCAAGAAACAGTGGACAACAAACGAGGAATTACGCGCTGTGTTTCATTATCATCGAGAGCTTCCACAGCCTTTGTTAGACGTGACCCGGTTTTCCTGCTGGCAAAAATTGGTGCGAACGGCAGCATACTTTCAGCGATCACTAAGGAAATTTCGGGGAGAAAAGCTGAGCGGTAGTTTGACCAGCGACGAAATGCTGCAGGCCGAAAACTTGCTGTGGCGCCAGGTGCAACTGGAGGCATTCCCGGACGAATATTGCATTCTGCGGTATAACAAGGAGCATCCAGATCAAGAAGCCAAACCAGTCGAGAGAAGCAGCGCACTTTATCAAGAATCGCCGTTCTTGGACGACGACGGAGTGATGAGGATGAACAGCAGGATTGGGGCTGCACCAACCGCCCCATTCGAAGCTAAGTATCCAATCATTCTTCCCAGAAAACACCCCCTAACACTGCTCCTCGTCGACAGCTACCATTGCCGGTACAAGCACATCAACCACGCCACCGTGTACAACGAGGTGCAGCAGAAATTTCGAATCCCACACCTACGGCGGGTAATCTCACACGTCGCCAGCGTTTGTCAACACTGTAAGAATGAGAAGGCGGTCCCAAAACCACCACGGATGGCGCCACTCCCGGAAGTCCGTCTGACTCCAAACATCAGGGCGTTCACCTACACCGGAGTGGATTACTTTGGTCCGTTACTGGTAAAACAAGGACGGAGCTTGGCGAAGCGTTGGATCGCACTCTTCACGTGCCTGACAACGCGTGCGGTCCATTTGGAGGTCGTCCACAGCCTGTCAACCCCATCCTGCGTGATGGCGATTCGGCGTTTCGTCGCACGCAGAGGTTCACCAGCAGCAATCTATTCTGACAATGGAACGTGCTTCAAGGGGGCGAACAAACTATTGCTCCAACAGATACAAGCTATTCACGAGGACTGCGCCGTCACATTCACGAACGCTAGGACAACGTGGCACTTCAACCCCCCAGCGGCCCCACACATGGGTGGGTGTTGGGAAAGACTCGTTCGATCTGTTAAGTCCGCCATGGGGGAGATTGAAAAACACCCTCACCGCCCTACCGACGAAGTACTCGAGACGGTTATGCTGGAGGCTGAAGCTATCGTGAATTCGCGACCTCTCACGTACATTCCACTCGACAACGAAGGGACAGATGCCCTCACCCCGAACCACTTCCTATTGTACGGTAACCAAGGAATAGTTCAACCGAGATCGGCGACGCGACTCGAGGGCGCTACTCTACGGGATAGCTGGAAACTCACGCAATATCTGGTGGACCAATTCTGGAAACGCTGGGTACGGGAGTACCTACCCACCCTTACGAGACGTACAAATGGTTCCAACCCACCAAACCTCTGGAGGTAGGTGACGTAGTGCTGGTAGTCGACGAGAACAAGCGCAACGGATGGAAAAGAGGACGCATCATCGAGGTTCATCGAGGAAAAGACGAGCAAGTGCGGCGTGCTGTGGTGCAGACAAACGACGGCGTCCTCAAGCGACCAGCAACCAAGCTGGCTGTCCTGGACGTTCAGCAGGACCGGAAGACGGATCCGGAAGCACACGGGAGGGGGAATGTTGCAAACCGCTGTAACCAAGCAGAACGTAACGTGTGCTCCAGACGATCCCCAACTCACGCTGAACTGTCACCGGAGAAGAGGGTCCACGGAAGCGCAGCATAAACAGCTCTGAAGAGAAGAAGTAGACATTGGTGTATTGAAAAGGACTTCAGTACAAGCACTCCGCGTGTGCGCAATTCGATTAATTTTAGTTCTCCTTGCGATCAACTAGTGCAAACCTAATATTCTACTTGATTATCACATTTGCACACGTACACGGGTAAGCAGGGATAGCATAGGAGGTGGCAGAGTACAGGCCGGCCACAATCGAGAACTGTTGTTAGGTCGAACCGCGTTACTAATGAAGTTTATTTCCCAGCCACCGTCCTACGTCACCCGGAGGCCCGTCGACCGATAGTCGCGATACGATAAGTAATCCGTTGTAGGGTTAGGGTTGCCCACTCAAGTTGTAAGTTGCAATTAGCCGTAGAAACTTGAATTTGAAGCCTTTGGAATAATTATTAACTAGATTTATTGATGGTCGGAACAGGATTACCTTTTGGTCAAGGAAGTGTACCCGACAAGTTCGTTCTCGCGGTCTTAGAAAGCTGAAGGATCACTGAATGTAAGAAAGAAATGTTTTCAATGAATTAATACCGCTAACCAACAAATATAAATTACATCTTAAAGGCTGGTTGTTACTACACCTGCTAAACAGACTGTTTTTCTTCGGCAACATACCCGCGTGGCGAACAAGTATATTTTTACTGTTTTTACCATTTAGATAACGCGAGCAAATTTCAAAAATAGTAAATAAATGACGCTTTACTCTTCATAAAACCGATAGTTTGATGAGTTAATACTAAAACTGAATGTTGGAATAAATTTTTACGATCATTTACGACGAAAATTATCGCGAGAAAACAGGACTGCGCGTCCCCAGAAACACTGCACTTATGAAGGCATTATTCGATTATTATGACCAATCACCCCATGCACACAAACAGCGACACAAACAGCGACACAAAAGAGACGAAAATTATCGCGAGAAAACAAAACTGCGCGTCCCCAGAAGCACTGCACTTATGAAGGCATTATTCGATTATTATGACCAATCACCCCAAGAATCACCCCATGCACACAAACAGCGACACAAAAGAGACGAAAATTATCACGAGAAAACAGGACTGCGCGTCCTCAGAAGCACTTCACTTATGAAGGCATTATTCGATTATTATGACCAATCACCCCATGCACACAAACAGTGACACAAAAGAGACAAAAATTATCACGAGAAAACAGGACTGCGCGTCCTCAGAAGCACTTCACTTATGAAGGCATTATTTAATTATTATGACCAATCACCCCATGCACACGAACAGCGACACAAAAGAGACAAAAATTATCACGAGAAAACAGGACTGCGCGTCCTCAGAAGCACTTCACTTATGAAGGCATTATTCGATTATTATGACCAATCACCCCATGCACACGAACAGCGACACAAAAGAGACAAAAATTATCACGAGAAAACAGGACTGCGCGTCCTCAGAAGCACTTCACTTATGAAGGCATTATTTAATTATTATGACCAATCACCCCATGTACACAAACAGCGACACAAAAGAGACGAAAATTATCGCGAGAAAACAGGACTGCGCGTCCTCAGAAGCACTTCACTTATGAAGGCATTATTTAATTATTATGACCAATCACCCCATGCACACGAACAGCGACACAAAAGAGACAAAAATTATCACGAGAAAACAGGACTGCGCGTCCTCAGAAGCACTTCACTTATGAAGGCATTATTCGATTATTATGACCAATCACCCCATGCACACAAACAGTGACACAAAAGAGACGAAAATTATCACGAGAAAACAGGACTGCGCGTCCTCAGAAGCACTTCACTTATGAAGGCATTATTTAATTATTATGACCAATCACCCCATGCACACGAACAGCGACACAAAAGAGACAAAAATTATCACGAGAAAACAGGACTGCGCGTCCTCAGAAGCACTTCACTTATGAAGGCATTATTTAATTATTATGACCAATCACCCCATGCACACGAACAGCGACACAAAAGAGACAAAAATTATCACGAGAAAACAGGACTGCGCGTCCTCAGAAGCACTTCACTTATGAAGGCATTATTCGATTATTATGACCAATCACCCCATGCACACGAACAGCGACACAAAAGAGACAAAAATTATCACGAGAAAACAGGACTGCGCGTCCTCAGAAGCACTTCACTTATGAAGGCATTATTTAATTATTATGACCAATCACCCCATGTACACAAACAGCGACACAAAAGAGACGAAAATTATCGCGAGAAAACAGGACTGCGCGTCCTCAGAAGCACTTCACTTATGAAGGCATTATTTAATTATTATGACCAATCACCCCATGCACACGAACAGCGACACAAAAGAGACAAAAATTATCACGAGAAAACAGGACTGCGCGTCCTCAGAAGCACTTCACTTATGAAGGCATTATTCGATTATTATGACCAATCACCCCATGCACACAAACAGTGACACAAAAGAGACGAAAATTATCACGAGAAAACAGGACTGCGCGTCCTCAGAAGCACTTCACTTATGAAGGCATTATTTAATTATTATGACCAATCACCCCATGCACACGAACAGCGACACAAAAGAGACAAAAATTATCACGAGAAAACAGGACTGCGCGTCCTCAGAAGCACTTCACTTATGAAGGCATTATTCGATTATTATGACCAATCACCCCATGCACACAAACAGTGACACAAAAGAGACGAAAATTATCGCGAGAAAACAGGACTGCGCGTCCTCAGAAGCACTTCACTTATGAAGGCATTATTTAATTATTATGACCAATCACCCCATGCACACGAACAGCGACACAAAAGAGACAAAAATTATCACGAGAAAACAGGACTGCGCGTCCTCAGAAGCACTTCACTTATGAAGGCATTATTCGATTATTATGACCAATCACCCCATGCACACAAACAGTGACACAAAAGAGACGAAAATTATCGCGAGAAAACAGGACTGCGCGTCCTCAGAAGCACTTCACTTATGAAGGCATTATTTAATTATTATGACCAATCACCCCATGCACACGAACAGCGACACAAAAGAGACAAAAATTATCACGAGAAAACAGGACTGCGCGTCCTCAGAAGCACTTCACTTATGAAGGCATTATTCGATTATTATGACCAATCACCCCATGCACACAAACAGTGACACAAAAGAGACGAAAATTATCACGAGAAAACAGGACTGCGCGTCCTCAGAAGCACTTCACTTATGAAGGCATTATTTAATTATTATGACCAATCACCCCATGTACACAAACAGCGACACAAAAGAGACGAAAATTATCGCGAGAAAACAGGACTGCGCGTCCTCAGAAGCACTTCACTTATCAAAAAAAAAAAACAAAATAAATGTTTCGTTTAAAATTGTCATTTAAAAAACAAGGTGCCTGTTACTGTGCTTCTTATAAATGTCAGCCTGAAAAAGAGCAAATTGAATTTTAATATTCAATAGATCATTAAGGCCAGGTTTCTTTTAATTATTCATTCAAAAATAAAAATTTAATATTTAAATTTATTAGCTTTTTTTATACATTATTTGCAAATTTGAGGTTAAGCAAATAAATCCAAATTTACTTACAAAACTGTTCTTCTCAAAATGCCTCTAAAACTGAAGATATTTTTTGATCTCTGTTTCCATAACGTATAAAACTTGTAACCTGGAAACTTTTTTTTCGTTTTGTGATTCGAACTTATTTTTCTTGAGAAAAACATGACGCTTAGAGAGTATTTAAATAATCCTATTTATCAATGTTTTAAAAATAATTAATTAGGTAATAATAGTTGACTAACTTTTGAAACATTTAAAAATATGTGGAGTCGGAGTCGGAGCCAACCATTTGATGAAAGCTGGAGTCGGAGTCGGAGTCGGCTAGAGTTGGTAGGCTGGAGTCGGAGTCGGAGTCGGAGCCAACCATTTGTTGAAAGCCGGAGCCGGAGTCGGAGTCGGAGTCGGCTAGTCTGAGAAAGCCGGAGTCGGAGTCGGAGTCGGAGTCGTTTGAAATATGACCCGACTCCGCAGCCCTGATTAAGACAATCGATATATATATATATAACATATTCAATGATTAATTCAAAATTAGTTGCAACTTTTTTTTTATATTTTTTGTCAATTTCAAATATTTTAAGCGCGACACTTTATTTTTTTTACTCAAATGTGCATGTTGAGTTCCAAGTAATAGATTGTTATAATCGTTGATTATTTGTTGGAAGAGTTATACTGTCAGTGATTTTTTTTTCGATTTCCATAAATAGTGTTTATTATTTTTTTATGTTTTTGTGTACCTCGTAACTTTTTTCATGAAAAATTCGCATAAAACCTCCAAAACATTCGCTATCGGTGTAAAAGATGACTGTGTGTGTACTTTTTTCAGAAAGAACTAGATTAAATTTGGTCAAATTTGAATTGAAAGGGTACATAAATGTAGGCAAAAGGAAGCAGTCGAGAATCAATTAAATATTTCAGACTACAGAACCAATATTGTTTTTAATGTTTGATTTATGATGATACTACATACTTGGGTAAGAGTGGATTAACAGGTTATCATTTAGTGATCATAATATAAGACGTTTAATAAATTAAGCAGTTTTATAGCAAATACTGAAAAATAAAAAAAACATAATATTTGTTAAATTTAAGATAACTCCGACTCCGACTCCAACTCCGGGTTATCAGAAATTTTCGGCTGCGACTCCAGCTAATAAAATTTAGCCGACTCCGGCTCCGACTCCGACTCCAGCTGTTCGAGTTTTGACGACTCCGACTCCGACTCCGACTCCGACTCCAAAAAGACCCGACTCCACCGACTCCGGCTCCGACTTCGACTCCGACTCCACAGCCCTGTAGATACAAATAATAAAAGTATTACAGAATGTAAGGATAAAAAAAAATGCATGAATTGTTTTACATGATAAAATAGTAATAGAGAATTCAACTATTGATCCAAAATTGGTTGCTGAGTAACCCTCTTTAATTTTGCATATTCTTTAGATATTTGTTTTGTTTTATCTGAAAGAAACTTTTTCCAGTTTTTTTTTAATGAAAAGCGTTTAATTTATTTAAGAATTTTTGAAAGGGGAAATATAATTTGCAATGACTTAAAACGTATTTTTTAATACGTAGTTAATTCAATATTTATTCCAATTTGTTTCAAAGGTCTAACAAAGGCATCTTTTGCGCCAGCGTTTCGGATGCTGCTAAATCTGGTACCGAAAATATGAATTTTTTGACAGAAAAAAACTAAAATACAGTCTTATATACGTATTCGGAACACCCACAAATTCGGAACACTTTTGTGATAATTTGTCAATAGCATGCCAAATGCAGCTTTTCTCAAATATGTAGTTGTTTGATACAGCATTCGAAAAATCGCAAGAAAAGCTTTCAAATGAAGGTAAAAGCGAATCATTAAGTTTAATTATAGATTTGCTATGATTTCTTGAACATTGGTCGATCTGTAAACTGTTCCGAATAAGAGGGATGACTGCACTATGAAAAAAAAAAAAATCTAAAAAATCCGACTTGCAATTGAAAATTACTTAACAATTTTGTTTCCAAGCTATAAGTATTTTTTAGGTATTGAACTTTATTTTGAAAATGCACCCCGGAATAAAGGGTTGCTTTTTATAGTTAAAGTTGGTGAAAAAAAATAATCATACGAAAACGTCACCTTTAAATCGATAATAACTCGTCACGGTTAACTCGGATCGTGTTGTGGTCTTCGACAAAGTTGTTTTTCATAACATTTTACACAAGAATCTTTTACTTGACAATTTCAAATTTTGTCCCACAAACTTCGATAAAAAACGACCCTTAACCCTTACCGATTCGGCTCAAAATTGGCACAGTTACTTATTTTTACCTAAAGATCTCTCACGATTTTCCAAAATAAATTTACACTAAGTTTATACGAGTGTTTCAGTTACAAGTTTTAATTGTTTTTGAACCAGAAATAAAAAAATATCTTCAGATTTATAGGCATTTTTAGTAGCATAACAACATTTGATATTAATATGAAAAAATCAAATTGTAATGAGTTTTGATCAGATATGGTACTTTGCATTAACTTAGCTTAAAATTTATACCCATTCTATATGAAAATATTGAATTAAGTTAAACAAATATTGTATGTATTTTGATTTTTTCAATCGAAACATTCATAGTAACTTTACCATTGGTCATTTTGACATCATTAATTCAATATGTACACTTTTAGACTGAAATTTGTAAGGAATAGAGTGACTAGAGTCACCCTGGGTTTTGACATAAAAATTTGTAAGGAAACGTTTTTTTTTTAAATACTATTAATTTTTTTTTTTGAAAATACGTTCTTGGACATTGGCCTCTCACCCAGTCGGCCTGGGTTCGATCCCAGACGGTCCCGGTGGCATTTTTCGAAACGAGATTTGTCTGATCACGCCTTCCGTAGGACGGGAAGTAAATGTTGGCCCCGGACTAACCTAAAATGGTTAGGTCGTTAACTCAGTCCAGGTGTAGGAGTCGTCTCCCTGGGTCCTGTCTCGGTGGAGTCGCTGGTAGGCAGTTGGACTAACAATCCAAAGGTCGTCAGTTCGAATCCCGGGGTGGATGGAAGCTAAGGTGTAAAAAGAGGTTTGCAATTGCCTCAACAATCAAGCCTTCGAACACCTAGTTTCGAGTAGGAATCTTGCAATCTAGAACGCCAAGGCCAATGCTGTAGAGCGAATAATTTTTTTTTTACTTTTAATGGTAGAAGGCCAAATAAAAAAAACGTTTTTTTTTTGTTTTTCTCCGTGTACCTATTTTTTCTGCAAATTCCTAATCATAACCTTAATATTGCTGAAGACATCAAAATGAACAGAAAATCCATTCTCAAGATACCGTCAACTGGAGCGAATCGGGACACATGGGGCGAATTGTTAATCACAGCAGTTTAACCATGTAGTAGCACAATATTCCGATTTTTCTGGTTGGTTTCGGTTAGCATAGACTCAACCCAACAAAATATGTACATCCATTTCCAAATCTAAAACCATTAAATGCTCTAAACACTGCTGTCCCTACTGTAGTCTCGATTCGCCCCAGATGACGGTACAGGTTTTCGAATATTTAAATGCCAATTTTTATGAATATCTTGCAAAATTGTTTGGAACCTTGCATGGAAAAATTAATGATGAGAAATTGCTCATTTTGGCGTATAAAATAACGAAAATTTCATTCATAATGAAAAAAAAAAACAAAAAAATCGTTTTTCGCTAACGTAAAACGCAAAACGTTTTTCGATTTTCCTCAACTGTCGATAAATCAATCCGAAAGCCAACTAAATATACCAATTCATCACTACTCTACCAGTTCAGAGAGCCATCACCAAACCCCCAAAAAACAGTAACAAATCTTCGCACGCACGTAAATCTGTGCCCCAAATCTAAACAGCCTCCTCTGCCGACACTACCGATTCCAGCTAGGAGTGTCGGAGAGCTCGTCAAAAGTGCCAGCTCGGTCGTAAATTTCGCACGTGATATGCGCTAACAACCAGCAAACCCAGCTCTGGACCGAAAACCAAAACAAACGATTTCCAGCGGCACTAATACTAGTTCAGGCTCACCCACACATGGGCTAGTTGGTTCTTCATTATGAGAAAAATAAAACATTGACCACATCGAACTCTTGGTGGAATATTTATACGGAAGGTAGATAAAAATGTGCATATTAGCGATTCTTAGTAAAATTTACAATTAGATAGTTAAATGGCATTTTTTTAAAACATTTTAATGAATTTATTTTGAAATTTATTAAAAAACTGGCAACCCTTCTAATTTGAAATTTTTTATATGTGAAATGTTTTTTTTTCTTTTTCGCGAAGTGATTTTTGTTGTGAAAATGTCTTTCAGAACCACCCTAATGTACATTTTTTTCTTTTTCGAAAAGTAAATAAATTTGAATATCTGGCCTGCTCTAAAATATAATATTTAGACACAACTAACCATTAAAACCAGGATTTTTTTTAAATAATGCATCCCTCCAGAGAACATCATCACAATGATATCTTTGTTTACAAATATTATCACACTTGAATTTCACGTTTAGGATAAGGTGAGACAATTCCGACCCTACTTCTTCAAATGTTTTGCTATACATAAAAACGACTCAACCCAGCAAACTCACAATCCTCTACCCTAGTTTCGCTTAACGCAAGCTAAGCCAAAGTCACGGGCATATCCGGACCGTCCAAGACCGCCAGTTGCCACGGGATGATCGGGCGCGTAACTTCTTCGGGACTCAAGTGTGGCCGTGTCCACGGCGTGAATCTTCCCGAAAACCAGACAAAGTTTTCCGCGGTCCTGGGGCACTTTTCCCGAGAAGTTGTTCGAGTGGTTGCGAATTGAGAGATAGTGGAGCTGGAGCTGCGCAAAGAAGAGGAGTTCAGCAACTTTGGGGTGCAAATTAAAGTTTGTGCTCCACGCTAGTGACAGGCATTCCGGTGGTGGTCGTGGAAGTTCTCTGCGTGTGTATTTGAAACGCGGTAGTTGCGATAAAGTGCTAATGAATGTATTCAACGTGGTTTGCGGTTTGCTAAACGGTCAATAGCAGCAGAAGAAGTGTTGAATGATTTGTGGGAGAGAATGAGGGTGGCAAAGTTTGCTTGCTTAAGTGTAGTGCAATGTGGCGAGCTTGAAGAAGGCATCTTGACTGAGTCATGAATGCCTATTTTTAGATTTTGATAAGGGAGACAATCGGCAACGAGCGTTGAAATCGGGGAAGGTTGCTGGTGTTTACTGTCGTGTAAACAGTAGGACAATACCTTTGAAATCATAAATTTTATGGTAAACTCTCGAAATCTAGGGTGCGGCCTTCATCTTAGTGATACACAATCTCATATTTCCATGAATAGGTCGTGATGTTTTCAAATTTCTTACAAAAGCATAACAAAAAACTAAATTTTTTGTTCCTTTTCTATAACATTGTTGATGCTTTTTATTTTGAGCTGATGCAAGAAAATCAAATTCATTCATAAATCGTTTTACTGATCAAAAACCCTGCTGAAACATTTTGCCGCCACCGCAACTCGTGCCGTTCCGAAAACAATCAAAATCTCATGATTACAAAACCATTTAAATTAGATTTTCCCCCGTTTTCCGCTCGTGTTCCCATAATTGAATCCCTCAGAGAGAAAGCGCGCACTCACCAGGGACAAAGAAGTTTTTCCAGGATCTAGAATTGAATCCCAGACTAGACTGAAATGTCCCCACTCCCTCGTGGGGTTTCCCAACAAAAAAAAAAAAAAAAAACGCTCAATTTAGAAAACTTTTCCCTTCCATCTCTCTCGAGTGCTGGTAATCCCGCGCAGCCCAGAAAATATAACGTGAATTTAATTACTTTCTGACTGAAGTGTGGCACCAATATCCGACGACCACGGAATTGTGGCTGCCACCCACCACAATGGCAAAGGCAAGAAACGGCAGCATCGGCAGCGTCAGCTTCCACCAGGGCCACCAGATTCCGATACTGGCCCAGAAGCTGCACCGGTTGGAGCACTTTGATTGGTCCGCGACGCCCCCGAGGGCACCCTCGCCGCCTCCCCCCTCCCTCTACTTTGACAACAACTCGACGGTGTCGTCGGCGTCGTCCGCCGAACCGCTCGATCTGAACGTGGTCCATCTGTTTGAAATTGTTAAGGTAAAATGTCCCTTTCGACGAAATGACTTTCGACGAAAACTCCCATTCCCGTTTGCTGATGACAAATACGACGAAATGAAAACTTGTCCGTTCGGTCGAAAACAGTCAGTACCACTCTGTGTACAACTGACAAACGATGCACTGCATGTTGCATACCTGCCGGTTATTACCAGATCAACAGTTGGATGGTTGCAGTTCATCACTGTTTGCCGCTGTCGTGCTAACTTGTCGCACGTGCATTTTGGGGGCCAAATTGAGTTAAGAACGCCATCGATTTCAATCCTGAGATATTCAATAAAAACCGAAGAAACTTCGTGCATTGTTGTCACTTTTCATATGAAAGAAGTTTCAATCTTGTCGCGATATTTTGACACATCCTGCTGCATGTGCGACAACTAGCCAAAGAGATTTCAAGTTGGAACGCGTTTGGCACACGTACATGCCCGACTACCGTAAACATTTGACATTCAAATTCTGCCAAACTTCGAGACAATTCACAGAATGGTCAGCCAAACAAAACGTGTTTGTTATTGTTTATATTGCTTGCTCTATTGTTTGTTTATTCAAGGTCAAACATTCAAACGAGTTTTTCTCGGAACGTCCAAAAGCGACAAGATAGCACGAGAACGTCGAATTGCATTGGACAATGGGAAAAGTTCCCGCCGGAAAGCTGGGGGATGTAATATTTGCCTCACCAGAATGCATGGGGTTGTGGGAATTCAATAAATTTGTCGTTTGACGGGATGTTTGTGCATCACCGTTGATGCTGTCACTGAGCTGAAATAAATAAATGGGACATTTTATTTCGAAAAGGCAAAGTTTGCTCATCAGGAAAAAATGATGGATTGAACTCTGCCAACTTTAATAAAATCGGATCCAATTTCTGAAAATTGAATAATAAAAACAGAAGATGGAAATAAAAGTTGAAAATTTGAATCTCGTTTTCAAAATTCAAAATAAAGTTTGAAGACCTCTGACACTTCGAACACTTTACTAAACAAAATCAATTTTGTAAAAATAAATTTGAAACATTTGGAAATAATAAATTAGTTGGTCTAAAAACAAATTTCAATTCTTTTCTGCAATTTTAATAAAATAATTGAAATCGTTGATTTATGAAATACGCGAGGTAAGACGGTCAGTGCTATAAATTTACTTAATAACTTTGCTAAGTCCACCAAAATATCTACAAGATTGGTTGAATATAATAACTATTTTGATTCAAAAAACCAAGTTTCAAATGTGAAGAAAAATTGTGAATTTTGACAACAAAAAATAAACGACTTAATGCAAATTAACTAGTTTGTGTATTTCGATTAGAATAAGTAAATCAAAATTAGTTAAACAATATTAAATAAGCGATTTTTATGAATAGTTTGTAAGTACTTCATACTGTTCAATTATTTTTGCTATTTTGATTAAATATGAATTGTTTTATTGATAATGCTTTTCATTATCTACAAATATGTCATAATAATAAAAAATCCTTTAAAATTAATAATACATCAAATTAAATTTACATATTACGGGTGGCCGTCTTCCCCTAAAATGACTCTTCTTACAAAAAAATGCATTTAGCTCATCGCATTTTTTAAACTTTTTCGAGGGACATAATCTTGGGAGTGCTTCAATTCAACATGAAAAAATATTTAAAAAAAGAAAGACATACCTAACACCTAACCTAACAAAAATGCCTGTGTTGTATTTCATGGAAATCACATCCAGTTTCAAGTTGAAAAATTATTCATTTATTTTGAGCTATTTTTATACTTTTTTTAAACAATAGGTTTGGCAAAGGTGACTCCATGTTTGGGTGCCCAGAAAAAAATGACCCCTTGCTCCACAAGCGAAACCCAGTTTTTTGGGTTATTTTAAGCATCTGTGCAAATTTTGAGCGAAATTGTTTGAGATTAACCCATTGATACCCGAGCCTAAAGTTGGTGAAAAAAATGTTTTTCATACAAAAATGACCTTTTTAAATCGCTAATAACTTTTCAGAGTCGAGTTTTACAGCTGAGCAATTCTCTACGAAATCGGTCTTTTTTCTTAAATTTTAATTTTTGTATATTTTAATCCGACTGAAACTTTTTTGGTGCCTTCGGTATGCCCAAAGAAGCCATTTTGCATCATTAGTTTGTCCATATAATTTTCCATACAAATTTGGCAGCTGGCCATACAAAAATGATGTATGAAAATTCAAAAATCTGTATCTTTTGAAGGAATTTTTTGATCAATTTGGTGTCTTCGGCAAAGTTGTAGGTATGGAAACGGACTACACTGCAAAAAAATGATACACGGTAAAAAAAAATTTGTTGATTTTTTATTTAACTTTTTGTCACTAAAATTTGATTTGCAAAAAAACACTATTTTTATTTTTTTTATTTTTTGATATGTTTTAGAAGACTTCAAATGCCAACTTTTCAGAATTTTCCAGGTTGTGCAAAAAATCTTTGAGCGAGTTATGAATTTTTGAATCAACACTGATTTTTTTTAAAAATTGAAAAATTGGTCGCAAAAATTTTTCGACTTCATTTTACGATGTAAAATCAAATTTGCAATCAAAAAGTACTTTAATGAAATTTTGATAAAGTGCACCGTTTTCAAGTTAAATCCGTTTTTAGGTGACTTTTTTTGAAAATAGTCGCAGTTTTTATTTTTTTTAAATTAGTGCACATGTTTGCCCACTTTTGAAAATAATATTTTTGAAAAGCTGAGAAAATTCTCTATATTTTTCTTTATTGAAATTTGTTGATACGACCCTTAGTTGCTGAGATATTGCCATGCAAAGGTTTAAAAACAGGAAAATTGATGTTTTCTAAGTCTCACCCAAACAACACACCATTTTCTAATGTCGATATCTCAGCAACTAATGGTCCGATTTACAATGTTGAAACACAAAATATTCGTGAAATTTTCCGATCTTTTCGAAAAAAATATTTTCAAAATTTTTAAACCAGGACTAACATTTCAAAAGGGCGAAACATTCAATATCACGCCCTTTTAAAATGTTAGTCCTGGTTTAAAAATTTTGAAAATATTTTTTTCGAAAAGATCGAAAAATTTCACGAATGTTTTATATTTTAACATTGAAAATCGGACCATTAGTTGCTGAGATATCGACATTAGAAAACATCAATTTTCCAGTTTTTAAACCTTTGCATGGCAATATCTCAGCAACTAAAGGTCGTATGAACAAAGTTCAAAAAAGCAAAATATAGAGAATTTTCTCAGCTTTTCAAAAATATTTTTTTCAAAAGTGGGCAAATATGTACACTTATTTTAAAAAATTAAAAACTGCGACTATTTTCAAAAAAGTCACCTAAAAATGGATTTAACTTGAAAACGGTGCACTTTATCAAAATTTCACTAAAGTACTTTTTGATTGCAAATTTGATTTTACATCGAAAAATGAAGTCGAAAAATTTGTGCGACCAATTTTTCGATTTTTTTAAAAAATCAGTATTGATTCAAAAATTTATAACTCGCTCAAAGATTTTTCGCACAACCTGGAAATTTCTGAAAAGTTGGCATTTGATGTCCTCTAAAACATATCAAAAACTAAAAAGAATTAAAAATAGTGTTTTTTTGCAAATCAAGTTTTAGTGACAAAAAGTTAAATAAAAAATCACCAAATTTTTTTTACCGTGTATCATTTTTTTGCAGTGTAGTCCGTTTCCATACCTACAACTTTGCCGAAGACACCAAATTGATCAAAAAATTCTTTCAAAAGATACAGATTTTTGAATTTTCATACATCATTTTTGTAACACCAGCTGCCAAATTTGTATGGAAAATTATATGGACAAACTAATGATGCAAAATGGCTTCTTTGGGCATACCGAAGGCACCAAAAAAGTTTCAGTCGGATTAAAAAATACAAAAAAAATCGAATGACCGAAATCTGGGAGAACTGCTCAGCTTTGGTATGTTCTAAAAAATTGTAGAGCATTAAATTTCCAATGAGAATCTCACTTTTGGGAATATTTTGATGAAAGAAGCGCACCGTGCAGACCAAACCGTAATAAAATTGAGTTTTCCATTCATTTTTTCGATTTTTCCCATACAAATTTCACCCTCGAGTATCAATGGGTAAATGTTGACCGATTTTGCACATATTTGGCCCAGAGTCCTAAAATAGCTCAAGGAACAATCGGCTTGTGTAGCGAGGTTTTGAGAAAAATTTCCATATTCTGCGATTGGATTTATTTTTGCTAAGTCATCGTCACATAAAAATTTAACACTTGTCGTTTTTTCTTTTGAAAATATACTCTTTGATACAGATACAGTGGACTCTCTGGCTGTCGATCTACTCATTATCAATATTGCTCCAGTTGTCAATACATTTTTCAGTCCTTCAAGAAGCATGCTTTGATTTTTCGTTCTATAATTTGTTACCTCCCGCTCTCGACGGTCCCTTCAATATCGACAACGAGAGAGTCCACTATATTTTGTTTTTATCAAGATAAGTTTTTAGTGAATATAATTCCAAAACGGTTCACGATATCAAAATTTATTAAAAAGCACTTATCGATCTTAAATACGATTTTCCATCAAAATAATATTTCTACTTTTTACACGATTTTCAAAAATCATATTTTTTTTCGAAAAATTGGCATCATTGCCAACTTAGACCAACTTGTGCCACAGCTTAAAAAATAACAATTTTGTCAATTAAAATATATCAAAAAATGAAATTTTTTATTAATGTTTATTTGCACAATTTAATTTGCTGTGTTTAAATTGAATAAAAAGCTAAGTTTTTTTTAGATTGTGCTAAACAATACCTACAACTTTACCGAAGACATCAATTCGATCATAAAATCCTTTCTCAAAATACAAATTCAGCAATTCCATTTGAAAAGAGCAAAAACAAAAAAAAAAGTTTTCCGATCGGGCTGATTTTTTTTCTTGCGAGTTTCTTGGTCAAAACAATAAGACCCGTTTTTTTTGCCGTAAGAGTGACCTACATCGCGCTAGGGTGGTCCCAAAACGGGTACTTTCGTATTTTTTTTCAAAAACCACTTTTTTCAAAAAATCTCAACCTATTGCAGCTGTCTTGGACGCAAATGAAAGGTGATTAGCTTGCCTTTTGAGGAAAAATAGTTTGAGATCCGTAAAAACCAGCCACCCATTTATAAAAGTCGAATGAAAACTTAAAAAGGCGTTTTGACTGTGTCTGGAAAAAAGCCTTTGACTGTAAATATTTTTATCGGATTCCTCGGAAAATTCCACATAATATATAAAAAAATAGGAGATGTCGACCCGTACGTTCCAGAGATATGATATTTCGAAAATAAAAACAGTGTTTTTCGACGAGCAAAAATTACGAAAACGGGAAAAAATCAACTTTTTTCACTAAAACTGCGATAACTCTAAAATTTGAGTGATGACCTATATATGTTTGGGTACCAAAAGTTGCATCTTTCACTTACAAAAAAATAGGAAACACATTTTTATACATAACTTTAGAACTACTTCACATCAAGTCGAAAGGGACAAATTTGACTTAAATCGGTTTATCCAGTGCTGAGGAGATAATTGAGTAAATTTAATGGTCACAGTTTTTGATTCTGAGTCGATATGTACACATGAAGGTAGGTCTAGGACGGTTTCATAAAACGTAAATTTTCCGAGCAGAATTTTAGCTTACCTCAGTGATGATGGCAAAAAATGAGGGCAATTTTCGAGAATCAATTTTAATTTATGAAGGTTACAATATTTGAAGGTTCTATTACTTCTTATTTCATCTAAATCTACAAAAAGTAAATTTGACATTCTGAAAAATAAAAGATTTTTACGATCAGAAAATCAACAATACAAAAGTCTTTGAAAGCATCAATTTGCAAGTCTCAATATCCGCACTTCACAACAAAGCTTATCGAAAGAGCTTTTATTTACACAGCCATCAAGTGGTACCCTGCTACCCTACTAGTGTGACTAGAGCATTAAATCAAACTCAAACAACCGATTTCGATTTCAATAGAGTCAACAAAACAACACTTGAACTCAATTTGAATTCCATCAACCAATCGTAAAATACTCCTCTCCAATTTCAGCTCTCCAGTGACCTTTCCGTTGCTTTGTTTATTCCCTTGGCTTTCGCCGCCCTTCTTCCCTTTTTGTCAGTTAGCACAGTGTTCCTTATACAGCTTGTAGCATATAGTGCACGTTAGCAGCATAATGGCACTCTATAAAGCCGAAAGGACTCTCGTGTGGAATTGTAACATGTTGCTTTGCTGGAGAGCTCTCTTGCCTTCTCTGACACTTTAATTATTTACACTACAAAGGAAATCAACAGGCTTGACTTTTATCCTTTCCACGAGGAGAACAAAAAAAAAGGTCATCCCCATAGAAGTCACTTGCAGTGAATGGGACAAAAAAAGGGTGACATGGTCATTAAAGTCTGTCTCATTTTACATGCATATATAAGGGAAAGATCTCTTGTGGTTTGTGAAATTGTAAAAGGGTCAGTGGAATGTCTTTCCATGGAGTTCATTTTGTTGAAAATGAAATATTTCAAATTCAAATGAATTATTCTTGGAATCCAGTGAACACAGAAGATGAGCGATTTCCCTTCCACTAAAAAACACCAAATAGTTTTCCCCATGATAGAATAGACGATGTTTGTGGTGTAAATATTCACAACACCACAGCTCTGCTAGTGCACTTCGCGTTGTGTACAAAGGCGTGTTGCTGGAACGCTCTCTCGTTTGTGCCCCGGAAAACACGATGCATTTTCCACCATCATACATGTTTTTCCTCAGTCGTTCATTTCATGCGGTCGGAAAACCACATTCCTTCTTCAACCACATGGGAGGAGCATCATCCTAGTGGTGGTAGATTGAGAAGTGTGAGTGTTTTTTTTTTCAGCGCTTTTGAGGGTGCTTTACGTAGCGAGGTGCCATTTGTAGGTGTAATGTGGTAAAATTTTGCCTCGTTGAGCGCTGTGCACACGATATTACAATGTTGCACGGTAAAAAATGTCTTCAAATTTCAAACTGAAACAAATTTCAAAAAAGACTAATGAATACTAAATTCACAAGAGCAGCTACAATAAATTAAACATGGCAGCAAATTGCAAAAACAGTCTCTTGAAGGTCCCCAACATCTCGTGCACTTTAAACTTTTCCCCTTTTTGGGATGCAAATATAAACAAATGCTTGTACAATAACGAGGTTCACGGGTGTCTCAATCAGACTAAATTTAAATTATATAGTTATTTTTTTATTTTGCGTTAATTGTATTATGTTTTTTTTCATGATGAATTTTTGACATCTAACATCTGAAATATTTAAAAAATTATCGATATCGAAATGAAATGAACCAAAAAAACAGGGAACTAACAATTAGGCCGTTGCAAATATTTTTAAAATGTTTACGACTAACATATCAAAAAGGTCAATATTAAGTAAGGGTCCTAATTTCGGTTCAAAGATCAAAAATCACGCACTCATCGCCGATCGAATCTTTGCCGACTGAAACGCGCAACCATTCGTGAGCGAACACGACACAAATACTTTGTGAATTTCTTTGCCTACTCCGTCCGTCGACCAGTGTCACAACCGAATATGTTCCAGAGAGGAGAGAATCTAAAAAAATTCCAACTCGGTGCTCTTTTGGCCATCACTACCAAAGATTGCCGTAAATCTGTACTTGCCGTCAAATGTGTCTTTCAACAAAATTGTAAAATATTGTTGTAATCATCGATTTCAGGCAATTTAAAAAAATGACCAAAGCAAAGCCGATCGCAGACTATTTTGAGTCAGCTTTGAGCGACACAGCGCAATCAGCCTCTCTGAGCCATTCGCTGCACTAGGCGATTCGAGAGAGGGAGGGAGAGCAAAAGAGAGAGTATTCGGTAGCGATTGGTGTGGAAGTGACAAACGGTAGGAAACGAACAGGATAGTTTTGCGTCGCTTTCGATTTATGCTCGCGAGTGAATGAGTCTTTTTGGAGCAATCAGGACCCTTGATTCTGAGCCCTTTTGTTATGTTAGAGTTGATCCCGCAATTTCGAAAATATTTTTTTCGAAAGAATCAGAAAATGTCACAAATGTTTTGTTTTTCACATTGAAAATAGTTTCTGAGATATTGGTGCTAGAAAATAAAAGGCTGTTTGGATGAGACTTTTAAAACCTGGTTCTTGGTTATTTTTTCTTCTTTGCGCTGTATTAAATACAAATTTTCAGCAACAAAAGGTCAATCTTCATTTTCTCTTAGGCAATTTAATTGGAAATTTTCTCAACTTTCCTGATTTTTTTTACAGGAATAGACAATCATGGAAATTACTTTAAATATTCGAAAAACTGTATTTTTTCAGTTTAAATTCAACTTTAAGTGGGGCATTTGTCCCTACTTTGGACCTAGTACCTATTTTGGGTCTACTAAACTAAATTCAACGAAATTGAGCATTTCACCAAATCTGGCAGGGATCTGCCACTTGAGAATGATTCGTGCTGTCATTATCTTCATTTTGGTGGGCAAGAATAATTCACTTTTTCCTCTTAAATTATAAATAATGCAATAAATATATCACTCTTCACATTTTTCTAAGCAAATTGCATCTTGCCCATTAGTTCAAAAAATTTACACCACTTTTGCTTACCGCTTCTTGGCACTCAGCGTCAAGGCGTTCATCGCTCAGCACACGAATGAGAGCCGTCCCCCGAATCTCCAACCTCCGGCAATATGTATTTATTGGTGGGTTGCACAATCCCGTTGCAAAAACAATCACGAAACTGCCACCCAATCCATATAATAACTGATTAAAGTCTCTCGAAGAGAATGCTCTATTTTCATTTCATTTAAAATTTCTACAAATTGTGACAGTGTGTGTGCGCTTTTCACAAGTTACAGTCTTTCTTGCATATTACGGGCTTGTTGTTTGGCTACGCAACAATTGTTTAGTTATGTTTAAAACTCGTAAAGAATGATATAAATTATGTCCAAGCTAATTATGCACGTAATGCAAGTGAAATCAATTATTCTAATGTTGATTTGTGGCTTAAAACATCACAATGAATTAGCATGTTTTTCGACCGAATTTGTGCGGCTGTACTGTACGAGCTGGGGCTGAACCGTACGTCAAAAAAGTTCGCCACGTGCTTAGAGATTTCAACCAATCAGAAGGTAGGCCGAAAATATGCACAAAGAAGGTCGTATGCTAGGAGCAATATCCCCAAAATAGGGGCAAAAAGTGTTTTAGTTTTTCGTGCTTTTATTGCGATATAAGGTATTTTTATCAAAATGTTGATAATGTACGAGCTTAAGCATTAATTTTTTTTTTTTTTTTTGAAATTAAATATGTCTTTATTGAACTTTCTTATAATAATTACATTTCTTTTACATGCTAAGTGGTATGGCCTAATGCTCTTCATCTTTGTTATATTTTTCGTTTTTTTTATTAACTGATCATATTTATTTTATTTACTTCAAATTGTTTTACATAATTGCATTGAATTGAATACATTTGGGTAAAAAAGAAAAAAAATACTTTAACAACTAATCCTAACTTAAAACTAAAAAAAATAGATCCATTGAAATATTCAAAATCACTAGAACGAGTAAACTACGAACTGTATTTTAAGATGAATGCTCCAAGAGTTCTTACTTGTTCCTGGCGAGTTTTGCAACCACGCAGTGTTGTTGTCATCTCGATGAAAATGTTCAAAAGTTCTTGTGGTGAATACAGGTCACTACTGCCTTCGCCCGTTGATGTCGGTTGGTTTTCCCTCGGTTGCTGACTGAAGCCTGGAGGTGTTGTATGCTCTGCAACTCTTTGCCGCTGATTCAACGGCAATGGCTGCAGATTTGGAACCACTCGAGTAGATCCTGCTCCTGGTGACGCCAAAGCAGGAAAATCCACGTCCGTGTATGCTGGTGGTGTTTTGCGACGATTTGGTTGGTGCCTCGTCGTCGCTTGCTGCCGATTTTTTACAAACTCAGCACGTTTTGGGCAGCTCCGATTCTTGGTAGAATGGTCGCCGCCGCAATTGAAGCATTTCGCTTCGATGTTCTCGTTGATTGTTTCGCAAGCTTGAGTTTTGTGCTCACCTCCGCAGGTTGCACAACGACTCTTGATGAAACAGTTCCTTCCACCATGTCCAAACTGCAAGCAGTTCGAACATTGCGTCACGTCACGGTGCACTGGACGATAACGTTCCCAAGTCACGATGATGTTGAAAATTGCCCGAACTGCTTTCAGCTCAGACGGCGTTGTCGATCCTTTCTCGAGATGAACCAGGTACAGTTGATCACGATACTTGATGTCCTTGTTGTGTCTCGTCATCTTGAAGACTTCGATCACGTTCAACTTAAGAGTTTTGAGCTCTTCTTTCAGCACACTCACATCCATGTCGTACAGGCCACGGAGGACCTGTTTCATGGGGCGTTTACCTGGATCGTCATGGCTGTAGTATTCAATCTTTGTGTTGTTCAGAAAATCCCGAACGTAGTTGTAATCCTTTCTGGTAGGTAGCAGAATTTTGAGTCCATCAGCACACAAGCGAATGGAAGCTCGTAAAGCACCAGATTTGATAAACCCGGTCAGCCACTTTCGCACCGAATCCGATGACGATGTTTTCACAAAAATGGGTGGCAACTTTTCCAGTCGTTCAAATTCTTCCTTCTCGCTCACGTCCACAGGGAGGGTAGCAAACTGGTTTCCAGACGAATTTTGAGCGTCCTTGCTCAAACTGCCTGGCTTTGCAGGTAGCGCTTCGGCATTCTTTAGCTTCTTCAAATCTGCCGATCCTGCTGGTGAGGACCGCCTCTTTTTCTTGCCGTGAGGCATTTTTGCACTTTTTAAGCACTTTTCAGGAGCTAATATCCAGGAGTACCTCACTGATTGGTGGTCCACAAATGAATGAGCTTAAGCATTAAAAAACCAACTTATTCATGTAAAACAAACTAGGCTGCCAATAGCAGCCTTTGAGAATACATCAAATTAAAAGTGCGCTCTGCTTAGTAGGCCAAAAATAGGGACAAATACCCTGGCTATATCTCGAAAATGGTGCACTTCACTAAAAATGTGTAGAGTACTTTTCGATTGCAAATTTGATTTTACATTTCAAACTTAGTTCAAAAAATAATTCCGTTTAAAATTTATATTTTTCAAAAAAAACCTTGTTTTCAAAGATAACTCGGCGGCATTTTTTTTGTTAAAACTTTTGAATGGCTCTAAAGTTGCGGTTTTTTGTCCCTAAATCATATTAAAAAAAAAAAACTAAAATTAAACTGTTTGGATAACAAAATATTGTTATATAATCGGCGGTTTTAATGTAGGGTAGGGTAGTCATCAATGAGACAGTTTTGGTTTTTAACATTCAACGATTTTTGTATTTTTTTCATCAGCATGTTTTAATGAGCTTTTTGTTGCAATTTCTTTCTTTTAATGTGTTCTAACATTGACCAAAATATGAGATCGATCCGACCTCTACAGTTTTGAATGATTTCCCTAGATTTTGAAAAGTTTAATGAAGAAAAATCAAAGTGTCTCATTGTTACCCATGGGCTGAAAAGAGTGGGGAACAATGAGACAGCCCTGGATTCTGGGTATATTCTTAATTTTGGTCAAATCTAATGAAAGGCCATTGTAGCCCAACTCATGCCCTATGAAATGACGAAAGAAATTTGGAGAAATATTAGTTTTTGTTTTATTGGCAGCCTATGAGCGAAAATGTAATTATCAGTCATAATTTACTTTTACACCCCAAAATCAAACATTTATGAATAACTTTGCAAGGGAGCGTCCATAACCAAAGCCACTATTATGACAGACGTGTATTCAGTAGACACACCTTTCCCCAAAATATGAGCCTGATTGGTTGAAACTACGACTTGTAAGAGCCATTTTATCATTGTTCCCCGTGTCTCATTGATGACTACTCTACCCTATCATTTTTTTCTGAATAGTCTGGAATATTCACGTACCATTTTTGTATGCACAGCCATTTTATTACTTTCTCTGATAGTTCGCATGCTTTAGAACCAAACTGCGTTATTATCTCAAAATTCTCAAAATTTCACATTGGAAGGACTTACTTCGAGCGGCAGTTTATTGGTTGTTCTTAAATTATCATCTGAACTCAAAAAATAAAAAATAAAAAAATAAAAACCAATATTGTTGAAAAACCAGTCTATTACCATCAATAACCATCAGTTGCCAGAACGGCTGTTCAACTTGTGTTCTAAAAGGAATAAAATTCGTACTTGATACCCAATTAGATACCAACAAACATAGTTCATACTCAAAATAAATTTACTTTTGCTGACAGACCGAATTTATTTTCATCTCTGGCTTGCTTACCAATCCACATTCAAACCCCTCAGTTACGCACTTATCAAACCGGAAAAAAACAAATATTGAATTTCCTCCCCAAACGAATATTAACACGGAATCATCAAACAGCAGATAACGTTGATTTCCGTACCTGTTTTTGTTGATGTTAAAATCACGGAAAAACTCTGCAAAGTGGACTCATCTACCCGAGACCAAAAAAAAAATGACGGCAAAAAGTACTGCCAAAAACCATCCTCCAGGGAGGAGCGAGCTGCAAATGCATAATTCCATTTCAGCCCACCCACATGCGGTGGGAAATTGAAAATTGTATTTCAAACCACGCGGGGAGAGCTCCCCAGCTCGGCAGAAAATAATTTCGTTCGTTTTCACTTTGGAATATTGGTGGGGGAGGTGGCAACGGCAACTCAGTTTTGAGCTTTAATAAAACATTGCCAGAGCGACGTGTTGCTTTGCTGCTTGTTTTTGGGTGGATTTACTTTTCAGTTTTTTGGGAAGCTTTTGGGGATGAGCAAATGCTAACATCTTCTATTTACCAACCGTCAGACAAGTCTTATCTGGGCGTGTTTGAATTGCTCAGAGTGGTTTTGGGGGATTAGACGAATTTTGGTTTGAGCTGTCTGATGTAAAGATTTTGCAATTTATAATTTTATGTTATTTTTTTTAGAATCACTTTTTAATAAGATTTTCTCTCAAGCATGAAATCATCTCAACTTTCAGAGCTCGTCAACTCTATAATCTTGATCAGCCTCACCTGCATGCACTCTTTTTTAAGCCTTTCTATGATTTCCTGCATTTCCTAGTAATACAAGCCAGCTAACTCCAAACTGTAACTAAAGAAGTCATTCAACAGTGACATATGGGATGCCCCACCATCATCAACCGAGAGTTCTTCTTCCTTGGAACGAAACGTGAAACGCCAACTAGTACGAACTGCACACGTCCGCATACGTAACTGGAAGCGAATGGTGCAGCAAATTGCATTTGCGGATTTGCAGAACTCTCTCCCCCGCCCGACTGCGAATGCAACTGCAGTAGCACAAAAGTAGCTGAGCTGTAGATCTAATCCGATGTTGCATTCGTGGAAGCTTCTTCACCCAGCAGCTAAGATGTGCCGGGTTGCTCACGCGCCGTGTTTGCAAAATCACGTGAACAACTGCAATAAATCAACTCACCTACAAACACTCATACACCCGCAAGATATCTTATCAAAATACAGACAAACGCTGGGCATGAATTTAACATACCAACAACCGTCATCATTATTTTTTTTAATTTACTGATTTGTCGTTTTGTCTCCTTCTGTATTCTAGCGCACTGCACGGAGTTGGATCGAGGCGAATTTCCAGAAGCGCGAGTGCATCAAGTACATCCCTAACCTCAAAAATGAAGATGTGTAAGTATTAGATGCAAACTATATCAAAAATGATCTTTTTTTTTATTTTTACGTTCAGACCACTTCTGTGGCATACATGTCTTTTGAAAACGTATATTGTGTCTTATTATTTCTTGCAACGTTACTTTATTCATATTTGGGAGGCTACGATTCCTAAAACATAAAAAATATATGCATTTTCACTTTGGGAAGAGTGGGCCAACTTAACCACTATAGCCTGTTTTTCGAAAACGAGTGTGTAAAACCCCGATGTAATCTTTTTAGAGGTGAGATAGAGTCTTACAAAATGAATTGCTGGGCCGGATTAAAACTTCAAGTTGAAAAAAAAGTTGAAAACTAGTATAATTTTTTTCCTGAATTTGTAATTGAATTTTTTTTTTCGTACAGTCAAATATATTTGAGGAAAACAAAACGTTTCATAACTTGAGTAATGCATGATCTATATATCTATATATATAAAAAATTTCGACGGTTTTGAACGAACGCAAATCAGTTCAATACGAAGCGTCGGATCGAGGTGCTCATTGTTACGTTGGGTTCGTATAAGTCCATGGAAGGTTCTTACGCCAAAAAGTTACAACTTTGGCCACTCTGGAACCGATTCCGGAAAATCTGCAGATTGTATGGGAAAAGCTGCGTAAAATCAAATTTTGATCACAGGAGGCTGAATAAGAAAACAAGTAAAAAACTTCAAGAAAAGAAAAAAGACAAGACGAAGTTTGTCGGGTTTAGCTTGTTTAGTATAAACAAACTTATACTTATTTTTCAGTGAAAACATATGAGAGTAGTTGTCTTTATAGCTGTCGACCACTTTTGCCAACCACAAGTGTCTTTCTTTTTTCTACACGCACTTCGCCGCCTTGGGATCCTAAATGTATAAAAGAATTTTGTGGCGCCGTCCGATGAGTGTAAATAGTCTTCAATATTATTCTATGATTCACTTCAAACAGTTGATGGCGTAAATTGAGGGTAGGGGGATAAATTTTTAAGAATGTGTCCATGTGGTTTATGGATGGACCTTTGGAAGGTATTTTTGAACGATTTTTTGTCTTGTGCAAAGTTGTGAGATAACAGAAAAATACCGTTTTATTCTAGACTTTTTGTTACTCTAAGTTTTATTCCCAAAAACATTATTTTTGGAAGAAAAAAATTATACGAAAATATAAAATATTATCAAACAAAATTACAGTCGGTACAAAATTAAATTTGCGTTTTACAGTTATTGGCAAAAATGTTCTACAATTAAATTTTTTTCAAAGGAGGGGCCATCCATAAACCACGTTAAAACTTGCAGGGGGTGCAAGCTCAATACATTTATTTTTTGAAATGGAAAAAAGCTCAATTTAAAATCGTTTTTTTGGAGGGGAGGGGGAAATTGAAAATATTGGCAAACAAAATTTAAAATAAATTTGGATGCAGAATGAAATTTGCTATCAAAAATTAAAAAAAAAAGATTATGTCAAACAAATTTTCAAGACTATCATTTCAAAAGGGCCAAACATTCAATATTATGCCCTTTTGGAATATTAGTCTTGATTAAAAAAAATAGAACATTGTTTTCGAAAAGATCGGACAATTTCACATATGTTTCATAAATAAATATTGAAAATCGGACCATTATTTGCTGAGATATTGACATTAAAAAGTTGTTTGGGTGAGATTTAGCAAACATCAATTTTCCTGTTTTTTGAATATTTGCATGGCAATATCTGAGCAACTAAGGGTCGTGTCAACAAAGGTCAAAAGAGCAAAATATAGAGAATTTTCTCAGCTCTCCAAAAATATTTTTTTCAAAAGTGGGCAAACTTCGGCACTTATTTAAAAAATATAAATAACTGTGACTACCTTAAAAAAAAAAAAAAAAACTAAAAATTAATAAAACTTAAATACGGTGCACTTCATCAAAATTTCACTAAAGTTTTTTTTGATTGCAAATTCGATTTTACATCGAAAAATTTTGCGACCAATATTTTGACTTTTTGTAAAAATCAAAAATTCATTACTCGGTCAAAGATTTTTTGCCTATTCTGGAAATTTCTGAAAAGTTGGCATTTAATGTCCCCTAAAACATATCAGAAATTAAAAAAAAATCAAAATAGTGTTTTTTTTTGCAAATCAAGTTTTAGTGACAAAAAGTAAAATTATAAATCATCACTTTTTTACCGTTTATCATTTTTTTCAGTGTAGCCCTCATCCATACCTAAAACATTGCCGAAGACATCAAATCGATCAAAAAATACCTTTAATAGATACAATTTTAAAATTTCATGAATCATTTTTGTATTGACTGCTGCCAAATTTATATGGAAAATTTTATGGACAAACCTGGGTGATGAATAGAGAGAATGCGTAACGTGATTTTCGAATGATCCCACTTTGTTTACATCTACGAAGTAGAAGGCTGTTCAAGCAAAAGCATGACTTTTTTCTTACTCGTAACTGAGCTGTTTTTTAATCAGTAGTATGTGTTTTATTTTGTCTAGTTTTTGATTAAAAATTGTGTGTGTTTTCAAGTTTCGATCGGTTAGATGAGGTGTTTCTTTTTTACGGGTGACAAAGAACTGCTGCAAATGTGTAAATTCTCGAAGTTGATGCTGAAGCGAAGCTGAACCAACAAACAGAGAAGATTTTCACTAAACCAGTGGGGTTTCAAACGGAATCAAACAAAAAAGACAGCTTCTGGATGGATACAACCACATCGACTCCATAAACAACTTCCATTCATAATTATAAAAAAAGAACGATCTCGCCTTCAACTTTCTTAAGACTCGACTTCAACTCCAGGTCCTCAAAAGCCACACATTTTACATTCTTGCAAAAAAAAAAACAATTTTTAATGATCGATAACAATACTCTCTATTTTTGGCGAATAGTAAATTGGTTCCACTTTGACAGTTCAAAATTGAGGCCGTTTTGCGAACCACTATTCAGTATCCAGGGACAAACTTATGATGCAAAATGAATTTTTGGACAAACCGAAGGCACCAAAAAAGAAACGGATTAAAAAATACAAAAAAAATCGAAATTTCTTTAAGTTTAAATTTTGTAAACATGTTTTTTTTTCTGATTGTTATAGTTAGTCTTCACTTTGCAGCTCGCAATATCTCGAAAAAAATTGATTCAATGTCACTGTTAAAAATAAACTTTGGTGAACTTTTCTGCTCATTTCACTCAAAATAATTTTATTTTTTTTTTGAAAATCATAAGCTGATTAAAATCAGTAATTTGGTTGTTCCCTGTATCTATTTTTTCTTAACACTGGAACGCCCAACGCATGTCCAACTTACGCGGACGCCCAAGCCTCCCAATAAAGGGGGAACGGTAACTTCAACTCGCTGGTTCTCGGGCATTACTCAACCAATCGGGACGATTCTTGTTTCCAGTGATTTGTAAGAATGTCCAGATGATCCTAAAATTTTGCAGAACTTGATTTGAACAAATCTGTAATTTCTGCGACCGAAAACAGCGTTCCACCTTTTTTTAAAAAAACTGCCTCCGCGGAATTTTTGGCGAAAAAAAAAGTTGTAACGATGTTTTTGTTCGCAAAAATTTGGGCGTTGGAATGTTAAAATGATAGAACCATCCAACTGATTAGAACCATCAACTTTGCCGAAGACACAAAATCGTTCAAGCAATCCCTTCTCAATATACCATTTTTTAAATATCCACGTGCCCATTTTCAATGAGCAGTTCGCAAAAAGTGTATGGACTATTGTATGGAGTCACTGATTTTGAAAATATTCGCATTAGTGGCCAAAGTGCTTGAAAGTATCTTTTGACAACCTCATTTTTTGGGCTTTGGCCCACCGGAACAAATTCCTGAATGCCAACAAAAAGAGTCATATTTTTAAACTCTAGTACACATTAACCGGGGAAATCGTTCTTCTAAACCTCCAAAATTGTAGCATGAATCAATTTGATTGTTTAAACCAAGTTAAAACATTCTTACAAAGTTGCAAATCTATTTATAGACACAAATTTTCATCAAAATTTTACAACTGATTAAATGAAATATTTAATATAATAACTTTTTCCGAGAATATGGCACAAAATCTACCACAACGGACACCTCCCAAATACACTTAAGAACTAGCAATGCCTTTCTTCCAAGAAAGAAAACGTGCCCCAACGGAAAGTCGGTCTCAATATCACTTATTTTCCGGTGCTCTTGAAGCCGGGTCTGCTCGAGTCACGTCGAAAAAGAAGTGTCCCAGACAAATAGACCAAGTGCCCTAATGTGCAACCTGCCTGCCGGCCTGGGTGGCAGAAAATGTGCACAAGGCCACCTCCACCACACTATCGACCACAGCCCAACCCCGAGGACCGTGGGAAAAAATTATACACTTTATGAGTTTGGCCTAGTTTGCCATTCTCGGACCAGAATAGACCCCGGTGTGTGGCTTCCGGTGGAGAATTTCCGCTCTTCGGTGAGAAAAGGAGCGCGGGGTTGAGGTCAGGGGGCTCGTTATTGCAAAATCGATAGTCTCCGACCTCTGCAGTTGCGAGTGCAGCGTTGGAATCGTTAGGGAGTGTGCTGGCCACCTTCAGGACACTTAAGGGAGGTCGCGAGCGCAATCTTACAAGTGGGATTGCAAATCGTGGTCATGACGCCGGGAAAAGGTCGTTACCAACGGAACCCGGGGTATTTCCAATTCAAATCAGCAGCAGCAAGGATTCTCCTCCTGGCAGTGTGATAACTCTTTGTTTGTTTGCCAACTGGGACGAGACCCTGCCGCGTACGTGTATGACTGTAAGAACTTGCTCCTTGGAGCTGACATATCGGTGTGCTCTTACTATTTGAACAATGTTGAAACCCGAGAAGTTCCACACTGCAGCAGTGTTTGGTTGATGTTGAAAACAGATGTTGTGCGTTTGATCTTTCATGAATTGCAATGGTGTAGTACGATGGCAGCTTCCGAGAAGTGTTCCCATCGTTTCAATTCTTGTTCTTCATCTCTAACTATTACTGTTGATACTGTTGAACGAGTGGGTTATCGGATGTCTCTGCTGAGCTGGAAATTGAATTTTGAGCTTGATTTGATACTAACCATTTGCTTTGAAGGTTGACATTGTTGCACAGCAATAGTTAAATAAAAAGTTTAGTTCGAGCACTTTTGAAGCCAACAAATAAAACCAGATGTGATTTAAGACCTGTCCCGTAAATTCAAACGTTCTGCAATTTGTCCATTGCTCATGATGATTATTATGTTTATTTTTTTCTGTAGGCGTGGCTGAATGGTTACGCTGTTTGCTTTGTAAGTGGATGATCATGGATTCGATTCCCATCTACTCCAGCCTTTTATCGGATGGGGAAGTAAAACCTCGGTCCGACCTTAGTTGTTGTTACGCCCTTAAGTCATTCCAAATGTAAGAGTAATAAAGAATAAAGACCAATGACAAACCAAACCAAGCTTGCTCCGGTGGAGTCGCTGATCGGCGGTTAGACTCGCAGTCCAAAGCTCGTCAGTTCGGGGTGGAAAATTTCCCCCAAACCTCAAATTTCATGCTTCCCCTCGGGTTGAGCCTGCAGAGTCATTTTTGTCAATTTTTGTAGGTCAGTGTTATGAAACGATGTCCAATATTGGGGGGTTCAAATATGGAATGTTTTTTGGAATCCACTAGTTAGTGCTTTAGTTTAATTTGTGTTCTAAGTAAGGATGTTCGATAAACATTTTTCAAAGGCTGGCTTTGTTAGTTCATTTCAAACCTATTAGAAATTGAAATTAAATGTTAAACCAAATTATAAAACGCTTCTAAATTCCAACCACATAATTATTTTTTTTTCAATTCAATTAGTGTTTATTAGAATTTAGCTGTTCTGTTTCAGGATGTTACATTTGCAATTCAGAGATTTGAAGAACCTTTCAACATAATTAAAAACATAAAAAATGAGGTAGATTTTTGCTAGTTTTCACAATTTTTACTTAGAATAATTTAGTATTTGCCAAAACATCAAGATTTTTATCTTTTTTTTTAAATCGGGAAGAAAGTTGTCTATTAGTTTTTCCGGCTGGTCATACAAAATGGGCATGTGAAATTCTAAAACCTAAGAAGGGATTTTCGGATCGATTTGATATCTTTGACAAAGTTGTAGGTTATGTACTTTTAAGATATTAATAGGTACAGAGTATACATAATCGATATTATTTTTTATTAGACAACTTATCACTTAAATTTGATTACCAAAAACGTTCTTTCTTTAATAAAAAAATATTTTTTTTTATATTTCAAAGTTCAAAAAAGCAAATATAGAGAATTTTCTCAGCATTTCAATATTTTTTTCCATATGTGGGAAAACATGAGCACTAATTTAAGAAAAAATTATAACTGCGACTATTTTCAAAAAAGTAACCTAAAAATGTCTATAACTTGAAAACGGTGCACTTTATCAAAATTGCACTACATTACTTTTTGATTGCAAATTCGATTTTACATCGAAAAATTAAGATAAATAATGTTTATGACCAATATTTTGATTTATTTGAAAAAAATCAGTATTGTTTCAAAAGTTCATAACTCGGTCAAAGATTTTTTGCCTACTCTGGAAATTTCAGAAAAGTTTGCATTTGATGTCTCTTAAAACATATCAGAAAAAAATAAAAACTGCATTAATCCACCTATGTGGCTGGTGCCTTCCTCACTTTTTACCAACATTTGGTGGTATGATGGGTTTAGACACAAATTCCATCTACATTTCTCAATAATTTCTCAATAAAAAAATACACAAATGTCACTTAAGCGGTCATAACTTGAGACTGAGCATTGCCAGATCTTCAATGTTTTGGACTCATTAAAAAGACTCATTACCTAACCAACGATGGGTCGGATGATGGATCCGGACAAAGCTTAGGCATTGAAAAAAAGTACAAAAATAACGTCATGATTCGAATTCCCGGACGCTTCGAAACCCGGACACTTCAACCTGTTTTATCAATTATTCGGATATAAGTTCGCATTATGAATGTCAAAACTGTGTTATTTGATGAATTCTAACATCAACTTTCATTTAAAGTTTGTTTGAACGCTGTAGTTAATGCCAAAACAATTAAATAAAATAAAATTATAAGTTTACCAAAAATGCGAAACATTTCAACTGAAATATTTCATACGCGTCCGAAGCACCGGGAAGGCAAAGCAGAAATTTATGTTTATGATTTCCTTAAGGGGTCGTGCATAAACCACGTGGTCTCCTTAGGGGGGGGAGGGGGTCCGAAATCCGACCGAAAAAAACCATGAAAAGCAATGGGGGGGAGGGGGGGGGGTCGACGGCTGACCACGTGGCCTTTCAAAAAAAATCTTTTCTTAAAAAAAAGAAAAAAATACGCGCTTTGAGTTTACTTATATTCATACATTTTTTGTTACACTTCAAAAGCAAACAATTATTGTGTTTAGAATTATTACTTATATTTCAATGTCACAATATTTTCCAATTCAAAATTAATTATATATTTCGGCAGATTCATATCAATGCTTTGAGCCTGTTATTGAATGAACACTTTTTAATACTCATTTAACTACGTCTTACCTTTTTTTAAAAGCTGTTAAAAAATAAAGTTTCAGTATCAAAAGTAAATATACTCTAAAAAATGCGTACCAAAATGCAAACACATTTTTTTTTGTTGATGGTATCTTGTAGCTAAAAATGTGCTTGCAAATTTGTATTGAAAGTAGATGTAGTCTTCGATAGTTCTATTTTCGAACAATTTAAAAAATAAATATAGCTGGCAATTTTATAAGATTTTCGTAACAAGGCAAAAGACTAAATATGTATTATAAATGAAGTGTCTAAAAATGATTCTCGGCGAAAAAAAAAATATTTTCAAAATCTTAGATCTTAGCTAATTACCGTAGCTGGTCCTATAAGTGATCGAAGAATCTTTATCGAAAGATTTCCTTTTGACACTTAAAACAAACTCAAGATATCTTGTATCTCCTCTCTCATGCAATATTTTTTTAAGTACAGAGAAACTAAAAACCCCAATTTCAGGATTATCGCACAAAATTTCAGTTTCATTCATTTGCAAGTGAAACGTCTAACATTAAAAATTAACCAGTAACGAAAAAACGAACGATACATACTTTAAGATTCACCAAAAAATTGGATGAATATTTTGGTCTAAAAGGTATTCCTTATTTCATGGGTTACACAATTCGGATTGTTATATTACATAACATTTCATAAAATACACGTTTACTATCCATCGGCAAAGTTGTAGGTATTTTTTTTTAGTTTTTTTTTACATGTTAATATGGACCATCTGTTGAGCCAAAGAGAAACAAGGGCAAACATTTTTGATTTTTAGAGAAAAAAAACGAGCTTCAAGCAAACATTGTTTTTGTTTCTTAATCAATTTAAAGATTAAAAAAATAGGGGCCAAAGGTGCCCTTTCCTGAAAATATTAGTTTTTCTTTAAGCTGATAAAATATACTATACCCTCAACTTCATATTTGAGATAAAACCACTCAAATATAAAGACACATTAAAATAATTTAAGTTTTAAAGCATTACTTAATTTTCAAATGCCGATATCAATTTGTGAAATAAATTTCAATACAATGCCGTTTTTTTCATAAAATTATTTTTATTAGGTCCTTTTCGGTACTGGGACCTGGTTAGGACCGAGTCGAATACAATGCCGTTAAAGATCAACATAAATAAAACTCCTTCAAAAAGATGGAACGGTATTTTCAACTCGCTGGTTCTCGGGCATAACTCAACCAACCGGGACATTTTTTTGAGTGAATTATAAGGATGTTTAGATGATCTTTAAACTTTGCAGAACTCGAATTGATCACATCTGTAATTTATGCGATCAAAAACGTCGTTCCAACTTTTGTTTGCTCTATTAAAAAAAATCGCCCGAAAATCCGCGGAGACAAGCCCGAAAATCTGTGAGGTGAAGTTACCGTTCCAACGTTTTAGGGAGGCTTGGGTATTCGTGTATATTGGACATGCGTTGGGCGTCCCAGTGTTAATAATTTCAAAGATATTGAAAATATTGAAAAAATAACTTATATTTAATATTTTTTTTGTATTTATTTTGAGGTAATATCTCAGCAACCAAAAGTTGGATCAAAAATCTTAAATCGTAGATAATTGCCTATTTAAACAACTAAAAAAAAATCAATTCCAAATTTTAGCTCAATCTTTTTTTAAATTTATCAAAACATAGCAAATTCAATTTAAAGTAAGAGTAAGACTTAAACAATTTGGATGTCCATGACTAAAAGAATGATTTTGAACGCGTTGTCTACAACTTTGCCAAAGACACGAAATCGGTTTTTTCGATTATTTTCACATAACTTTTGTTTGTACAGCCGAGCAATTCTATACAAAATCGGTCTTTATTCTTTAATTTTTTTTTTTTTAATCCGTCTGAAACTTTTTTGGTGCCCAAGCCATTTTGCATCATTAGTTTGTCCATATAGTTTCCCATACAAATTTGGCAGCAATGAAAATTAAAAAAAAATTGTATCTTTTGAAGAAATTTTTGGTCGGTTTGGTGTCTTCGGCAAAGTTGTAGGTATGGGTAAGGACTTCTGATAAATGGTAATTTATTTTGCTGATTTTTAATTTCACTTTTTGTCACTAAAAAATGATTTGCAAAAAACACTATTTTTATTTTTTTTAAATTTTGCCAACTTTTCAGAAATTTCCAGAACGGGCAAAACATATTTGTTTGAGTGATGAATTTTTGAATCATTACTGATTTAAAAAAAAATGGAAATATCGACCGCAACTTAATGTCACCTTAATTTTTCGATGTAAAATCGAATTTGCAATCTAAAAGTACATTATTGAAATTTTCATAAAGTGCACCGTTTTAAGTTATAGCTATTTTTAGGTAACTTTTTAAAAAATAGTTGCTGTCATTAATTTAAAAAAAAATAGTGCCCATGTTTGCCCACTTTTGAAAAAAATATTTTTGAAGTGCTTTTTTTGAATTTTGTTGCTGAGAGATTACCATGCAAAGATTTAAAAACATAAAATTGATGTTTACTAAGTCTCACCCAAACAACTCATAATTTTCTTATGTCGATATCTCAGCAACTAATTGTGTGATTTTCGATGTTTATAAATAAAACTTTCGTTAAATTTTCCGATCTTTTCGAAATCAATATTTTCAAAAAAATAAGACTTACATTTCAAAAGGTCGTAATATTGAATGTTTGTCCCTGTCTCTGATTCTTGTATGGAGAAAAAATATTACACAGCTCGACTTTTTTTGGACACACTGAATTATTGTAATCAATCATGCTTAATTAAAAAGAAAAGGTGCTTTAGTTTGGATTTTTATGAATGTTTGGAATAAAATAAATATTAACAAGGAGCTTTTATAACTAGATGAAACTATTGGCACTACGCCCCCCGGGGCATGGCCTTCCTCTAACGTGGGATTTCTGCTCCAGCGCCTCTGACGAGACAGGAGAAACCGGGACCGACGTTTTACTTCACCATCCGATAGAAGCTCAGTGGATAAGGCGGGAATCGAACCCGCGTCTCATAGCATCATCGGGATCGGCAGCCGAAGCCGCTACCCCTGCGCCACGAGACCCACTCACTATAACTATAACTAGATATATTATTTAAAATAAAATGAAAAAAATATTTTTTTCCGGAAACAAAACTTTTTACTTTTTAAATTATTAATTTTGATTTTATGAAAATATTTAAAAGCGCGTTTTAATTAAATCATGAATGCTGTTTAATAACATAATAGCTTTAATTCCTAAAGCATATTTATTCTGGATGCTATTAATTGCACTGCAATTCCATAATTTTGAATACATATGTTTTACTAAGTTGCTTGTTTTGTTGAGAGTTTTTTTTTACTTTCTGTACCATTTCAATAAATTGTTATACTGTTATTATTTACCTTAAACTTTGTGATGTCATACTTTTTTCACACTTTTATGTGAATTTCTGTTTTTTTTTAAATATATTATTAAATTGGTTTTAATGGTGTTACAGCACTTACACAAATGAAAATGTTTTGTATTTGACCCAATGTCACCCCCTCTAAAGGGTGAGTTTGAGTTAATTTTAAAACGATTGGGATTTATGAACGGTGTCATTATACTAGCCATATTCTGGGAAAATGTTGGTAAATCATTCATTCAGGAACATTACCCGACATTATTTATTTTGATATATTTTGAAATATTTTTATTGTGTAGAAATAACAACAGTAATATCGTTTTTTGATCAAAAGTCACCACCACTGACGGTATATCATTTGTGGATAAACATTTTTGAAATATATACTTATTTTGTTTTTTTAAAGATTTTTCACCTGGGAGGAAAAAGCCACGTGGCCATATAGGGGGGGGGGGTTTGGCGTGAAACCACGAAAAACCATAATGGGGGAGGGGGGGGGGGTCAAAAATTCTCCAAAAAAAGGCCACGTGGTTTATGCACGACCCCTAAATTCTAGCAAATTTGTATATAAACTATCGATTGTATTGTTGTTAACAGCTTATTTGAGACCTAACGAATGCCATTCACTATAATTTCAGTCCAAATTTGTGCGATTCATAAGCAAATTCGAGTGTCCGGAATTCGAAGCAAAAGTGTCCGGATTTCGAATCAGCTTTTAACAGTGTCCGGGATTCGAAGCACAACAAGTGATTTTAATTTTCAAATTCTGATGAAAAATGGTTAGAAAAGACATATTTTGCATGCATTCACTTAAAACTGACTGTTTATACTAAATCCTGATGATATTTCTACATTTCCAACTTATTACATGATTTTTTGCCAGCTATAACAAAAATGATACGCTACTAAGTGTCCGGATTTCGAATCATGACGTTATCACTTAAGTGGTCATAACTCGAGGCAGGGTTGCCAGATCTTCAATGTTCTGGACTCATTGGAAAGGCCTTTCAATTGCCTAACCAACGATTGGTCGGATGATGGATCCGGACATAGTTTACATACATTAAAGTAAGATCCGACTTCAAAAAGTACATAAATATCACTTAAGTGGCCATATCGCGAGACAGGGTGGCCAGAACTTCAATGTTTTGGACTCATTGGAAAGATTTTTTGATGACCTAACCAATGTGGGAATTTATGGCCAGCCATACTGGCCCGCCCTTGATGAGGGTGGTGATATTGAATGATGTGAACTCCGTCGATGCTCAGAACTAACTGCTTTTATTTTACTAAAACTATTCCAAGCGCGTTGGTTCTTTACCTGCTTCGAACCCACGCACTGTTTATTGCTAAGACAAGACGAAAGAGGACGAGAGTAATAAAAACGAGACTCAAATAAGGACCTCATCGTTCCTTTTTCGTCTCTCTTTCACCTCTTCTCAATGTGATCTTAGCATGTGGCCGTGATTGCCACATCACTCACCCCTATACTAAAAAAAAAGTTGTTAAACTTTTTTTTACTAATTCCCTATTATTGAATGTATGTATTGAATGAGTGTTTAATTTAATCTATTAATTTGTTTCCTTTCGATCAACAGTTTTGTTGAATGTTAACCTAACCTGTTCTGAATTGCTTTCAAATTGAAATGAGAAGAAGACTCAGAGCAATCCTTGTTTGCAACATTGCTCTGACATCCCTTCCCCATAATTAAGATTGAAGACCTCATTTCTGAAATCCAATAAAAACAAAAAAATATTCGAAGTTTTATGTCATCTTTAACAATGTTGAAATCAATTGATTTAAAGAGCTTTTGTTTTATAACAAAACAACAAAAATGTATCTGAAAATTTTACCTCAGCAAAACATCAGCATACACTCCAACTCTATTTCTAGATGGTCAGGACATCATTTGTGAAAGCACACTAACCTCTACGGGTGTGTCTGCATTTAGCCAAGCAACTACTTGTTCACAAACCTGCCTGCCGTAACGACTGTCGTACATTGACGTTCAGTTTAAGTTTAAGGACTTTAGTCTTACGCAATTTTAACATGGAAGATCATTGACTCATTTTTAGAGTTTGACTGACTTTAGCCGGAATTTACCCGTCCATGATTTGCTGCCTTGCCTTTTATTAATGAAAAATTGATTTCCAAAATTGTAAAAGAATCAATAGCTTCGTTGATGATTGAATGATTATATTTGCTGAATTTACAAACAAAAATAGTTAATTCACTTTGAAAGCCCAATCAGAAATTTTAAACTAAACACTCTCATACCTTAAATAGATCTTAAATTGTTGCCTGCCTTTGATGACTGACGCCAACGTTGTTGAAATGCTGTTCCGTTGAGAAATGTCCACGGCTCCGTGATGAAGTTGCAGACTCGATCTTCGGCTTTATTTGGTCCTTCTGGCTCCACCACGCTGATATCAACTTCCGTCGCCGGCGAAATACTTCTCAGGAACTCAGGAACACTTTCAAAATTACTTTAAAAAAAACCTCGGTGTGGGTTTTTTCCGTTGCTGCCACCATTGTGGGAATTTAGGGCCAGCCATACTGGCCAGCCCTTGATGAGGGTGGTGATATTGAATGATGTGAACTCTGTCGATGCTCAGAACTAACTGCTTTTATTTTACTAAAACTATTCCAAGCGCGTTGGTTCTTTACCTGCTTCGAACCCACGCACTGTTTATTGCTAAGACAAGACGAAAGAGGACGAGAGTAATAAAAACGAGACTCAAATAAGGACCTCATCGTTCCTTTTTCGTCTCTCTTTCACCTCTTCTCAATGTGATCTTAGCATGTGGCCGTGATTGCCACACCAACGATGGGTCGGATAATGAATCCGGGTATAGTTTACATGCCTGTAAGTGAGATCCGGCATCAAAAAAGTTCATAAATATCACTTATGTGGTCATAACTTGAGACAGGGTTGCCAGATCTGCAAGGTTTTGTACTCATTGGAAAGGTATTCTGATTACCTAACCAACGATGTGTTAGATGATTGATCCGGACATAGATTTCATATAGACCAAACCGGATCGAATGCAACTTGTTTGACTCAAATCGGATCAGCTAGTGCCGAAAAAACTTGGCAAGAATTTCGAGCACCAAGTGGAATACGCACACACGCGCACATACACACCCAGACATTTGTTCAGTTTTCGATTCTGAGTCGATAGGTATGCATGAATATAGGTCTACGAGCTGTTTTCAAAATTTTTCGAGCAGGATTATAGCCCTTTCTCAGTGAGGAAGACAAAAAGTGTTTTTTTTTTGCAAATCAAGTTTTAGTGACAAAATGTGAAATAAAAAATTACCAAAAAAAATTTACCGTGTATCATTTTTTTCACTGTATAATTCATCCTTCAAAAGATACAGATTTTTGCATTTTCATAAATCATTTTTGTATGGACAGCTGTCAAATTTATATGGAAAATTATACGGACAAACTGCAAAAGGCTTCATTAAGCATACCAAAGGCACCAAAAAATGTCAGCCGGATTAAAAATATTATTTTTAAAATTAAAAACAAAAGACCGATTTCGTAGAGAATTGCTCCATGAAAACGATGCACTTTATCATGAAATGCGTAGAGTTGTTTTGGATTGCAAATTTAATTTTGTAACCAAAATTGTTTTTTTTTTGTTGAAATATTGTTTGGCATTATTTTTTAAATTTTTGAACCTTGAAACATAAAAAATATTTTAAGAATTTATCTGTTAAACTTTAAGTTCAATTTTTCGGTATAATTTTAAGTTTTAGTTCTTTTAAAAATAAAATATTTGATATATGTCATAATTTTCGGGTTTAAGGTATCTTCTAAACCTCATCAAATCAAAATAATACAAATACCAATATTTTGTAAATTGCCTTATACACAAATTTGTGAAACAAATTATTGCATTCTGTTCCTTATAGTTTTTAGAGTGCGGTTTATGCCTTGAAAAATCATCAATTTTATCGAGATGGTAAAACAAATCTCAATGCACGTATTGCAAATGTTCGAAATGTATGCCAATAGCAAAAATCTAACACTTTGAATCATATAGAAATTCCGAATATTTTTTTTTACTCGAGATGCCTTTACTAGAAACTTTTTAAAATTAGTTAAAAAAATTTGTTGACTTTCCCGAGAAAAAAGAGCAAAAAATGTGACTCCTTTATCTCTTGCCACCATTCTAGCAATATAAAGTTACCAACAATGCAACCATATAATTTCATCGCCATCACAACGGCACACTCTGGTTTGCCTTTTCCAAGTGCCAACAGGTTGCAATTAGCACTCTCGTTAGTAACTTTTAGCATCCTCAATCCTTGCGCCGAGATCCTTCGACGGCAAGCATCTCCTCCATCCAAAATGGGATACAGAAGATCTCTGCCCAAGAGACCCACCTTACAAGTGCTTGGCTGAGCTGCGCGTCAGGACGTGACTACATCCCGATGAGTTTAATAAAGTGACACATTCATCAAACCAACGAGGAGAAAGATTTAATTAAACTTCTTGGAGATGTTCTCACGATCCAACCGACGACGTCGTCACGGTTTTAAAGCAAGTTTAATTTGAAAGTAACATTGTTATTAAATTTTCCTCTGGGAAAGTCGAGCAGAGGGGGTTACGCTGGCCAAGTAGGGTGTCAACTAGCTGGTGTGCAGCAGTTAAGCTGCTGACTTTGCCCAGTGAGACGACCTAGGTGAAAAAAAGTTCCATTTCACCTGTCATTTCCCTTGTGGAGAACGGAAAAAACGGGGGGCAAATAGAAAAAAGCAAACTTTTCCCCGCAGTATTTTCTCTCTCCAAGTTGAAAGGGCTAGGAAAAGTCGACGGAGAAAAAATCCCTTCAGCTGTAGTGAGAAGTCTGTTTGCCCAGCATCGACCTGGTTGTGCAGGTCGCTTTGTGCGAAATGGAGATGCTGGCAGCGATTTCAATTAGTGATTACTTCTGCGAAAAAGGTAATTGAAATGCTGTTTTGCAATTGGTTTTCTGAGCTTTGTTTGAAACTGTTTGTTTGAAAATTATAAATTGTTAAATTTTCTTTGAAAAACTGATTTATTAGCTTAAAAAGCGTGACGACTTTTGACCTTTATAAACAAAGAAACAAAAATTCGAGGTCTTATTAAGTTTAATTTTGAACGATCTTATTGCCTTTCCACAGTATGGAAGGCAAAAATACAACGATTTCTTGGAAACCATTTGTGACTCTCAAAAAACAAAGTAGAATGCATCAAGTGGGAAAAACAGAGCACCTCTTTCTTTGATGCCAAGTTTTCCCATCAAATTAATGACCTCCCCTGGTAGAATCTCTGCCATTTTTTGCTCCCCCCAGGAGACCATTTAGACCGGCCTCTGGCAAGCACACACTTCAACAAGTTTTTCGCTGGCGAGTCCTGGTCCTGGGTTATCCCCCGATTCAGTGATCCGTCACGCTTGGTGAATTTTTAAGCAGATTTCTCCGAAAGAGGGTCGTTCGAGTTGGGATTTAGCATTTAACTACATTTCTTTCTTTCAGAGGGTCAGACATTTGTGAGAACGCCCACGCGTTTTTTTTTTTATCTGGAAAAGTGGGTCCTGACAAATGATTTGCTTCTTTATTTGCGAAATAGATTTTTCCTTCTTTGTTGGGTTCGTCTAAACAAACAGAAAAAAAATCTTCCCAGCAGATTTGAAGGATCACTTCCTGCTGACAGGGGATGAAATGGGGAGTCATGGATAGTGTAGCCGAAAGAAGTTTTCAATCTTTTCCAGACGGGCCCCGACGACAATGTCGAGGTTGGGGGAAAAACAGTCAGTGCATGAATAACAATTTTCCTTCGAGTTTTCCCATGCAATATCTCTCACATGTGAGGCAGTGGCTGTTTCCAGGGAAAGCGACCAAGGAAAACGGAAATCTGGGCATAATGGGATCCCATTTGAATAATGGACCCAAAAGGACTGTTTTGTTGAGCACTCGAGGACTAATATTGATGTCTCTGGCACTGGTTTTCGGGGAGGGGATGAAAATGTTGCCACGTGTGAGCAATGATAAGCAGAGGATGGTTACATGCGTGATTGATGATTGTCACCTTTGATCCGAAAGGAGCTGAAATGTTGAGGGTTGAAATTTTAAGTGAAAATTTGTTTCAAGATAGTGATGTAGCAGATATGTTTTTTTTTTTTTTTGCTGAAACGTTGAGGGATTTTAACTGATGAAAGTTTTACTTATAATCACTTTTGAAAATAAAATTGCAAAAAAAATTTATGAAAATTGATAACTGTACATATTTTGCATCGAAAAAGTATTGATATTGATTTAAAATAAACTGTTTTTGCAATTCTGTTTCGAAAATATTTACTTTTTCTATAATTCTGTAGTGATGAAATGGCATTCTTATCATCACCAAAAATAACAGTGCTGAAAAGTTCATTATTGCACTTATATGAGTGCTTCAAAAAAAGGAACCTTTCTGAACTTGTATTGAAAAAAAAAACTTTTCGACACTGTTTTGGTTTTTGAATTGACCAAACCCACGGACGCCAAACATAAGCCGGGAAATCAACGATTCACTGAAGAGAATTTTTTCCAAGAATGAGCAATTTTTTGGTAATTAAGTTTTTGTACTTTTCGTACTTTTTACTATGACCAAAGAAGTCATTTTGCATAATTGGCTTAAAGCATAGAATAGAGAAAGATAGAATTGCCACTCATTTACCGACCGGGGGACAAAACTGTGCTGCCTAACTGATGCCAGCGGCGAAACGGGGAACTACAACACCCTGCGCATAATACTGTCAAGAATGTGGAGAACTGGTTGGCACATATATATTATTCATTAAAAATGTAAAATGATTTAAAAAAAAAACATGGAAAACAAATCAAAATAATTATGAAAATTCAAGATAAGTGCATTCCTTAACTAGGATATTTTGCTTTAAATAAGATTAAATGATTTTTATTTCGCATCAGAATTTTTTTTTCCAAATTTCAAGATTATGCCAAATAAGTTGACACCCGTTTTCACTTCTCCAAAACATCTGTTTTGTCATGTTGACATTTCGCTGTCGCTGTCAAACCAAGTAAAGAATCGGAAGAGGAAATGACTATTTTGCCGTTCGGAGTGAAGAAAAGTGGTCGTGGTGTTCCAGCAAAGACTCCGCACTCCAACTTACACCGCAATTTGCGCCTAATCCTAACGTTCTACCACCTTCACTAGTCTCGTCTTTTCATCCGGCTTCCAAGCACCATTTCACATTTTTGATTGCCAACTGAACGTCAACAAGCCTTTTTCCATCTGTCACTGTCAAACAAAACGCACCCTCCAGAATGCACAGGGCAGTTCCATCAAATGCACAGTGCGCATTTCGACTGAAGTTCCCCGTTTCGAGCAGTGGTGGTGCTGTCGGCAGTGTCGCTTGACGTTTACAAGGGGGAATCGGCAAGTGGCAATTCTACCTATCTCTATTCTATGCTTAAAGGTTGCCAAAATTGTATGGAGACTTGTATGGAAAACTGTTAAAATATTGAAATATTCAAAAATCTTTAACTTAAGAATCGATTTTCTGATCGATATGATGTCTTCGGCATAGTTTTAGGTGTTGCTTAGGACTTCTCAAAAGAAATAGTTATTCTTAAAAAATACCCACAAAACACCACAAAATTTTTTATTGCGCCGGATAACCTTTTCTCAAAAATCTCATTTTTGAATGTAAAAAATATTTGTTTGCTTCAATTAGGGGGTGACGAGCGGGAATTCCAGGAAAAAAAATCCCGGGAAATCGATCATTTTTGGACTTCTCGATTCCCGGGAAATTTTGTCGAGACTCCCGGGAAATTTTATTCATACAAATATAAAAGCCAAATTATATAAACTAATTAGAAAAACATTTGAAAATATAGCCGGGACCGTGGTGTAGGGGTAAGCGTGATTGCCTCTCACCCAGTCGGCCTGGGTTCGATCCCAGACGGTCCCGGTGGCATTTTTCGAGACGAGATTTGTCTGATCACGCCTTCCGTCGGAAGGGAAGTAAATGTTGGTCCCGGACTAACCTAAAAAAGGTTAGGTCGTTAGCTCAGTCCAGGTGCAGGAGTCGTCTCCCTGGGTCCTGCCTCGGTGGAGTCGCTGGTAGGCAGTTGGACTAACAATCCAAAGGTCGTCAGTTCGAATCCCGGGGTGGATGGAAGCTTAGGTGTAAAAAGCGAATAATTTGATTTTTTTTTTGAAAAAAAACGAAATTGTTCAGAACATTGAGTTTTCAATTATCGATATTCAAGTTCTAATAAACCAATGCTTCTATAATCTGTTTATTCAGAAAGTGTAAGTTTTAACCTGTCAAAAATTCCAATAGCTATAATTGAGTGTAACCAAAAGTTACTTTAAGGCATACCTAGCAAGTACACCCCAGAAATGTAAAACTCAAGTTTTTTTAAATATTATTTCTATTTATTATTTCTAAGAGGGAAAAGCCTTTTCAAGATAAGTTCAATTTCCATATCATCTCTCGAGCATAGCAAACCTGTATCAAAGTAATTTCCTTTTTGATGTCAATAGTAGTTTTGGGTTTTGCATCAATCTCAATATTAAATAACATTTTGGAAAAATAACTCTGCCACTCTTTGTAAAGTTTAGATCCGCCAATTGTTAAAATTCTGGTTTCTCAGATAAATGTTAATATTTTTCCATTTAATATTTTCCAGGTAACTATTTCTTGATTTAATATTTACAGTTGACCCAAGAAGCAAAAACGATTTTCAATTGTTGTTTTTAGTCCTTATTTATCGTATTGCAAAAATAAAGATACTGGGAAATTATATATTAGCTAATTTAAAATTTTCAAAAATCTTATAACAAGTTCATGCAAAAAGCTTCAGAATTCAGAAAAAAAATATATCAAAATGTAGAACTGTGAACTATAAAACAAAGCTACTTAAATTAACGTTTCATTGAATAAGTTTGAACTAATTGTAACCAAATTGGTTGAAAAGTAACAAACTTATCACATTTCTGTTAAATTATTGGCACTATTGCATAGTTAAAAAAAACTCCCGTGTCCCTGGAATTCCCGGGAAATAGCAAAATACAACTTTCGTTTCCCGGGAAATTGAAAATCTCGAGAATCGTCACCCTCTAGCTTCAATATTGAGTATCAAAATTCCCGGGAATCTCGACCAAATTTCACGGGAATTGAGAGGCACAAAAATTGCCAATTTCCTGGTAAAATTGTCCCGGAATTTATTATCAAGCATTACCAAGCTGGATAATTAACATTTACAGGTAAAAAATCACGTTTTCAACAAAAAAATATTTCATTTCGTTTGCAAATTAAATTTACAATTTTTTTTCTGTTTTTTTTTATAAAAATAATGATCATTTCGAAAAATTGACAACACTCAAATGAATTTAGAACATTTTGTGCTAACATTTTTTTGTCTTCTAAAATATATAAAAAATATTAAGAAAATTTAAAAATGGATGTTTTTTCCACTCTAGTTTTTGTGTGAAAAATCCAATTAATAAAATGGGTAGATTCCATACATTTCAAATGTAATTAAAAAAGTTTTGAAAATACTCAAAATTTTCACAAAACTACGTATTTTCGAAAAAAATACTTAAAATCTAAGTTTTTTTTCAATATGGGTATCAAATGATCAGAACATTTTCATCCATTTCGAAATTCTTCAAAAAAATTGAAAACACTAAAAAATTTCATAACACTACGTATTTTTGAAAAAAATACTCAAAACTTTAGTTTTGTTACAATATGCCCTAGTAACATTTTTAAACTTACAGGTTTTATCATGGCTCTGAAAAGCCTCATACGGCCTAATAAGCCTTTAATGGCCTACTTATATCCTAAAATGTTACTAGGGTGGGTATCAAATGAGCGGGATGTTTTGATACATCCATGTTGTTTTACATACATGTTTTGAAAGCAATTTCACAAATTTTTGAAAATACTTAAAAATTTCACAAAACTACGTATTTCAAATTTTAAAGTAATTTTTCGAAAATACGTAGTTTTTTGAAAATTTTCTATATTTTCCAATTGTTTTGTTATTGCTTTCGAAATATATGAAAAAATCCTGATAATTAGAGACGGCTATTGTGAAAACCTAAATTTATTTGTATTTTTTCGAAAATACGTAGTTTTGTTAAAATTTTGAGTATTTTCCATTTCTTTTGTTATCACTTTCGAAATGTATTAAATTAAAATGTATGCAAAATTATTGATAATTTGATACTCAAATTGTAAAATAGTTTTGTGATTTTTTTAGTATTTAAAAAAAATGTGTAAAAATTTCGTAATGTATGAAAAAATCCCGATTATTTGATACCCATATTAAGAAAAACTGAAATTAGGAGTATTTTTTTTCGAAATACGCAGGTTTAAAATCCGGTTCTTGTTCCGTCCAACTTGCGGTTCCTGACTATCTAAACAAACTATTTTGCAAAAATGTTGATGGACACATGCTTGCTCATTTCCTTTTGAGCTATTTATTAGTAGAGTTTATTTGAAAACTTCTTTTAGCAGCAGTAATTGACTGTCAATGTGCTGATATGCCAACATTAGGTGCTCGATGGAATTAAATACTGTTCCCCTAAACTAGATTCATTATAATTAGCAAAAAAAAACATAATTCGAAACGTTCATAGCAGCTTTCATCAACATTTGTGCACATAGCAATTAATCAACTTGCTAATGAAACCTGCACCACACATCAAGCAAGCAAATCAAATCAAGTCCCACAAAAAAAGTAAATTTGCCTTTCAGAAGGCAGTCCAACTTTTCCGTCAAGCCACGCAAACGGCGCTCATTTTGCATTTTGTTATCGCACCTGGTTTCACCCACATCGTCTTCACGAAACTTGGTAGCTACGCCGAAATTGAAAATGGCAAACTTTTTCGGTGTAGGTACGTTCGAATTAATGGGAAGCCGTTTGCGGGGAAGTTTTTCTTTCCAGCTTTTCAGACCGACCTCGCATTGTCAAGCTTGTCTCGTTCACCTTTCCCCATTTATCTACTTTGGCTGTCTTCATTATGTTCTGCGAGAAAGGGAAAGTTTATCCTAGGGAGAGTTTTTATGTGGGATTTATGCTTCTTTTAAAAAATATTGAATTTATTTTTGCAAACATCCAAATCTGTTTTTTTTTTTGCTTGATCTGAGATAAAGTTTTCTAGCAAAAAAAAAGTGATTGATTCCATAACTTGAGTGACCCAGTGACTTCATAAAACGGTTCACTTTTCAACTACTCGAAAAACTTCCCCACTTGCCCACCATAAAGGAAGTTATTTTTATGATGACGCGCAAGCTCACAAAAAAAATAATTCGCCCCCATCGAACTACGCTCCGTCGACTGCAAACTGACCGTTACATCTCTAGAAAAACCGCACCAAGAAAATGAAATATGCGAGCAGCGCAGTCAAGTACGAAATTGATTTCGCAAAATGGTTGCGGCACGAATATCTTCTCCTTCTCACAAAACATATAACTTAGTCCTCCGGGCGAGGAGCATGAATCACATTCCGCTCGCCAATTGTTCGCAAAAGTTCGGAAAGTTTTCATGAGCACCAAGCTGCTCTTTCACTTGAAGTTTTGGGGCTAGTCTCTGCCCTCGAGAGGGGGAAGTTATTAAAGGGTGTTCCGCGCCGTAGGGTGTGCCCAGTTTATCGCTGTCGTGCTATCTTGTCGCACGTTGATTTTGAGTAAATTGAGTGAAAAACACCATTTTGTGAAGCTCACCTTTTAACCTTTTTTCATAAAATTATTTTTTTTCGGTACGGGGACCTGGTTAGGACCGAGTCGGCTTTTGTAATTACATTTTACTTAAAGCTAAGAGTAATTACAGAGGATCTACCTTTTGACCTTCACAGATCTCCAATCAACAGAACTATTCATGAGATATTCAATTAAAAACCATGCGTTGTTGTCACTTTTCATAAGAACGAAATTTCAATCTTGTTGTACTAAATTGATGTAAGTGTGACAAAGGTCAAAATACTAATCGACTCGTGCTGTAAAAATTTTCTTTCCCAACTTGGTGCATAATGTTTATGCAACAAGTTGCAAAAAGAGGATTTTTTCAGTACAGCTTTTAAAACTTGTTTAGTGATTTTTTCGATGAAAAATACGTTTTTGCTGAATTTTTAGCACGCCATCAAATTGGGCTTCCAATTTTACAAAAAAAAGTCCCTTTGACACCAAATTTCTATCTGATCACCGTTTCAGGCTGCAAATTATTGAAAAACACCTCTTTTTTCGCAAATGAAGGGGGTCGTACCGCTCCTCCGTCACGAGATATTAACAAAACCTCGGATTCGTGATCAGGGACAAAAGTTACCCCTTAGGACAAAGTTTCACGCAAATCGAAGAGGGGTCGGGGAAATTTTTCCTGATTTCGTGTGAGTTGGTAGAGAATTGCCCATTAATGTTAAACAAATCTGGAAGAGTTGAGGATCCAAAAATTCTTTGGAATTGATTTGCTGCATTATTAGTATAAAGAAAAATAAAAAATTGCAGCCCTTCATTTTTTGATAAAATGTTTGATTGTTATAAATTATCCTGCGGTTAAATTAAAAAAAAAATACAAAATTTCAAAAAGTCGCCTGCACTAGTTGTAATCGAATCCGTTTTTGAGGTTTTCAGTCCAAAAAATAATTTTCATTTAACTAGGGATTTTGAATTTCCACTCCATTTAAAACTAATGTTAACACGTCGTTTTGTTTTAGGTAATAACGATTTTTTTAATGGAAAGCATGAAATAGACTTCTCATGTAAATTTTAAATAATTTAACTTCATAATCTAACACTTTTGCAGAAAAAATACATTTCTTGTTTACAATGTTTGCCCTTTTTTTTGAAAGAAAATGCTCGAATACATTCATGATGAGTAATGCTTACAAGGATTAGCAATTTCTTAGATTTTTTTTGTGTTTTTTTATTGACTAAATTTCTGTTAGTACTTCCTTTTTTATCAAAAAAGCCATTTGCATCATTAATTCGCCCATACAAACCTACAAACACATTTGATGACCCTACAAAAATGCTTTTAAATATTAAAAATCGATACCGTAGAAACATTTTTTTTAATCGATTTTTTATCCTTAGCAAATGAAGGGAAGAATCCTGGAAATAAAATACAAAGAGTTTGTTTTTTTTTTAATTTTACAAGTAACTGGGATTACACAAAAAAAATAATTGCTGAAAATATTTTACAAAGTGATTCTGAAATTTCATCTGCTCATTATATCGCTTACTGTGTGGGTAAATTTCCCATCCTTAGTTTGGTCGTTTTCCAGAAAAGCATACGGGAATTTAGATGGAACAAAAGAGAACTTGTTAGGCAGAACTTTGGAGTGCATTTAAATATTTGCTAGATATAGAAGGTAGGAGAAAGAAGGACCAAGCACAAATATTACAAAATATTGATTTCCCAAAATACTTTTTTTTTTACAAAATACTTATAACTCGAATGATACGAATTATTGACTTAATATGTTTTGTTTTTTGGCATTGAAATCATATCAGCATCAGCATCAGGTTTTGTAAGATTTTTCAACAACTTTTTCAAATATTTCAAACATGCAATATCTCAGATATTTTAAAAGTATTAAAATATAATCCAACCATTTTGTTTTTTTTTTTTTTTGCTAAAAACTGTTTTTCTTTTATTCTTTGATTTTTGTTAAATAATTATTTCTTAATAAATGGTAATTAAAAAAAATACCATCAATTAAGAATTGATTATTTAATAAAAAAAAATCATGGAAAACTGACTAACATTTTTTTTTCTAAAATTCACCAAATGTTTTACAGAATTTTTATCTTGTCAGAAATTTATTTTGAACAATCCATAGCCAAAAAGCTAGAGCCGATTACAGAATGTCAACATTTGTTGGCCGCCCTCAGATAAAAGTTACTATAAAAAAAATATGGGGAATGTTTGGTTGAACAGCGCAAAAATTAATTATTCTGTGCAATAAATTATCAAAAATACTATTAATTTCAGATATAACAACGCTTAACCGTTACGAAGGAGGTGACGACTAGAGCGTCCAATTTCTCGTCCCTGGAAAAAAAATTCCCGGGAATTCCCGGGATATCCCGAAAAAAATATTTCCCGTTTCCCGGGAAATTTGTAAATTTCCCGGGAATTCCCGTAGTTCAAGCGGAAGTATACATTTTCTTAAATTTTTGGAACTATTTTTTGAAATTGCTCTAAGAAATAATAAATGAACAAACTCATCATGATTTTGTTCAATTAAATGTATTGATTAGTTTATATATAATTAATCAGATCAACAGAAATTATGATATCAGAATTATTTTTGATAATATTAATTTTTGAAGCAACTTGGAATCGATTTTGCTTAATGAGTATTAAATTATTATAATTAGGTAAGCTTTTAACAGATTGATGTTATTTCATCAAAACAATATTAACTCCTTAGCTGAAAATTAAAATTGAGATTTTTTTACGTTTTGGTTTACCATGATCAATTGAGATGAAAATCGAATTTGTGCAAAAATAATTAATTCAATTGGTTGAATACCTAGTTCTAAAGAAATTACAATTTGAAGTAAAATAATTATGGATCACTGTTGCAACTACAGGTGTTCGAGGGTTAAATGTGAAAAAATAGAAGACTTTTTATGGAATGATGTTAAATTATCGTATAATTTAAACCATTTAAGGCCGTTGCAAATATTTTTTTGAAGTTTATGTCCCTCGGCTCTGAACAAAGTCGAGGGGGGGGGGGGGGCAAAAAAATAAAAAAATATAAAAATTGAAATTAAAAGCCTAGGTTTCAATATTTGGATGAAAAAAGTGTTTTAAAATGCATTTTACAGGCGTAAAGTTGCTTTCCAATCATTAGCTTTGAAAATATCGAAGTATTGACGGATTTTTTTTCACAAAAAAAAAACTTTTCGTGGGACTGAACATTGATATTTCATGAAAATTTAAAATGTTTTCAAAGGAGTTCAAACATGCTAAATATGATTATAAACGCGGGAAAATGCATTTTAACTGGTTTTCAGTTGATTAAACTTTAGTTTTCATTAAAATTTTGAAGCTTTTCGAAAAAATGTTTTTTTTGCCCCCTGATTATTCAGGCCAACTTTGAAGGGGGGGGGGGGCGACATAAACTTTGAAAAATATTTGCAACGGCCTAAATAATACAAAAAAAATCATTGAAAAATTACTTTTTATTGTTTGTTCTCAAAAAATGCAAAAATATATTCAAAGCTTGCTTCAAATATTTGAAAACATTGGGTTGTTTGGAGTATAACTAAGGCTACCAACTGTACGGATTTTTTCCTTACCGTACGGATTTTCGACCTTCTCCGCGGATTTTTAACAGGCCGGAATTTTTGTACGGAATTTTTCGCATAATACGGATTTGTACGGAATTTTAACAACTTTTAAAAAAAATTATTGCTTTTTTGATTGGGCCTAAGCTTTCTCAAATTAGATATTTTTATTTAACTGTCAGTTTGATTTTAAAGGGATTACTTGCATAATTTTTCGGGTTTTCCTCAGTTTAAACTTGATTGTCAATGATTGTTCTTTTGAAAATCCTTACAAAACATATTCATTAAATAAAAGATCAAATTTTGGCTTGTGAAAACCTTAGGTTGTGCTTGTATTTATAGGACCTTTCCAATATCAGATCAAATTTTGGCTTGTGAAAACCTTGTGTTGTGCTTGTATTTATAGGACCTCAAGAAATGTTTTCGTGAAAACAATAACAACGATATTATTTGTAAAAGCAAACTTGACATTTCGTAAACTTTTAACGTTTAACAAAAATATTTTTAATTTCCAAATTCCAAACTTATCTAAATAATTCCTTGACAGTTTTTGTTATACCATGGTGTCATATCGGTAAAGTATACGGATTTTGGCTCAGCAAGAGTTGGTAGCCTTAAGTATAACCAACACTTAAAAGCTTTACCATTTGTTCAAGAGCTGAAACCATTATTTGTCATGAAAAACATAATTTCTGCATGTTTTTTTTTCTCATTTCAATAAACTGGTTACAGAGGCAAGTTTAAAATTTCTCATAAAAAAATACCAATATACATTTTCTTGTAGTTGAATGATATTTCACATGAGCAATTCTCTGAGATTTCGGTCATTCGATTTTTTTTGTATTTTTTAATCCGGCTGAAACTTTTTTGGTGCCTTCGGTATGCCCAAAGAAGCCATTTTGCATCATTAGTTTGTCCATATAATTTTCCATACAAATTTGGCAGATGTCCATACAAAAAAGATGTATGAAAATTCAAAAATCTGTATCTTTTGAAGGAATTTTTTGATCGATTTGGTGTCTTGGGCAAAGTTGTAGGTATGGATATGGACTACACTGGAAAAAAATGATACACGGTAAAAAAAATTTGGTGATTTTTTTATTTAACTTTTTATCACTAAAACTTGATTTACAAAAAAACACTATTTTTAGTTTTTTTTATTTTTTGATATGTTTTAGAGGACATAAAATGCCAACTTTTCAGAAATTTCCAGGTTGTGCAAAAAATCATTGACCGAGTTATGAATTTTTTAATCAATACTGAATTTTTTAAAAAATCGAAATTTTGGTCGAAAAAAATTTTCAACTTCATTTTTTGATGTAAAATCAAATTTGCAATCAAAAAGTACTTAAGTGAAATTTTGATAAAGTGCACCGTTTTCAAGTTATAGCCATATTTAAGTGACTTTTTTGAAAATAGTCGCAGTTTTTCATTTTTTTAAACTAGTGCACATGTTTGCCCAGTTTAAAAAAAAATATTTTTGAAAAGCTGAGAAAATTCTCTATATTTTGCTTCTTCGGACTTTGTTGATACGACCTTTAGTTGCTGAGATATTGCAATGCAAAGGTTTAAAAACAGGAAAATTGATGTTTTCTAAGTCTCACCCAAACAACCCACCATTTTCTATCGTCAATATGTCAGCAACTAATGGTCCGATTTTCAATGTTAATATATGAAACATTTGTGAAATTTTCCGATATTTTCGAAAAAAATATTTTCAAAACTTTCAAATCAAGACTAACATATCAAAAGGGCGTAACATTGAATGTTTGGTCTTTTTTTTTTTTTTTTCGACCAAAATTTCGATTTTTTTAAAAAATCAGTATTGATTAAAAAATTCATAACTCGGTCAATGATTTTTTGCACAACCTGGAAATTTCTGAAAAGTTGGCATTTTATGTCCTCTAAAACATATCAAAAAATAAAAAAAATTAAAAATAGTGTTTTTTTGTAAATCAAGTTTTAGTGATAAAAAGTTAAATAAAAAAATCACCAAATTTTTTTTACCGTGTATTATTTTTTTCCAGTGTAGTCCATGTCCATACCTACAACTTTGCCGAAGACACCAAATCGATCAAAAAATTCCTTCAAAAGATACAGATTTTTGAATTTTCATACATCATTTTTGTATGGACAGCTGCCAAAATTGTATGGAAAATTATATGGACAAACTAATGATGCAAAATGGCTTCTTTGGGCATTCCGAAGGCACCAAAAAAGTTTCAGCCGGATTAAAAAATACAAAAATTAAAATTAAAGAAAAAAGACCGATTCCGTAGAGAACTGCTCACATGCAGTCAAGCTGTTAATTGATCTTCACACTTATTTAAATCATTAATGTTGATGTCCTATACAATATTGTTGCATAATATTAATTAAAACCAAGATTAAAACTTTCCTGGAAATTCCCGGGATTTCCCGGGAAATTGACTGAAAATTTCCCGTTTCCCGGGAAATTTGGAACCCCGGGAAATTGGACGCTCTAGTGACTACTAACAATCCAGAGGTCACCGATTCGAATCCTGAAGCGGACAAAACAAAAATCTTACAAATGAAGCCATTTTGCATAAATAGTATTTCCATGTAATTTTTGGGCTCTTCATACAAAATGAATCCTGATAGATTTGATGTCTTCAGTGATGTCGTAGGTTTAGATTATTTTATTACTTTTCTGATTTTTTTTTCAAGTTTGTTTTAAGTAAAGTAAAAAAGTAAATCTTTCCCTGTTCCTGAGGGAAACACCCTTGAAGAGTATCGGGGCCAGCATTTAGAAAGCGGATTCAGTGGCAATTTCATTCTCAACTTAATGTTAACATGTTAAGGTTAATGTTAACATTCCATAGGTCACCTTCCTAAGGTGTCTTGATAAGGTCCAGTTTGTGACAATACACTACCTTCCCTTTACTAAGCAATCGAATCCAGAAGAGAAACGATCACCAGTTGTGTTGGTCCGAGCCGGGATTTGAACCCCGATCTACCGCTTACTAGGCGGGAGCGTTACCACTAGGCTACGTGTCTCGGTCAAGGGACAACTAATTTCTTCTTTTGTGTTTGATTATCGGACTGATGGTTGCTGAGAAACAGCATCTTAAATTTGTGAAAAATGAGTTTTTCACAGTGTTATCAAATAAATCTCTCTTTTCAACTCGCGATATCTCGGAAACTATTGCTCCAATTTTCAATGTTGAAAAATGTTTTTTGTTGCTCTTTTCAACATTTTTTTTTTAAGAATCAAGAGTTGAATGAAAAATTAAGAAAAAATGAAATATATCTTGCAAAAATATTTTTATATCATATGAAGTAATAGTATCTATCCTGAAACACCCCACAAGCTCCCTTCCATGGGGACCCATCCTTTCTGTTACCGCTCAGATTTTCCACGGTTTCCACCGTAAGCATGTATGTCTCGGTATGTGCCCGTGTCGTGGTAAATGGGTTGGGTATCTCTTCGCTAGCTACTTTATTGGCAGTTCGTGTGACCGGGGTGGGAAGGTAGTAAAGTGGTAACCTCTGTTACAACAGCTCCACCCGCAGCCGTAACACGGGTGTGGTGAGGGTTTTTTGGAGGGCGGGAGGGGAAGGTCGAAGTTATGAGACACAAGTGGTTGGATCAGGGAAAGAACATCAAATATTATCCTCAGTCTCAGCCTGCCTTAGCTCGGAGCTGATGAAAACATAAGTGGTGCTCACGTGCGGAAAAACAGACATTTCATTAAATTAATCGCCCTGCCAGACTTGGGTGGATCGTTTGCCAGCGAGAAGGGGTTTGGGGGAAGTATCATGTGACGTTGTGGCCTCTGGACTTGGGGCGCCGGGGGATGACTTTGGCTTTGATTGGTATGGCAAATGGTAAAGGGACTACCACCTCTAAAAGGGCTACTTTTAGGGATATTGGACAGTTGGGGGTACGCTCCGATGTACTCGGGAATGGTTTCCCGGGGAGCTGTTGAATGAATGTAGTAAAAGTGGAACAAATTGTGGCGTGTACATGGTCGTAAAATAATATGACATTAAAACTACCGATAATTTCGAGCTTAAATGAACTTTTACGTTTTTTAAACAAATTTGATATAGTTCCAATCATTCTACTGAAGGATGGTCTGAAAATGTTTGCGTTTTTCGTTAGCTGTTAGCAAACCTTACAGTAATCCAAGACCACCCTTGAATACCCCACCCGTTCCAGCTCATTGGCGATGATCTGGTTTGCTGTGTATGTGTGTGCCTGTATGTGTGCCGAAGCAATTGCATGCATAATTGAGCAGAATCTTGCTCACCTCCTTACTGGCATATAAACATGCAACATTACACCCCGAAGTAACCGTAAGGTGGGTATTCCACTTTCATCTTCAGCTCGAACTATGCGAACACAGGAAGAGTCTGTTTGCTCCTTCGAGCTCTGTTTGATATTTCCCTGCGTCGAGTATCGTCGATTCCGAGCAAAACTCAAACCGGCACCGCACACTCTGTAATGTTCTTAAACGCATTAAATGTCGGTAAATACGGCAAAGAGCAGCACTTGTTCTTTACTCCCAGACCGAAGTGATGCTGGAATCTCTATTCTCGATTGAATTTTCCACTTGCGTTTTTTTTGTGTGCTTCTTCTTCCCCAACGATCAAAACGATCTCCGAACCTCCGGGTTCTTTGTTGAGAAGAGGAAAATCGCACACATGGTTCGGGAAATAGCGGCGTGCGGCATAAATGGCACTTTTGTTCAAGAGGTTCAATACGGTTGCCGGCTTCTTTAGAAGTTTCGCCTTCCTTCCTGCTCCTGCTTGGTGGGTGGGATGTCGATGCCATGTGGGAAATAGATTTTTCCTCCCAAGACTGGGTTTCGTCTAGTTCAATTTGTACGACATTTATTCTTGTCTATTGGCAATTTAATATTATAATCATGCTATTAGGGCAATTCATTAGATTGTTTCTCGAATTTTCACATAATATTTTTTTTCAGACCATAGAATATTAGATTCCAGAACTCTCAAATTTGTTTTTATTCCCACAACTGGAAAACAAAATATCTTATTTCATGCATTTTTTTGTTGTTTTAAAGCAAAACGTATCACTAAATGCTTTTTGAGCGATTCTTCTTCCTTAAATGAGCAATTTTTTTTAGAAAATTTTAACATAATTTTTATATTTTTTTTCTGATCAGTGATGGAAGAATCATCATTAAAAGAAAATCTTTGGATGTTCATCATTGTAATATGCTTTTTATATTTTTTTTTAGATTTATGCAACGTAATTTTTTAAAACTTTAATCAAACTTTACATGTTTTATAATAACAGTTAATAAAAAGTTTTGCTGTTATGCTTTTTAACAGTAATTTAATAACTTCATGCAAAAAAAAAAGCAAATTAGTACAAAAAGTTAAAATTTTAGGCAGAATCAATGCGAATGTAAAAACACCCAGCATTAATTTGTGAGGCATTATTATAAAATTTATTGCAAATTAAATGAAAATATTGCTAACAACAGCTAATTATTGACTACATGTACGAATATTTCTCTGTATTTAAATAAGACATTAGTTAAAAATATAGGCTTGTATCGTTAGATAATTAAAAAATATATATATCGACACTAACATAAATTATGTTTAATTAAGAAATGTGTTGTTATAATCCACTAATAATTTGCTGCTTAATTTTCTGAAAAAAATATTCTAGCAGTCGACTGCTAGATTTTTTTTTCGGCCATTTAATCAACAAAAATGGCAATTCCAACTATTTTTTTAAGTTACTCTTAGTTACTGGTGGTCAGCAATATCGGGTTAACAAAATCAACAATCGATTGTTGAAAAAAAGCTTTTTTAAGAAATAAACCCATACTTTTAGTTAAATTGTTTCCGGCAAGCAATGCTGTGAAATTCGGTAAATTAACCAAAATTTTCTTAGATTTGCCCTGGCCGGTCTCTCCGTGTATTGCTTAGGACTTCTAAAAAGTTTACCATCTTTTAAGCAATGGCACAAGTTGGTTAAAATTCATTTGCTAGTTTTGGCAATTGAAATAAACATCTTGATATTTGCAATCAAAAAGTATGTTTCACTAATTTCGATGTCATACACCGTTTTCGAGTTATATCTAAGATCTGAGAAATCCTAAAAATTTGCTACCGCCTACAGAGATACAGCCTCCAAACGAAAAACACGCAAGAAAAACGAGTTCTACATCACCAACAAAACAGGTTGAACTTTGATGTGACGTTAACTTAGCAACTTAAAAAAATGGTAATATTCATCAGGGAATGAGGAAAGATTTCGTGTCATTTTTTTTTAATATTGCATAAATTTTTGGTGAACTTTCATCAGGTTCACATTTTTAAATATTTTATATGTGGGTAATTCTCTACCAACTCACACGAAATCGGGAAAAGTTGCCCCGACCCCTCTTCGATTTGCGTGAAACTTTGTCCTAAGGGGTAACTTTTGTCCCTGATCACGAATCCGAGGTCCGTTTTTTGATATCTCGTGACGGAGGGGCGGTATGACCCCTTCCATTTTTGAACATGCGAAAAAAGATGTGTTTTTCAATAATTTGCAGCCTGAAACGGTGATGAGATAGAAATTTGGTGTCAAAGGGACTTTTATGTAAAATTAGACGCCCGATTTGATGGCGTACTCAGAATTCCGAAAAATCGTATTTTTCATCGAAAAAAACACTAAAAAAGTTTTAAAAATTCTCCCATTTTCCGTTACTCGACTGTAAAAATTTTTGGAACATGTCATTTTATGGGAAATTTAATTTACTTTTCGAATCTACATTGACCCAGAAGGGTCATTTTTTCATTTAGAACAAAATTTTTCATTTTAAAATTTCGTGTTTTTTTCTAACTTTGCAGGGTTATTTTTTAGAGTGTAACAATGTTCTACAAAATTGTAGAGCAGACAATTACAAAAATTTTGATGTACAGACATAAGGGGTTTGCTTATAAACATCACGAGTTATCGCGATTTTACGAAAAAAAAGTTTTGAAAAAGTAACTTTTTGCGTTTCTCTTTTTTTCGTCGTCCGTGTCTGTTGCGGGTGACCATGAACGGCCATGATCGATGACGACCAACTTTTTCAAAACTTTTTTTCGTAAAATCGCGATAACTCGTGATGTTTACAAGCAAACCCCTTATGTCTGTATATCAAAATTTTTGTAATTGTCTGCTCTACAACTTTGTAGAACATTGTTACACTCTAAAAAATAACCCTGCAAAGTTAGAAAAAACACGAAATTTTAAAATGAAAAATGTTGTTCTAAATGAAAAAATGACCCTTCTGGGTCAATGTAGATTCGAAAAGTACATTAAATTTCCCATAAAATGACATGTTCCAAATTTTTTTACAGTGGAGTAACGGAAAATGGGAGAATTTTTAAAACTTATTTAGTGATTTTTTCGATGAAAAATACGTTTTTTCGGAATTTTGAGTACGCCATCAAATCGGGCGTCTAATTTTACATAAAAGTCCCTTTGACACCAAATTTCTATCTCATCACCGTTTCAGGCTGCAAATTATTAAAAAACACATCTTTTTCGCATGTTCAAAATGGAAGGGGTCGTACCGCTCCGTCACGAGATATCAAAAAACGGACCTCGGATTCGTGATCAGGGACAAAAGTTACCCCTTAGGACAAAGTTTCACGCAAATCGAAGAGGGGTCGGGGCAACTGCTGTGTGAGTTGGCGGAGAATCACCCATGTAATTGTGTATTACCCAAAAAAGGTATGCCAACCAAATAAAATTTGGTAAAACTTCCAAAATTAATCTTTTCCTGTGTACCTACTTGTCCTGTCATTCTTGAATGACGTACACTGTGAAAAAAATCATGGTTATATTACAACTAGGAATGAGTAAGTCATTTATTTCAGAAAAAATGGAAAATTTTCCTTCTATTTTTTTTAACTTACCACTTTTCTGTTGTAAAGGCCCTTTTCAGTCTAAATTGTTTCAATATTACACAGAAAAAAAAATCATAGTAATATTACATCTGGGAAGGGGTACATTTTTTATGTTAGAAAAAAGGTGTAATTTTACCTCTGGAATTGTGCAATTTTACCACTTTTCTGGTGTAATGCCACTTATTCAGTCAAATTGAGGTTAAATTACATTATAAAAGAGGTAATATTCAACTTTCCAAAATGACAGCTTCCAAATTTACATTTTTTTAAATGTGTACATCATAAAAGGAGTAATTTTAAACTTCCCAAATTTACACAATTTTTTACTGTGTAACTGCCTTTTTTTCAAAAATAAATACAGAAGTCAAAAGTAGTATTTTTCGAAACATAATACGTTCTACTTTTCAGCACTCAAATGAGTCTATTCAACTGGTAAAGTAATACTTATCTGAGTTGCTTTGATAGAGGGGGACAAACGGCAATACCCGGGACAAATATGCATCCCTAGAAAACTTTTTCGAGTCTCCCGGGAATTTTGACACTATTTCGTCGCCGTCGTGCTAACTTGTCGTACGTGCATTCTGGGCCAAATTGAGTTAAGAACGCCATTTTGTGCAGGTCACAATGCCTAACCTTATGACCTTCACAGATCCCCAAAATTCGATTTCAATCCTGAGATATTCAATAAAAACCGAAAAAACTCCGTGCATTTTTGTCACTTTTCATATGAAAGAAGTTTCAAACTTGTCGTGCTATCTTGTCACTCCATGAAAATTGATGTAAGTGCGACAACTGGCCAAGGGGATTTCAGGTCAGGATGCGTTTGACGCACGTACAAGTGAGACTACCGTAAACATTTGTAATTATAACTCGGGACTCCGGCAACCAAATACAACCAAACTTCGGGGCAATGCACAGAAGGGTCAACCAAACAAAACGTGTTTTTTATTGTTTACATTGCGTGCTCTCGTTTTTGTTTATTCAAGGTCAAGCATTAAAACGGGTTTTTCTCCGTACGTCGAAATGGCGGGTGCGACATGATAGCCCGACAGCGTCGATTTGTACAATATAAAATGAAAGCAGTTAAGGATATTGGTGGATTCTCAAGTTCGATTCACTGAACGCATCTTAAATTTTCCTAGTAAAATTAAGTTTTTTTAAAATGCAAATAACTAGAATTGATGACAAGACAGCCCAAAAAATAAAAAAAAGTAAATAAGTTAAAGCAAAAAAAAAAATATCTTCTTCAAAGTAATTTAGGCTGGTACAAATATTTTTAAAAGTTTTTGTCACCCCCCCCCCCCCCTTCAAAATTGGCCCGAAAAATCAGGGGGCAAAAAAAATATTTTTACAATAAACTTCAAAATTTCAATGAAAATTCAAGTGCAACCAGCTGAAATCAAATTAAAATACATTCTCCTGCGTTTAAAATCATTTTTAGCATGTTTGGGTTTATTAAAAAATCTTAAGATTTTTTAAAAAAATTCGATGCAAAATCTTTTTTTTCGATACAATTTTTGTTTTTGTCAGATCTTAGATTTTTTGAAAACTAATGATTGCAAAACAACTGAACTAGTGTAAAATGCATTTTAAAACACTTTTTTCATTTAAATGTGAAGACTATGGCTTGTTATTTAAATTTTTATATTTTTAATTAATTTGCCCCCTTGACCTCGGCCAGGGCCGAGGACAAAAACTTTTTTAAATATTTGCATCGGCCTTAATATTTTAAAGTTTTTAAGTGTAAAGTGGTTTGCATCGGAACCAACATTCAATTATTATTATATAAACACTTTGGAATTCTTTTAAGAGTTCCGCCAAATTTATAATAATAATATTATAAAAATAATGAATAACTTATATTTCTTTCGAATTATTGGGAACATAAAATTTGGTTTGCATAAAACTTTGAATTTCAGGGTAATTGCAAAATTAAACTCTCGATTTCCGGGAAATTGAAAATCTCGAGAATCGTCGTCCTCTAGTTACAGTAAACGGTGAATTGATTTAACTCATGGACGTTTCACTCAACATCGCATCAAATGGTATTTTTAGAAAATGCAAATAAAAAAAAATGCTGATGAAATTGATGACATTAATTTCTTTTGATCCTTCTTTCTTTTCTAAAAAAAAAAGTAGAAAAGCTTTCGGGTGAAATAATAAGTAGATTCCCATAAAAATCCTGATGTTACATGTATACTTTTCCATCCAATCCAATCATTTGCAAAGCTTCGGAGCGTTCACTCGTGATTTTTGTAAGCATCGTATACTTCAATAACAGAAACGTTTTCTTTTCGCTTCCTTCACCAGCGCTAAGCAACAACCATTTATCTTGGCGCCACAGTAACATCCCACTCAAACGAGCATTAGCACTCAAACGTGCAGTTCGAGCTTCTGTGCTCTTTGTTGGATCCTGAAATGTTCGTTTTTGAAAAAATATTTTATAGGCAAAAGTTTCATTTAATTTTTTTTCTGGTACGAAAATAACCTTGGTTGGATATGATTGTTTTTTTTTAAGAAAAAAAATATAGTCCAAACATAAAACCTCCACCCCTTCTTCAAACGATGCCCCCCCGTTGATACCGGGTCGTCGTCGTCGTCGTCACACACCGCCCAAGAGAAGCTTTTCATTTTCTGTGCTGTGCTTTCTGTTTATTGCCTTGGAGCTTCCCCCAGTGCCCAGCTAACTCCAACCGTTCTCCTTCCACTTTCCACAAAGCTTCTCTCCCAGCTTGCGCCAGCTCGTTCGTTTTGATTCGTCCTGACGTTAATGCCACCTGAAAAGAATTGCTGCTCTAACTGGATTTTAATTGTTGGTGGCGCGAGGTGGTGGCAGGGGTTTGGCCTTAGGGCTTTGAGCTCTTCTTGCAGAGTTGTAAAAAACGAGAAATATGATGTGTTGTTTGCTTCTTGGGATTTGGTGCTTTTTAGCTTCGAGAGAAACAGGTTAAAGGCAGTTGTGACAACTGTCTTGTTGTGCTTTTGAGGGAAAAGAAGATATTTCAAGGTTTGAAGATGAAAAATTTAAATTATTTTTTTGTTACAAAATAAGTACTAACCTCTACTGGGTTTTACCTTGGAAGGGGGACGTACAATGTCCAAAAATGAGAAAAAAATATCTTGGAGACCTTTAACTCATGCTTTTTTTTTTTTTTTTTCATGACATGAAATTTGCTACAAACTTCTCCAGCATCACCCCAACAGCATCTTCATTAGCTCTAATAATTGGCAACAGCAGGGGACAAAAGAATCCCTAGCTTCCCAAAAACCACAACAACAAATTCTCATTCAGTAAACCACTTCCGGTTTGCACAGGACCTATGCCTTAAATTCCTTTGCCAAGCTCCATCGCCCTCGTTGAGACTAGGGCTTTCATGTCTTTATCCCCTTGATTGCCTCGGTTATTGTGGTCTGTCCCCACCCCATAATGGGCCCCCTGAACCTTTAAAAACCGCGCCGTCCTCGAGGTTGACATGATGGAAACAATCAAGATATGGCGGTATATTGATTTACTCCGAACTCCCCCTCAAATTTGTCCACCAACGCGTTGTCAGGTTGGAAAGAACAACAAGCAAAGAGCCTTAAGCCTGTCATCACCGCCATCATCATCATCGTCAGATAGTCTCCAAGTTGAGACTGAAAGTCCTGCCCGGCAGAGGAGGGCATTAGTGGGAAGCGTCGGTTTTATGGACCCTTTTTTATCATCACCCCTCCCGAAAATAGCGGCCTAAGATGTCTCTCCATTCCCCGTAGATGTTCCATAAGAATGCTTTATCTCGGTTGGAGGCAGGTTGCAGGCTCGTCTGTTGGCTAATTTGGTCATGTAGGACGTTATTTGACTTTTTGCTTACCGTCAACTGGGGCGAATCGGGACTACAGTCTGAATAAGCAGCTGTTTTTAAAGCACTTAAAAGCTTTAAAGTTGGAAAACGATGCAATTTTTTTAACTGTGTTTTAACCATGCGCAATGGATTTCCCAGGAAATTTTATTTGAAAAAATGACAAATTTTTGTTCATCCTCCTTTTGCTTGGCCGGCCTAATTTGCGATTTGTACCTTTATTCGCCCACTTTACAGTGATCAAAAAGGTCTTAAATGAAGCTAGAAATGGGTTGAAACCCTGTTGATGTGCCACCCTGTCTTCCAACTATGTGAAAATTTCTTGAAATAAGTAGCTTAACAACTTTTCCTAAGACACCAACTCTGTAAAAAGTCACCAGTAGAAGTTAGGACAAAGTTGACAACCTGTAGGTGTGTAGGTGTCAACAATCAAGCCTTCGGACACCTAGTTTCAAGTAGGAATCTCGCATTCAAGAACGCCAAGGCAATGCTGTAGAGCGAATAATTTAGATTTAGTTTGGGGGCCCAAATGGAACCGGAAAATGCCTGTTGAGCAGTTCTCTAGGATTTCGGTCATTCGATTTTTTTTTGTATTTTTTAATCCGACTGAAACTTTTTTGGTGCCTTTGGTATGCCCAAAGAAGCCATTTTGCATCATTAGTTTGTCCATATAATTTTCCATACAAAATTGGCAGCTGTCCACACAAAAATGATGTATGAAAATCAAGGGTCCTGATTTTCGGCTCAATGAATAGAAATCACTCACTCATCGCCTATCCATTCGTCACCTATTCCAACCCGCTAGCATTCATGAGCGAATGAGACTCGCATCCATCCAGCGAGTGGCCCGAACTTGTCACTCAGCGAACAAATACATCGTGAAAATTTTTGCCTACTCCGTCGCTTGACTACACTCACACACTACCATGCTCAGCGAAGAGCCATTCTCACAAAATGCTAGCGCGGCAGTCTTTTTGTCTTCACGCCCTCAGTTTGCCATCAATTTGATTTTTTCTTTGTGGAAGTTTTTTTAAATGCACAATTTAATTGATAACATTGATTTTAGGCAACTCAAATCAATGAGTATAACGCCGCGCATCAGAGAAAAAATGTGTTCAGTTCAGATTGATCGGCGACGTTCGGCGGGTTCGGCCTGCCTGAGCCGTTCGGAGACTGAGCCGATCAGAGAGAGAAGGAGAGTAGAAAAGAGAGTGTTCGGGAGCGAATGAATTGAAAGTGACAAACGGTAGGAATTTATCAGGGCAGTATCGCGTCGCCTGCTATTTGTGCTCGCAAATGGAGTGGTTGATTTTGAGCAATCAGGACCCTTGATGAAAATTCAAAAATCTATATCTTTTGAAGGAATTTTTTGATCGATTTGGTGTCTTCGGCAAAGTTGTAGGTATGGATACGAACTACACTGGAAAAAAATGATTCACGGTAAAAAAAAATTGGTGATTTTTTTATTTAACTTTTTATCACAAAAACTTGATTTACAAAAAAACACTATTTTTATTTTTTTTTAAATGTTTTAAAGGACATAAAATGCCAACTTTTCAGAAATTTCCAGGTTGTGCAAAAAATCTTTGAGCGAGTTATGAATGTTTTAATTAATACTGATTTTTTCAAAAAATCGAAATATTGGTCGCAAAATTTTTTCAACTTCATTTTTCGATATAAAATCAAATTTGCAATCAAAAAGTACTTTAGTGAAATTTTGATAAAGTGCACCGTTTTCAAGTTAAATCAGTTTTTCATTGTTTAAATCTAGTGCACATGTTTGCCCACTTTTGGAAAAAAAATACTTTTGAAAAGCTGAGAAAATTCTCTTTATTTTGCTTCTTCGGATTTTGTTGATACGACCTTTAGTTGCTGAGATATTGCAATGCAAAGGTTTAAAAACAGGAAAATTGATGTTTTCTAAGCCTCACCCAAACAGCCCACCACTTTTTAATGTCGATATCTCAGCAACTAATGGTCCGATTTTCAATGTTTGCCTATGAAACATTTGTGAAATTTTTCGATCTTTTCGAAAAAAATACCTTCAACATTTTTAAACCAAGACTAACATTTTAAAAGGGCGTAATATTGAATGTTTGGCCCTTTTGAAAAATTAGTCTTGATTTGAAAATTTTGAAAATATTGTTTTCGAAAAGATCGAAAAATTTCACAAATGTTTCATATTTTTACATTGAAAATCGGACCATTAGTTGCTGAGATATCGACATTAAAAAGTGGTGGGCTGTTTGGGTGAGACTTAGAAAACATTAATTTTCCTGTTTTTAAACCTTTGCATTGCAATATCTCAGCATCTAAAAGTCGTATCAACAAAGTCCGAAGAAGCAAAATATAGAGAATTTTCTCAGCTTTTCAAAAGTATTTTTTTTCCAAAAGTGGGCAAACATGTGCACTGGATTTAAAAAATGAAAAACTGCGACTATTTTCATAAAAGTCACCTAAATAGGGATTTAACTTGAAAACGGTGCACTTTATCAAAAAAAAAATGAAGTTGAAAATTTTTTGCGACCAATATTTAAATTTTTTTGAAAAAAAAACAATATTGATTTAAAAATTCATAACTCGGTCAATGATTTTTTGCACAACCTGGAAATTTCTTAAAAGTTGGCATTATATGTTTTCTGAAACATATCAAAAAATAAAAAAAAAATAAAAATAGTGTTTTTTTGCAAATCAAGTTTTAGTAATAAAAAGTTAAATAAAAAAATCATCATTTTTTTCAACCGTGTATCATTTTTTTCCAGTGTAGTCCGTATCCATACCTACAACTTTGCCGAAGACACCAAATCGATCAAAAAATTCCTTCAAAAGATACAGATTTTTGAATTTTCATACATCATTTTGGTATGGACAGCTGCCAAATTTGTATGGAAAATTATATGGACAAACTAATGATGCAAAATGGCTTCTTTGGGCATACCGAACGCACCAAAAAAGTTTCAGTCGGATTAAAAAATACAAAAATTAAAATTGAAGAAAAAAGACCGATTTCGTAGAGAATTGCTCTGTTCTGAATAATCTATCATGTCGAGCCACCCTAATGTACAGTGCAGAATTGATTATCCGAAGCCTAGATTATCTGAAGTTTCCATTATCCAAAGGTTTGTACAGTATTTTTCTTACTTTTTTTTCGTGATTTGATTATTCGAAGTGAAACTTTTCGAGTCTGAATAGACGAAAGGTCGAAAGTGAACAAAATGTCGGATGGACAAAAGGTTGAATGGGCAAAAGGTCGAAAGTGATCAAAAGGTCGAATAAACAATGTCGAAAGACAAAAGTTCGAAGGCGCTAAATGTCGAATGGACAGAAGGTCGGTATTCAAAGAAATGTTAATGTTTGAGAGAATGGAAAACTCACAAATTTATTAAGAGCAATTCCATGTCAAATAGGGAATCGGTTGTACCCGACCCTCTCTGATTTCAATGAAACTTTGTAGACATGTTATCCTACGCTTATATAAGCCATTTTTGTGTATATGGAGCCAGTAACTCTCGATAATGACCTTTGAGAAGGGCGTGAGTGTTTTCAATATTTTTGTATTTCGTAATTTAAATGTTAAGCCGTTGCATCGTATCAAAAAGTCGTCAAAGACAAACTTGTAGGAAATTTGACGGGCTTTCCGAAAAAAATACACTGAAAGAAAAAAACACTCCAATTTTATGAGATTTTTTGATTTTTATGTTTAAAAGTCAAATTTGAAGGTGAGCTCACGATTTTTTTTCGCTCAAATTTTTTGTGAAAATAGCCTAAGATGTTACAAGAAGACTCACGAAAAATGCAGGATGGAGCAACTCACCTAAAAAAATACAAAAATCATTTACTGAAACTGTTTTTTTGAAAAGTGCTCTAAACGTCAAAATTTTCAAAAGCCGAATACGGGAATCGATTCTTCAGACAATTTTACATAAAAGTCTCCATATTGACCATTGTCCGATGTCCAATCCTTGTGAAGTTACAGCGGTTTTAAAAATAAAAATGTTGAAAAAATAGGTTTTTTGATGGTTTTTGGCAATTTCTATATGACAGACTTGATTTTTCAGTCTCGAAAGTATTTTTACCGAAAAGCTCGCCCAATTTCCCATAAGTTTGTCTTTGACCACATTTCAATTGGATGTATGAACTTACAGATATAAGCTAATTACATTGCTCATAACTGAAAACATAACATTTTTTCAGTGTGGTATAGTAACCTGGATAATAAATTAGCTTATATCTGTTAGCCCATACATCCAATTGAAATGTCGTCAAAGACAAACTTATAGAAAATTGGACGAGCTTTTCGGTAAAAATACTTCCGAGACTGAAAAATCAAGTCTGTCATATATAAATTGCCAAAAACCGTCAAAAAACCTATTTTTTCAACATTTTTATTTTTAAAACCACTGTAACTTCACAAGGATTGGACTTAGGACAATGGTCAATATGGAGACTTTTATGTAAAATTGTCTGGAAAATCGATTCCCGTATTCGGCTTTTGAAAATTTTGACGTTTAGAGCACTTTTCAAAAAAACAGTTTCAGTAAATGATTTTTGTATTTTTTTAGGTGAGCTGCTCCATCCTGCATTTTTCGTGAGTCTTCTTGTAACATCTTAGGCTATTTTCACAAAAAAATTGAGCGAAAAAAAATCGTGAGCTCACCTTCAAATTTGACTTTTAAACATAAAAATCAAAAAATCTCATAAAAGTGGAGTGTTTTTTTCTTTCAGTGTATTTTTTTCGGAAAGCCCGTCAAATTTCCTAGTTTGTCAAAAAGTTTGTCTTTGACCACTTTTTGATACGATGCAACGGCTTCGAGATACAGCAACATTTAAATTACGAAATACAAAAATATTGAAAACACTCACGCCCTTCTCAAATGTCATTATCGAGTGTTACTGGCTCCATATCTAATCTAATCTAATCTAATCTAATCAGACCCTAGCGCAGCCAATCTTTCAAAGGGATCCTGGAGAGTGCCTTAGGTTAGATGACGCCTAGCACTCTTCTTGTCATTTATTAACATTTGTAGTGCGCCATTGCATTAGAATGCATTGAAACATCACAAGCGTTAAAGCGGCCAGGCCTACTGCGTAAAGCCGTATCGCAGAGATGATTCGTAATTGGGTTGAGTTTGAGCACTGAGTGTTCGAACAACAACACAATTCTGAATCGACAGGGAGGAAGAAGCGTGGGGACACACCACCATACGCTCCGAGATTTGGTTGTATTCGTTGGGAGCACCATGCTAAGAAGGTTTGGTACTCCGGGACCCTCTGGGATGGGACATTGTATTTCCACGAATGCCCTGGACACTATTTGCCGTGGTTATAGCGCCACAACTCGCTCTCTGTAACAGTATTCCTAATTCCAGTCCACGCTCACCAAGTCGTCATGGCCTAGTGGTTAGCATTTTTGCTTACCAATCCAAAGGACGTAGGATCGAACCCCGCCTCGAGCGACTTTGATTTTTCGTGCATATTCATCATTTCAAATTTATGTGTTCTTAACTTTCTCGTTGGGAGCAGATGGGAATCGAACCCAGAATCATTCGCTTACAAAGCGAACACCGTAACCAGTCAGCCACTGCCGCTCCTTTTATCGAGTGTTACTGGCTCCATATACACAAAAATGGCTTATATAAGCGTAGGATAACATGTCTACAAAGTTTCATTGAAATCGGAGAGGGTCGAGAAAAAAGTACCTAAAAAATTCCTGTTTTGGGCTGGAATTGCTCTTAAACAAACAAGATTTTTTTTAAAGAATATAAAATTATTTAAATTTTTGTTTGAGTTTTCGACTTTTCAGCATATTTTTTTTAAAGCTGGCAACACTGAAAGAATGCAAAAAAAAAAGCATCATACAGGTGCCCTATTGTTTTACCATCATTAGTTTCCAAAATATCTAAGTATTACGAAAATTTTATTTTTTGCGAAAAATAAAATGTTTGCGGTGCTGTACATTGGAATTTCATAAAAATTCAAAACATTTTTAAACAAGCCCAAACATGCTAAATATGATAATCAATGCAGAAAAATGCATCTTAGATTGTTTTCAGTTGGTTAGACTTCTATTTTCATGGAAATTTTAGAGTTGTTTGGAAAAATATTTTTTTGCCCCTGATTTTTCTGACCAATTTTGAAGGGGGGCGACATAAACTTTGAAAAATATTTGCAACGGCCTTATTATTTATTATTAAAATTTCTTAAATGTTTTCAATATTCTAAAATGCTATAGGTGGGTCACCCGTTACTGAAGGTAGCAAAACAAAGGGGGTCGAAATAGAGGCGCATGGTTGCTTAAGTTTATTCCATAGCATTTATACCCAAAATTTAAAAAGTTATTTATTCGCAGAAAATGACTTAAAATTGAAATCTGTCGATTGGAGGGTGTTTAAGGAGCCCAATCTACCCTTATGAAATTCAAGCATTTTTCGACATCAACTTTAAAAATGTCGAGTTGTGTTATATATCTGTTCATGATTGAAATAGTGAAAGAAAAGACATAAATTCCATCAGTTTGAATAATTTGAAAAGTATGCTGCCACATAAAAATCTCATTATACTTATAAAACACTGATCATGCTTAAAGGAATGCAAAACCTCACAAACAATAATTATGCAAGCATGAATGATTTGTAAGAATATAAAACTGTTAAAAATATGTCTGAGCTCAATCTATTTTTCAAATGCTCATGTTTTAAGAGTGGAAAAACTCGTTAAAAAAAACTTTAAATAATTTAAAGGAATAATATAATACAGAATTTATTTAAAAGATTTGGTAAGCAACTGTAAAAGACCGCAAGAAAAATTTAAATCAAATTATATCAAAGGGTTTATTTTTTTAAATCTATTGTTTGCAGTATATTGACAAACATTCTTGTTTCACTTTCTGGGACATAAATCCATTGCAAATATGAAAATTTCAATTTATTGCTCCAAAGATTCACAGTTGAACAAGCTTGCCAAGTTCGATCACCATAACCGTTTTTCTTTCTGAAGGAAAAAACCCTCACCAATGCAATCATAATCTTCAAAGTCAACTCGGGGGTGGATATTAAATTGTGCGACGTCCTGAAAAGAATGAAGAAAGCAGCGGAAAATCATTCTTAATGCCGGTTTAAGTGCTGCAGCGCCGCTTTCACCACCACATCAGCTTGAACCAGCTTGGTCGACTTAATCCAAGCGCCTGAGAAATCGAGTGGAACTGGAACGAGCACCACCACCATCAAGCCAACCATTCGTACAAAAGCTCCCGCGGGAAAAGCTTCTCCAATAAAAGTCTCGTAAGCCAACGCCACCGAGCGAAGAATTATGTTTATGTTAGCTTTTGCGTTCGCTTCGCACTTTTGTTCCTTTGGAAAACGGGGATTTTCCTCGCACAATCCTTTCAGCGAAAGGGAAAAGTCGACCAATCTGGAGCATTCCAGAACTTGACGTACTTGGTAATCCGGGATTTTTCCTTGTGGTTGTGGATCTTCCAAAAACTACGTAAGAATGCAAATTTGTTATTCATATTTAAGTCAATTTGAAGTAATCAACACAAATAAAAAATCCACGTTATATACGAATGACCCCTCAAAATGATCTACTTTTTGACGCGTCTGTCCCAGTTTTCCACGAGCAAATGCTGTACATCTTTATTTCAAATAAAGATTAGTGTACTGCCACGGGGTGCAATTAAAAGCCAGCATTTTGTGTACACATAAAATACACGAAATACTTCATCATTCCAGCGAGAATTCGCCCACATAGCCTCGGGGGAAAATTGTCTTCGGTTAAGTACCACACCCCCAGAAAGTGCGTTTAAATTTCACAGAACGAGCGTAAACAACTTTTTCGTGAAGAGAGAGTCTTCGAAATGACATGCTAAAAGCTGTTTGAGGACGAAGTTTGAACAAGTTGCCTCACAGTATGAGCTTCGCGAGGGACTTTTTCTTATTGTTTGCTAGTGGAAAGTTTTGAATTATATGATGAAAGACGTCGGAGCAATTTTAAATACTTAACTCAATTTTCCCATGATAGCTACAACTTGAATGTTAACAGTTTTATTGTTTAGTTCCCAGACCCCAGAAATTTAGAGCAAATTATATAATTTCATAGACAAAATGAGAAAAACATAAAAAGTAACGGTTTCGAAATCAAGAACTTATCAAAAAATAAATAAAAATAATCGAATACTAAATATACTTTTCCATAATTTCGCTGCCGGCCAGAATTATTTTTATTCCTTGTTTTAGTAAACAACTAAAAACGATTTTTGATTAATGTCACATGGTTACATTGAAATATTTCTTTCTTTCTCTTTTTTCAGCTGCTGTTGCGGGCAGGAGCGGCGAACGCACCAAACGGTGCCGGGCATCGAACCTGGCGTGGCCGGCGACGTCTGGCAGCCGCAGAAGCACACTCGGCCCCAGCCAACGGACGCGTACGGGACGATCGAGTTCCAGGGCGGAGCGCATCCCACCAAAGCACAGGTAATCATTCTTTCAGTCGACGTCGCTTCCAGAATTTTTTTCTTGCTAAATTCAAATGGGGGTTTGCTGGAAAATGTTCATTCAATCAGAGAAGTCCTTCAGACGAAAAACATGCCAAATGGCTACATGGGACTCCGTGTAAGAGCAATCTTTGCCAGTTGAAGGAAAAATGGAAATCGTTTCAAAAGGCAAATACACAAGATTTTTTTTGGGAGATGCCATTCAAGGCTCTTAAGCTGCTTTACCCCTCTCAAACATTTTTCGACTCGTTTTGCTGGAACTGTCATAGATTTTATTTCTTCTTGGATCTGATGTTGCCTGCAAGCCTTGTTGACCGCAAACTTGAGCTCACCGTAGACGAAGTCATGATTTTTCGCCCTTTGAACAATTTGGGAATAAAATGATGAAGGGGTCGGAGATTCAATTTGGAAATGAGGATTTTGATAAACATCAGGCTATAACCAAGGTATAACCGAATGTAGAACAAAAAAGCAGGTTGAGGGTTTGGACCATCATATTTGCTGCTATTTAACATTTCAACTCGCTGGTTCTCGAGCATAACTCAACCAATCTGGACGACTAATATATTTTCACTTTTGGAATTTCAATAAAAACTAGGAATCTGAAAATATGAGTTCGAAAACAAGGGGTGTGGTGGTGTTCCCCCAACGAAATACGATGTTTCATCTCTCAAAAGGTTGGGAAATAGACCCTCTTTAACCTGCTTTTATTTTGAGTACAAAAAGAACACAGTGGGATAATTTTTAGAAATTTTTTTCATTGGCATTGAAATACTTGAAATTGCATTTTCTGTTCCCATAAATAAATTGATTACTACAATTTGTTGGAAATTTAATTTATAATGAATTAAAATATTTTTTAATATTTTGTCGGATTAGGGGTAAACAGGGATTCACTTACTTGATACATTTAACGTATTGATCACAGGGTTAACTAAATCTAACATTTTTCAATATTTTTTTTATGAATCAAATTCATAACTCCAACACCTTAAACTAACGTGGAATTTCCCGAGGATTCTGAATATGTCCAAATTGAGACCAAAAAGTGCCGTCTTGTTGGCCTACAGGGCAACAGTTAACGTTTTAAAATGTTTGGTATAGAATAATCGTTAATCTATGAGAAAAACTACGATTGGCCAAAATTTCAACACTGTAATTCCCTAACTTTTGGCCCAAAGAAGTATGGGTGTTGGTGGCTGTTGCAAAATGATGTTAAGGTTTTGAAAACATCCATTATTAGCAGTAATTTTCAGAAGCTATGAGAAAAAGTCAAACCAATCCTGGATGTTTATGGCACATTTTGAAGAGCTTCAAAGGACCTTTCGAATGCATCTAAGAGAGTTGGAATTGATGAAGTTTTACGAAAATGCGAGCAATTTTAAGATTTTTTATGTTTTTAGGACCTCAAACTTCAATGCCCGTTTTAACCCACTTCCCTTTGGCTGATTTTGGGCATGAGTTCATCTCATGTATTGACAAACAAACGCTGAAAGTTTCATCCAAATCTGTTTCACATAGGCGAAAAACTCGCTCTTAAGACATTTTGAAAACATAGCTGAATACACCTTTAGATCAAATTAAAACTATATTTACTAATTTGAAGGTCTCGGAATCAAAGAGCATGCAACTGAATATATTTTTCTATGACATACAAAATTCTGCGATACGACATTTTGAAAAAAAATTAACTGAGCTCTGTAAATTTATTGAATATTAAGCATCATGCGTCTCTGGCCTAATGTACAGGAAACTCATTTCGATGGAGAAGCATGGTACTTTTAATTCGATTAAAAGATTAAAATATTTTTGGAAGATTTCATTACTATACTATGTAAACACATGATAATGCAATTGAAATAAAGCCAGATTTTAAAACTACTTAGTCATAATTTTTGAATTGTTTCTGTTATTTTTTTTTATCAAATATCTAGATATCAATTTGGCTTAAAAACTATATTAAAGAATAATAATAATAATAAACATTTCGTCTGACATTTCTCATATTTAATAATAAAAATAATAATAATAATCTTTATTTCATTTCAATTCATAATGCATTCCATAATTCCCCTAATGATCATTAGTTATTTAAAAGTCTTTTACGTCTTGGAAGATTATTTGAAATTATCTTTTTCAATATTTGATCATCAAACTAAAATTTATTGAACAACAATACTCAGTGTTGTTACCATTTCTGGAAATAAACCTGAAAACTTCATTGAAACGCAACCCTGGCAATTATTTGAACCCCAAGTTATTCTAAACATCAAAGTTTTCCAGTAAGTTAGACTGTTTTAGCAAAAAGCAACTAAAGAAAAATAACACATATAACAATAATAAAATTGATTTTGCTCTAGTTCTTTGGTACTTTCAGAACGTTCTAGTTTCTAGAACAAGTTCTCTCATCAAAATATGAGTTTCTGTGCAATATAATTTGCTTTTAAAAATATAACTTTCCTCAAAATTCCAGAAATTAACTGTCTTTTCTTTTAAAATTTTAATATTTCATTTTCTGTTTGAGTATTAAGCCAGTTAAATATGATTACAAAAACTATTGAGTGTTTGTAATTCATTAAAACTGAAATGTTTTTAGGGGTTCTGTTTTTTTTTAAAACAAATTTTGAATCAAATTCAAAAACAAATTTCAAATAAAATGAGACTGTTTAAGCGTTTTGAACCCTGGACAGTACTGGAATTGTAATTTTTAAGAAAGTTAAACTTTATTGTACCTAGTTTGGTGTTAAATGACTATAGGAGTGCACATATATTAATATTTCATGGTTCCCTAAATTCAACGGTTTTGGAAGAATAAGACAACCACTAGCTTGGTTGCTGTACCCTCAAGTTTAAAAACATATTCTAACAAAAAAAAAAAAAACAGAAAATCTTATTTAAAAATAACAGTTTTTGAATAAACACGAACATCGCTTACTCCTAATTCACAATAATTAATTATACTTAATCTTCCCCTTTCCCCTCCTTCCAGTACGTCCGCCTCTCGTACGACACCCGGCCCGAGCTGCTGGTGCAGCTTTTCACCCGCGAGTGGAACCTGGAACTCCCGAAGCTGCTCATCACCGTCCAGGGAGGCAAGGCGAACTTCGATCTGCAACCCAAGCTGAAGAAGGTACGGTTCTTTGCTAATCTTGAGATTTCATGTGTGGAAAATGTCTTGCTTTATCACAGTAAAAAAGGTTCAAAAAAATTGTTAGGGTTAAGATAATTTAATAAAACATGTTTTTTTTAAATGATTTGCTCAGTTAGAAAATGTTGAAAGCTATTTTTTGTGTAACTTTTTACTGCGTCTACATAGCCCTAATAACTAATCGTGTGGAAAATCTGCTCTCTCGCACACACACCCACTCCCTCCTTACAATCATTACAATTGCCATTTTGCTGGCTCCAATTGCAGGTGCTGAGGAAAGGACTCCTCAAGGCGGCCAAGACGACCGGGGCTTGGATCTTCACCGGCGGGACCAACACAGGTAAGAAGAAAGCTCAACGTCTGCACTTTCAACCTAATTGAATCCCGTATGTACTGCAATTACTCATTGTGGGGTTGGGTTTGCTAATCAGATTGATTGGTTGGAGCTTAGTATATTAGGTTGATAAATTCACTTGAATTTCTTACAAATGTTGAGACTTCTCAGCTTATTTGATTATCTTAAATTTCAAGAATGTTTCGAGAACACATAGAACCAAGGGATAATAAACTGTAAATTTTATGCTCGGCGTAAACTTGTACGAATGATTTCAAAAATGGCTGCTGCTCGCCATAAATCTCAGTCTTGTAAGGAACCTCGCCTCGTGTAAAGTTCAAATCGACGAGCACGGAGTTCCAAAAAATACTTTATCTAAACAATATATATATTGTTGAAATAAATCAGTGAAAATTTGGTATATTTTATTTTCCTTTAAAAACCTAATTTGTTCAAAAAATACATATTCTGGAACACCGTCTAATGTTTGACGATGAACGGTATTTGTTTCGAATGATCGAAGAAGTTTTCCCCGGTTCTGGAATTGATGTTATTCCACACATACATCACTCCCACCTACCCTTTCTGAGATTGGCGAACTTTTTCAAAGTTCACCGGCAGCGCAATCAGCGCAAAACTCAGCGTGTATAATTAACTAGATTAAATAACTTGGAGGTGGAGTTAAGGGAGAGTGATGTACAGGGTGGAAGGAAGAAACCCTCATTTGGAATTCAGTGCCAAATGTGTGGAGGATGAAGACGTCGATCTTCATAAAAGTGTGGTTTTTTGTTTGCGAGAAGTGGGGTGTTTTATTTGTTCTTTTAGTGTGACATTTTCCGGCGTTTGTTTTATTCATGTGACAAATTTTCCGACTGTCGGTTTGTCTTTTGCTCGTTTGAGCTATCTCTGGAAATGTCAATTGTTTCAATTTGGTGTTAATTAATGAAAGATATCTTCGAAATGTTTTTTTCTTTCCGATTTATTATTCATCTGAATTTGTTTTTCTTAAGCAGCATGTTCACTATTCAACAATGATTTTTTACTAGCATCAAAGCATAAAATGAGAAGAACTTGCACAAACTAAAAACTAAAAACTACAAACTAAAAACTTGAAACCATGAAACCTTGAAACCTTGAAACTTTTAAAGTTGAAAACTTTATTGATACATTTCTTCTAAAAATCTTCAGCTGCATTGATTCGCTACCTATCTGACACTTTTTTGTCCGATCATGTCTAGTTTTTCGGTGTTCACAACAGTTAATAAAGTCATTTTTTAGTTTTACCCCCGAACAATCATCAGTTGATTAGTTTACGAGTTGCTCAAATTTAACGTGCCTCACCGGATCCTGCTACTCCTGCATCAGTTTCCATTTTTATTAACCCACAAGGAGCAACTTTACCACGCCGGAAATTTTTGATCAAAACTTCCGTAATCCCATTATACCAGCTAAGCGAGCACTTGTACCAATGTTGGTCGGTTGGTAGTGGTGTCACCTGAGTACTGGGAAAATTTCTCCAGGCCAGCCCGCAGACGTGGGACGGACACACTGTGAGGTGAGATGCTCTAGTTGCTGAAAACTATCTGGAATTAAAAACTTTTGCAATATACACAGTTGCCAGTTTGCTTGCTCCAATGGTCGATGACGTAAGCTGGATGGAAATTTTCAGGGTTGTTACAATGTTGGGAGAATCAATTACTTTGTTGGGCGTAAATGAGTAGCCTCTTTAAAATTTTCAACCGTCCGGAATAGTTTTAATCGTTTTAGTACTTTACCAATTTCGAAAGTTTAAACCACCCCAGCATTTAACTTTGATAGCAACACGTTTTTGTTAACAATATCCCTTTTTTCATCTCCACGCAGGTGTCACGAAACAGGTCGGCGATGCACTCATACTGGACGGCCAGCAGCGGTCGGGACGCGTTGTCAGCATCGGTATCGCACCCTGGGGCATCGTGGAGCGGAACCACGAGCTGCTCGGCCATAACCGGGACGTTCCCTGTCACAGTATTAGCTCGCCGCGGTAAGTTTGTGTATTGGTTGTTGGATGAATTTGGGATAAGCAATCGACTTTTTTCGTCTTTATTGTTTGACTCTATTTTTATTTTTCAAAAGCAATTTATTTTTAAATTGATAGTTGGTGAAGTGCCAAAAATTGTACTTCGATTTTTTTGCTGATTTATTTATAACAACAGGAATTTAAACAAACAGGAAGGATCCAAAGGGACCGCTCAATTCAAAAAAGATTTTATTTGTTTTATTTGGGGTGTTGAAATTTCCAAAAAAGTGTCCACGTGGTTTGTGGATATTTTTTTGTTTTTTTTTGTGCTCTAAAATTCTTTGTGTAAATATGGGTATTCGGCGCCGTCACTCCGTGCCGTACTTTCATACACTTAGGAGCCCAGGGCGGCGAAGTCCTTGTAGATAAAAAGGAAGACACTAGTGGTTGGTACTAGCAATGGTGGCCGACAGCTATAAAGTCAACTTCGTTTTTCATTTTTTTGTTTAGCGATCAAAGTGCTCCAATCTGAAATGGAGTGATCCAAAAAAATTGCGTTTTTCGTCGTATTTTGCAAAAAAAAACCTATATTTTTACAAAGTTTTCATTTGATCGGGAAGTGTACTCAGCTAGGTTTTTGAATGCCATAATGTTTTTCCTTAAAAGCCCAACTGATAACCTTTCATTGGAAACGTGTAAAAAAAAAACCCTAAAAACGATGATTTTATAGATTTCTGATTTCTTGAATCATGTTTTATTTGACAATAAATACGTCTATTTAGTTCCAGTTTTCATAGTTATATTTTTCCAAATTCATTTTTTTTTTATTTCAATTTTGTTTCTCTTAAAAAATATCAAAATGTGTAGAAGCATAGTCTCGAACATTTTAAAATTACTGCTTAAATTATAGGGTTAGTTAAAAACACAGCCAAAGTTTAATTTTAAAAACATTGGGGTAGTCATACAAAATAAGTCCAACTTCCAACACAAAATTTTCTTACATTATAAAAGATCTTCTTTCCAATGCTTTTAAGAGATCAAAAATTGGTTGAAAACACTAATATTTTCGGAGGTTTGCGTATCAACATTATTTAAATGAGTTTAAAATTGATGTTTTGACTAGCACAAATAGCACAGGTATTGAAAAAAATTAGTGGAAATGTACCGTAAACCGGGTTGACTTTGATAGGATTTCAATATATTTTTGGAATATTTTCCAACTGGTTAGGTCTTTTCTTTAGGTCTTTTCAAGATTTTTATTTTAAGACATGTACTGGGGTAGGCAGTGTGGTTAGTGTAATCTTCAAATTTCATCAAAACAATAAGAATCATTTTTCACGTTAATAATAAATAAATTAGTAATAAATTTTTATAAAAAGTTGTTTTCAGTACAAATAAGAGTTCTGCAAACCCTAAATCTTTGCCTTTGAAAAAAATTGGATAAAAGTTCGTAAAATTTGAAAAATAAAAATGCAATTCAAATACAGTCCAGCCTTGATTATCCTAGTCTCGATTAGGGACCATCCATTAACTACGTGGACACCGTAAGGGGGAGGGGCAGACATGTTTCCAGACATGTGGCAGCTTTTGCCCACGCTCCATACAAAAAACATTTATTTAGAGTTTAAAAAAGAGTGTCCATGTGGTTAATGGATGGTCCCTAAGCACGATCTAAAATTCAAAATTAGGACAACGAAAATAATATATTTTTTTCTTGTTTCGATTTTTCGAAGATTTGATTATCCGATGTGCCTTTGGATAAACGAGTCTGGACTGTATCTCCAACCAGGTTACATTCAATAATTCTCGTCTTTCGAAGTCCGAAAAACCACGAATTATTTTCCTTTAAAACTAAGATATTCTGACTTAAAATTAAAAATTATCAAGGAAAATTGTAGCACCCTAACATAGCAAAACAAATTTGGTCTGATTTCTAACCTGCCATTTTTTTTAATTAAAATTTAAATAAAGTTTTGCGATATTCACCGCTACAAATTGGCCAGCGTAATATTAAATTTGTACTATGACGCATCACACCTTGTTTAAATTTTGTAATAACTTTTCGTGGATGTATTCAAAAAGAGGTTTTCATTTTTTTTAGCTTTTTCAGCATAACTTCAAGAAACAAATCATGTTCAACAAAGTTTGAATTTCGCGTTTTTTTTTTCAGAGGACAAAAGGTGGAAAGACATAAGGTCGAATGCCAATAGGTCTTAGGTCGAATGGACAAAAGTTAAAAGGACAATTGGTCGGAAGTTAAGAGTTGATCAATTTTTGTTTTGTTATGTAGTTGATTAAGTTTTTGTTTTTTTTTATTCTCTTGAAGTTAGTTTGCCATGGAATGCGACATTTTCCATTCTTCCAAACATGAGCAGTCCTTCAAAAAAAGTTTAATTTATAGTCTGAATTCTTGATGATGATTAGGTTTTTTCATTATTTAAAAATAAGTAATAAACATGTTTGTGATCTATTTGTGAGTTGTTTATTTTTTACCAACATGAGTAATTCTTTAATAAATTTTATGATATGAAGTAATATTTTTGAAATAAGTTTTGTGCAATTTACCATTCTTTCATAGAATTCTATTCTTCGTTTTCTACTATGTATTAGACATGTGTATTGTATTAGACATGATAATTTTTGTACATACTTTTAAGATAGCAGCCGATAAAAAAAATCCATTGTATTTAAATATGACCAGTTCTTTAAACAGTTTCCAAAGAATTTGTCTGACATCTTACGTATGTATGTGTTTTTTTTTATATCTTCTGTAATATTTTTGTAAAAAATATCTGTCTGTAAACATTATTTGCACATTTTTTTCTATTTACTATTTGATTTCAGTTGATAAATTCGAACGTCAGTTAGCTGATGAGCCACTTTCGAGAACTAAGTAGAATAGAGGTAACAGATATCTGCTAAACTCTCTTCCTTCTTCAACTTTCCAGCTCCAAACTGGCCGTGCTCAACAACCGGCACGCGTACTTCTTGCTGGTGGACAACGGCTCCCAGGGCCGGTACGGGGCCGAGCTGATCCTGCGCCGGAAGCTGGAAAAGTACATATCGAACCAGAAGTTGCAACCCTGTAAGTATGTGAATGTGATGCAATGATGGCAGTTTTGCTTTGCAGTACGTGTTATCTTGCGATTGCCGTTTGTTATTTGGCACTATAAGGCAGAAGTAGTGACATGTCTTGCGGGAAGTCGTGGTTCCGATTGTGCTACGGTTGCTGGCGGTATCTTTTCCTCTTGGGTGTTTTGAAGGGAAATTATCACGTTCTGCACATTCGGGAAAAATGTTGTGCTGCGTTTTGGGGAAAAGGAAAAATATCGTTGGAATTTACGTGACTGGTGGTGGATTGAACTAGTGCAGTTGGATGGTCTTCTAAGAAAGTAGTTAAGGTCATGTTATTTTCAAAATGTTTGGTTTTCTGTGGAGCAGATAGATAAGGATTTTTTTAAACCATATTTTCTGAATAAATAATTCCGAATCTTAGTGTAAACTGTGAATTGTTTCCGGGAATAATACCCTAAGCTCCTCTCATTATGCAACTCGGGTGCATCCGGCTAATAATCGTAAATCCCTACTTATTAAAACATCGCAATGCTGGCACGTGCCATTAATAGCAAGGCCAACAACCATCCAACCTTTCTAGCTGATTGCCGTTTTTCCAATCACTGGAGCTCAAATAAATCAATCATCTCGTAATTAGAATCGCAAACACATGCATAAACGGATTTTCCTCTACTATAGCTGCTCTGCGCTGTCTACTACCAGGGAGCGTTTTCCGTGGAATGCTACAAAATTTCCACATCCATCTATCGACGTATTAGGGGAATGTGGAAATGATTTCCATTCTCTAATCCTCTTCACCTATGTGCCAGTTTGAACCCATAGGTGAGCGTTAAGGACAGGGCCGCACTTAAAAGTTTTCGTTGATATTTTTTTTAAATTTATTTTGTGAAGCAAATATAGCAAATAATTGAATTAAATTTTATTTGATTTATTTTTACCAGGAATGGCATTTTGATCCACTCTAATGCTATCCAACTCTTCAGAAATCCCCCTTTTTCAGAGGAATTTTCACCTCACTCCTATCCAGCCTGGGAAAATTAATTCACGACGATGGGGGCGTATAGCAAGACTGCCTGGGAAAATGTGGAAAAACGTGAAGAATCAATGTAAGCTTCAAAACGGCGATGACGGTGGGATAAAGATCGCCTGTCAATTTTGCCAACGATGAGTGATTTCAGAGCAGTTAACTCAAGGGGAGACAGCAGTGTCAAACAGTCCGTTTGATTGGCGGATGTTGTTTTAAACGGTTCATGAGTATCGGATTTCATATTGTGGAATCTATTATCGGAATTTTGGACGTGGATGGAAGTGATTGAATAATAAGGGCAAAAAAGGCAATTTGCAAATTTCAAGACCAAGTTTATGTTGACAACGATCTCTTGCGAAAATATTTGGAACTAGGTACCTTTGTAAACCTTTTTTTGATAAGTTTTTTTTTTTTTAATTAAGGCACAATCAAATATATTAGAAAGATTTTGCAATTGGTTTTGTGAAAAATACAATTCTTCTTTAACTTTTTCGAAGTCATCAGTTCAATATTAAAATCAATTTTAGGCATATTTAATGTATATGATATATAAAATTTATATGATATATTCACATACCTATTTGGTAAAAAATTTATGTAAAACTGATGATGCAGAAAATGCTCTTAAAATGTACCCTTTACGGTAATTTTTATTTTTTGTATCATTTCAAAGCAAACTTCAAATCTTCATGAACTTAACTAGTGTTGCGACGAACGCGTCCCTCGTACGCCCCCTGTATCACGTCAGTATTAGCGTTTTGTTTTCGTTTTGACTGGTGCCCGTGCTGTCGCTTGGCATTCAATCAGAAGTTGAAAACAATCTGAGCAAGCGGGAGCACGGGCGCAGCTGGACAGGTCAGCTGCGTAAAGACACCAAATCTGTGAGTAAATGTAATATTGTGAACTGTTGAGTGTTATTAATTAGGAAATAAATATTTTCAGTTTTGTAGCATGAGGAAAATAACAGAGTTTTATTTGCCCTGCTTACGAAAACGGTGCCCGGAGGAGCATCTTCCCGCCTGTCTCAACAACTAGGGTAAGCTAGATATTTAAAACATGGACCATTTCTTTTGTTGAATTTCACAGAAAAAATCAACTCATAACAATTATATTCATAATTATTTTTAAGAATTTTCAAACAATAATTGTGAAAATGTATATAAAATATATTTCTATTTACTAAAATAACTAGTAATTAAACTCATCGTAATTTTCTCTAATTTATCTCAAAAAATTTATTATTGACTAAATCATTTCTATTTTCTAGTTTAAAATAAACTGGAGTAAGCAATTGGCTGGTTAGTTTGGCCAATTGTACTTCGACTTGTTGAAGATCAGCCTTTTAATATCCGGCCTAACCTTAAACCTTGCTTTAACTTTTTGCTTCAAATTAAAGAAAATATGGCTTAGAATTTTAATTATATTTTTTGCCTTTTCAGCTCTTGTAGATTTCAACACACTTTCATTATAAATTTTTACTGGTTTTAAAGTAAATGGTTTGAGTAAAATTATGACACCCTACCGGATACTTTACGTTACAGGTCAATTTTTTTTCGGGGCCTTTTCTATGATTAAAGAAGCAATTTTGTATCATTGGCTCACCCATACAAGGCTCGATACAACTTTGACAGCTGTCTTTACAAAAATGGTATGTGAAAATACGAAAATGTGTATCTTTTGAAGGAATTTTTTTATCGGTTTGGTATATCGGGCAAAGTTATAAGTATTGATGAGAACAATTTGGAGAATAAATGATGTACGGAAAAGAAAATTTGATGCTTTTTTAATTTTTTTCACAAAAATTCAACTTCTTAAAATCCATATTATTTAGGTGACAAAGAATCGCAACTTTTATGCCATAGAAATAAAGGACAAAAATTGTTATTTAAAAAAAACTAAATTTTAGTCATAATTTTTGACTTCAGTTTTTAATGTGAAATGTATTTTGTAATTAAATCAAGTAATATTGAAAATTGGTCTTTTTTGAAAAGTTAGTCTTTGTATCAACATTCAACAAATTTTAAGAGAAAAATTCACAATTGTTTAAATTTTTACATTGAAAATAGATCCAGTAGTTTCTGAGATATTGGTACTAGAAAGGCTGTTTGGAGGAGACTTCAAAAACTTAAATTTTCTTATTTCCTTTCCACCTGAACGGCCCGAGCGGTTTAGGCTTTCAGGATTTTTGTGATATTTACTCGTAGAGTCAAAACAGATCAGTAAACTTCACTTATTTGTATATTACACTTTTTCAAGATTACATTTTTGCGTTAACACTCTCAACTTTTACGCGCACGATCACATCACTCAACTTTTTGTTGCTAATTTCATTAAGACCTTCGTCGAGCCAATTCTCTACGTTGAAGCTAGACTAGAAACCAGAGGTACAATCTTCAACAGTTCTCATTTTTTTTTCAAGAATGTTAAACAATGGACACTTAAAAAAATAAAAAAAAAAAACAGGATTCTGCTGTTAAAATTAAACTTTAAGTGGCTATATGTTGAAAACGGTGCACTTTATCAAAAAATCTGGTAAGCACTTTTCGATTGCAAATTTTATGTTACTTTTAAAAACTGAAGTCCTTAAGTCCTTGTCCATTTTTTTTATACGGTTCTATACTTGCGGGTTTTTGTCCCCTAAAACATACCAAAAATTTCAAAAATTCAAAATAGTGGTTTCAAAAAAATGATATTTTTTGCAAAAAAAAACTAATTAAAGATTCAGCGATTTTTTGTGTACAAGTTTTTTCTGAATAGTCATCATAAATACCTAGAACTTTGCCCAAGACACCAAACCGATCAAAAAATTCTTTCAAAAGATACACATTTTCAGTTATTTACGTACCATTTTGTATGAACAGCTGCCAAAATTGAGCCTTGTATGGTTGAACAATTGACCCAAAATGGCTACTTTGGTCATGCGGAAGGCCCTCAAAAAGTTTGAGCTAATTAAAAATTTATAAATTAAATCCATTTCCGGATTTGTTGGAGAATTGCTCAGGATTGCTTTGTTTTCGAAGAATTGGATTTATTTTAAAGAATTATACAAAATAAAATCAAACAATTGATGCTCTATTTTCGAAGTGTTAAAACACAGAAAATACTTTCCATAATTCAGAAACCATTATACCACTTCCATCTTTGTCTAAAACATGACACTAGATACCCTCTGCACTGCGATAAAGCATTCTATTAAGGCTGTCAGAGCCGCGCCATCCAGCCAATTACGGGAGGGGACGCTGGCAACTCCGGCAAACCAGCATCCTCCGTTAGTCTCCATTTTAAAGGATAATAAATTGGAACGGCCAGGTCGGGGGTCGCTCTCCTCCAATAAATCAAAAACCTTCCTACCTCACCCCTGTTCATAGGCTCGACGCTGTATTTTGCATCCGATCGTCGTCCTCTCCTGCTTTTGACCGTGTTTTGTCTCGAGATAACGACCGTGGGGATTCGACGGTGATAGAAAACATATTTTCAGACGAACCGACGAAGGTGAGCTTTTTCCAGCTACAAGAGGAAATGTTCGGAGAAGAGGACGGCAGTTTTTCTTTCTGATAAAATTTATAGAATGATTACTTATTTTGATTTTAAACTTTATTTAGTATTTGAAATTTGAGTTGGGTTAACATAAGAACAAATTTTCATTTTTCATCATTTTTAACCAATATCGAATGGGTCCAAAAAAGGTTCACCTAGGGCGAAAATAGACCCACAACGGCCGTTTGTTCACTCATGTGCACCACTGATGAAGGGAGGATTTTCCAGTTGGCACTTTTGGAATTCGGAAAGCGTTGTTCTTCCTGCTGCTGTGTTTTCCCCCCATCGTTGTTATCTCCAAGTTTCCAGACATGAAGGTGCTCTCGTACGTGGGAGTTTCTTGGTGTGTCACCCAAATATGATGAAATTTCGACGGATGAAAATTGCTGCGATAATGACGAGATATTTAATTTTTCTTTTTTGTCTTTTTATTTCGCTCTCCATTTTTCTCGACCTTTTATTTCTTCGACGTTTCAAGATAAGGCACTTTCGGTGCTGATGAATTTCCATTATAAAGGTAAATGATATTTTAGGACAGGGTAAAAAAAGGTCGTTGATATTGGCTTTAGTCGTGTGGCTGTGTGTTGCATTTATTTGGTGTCTATCCGTTGAGCGAGATTGAAGTTGATGATGACTAATAGCTAGTTCAGCTGCCTTAGCTGCCGTAGACGAGTGCTTCATCACCACTCACCGTGCACGTCCTGTGAGATCCCATTGGTAGATTTTCTTGTAGTCACTCCTCTCTATTTCTATTAGATATCTGCAGTACCTGGTAATATAGTGTTCGATTTGTTTGTAGAACCTTTGTGTACATTTTGAAAAGCAAATCAATTGACATTAACGTCTAATTCATTCGAGAGTTAGGCGTTTAAGAATCACCATTATTTAATCATTATAAATTTCCATCGTCAATACCCAAAAATAACCATATTGTGTTGTTTAATTATTAATAATTTATTTCTACAAAAAAAAATAAAAATATTTTTTTTATTTTAAGGGTGCACAGCAACCAAGGAAGTTGTTGTCTTCTTATTCCAAAATTATCAAACTTACGGACCCAATTCTGCAACAATCTGATTGTAAAAATAGTCGAACTTTGTTGTAAATAACTATGAAGACAGTAATTTAGGGGATGAATAAAAAATTATGTCGATAGTTCCCGTAGTTTTGAAGATACTAAAATGTCTGTAACAAAAATCTGGGTGCAAAAGCTATGGTTGATGTGTACCGTTAAATAGCTTTTAAAAGCCTTTCTTTCAGAAAAAAAATATTCATATTCATAAATTTAATAAAAAATATCATGTGAAAACGATAGAAAGCTATTCCAAGTTTGTTTTTGATTCATATTTTTTTAACTACATAATGAAAATAGTAGTTTATGCAACATGTTGCAAAAAGAGGATTTTTTCCGCACGAGTCGTACATTTATCCAACGAGGTTCACCGAGTTGGATAAATACGACGAGTGCTGAAAAAATCAAGTTTTGCAACGAGTTCCATACAACATTTTTTGCAATTTCGAAAAACACCCATTGAGTGAAATTTTAAGTCGAATTTTCATGTATTTTGTCAATAAATTGTTTAAATCAAAAAAATGTTGAAAAGTGTTACTTTTCGAAACAAGTGCTGAAAAGTTCAACTTTTCAGCACTCATTTCAGTGCTGAAAAGTAGAACTTTTCAGCATTTATTTTGAAAAGTGTTGCTATTCGATTCTGTTATTTTTGGTACAGAAAAGTAGGCTATTTCGTCGTTCAAGAATGCCAGGAAAAGTAAGTAGTTTCACAACGAAATTGCAAAAAAATATTTTTTTTGATCTTTTGTAAAATGGAAACAGACCTAAACATGAAACAAATTCTTTCATCAATAATTTTCCATGTGATTTTTGAAAATAGGTCAATTTCTTCTTAATCCCTCTTCTCTAACAAAAACATGAGTCAAATCAATATGCCTTTATTCAATCATGATCATTCTCGAATTAATAATGATGTAATCTTAAGAAAGTTCACTTGGATTTCAGGATAAAATTGAAATTCGGGTAAAAAACTAATAGTTTTAAAAATTCTGTACGTTAAGGGAAGAGCACTTTAGTGTTCAATATTCCACAAATTTAAAAAATTAAATTTCAAAAACTGGAATTTTGCAAATTTAAAACATTGCTGCCAAATATAAAAATTAAAATTGAAAAAAGCGTGTTTAATTCTTAGATTTGATGAATTTTAATGAATTTAATTTGATTTTAAAAATTTAAGCTCTTCAAAAATCAAGACAAAGCCAAATTACGAAAATGTGAAGATAAATGGAATTACAATACATTTAAACTTGCAACAAAAATAATAAATTAAAAAAAAACAATAAGTTGTTCAAATTAAGTTACAAAATGCGAAATTTATAAAAAAAAAACATTATTATTTAATAATTCAACATTGTTTTTAAAATATGCATGAAATCAAATTTTTTAAATTTAAAGATTCAAAAATATAAATTTTAAGGAAAATAAATAAAAGCTTTGAACACTTTGTCGTGATCGGAGACTTTCTTTTATAATAAATACACAGATATTTTGCAACCCATAATTCCTACACACTTGAAAATTAAACACTTGAAAATTTATTTCTTAATTCAAAATTTCCAAATATTTTTTTTAGGTCCAGACTTCAGTATCCAAAGCCTCGATAATCTATTGCTGAAATTTTTCCACCGCCATTTTGGTCAGTGTCTGGACTGTAAATAAAATACAAACATAAATATTAAATAATTTCCAATATTTTTAATTTTCTAATTTAAAATTCTAGAATCCTTGAATTATTGAATGATTGCATTTTAGAATTTCCTTGTTTCTTCATTGAGCTTATTAAAATTTTTGAATGTTTAAAAAAAAATTTTGAAATTTTAAATTTACTAAATTTGTAAATTTTTGAGCTTTCGTATTTTTGAATTTCTAAATTCCTATATTATGCAATTTTGAAATTTTTGAAATTTTTAATTTTTTTAGTTTCTTGATCTAAGAATTTTTAATTTTTTTTAAATATTTTATACTATTTGTATATTTTTTTCGTAGTTTCGCCTGTAGCTTTTCTCCATATCAAAACATAAAAAAGTAATGAGGATAACGTTACTAAATTCTTCTTTCGAGAGGAAAGCAATAAAAAGGCACACTTAAAATTAACCAAAAAAAGATTTGTTCATTCGGTTGAAAACAATAAGTAACTTCCAGAGTGGCAACTCAAGTAGGGAAAAAGTTGGAAATTTGCCAAAATTTGCCAAATTCTGGAAATTGTCGCTTATTTGCAAGCATAGTTGTTTGGAAATTATTTTCTTTCTTTTGAATAATTTTGTAATATTTTGTTGGATTTTCACTTTTTTTATCTGTTTGAGGTTAGAAAAGGATAATTAAGATATATAAATCTAAATAAATAATGATTATTTATAAGAAGTTTATAAGAAAAACACTTGTATTTTTTTTATTGCAAGGCTTTTAATTATTTGTTGAGACTAATTGTTTTTGTTTTCTTTTTGAGACGCCATATCAACTTTTTGAGTATTTTTTTTGGCAGTTTAATTTTGAAAATGTTTGAATTTGTTTTAAATTATATATTGTGACTGTTTTTTTTAACAGTTTTTAATTTAAAATCATTCTTTGATTATGAAATGCCTATTAGAAGGTCCTCGACAAAAGGCGAGAACTAAATAATCCGATTTGAACGGCTACCTTGAAGGTAACTTCCTTGTGTTGATTTCTCGAGAAAAAAATGGCTTGGAAGGTGCAAAACTGGCCCAGCTAGAATGCTGTATGTATCTATTTTTAAAATGGAAGCGTTTTGCAATTATCAAAACAAAAAATATGAATTTTTCAAAAAGTGTCACGGTTTGTTAAATTTCTTAAATAATTTCAACCATTAGCTTTTACGGAAGCTCTGGTTGTTGAAATCAAGTTGAAATGTTGAATAGGATAATTTTGAAATACGTAATTGGAATATGAAGACGGACAGAATTGAAAAAGTAGAGTATCATAACTTTATTTTTTTTTTCGATTTTTTTATAAGACAAAACTTAAATAAAAACGTTGCTTAATCCACCTTTAGGTGGTTGGTGCCTTCCTCACATTCATGAAGTCAATACATTCAGTAAAAATAGCAACATTCCCTTAACATGTTTAACAAATCAACTTTATTACTAATTTCTTTTGATAGGGTTCGCAGACCATTAATTTTTCTGGCTCATCGGCAAAAAAAAACCTATCCAACGATAGTTCGCATGGAAGATTCAGACAATATTTTTATCACAATATCTGAAATCCGACCTCTAAAATGTGTATAAATAACACTTAAGTGCTAATAACTTTTGAAAGGGTTGTCAGATCCTCGATGTATTAGGTTCATTTGAAAGGTCTTTCGATTGTCTAACTAACGACAGGTCGCATAATGGACCCGGACATCATTTTTACTAAAATATCTGAGATCCGGCCTACAAAAAGTGTATAAATAGCACTTAAGTGCCAATAACTTTTGATAGGGTTGTCAGATCCTTGATGTTTTAGGCTCATTTGAAAGGTCTTTTGATTATCTAACTAACGATGGGTCGCATGATGGACCCGGACATCATTTTTACTGAAATATCTGAGATCCGGCCTCCAAAAAGTGTATAAATAACACTTAAGTGCCAATAACTTTTGATAGGGTTGTCAGATCCTTGATATTTTAGACTCATTTGAAAGGTCTTTTGATTATCTAACTAACGACAGGTCGCATGATGGACCCAGACATCATTATCATTGAAATATCTGAGATCCGGCCTCCAAAAAGTGTATAAATAACACTTAAGTGCCAATAACTTTTGATAGGGTTGTCAGATCCTTGATGTTTTAGACTCATTTGAAAGGTCTTTCGATTATCTAACTAACGACAGGTCGCATAATGGACCCGGACATCATTTTTACTAAAATATCTGAGATCCGGCCTACAAAAAGTGTATAAATAGCACTTAAGTGCCAATAACTTTTGATAGGGTTGTCAGATCCTTGATGTTTTAGACTCATTTGAAAGGTCTTTCGATTATCTAACTAACGACAGGTCGCATGATGGACCCGGACATAGTTTACATACATTTAAGTGAGATCCGGCCTCCAAAAAGTGTATAAATAACACTTAAGTGCTAATAACTTTTGATAGGGTTGTCAGATCTTCAATGTTTTGGGCACATTGGAAAGGTCTTTTTAATACCTTTCTGAAAATGTATAACATGATAGGGTTTCCTGCAAAAACCACCCTTTTTACAATCTTCCGGACATACGCCAAAATCGTTTTTTTAGCATAACTTTTGAAGTACTTTACCAAACTTCATAATTTTCAATAGGGACTTATGGGACCCCAAGACAAATCGAATGAGACCAAAACGGTCCAAATCGGTTAAGCCAGTGCTGAGATAATCGAGTGCATATTTTTTGGTGCACAGACCCACATCCCTACACACACACACACACACAGACATTTGCTCAGAACATGATTCTGAGTCGATAGGTATACGTGAAGGTTGGTCTACAAGGTCGAATTAAGAAGTTCATTTTCTGAGTGATTTTATAGCCTTTCCTCAGTAAGGTGAGGAAGGCAAAACTAGGCAAAGCTTACATTGTATCGACTTTTCACTATGGAGTGATTAATTATTTCCTATCATTTCCGAACTGTTGCTTTAATTAGCTAGCTTTTCCACAAGTTCCACACGCTCATCAAACTTTAAAACGTTTCTACAAACTTTTCCCCACTGTCGAAGTTGAATCTAGTTCATTAAACAACTCTGCAATAATGAACAGGGAGCAGCAAGTGGATAATGTTGGATGATTGTGGTACTGTGTATGTCTATCTGTCGGTGTCTATGTTCGTCCGAACGATTTTCCACGGAACTCCACGAGCTTTGCATGATTAGAGATGTACGCCTGAAACCCCCGTGTCCGACCAAGGGGAAGCTAATTAGTACACCGAGCAACAGATTGCCGGGAGCAGTCGACGTGTATCCCTGGAAGGAGCAAATGATAGGATAATTGGATGAGGCATCGTTGTGTGTGTGTGTGTATGTGTGCTGGAAGCAAGTGGTTCTGGCGTTGTACGTGGGCAAGTACAGTTTGAGCTGGAATCATGGGGTGTGATTTAAGGGCTTGTTCTTGGTAAAAATTGAACAAAATTGAAGAAGTTCTGAAACCTGCAAACTAAACACAGTCTAAATATTCAAATTGAACTGATTTTCGGCAGAACGCTTGTTCAAATTTCATCAAGAGCAGTCTTCAAAAGCATTCCTGGAAGGCCAGTTTGGAAGCCCCAGAGGGCCTGGCAGGGTAAATACCGAAATGATTGATCGGAGTTCAGACCTGAGCAAGGCGGGACGTCCTGGGGCGAAAGGCATGTCGACGGGCTGTCCAACTACAGTAATGACGAAGGCTTCATCAAAAACGATTTGCTGTCTGTGAATTTGTGTGAGTTGGTCATTTCATGTTTAGGCAGCTTGGGAGCTACTTCGTGTAAATGAGATTCGAAGCTCCAGCATGGTATGGAAATTTCTACTTTTACAGGAAAAACAAACAACAAACTATTAGACTCTCTACAGAACCTCTATTTAGAACATTGAATGAGCACAACTTCATCCCTCACAAGTAACATGCTCTATTACCCTAGTCTTCTACACTGCTGAGCGTTGTTGGTCTAACCACCAAATGTTGGATGTTTTACTAGTGCAAATTAATTCATCAACCATCTTAAAGTAATTGACTGTTGTACCAGCACACATAACCAACTGTACAATACACAAATCACCAACACAACCCCCTAGTGTATAGTCGCATGTGCGCATAGCTCTTTACCAAGATAAGCTAGCTAATCCAACTAAATTTCCCCTCTCTCTTTTTCTCCCTGCCCCTGCCCCTCCCTCTACTCTCTCTACTTCTAGTTACGCACTCGAGCACCCCCGTAGTCTGCTTGGTAATCGAGGGTGGCACCAACACGATCCGCGCCGTCCTAGAGTACGTCACCGACAGCCCCCCGGTGCCGGTCGTGGTCTGCGACGGGTCCGGGCGGGCCGCCGACCTGATCGCGTTTGTACATAAGTAATTGAGATAATTTCTTAGATTTTTCTGTAACTTTTTTTTTCAGCATAACAATTACGGTGTTTCAAAATACGGAATTCAAAATTTAATCATAATAACGCAAAAAAAAAATATGAAAAAGCAAATTTGGCCGGTTTGCATATTTGTCGGTTACACATGTAAAAGCCCGTGTCCGTGTAAAAGCTTAGTACAAAAGAGCACACCGGCATCGTCAAAATGTGTCAAAATCACATTTTTTCGAAATTTTGGCGAAAAACTATTTTAACAAAAAAAAATTAACATATTGTTTATCGCTGAAATAAATATTCTTTTCCAAAAAAGGGGTTTTCAGCCGAATTTTCAAAAAAAAAAACATAATAATTTACATGCAAGGGTCCTGATTGCTCCAAAAAGACTCATTCACTCGCGATCACAAATCGAACTCGACAAAAATCTGCTCTGACCCAACGTTGCCAGATTATTTTGCGGGAAATCTGTATTTTCTTGAAAATAAATCTGTATTTTATCTGTATCTTGTCGAATTTGAAGCCATAGAAGACATTTGAAAATTTTTAACATCAGATTTAAGCTATTTAATCATATTAAAGCATAAATTCATTACTAAATTGTTGAAACTTTCAAATATAACCATTTTAAAAAAATCTGTATATAAAGATTTTTAAGATTTTTGGGATCGAAAAATCTGTAAAATACAGATTTATCTGTATATCTGGCATGGCTGCCTGGCCGTTTCCTACCGTTTGTCACTTGCACACCAATCGCTAATGAATACTCTCTCTTTGCTCTCACTCTCACTCCAATCGGATAGTACGGCTCAAAGAGAATGATTGCGTTCTACCGCTCAAAGTAGACTCGAAATAGTCGGCGATCGGGTTTTTAATCATTTATTAAACTGTTAATAATCAATATTTTCAACGATTTTTGCAATTTTGCTATTTATTTTGGGCAGTTGGCTTATCAAGTCTTCTCCATTTAATAGTGAGCAATTCTCGCTGAAACCGTCCCACTAGATGCACATGTTCTCAAATCGTTACGGCAATGTTCTCATTCGATTCAGCGCACCAAAAAACCATAAAAACAACCTTCGAACCAATGAAAATGTCAGCCGTTAGCCACCTGTAAATAAAAACTTGTTTTGAACAATAGATTTTTCGAAAAAATGCCTAATTTGAAGAAATGATATCTCCCAAAATACATTACCAAACATCAAAACTTATATATCGTTGGAAAGGTAATCGCGAGGGCTTTTTATCGCACTTTCAAAAACATTTAAAAAAATATTTTTTCAAGGGTAATTTTCAGAATTTTTGGGAAACTTACTCTTAATTTCGAATTTTGACCGTGTTCGCAACCACTTATCGTTACGAAACCATTTTCATTCGAAAGATTGGAAGATTTTGCATAAAATTAACTTGAGAAAAGTAGTGTAATGAAATAGTTTTCTTATAGTTATTAACGGATGAAAGAAATCGGTCAAATTTCAGTTAAAAATAATCAAAGCTCAGACTTTAGAAATGAGCCTTATTTACAGGCAAAACAAAGTAGGATTGTATTTGTGCCGAATGTACAGTCATCTGAGGCAAATCTGGACATATAGGATGAATAGGGACAGTTATTTCAACTATGCTTTCACTCATTAGATCATATTTTTAATTTGTTTATGTAAAAGCATACATGAATAAACATGTTTCTAAATTTTAAGCTTTTAAGTACTCTGAAAACTAATGCTCTTACTTAGACTGTAGTCTCGGTTCGCCACATTTCACTAAAGTAATATTTTATGTACAGAATTTGTTTTAGGAAGGTCTTCTTTATTTGTAATCGTGCACATAAAAGTGCAAAGTTGAAATCAATATTTTTTGATCAAGTTAAAATTTGGTGGGGATGTTGATACCATCAAAACAAACAAGAAACTCGATTTTCGTCCAAATCGGACTACGTTGGGATTCATTCAACTTTAATTTTAATTGCTCTAAATATGAAAACCAATTATAAAGTTTTCATTTGCGCAACATAAGTACAATGAAAATAGTTGTAATTGAAAAACAGACTACACCTATTGATTCTACGTAAAATTATCTTTCTAGTGAATTCTGGCTCGACTTTGTACGGCTTGCGGTTTTAGAGACATAGCAGTTTGAAAATAAAGGGTTTTAACATTGTTTGCAAAAAATCGAAACTTTGGGGTGCTGTCAAATAAAAGGGCGTAGTCCGATTGTGACGAAAATCGAGTTTCTTGTTTGTTTTGATGGTATCAACATCCCCACCAAATTTTAACTTGATCAAAAAATATTGATTTCAACTTTGCCCTTTTATGTGCACGATTACAAATAAAGAAGACCTTCCTAAAACAAATTCTGTACATAAAATATTACTTTAGTGAAATGTGGCGAACCGAGACTACAGTCTAAGTAAGAGCATTAGTTTTCGGAGTACTTAAAAGCTTAAAATTTAGAAACATGTTGTTCATGTATGCTTTTACATAAACAAATTAAAAATATGATCTAATGAGTGAAAGCATAGTTGAAATAACTTTCCCGATTCATCCTATTTGTCCAGATTTGCCTCAGATGACTGTACATTCGGCTCAAATACAATCCTGCATTGTTTTGCCTGTAAATAAGGCTCATTTCTAAAGTCTGAGCTTTGATTATTTTTAACTGAAATTTGACCGATTTCTTTCATCCGTTAATAAATATAAGAAAACTATTTCATTACACTACTTTTCTCAAGTTAATTTTATGCAAAATCTTCCAATCTTTCGAATGAAAATGGTTTCGTAACGATAAGTGGTTGCGAACACGGTCAAAATTCGAAATTAAGAGTAAGTTTCCCAAAAATTCTGAAAATTACCCTTGAAAAAATATTTTTTTAAATGTTTTTGAAAGTGCGATAAAAAGCCCTCGCGATTACCTTTCCAACGATATATAAGTTTTTGATGTTTGGTAATGTATTTTGGGAGATATCATTTCTTCAAATTAGGGCATTTTTTCGAAAAAATCTTTTGTTCAAAACAAGTTTTTATTTACAGGTGGCTAACGGCTGACATTTTCATTGGTTCGAAGGTTGTTTTTATGGTTTTTTGGTGCGCTGAATCGAATGAGAACATTGCCGTAACGATTTGAGAACATGTGCATCTAGTGGGACGGTTTCAGCGAGAATTGCTCAGTATAATTATTTGCTTATATTTGCAGTTATTGGCGAGAAATACTTGGCTTATTACTAACCTAGGACAGTAAGATGAGAGACAGATCATATAAATCATATAAATCCCGAGATTGACGAGAGCGTTATTCTCATGGGTTCATTTCAAAACAGTTCATCAACCAAAAAAAAGTGCTGATATCGAAACTCGAACCCAAGACCTTTGACATATCGAACCGCTCCTTTGCTGTATCGGCCACCGAAGTTCGATGACTATGAGATGGTCATTTGCCAATATAAGCCACTCAAAGGGATGAACTGTTTCAATGAACAAATGAACACAATTTCGTGATGGTTCACCCACGAGAGGTTTATTCTTCCATTTAATTTTTGTAGAGCTATTCTCTCGGCTTTCTACTGTGGGTGTTGTAGATGTCTTCCCTGGCTTCAAACCATGCCCAAATTTTATTGAAATACGAAGCCTGACATCTTTTCCTAAGACAGCAATGCTTTAAAAGGTCACCAGTAGAAGTTGGGCTTGGTTGACACCCTGTAGGAGTGTCATCCTGCATGCCAATAGTTTTAAAATAAAGCCACTTTCACATACAACAACTTTTCCAAAGACACCTTTTGGCTTAGATCATGGTTGTGAATTATCAAACTATCAGCTCTCAGCAACTACAATTATCAAACCTGAGTACTCATGCGTCCTGCCCCATATATATTGTATACAATTGCTCTTCTTTCCGTATTGATACTGTTAGTGCCGAACATAGCCGAACACGCTTTGAGTTTACACACTCGCGTTTGACATTCTCCTTTTCTCTCTCATTCCCGCGCTCACGATCGTCCAACTGCAACAGCGTTCAACCACAAAAGCCGCCACAAAATCAATTTCGCAGGCGCAGTATTACGGGACGTCATGCGTGGTTGGCTCCTAATCGCCGACTCGCGTTCTTTCATTGCAGTTTTCGGAGAGATTGAGAGACTTAGCGGTGAGAGCGCACAATCGAGTACAAGGGGATGAGTGATAGAGAGAGATGGCCATCGCTAGAAATCACGAGACACAAAAAGAGATCTCACATGCTGTAGTGACGGTCGCTATACTTTCTGATGTTTTGGTGCATAGATTATCAAATGTTCGCTTCTTCTACCATTCAATTGCAACACTGGCTATGAAGATTCTTTATAGCGTTGAAAATTAAGATTTTAAAATATCTCCTTCAGCGCCGTACCTAAGGGTTGGCGCAGTTGGCGACCGCCAAGGGCGCCAGCCCTTGGGGGGCACCGAAATCGATGATTGAACAAATTTGTCATGTTATTATAAAATCCTAGAAAGGCATTCAGAACAAAAGGGGCGCCAAATTTTAAAGTAGGACTACAAAATAACTCGATAATCTGGATCGGAACATTACAAATATTATTTTATCTTAAACACTTGGGGCGCCAAAACCAACTATTTGAATAATTCTACCAGAATTAAATTTAAAATTAAATTCACTAAATTCATTAATCAAAGGGGGCGCCCAAGTGGCAAAAAGTTCAGGAGTTTTATAACAATTCTTTGAAATAGCTAGAGATTTTATATTTTTTTTATATTTTATATCAACTACAGTATATAAAATTCAATTTAAATTTCACATTTTTTTCCAGCATCAGGAACCATCAAGCTTTATTATGTTTTGAAGTTTTTTTTTATATAATCATCTATTCAATTGAAATTTACACATTTCTTTTGAAAATCTGAAATAAAAAAATACGATATTTCAAGTTTAAAGAAAATGGCATTTGAGATATTTTTATCGTTTTAAATGCAAACTTGTGCCTTGAGATTGGCCTTCGTTTTCGAAATACGGAAGTGTTTAAATTGAATTTTTCAACACAAAAAATGCTTTGACTTTTGTTTAATTTCTAGCAAAATATTTTTTTTTTCAACTTAAAAATGTTGGTTTTTTAAGAGCACATAAATTGCTCTAAATATATTATATTCCTGAATATATATATTGAAAAAAAACTGGTTTGCTATGCTGCTTGTATTCAACTGCTTGTAGCAAGAGTGAAAATGTAAAATTTGGGTGTCTTCGACAAAGTTGCATGGATTGGCATGCCCACCAACTTTTTAGTCGTAAAAGTAAAATATTATTCAATTTCTTGAAAATTTTGATTTACAGAAACACCATTATCGCGGACCCATTAGAATTTAAACCAAAGCAAAATTCCAACTCCAAAAACAGCAATATTTTTTGGGAAAACACAAAGTTCCACTTAGTTCTGCTACTAGGGACAATAATTTGAAGAATGTTTGTAACATTTTCCTTGAAAATTTTTGTTTTGGTATGTTTTAATGGAATGGATAGAGTTGCTTATCTTTCACATACATTTTTTATTTATTTCATGGATTCCATGTGTTGGGCTATCCAGTGTAGTTTCGCCTAAATTTTCAAATTTACACAAACGGTTTTAAAAGCTTTGAGTGTAGAGGATGATTCTCGAAATTTTCAATTTCCCGGGAATCGAGAGTTTGAAACGTTAATTAGTAGCCTCATTATTTTTGGGAACTATGATCTACCTCTTGATTTTTTTCTGAATCTGCAATACAACTTGTTGTATGAACTCGTTATTAGATTTTTGTAAAATAAAAAAAATAGCTGATATATAATTTCCCAGCGACTCAAAACAACAATTTAAAGATGTTTTTTTTTCTTTTTTAAGGTCCACTGTAAATATTCATTGAAGAAATAGTAATCAGGAAAACCCGAATGTTCACATTTGACGGACTTTACAAAGATTTCCAGAGTTTTTTTTTCTAAAATATAATTTAATATTGAGGTTTAAGCGAAACACAAAATTACTCCATGACATCAAAAAAGGAAATAACCTTGATACAGCGAAATTAAATTAATAAGAATTTAAAAAAATAAATTATGAGGATTGCTATGCTTGAAAGAGGATATGGAAATTATACTTATCTTGAAAAGGCTTTTCCCTCTTAGAAATAATAAACAAAAATATAAAAAATAGACTTTTTCATGTATGCTTTAAGGTAAATTTTGGGGTCCACATTATTTTAAGTTCTCCCAATTATAGTCATTGGAATGTTTGATAAGTTAAAATTTACACTTCCTGAATTAGAAGATAAAAGAAGCATTGGTTCATTCGAACTTGAACATCCAATGTTCTAAACAATTTCGAACTTCCGCTCGTCCCCCTCTATTTGAGTGTAATGGTTTTCATACAAAATTTTAAGAAACTTTAGATGTCGAAAAATAAACACAAAAAAAAAATTCAGTGTGTTAAAAGGTAAAAACTGATTGCCTTTGTTTGAAGCTATGAATTTTCAACAAACAAATTTTAGGAATTTTATATATATATAAAAAAAACACAGTCACAGAGAAGAGAAATATTGTTTTCAAAAATAAATTGAAAAAAATAGTTTCAAAGGAATCCATCCAAGGAGCAGCTGTGGCTGAAAGGTTACAGTGTTCGCTTTGTAAGCGAATGGTTCTGGGTTCGATTCCCATCTGCTCCCATCGAGAAAGTTAAGGACATAGAAATACTTGAAATGCTGAATATGAACGAAAAATCAAAGTCGCTGGAAGCGGGGTTCGAACCCCCGTCCTTTGGATTGGTAAGCAAAAATGCTTACCACTAGGCCATGGCGACTTGGTGAGCCTAGACTGGAATTAGGAATACTGTTACAACCAACCCGCAACGCCTTTCGAGGTGTATCCTAGGGTTCTACCTCTCCTATTAACATTGAGTCCAAAACCTCCCTACAAACATCTATACCACTAAGGTGACGTAGGGGTCCTTGCGCACTTTAGATAGGTGTTTACTAACGATCCTTCCAGTCCTTGAGGATAGCTTGGACCCGGCCTGGACCCCCTTATGCCCTGGGTTGTATTACACACTCATCAAAAGATGAAGACATGGTATCTACCGTGTTGGATTATTGTTCCGGATGAGGGTCTAATACAGCCATACCAAACAGTGGGATAAGCGTTGTGGAGCCTTCCGGTGGTGGGGCGTCCTCCAAATGCTAATGCTAATGCTAATGCTTCAAAGGAATCCATCCAAAAACAAGTTTCAAAAGGAATCCATTTTCTAATCAGTTGAACTATTTTTTCAGGAATTCAGGAAAATTGTTTGCTGATACCATGAAATTTAAGCTAGGTCAGATCAAATTCTGCTTAAAAAGATAAAACAACACTCTGCTATTTTCAGTCAACATTAATCCTAAATCAACTTTTCGTTACAACCTATCTGTATTGGAAACCAATAGTATATTTTTTAATCGATTGAAATGGTTTAAAAATAATAAAACATTAATTTGAATATTCTTCAAAGAATTAAACTGTGGTTGGATTTTTTAGCTGTTATATTTATTTCATCAATTACCATTATATTATTAAAACTCTTTGAAGCAATCGCTGAAAATTTAAGTCAAAATCAAATCAAATTATTCGCTCTACAGCATTGCCTTGGCGTTCTCGATTGCGAGATTCCTACTCGAAACTAGGTGTTCGAAGGCTTGATTGTTGAGGCAATTGCAAACCTCTTTTTACACCTAAGCTTCCATCCACCCCGGGATTCGAACTGACGACCTTTGGATTGTTAGTCCAACTGCCTACCAGCGACTCCACCGAGACAGGACCCAGGGAGACGACTCCTACACCTGGACTGAGCTAACGACCTAACCTTTTTTTTAGGTTAGTCCGGGGCCAACATTTACTTCCCGTCCGACGGAAGGCGTGATCAGACAAATCTCGTCTCGAAAAATGCCACCGGGACCGTCTGGGATCGAACCCAGGCCGACTGGGTGAGAGGCAATCACGCTTACCCCTACACCACGGTCCCCATATCAAAATGATGAAAAATTTGGAGGGGCGCCAAATTGATGCTTCGCCAAGGGCGCCGTGGACCCAAGGTACGGCTCTGATCTCCTTATTCCAATTGCTTCCAAATTTGGGGGGATTGCTTGTGGGTGCGAATGACCAAGAAGGTTCAAGCTGCCAGAAATAAATGAAATAACAACAACAACAACATGCTTGGGGGCTCAAATGGAACCTTATCGATTTTTCGTGCGCGAGAGAGGAGTTTTTTTTCTCTTGATGAGCGTGAAACGAATTTCTTTTGATGATGATTCTTTCATTGCTACTCCACTATGATGTGATAGTGCTAAAAATAACTAAGTTCTTGGCCAATTTTTCAATTTCAAATAAAAAACATGAACTGTCATGCAAATTTACTTTAAACTTGAAATTTTAATGCATTTATTGAATGACGTATTTTGAGACACCATGGAAGTTTTCCCGTTCTAAAACAGTCCATTCCTCACTTTCAGATATGCGTCCGATACGGGCGAACAGATCGTGCTGGAGTCGATGCACGATTACCTGCTCGGCACGATCCAAAAAACGTTCGAGGTGGGCGCTGAACAGGCCGAGCAGCTGTACCAGGAGCTGCTGCTCTGCACGAAGAACAAGAACCTGATCACGATCTTCCGGATCCAGGATCGGCCCGAGGGCAAAACGCAAGAGCTGGACCAAACCATACTGACTGCACTTTTTAAATCTCAGCACCTTAGTCCACCGGAGCAGTTGAGCCTGGCGCTGACCTGGAACCGGGTGGACATTGCCCGGTCGGAAATTTTTGTCTACGGCCAGGAGTGGCCCCACGGAGCGCTGGACGAGGCGATGATGCAAGCGCTGGAGCACGATCGGATAGACTTTGTGAAGTTGCTGCTGGAGAACGGAGTCTCGATGCGAAAGTTCCTGACGATTCCACGGTTGGAAGAGTTGTACAATACAAAGCACGGACCAGCGAACACCCTGGGGTACATCCTGAGGGACGTTCGACCACATATACCGAAAGGGTACATTTACACGTTGCACGACATAGGGTTAGTGATAAACAAACTGATGGGCGGGGCCTATCGGTCTTATTATACGCGGCGGAAATTCCGGCCAATCTACGCCAAGGTCATGAACAGCTACGTCAACACCCACCGGAAACCTTCGACGTTTGCGCGCAGTGCCGGCGTCAACTCGATGAGTCTGGTGACCGGACTGCTACCAGTTACCTCCGATATGGCACTGTTTGAGTTCCCTTTTAACGAACTCCTCATCTGGGCGGTGCTCACCAAGCGACAACAGATGGCACTGCTCATGTGGACGCACGGCGAAGAAGCGCTGGCCAAATCGCTGGTCGCCTGCAAGCTGTACAAAGCGATGGCCCACGAAGCGGCGGATGACGATCTGGACACGGAGATCTACGAGGAGCTGCGCGGTTACGCGAAGGAGTTCGAGAGCAAGGGCCTTAAGCTGTTGGATTTTTGCTACCGCCAGGATGCGGAACGGGCCCAGCGGTTGCTGACGTGTGAACTGCAGTCCTGGTCTAGCCAAAGCTGCCTCTCGCTGGCGGTGGCGGCCAACCACCGGGCGATCCTGGCCCACCCGTGCAGTCAGGTCATCCTGGCGGATCTGTGGATGGGCGGGCTGCGAACGAGGAAGAACACTAATCTTAAGGTAACTCTAGACGGATAACACTTGTTACCATTTTTGAAAAGTAGTAGTAGTAGTTGTAGTAAATTCCACAAAATTTAATATTTTCAATAATTCCACAGGTAATATTAGGTTTACTGGTGCCACCCTTCATCAAGAAGCTGGACTTCAAATCGAAGGAGGAGCTACAAAAGATGCCCCAAACTGAGGAGGAACACCTCGAGAACCAGTGTCTGGACTACGACGACAACGGCAAGCACAATCCGGACGCAGAGGTGAGTCCGCCCCACTCCCTCCCTTCTCCCCGTTTTTTTCTGAACCCACTCGAGCCTCAATCTCGACGCATTCAAACTTTCGAAGCCTAATTACGAATCTAAATCTGTTTTCTCTTCCCTTTTAAACCCAACCCACCTCGAAATCAAAACTCTTGTTGGACGACGTTCTTTAACTCTGCCCACACACAATACTAACACTTTACTACGGTTGAACCTCGTTCGTAATCACTTGTAATTTTGGTGTTAATTTGTTGGATATAAACATCCCCCTCCCCTGCAATTGGTGATCGAACCCCGCGAAATTTGCCTGCTCCACCCCCTCCCCCTACACCTTAAATTTCCACCTCACCAGAAAGCACTAGAGATTTCCACTCCAAATGAGAAACCTGTTGTCGATCAGAACTCGACGTCGACCGCGCAGGTACTAGAACACTTGGAACTCGTTGACTTTCAACACAGCCTTCTTGAACACCCACCTCCACCCTCAATCGCTCCAAATTTCTTCTGTAGTAGTCGTGGTTTTCACCTCCACTTACACACTCCGTTTCACTTGTTATCTTCACCTCCCCTTTAGAGTAGCCTCTCTCTCTCTCTCTGCTCTGTAGTAAGGACTCGCACTTGGTTGTCCTCCCTAACATAACTCAAAAGGCTCGGCCACTTGTAGAATGTTTTGCGCTTTTTTATGTCTTTTTTCTGTTCTCTGTATTTCTCAAAGTTACCCTTTTCACGTTCTCACTTGATGTTTGTGCATTTTGGTGCTGCTTGGTATCACGATCATATTTTTTTTTGTTTCTGTGTTGCACATCTTTTTGTACACTGACTACTGGTAGAGTTTGAACTTTTGTAAATATGTTATTTTTTATCATTTTCTGTATTATCATTTTGTCCTCATTAAGTTTACATTAAAAAAAAAATAACCAAAAAATTAGAATGTAAAGTCAAAATAATCAAATTTAAAATTGTTTGCGCTTTTTTAATAATTTTTAAAAATTTAACTGTAATTTAAAGAAAATCAAGTACAAACAAAACATGTTCGATTAATATTTATTTTATACACTCCTGATTTTTCATTATGAAATGCTAGTTGCTTGAGATTTTACATCAAATTACATGGAAAAATTCAAAACTTACGTGTACACCAGATAACTTTGAATTTCAGCTTTAAATTTACTACATTCCTTTTGTGTAATTCTTTAAATCAGAACAATACAGAATTAAAATATATCATGTCAAACCATGAACCTAAAGTGTCATGGAAAATAATGTAAACTTAGGTGCAATTGAATGAAAGTTTTAAATCAAAAACATACACTGCAAAAAGATGTGTAAATTTGGAAGGTGTGATTTCGGAAGGCTGAATATTACCTCTTTTATGATGTAATTTTATCTCAACTTAGACTGAAAAGTGACATAGTACCAGAAAAGTGGTAAAATAACTCATTTTTAGAAGTAAAATTACAAATATTTTTCTAACATTACTTCCCAGATGTACATGATATTACATGAGAAATTATGTAACATTTAAAAAAAAAATACATTTAGTGGAATTTATTATTCAAATGTAAATGTGCTTCATGTGAATTTCAACTCAAAATAAATTACCAAATATTTTGAATTTTCCATTAACAGTTAAAATTATTACCATGAATTTTTACTGTATATGAAAAAATCCAAAATATCTGGTAATTTATTTTGAATTGAAATTCACATGAAGCACATTTACATTTGAATAATAAATTCCTCTAAAAAAAATACATGCAAAAATGTTACATAATTTCTCATGTAACATTTCAGTATTTTCTGTGTATTCCCTCCATTGGATATATTTTTTATGATTTTTTGAACTGATTTGAGTTTTTTGACATAGATTTTTTCAGGTAGTATTTCGGACTCTATCTGAAAAATCTAACAAATTACATTAAAAATATCTAGATTTATATAAGTGCGCTTGAATTTTAATCTTTTCATCAAAACTTTCAATAATAACCCTTGAATCTAAGTAAAATTACAGTAACAGGGCAACTTTCTAACGTAATTTTTTTTAAATTCAATTTCATCGCTTTTTTTGGCAAATTTTCATTGAAAGTAGTGAAACATATTGAGAGTCGTAACCTAATTTTCAAATCGGTCTCTATCAGACTATCAAAATTAAAGTTATTTTTACAATTATCAAATTTATGTTTTTAAAGGCTTTATTTTTTTATTGTAGACTTGCATATTTATTTATTAGAAAAAAGTGTAAACATGACAGGTGTTTATTTAAAAAGTATTTTTCTGTGTGAAGAAATAAATTACATTTGTAAGGATATGAAAATCTAAATCAATTTTCATTATTGAAAGACGCAACTTTTGGTACCCAAAAAAGAACAAGCAATCGAGCTCTTTCTTTATGTAATTTCATCAATATTACACTTAAATAGGAGTTTTAGTGACAAAAGTATTTTTTCCCGTTTTCGCAATTTATCTGTTCCTATGAAAAATCTAGATTTTATTTACACTCAAAAAAATTAATTCGCGTAAACGTGAACAGCGTTCATGCCAACGGGAACCAGGAAGAAAACTGTTCACTTTCATGGTGCAATGCACTATAAAAGTTGAACAGATTTCTTCCTGGTTCCCGGTGGCATGAACGCTGTTCACGTTTACGCGAACTCATTTTTTTGAGTGTAAATGGTATCTTTGAATCCTGCTAATTCAATTCCACATTTTTTTTTCTATAATATGTTAAAGTTTGCGATGTAAACACCTTCTTGAAACGCGTTGATTTTTTCATTAAACCAGATTTTTTGTTACATTTTGAAATTTCATTACAATATTAGTTTCAATAAAAGATAGGTTCAATTTATTTATTTTGATATTTTTTTAATATTTGGCAAAATAAAAGTCACAAAAAATATTTAAAATTGTGATCTGGCAAGATTAGTATTTTCATATTTTAGGAAATTGTAAAAACTGATATTAGCAATATTTTGAACGCTTGGTTTTTATTACTTCCAGACTAGTTAAGAAAACGCAAGAATATTGTTTTCTTATCTCTCATATAAACTTTTCGAATCGACAGGCGAAAGCTGCCCCTTACAAAAAATGAAAAAATACTTAAATCAAAATTGGCTAAAGGTATTGATTGAAACCCCATTTGTTAATCACGGTAAATTACACCATCTATGTTCCTAAAGGCGTCAAACCATCTGGGTATCAGTAAATATTGCGAGAATATTTAACCTGCGCTAGTATAGCTGTTTCTAACTCTACGCAAACATAGTTTAGGTCTAATTTTCCCTGTATAAAGATTTCATCTAGTCTTCTTACCCCTACCCCCACATGTGCCATGACTGCCCTGCTAGAACACACGCGGCTAGTCCCAATTTGTACTTACAGTTTCTGCAAACTCCCCTAGAATCTAGAAAATGTTAATCCGTATCAGACACATGTAACATACGCACAAACTCACACGTCCACACACTCACACACGTACTACACACATACTCTGAAATTGTCTAACAAAGTTTTTTCTCTGTTTCTCTTTCTTTTTCCCCTTTCTGGATCGCAAAAAAAAATTACTCCACACTAAAACAAACATACAACATGTAATAAAACCATCGAAATTCATCGCAAAACAAAAACTATCGTTCGTTTGTCTTTGTCCGACTTTGTGTGACAACGGCAACCACTGTGCAACAACCACACAACATGTAAATGAACTTTCCAATCAAAACCGTAACCGTGAAAACGCCCCAACCCCCCCTCAACTCGCTCGCTTCTCAGGCGCTTTTGTCCGACGCGTACTCTATGAAAGATACAAAAGTGCAGGAAAATGGAAAAGTAAGTTTTGTGTGTATTCGTCTGCTTTTTGTAACTAAGAACTCCCGCCCCCTGGTGCCCCCCAACTAAACAAGTTCTCCCCTGGTGTTGACCCCTCCTAAGATCGTCCAAGTCTATTGTTCTACTTTTCAAAATCTGTCCTCTTGTTTCAAACTTTGCCTTACTTCACTATTGCTTACACCTTCTTTACCTCTGAACTCTGTTTTTTTCCTAACCTATTACTGTGTACACTTGTGCAAATTGTGACTTCTGATGTGCCCAATTCACCCCGCCCTAAACAGTGTGTGGTAAACCTTACAAAATTTTGATTATCCCCCCGAACAAGATTGGCGTCCTTCCTCAATTTACCTAGTTGTAGTATTTAAACGTGTTTTAGTTTAAGTTCAGGGCCGTGTACAAGGGGGGGGTTTTAGGGGTTTAACCCCCCCCCTGGCAAATTAAGTTAGTTACACCCCATGCGCCCCTCGGCCCGAAGGGCCGATTTTTTTTTAGCTGTGTTGCTAAAATGCCAAAGAGACTCTTTTTTTCAAGCCGATATAAAAAATTTTACTGGAGGCGCTGGAGGCGCCCCTATGTCTAAAACATGTTTATGAAAATTATGAAAATTTAACTGGAGGCGCCCCTAAGACTTAATTTTTTTCAGTACGAATATGCAATATAAAAATTTGACTGGAGGCGCCCCTACGACTTAAAAAATCATGCAAATTCTCGATATGGAAAATTTAACTGGAGGCGCCCCTACGACTCAAAAAAATCATACAAATTTTGTTATGAAAATTCGACTGGAGGCGCCCCTACGACTTAAAAAATCACGCAAATTCTCGATATGAAAAATTTGACTGGAGCGCCCCATGACTAAAACATGTTTATGAAAATTATGAAAATTTAACTGGAGGCGCCCCTAAGACTTAATTTTTTTCAATACGAACATGCAATATAAAAATTTGACTGGAGGCGCCCCTACGACTTAAAAAAATCATGCAAATTCTTGATATGAAAAATTTACTGGAAGTGCCCCTATGAATTATTTTTTTTAATACATATTCTCAATGTAAAAATATGACTGAAGACGCCCTTACGACTTTAAAGGCATATTCTCGATATGGCAAATTGGATTGAGGCTCCCTTATGATTTAAAAAAATCATACAAATTCTTATTATGAAAATTTAACTGGTGGCGCCCCTACGACTTAATTTTTTTTTAACAAATTTTCAATATTAAAAATTTGACAGGAGGCGCCCCTACGACTTAGAAAATCATGAAAAATTTTGCCATGAAAAATTTAATGGATGCGTCCCAACGACTTAAAAAAAATCTTACAATTTCTTATTATGAAAATTGACTGGAGGCGCCCGTCAAAGGTCATTAAACATTTTTATAAAAATTCTCAATATGAAAATTAAATTAGAGGCGCCACTACGACTTTAAAAAAATCAAACAAATTTTGTCATGAAAATTTGACTGGATTGGGGCGCCCTTATGACTAAAAAAAAAATTATGCAAATTCTCGATATGAAAAATTTGACTTGAGGCGCCCCTACGAATTAAAAAAAATCATGCAAATTCTCGATATGGAAAATGGAATGGGGGCGCCCCTATGACGTAAATATGTTATTGTAAATTCTCAATATGTAAGTTTTACTGGAGGCACCCTTATGAGTGGGGAAAAAAATTGGTAAAAATATTGATTTTTTTTTTAATAATTGGTGCCCAAAGCAGCTTAAAAGCGGCCAGGCCTACTGCGTAAAGCCGTATCGCAGAGAAGACTCGTAATTGGGTTGAGTTTGAGCACAGAGTGTTCGAACAACAACACAATTCTGAATCGACAGGGGAGGAAGAAGCGTGGGGACACACCACCATACGCTCCAAGATTTGGTTGTATTCGTTTGGAGCACCATGCTAAGAAGGCTTGGTACTCCGGGACCCTCTGGGATGGGACATTGTATTTCCACGAATACCCTGGACACTATTTGCCGTGGTTATAGCGCCACAACTCGCTCAAACAAAGTTTGGCGTACGGTAACATAAAAAATAAAAATTCTGTTTAGCGTTCTAGCTACAACAATTTTTTGCGCCGGTTGGCAAACTTTGTTTGACTAATTTTGAACATTCTTTATAGCTAGAGGAGCGCCGATAGTCAAAAAAATTTTATTTTGTTTTTATTTTAACAAAACGCCGCTAGTAAAATCCTATTTTCAAAACATCTTTGATCTGTTTTTATGTTGCTCTACTCTCATGAGGGCACTTCTAGTGAAATTTTATTTTCAAAGAGGTAGTCAAATTGTTTTATTTAACATTTTTATTTCATCACAAGGCGCAACATTTTATCATTTTTATGTTGCTCAAGCTAACTTTTTTTGATTATTTTTTTACGTCTTGTGAAACTTTCTTTGAAATCTTATTTTCAAAATATTTTCATCATTTCTATGGTGCTTTTTAGGAGTTGATAGTATTTTTTTAATATGTCAATTATTTTATCATTTTTTTTAATTTTGTTTATGAGAGAGGTGCCTTTTCGGAACATTTTCTGGGGTAAATCGAAATATATCTTTGTTTCCTGTAGCAACTTTGTTACTTTTTATCGATTTTCCAGGACGTTTCTTCGGAAAAGTCAAGGAATCGATAGAAATATATTCAAAATAATCTTTTTTCATTTTTTATACTCAAAAAGTCTGTTACAAATGTTTGACCCAAAAATGAAGTTTCTCATCTAATTTTTCAGATTTTCAGAAAATTCCGTCCAAAGATACAAAATTTCATACGTTTACATACCCATTCCAGCCCTCAAAATTGTATGGAGACTTGTATGGAAAAACAAATGATGCAAAATTGCTTCTTTTGACATAGGGAATGCAAAGAAAAGTCGATTGAAAATCGGACCAGTAGTTTTCGAGTTATGATCAGTTGAACACTTTCAGTTTATCCAGCTACAACCCAACACCACCTCTAGACGGGGTTCGATCTAATAATTCGCCAAAAATCAATGTTTTAACCAATTTACGTGTGACTTGTTTTATGTGACTTTACCAATGTTTAAAAAAATGATTGTTTTTCTTGGCTGTGTTTTTCACCAATATTTTCTGTACTTTTTTTTCTATTGTCTATAGTCTGAGACATTTTTTTACAATTTAAATGATAATGGTTTGTTCTAAAGTAAAAAAAAAAAATGAAAAACATACAAAAAATAATGAAAAATTGGCTGTAAAAACATGACAAATAAGGTGCTAGAATAGGCCAAATACTACTAAAAACAAATATCAACTAAACAAGATAAATGCAAATATATAAACTAAAACTGAAACAAAAACAACATAAAACAAGAGAAGTAAAGTTTTTAGTAAAACAACAGTTGCTCAAAATGACAAGGTTTGAGTCCACTTGAAAAAGTGAAAAAATCGAAAAAAATTGGGCAACAAAGGGTTAACACAAAATCAAGCTCATCGATTTGATTTCTTTGAGATTGTGTATCTCAGAAACAAATTGCTCGAATTGAAAGTTTCAGAGAGAAAATTGTACAAAATTTCTTGGCTCTTCAAAAATATTTTTTAGGAGTACTTTAAATTCCAGAAGTATTATTTTAAAATGAAAAGAAACCAAAATAAATTGCACTTTTTCGTTTTTTTTTCTTCAAAAAAATCATATCTCCTACACAGCAAAAAATCCGATGGTAAAATCGCATGCGAAAGCATGCACATCACCTTCGTCAAAATAAACATTTAATATTATTGGGGTTATTCAAACCCAGCACCAACAGTAAGGACTGGCGCCTTAGCCCACTCGGCCATCAGACCGATGAAAAGCTGTAAGGATAAACGCATATATGAGCTTGACATTTCGGTCAGGTAGGTTTCCCATACTGATGGGCTACATATTTCAGGGTGTAAAATTACATTAAATTGCATAAAATAATGCAATATTTATTTTACGGAAAAAAAACGGAATCGACGTAACACCATATAATGTGGCCCTCTTAAACCTTGCGGTTTGCGACAAGACTCCGCCTCCCGGGTCTCCTAAGTGTGAAGGTATGGCACGGGGAGAGGGCACCGAATACCTGTATTAACACTTAGAATTTTTTGTGTCTGCCTATTTATTTTACACCCAGGCCTTCTACACGCAGCTGGATTACTACTTTTTTAGCTGTGTAAACCAGATTTTGCACCATCACTAAAGCTCCGAAGGTGTCTTTTTTAGTCCCCTAAAACATAAAAAATCTGATTTTTTGCTTTGCCCAAGACACCAAATCGATCAGAAAATCCCTTGTCAAGATATAGAAATTCATTCATTTGCATATAAATTTAATATGACCAGCCCCCAGAATTGTATGGACATTTGTATAAAAAAAAACGAATGATGCAAAATTGCTTCTTTTGACACAGAGAATGCATGGTGCATGGCAAAGTTTCATCCAAATCAAAAAAATGAAAAGTTAAAAATCGTGAAAAAAAATTGCGAAATCGTAGAGAACTACTCTTAATATTAAGAAAAGAAAACTTATGAAAAGTTGTTTTGAGCAATTACTGCTACGCCCCCTCCTGACGCTATTCAACACGATTTGCAGCGCCAATTCAAAAAGTGTAGTCTCCTGTTGCACCAATGTAATATATATATATATAAAAAAAAAAAACGAAGTTGACTTTACATCTGTCGGCTGGTACTAGACCAACAACTGTCTTCCTTTTAACTACAAGGACTTCGCCGCCCTGTTTGAGTAAGGCACAGAGCGACGGCGCCGGATACCCATATTTACAGTTATAATTTTAGAGCGTCCACCGCGGGATTCGAACCAGCAAAATATATGTAAATATACCAAAGTATTATTTACTGAGTTTAAAGATTGACTGTTAGTGCCCTTTCGCAATCTAAACAAGCACCCCATGCGCCCCTTTCGAGAAAACCCTCCCCTTTCGAAAATCCTGTGCACGGCCCTGTTTAAGTTATGGATGTCATGTCGTCCAATCGTTTGAAAGAAAATTTGATATCGTTTAGAGTCCATTCAGACTCTTGAGATCCCGAAAAAAACCCCAGATCTTTGTATTATTTTATTAATCAATGAATTATTTGTTAAAGTCTTTCGATTGAGAAATAATAAAAAAAATTGACGAGTTGTAATTTTGTACGTATTCGCAAATCGACCCTAAAAAAAAACTAAAAACTAAAAACTAAAAACTAAAAACTAAAAACTAAAAACTAAAAACTAAAAACTAAAAACTAAAAACTAAAAACTAAAAACTAAAAACTAAAAACTAAAAACTAAAAACTAAAAACTAAAAACTAAAAACTAAAAACTAAAAACTAAAAACTAAAAACTAAAAACTAAAAACTAAAAACTAAAAACTAAAAACTAAAAACTAAAAACTAAAAACTAAAAACTAAAAACTAAAAACTAAAAACTAAAAACTAAAAACTAAAAACTAAAAACTAAAAACTAAAAACTAAAAACTAAAAACTAAAAACTAAAAACTAAAACTAAAAACTAAAAACTAAAAACTAAAAACTAAAAACTAAAAACTAAAAACTAAAAACTAAAAACTAAAAACTAAAAACTAAAAACTAAAAACTAAAAACTAAAAACTAAAAACTAAAAACTAAAAACTAAAAACTAAAAACTAAAAACTAAAAACTAAAAACTAAAACTAAAAACTAAAAACTAAAAACTAAAAACTAAAAACTAAAAACTAAAAACTAAAAACTAAAAACTAAAAACTAAAAACTAAAACTAAAAACTAAAAACTAAAACTAAAAACTAAAAACTAAAAACTAAAAACTAAAAACTAAAAACTAAAAACTAAAAACTAAAAACTAAAAACTAAAACTAAAAACTAAAAACTAAAAACTAAAAACTAAAAACTAAAACTAAAAACTAAAAACTAAAAACTAAAAACTAAAAACTAAAAACTAAAAACTAAAAACTAAAAACTAAAACTAAAAACTAAAAACTAAAAACTAAAAACTAAAACTAAAAACTAAAAACTAAAAACTAAAAACTAAAACTAAAAACTAAAAACTAAAAACTAAAACTAAAAACTAAAAACTAAAACTAAAAACTAAAAACTAAAAACTAAAAACTAAAAACTAAAACTAAAAACTAAAAACTAAAAACTAAAAACTAAAAACTAAAAACTAAAAACTAAAAACTAAAAACTAAAACTAAAAACTAAAAACTAAAACTAAAAACTAAAAACTAAAAACTAAAAACTAAAAACTAAAAACTAAAAACTAAAAACTAAAAACTAAAAACTAAAAACTAAAAACTAAAAACTAAAAACTAAAAACTAAAAACTAAAAACTAAAAACTAAAACTAAAACTAAAAACTAAAAACTAAAAACTAAAACTAAAAACTAAAAACTAAAAACTAAAAACTAAAACTAAAAACTAAAAACTAAAAACTAAAAACTAAAACTAAAAACTAAAAACTAAAAACTAAAAACTAAAAACTAAAAACTAAAAACTAAAAACTAAAAACTAAAAACTAAAAACTAAAAACTAAAAACTAAAAACTAAAAACTAAAAACTAAAAACTAAAAACTAAAAACTAAAACTAAAAACTAAAAACTAAAAACTAAAAACTAAAAACTAAAAACTAAAAACTAAAAACTAAAAACTAAAAACTAAAAACTAAAAACTAAAAACTAAAAACTAAAAACTAAAAACTAAAAACTAAAAACTAAAACTAAAAACTAAAACTAAAAACTAAAAACTAAAAACTAAAAACTAAAAACTAAAAACTAAAAACTAAAAACTAAAAACTAAAAACTAAAAACTAAAACTAAAAACTAAAAACTAAAAACTAAAACTAAAAACTAAAACTAAAACTAAAAACTAAAACTAAAAACTAAAAACTAAAAACTAAAAACTAAAAACTAAAAACTAAAAACTAAAAACTAAAACTAAAAACTAAAAACTAAAAACTAAAAACTAAAAACTAAAAACTAAAAACTAAAAACTAAAAACTAAAAACTAAAAACTAAAAACTAAAAACTAAAAACTAAAAACTAAAAACTAAAAACTAAAAACTAAAAACTAAAACTAAAAACTAAAAACTAAAAACTAAAAACTAAAAACTAAAAACTAAAAACTAAAAACTAAAACTAAAACTAAAAACTAAAAACTAAAAACTAAAAACTAAAAACTAAAAACTAAAAACTAAAACTAAAAACTAAAAACTAAAAACTAAAAACTAAAAACTAAAACTAAAAACTAAAAACTAAAAACTAAAAACTAAAACTAAAAACTAAAAACTAAAAACTAAAAACTAAAAACTAAAAACTAAAAACTAAAAACTAAAAACTAAAAACTAAAAACTAAAAACTAAAAACTAAAAACTAAAAACTAAAAACTAAAACTAAAAACTAAAAACTAAAAACTAAAAACTAAAAACTAAAAACTAAAACTAAAAACTAAAAACTAAAAACTAAAAACTAAAAACTAAAAACTAAAAACTAAAAACTAAAAACTAAAAACTAAAAACTAAAACTAAAAACTAAAAACTAAAAACTAAAAACTAAAAACTAAAAACTAAAAACTAAAAACTAAAAACTAAAAACTAAAAACTAAAACTAAAAACTAAAAACTAAAAACTAAAAACTAAAAACTAAAAACTAAAAACTAAAAACTAAAAACTAAAAACTTAAAACTAAAAACTAAAAACTAAAAACTAAAAACTAAAAACTAAAAACTAAAAACTAAAAACTAAAAACTAAAAACTAAAAACTAAAAACTAAAAACTAAAAACTAAAAACTAAAAACTAAAAACTAAAAACTAAAAACTAAAAACTAAAAACTAAAAACTAAAAACTAAAAACTAAAAACTAAAAACTAAAAGGGTAATTCCACAGAGTAATCCAGAGGGACCAGTCCGAACTAAAGTCATTAAATTTTGTGGCTGCGTTACAGTTGTTGTTGTTGGACTTCGTAACGGTAGCAGGCGTTTTGATTCTCGATGCAGGCGTTACGAAAAAAATCCAAACGATCTAGTAGCAGCTTTTAGGTTTCCGTTGTCAACACAAACAAAATCAATTTTCTTTTTGAAACCAGCTCTGATGGTGAGTTGCTTTGCAGTAAATATATGTTTTTTTCTAAATTGATTCAAATTCATCTTTCTAGGACACATGATAATCGTGATTTGTGCGACTCCTTTGCATTTTAAACGGAGATTCTGGTGGTGGCAATGCCAAATCGAAGATCGACAGTCCGGAAAAGCTCCGCTAGAAAAAAATGTTTATTTGTTTGTAAAGGGTGTACGCTGCTGAATGAAAGGGGGACAAGAAAATTTAATTTTGCAGCAGTGGTAGCGGAAGCGAGCCAGAGAGGAGCGCGAAGAAAAGCTCAAGAAATGGTTACCTTTCTTTTGTTCTGCTGTTCGAAAAGTAATTTCTTGACCCCTTTTTTGGGAGGTATGAGTGGCACTTTATGTTAAGAGTGGAAATAAAATATGAATGTGACTTTCATGGCTGCAAGTCCATGTGCTAAAAATTGTTTAATTTCAAAGACTTAAATCAAAAGAATGTGTTGAGATCAGAAGCCCCGACTCCGGGGGGAGGCACGGGACCTTGTCATTGATTCTTTGCACTGGGAAATAAAAACCTATTATTTTGTTGCTCCACATGACAAACCCAGAGTCAAAGTTGAAAAAACCAGCGCAAACATACCTTTGAAAATTCTATGCAAGCTGTTATACTTTCATGAAAAGAAACTTACTTTCTTTAGAAGTTCAATGAAAACGGATTGAAAAACTCTGGAAACACTGCGAGGGCAGCAACAAGAATTATAAATTTCAAATTTTCTTGTTGAGTTTGTTGATACGGCAACAACTGTCAAGAAGCTTAGAAACGTAACGCCTCGAATCCAGTGAACTGAGATTTAATGGTGTCCTACAGACAGTTTTCCTGAAGGGGGGATGTACCACGATGTACCGCGTAACGCAACCATAAATTAAAAGCCAGTGCGTCCTCTGGATTACTCTGTGGTAATTCTCTACCAACTCACACGAAATCGAGAAAAGTTGCCCCGACCCCTCTTCGATTTGCGTGAAACTTTGTCCTAAGGGGTAACTTTTGTCCCTGATCACGAATCCGAGGTCCGTTTTTTGATATATCGTGACGGAGGGGCGGTACGACCCCTTCCATTTTTGAACATGCGAAAAAATAGGTGTTTTTCAATAATTTGCAGCCTGAAACGGTGATGAGATAGAAATTTGGTGTCAAAGGGACTTTTATGTAAAATTAGACGCCCGTTTTGATGGCGTACTCAGAATTCCGAAAAAACGTATTTTTCATCGAAAAAACACTAAAAAAGTTTTAAAAATTCTCCCATTTTCCGTTACTCGACTGTAAAATTTTTTGGAACATGTCATTTTATGGGAAATTTAATGTTCTATTCGAATCTACATTGACCCAGAAGGGTCATTTTTTCATCTAGATTATTTTTTTTCATTTTAAAATTTCGTGTTTTTTCTAACTTTGCACGGTTATTTTTTATAGTGTAACAATTTTCTACAAAGTTGTAGAACAGACAAATACAAAAATTTTGATATATAGACATGAGGTGTTTGCTTATAAACATCACGAGTTATCGCGATTTTACGAAAAAAAGTTTTGAAAAAGTTGGTCGTCGTCGATCATGGCCGTTCATGGTCACCCGTGACAGACACGGACGACGAAACAAATAGAAACGCAAAAAGTAACTCTTTCAAAACTTTTTTTCGTGAAATCGCGATAACTCGTGATGTTGATAAGCAAACCCTTTATGTCTATATATCAAAATTTTTGTAATTGTCTGCTTTACAACTTTGTAGAACATTGTTACACTTTAAAAAATAACCCTGCAAAGTTAGAAAAAACACGAAATTTTAAAATGAAAAAAAATGTTCTAGATGAAAAAATGACCCTTCTGGGTCAATGTAGATTCGAATAGAACATTAAATTTCCCATAAAATGACATGTTCCAAAAAATTTTACAGTCGAGTAACGGAAAATGGGAGAATTTTTAAAACTTTTTTAGTGTTTTTTCGATGAAAATACGTTTTTCGAATTTGAGTACGCCATCAAAACGGGCGTCTAATTTTACATAAAAGTCCCTTTGACACCAAATTTCTATCTCATCACCGTTTCAGGCTGCAAATTATTGAAAAACACCTATTTTTTCGCATGTTCAAAAATGGAAGGGGTCGTACCGCCCCTCCGTCACGAGATATCAAAAAACGGACCTCGGATTCGTGATCAGGGACAAAAGTTAGGGGTCGGGGCAACTGCTGTGTGAGTTGGCGGAGAATTACCGAAATACTAAATACTAAATACTAAATACTAAATACTAAATACTAAATACTAAATACTAAATACTAAATACTAAATACTAAATACTAAATACTAAATACTAAATACTAAATACTAAATACTAAATACTAAAATACTAAATACTAAATACTAAATACTAAATACTAAATACTAAATACTAAATACTAAATACTAAATACTAAATACTAAATACTAAATACTAAATACTAAATACTAAATACTAAATACTAAATACTAAATACTAAATACTGAATACCTAATACTTAATACTAAATACTAAATACTAAATACTAAATACTAAATACTAAATACTAAATACTAAATACTAAATACTAAATACTAAATACTAAATACTAAATACTAAATACTAAATACTAAATACTAAATACTAAATACTAAATACTGAGACTACGCGAGCAGACGGAAATAACTTGGGAATAACATTTTTTGATATTTGAAAATACTAGGCCAATAACATTTTATGTTATTTATAACAAGATTTGTTATTCGTCGATATGATTTTTTTTGTTATTGGGCTAACTTTTAACATTTTTAGTTATTCTACGAACAAATCTTTGTTATTATTTTATCTTTTTTTAACAACTAATACGGTCATCCCAATAACAGTTGGAGGTATTCTTCCATAACAAAAAATGTTATTCCCAAGTTGTTTTTTCTTTCAACAAATATCAAACCAATAACAAATTTTGTTTTGATAACAAAAACTGTTATTAAACTCTTATGCAAAAATAGATTTTTCAAGAAGATTCGATAACATTTTTTGATATTTTATCAGTATTTGTTATTGAAATGGCATGAATTTTGTTATTACCGTCTGGCCGGGTAAATGAAATTGCATAGAGACTAGGGTGACAAGAAAAAAATAAAATTTTGGAAAATCTTAAAAGGTTAAATGTATTATAAAAGCAAATAATTCATAAATGCAAGGGGAGATTTTAAATAAAAATAGAAATCTTAATTTTAACAAAATCCTTTAATTTGATCCAACCCTCAAAAGTAAGGCAAATTTTAGTCCTTACGTTTTCGCGCTTGCCTCTATTTTGAGCAATTACCATGACTCAAATTTATTACAGCCCACGTCCCCTTCAAAACGTTATCCCCACCCCTCACTCGCTAATAAAACTTTCTCCAGCCCCACCTGGACCTGTTGAAAATCTGCTGGCGAAGGAAAGCGTTTTAAATTAATTTCCATCCAACACAGGGGGGCGTGGATTTGGTTAGGAGTCTTTAAATGAAATTTACTCCAATCAGGGGCTGATTTGTTCGGTTCCAGGTTGAAGTCTAACTAATCCACAGTCATGATGAGCCTTCAGCTGGCATCACTGAGACTAATTGAGATGCTCTAGAGTGGGGGTGTTCTTTGCAGATTTAACTGTGTTGAAATATCGTTCAAAATCTATCTTTTATGAAAAAGTCACTCTTATACCCACATAACCTATAAGAGAGTTATAAGTTGTTATTTTTTATGTTCACAGTTGAAATTGAGCTCTATCACAACTCTATCATGCACAACAAAATTTGTAGTCTCATTTGTAGCTGGCACCAATTTAGATTTATTGTAGCTTAGAGTTATTAGTTAATATTTTAGCAAATTTAAGTTGATCTTTAGTAGTAAATCTTAACTTCATTGGTTTGATTAAGTTTAATTGCTGTTTATTTCAAAATTTCAATTAAACATTGTTGCCAATCAATGAAGATTAGATCTTAAATTAATATTTTTAGGAACAGTTTGTTCACAAGTTTACTTGATTTGACATTAAACTGTTGGAAGCATTAAGTTGTTACAAGTTAACACAACATTGTAGCTCAACAGAGTTTATCAGTTCACGTCCCTAGCACAAACTAGTTCTAAACCTTTGCAAATTAAATTTTATAGGTAGGTCTGACCGGATGTCTGAAGGCAAAAGTTAGTTTCATCAGATTTGTTCCTTTAGAGTTTCTGACTTGATTCTTCGCTAGAGATTCCATGTCTATTGTGATATCGTTAGTTTTTTTTAAACTCTCAATGTTGGTTTGATTAAACTTAAGACACTAGTTCAGTATATTGGGAATCATTTTATCGAGTGATATTTTCGTATGATAGTGATAATAATAACACTTTTTAAGCATCGATTGGCATGGCTTTGATTTCAAAATTCTTCCTAATTAGTTTTTTTTTGTTAAAAAAAGGTCAGTAAAGTAGCTTGTGATTTTAGGGTTCAAAATGCAAAATTCTTTCAAAAACTTCGCTTCTCAATAATTGGTTGGCTTCGTGCATCAAAACTGAAATGATTCAAATCTAATTCGAACGGTTTGTCACTTTTCGTGTGATTTTTACCCGTATTGTATTGATTGTGTGAAACTTTATTCTTGCTTCAGCATACCATTTTCAACCGCTCTAATCGATTTCGACCTCCACTCGGAAAGGTTTCGCTGACGGATTCGGAGAACACCCAGTATAAGGACTACATGTACGACCACGACATGCGCCATAGGCCGCTGAAGCTGAAGAAGAAGTTCTACGAGTTCTACACGGCGCCCATTACCAAGTTTTGGGCAGATTCGGTAAGTCTCGGCCCTCTCTCCCTTCCAGCAATCAGTAATTAATTTGAATTTAATTATGCGCCCTCGCCACTCCTTCCTGAAATCTCTGCAGATGGCGTACGTGTTCTTTCTGGTGCTGTTTACGTACACGGTGCTGGTCCGGATGGAGCCCTACCCGAGCTGGCAGGAAGCGTACTCGATAGCGTACATCGCCACGCTGGGCTGTGAAAAGATCCGGGAGATCGTCTCGTCGGAACCGGTGGCCATTTCGTAAGTTAATAATTAATAATTCCATTGTTGATAATTTAAAAATCAAATTAGCAAGAATTTTCGTTGATTTTGTACTTTTTATTCAAAAAAGAAACCATGTTAAAAAAACACCTCAAACAAAATTTTTCATAAACGCCACTCACAGCTTCACCCGAAATCTTCCCGCTTGCCGCTTGGCCACATTTGGGGGCAGATAATCGTCGATTGGTCCATCCTTGATGACCACCACCGGTGGTGGCAAATAATCATTTTCGACGTCCCCGATGGGCTTCACCGGTTCTTGGGGCTCGTCGGCGGCAGGTTTTTCGTAATGGTACGGTGCCTGGAAGTCGCGGTGTTCCGCCGAGAGCTGGAAGTTGTCCTCCTCGGTTGAGGCTGCCTGGAACGGCTGGAAGGTGTCGGGTTCAATTTCACGAGCCTTGAGTTTGCGATCGGCGGCTAGAGCTGTTGAAGAGAGTTTGATTATTTTTTTAAATTTTTGATATATTTAAGTTTTGTACTCACCTAAGCAAACGCAAAGCATGGCAACAAGAATCAATTTGGAGAACATTTTTGAAGTTGTTGGAAGCGGCGATCGAGCTCGAATGATGACTGAACTAAAAGAGCAAGTCTTTTATATTCAGAAAATAAATTGGAGCCCCGAAAATGAATTCACTTAACTGATTTGAAGCACGCGAGTGGCGCCCCGCTATGGGTCATCAGGAAGTGGAAGAGATGTTTACACTACGCTGTTTGATGAGCCAAATATAAGTCAAGCAATGCCAGTGCGATGTGTCGCATTGCAAATTAAACTAGGCAAACAAGAGCACATACCATCTGGCTAAGTTCAAGTTTAGACTAATGTTTGTTCTGAGCAAAGTTTGCATGAGATCAAATCGGACTGGTGCCACAATTTCTGCTGATACATATCTTGAAAGACATATAATTGAGTTGATTTTAATGTGAATTTTTTACTCTTCAATGTTATTTTTTCCATTTTTTATTCGACAGAATTATTTACTTTTTTTGTTTTATATTTTCATTATTCATTTTAAATATTTTGTTTTGCTTTTATCTTGTTCCTTTTCTTGTTTTTCATATTTTACTGGTTATTTTTTTGTGATAAGCATTTTACCATAAAATAGAATGATTTGTTTTTAAGTAGTAGTCAATTGCATAAATCATATTTTTTACACAACGATAATTACTGCATTCTTATGTTGACATAAAAAGTATTTAATTGTAAAATTGCCAAAGTCACATGAAAAAAAAAACAAAAATCTCCATTACTCGTTTTTCTGGGACTCTCCTCAAATTCCGAAAATGGACTTCATTTGTATTTTCAAACTTTTTGTGGGACTTCTCATTGCCCAAGGAGCCATTTTGTGACATTGGTTCACCCATTCAAGTCTACATACAATTCTGGCAGCTGTTCGTACAAAAATGGTACGTAAATTTTCGAAAACCCTATTCTTCTGAAGGAATTTTTGATCGATTTTGTTTCTTCGGCAAAATTGTAGGTATTAATGAGGACTATTCAGAAAAACTATAAACAAAACCTCTATTTTTGAAATTAAAAGCAAAATATTTTTGGAGGACAAAAACCCGAAACTTTGTAGTCATGGAGAATTACGGCCAAAAACTTTGCCACCAAGTGATATATTTTTTTAAATCTTACCTCATTTTTATGTTTTAACTAAAAATTTACAGTTTTTCGATTTCTTAACCCTCTACAACCCAACCCCGCCTCTAAACGGGCTTCGATTCAAAAAATCGCCAAAAATCCATTTTCAACCAATTTTTGGAAAGAAGAACTTTTAAAATTTTGGAAAATTTCAGGGTTGGAAGTTTGACTTGTTTTATGTGACTTTGCCAATGTTTTTAAAAATGTAATTTTTTTTAGGGATCAACTTTGGCTGTGTTTTTTACTAACATTTCCTATATTTTAAGTAAAAAGAAGTATGCAGTAATTTTTCTAGTGCCCCAGACTATGCTTCTATGCATTTATTTACAATTTAAATGATAATGGTTCCATTTTATAGCAGAAAACGTGAAAAACATGCAAAAAATTGAAAAAGTTACTGTAAAAACATGAAAAAATTTTATAGGCAAAATGTAATGATAGGAGGTGGTAGAGTAGGCCAAATACTACCAAAAACAAACATAAACTAAACAAGATAAATGCAAATTAAAATACTAAAAATGAAACAGAACAAAAGCTGCTCAAAATGATCTCCTAAACACGGGAAAAATAAAAATTTTCGAAAAAAAATTTGGCAGTAGAGGGTTAATAAAGTGTCTCTGAGTGATCATTTCTGAAAATATGTTTTTTAAAGTTCAAAATATTTCCAGAAAATTTTGTCTAAGATACATTGAAGATTGGACCTCTTCATTGCCAAAAACACCAAATTGATCCTTCAAAGAATACAGATTTTCTAATTTTTACGTACTATTTTTGTATGGGCAGCTGTCAAAATTGTATGGAGACTTGTATGAGTGAACCAATCACATAAAATGGCTTCATAAGGAAGGACTCCACATTGGGCCAAAAAAAAAACATAATAAATATGCACCAAAATGTTCGATTTCGTTGAGAGTTGCTCACTTTAAAAGAACTATTCTTAAATATATTTTTCAGAAGCTTGCAGAAGCAATGAATTTCGAAAAAATGTCACCAACATTCTATGGTAAAAAAATAATTATTGTAACTTTTTTTTCTGGAATGCTCTCAACAGTAGAGAATATTTTGGTCAAATAACATTTTGAAATATTGATAAAGTCTAATTTTCATGGGAAAACCATATGGGACCACCCTAATGAAAATCGAAAATTGTCCAAATATATGATTTTCCATGTAATTTTGCCCGCTGAATCTGAATCTGCCCTCATAATCAAGACAAAGTATCGAAAAATCGTTTTTTTGTCATTTTTTGGGTTTCCATGTAAAATTATCATTTATGACCAAATTATGATCAAAAATCGATAATTATTAGGGCAGATTCAGATTCAGCGGGCAAAATTACATGGAAAATCATATATTTGGACAATTTTTGATTTTCATTAGGGTGGTCGCATCTGATTTTCCCTTGAAAATTAAACTTTTTCAAATGAAAATATCTCGAGTTAAGAGAAAAACACCTCTGAGATTTTTTCAGCGTTTGTAGTGCTAGATTTCCTCTTTCAAATGCAACCTGGTGCTTTATATTTGGCTTGTGCCTTTTCGAGATATTTAAGTTTTAAATTTGCATCTTTTTTACCTTAAAATGGCTGTAACTTTTGACCCTTAAGTCCAAATTGACATGTCAACAAATAAAAATGTTTGTTTTTTAGAGCTCTAAAAGTGCTCCGAATATCACTTTTCTCTAAAACTTAACCCTGAATTGCCACGTTCAAAAAACTGATTTTTGAAGGTTTGCTCAGATGCTTTCAATAAATTTGGTCATAGAAGGCGTAGATTACGAGTTAAAATTTTGGCGTCTTCGACAAAGTTGCTGGAATTGGCAAGCCCAACAACTTTTTAGAAGACATAAAAGTTCCTTAAAAATATGCCTGTAAAGTTAGATTTTCAAAATCACCCTAATCGTGAACCACCCTTATTTTAAACCAAACCAAAAGTTGCCCCTTTTCATTTACAACAACTCTTCTGAAGAAACCAAAGCTCCAAAACTGAACAATTTTTCGGAATATCCATTTTCCACTTAATTTTGCAATCTGGACCACTGTGCACTGGTCCGTATATTTCATTTAAATTTTTTTTTTTACTTCTTGAAAAAAAATACCCAAAAATATCAGAACTTTTTCGTAAACTTCATCATCCCGGTACGAGAATCGAACTCACGACCTTTGGATTGGAAACCCAGCACGCCGCTAGTCGAAACCCATCCCCTACCGGTCAGTATTCCCAGTGAGCATATTTACTCTTTTAAGGGATCTGACTTTGCCGAGCCACTTATGAGAGAATAATGTAAAAATAATATTGGAAGTTCCTTCAAATACAATAAAGAATTGAAGCAAAATTCTTTCAGTTTTGTTTTACATTTTCCAATGAGCGCACTAAAATCACCTATCATCATTCAAAATGAAAACACTATTAACAAACCATTGAATGCAATCATAACTCATAGCGTTCTGAACGGTATGTCCACGCATCCATCCTAGTCTGTAGATTCTGTGAAATGCGATCCGTTCACAGAATCCTCTTTGTGGTATGCTCTTCCCGGGTCCTGGGTGAAACCGGTCAGCATTCTCATCCTCGCCGACTCCAATTTCAAATTACTTGACAATTATTCAACTCATACTATGCGGACATATATTAAAATTTACCCTTCTTTCCTTCCACCCTTTTTTCACCAGCCACAAATTCTCCGTCTGGGCGTGGAACATGTGGAACCCGTGCGACGCGGCCGCCATCATCTTCTTCCTCATCGGGCTGGTGCTGCGCTTTCGGCCGTACACAATGGACGTCGGCCGGGTCATCTACTGCGTGGACAGCATCTACTGGTACTTGCGCATCCTGAACATCCTGGGCGTCAACAAGTACCTCGGTCAGTTGGGCTGGGTTGATTTATTGCTGGCATTTTTTAATTGTTTCGAATTTTTTTGCCCCCCCTTCAGGACCGCTGGTGACAATGATGGGCAAGATGGTGAAGAACATGATTTATTTCGTGGTGCTGTTGCTGGTGGTGCTGATGAGTTTCGGGGTCAGCAGGCAGGCCATTCTGTTCCCGAACAACGACGCCAGCTGGCGGTTGATCCGCGAGGTGTACTACCAGCCGTACTTCATGCTGTACGGAGAGGTGTTTGCCGACCATATTGATCCACCGTGCGGGGAGGATCCCTCGCAGCCGATGTGCGTGACGGGTGCGTTTTTAAAATGAAAATTTAATTTGTTTTTTAGTGTATTAATCTTCCTATTTTAGGTCACTGGATTACGCCCATCGTCATGACGGGTTATCTCTTGATTTCCAACATCTTGCTCATCAATCTGCTCATTGCGGTGTTCAACAATATCTACATTGAGGTCAACTCCGTGTCGCATCAGGTATGAATCAATTTTGAATGACCAACATTCAATCTGATAAACTTCCATTCCATTTCCCAGGTCTGGATGTTCCAGCGTTTCACCGTCGTGATGGAGTACCAGCAGAAGCCGGTTCTCCCGCCGCCGTTGATCGCCTTTTGCCACTTTTACTCCTTTCTCAAGTATTGTGTGCGCAAGGCGAAAGGCCTCCAGCAGTCCCGGGACAACGGCCTCAAGCTGTTCCTCGAGAAGGAGGACATGGAGCGGTTGTACGACTTTGAGGAGGAGTGCGTCGAGGGTTACTTCCGCGAGCAGGACGTTCTGCTGCAGCAGTCCACCGAGGAGCGCATCAAGAACACGGACGAACGGGTCGAAAACATGTCGCAGAAGATCGAGGACATTAACCAGAAGGAGAACATCCAGACGGCCACGGTGCAGAACATCGAGTTTAGGCTGAGGAAGGTAGAAGAATCAGCGGATCAGATTCTGTCCCACCTGGCGGTTATCCACCGGTTCATGTCCGCGCACACGCAGATCCAGGACAACCTGAACGGTTCCAACAGCAACGTCAGCGGGACGGGTGGAATCGGTGCCATAGCGAGTGTCCCCACGGTAGGACCGGGAATCGTGTTCGACTCGCGCGCTCGGACCATCTCGGAGACCGATAGCAACATCATCCCCATAATCCCCGCAAATCCGGTCAATCCGAGGCGGAAGATGAACCGATCGCTGACGGAGGTTCGCCCCGACGCGTACATCTTCGACGACGGGATGCACTTTGAGGTGAGGACGGTACCGGAGGAGAATGAGAGCGACCGGTCGCCGGAAAAGACCCATTCAGTGAGTACTGTTGGACCTGTTGGTTGTGATACACACACGTTTTAGCTGCCACCCACTCCACTACCACCACGTGCCTTTGCCTAGTGTGTGTGTGTGCGTGTCTTGTTTTTGTTCACCGACTTTTTCTAACCCTTTCGGCGTATTTACTGTGCGCTTTGTGCAAATAAAACATTTTTTGTGGGAAATCGATGTTATCGTGCCTTTTCTTTTAATTTTATATATATTTAATCAACTCTTCAGCTTAATAAGTTGAATAATGCAAATTTTCAAGCAATTCAAGATCTGTATGATAAATAAAAGTATTGATTTATTTAAATATGTGCCTTGACAAGACTTTTTTCAATGTTATCGTCATTCATTCATGTTTTAGTTCGGATAATCAAATCATGAACAACACATTTTTTTTGTGTTTTTTAAGACGTACAATTTAAGCTCCGCGACCCCTTTTTAATAAAAATTGAAAGGTTGATTATCTTTTAAAATACCAAATGCATTTCTCAATATATCATCACCAACATTTTTGCCACCATCTTGGATTTCAAAATCAAAATCAAAAAATAAGTAGAAAACAACCGAACCTAATAATAATCGGCGAATTTGCCAAAGATACAAAAATCGATCAGATAATCTTTAGGATCAAATGCGTTTTATTTTTAAGTAATTGTAATTGTAATTGTAATTGTAATTTATTTGGTAACGATATCCTGTTAGTTTACACTTTGTATTATTGACTAGTTTATTATTAATCAATAAATTGTTTTAAACAAATCGATTTTCCAGAAAATTTCACAAAAAAAACTATTTTTAGATTCTCACTCACTGCAATGCCAACTTTTTTCGCATATATTCCGTAGAACCAGAACCTATTAGCGTTTGCGTAGTTCTCCTATTTCTCCGCCACTCAACTCCTTTAGAATTGCTACACGCGCAGATCTCCCCCTTCACAAAGTCATCCCTTTCTAACATTCTCTCCCCCTTCACCCACGCCAGGGATCGCACGAACCGCGCAAGCTTTCGATGCGCTCGGAAGACTCGGAAATGTTCCTGCCCCCGTCGTCGAAAGCGCTCTCGCCGGTGGAATCCGCGGGGGTGGCCAGTTCGACCAGCAAGCAAGCAAAGACCCCGTTCCTGAACGTGCGCCAGGACACGGCCAGCACGGAAAGCAAGGACACGTTGACGCCGCTGGAGAACTGCGACGATCGGACGCTGATCGGGGACGAATCCGGCGAGGACATCATCGACCCGGCCAACTTTGACGGACTGCGGCAGAGGGCGGCCGCGGCGAGGCGGAGGAACAGCTCGATGGGTGGTGGAGGAGCGGCTGGGGGAGGAGGAGGAGGTGGAGGAAGGAGGAATTCCGAGAGTGCTTCCGGGTTCGACATGAACAAGTCCCAGAACAGTTTGTACCAGTTGAGCTTTGTCAAGCGGCAGCACAGTGTGACGCAGTCGGAGCCGGATAGTGGGAATGATCAACGTGAGTATTATTGAAACTTTAAATCAGGCCTGCCCAACGTCCGGCCCGCGGGCCGGATCCGGCCCGTGAAGCCATTTCATCCGGCCCGTGACGGCTTTTCAGAATAGTTCTATGACCGGCCCTTTATAAAATATTCTATAAATAAATTGAATGTCTAAATAAAGAAAAATATCTTGAGATCAATTTTTAAGATATTATAACAAAACATTTATTTGTTCATTTTGCTTTTGACGTATAATGTTGCTAATTCAACGTTTGTTAGGATTATGCCTTTGTATTTTTTTTAAATGATTTTATTTCACATCTAAACATTCTTTATGTTTGAATTCAATTCTTATCATTTCAATATGCGAATATGCGAAAAGATTGCAAAAGACACTGAATTCTAATTTCTTAAAGTTTTGGCTATTTTTATTTCTAATTCAATTGTTTCTTTTTTGAGGATTTTGATTAATTATTATTTTTTTCAGAGCAACTTTTCAATGATAAAGTTTTGCTGTGAAAAAGCTTAAAAAAGGCAAATTAATCATATTGAAAATATAGATCGCTGCAAATATAAAAAAAATACAATATAAAGAAGTCAAGAAATCAGATAGCATTTTTTTCATAATCTTCAATAATTCTAAGAAATTTGAAAAATGACGAATCAGATATATATTTGTATACATTTTTTTAAATTTCATGTCTTTAAAATAATTCTAAAATCATTTGTAAAATATTTGTATAAAGGTGCACAACAACGCAAAAAATGTTTTTTCGTAGAGAAGGTTTGAATCCAAATTTCGTTTTAAGAAATTTTATCTTGTCTCGTTGATTTTTCAAACTTGCAGAAAAACTTGCAACGACGAAATTTTGTTATTTTTGTTAGTTAATGATGTCAGAGAATTAAATTTCAATCGACAAAAACAATTACAATACAATTTTGTCCAAAACAAAATAAAAGTAAATCAAATAAACACATCTTTGAAAGTAATCTTTGTATTTCTTTCTTAAAATCAAGTTATTTGAATCTTATTTACAACACTTGTTTATGTATTTGTTTTTTTCAATTAACCTATTAAAATAAATTTTATGCAAAAAAATATTTACTGTTTTTTACTTTAACCAACATTAGTTCCGGCCCGCCTCTGCTTTAGAAAAATCAGATCTGGCCCGCAGGGCCAAAAGGTTGGGCACCCCTGCTTTAAATTATGAAGTCCTTACACGTCTTAAAGCTAATTCAACTCATTTCATATTCTATAATTGTTCTAGACCAAACTTTAAAAATTTTCGTTGTTCTAAAGATCAGAAAATGTATACAAAGTTTCATCAAAAACCAAAACCAAAACCACCACCGAAACTTCAAGTACACAAAATGCATAGCATTTCCCCCTGAAAATGCACTTCCCAAACACAGACGTGAATTTCAAGTGTCTTGTTCTTTTGTTCAGTCATGGAGTTCATGGGCTAAGTTTTATTTACTGGCACGACATCCTTCTTGAAGCTGTGATCTTTCTAGCTGTCTTCGGGATTCGACCCGTCTTCCAGCAGAAAAGGTGGCGCTGGATATGCATGCTGTCCAATCAAAATCAAAACAAATAAACTTTTGCTTGAGTATACGGTCGGATAAGAGATCATAATAACACGTCTATTTCGTACAATTTTAGGTACTGCGTTTTTTTTTCGAGCTCTTTGTTTCATCCTGTTCATTTTTACATCTGTCAAGAATTTCACGTTGGTACTAATCTTTATCTCAAAGTATCTGCTGAAGACCGTTTTACATCGTTGGCAGAGCTGCTAACGTGAGATACTTGACAGATGTCAACCGGAACATGTTCTCCCCCCTAGAAAAAAAAAACTAATTCTTAGTTGATAACAAAACAATTTAGAAAAATTTAAGTGATTTCACGTTCAATCAGTTTATATATTAATTCTAGGAGTATTTAAAATCTAGGAGTATTTAAATTCCGAATTCAAGTTAGATTTTCGCACTCTTTTCGAACGCCTGAAACATATTTCCGGCAAATCTGCCACTACCAATTTGCTCTTTCTGGCTATACCAGCTCAGCTGATTGATTTCAACATCTGGAAAACCTCGAAAATCTTCACTTTCCTTTCCACTACTGGATGTATTCGTTGTCGTCGGTTCGGCCATGTTTGAACTGGATGTAGAGGGACTTCGACCTTTTGTCCAACGGTAATTTAACCATCTCAATGATGTTCTACTTTTGAAAATTACTTAAGACCGCAGTACTAGCTCCAATATTCGTTCATTTAAAAAAGTAGGAAATCGTTGACATGGGCTGTGACCTGATATTCAAAGTGTATTTTTATTTGGTCTATAACATTATTAGTTCTTACCGACGAATGTTTGAAAGAACTGCAGTAAACCTTTGGCAACCCTCACACGTAATAAATCCAAGAAAGTCGAAAAATGGCATTATTTGCGGAGTAAAGTAAGAGCAAATGTTTCGAATTGAGTCCAGCAGTCAAATAGACTGAATCGAGCGAAAGTGTTTTTTTTACCGTTGTACTTAAAAATCCTTACTAACCTTTTCCTTTCTCTCCAGCAGCCGTCCAGCGTCCGGTGGCCAAGGGGCGCCACCTGTTGCTGCAGATCCACCAGGAGTACACGTCCATCACTGACGAGCTGGAGAGTGTGTGCCACATGATAACCTCACCGACTTCGTCACGGGGCGGCACCGATGACCGGCCGAAGAACGTGAACGAGTTGAGCAATCCGGAGTTTGCGGCGCTGATCGAGAAACAGCACCTGAAGGAGTGCGAGGACAGCGACTATCTGATGATGGAGCGGATTCTGCAGACGCGAGGTTCGGTGGAAGACAGTGACGACATGTTTGATGACTTTCATGAAGATGGAGGGGGTCGGAAGATGCTGCGGAGGGAGACGGCGATCGAGCTGCCGGTGACGCCTTCGAAGAGTAACATTTTGTCGCTGGCGGAGAGTGTGGGTGCCAATGAGGAGCATTATAGTATTAGAAATGAGCGGCAGACGTCGGCGTCGAATCGGAATTCGATGCGAGACTCAAAAAATTCCCCAGTGTCCTTATCCAGTCAGAATTCCCCGAGGAATTCGCAGTTTTTGCAATCGTCATACTTAAATCCGTCGTCGTTTGATGGGGGGAGAATTTACAAAAAGTCGTGCGAAAGTTTGCAGAAGAACTCGAGCACGGACACGGAGTATTCGCTGCAGCCGTACCGGTTCATCAAGCAAAGCTCGAACGAAACCAACAGCTCGATCAACGTGGACAACTCGTCCATCACGAACGACCTCTCGATGGACGGCGAAACGAGCCTCAACTCGACGGTGATCGAGATGCTCGCCGGTTCAGCGAATCTCGGCCCACCGGAAGACCGGACAGGTTTCACCAAGCGTACGGCATCGCTTGGCAGTGCGTCGCTCGTCCACCAAAACTCCGACACGACCAATTCCACCTCGACGACGCGTCAAAGCTTCCTCAAGAAGCAACTCAGTATCGACAAAAGTGGCCCGGGCGCCGCCGCCGGATCGATCCCGGAAAACCTCGAACGACTCGCCCCGCCTTCCAGCAAACCCAAACCATCGAACCGCTTCTTCGACAACCTGTCCGTCCTCGGCACCAAGTCCGTCATGTCGCTGCTCAAGGAGAGCAGCTCGACCAGCACCGACGACACGCATACGGCCTCGCTGCGGGAGCCGGCACCGGCGCCCATTCCGTGCATCAGCACCAACCTGGTGCAGGACGAGATCGCCAAGCTGTCGTCGAACATTAAGAGTAGCACCGATGAGGACACCGACCCGCCCTTTAACGAGACCATGTGCTGATTTTAGGTGAACCACGGGGTTAGTTGTTAAGGAGTCACGCACAGTTAGGGCACACACACATCACGACAATTGAGTTTATCCCGTCATCACTTTTTAATCCAAATTTGTAAGGAACGCGAACGACGAGCACCGGATACAGTATCGAATTGTTAAAGTTTATTTTTGATAGAGTTAAAGAGCGGGATGCATGCATGCGTGAAATTGAGTTAGGATAATGGTATCAAGTTGGGAAATTTCCAGTTTCAAAGAATTGTATTGTTTATTTTTGTATTCTGCAAAATTATGCAACATATCTGGTTTATTGTATTTTCTGCAAAACTTTTAAATAAATTGAAATAGTGTTTGATCCTTAATTTTGATTCCCGGAAAAGTAGAAACCTCAAGCATTTTTAAAAGTTTTTTTTATGCCTTTTTAAAAACGTGCACAGGGGAATTTTTTTATAGGGGAAATATACCCATTTTAAACCAAATAAGCGGTCGTGTTTGAATGATGCTGGATAATCTGGAGTGTTCCTTGAAATTAACACCAAAGAGTAGAGCAACTTTTTGTGAAAAGTTCTGTTTATTTTCACTTTTACTAAAAGTTATTCTATTCCTTTTACAAGCATTTAAAAAAATATATTCTCAAATGTATTCTAACCAGACGAGAATGCATTAGGCCACGCCCATTTTTCAATTTTCAGCTTAGTTCTTTTTTCTTTCAGTGCTCTTTTGTGACTGCCTAATGCTGCCATTCGTGGCGAAATTTAAGCTAACAATCACAAAAAGAAGCATTTATAGAGAAAGCTTCCTGGCATCACTGGCTAACTCCAACAGGCGCACCTGGTGGTGTTGGTTGCCACCCTTTGTTCTTTATTTGCCTTCGCCTCTCGCTCGGCTTTCTTCAGCCGAGGTATAAACGTGCTTTGGGATTATTTTTCAAGTGAGTGACTAACTAATGTGCAAAAGAACATGTTGCCGGTAGTTGGAAGCGATTTCTTAATATCTTAAGCGCTATGAAGTTATGTTTTGTTTACATATTATCACGGGTGTCAATAATTAGACCGTTAATATGACCGCAGGAAAATGGCCGCATGACAGCCGGAGAACAAATTTTTGGCTGTTTCAAAGGTTGTAATGAGTTTCAAGCTGAAAGTTTTAAAAATATTCAAAGCAAGAAAAAATTACAGCAAAATCAACTTTCAATTGCTATTTTTTCCACCGCGGTAGTTCGGCGGCAATAACCTCGATAACCTGAAATATTGAATAAATTAATTGTTTTTTTTTATTATTAATAACAATTTTGAAAGTTTTATGTACTTTGTCACATTTATTAACCCTCTACTGCCCAATTTTTTTTCGAAATTTTCGAAATTTTTTCCCGTGTTCAGGAGGTCATTTTGAGCAACTTTTGTTCTACGAAAAACTTTACTTTTCTTGTTTTATGTTTTTCTTGTTTCATTTTTAGTATTTTAATTTGCATTTATCTTGTTAAGTTTATGTTTGTTTTTGGTAGTATCTGACCTACTCTACCACCTCCTATCATTACATTTTGCCTCTCTAATTTTTTCATGTTTTTACAGTAACTTTTTCAATTTTTTGCATGTTTTTCATATTTTCTGCTATAAAATGGAACCATTATCATTTAAATTGTAAATAAATGCGTAGAGGCATAGTCTGGGGCACTAGAAAAATTACTGCATACTTATTTTTACTTAAAATATAGGAAATGTTAGTAAAAAACACAGCCAAAGTTGACCCCTAAAAAAATTACATTTTTTAAAACATTGGCAAAGTCACATAAAACAAGTCAAACTTCCAACCCTAAAATTTTCCAAAATTTTAAAAGTTCTTCTTTCCAATGCTTTTTGAAGATCAAAAATTGGTTGAAAAACGGATTTTTGGCGATTTTTTAAATCGAAGCCCGTCTAGAGGCGGGGTTTGGTTGTAGAGGGTTAATAGGCCGTAGATGTTTCCACAAAAAGGGGTTGTTTTCAAATTCTTCAGCAAAACATCTCATGTTGGTTCGGTAATGCCTATCAGCCCGTCGACGGAGCCCTGGAGGTTACAGAAAAAATGGGTTCACGAAAAAAAAATCCCGATTTAAATATTTGTTTGACTATCAACAAAAGTAAAAATCGTTTTTTTATTTTTGAGACTTTTATTTATATCAGGGAATTTAAGTAAGCATCTTTTCTGCAAGAAGGGTGCAAAATTGGACACCAGAGGAATACAAATTTGAAAAAATGTAATAAATTTGAAAAAAAAGTCGATAATGATGTCGCTTTTTTCAAAAATCATTTTCAAATACGACTTTATTGATCGGAAGGCTGGTTTCTAAGATAAATGCTATCTTTCAAAATAATTGACCCGAAATAGCTGAAATCAGAGCACTTGAAAAAAAAAATAAGTCATTTTCAATTGCAAGTTTCATTTTCATCTGAAAATGATTTTTAAAATGTTGTTTGACAATATTTTCGGATTTTTTTTTTCATAAATCACGTTTTTCGATAATTAATACCTCCAGTACTAGATTTTGCACTACGTAAACTTTAGCGAAAAAAAAAAAAACGCTTTTTTCAGTCCACTAAACCTTCAAAAAATCTCGAGAATTACTTGTTTCGAGACTGCAGCTTTTAGTGATAAAAAGTCAGAAAACAAAATAGAGAATTTTTCCGTGTACTTATTTTTTTCTGGAAAGATCTGATCATAACATACAACTTTGCCGAATACACCAAATCAATCCTTTCTCAAGATACAGATTTTCGAATATTCACATTCCCATTTTGCTTCTCTTGGCAAATCCATTGTTAGAATATCCAATTACATCAAAATGAACTATAGTACAAATCATAGTTGAAAGGTACTCCAAAACTCTATTAGGTTATAAAATTACGATATTGTGAATTGATTATTTACTAATAAAAACTAATTGAATTGAATTGAACATTCCCATTTTGGTGTACCAGCCCGCAAAATTGAATAGAGCCTTGTAAGGAAAAACAGATACAGTTCAGACTCGATAATCCGAAGCCTTGATTATCCGAAGTTTCGATTATCCGAAGGTCGATTATCCGAAGGTTTGTATGGGACTTCGGATAATCGAATTTTTTTCATTTTTTTACTTTTTCTTGTTTTGAACATCAAATTCGAGTTCTACGACACCATTTTATGCAAATTTGAAAAGTTGATTGCCTATTACATATTAAAATGTTTTTTTCAATATTTCGTAACTGCCATATTTGCCGCCTTCTTGAATTCAAAAATTTAAAATCACTTTAGCGTAGTTTAGGGTCCATACATAAGCTCTACAATAAAAAAATAGACAGCGAAAAAAAATAATTTTTGATTCGATTATTCGAAGTTTAGATTATCCGAAGTGAAATTATTGCGAGGCCTTCGGATAATCGAATCTGGACTGCAAAACGACTTCTTCTGACGCAGGGAATGCATGGACAAAGTTTCATTCAAAATAAAAACACAAAATTAAAAATCTCAAAGAAATTGAGAAATTGTTCAGAATTACTCACGTAAAGGACTGCTGCAAAGTTTAGTTTCAATCAATGCAATTCTTTGATCTGGATATCTGAACTTGTTTGAAAAATTCGAATGTTGAAATATCCCTGTAGTTGCTGCTCTTGTGTATATAAATTAGAACCATAATCAAATGTTGTACATTTTCGAAGATTTTAAGTAACAAAATCCCCACAGAGAAAAAAGAAAACAAGAAGATAGGATACATAAGGTTAATTGGATCAAGAAAGTCAAAAAGAGGATGCTTTTGGCAATATACGAAGAATGAAAAGCAGATATCAGCATAGAAATCGAAACATATTATCGGAGAAGAGGTAGAGGAAACGAACCCCACTCATTATACACCCCCACAGAGTAATAGAGATAGAGTTTTTTGCGGAAGGAAGCAGCAGCAGCAGCATCAATCGGCATGCGTTAGTTAGGTGCAGTTAGCGATTTATTAAGATTGAGCACTGATTTTTAATTGGCAAAAGTGAAGAAGGAGAACGCAACCTATCCAAAGAACTGCCAAGAAGCGTCAACAACCACAACCAATCGACTGATGAATAACAGCAACAGTTTCTATTTTAGACGAAAACTGGGAAAAGAAGAAATCCAGTTTGGCGGTTTGAAAAATAAAAGTTAGTCCATACACTTAATACGTGACAAAAGCAAAAAATAAACAAGGTTTTAACGAAGGAATCTTGAGGTTGTCAGCAAAGCGCACTTTTAAACGCATCTTTCCCCTAAAAGTTCCACACGCATTCGCTTGAGATGCTTGGAATTGTGCGAACATGAACTAAACTCCTCAAAAGCCTCCTCAATTGTGAACAAGTTAGATTTTGTACTTAAAACTGGGATTTCCACAGCCTTTTTCAGAAACTTAGTAGTGAAAACTTGCGACTTAGAATCATCATTCGTCTTTTAGCAACTCCTCTCGTCTATAGGTCACATTTATCCAATGTATTCACAACTTCAAACGGTAGAATTTAGGAAATCTCATCTAATAAAGCAACAGCATTACATGGTATTTAATGAAAAACAAAAAAAAAGCACAACCTACACACATCTACACATTTCTTCGTGATCCTTTTTCCAAACAAATATCGAAACAATCTAGATATCGCTCCTAAAAGCAAAAAAACATAAGAAAAAATCTTTTTACCAGAGAAACTTGAATGTAGTTAAAACTTGAAGAAAACTAGCAAATAAACCAACATTCTCTATCATTCAGAAGACCACTTGTCGATAACTGTGTGTAGTAGAATTGAATTCTGAAATAAATTAGAAATCCAAAAATGAATCACATTTTACACAATCTAAAACTTGAAGAAGAAAAAAAAACAAGAGTCCTGAAAAGGTCGACGGAGAAAGTAATGAGACAATATTATTCAATAAAACAAGTTATATACTGGAACCAAAGGCGCGGGAGGAAGCAGAAAATTAGAACAAAAACAAAAAGTTAAATTTTACACCCGATTGTTTGCCCTGCAAAAAAGTCTGAGTTACCGCACCAGTTCAAGTCCAGTCTGGGAAGAGACGAGTTTTAAGAATTGGACACAACAACATCTTTGAAATAGTTAGCACTTGAAAAAGAAGGCGTATTAAAGCAAGCAAGTTGTTACGTTCACGTTACGCAAATAGTTTTTTTTATGTACAGATATTAAATTACAGCAAAAATAGAAACATTGAAGGCGCGAGAAAATATATTGAATTTTTGTTTATCATTGACTATGTTTGGTGTTTGATAGATATTGAAAGAAATTCTTGAACGATTTATGCGATCGCAGTTTAGTTTTATCTTTCATTCTAACCATCATCAATGGGTCATTCTCTGCCAACTCACACAGTTGTTGACGTGGATCCACTTCAATTATCGTGAAAATTTAATCAATCAAATTATTCGCTCTACAGCATTGCCTTGGCGTTCTCGATTGCGAGATTCCTACTCGAAACTAGGTGTCCGAAGGCTTGATTGTTGAGGCAATTGCAAACCTCTTTTTACATCTTAGCTTCCATCCACCCCGGGATTCGAACTGACGGCCTTTGGATTGTTAGTCCAACTGCCTACCAGCGATTCCACCGAGACAGGACCCAGGGAGACGACTCTTACACCTGGACTGAGCTAACGACCTAACCTTCTTTAGGTTAGTCCGGGGCCAACATTTACTTCCCGTCCGACGGAAGGCGTGCTCAGACAAATCTCGTCTCGAAAAATGCCTCCGGGACCGTCTGGGATCGAACCCAGGCCGACTGGGTGAGAGGCAATCACGCTTACCCCTACACCATGGTCCCGGCTAAGGGGTAATTTTGATCCAAATCTCGTGACGGAGGAGTGGTATAAGCCTTTCATTTTTTTTTGTTTTTCAACTAAAAAAAAGTTTTGCAATGATTTGCTAACTCAAAACCGTAAAGAAATAGAAATTCATTCTTAAAAAGACTTTTATGTAAAATTGCAAAATTCATGGGTAACAATTTCGAATAGAGAAAAAAATAGAAGCTTACTCAACTGTAAAATTAATTAGATTCATAACAGATTATGAGAAACTGGCTTAAGTTTCGGTAAGTAGTTCAAATTTTATTTATTATAATGTGTCTTCGCTTGAATCCGGTAGTTAGATAAATGACCGAAAATCATATCAAATATTATCATGTTATAAATAGTTTTTCCATTACTTTTGAAAGACATTTTAAGAGTCTAAAATTTTGGAGATCTGGCAACACAATTCGACATTTTTAACTTTAATTAAAATTTTAAGTTGATGTCTGCAAACGCTTCAGTTTTGTCCAGGTATGATAGATCTGGGCTCCTCGAACGCGCTACAATCGACAGAAATGTTTTTTTTTGTTAATTCCCGTCCAATAAATAAAATAGGAAATTTCAGGTGTAAATGGTATGGAATCATCTTGAGCAACCATGCGCATCCACATTTATTTGCAATTTAGCAATGTAAGGGGTGCACATGGTTGCTTAGTGATTCCATACCATTTATACCCGAAATTTTCAATGTTATTTATTGACAGGTTATTCACAAGATCCCAAATCTATCTCACTTTGACAAAACTGAAGCATTTTCTGACATCGGCTAAAAAAATGCCGAGTTGTGTTGCCAATTCTTCAAAATTTTAGACTCTTTTGGAATAACTTTCCCTTACCTTTCAATTATATATAACATGATGATATAACATCCGGATACATGAGAAAATACATTCTTATAGATGAAATTTGAACTATTTATCGATACTTCAAACAATTACTGACATCAACTTCAAAATAAGTGAGTTGTTCAATCCGGTCTAAAATTATGACCACTTAAGTTATATTTACAATTGAATTGAAGCCATTTTATGAAATTTCAAATTTCACTCCCAAGCTTGAGAAATAAGGGAATTGTATTGAATTTCCCATATTTTGGAACATGGGAGTAATGCAACCTGGCGCTTAATATTTGGCTTGCACTTTTTCATGATATTTGAGTTTTAAAATTGTTTTTTGCCTTCCTCACCTTACTGAGGAAAGGCTATAAAATCACTCGAAAAATGAACTTTTTAATTTGACCTCGTAGACCCACCTTCACGTATACATATCGACTCAGAATCATGTTCTGAGCAAATGTCTGCACAGAAAAAAATTGTGTAAATTTGGAAGGTGTAATTTTGGAAGGTTGAATATTACCTCTTTTATGATGTAATTTTACCTCAATTTAGACTGAAAAAGCGACATTACACCAGAAAAGATGTAAAATTACACATTTTTAGAGGTAAAATTACACATTTTTTCTGACATAAAAAATGTACCACTTCCCAGATGTAATATTACCATGATTTTTTTTTCTGTGTGTGTGGATGTGTGTAGGTGGGTGGACAAAAAATTGTCACTCGATTATCTCCGGACTGGATGAACGGATTTTGACCGTATTAGTCTCATTCGATCCGTCTTGGGGTCCCATAGGTCTCTATTTAAAATCAGCAAGTTTAGTAAAGTACTTCAAAAGTTATGCTAAAAAAACGATTTTGGCGTATGTCCGGAAGATTGTAAAAAGGGTGGTTATACTATACATTTTCAGAAAGGTATTAAAAACTTAACACTTAAATGTTATTAATACACTTTTTGGAGGCCGGATCTCAGATATTTCGATGGAAATGATGTCCGGGTCCCTCATGCAACCCATCGTTAGTTAGATAATTGAAAGACCTTTCAAATGAGCCTGAAACATCGAAGATCTGATAACCCTATCAAAAGTTATTAGCACTTAAGTGTGTCGGGCGAGCAAGTTGTTATGTTCACGTTACGCAAATAGTTTTTTTTATGTACAGATATTAGATTACAGCAGCAAAAAGAGAAATATTGAAGGCGCGAGAAAATATATTGAATTTTTGTTTATCATTGTCAGTGTTTGGTGTTTAATAGATTTTGAAAGAATCCTTGAATCACTTATGCGATCGCAGTTTGGTTTTATCTTTCATGTTAACCCTCATCAATGTGTCATTCTCTGCCAACTCACACAGCTGTTGAAGCTCCTCTTCAATCACGTCCGGATCACAAAACCGGAAATGGATTTTACTTGTATTTTTTTATTTGGCTCAAACTTTGTGGGGGCCTTCCCTATGACCAAAGAATTTTGAGAAGAAATAGGTACTCGGAAGAAAAAAATTGCAAATTTTTTAATCAACTTTTTTTTCACAAAAACTCAATTTCCCAAATTACGTATTTTTTTTATTTTCGAGATTTTTTGATATTGCGGGTATCAGGATTAATTATCATTCCGCTGCGATCGTATCCCGCCGTTGCGGAAATCGCAGAGGTACCTTAGTAGGCTCAATTGTTGACATGCTCGATCAACATGCTTGATTTCATATCTGAATAAGTCACGTGGCTGCAAAAAATCTGAAATAAGCAAAGCATGCTCGGGATGCCATGCTGGTTTTTGGTACCTTAGAGTGACACGTGGTCGTAAAATGTGTTGCGCTGATCAAAGTGCGCTTTATAGTCGCAGCCAACCAACAGTTAAGAACAGACCGCCGCACTTTGCGCAGTAGCCAGACTGACGCTCTCTAGAACCGTAGAATGTTAAAATATCTTGCTAAGGATAATATGTTTTAGGGGACAAAAACCCGCAACTTTTGAGCCATAGAGAAACATGGTCAAAAAATCTGCCGCCGAGTTATGAATTTTTGAAAAAATAAATGATTTTTGGTAAATTCGAAATTTCATGCAAAAACCAATTTGACGTAATTTTTTAATGTAAAATTGAATTTCCAATTTAAAAGTACTTTACAGATTTTTTGATTTTAGCGAAATATTTGCAGTTTTTCGATTTTTAAAAATAGTGACCATGAGTGAGGAAATTGAAGGATCGAAGCAACCTACGCGCGTGTTCGGACGGAAAGTTTTTTTCGCTGGCGTTTTTTTCTCTTTTCAAAGAAGTGGATTTTCCTCAAGATTTTTTTTAAAGTTTTCCGTTGGAGTAAAGTTCCGGTGTAGTTCATTTACGAGTGGAGTTCAGTTCTGGTGGATCGCTTTCAATGTGGATTGGTTCATGGTTCCTGCTGTTCCGGTGCAGTTGCTTTTACGATGGACTTCTGCTGCAGTGAAACTTTTCTGGCGGTTTTTCGGTTCCGGTGGATTAGAAGTCTTTTTCCAGCTGATGAGGAGGATTGTGGAGATAACAGCCTGTTTTCCAAGAGCAACAATCAAGGCGTTGTGGAACAACACTTTCCGGTTATATCGAGTTGGACCCAGGAGTTTGTGAGATCTATCCATTTTATCTATCATTATTTGATAGAAGTTTTTTTTCCCTTATTTTATATAATATTCTATTGATCAAATGATATATCCATATTATCCCTTTCCCACCTTCCCTTTCTCCTATCCTCATTTCCTCCCCCTCCCAGATTAGATTAGATAAAAATAGTGACCATGAGTGACCATTTGTATTTTTTTTTTATAGTTCATAAAATTTGCTATAAAATTGTCTAAGAGATATTGAAAATTGGACCTCTGGTTGATGAGATACAGGGGCTTAAACAAAAAGAAACAGGAAAATTGAAGTTTTCTAAGTCTCATTAAAAAAACCCACCATTTTCTAATGTCGATATCTCAGCAACTAATGTAAAAAATATTTTCAAAATTTTTGAATCAAGACTAACTTTTCAAAAGGGCCAAACATTCAATAGTACGCCCTTTTCAAATGTTAGCCTTGATTCAAAAATTTTGAAAATATTGTTTTCGAAAAGATCGAAAAATTTTACGAATGTTTCATCAATCTGCCGCCGAAATATGAATTTTTGAAAAAATAGTGATTTTTGACAAAAATCGATATTTTGTACAAAACAAAATTTCACCTAATTTTTTTTATGTAAAATTGAATTTGCAATCATAAAAAGTACTGCAAAGATTTTTTGATAAAGGGCTCCGTTTTCAAGATATAGCCACCGAAAGTTTGATTTTAGCGAAATATTTGCAGTTTTTAGATTTTTAAAAATAGTGACCATGAGTGACCATTTCTTAAAATATATTTTTTTTGAAAAGTTCAGAAAATTTGCTATAAAATTGTCTAAGAGACATTGAAAATCGGACCATTAGTCCGATTGTTTTGTATGAAATTTCGATTTTTGTCAAAAATCACTATTTTTTTCAAAAATTCATATTTTGGCGGCAGATTTTTTGACCATGTTTCTCTATGGCTCAAAAGTTGCGGATTTTTGTCCCCTAAAACATATAAAAAAATCTCGAAAATAAAAAAAAATATGAATTTTGGAAAAATATTGCATTTTTTTCCGTGTACCTATTTTTTCTCAATAGTCCTCAACAATACCTGCAACTTTGCCGAAGACACCAATTTATCAGAAAATTCTGTCAAAAGTTACAGCTGTTTGAATATTTACGTACCATTTTTGTATGGACAGCTGCCAAAATTGTATGGAGACTTGTATGGGTGAACCAATGACACAAAATAGCTTATGTGGTCATAGGGAAGGCCCCCACAAAGTTTGAGCCAAATAAAAAAATACAAGTAAAATCCATTTCCGGTTTTGGTAGAGAATTGCTCAGATTTCAGAATATTTACGTATCATTTTTTCTATGGACAGCTGCCAAAATTGAATAGAGATGTGAGTGAACCAATCAAATAAAATGGCTTATTTGGTCATAGGGAAGGACTTCAGAAAGTTTGAGCCAAATAAACAAAATATAAATAAAATCCATTTCCTGTAAAGAATTGCTCCGCTGCATTTTCAAATTTTGCAAATCATATTTTTCATGAAAATTTGGCTGTGATATGTAATTCTATTGAATTTTGGACGATATTCTTTTTCCAAATTAAAAAAAATAAAAACTGTTTAGAACTGTTTAAATTTTTCTTTATTTCTTGATTTATCTTAAATCCAAAGGAACTGAAAGTTTTAAAAATAAATTATCGTTTCCTTAGTCAGTATTTAAAAATAAATTCTGATGAAATCGTGTCCTACAAATCTAACAAATGCTTTTATGGCCGGTATACTACGTCTTTTCGTATTTACAAGAATTGTAAAAAAGGGTGTCACCAAGGGTGACTGTCTTCAAAATCGCTTACAGTCTAATCCTCACTTATTGCAAAATAAATAAAATAATGCACTTTTTTGGTAACGTCTCACTGTCTTTTGTGATGTGAAAATTGGCGGCTCTGATCACGTGTTTACCGCTCATCATCCGTATCCGGCTGGTTTTGGTTCATCCGGACGCTCTGAAAAATATTTATTTATTAGAAATGCAAAAACTTGAGAATTCTGTGTTCAAAACCCACCTCCCGATGCAACTTCTCAAACTCCTCCTTCTTCGTCCGCTTGAAGAACCCTGCCCGGTACAGCCCGTACGAGATCAGCACCAGCAGCAGCAGCCCGCCGATCGTCGACACGATGTACACCCAGAGGGGGGTGCTTTCGATGGCGTACTTGTACACTACCGTAAAGGGGTTGTTCTTGGCGACGCTGAAGCCAACGCCTTCCTCGTCTTCCAGTTTGCGCAGTTCGGAGAGAATTTGTAGGGCCAGGATGTCCTCGCGCTCGAGGAAACTCTCGGCTACGGTGTCCAGATTCAGCTCGAACTGGAGGTCGATCAGGATCGGGACGTTGCCGGGTTTGAAGTTGGCGATTTGGACGCTCACTTCGGCACACTCGATGAACATTGGCGAGTCGCAGCTGAAGTAGAGCGTGCGGTTGGTTGGGAGGCCGTTGAGGATGTCCGGGTTGACGGTTGGGAGACTTCGACGGGGGCGGGAGTGCTGGGTGAGTTGGTTTGTGTACTTGTTGAAGTGAAGATCGCTGAAGGTTGGGGCGGATCGACGACGACGACGGGTTTGGTAGTTGGCGCTGTCGTCTGAAGACGGGTCCGAGTGAGATTGGCCGGATAGGAGGCCAAAGTCCATGCTGGCTTTGTACAGGTTGTCTACTTCTGGAGGTTGCGTCGAGTACTCGACCGGATTTGGGATCAGGATCACGTTGTTCTGCGTCCAGGTAAAGTCCAAGTTCTTGTAGTTGTAGTACCCGTTGATGTGGATGTCGTTGAAGCTGACGATCTTCAGCACATCCGCCGAACTTGGCTTGTGATAAACCAGTGGAACCTTCAACGCGAACGTCAAATCCCGCAGACTGCTCGGTCCATTGTTCATCACCTGAATCTGGTACGTCACGTTGATCTTACCGCTCTGTCGCTGCAAGTTGACCTCCGTGACCGATGACTTGCCAACCACTTCAATCTCGCTAAACTCTTGCAACTCCACGGTCGTCTCCAGCGCGTTATCCTCCTTGTTAGTCTCCTCACTCGTACTGAACACCTCAGCGTTGATCGAGAACGATTTTCCCTCCAACCGACTCATGTCCAACACCAGAATCATCTTAGTCAACGCGTACGTCTTGAGCGCGAGTCCGTTGTTGAGATCGCACATCAGGTTCAACCCGTCGTTGAGGTTTGTGAGCTTGCAATGCGACGGTAGCTTGGCCAGGGTTATCAAAGAGGGCAGCGTCACGTTCAGCTGAGGCAAGAAGGCGTTTTCACCCGTGTTGATCACGTCGTACTGGAGCGAAGCGGTGCGGGTGCTGCCGATGATGTAAGGAGAACTGCAAAAGGAATACGTAGAATAACTCAATCACGTATCAATACTTCATGTTATCCCACAACTTACCTGAGATCAACCCAAGCCGCCTTCAAATTCAACTCCGCAATGCACGTCTCCCCAGCGCATCCAGTCTTGAAAGAAATCTTCTCCGTGACCATACTTGGCACCGCAGGATCAGTCATGACGCAATGCTCGCAGAACTCACTGTTGGTCGGAATGTTACTGATCACCTTGTAGCTAAACTCGACCATAATCGGCTTGTAAATATCAGCGAACGATGGCTTAACCCGCACGTCAAACTCCTGACAAAAATCGTCGTAGTTGATCTTGCTAGTCCCACCGATCGAACTACTTCCGTCACTCAGCTGAGCCCTCCCATTTTGGTTGTCTACCTTTAGCGTGTACCCAAAGCTTACGTCGTGCTGGATGTTCGTAGCGGACTCGTACCGCCAGCAGGCCGTCAGCTGGAAGGCCGTTTCCTCCGGAGAAAGTTCCCGCTTGGAGGAACTCACCGTGCTGAAGACCCGCACCACCGGGTAGGTCTTGTACACGTACACCGCTTCTTCGTTCGGCGATCCAATCGCGAGATCGTGGTAACCGTTCCCGTCGATGTCTGCCCCGCGGGAGAGGGCGTGGCCGAACATGGGTTGGGCTGACGGGTTCATCAGGTCATTCGCGGGTGGGACCAGACGTTGGGAGGGTTTGGTGCGGAGACCCGAGGGTGAGCCGAGGTAGATGTAAACGGCACCGTTTTCCTCGAACGGGGCGCTGATGGCGATGTCTGTAAGGAGGGATGAAAAATTGTATGTAACTTTTAGTTTTTGCATACATTTTTATATTAAATTTGATGGCCACAAATGTAACGGCACAACCCTTTTTTGTTATTGTTGTAATTTCACCAATTTCACCAAGGTTGTTAACGATAAAATTTCTCAATGAACATGATTTTGAATCGGAAAACGGAATGCATTTTCGGATTCGTTGGACAATCTTCCACTAGGAGAAGGTTAAATAAGTTTGTAATTAAAAAAAATATGTGTTTTTTAAACACAATTTAAAAAAATCTCCAAATTTATAGGCAATTTCAGTGGAACAAATTTTATGTAAAATGTTAAATTTGTGATTCGTGCTTCGAATTCAGTATAAAATGTAACATTTATCGATAATTTTATAAACAAAACTAGTTTTCACAAATTTCAGGCAAAATTACGACTTTTTGATAATTTAACCTAAAATTTATATGTATTTTGTTAATAAGCTTATAAACTTAGTTAACTAAATATAAACATTGATTTTTTTTCTTAAAAACTATATCAGCTACTTCAGTAATGGTACATTAGACGTACAAATACAGTTTGAACATCTTAAATATGATTTTAACAAGAAAAACTATGACTATCAAAGTCACCCCGGAATTAAAACGAAGAATTAACGTAACTAACTAGAACAAAAAATTTCATTTTAAAATTTCGTGTTTTTTCTAACTTTGCAGGGTTATTTTTTAGAGTGTAACAATGTTCTACAAAGTTGTAGAGCAGACAATTACAAAAATTTTGATATATAGACATAAGGGGTTTGCTTATAAACATCACAAGTTATCGCGATTTTACGAAAAAAAGTTTTGAAAAAGTTACTTTTTGCGTTTCTCTTTGTTTCGTCGTCCGTGTCTGTCGCGGGTGACCATGAACGGCCATGATCAACGATGATCAACATTTTCAAAACTTTTTTACGTAAAATCGCAATAACTCGTGATGTTTACAAGCAAACCCCTTATGTCTATATATCAACATTTTTGTAATTGTCTGCTCTACAACTTTGTACAACATTGTTACACTCTAAAAATAACCCTGCAAAGTAAGAAAAAACACGAAATTTTAAAATGAAAAATTGTGTTCTAAATGAAAAAATACCCTTTTGGGTCAATGTAGATTCTAAAAGTACATTAAATTTCCCATAAAATGACATGTTCCAAAAAATTTACAGCCGAGTAACGGAAAATGGGAGATTTTTTAAAACTTTTTTAGTGTTTTTTTCGATGAAATATACGTTTTTTCGAAATTCTGAGTACACCATCAAATCGGGCGTCTAATTTTACATAAAAGTCCCTTTGACACCAAATTTCTATCTCATCACCGTTTCAGGCTGCAAATTATTGAAAAACACCTCTTTTTTCCCATGTTCAAAAATGGAAGGGATCGTACCGCCCTTCCGTCACGAGATATCAAAAAACGAACCTCGGATTTGTGATCAGGGACAAAAGTTACCCCTTAGGACAAAGTTTCACGCAAATCGAAGAGCGGTCGGGGTAACTGCTGTGTGAGTTGGCGGAGAATTACTCATTTGGAATTTTTGTGACATTCCGTTCTATAGTACCATCATCTGGGGCAAATCGGGACTTCAGTCTGAATAGGTTTTAGAGCACTTAAAAGCTTGAAATTTGGAAATCGATGCACTATTTTTGTTAATATGTATCTGTTCTATCCGAAACCAATCAAAAAATCTAATTATTGTGCAGTTACAAGGTTAAAACAGTGGCCTCAATCCGCCCCATGTGTCCCGATTTACCCCAGATGACGGTATTGAAAATAGTTTTTTTCGCGAAAAAAATATTTCGTCAATACTTCGATGTTATGAAAACTAAATGATTGCAAAACAACTGGGCAGGTGTAAAATGCATTTTTAAACATTGTTTCATTCAATTGACAATGCCATGGCTTGTAATTTTTTTTCCTAAAAAAATTAAGGACCGTCAAAACCCTTCAGACCCCCATCTTCTCTAAAATGCCACGTCATTTGTGGATGGCGTCAACATTTTCAGATCTTTAATAAAACAATGGCCGAAACAAAATTTAAGATTGGCCCTATATTTGCAGTGTTTAAGCAACTTTCGTGATGTTCAAAATAAACCATGTTGATGTTTTAAATAAACCAGCTGAATAAGAGAATTCGTCACATGAAATCATTCTTAATATAAATTGATGGTTGCTCTCATTTCTTTCACCACGTCAATGAAAGAGTATGATGTAAATTTTAAAGGGCAAAAACAATCTTTAATGTATCCTTACTAGGAAAAACGTCATGCATACACATTATGAGTCATTTTTAAATCATGATATCTAGAGCAAAATGTGAAAGGGGCGGTACGACATTGCTCTTTAAGGCCTTTCATTACACGTGTTTTAATGGGAAGAAAAGTCGTAAAAGCAATGTCATACCACCCCTTTCAAATGTTAATCCAGATATCTAGAGATTGTTTTTAAACGGTCCAATAAACAAAATGTACAATTTTTGCTTTTTGGGTGTTTTTGAAAGCGTCTCAAGTCAGGGGCATTCAAAAACATCTTATATTTTTTTATTGAACCGTCAGAGCCGTACCTTGGGTCCACGGCGCCCTTGGCGATGCATCAATTTGGCGCCCCTCCCAAATTTACAAGCAGTTTGATAAATTGATGTAAATTTTCAATTATCATACTTAAATAAGTTGTATGCAACGTTTAGTTGTTCGCAATTAAAAATGTTATGTTGTGCAGGTAAACAGTATTATTATTTCCTCAAATTTAATTTTAAAAGCAAAGCACAAAAGTCAACAAAATAAGTTACGTTGTTTGCAGATCACCCCTTAGGGGCCACGAACAAACGATATGGGCACTTTATATATAAATTTCAGCCCTCCTAAAAACTTGAAGCTCCTTACCTCCCTTCTAAAACTTCCACGTGTTTTGTAAATTCACCAAACCAATAAAATATTAAGGGAGCGTTCTTGCATTACGTAACAAAACATTTATATTTTTAGACCCCCTCCACCCCGTGGTAATACATTTCCAATACACTTTTTTTTGTATTTTTTGTATAAATCCTCGAACCCTCCCCCTTGATATTACGCCGTTACGTAATGCATGGACGTCCCGTTACATGGATAGAGGACGGGAGAGGGGGGTGGGGGGGTTTATCCTTCGTGATAATGGAATAACACAAAAAAATATTTTGAAAACGCTTTGGAAAACTTCGTAAATCGTACTGCTACTGTGAAAGCGGTATAGGGGGAGGGGGGGGGGGAGGGTCTAACATGGGCGGGCCAATCAATTCACATGTCCTTGTACTGTCTATTTATGTCTTATAATCATATCTTAACCTACAGTTGTTCAGCCTAACAAAAACTATGATTTATTTTGAAACCAAAATTTCGTGACGTTGCAACGCAACGAAAAACCCTGTTTTCCAAAATAGAGCGTTGCAACGTCACGAAATGTAAGTAGTAATGATTGCTTTCGATTTGTTGGCCAATTTTACACTAAAAATGGAAGAAGAATTCTGAATTTGCCGATTAACAGAGCAGAGTTAGTGGCGAAACATGAATTGGGTCAGGATTGAGAAAAAGTCACGCGTTGCAACGTCACGCTACACATTCCCCTATCAAAAATAGAATATTCGCTTAAAATAATGTTTCAACATTGTTTCATATAGGAAATTTAATGTACTTTTCGAATCTGTAATAACATATGTACCTTTTCTATGTATTTTTTGAGTTACAGCCAAAATACTGAAAAAAGAAAAGTCAAAGCGTTGCAACGTCACGGCGGAATGTGTCATATGATTATCAATGCAGAAAAAGGCATTTTAGAGTGTTTTGAGTTGTTTAGATTCTATTTCTGTTGAAATTTTCCAGTTTTATGAAAATATATATTTTTTGCCCCCTGATTTTTTAAAATTTTGAAGGGGGTTGGGGAGGGGCGACATTAACTTTGAAAAGGCCTAAAGATCATTCAAAATCCAGCGCATTTCATGATGAAACTTATTTTAATGATAACAATAAGAGCATTATTTTTGGTGATAAAAATTAAGATAAGAAATTTTTATTCATTTTGAGTGATTACGATCTTACAATACGATGCTGGAGAATATTTTTCATAATTTATTTTTTTAATTATGTTTTGCATTGATTTTAATTTTCATCGGATTTTTTTATAATTTTTAATTCGTTAATTTAAATTTTATATTCTGAAAAAAATTGCGCAAAACTTATCAAACGTTTTCAAACCTTGAAAAAATATTTTGTTTTGTTTTTATCTGAAAAAAAAAAGTTTGAATAGCTTTTCATTATCAAAGCATTTTAGACGATTTAAAAAGTAAACAACACCGGTTAAGCTAAAATTGAAAAAGTGATGTTCAGAACAGCTTGTGTACCCTGAAAAACATTTTTTTTTTGAAAAAATAATGTTGGTCTTATTGGAAAAAAATTACTGCAGTTTTTCTATTTCAAAACTTTAGTATTTTGAAAAAGCGTAGGAAAATTTCATTGCACGAAGATGATTATAAAAGGGTATATCGAGTTGAAAATATTTCAAATGCCTTTTTTAACTCGAGAATGTGAAAATTTCAAAAGAAAGGTATATGTTTTAATGTTAAAATAATTCCTATTTTAAAGAAGCTTGAAATATGACCAACTTTTTTCACAATTTGGCTTTCTATGTATTTTTTGAGTTACAGCCAAAATACTGAAAAAAGAAAAGTCAAAGCGTTGCAACGTCACGGCGGAATGTGTCATATGATTATCAATGCAGAAAAAGGCATTTTAGAGTGTTTTGAGTTGTTTAGATTCTATTTCTGTTGAAATTTTCCAGTTTTATGAAAATATATATTTTTTGCCCCCTGATTTTTTAAACCAATTTTGAAGGGGGGTTGGGGGAGGGGCGACATTAACTTTGAAAAGGCCTAAAGATCATTCAAAATCCAGCGCATTTCATGATGAAACTTATTTTAATGATAACAATAAGAGCATTATTTTTGGTGATAAAAATTAAGATAAGAAATTTTTATTCATTTTGAGTGATTACGATCTTACAATACGATGCTGGAGAATATTTTTCATAATTTATTTTTTTAATTATGTTTTGCATTGATTTTAATTTTCATCGGATTTTTTATAATTTTAATTCGTTAATTTAAATTTTATATTCTTAAAAAAATTGCGCAAAACTTATCAAACGTTTTCAAACCTTGAAAAAATATTTTGTTTTGTTTTTATCTGAAAAAAGTTTGAATAGCTTTTCATTATCAAAGCATTTTAGACGATTTAAAAGTAAACAACACCGGTTAAGCTAAAATTGAAAAAGTGATGTTCAGAACAGCTTGTGTACCTGAAAAACATTTTTTTTGAAAAAATAATGTTGGTCTTATTGGAAAAAAATTACTGCAGTTTTTCTATTTCAAAACTTTAGTATTTTGAAAAAGCGTAGGAAAATTTCATTGCACGAAGATGATTATAAAAGGGTATATCGAGTTGAAAATATTTCAAATGCCTTTTTTAACTCGAGAATGTGAAAATTTCAAAAGAAAGGTATATGTTTTAATGTTAAAATAATTCCTATTTTAAAGAAGCTTGAAATATGACCAACTTTTTTCACAATTTGGCTGATTGTGATTCACAGCCAAATTAACGTGAAAATAACATATAGTTAGACAATTTTTTAGTCTGGAAGGTATGACTTAAATTTCATTATACAATGGTCCAAACTTTAACGTGTATTTATTTTGAGAAGCTCTTCTAGAAATCCTCGAGCTTTCTGCCACTTGAGCGTCCCTTCTTTGTTCGGTAGAAATATTCATACAATTGATTTTGGCGCCCCTAATTCATTTGTTTTATATTTTAAACCAAATTATCTAGTTATTTGTAATTCTTCTCTATAAATTTGCGTCCTTTCCGTTTCAAATACTTAATAAGGATGTTATAGCTGACATGAAAATGTTGTACAATCATCAATTTCGGCGCCCCCCAAGGGCTAGCGCCCTTGGCGGTCGCCAACTGCGCCAACCCCTAGGTACGGCGCTGATTGAACCTTAAAAAAAACTGCAGATTTGTCGTTGATTTTTAAAATAAGCTATTTATGATATTATTACAAAACTATCGATAAATTGTGGAAGAAAAAAAAATCTCCACTTTCTAGCAGAAAGGTTTCATGCTGATTCATTTTGGTATTGTAACTAATTAAATTAAGGTTACAGAAGTGATGGCTGTTTTCATTAAATTGGTGACGCATTTTTATGATTTTAATTGTAATGACGGTGAAAAAATACAGAAATCAAAAAAGTTACCTGAATATCCATCCATGTTGACGTCTCCAATCTTGGCCATACTGATCCCGAACCGTCCCCCGTGTTCGTACTTGGTCGTCAAAATCTGCTGCAACTGGAAGCTCAACTTTCCCTCGTTCATGTACACATAAACCACTCCGTTCTCGTAGTCCGAGTTCCAGCTGTGCATCGGCGCCGAAATGGCCAAATCCGGCAGCCCGTCCCCGTTAAAGTCCTCCGTCAGCAGAGCATAGCCAAAGTACTCGCCCTGCTGCTGACCCGGGAAGGTGTACAGAATCTTAATCTGGGTCTCGTGGAACGAGTCCGCGTTGATGATGTCAAAGATGTACACCTCGCCCGTTTGCAGCTGCATCTGCGGTGCACTGGCCACGTACAGCAGCTTGGTGTTGTCCTGGAAGAAGCCCGAGCTGACGGCGTACCCAAAGTACGAGTCATCGTCCAGCTTGCTAAAGTACGGATTGGGCACATCGGTGACGTAGCTGATGATCTGCCGCTTGGGACGACCATCCGACGACGACGTCCCCGACTGCCAGGCCCAGTTTCGTTCGCCATCGCGCCGGCTGAGGCCGCCCATGTCTTCGTTGATCTGGCGCCGGTACCGGATGACCGTGCCGCGCCAATTGAACACACCTGGCGCCCCGATCAGAATCTCCTCGCCGTCGTCGGTCACGTGCACGGCCAGGCCCTGCTCGCCGTACATGTAGTTGTAGTACTGCACGTTGTGCTTCGGGTCGCGGTACAGCTGTTTGTCTGGGGGAAAATAAAATCATTTTGTTAGAATTTGGAACAGCTGCGTTCAATTACTCGACTAACCTTTAACTCTCAGCGGATAGATCGGCTTCACCGACTTGGGTTCCCCATTTTCAGTGCCATCCGTTACGTAGCAAATCCCGTGCAGCAGATAGTAGTCCACTAGTTCCGTGACGATCTTCGGTGCACAAACTACGAAACGATCCCCATCGGCCCCATGTCCGTCCATGGAGGCGCCCAGCATTTGAAAGTCCTTCTTTTCACTGCTGTACGCAAATGGTTCGTTCTCGTTGTTGGTGTTGCCCATCCGGTCCACGTAGTACGGCGCGCATTCGCCACTGTCATAGTGACACTTGTACAGGGCACCGGTTTCGTTAAGCTTGCGCTGCGAGGCCAGGTCGGATTGGGCTCGGGGTGCGCCAACGAGCACGCTGGCAGGGGAGGAGGGGGAAACGGGAATAAATATTGGTTAGTTTTTGTTTCAAAAGCTTACATATGAATATTGAACAAATAGTTTGCACAAAAAAGTTATGGCGATAGGATGTAATTTTTTTTAACGAAAATTCAAGGGCATGCTAATCCCTTGAAAATATTAGCTCGATTGTACGAAACTGAGCAGTTTTCTCAGAAAGGAGCATTTGAATAAAATTTTTTTTGTATTTTATATTTAAGCTGAACTTAGTAAGATTTTTTTTCAAAACCAAAGTGACCACAAATCATTTGGTCCATTAAAATCTTCATGCATTTTTGAATGCCTCAAAAATTAAAAAAAAATGTATTTCAAATGGTTTATTTTCTGATCAATTAAACGATGCAACGTTACAGGTGCCCATATGTTTTATGAACGAAAAATTCAGGAATCATAGTAACATTCCGATAAGCTATCCATTTTTTAATTACACTCTTCAAAGTTTTTTGTGTGTGCAAATTAACCATTTTTGATAAAAATCATTTTTGGATATATTTAAGATTACCTTCAGCAGGGGTAGAATTGGGTCTGGGGCGAGATTGGAAGATTGAATCACGACATTTTAAGACATTGCTACTGTAGTGGTGTTTAGTAAATCAATAAAAAATTAACATACAAGAGAATTCTACAAATAAACTTTAATTTATTGGGAAATGGCTGCATGTAAACAAGAAAAAATATGTGTTATTTACTGATTTTCCATGAATTGTAGGATTTTATAATCTATGTATATGTTTATCAAATCTTACATTTTTGAAAAATTAATGATAGCAAAACAGTTAAATTAGTGTAAAATGCATTTTAAAACACTTTTTCCATGGAAATGTTGAAAGTATGGCTTGTTATTTCAATATTTATATTTTTTTAACCCCTCCACCCCCTCGGACCCGGCCAGAGCCGAGGGACAACAACTTAGAAAAATATTTGCATCGGTCTAATGCTTTTTGAAGTGAGTGAGTGAGTGCTGTGGAGAAACCATGGGCGTCAGAGGGTAAAAAAATTAGGGGATAAAAACATTTTTCTTCAAAAATCTTTTTTTCATTCAAAATATTATTTTTTATGGATCGAAAACTGTTTTGAATCATTATTTTTTTTTTAGATATTTTTCAAAGATTCAGTCACCCTCCATCCCCTTCTCTTTTTTTTGAAAATCGAGCCAAAAATTCAGGTATCAAAACAATTATTTTTGCAAAAAACTTCAAAATTTAATGGAAGTAGAAATCTGATAAACAATTTTAAATGCATTTTCCTGCGTTGATAATAGAAATTTTTAAAACTAATGATACTGGAACTGGACCGGTGTAAAAAAATTAAATCCATTTTTCATTCAAATGTTGAATCCATAGGTTGTAATTTCAATTTTAATATTTCTTTATTTTTTTGTCTTCCTCTTTTCCTCGACTTTGGTCCAAGTTTTACATTGCACAGTGGTCCAGATCGCAAAATTAAGTGGAAAATAGATTTTCCGAAAAATGGTAAAGTTTTGAAGCTTTGGTGTCTTCTAGGGCGTCCAATTTTCCCGGGTTTTAAATTTCCCGGGAAACGGGAAAAATATTTTTGAAATCCCGGGAATTCCCGGGATCCCGGGAAATTTTTGTATCAGTAATAAAATCTATGTTTTCATTATATTTGTTATGTTTTCAAGCTTAAAATCATAGAATTAGCTTAATAATATTAATTGGCGATAATCTACACTTCAATCTAAACAAGGACGAAAGTTTTTAAATAGCCTAAAAGAAATTAAAAATTGATAAAAATCTATTTTGTTCTTTGTGGTGTTTTGGAATTTAAATCAACTACAATTTTCAATTCCAATATTTTATTTTTTTTCATTTACGATTCAAATTATATAAATCTTTATGAAAATATTTCTTTTATAATTTCTTATATGACATGAGTAAAACAGCTTTAAAAAAATCTGTTATATGTCTAAAAAACCAAAAACGACATCAAATAAAATGATACCAAAAATGAGAAATTTTAGATAAGTTTTGAATTCATTATTTTATAAAACATATTTTACAAATTAACTTCAAGTTACTACCGGCAACCGGAAAAATCGGGACTAAAGTCTGAAAAGGTACAGGAGATTTTAGAGCAATACATTTGGAGGTCGGTGTACTAACTGTTTTGTTCTGTTCCTGTTTTAACCGAAGTCATCCAAAATATTATGCACTTTTTTTTGCTTAAACAGCATTTGTCCTTATTTGCCCCAGATGCCGTTGTTTGATATTTTTTGCCAGTGTTTGATTAAAAATAATTTCACATGAGATTTTTTTTTTCAAATATAAAATCGTAAATATATCCATTCTATTAAAAAAAAACATTAAAAAGAAAAAAATAAAACGCTAGGCATTTTGCGGACCTGTTAACTAAAATTATAATAATTTTCCCTAATAAGCCAAATAAATGCTGATATTTGCCGAATACAAATTTTAATGCATTTTATCGATTACTTAGTGTTCAACTGTTCTTCTATTTCCCCAACCAAATCTGAATATCCAGACCATAATATGATTATTTTTTTCAATTTCGGGAATTCCCGGGACAAATTATGGAAAATCCCGGGATTCGGGAATTCCCGGTTTTGGAAAAATCCCGGGATTTTTGTCCCGGGAATTCCCGGGATGGACGCACTAGTGTCTTCAGAAGAGTTGTTGCATATGGAAAGGGGCAACTTTTGGTTTGGTTGGAAATTAGGGTGATTCACTATTAGGGTGATTTTGAAAATCTAACTGTTCAGGAATATTTTTGGATTTTTTTTGTCTTCTAGAAAGTTGTTGGGCTTGCCAATCCAAGCAACTTTGTCGAAGACACCGAAATTTTATCTCGTAATCTACGCCTTCTACGACCAAATTTATAGAAAGTATCTGTGCAAACCTTCCAAAATCAGTTTTTTGAACGTGGCAAGGGAGTACCCGACGCGATTGGTAGTGAGCAATGTATTCCTTATGGAGCGAACTGTAAAACTACCACTCGAATCGGGTATTCCATTCAGGGTTAAGTTTTAGAGAAAAATGATATTGGAGGCACTTTTAGAGCTCTAAAAAACAAACATTTTGATTATTTGAAAGGTCAATTTGGACTTAAGGGTCAAAAGTTACAGCTATTTTAATGTAAAAAAGATGCAAATTTAAAACTTAAGAGCGAGTCCACGAGCAAAGCATACCCATCTCGCATCGACCTCACCAATCTGCCTGAATTTTTCAGGGGTTGTTTGTACATATAAAACTAGCATCTGGCCAAAATATGAGCACTCTAGGTCAACGGGAAGTGGGGCAAATCGGGACACAAAGTTTAAAGGTTCAAAAACGTCAAAAAATCTTAAAAAGGCTATAACTTAGGCAAATTTCAATTTATTTTCAAAATTCAAAATGCATCTGAAAGGGCTTGAAAAATGCAAAAAATGCAGGGTAGAGCATCCCAATTGGTTAAATCTAAAGGGAGTTATTGGAATTTTAGTGAAAAAATAGCATAATTTTCAAACTCAAATAAAAAAGTGTTCCATCCAGATATCAACTCGGTTTGACCTGCAGCTTGTAGAGGACATTTGGGACTACCATCTGAGACTGAGAACGCTTTGGGTAAGGCAGTTTAACATATTAAATAGACACTTTTACTTTTAGTGAATTTTTTGGTTGTAAATTATTGCTCGGGGGACCCCTTAGATCCCATTTTCTGGTGATGATTTTATCATATTCGTGTTTCTGAGACAATTTTACAATAGAAACATGCTTAAAAATGTTTATTTTGATCCATTTTAACCCTTTACAAAATAAAAGTAAAAAAAAATCTTCGATTCACATTAATTGAAAATCAAGCTCGTTTCCAAGGATACTAGATGACACCAGAAAAAAGCAGGTTCTTAATTTTGTTTAACTTTTATTTTTTAAAGAGTTAAAATGGATCAAAATAAACATTTTTATGCATGTTTCTATTGTGAAATTGTCTCAGGAACACGAATATGATAAAATTATCACCAGAAAATGGGATCTAAGGGGTCCCCCGAGCAATAATTTACAACCAAAAAAATCACTAAAAGTAAAAGTGTCTATTTAATATGTTAAACTGCCTTACCCAAAGCGTTCTCAGTCTCAGATGGTAGTCCCAGATGTCCCCTACAAGCTGCAGGTTGAACCGAGTTGATATCTGGATGGAACACTTTTTTATTTGAGTTTGAAAATTGTGCTATTTTTTCACTAAAATGCCAATAACTCCCTTTAGATTTAACCAATTGGGATGCTCTACCCTGCATTTTGTTGCATTTTTCAAGCCCTTTCAGATGCATTTTGAATTTTGAAAATAAATTGAATTTTGCTTAAGTTATAGCCTTTTTAAGATTTTTGACATTTTTGAACCTTCAAACTTTGTGTCCCGATTTGCCCCACTTCCCGTTGACCTAGAGTGCTCATATTTTGGCCAGATGCTAGTTTTATATGTACAAACAACCCCTGAAAAATTCAGGCAGATTGGTGAGGTCCAAACGACGTCCCATACAAAGGGGTATGCCCTGTTCGTGGACTCGCTCTTAAATATCTCGAAAAGGCGCAAGCTAAATATTAAGCATCAAGTTGCATTTGAAAGAGGAGATCTAGCACTATAAATTTGGACGTAGAAGGTGAGATTACGAGATAAAATTTCGGTGTCTTCGACAAAGTTGCTTGGATTGGCAAGCCCAACAACTTTTTACAAGACAAAGAAATTCCCAAAAATATTCCTGAAAAGTTAGATTTTAAAATCACCCTAATAGTGAACCACTCTAATTTCCAACCAAACCAAAAGTTGCCCCTTTCCATTTGCAACAACTCTTCAGAAGACACCAAAGCTCCAAAACTTTACCATTTTTCGGAAAATCCCTTTTTCACTTAATTTTGCGATCTGGACCACTGTGCATTGGCTTCAATTTTTTTTTTGCAACGGCCTTAAAAACAACAGTTCGGAAAAACATTTGTTTCTAAGTTAATAGCTAAAAAATATCTTCAAAATTATAGGCATTTTAAGCAGAACAATTTTTTATTTTTGAAATTTTATGAATGCTACAATGATTGTTTTGATAACAAAAAAAAAACATATTTTTATGAAAACAAAAAAAAAACAATTTCAATGAAGTTTGATCAAACCAGAAACTTTTTATTGGCTTAAAAAAAACTCAAATTTATATGCATTTTATTACATGTCAATAAAGTAAGTTTATTAAAAAAGAATCATAAACTTTTGAAATGAAAAATTAAAAAAAAACTTTTCTAATGGTCAAAGTGTAACATAATTGATGCAATTTACACAACTTTCGACTGAAATTTTTAAGAAAAATTGTGACTAGCAATGTCAACCCCCGGTTTTCGGAATAATAATATCCAACGTAACTATTTTTTAAAACATAATATTAGACAAATAAATTAGAATCCTTTAAATTTCAGCCTTGGTTACGATACATAAAAAACACATTCTTTAGTTTTTGCAACAAATAAAAAACGGCATTTTGATTAAAGATTGCTTGTTAAATAAATCTTAAATTATGTTGAAGGAACGAAATCAATAAATTTTATTTATTTCTTTTCTTCAACTCATTGCTTTGTTTTATTAAACATGAAATCTTGTATGAAAATATCAACAACAATTTTAGATAGTCTTATTATAATTAGAGTCTTGTAGAGGATGAAAACTTTAATAAAAATAACTATGTTGAGATCAGGGATGGAATAATCGCAAAAAAATAAATTTCGCTAGCGAACTTTCTTCACCCGCGAAAGAGAGAGGAGACAAATAAATCAGCTGATGATTTTTTGTGAATTTCCTTGTCAGCACCACTTTAATATTTATTTCACTATGTTTACACACGTCGCCCATCTACAAAATGTGGCAAGTCATTTTTCTACGTGTGACGTTGAACTTGCAGGTGTAGTAGTGAATGAGATTTTCCGCCGAATAATCAAGATGATGATTTTTTTAGATTTCTTTTACCGATCTTTCGTGCACGAGAGAGGAGAGTCATGCTCCCTTCGGATTTTTTCTCTTGATGAACGTCCAATGACTTTCTTTTGATGATGATTATTCCATCGCTGGTTGGGATTGAAAATACTTCAATTGATCATTGATTGGTACAACATTTGTATATTCTTTTTTAAATAGGGGAGAGTGGGGAGACTTGATCCCCTTTTTTTGTATCGCACATAACTCTGTCAATTTATCACAAAACTATAAACTTTTTCCATGAATTGAAAGCTTAAACATTCATCTATGTTTGGCTTATAAGGGTATTTCATCAGATGAAATCTTCGAATCATGCCAAGCGTTTTAAAAAAATATTTTAAACCGGCATTTTAAAAATGTTAGGGGTAACTTGATCCCCTTTTCAACATTTTGAAGAAAACTTAAGCAAAATGTTTCTTATTCATCCAAACTTTTAATTTTCTGTAATTTACAGCAATTTCACATAAAACATGCACGTTTGTGTTCAAAATATAACAAGTTTAGCATGTAAAATATTTGAAAACTTAAAATATTATTTTTTAGACCAAAATTGGGCATGTTTACAAAAGCTGGAAATTTTTGTTTACAAAACTTTTGAAAAAAGTTTCAAACTGCAGTAAGTTATGTACAACTATACTAAAGGAAACTATGTATGAAAACCCAGCCCAGTTAATTAATCTTGAGGCTGATTCCAGTGACTGTAAAAATGCAGGGATCAAGTCTCCCTAAACGCACTTTTTTAAACAATTGATTGTTAAAATAGTATGACGATAAATTTAACATCAAATGCGTAAGGGTTTTGGAGTTGATAAGTTTATCAAACAATTCATGTATAAAAAATATTTTTTTGAATAATTTTTGAGTGTTTTCTATACATACTAAAAACAAAGAAAAAAGATCTCTTGGAAGTTTTTGGCAGCTCGTTTTAGAAAAATGTGTGTAACTCAATCTTAACATTTTTTAATTTTTTTCTTTGTTTTCTACAATGAGTTTTAGTTAATTTCGCACAACTTTCTAGAACAAAGCTAATTGTTTTACCCACATGCTGACGAGATACAGGCTTGGGATCAAGTGTCCCCGGGGATCAAGTCTCCTCACTCTCCCCTACTAAGCCGAGCCAAATAGTTGAGCCTTCTTTTTTTAATTTTAGTTAATTTTCAATTTGTAGATGATCTGATTCTTTTCCATGAATTCAAATTTATACTCTACGTAATAGTTTCTATGTTTTGTGATTGTATATAAGTCAAGACATATTTTTATTAATAATTTATCGTGATTTTTTGCAGTTCAGTCATCAACATTCAGATGACTTTATTGGTTTACCGGTTGGAGTTCCCTGGGGGCACAAAAGGGTCCCGAAAGGCTATAACGTCACTTCGCACTTATTGATTTTGCGTTAATCCTGCTAACTAACTATCATTGAATAAACTTAACAAAACCAGATTGTTTGAGTTTTCATTAAAATTCTCCAAAATCACTTAAGAAAATTAAAATACAACATAAAAACAATTCTCCCAAAAATTCACAGTTCATTCACACTCATATCTGGTCAGTTCTCGGCCAGCTGACCAGCCAGCAATCACGAACTTCTTCCCTCTTATCTATTCTGTCCAAGACAAAGCCCGCGGTAAGTAGGAAGTGCAGAAAATAAACTGCATGATATATTGCGCATTTTGCACTTTACTAGAGTCTTGCGCAATTATTTTCATCACAGTATTTTTTCATCACAGTGATTTTTCTTCACAGTGATGACGAAGATATCCGTTGCTATGGCAGGCTGTTTATTTTTTTATTTTTGGAAGTTCAGAAAGCTCGTCCAGCCAAGAGAAAGTGTTTCGGACCGTCTAAGTAATTAAAGGGTCAACGAATTGTTCCGACTGTGGAATCGTGGTCTTCGGTGCCGGGATGCAGCGGTGTTGCGCCGGCATCTTGGCCTACGGTGGATCTTTGCAGTCAAAAAACGGCTGATGGCAGTTGTTGCTGCTTCGGGCAGGATTCCGCTGCCGGATGTCGATCGGGCATAGCTGGATTTCCGCGCGGCTAGGCGTCTTCCCTCAGTGACGGTATCGGCCAACCCAGCACCTGGCTGATCCGGTTGAACCGAGAGGGGAACTTCCTTAACGATGATGGCGCGTTCCGCGCCAGAGTCGAAGATGGTCCTTGACGTTCGATGCAGGCAATGACCACTGCGCACTCACAGGCCTGGACCGACCAAAAACCGTGGGTTGCAGAGGTCCTGCGGATTAATTACTTCCGCCGGGACACTTTCTCTTCCATAATGCAGAGCGTGACCAGTACGAAAACGGTCACGGTCACACTCTACTAACCACACGGACGCCTGAATGGCAAAAGACTCCGATCTTTGGAATCGGCGATAAAATTCCACATCTCTCTCCTAATCTATCCAGAGGGAAACTCCACCATTTTCAATCTTACCCATTTTTGATGCAGTCTCGAAGCAGCGCTGTCGAGCCTGTCTTAATTGCAGCGGTACGCAAATCCCTTCGCTGCTAGTGTAGGGTGTAATGTTGTATGATGAGGAATTAAGTTAAAAAGTAAAGGTTCATTCAAGAACTGTGACCAACGGTTACAAGATGGCCGATATAATTATGCCCTCGAGCTCATTAGAAAAAATAATCCGTAAAAAAACCAAAAGTGTCAACTACAAGAATCGATCCAAGAACCTTTAACAGACCATCTTAATGACTTAACTACCTCGGCCATCACAGCTCGATGACTAGATTGTGGTCAGAAGTCGATGTATTGCACTTGTTTTGTTTTGATGGTGTGATGAAAATTCAGTTTTCCAACTGTGATGAAAATTATCCCGCAGCACTCTAAAGCGGTGCAAAGTGCGCAAAGTTGACAGTTCTCAGTCCTGCAAAGCAGTGTGATGAAAAAAACTAGGCCTAGCACGATTGACACAAAACTCTAGAAATTGCTGCAAGGCGCAATAGATATCAACCCTCCAGCAATGCATTCGATGCAACTCTTGGGCGTGCACTTTTTCCCCAAGATAACAACCACACATTACGCACATCCTGAACTGGCTAAAAAAACAACCTCAACTCAACTGTTTGCCCAGAACTTGCTCACCACTTAGCGTGGCCTATGGATGAATCAAGTTGTTGATTGGTGGTACTCACCCTCCAGGCCTTAGGTTGAGCGCGAACCCAAAATATGACGAACGCACCTTTTCCCGGAACGTTTGCAGGGTGGGTTCTTTGAACACATGATTTGGCTGGGGCGACAGATTAAAGCCGCCGGCTAGCTGGACGACGACTAACAGCACTAATATCACAGACAAGGTGGCAGTTGACGGCTTCATTGGCGATGGCGATGACGGCAGGTGGTGTTTGCTTTGGATTTCACTTTTTAACACTCTGGATTGTGCGGCTACTGATGATGGCTTGAATGACTTCATTTTGAAACGGCACTTTTCTGTTTGGTTGCGTCGTAGCTAAGAACTTACATTGCTGACGAAACCTTAAAGGGTTAGGATCTGGAAGAGTTGAGGAAGTGGAGAAAAGACACGTTTAGTTTCACATCAATCACCGACTAACTGTCTCAAAGTTGTGGAAGAAGTTGTGTGGATCAGTCTTTCAGTAGAACATCGGAACAAAGCTGAACGACGCTACGAGATGAATCACTCACTACCCTAACTCTATACTCTGTGGCTGTGGCTGTGAGATATCGCTCGTAAGAGTAACTCTAGGAGATTAATTGTCTCTTTTCAGGTGAAATACCTACATAATCTGTCAGTTGAGTTGTGGTTTGGACGTTTGGACAGGTGGTTATATGGATTCCGGCATTGTTTGCTAGCAGTGATAATTATTATATTTTACTTTTTTTGTGCAATCTTGATAACTGGGATTTTTAACGAAAATTCTTTGGATTGGATTATTTTGATTGTTCCCCTAAAATATATCTTTCATTATTAACTTTACTTTTTCATGCTTATTTTCAATCTTTTTTTTTAAAGATTTATCAATTTATTGTTGAAGTGTATCCAGAATATGACTATCATTTATTGAAATCTTTAAGAGAAATTTCCATATCTTCAAATCTTCAAATCTTCAAATCGTCAAATCTTCAAATCTTCAAATCTTCAAATCTTCAAATCTTCAAATCTTTAAATCTTCAAATCTTCAAATCTTCAAATCATCAAATCTTCAAATCTTCAAATCTTCAAATCTTCAAATCTTCAAATCTTCAAATCTTCAAATCTTCAAATCTTCAAATCTTCAAATCTTCAAATCTTTAAATCTTCAAATCTTCAAATCTTTAAATCTTTAAATCTACAAATCTTCAAATCTTCAAATCTTCAAATCTTCAAATCTTCAAATCTTCAAATCTTCAAATCTACAAATCTTCAAATCTTCAAATCTTCAAATCTTCAAATCTTCAAATCTTCAAATCTTCAAATCTTCAAATCTTCAAATCTTCAAATCTTCAAATCTTCAAATCTTCAAATCTTCAAGTCTTCAAATCTTCAAATCTTCAAATCTTCAAATCTTCAAATCTTCAAATCTTCAAATCTTCAAATCTTCAAATCTTCAAATCTTCAAATCTTCAAATCTTCAAATCTTCAAATCTTCAAATCTTCAAATCTTCAAATCTTCAAATCTTCAAATCTTCAAATCTTCAAATCTTCAAATCTTCAAATCTTCAAATCTTCAAATCTTCAAATCTTCAAATCTGCAAATCTTCAAATCTTCAAATCTTCAAATCTTCAAATCTTCAAATCTTCAAATCTTCAAATCTTCAAATCTTCAAATCTTCAAATCTTCAAATCTTCAAATCTTCAAATCTTCAAATCTTCAAATCTTCAAATCTTCATTTTAATTATCGAGCAATTCTCTACGAAATCGGTCTTTATTTAATTTTATTTTTTGTATTTTTTAATCCAGCTGAAACTTTTTTGGTTCCTTCGGTATGCCCAAAGAAGCCATTTTGCATCATTAGTTTGTCCTTATAATTTTCCATACAAATTTGGCAGCCGTCCATACAAAAATGATGTATGAAAATTCAAAAATCTGTATCCAATGAAAATTTTTTTTGATCGATTTGGTGTCTTCGGCAAAGTTGTAGGTATGGATAAGGACTACACTGAAAAATGTGATACACGGTAAAAAAATTGGTGATTTTTTATTTAACTTTTTGTCACTAAAACTTGATTTGCATAAAACATTATTTTTATTTTTTTATGTGTTTGGGGACATCAAATGCCAACTTTTCAGTAATTTCCAGGTTGTGCAAAAAATCTTTGACAGAGTTATGAATTTTTGAATCAATACTGATTTTTTCAAAAAATCGAAATATTGGTCGTAAAAAAAATTTAACTTCATTTTTCGATGTAAAATCAAATTTGCAATCAAAAAGTACTCTAGTGAAATTTTGATAAAGTGCACCGTTTTCAAATTAAAGCCATTTTTAGGTAACTTTTTTGAAAATAGTCGCAGTTTTTCATGTTTTTAAATTTGTGCACGTGTTTTCCCACTTTTGAAAAAAATATTTTTGAAAAGCTGACAAAATTCTCTATATTTTGCTTTATTGAACTTTGTTGATACGACCCAATGTTGCTGAGGTATTGCCATCTAAAGGTTTAAAAACAGGAAAATTGTTGTTTTCTAAGTCTCACCCAAACAAACCACGATTTTCTAACATCGATATCTCAGCAGCTAATGGTACGGTTTACAATGTTAAAATATGAAACATTCGTGAAATTCCGATCTCTTCGAAAACAATATTTTCAAAAATTTTAATCAAGACTAACATTTTAAAAGGGCCTAACATTTAATATTATTTCCCTAAATGTTAGTGTTGATTTAAAAAACAATTAAGGGTGCACAGCAACGAAGGAAGTTGTTGTCTTCTTATACCAAAATTGTCAAACTTACGGACCCAATCCTGCAACTACGGGATTGTAAAATTAATGAAACTTTGTTGTAAATTACTTGGTGGACAGTACTTTAGGGGATGAATAAAAAAATATTTCGATAGTACCCGTAGTTTTGAAGATACTAAAATATCTGTAACAAAAATCTGGGTGCAAAAGCTCTAGTTGATGGGCACCGTTAAAAAAAATTAAAAAAAATTGTTCTATTGCAAATCAAGTTTTAGTTACAAAAAGTTAAATTAAAAATTATGAAATTTTTTAAACCATGTATCATTTTTTTTAGTGTAGTCATTATCCATACCTACAACTTTGTTGAAGACACCAAATCGATCAAAAAAAATCTTCAAAAGATACAGATTTTTGAATTTTGACACATTATTTTTGTATGGACAGCTGCCATATTTGTATGGAAAATTTTATGGACAAACTAATGGTGCAAAATTACTTATTTGGGCATACCGAAGGAACTGAAAAAGTTTCATCCGGATTTAAAAGTACATAAATAATCGAAGACCGAAATCTGAGAGAATTGCTCAATTTTCTTTGAAAATTTCCCATTTTTGTATACTCAAACCTTTAAATTTTGAAATAGTATAGGAAAACAATGGAACATGTTTGTTGATTTCATAATTTTCGTATTTTTGTATGATTTCAAGTCTTAATAATACCGATTTTTGGGGAACGGTCTTCTGGACATAAAATAGAACATAGTTTGACATCAAATTGATTAAATTTAAATTGCTGACTCATAAAATTTTAACAAAAATACAAGTTTACACAACTTTTGGTTTTTTTTATTAGGGCTGCGAATTCGAGTTGTTTTTGAAGCGACTTCGACTCGGACTGCTATTGGTACCAGGCGGCACCTCCCGGATTCTGAAAATTTAGAGATTCGGACCGTAATTCCAACAACAACTCCTTACTCCGGGTTCTGAAGATTTAACGACTCCAGTTACTTAGAGTTTGCTGACTCTAATTACGAATTCGACTTCTGTTCTCTAAAAAGACTCGACGCTACCCGACTCTGACTCTGACTCCAACTCCACAGCTCTGCTTTTTACATCCTTAAACTAAACAACTTCCATTACTCTGTCAATCGCCAAACCTGTCCCATGGCCATACGCTTGACCCACAAAACTGTCAACGCCACTCGCGTAACGAATGATCGATTGCGCAACCATATCACAAACAATCCATTATCTTTGTCCGTCTCGAGGATCAGATCTTGAGACGTTGTCGTCACCGTCACACACTCCTGTAATTGCAGATATTTCCTGCTTTCTTCTTAGTATCATGGTCACCATTCACAGCAGCTGAAGATCAGACACGAATGAATCACAAACTCGTAACCACTGCCGTTCCTGAATTTAGCCATTTTTTTTGACGGGTTGAACGATTTTTTGCAAGGTAAGGTATTCACGATGAGTCACACGAGCTGTCTGCAGATCTTGCGATCAATTTCGGCTTTGCAGGGATTTCGGTTACGCAAATCTACATTCACAACGTGCTTGCAATTCAATTTGACACAAATCACTCTGATGGCTCAATAACCGATCGTATTTGCACAAAAATAAATGTTTTCAAGCCACACCTAAAAACATAACCAAAACTCAATTGACACCTTTGCCAAACTGCAGTACTAACAGATCGCTTATCACACCACAACTTCTTCTTCTTCTTAATCACTCTGCACTGCTACTGATAAGAGGCGGCACCTTACCCAGATAAACACGACTTCACACCAAAAGGCTGTCCCAATATCTCCCGAACTGCTTGGGAAAGATAAGCTAACGGACTCAACTCTTTCGTTAGTTTCGAAAAAACGTCCACGCGCGCCGGCGGTTAAGGCTCAACTGGTTCTGGTGGTTGTCTGCTGAAGCGATACAATGCGACGCGATTGTGAATGACCGCAACGCGAATGAATTTTGAGAGACGAGAGAGAAAATGAGTGCGAGATATGATAAAACTATGAATGAAGCATTTGAGCTGTGTTTAGTCATAGCACGTGCTTGATTTAGGAGGAGAGTCGTGTTTTGGGTTGGAAAGTTGTTTGTTTTGATGCTAAACAATACAGATTAACACCTTTAGGTTACGTTTTGTAATAGTACATATCGACCGTTTAAGTGTTAAAAGAGACACGCTCTAAATGTGATGATCAGCTTCACAGACAGAATTCTTATCCTTTATAATAGTAGTGTTATTTACATATTAGTATTCTGAAAACTGCGAGAATCGATATTTAAATTAATTTTGATAAATTGGCTCAATTCTGAGGACAGATTAAGATTTAGTGGGCAAGTTTAGGATTACGTTAGGGTGGTCTCATACACTTTTCCCTTGAAAATTGTAATTGCATTTTTTCAACCTTTAAATGGCTGTAACTTTTGACCCTTAGGTAAACATTTTTTTTAAACCGAAAATGTTTCTTATTTAGAAATCTCAAAGTGCCCCTAAAATCACTGCTCAATGATTTTTTTTTTAAATTTTGGTGTCTTCGCATGAATCGAAAAATATTCCTTCAAAGTATGAATTTTAAAAAACACTCTGATTAAAAATAAAAATTACTATGATGACACACCCTGAAAATGGCTGACAGTGCGACAACTGGCCAAAGGAATATCAGTTCGCGTTTGACACACGTGCATGCCCGAGTACCGTAGACAATTGTTTTTATAACTTGGGACTCCGGCAACCAAATTCAACAAAACTTCAGGACAATGCACAGAATGGCTAACCAAACAAAACGTGTTTGTTTACATTGCGTGCTTTAGTTTTGTTTATTCAAGATCGAACATTAAAACACGTTTCATTCGGAACGTCAAGAACGTCAAACGGTATACTGACGTTATACAGTGAGCCAAGAAAAAATAAGCCCCTGCTCCAAAAGCGAAAAACCGTTTTTGGGTTATTTCAAGCTTCTGTGTAAATTTTGAGCGAAATTGTTTCACGGCGTGTTTTCTAGAACAAACTTTTCAGGAAAAAATAGTCATCGCTACTTTTAAATGTGTCTTATAGGAAATTTTCTCAGCTTTCCAATGCTTCGAAATGTTGAAGGGGGAATGTTTCAAGGGGGAAATTTCTGAGATATCTCTATTTTAAGTTTTTTGGTTTTAAATTCCTTAATTATTTATTGGAAACTTTATACTAACAGTTAAGAATACTTTACTTATCGAAAGAAGTGTTTCATGTGTTACTTACTCATCAAAATGTGCAATTTAAAACATGAAACAACTTTGTAGAAGGTTTCAAACCGCTTAACATTTTGAAAGTTATGTTTTAACTGAGTTTTTAAATATATGGGAGTTATTCAAAAATTAAAATCATAAAACCGCGTTGAATTTTTGTTTTACAGGAATTATTAGTTTTTACATATTTTTTGTGTACATTTGATATTTCCTTAAGCAAACATTAACAAGGAACAAAAATACAAATATGATTTAAAATCGAAAATGTACTACATATTACTGTTGCAAGCTTCAAAAGTCATATTTTCATGAGTATAAAATAAAGATAAAATTTTATTAAATGTTTTCTGTTGAAAATGCACTTATTAGTAGCAATTAAACTCGAGTCTTCCAAATCAGAATGCTGAAAACACCGCTATATTTTTTTTGTTTGAGCAAAAATTAAATATTATTTTAACAAAAAAATCAAACTATTCCAAACTATTTGAACAAAAATCAAGAATTTTTTTTAAGATTAGGTTGAAGATGAGAGTTTTATAAACTTCTATGATGTTGGTAATTCCTTGATCATTTAATGCAAAAAAACTAAAACAATCATTTCATACTAATAAAAATTATTTCTCCTTAAGCTTGCAACAGTAGTTTACAGTTTAATTTCGAGTATTAAACATGTTTTGTATCCAAGCGTTAATGTTTGATTAAGGAAATATGATATTTATTCATAGAAACTTGTAATACCCTATCAATCTCAAATCTGTAAAAATTTTGGTTGTAGCAGCTAATTCCAAGCTGAATCAGTGCAGACCGGTGTAATTTGTACACAAAAATTATGTAATAATCTATTTGTTCTTGTAAAAATAATATTTTAATGCGGTTTTATGATTTTAATTTCTGAATAAATCCAACATATTAAAAAATTCGGTTAAAACTTCATTTGTTTAGCGGTTTGCAACCTTCTACAAAGTTGTTTCTTGTCTTATTTTGCACATTTTGATAAGCAAATGACACTTTAGACACATCATTTGATAAGTTCTCTGAACTGTTAGTTAGGGTGGTCCAAATCCGGACTTTTTTGGGGCTACCCCCTGAAATCAAAGATTGACCCATCACTAGGCTAAATTCCAAATTTGAGCTCATTCTGACCACGGGAACCCCTCCCTCCAATCGCTTAAAGTTTGTATGGGAAAAATCGTCTAAATGTATGGAGAAAAGCAACTGTATTACTTTTTTACCTGTGGAAGGCGCCATAATTATCCGATTCTTACCATTTCTCAAATGTAGAACCTTCATTAAATTTAGAACAACTTTCCCGGAGACACCATATTTTTAGGATTTTTTCCCGTGAAGTTATTAGCGCCCAAAACTGACCATTTTTGCGCGGCCAGCTGTAAGGGGCTACCTAACAACGATGTTTATTTCCAATTCGTACACGCACGTGCTCTCTCTCAGGTTCAAATTCTCTCACGAGCTTGCTCGCCTGCCTGCCTGCCTGTTTACCAACAAGCGCGCGCTGTTTCTCTGCTTGGACTTTTGTCGTCGTCGTCGTTTTCGTTTGCTATCCGCTGCGCTGCGTTTCTGGTATGTTTATTATAATTTTCAACTAAAATAGCAGGATTGTTTTGAGATATATTTAGCATTAAGATTCTTAAATTATGACAAAAATAAAAAAAAAACTGCTCTGAAAAAAATAGTTTAAAGAAAAGACAGCTTAGGATCGATTTAAAAATTACAGCAAATGTCATGAGAACAGGGTTTGTTTGTTTTTCCAAGCATTACACGCAGTTTTTCGTATATGCTAAAGAAACATGATAATGATTCAATTATTTAAAAAAAAATCTTCAGGTAATATAAATGTTGTTCCTTTAGGTAGTTTGCTTTAACAAAAATATACTTAGTACAAATCAAGGCAATTTTACAATTATTACTGCAAATTTTCATTTACACTCTTTTAAAAAAAAATATTCTTTCTGGAAATTTCTTTCTGTGTTCCTAGACCACCTGCAACAAATATTGCAACTGTTTATCATTTTTTGTCAGTTTACCTGTAAATTTTTCGATTCAGGAAACATCTCTTTCTGCACAATCGTTAACTACTTTCAGATCTTGCAGTTGCGGCCTTCCTTTAAGATACTCATTTGGATTCAGTTTAAAAAAAAAAATCTAAAGAAAATACCTTCCTTTTTCATCTAAAAAAAAAACATGGTACTTCTTGTAACAAAAGCAGATAAATTAAAATCCAAAACGTTTGCAATTAGGTTTGGATCAGAACAGATGACGATTCATGGATGAACTAATATAATATGATATATTTTGTTGATCACATATAACATTAAATTTTATATCTCAGACAAACCTGGTATTTTAGTTCAACATTATAATAAACATGTCAAGAACGCAGCGCAGCGGATAGCAAACGAAAACGACGACGACGACAAAAGTCCAAGCAGAGAAACAGCGCGCGCTTGTTGGTAAACAGGCAGGCAGGCAGGCTCGTGAGAGAGTTTGAACCTGAGCGAGAGCACGTGCGTGTACGAATTGGAAATAAACATCGTTGTTAGGCGTCATCCATAAAGTATGTCACGCTCTAGGGGGAGGGGGTCTGAGAAAGTGTGACATTGCGTGTTATAAGTATAGGGAAAGCGTGACAAAGGGGGGGAGGGGGGGGTAAATTTTGGCTGATTTTAGCGTGACGTATTTTATGGATGAAGCCTTAGGTAGCCCCTTACAGCTGGCCGCGCAAAAAAGGTCAGTTTTGGGCGCTAATAACTTCGCGGGAAAAAATCCTAAAAATATGGTGTCTTCGGGAAAGTTGTTCTAAATTTAATGAAGGTTCTACATTTGAGAAATGGTAAGAATCGGATAATTATGGCGCCTTCCACAGGTAAAAAAGTAAAACAGTTGCTTTTCTCCATATATTTAGACGATTTTTCCCATACAAACTTTAAGCGATTGGAGGGAGGGGTTCCCGTGGTCAGAATGAGCTCAAATTTGGAATTTAGCCTAGTGATGGGTCAATCTTTGATTTCAGGGGGTAGCCCCAAAAAAGTTCGGATTTGGACCACCCTACTGTTAGTGTAAAGTTTCCCATAAATAATAAAGAATTTTAAAGCAAAAAACTTAAAATAAAGGTATCTCAGAAATTTTGCGATGAAACATTTCGCTCTAAGAAGCATTGAAAAGCTGAGAACATTTCCTATAAGACACTTTTGAAAGTAGCGATGACTATTTTTTCTCCTTAAGGTTGCCCAGAAAACACGGTTTAGAATGAACCCATTGATACCCAAGCCTCAAGTTGGTGAAAAAATCATTCTTCATACAAAAACGACTTTCTTAAATCGCCTATAACTTTTAACAGCTTCGGTATGTTCTAAAAAAAATCCAGTAGGAATCTCTCTTGGTATTTTTTGGATGCAAGTTGCACACCCTGCTGACAAACCCGCAAGAGAGTAAGGTTTTTTTTTTAAATATTTTTTTTCGATTTTTCCCATTCAAACTTCATCTTCGAGTATCACTGGGTAAATGTTGAACGATTTGTCTCATATTTGGCCCAGAGTTAAAAATGGTATGTATGTTAAACAATGAGGTCAAATAATTGTCCGTACCCCCAATAAAACTACGAAATCTGATCGATTTGAGTGAATTCTTTGAGTAAATATTATTGCTGTGTCAAATACAAGTAATTTAAGCTAGTTTGTGATGGTTTTTAACTTCTGATAACTTGTTCGTGTATGCTTGTATAACAAATTGGTTAAAATCATTAGTTTTTGAATACTCTTTTCTAGAAAATTGTTGTTTTATTTTGTTTATATCTTTTTTATTAAAATTTGTCGACAAAAAAACTATTTCTTAACCGTAAAATAATCAGGATTGTCCCCTCCCAGAACCAGTTTGACCCCCGAGGGCAAATTTTCTGATAGTCAGATAGAGGATAAAAAAACCTTACCTTTTGCCATTTGAAGCATCCAAATTCATCCAATACAGCCCGATTACGAGTCCCTAGTCAGAGATTCATTTTTACTTTTCGTGCTGTGATTTTCTGTTCTGTTCAAATATTTGACTCACTGTAAATTTGATACTATTTTTGTTTTCATTTCATTATGTTTGAGGTTTTCACTCATGCAAACTATTCGATAATAAATGCATAACTCTTCAAAACATATCACAAATCATCCAACGTCAGCGGGAATCCCCCTCAAAATAAGCCTTCATCATAATAACATGCAGCGTCGTGCTTGCAAAAGCACCCCTAGAAAGACAACCACATGCAACACTTCAGCATTCCAAACATTGACGCCACACAGGTGAGGCTTTTTTCGAGGCAATCCCCATAAATTTGCCGACCGGCCGGCAGCATGCATTCATGAGTAAGCGTCCAGTTCCGCGAACCGCGTGCAGGTTTCTCGTTTATTTACACACTCTCTCATTCTCACGCTCTCGTGCTCTCCACGTTCACGTTGAAAGAGAGATCAAAAGTTTATCTCAGGTGAGTCATCTGGCGCGCGGGTTCCACGAAAGCGCGTAAATTTTTAACCAAAGCAAAAGTTTGGACTGTTGAACACGTTATGATTGTGACATTTCTCTGGTCATGTTAAGGGGTCAGATTTGGTTGACAGCATGTTAATGAACCTGAACGAAATTGTTGGTTGTGGAATCTTTTACAAAATAAGAGCTCAGATCAGAACCTTTTCAATGCAAATTTGGGTGACAAACATTCGGGTAAGTTTGGAGATGGTTTCTTAAAATCATCTGGAAAATTAAGAAGTTTTTAGTTAATTTGGCAGGATTATCAACTCCTAAGCAGAACCATATTTTTTTAAAATTAAAGTACAGTCCAGATTATCCGAAGTTCGATTATTATTTTTGGTTTTTTTTTTTATTTTCTTACTTTAAACATCAAATTCAAGTTCTGCGACCCCGATTTTGACAAAATTGAATGGTTGATCACCTGTAAAATCAAAACATGCTTTTTTTCAATATTTAATCATCGCCATTTTGGCCGCCATTTTGGATTTTAAAATTCTAAATCACTTAATAGTAGTTTAAGGGTCATACTGAAGCTCAACATTCAAAACTAAGACAACGAAAAATTTTTTTTTTCGTGATTCGATTATCCGAAGTTTTGATTATCCAAAGTGAAATTTTGCCAAGGCCTTCGGAAAATCGAGTCTTGAATGTAATAAGCTTGACCTAGCCTGTTTTTATTAAACCATTTCATACAAATGGTTTACTCATGCGATGCAATGGCCCAAACTGTAAAAAAATGAACGGCTACAAAAGTGACAGCACATAAAGTAAAAAAAACAAAAATAAAGATTTTGTTTTGTCAATATTTAGGCTTCATCCATAAACTACGTCACGCTAAAATCAGCCAAAATTTACTCCCCCCCCCTCCCCCCTTTGTCACGCATTTCCTATACTTATAACATGCAATGTCACACTTGCTCAGACCCCCCCTCCCCCCCTAGAGCGTGACATACTTTATGGATGACGCCTTAGAGTCATTCTTGACTTATGCTCTAAATTTTCATTAATTTGGGAACAAATGTGTTTTTAGATTAAAAAAAAACTAGGTATAATAAAGAAATTTTATTGGTATTACAAATGCTTACTTCCAATAAAATCAAAAGATTCATGTGACAAAAACTTTAAAAAATATTTGCAACGGCTTAGCCTTCAAAAAAATCCTATTTTTTCATATAATTGCAGATACTCTGGCCCACAGTGTACCGCAGCATAAAAGCTGGGAAAGAAGTCGACATAAAAGCTCTGTGAATGACGCAAAAGCTTTCTAAGAGCGATTAGGTCGGCGAAAAGCTGTGCGAGTATATGAAAAGCTTGAAGTTTTTTTGAAGTACTAGAAGATTGTATGGTTACACTTACATTTTAATGATCTGCATTTATTTTTTTTTTTGATAATATTTGAGTTTAAAAAAATATTTTAAGACTAGACGATGTTAACGATGCCTTCTAATTTGACGTAAACTTTTCATATTTATTTGTTATACCCAAAGATGCTTATTTTCATCATGCATTTTAACATACACATCTTCATAAAATTTGGTGATTTATGAATGGTACCGTAAACCGGGGTGACATTATAATAGGATTTCAATTTATTTTTGGAATATTTTCCAACTGGTAAGGTTTGTCTCAAGATTATTTTTTTAAACATGTACTGAGGTAGGCCACACAAGGTCCATGCACTATATTTCGAAAAATGTTTTTTCAATAGTGTTTAATAAAAAACAATTGCGTTCAAAATTATTCTTTTAAATTCCGGTATGAAGTTTTTCTTGTTTTAATATGATTTAAAAAAGTTCAAATTTTATTTTATCGTTCACTTAGGTTGCTGCTAAAACTTACAAGGAAAAAATCAATGTTTTTTTTATTAAATAAGTTTATATGCTTTAAATCAGAAAACATATAAATTTTAGGGTGAAATTGCTAAAAAGTCTGAATTTTGCCTAAAATTTATGAAAATTAGTTAATTCATTACTCATTTTCATTCATTACATTTTAAACTGAATTTGAAGCACGTATCAAAAGTTTTCACATTTTGTATGAAATTTATTTAACTTGAAATGCCTAAAAAAAATTAAGATTTTTTCTTATTGTGTTTGAAAAACGCATAAAATTTATTATTTACAAACTATTTTTTCTTCTCCTTGTGAATTTTTTTTCCAAAGAATCCGAAAGTGCATTCCGTTTTCCGATTCGTACTCATTTTCATTGAAAAATAATGACACTTTGAGAATATTAAAACAAATGCTAATTCCTCAATATTTTCTTAAATATAGTTCACAAACTTTTTAAAATAACAATATTTTATGAAAAAAAAAATCTTGAAGTACTTTGAACACTTCTCTACTATGGTCAATATGATTCCATATTTGTTTTGTATTTTTCATTTTACGGAAAAATCTTAAATCTATCAAAGAAACCCCGGTTTACTGTATGTAAATACAATTCTGAAATTTCTGTTCAATTTAACATCTAAGAAAATGTTATCGATCGATTGGCTAGTTTGAATGTCGTCTCACAAAAAATAGTAGCACATATAAGAATTCACGAAGGCACTGTTTCCGATGAGAAACAAGGCAAATGTTATGTTTTTTTTATGAAAAACCCTTTTTTTCACGTACATGATGGCTTAAATTTTTATTATTGCAATCAACACCAATAGTTTTATTAAACGTACTTTTGGTGAACTTACCGTTTGTTTATTTCAGAGGACTTTTGATAGAAAAAAACATATCGCGTTGTATTTTACTTTAGAGAAGGCATGAGTAAACTTTTACAGGTGAATCAATGTGGTTTTGTTGATAAAATATCGTATTGGGGCTTAATTTTTAAATTTTATGATGTTTTTCCAAAAACTTTTTGATTTTGTAACACAATTGTGTAATATAGTGCAATGCCAATTGATCTACACATCGTCGCCGTCGTGTTAACTTGTCGTACGTGCATTTTGGGCCAAATTGAGTTAAGAACGCCATTTTGTGCAGCTCAAAATGCCTCATCTTTTGACTTACACAGATCCCCAAAATTCGATTTCATTCCTGAGATATTCAATGAAAACCAAAAAAGCTCCGAAAATTTTTGTCACTCTACACATAAAAGAAGTTTCAATCCTGTCGTGCTATCTTGTCACTCCTTGAAAATTGATGTAAGTGAGACAAAGGACAAAGGGATTTCAGGTCAGGATGCGTTTGTCGCACGTACAAGTTAGACTACCGTAAACATTTTTAATTATGACTTGGGACTCCAGCAACCAACTTCAACCAAACTTCGGGACAATGCACAAAATGGTCAGCCAAACAAAACGTGTTTTTTATTGTTTACATTGCGTGCTTTCGTTTTTGTTTATTCAAGGTCAAACATTAAAACGCGTTTTTCGCGGAACGTCGAAATGGCGGGTGCGACATGATAGCACGACGACGTCGACATGCAGGCTTAAACAAGAACCATAATTTTAAATTCTCCCATAGGAATGCCCTTCTTATGTTAGTTTCAACCAAATTTTAGTACTTTGATGTTGAATTCGCTGGGGTTGATGAATTTTGGATTTTTAAAGATAAACTGTGGCAATTTTTACAAAATTTTATACTATGAGATTTCAAACATTATCCATTTTTTGCCGTTAAAACTGACCAATCAAATCAGATCTTAGCTAATAACCCCTGACCAAGACTAATCTTACCAATCAAGTGATTAAAATCGCATTCAATTAACCACCCGTGGGCAGTAAACACCACAAATTTGATCCCAATTACCCACCACAAACCTCAGTCCGCGAATCAGTGTGTTTGTGTGTGGTTCGTTTTTCAGTTCTTTCTCTCCATGCAGCTGCCAATCAGTCATCAGGTCGGTGATGTTTTATGTTGACTGTTTCTGTTTTTTTTTTTGTTGTGGCAGTCGATTGAGCCTCTCCGATGGCACACATTTCGTGGCACAGCTATTTTTACGAGTTCGCCCGTCATCCATCGCTCAGCTGGTCAGTTCGAGCCAAAGATGCATCGCGATGCACCCAATTGCACTGTGGCTCTCTACGTGGATAGTTGGGTTGGGTTGGGTGTTGGGTGTTGTTGTCGTTACTTAACATCTGCCCCTCATTTTCTATGCTGCAGTTCAATCACGATGCTGCTGTTAGCTCAGTTCAGCTGACTTTGTGGTCGGTCAACGCAGCGCAACGCTGGATCTTTATCGAGTGCACTACCTTAACCAGCGTAACATACACGTGGAGCACGTGAGGTTTTAGAAGAAAGTATTAGTCAGATTTTGGGTTTGATTAAAATCTAAGTAATCATTTACAAAGTATGTTTTTGAACAAGTTTAATATATCAAGGTCTACGAATCAACATCATTACATCAAATCAATGGTTATGTAAAAGAACTGACCCATTTTAACGTCCCGGAAAATCAACAATTTCTAGTCTGTTCAAACCCCGGCATAAACTCAACGCGTCGTTCGTCGGCAGTCGCCGAAACCAGACACTAAAGTCGTGTACGCTTAATCCGCAATTAGCGATGGTGTAAGGCAACGATTTATTAAGCCCAGCACCGACAGAGTGCTGAGTAAAAAAGGTCCAGTGCATGCCTGAACGGTTGGACAAGTGAGGAAATTGAATAATTGTTTGGGGTTTCTTTTTTAGATGAAAAAGTGAAATATTTGTGTGTTTTTTTTTATTGTTTTCAATACTGCATTGAATAACTATTATAAGAAATTTTTGGTCAATTGCACTTTTATTTTCATCATTTTCTTTCAACTTGCGTCAATATAAATATTTGCTTGATAATAACCTGAAATTATTTATTTTGAAATATGGCCATTGCATTTTTTTTCATAATTTTGTCTTTCCGGAAAATCAGCGAGCAAAACAAAAATACTAATAAACAATAAACAATAAACAATAAACAATAAACAATAAACAATAAACAATAAACAATAAACAATAAACAATAAACAATAAACAATAAACAATAAACAATAAACAATAAACAATAAACAATAAACAATAAACAATAAACAATAAACAATAAACAATAAACAATAAACAATAAACAATAAACAATAAACAATAAACAATAAACAATAAACAATAAACAATAAACAATAAACAATAAACAATAAACAATAAACAATAAACAATAAACAATAAACAATAAACAATAAACAATAAACAATAAACAATAAACAATAAACAATAAACAATAAACAATAAACAATAAACAATAAACAATAAACAATAAACAATAAACAATAAACAATAAACAATAAACAATAAACAATAAACAATAAACAATAAACAATAAACAATAAACAATAAACAATAAACAATAAACAATAAACAATAAACAATAAACAATAAACAATAAACAATAAACAATAAACAATAAACAATAAACAATAAACAATAAACAATAAACAATAAACAATAAACAATAAACAATAAACAATAAACAATAAACAATAAACAATAAACAATAAACAATAAACAATAAACAATAAACAATAAACAATAAACAATAAACAATAAACAATAAACAATAAACAATAAACAATAAACAATAAACAATAAACAATAAACAATAAACAATAAACAATAAACAATAAACAATAAACAATAAACAATAAACAATAAACAATAAACAATAAACAATAAACAATAAACAATAAACAATAAACAATAAACAATAAACAATAAACAATAAACAATAAACAATAAACAATAAACAATAAACAATAAACAATAAACAATAAACAATAAACAATAAACAATAAACAATAAACAATAAACAATAAACAATAAACAATAAACAATAAACAATAAACAATAAACAATAAACAATAAACAATAAACAATAAACAATAAACAATAAACAATAAACAATAAACAATAAACAATAAACAATAAACAATAAACAATAAACAATAAACAATAAACAATAAACAATAAACAATAAACAATAAACAATAAACAATAAACAATAAACAATAAACAATAAACAATAAACAATAAACAATAAACAATAAACAATAAACAATAAACAATAAACAATAAACAATAAACAATAAACAATAAACAATAAACAATAAACAATAAACAATAAACAATAAACAATAAACAATAAACAATAAACAATAAACAATAAACAATAAACAATAAACAATAAACAATAAACAATAAACAATAAACAATAAACAATAAACAATAAACAATAAACAATAAACAATAAACAATAAACAATAAACAATAAACAATAAACAATAAACAATAAACAATAAACAATAAACAATAAACAATAAACAATAAACAATAAACAATAAACAATAAACAATAAACAATAAACAATAAACAATAAACAATAAACAATAAACAATAAACAATAAACAATAAACAATAAACAATAAACAATAAACAATAAACAATAAACAATAATAAACAATATGGGTTTGGGTTTGGGTTTGGGTTTGGGTTTGGGTTTGGGTTTGGGTTTGGGTTTGGGTTTGGGTTTGGGTTTGGGTTTGGGTTTGGGTTTGGGTTTGGGTTTGGGTTTGGGTTTGGGTTTGGGTTTGGGTTTGGGTTTGGGTTTGGGTTTGGGTTTGGGTTTGGGTTTGGGTTTGGGTTTGGGTTTGGGTTTGGGTTTGGGTTTGGGTTTGGGTTTGGGTTTGGGTTTGGGTTTGGGTTTGGGTTTGGGTTTGGGTTTGGGTTTGGGTTTGGGTTTGGGTTTGGGTTTGGGTTTGGGTTTGGGTTTGGGTTTGGGTTTGGGTTTGGGTTTGGGTTTGGGTTTGGGTTTGGGTTTGGGTTTGGGTTTGGGTTTGGGTTTGGGTTTGGGTTTGGGTTTGGGTTTGGGTTTGGGTTTGGGTTTGGGTTTGGGTTTGGGTTTGGGTTTGGGTTTGGGTTTGGGTTTGGGTTTGGGTTTGGGTTTGGGTTTGGGTTTGGGTTTGGGTTTGGGTTTGGGTTTGGGTTTGGGTTTGGGTTTGGGTTTGGGTTTGGGTTTGGGTTTGGGTTTGGGTTTGGGTTTTTGTTTTTGTTTTTGTTTTTGTTTTTGTTTTTGTTTTTGTTTTTGTTTTTGTTTTTGTTTTTGTTTTTGTTTTTGTTTTTGTTTTTTCTTTTGCTTTTGTTTTTGTTTTTGTTTTTTTTCGAGATCTATGCAATTGATCGAGCTTTACTCTTCTTTTTATTCAAAACGATTTTGATGAATGTTGCCACGTGTTGCTACCTCAAATGTTCCAACACCTTCAATCCGCGTTACCACAACCTAGTAAACTCACCATACTACCGTACCGGTGCCACCTCCTGCTGTTGCAGCTACATAAGTGCCGCTTCACTATTCGGCATATTTTGACGAAACGAATCGCAATTTTCCGCCAAGACGGTCGAACTAATCGAGGCACGGATTTTTCGCATCTCTTTCGGGGCCCTCTAATGAGCCGCGTAAACAATGGAGCAATTTTTGCCCCTACACATGATGAGTTAGTTTAGTAACACGTGTGCCAAATTTTTTGAATTTGAACTCCCTTTCAAGGGGGAATGCGAAACCTTGGAAGTGATTTGGTAAGACATTTTTTTTTAAGAAATCGAGTGTTTATTTCGAGAGCTAAACCTTAAACAAATGTCGGTACTTCTCCACCACGGTGTTTTCCGTCCACAAATCCATTTCGGCAATCAGTTCCGGGCTCAACTCCTTCTTCCACCCGTCAATCATGCCCTCCCGGATGAACTTCTCGTCCGGGAAGACATCTTCGTAGTTCACCGCCAGATTGTTGGTCATCGACTCGAACGACAGATGTCGGCACAGCTCGTTGATCGCGACGTCCGAGTAGTTTTTGCCGAAGAACTCGCAGGTTCGGATTACCGATGACTTTAGGTCTCGCTTCATGTCCTCGTAGCACAGGTTCAGCAGGTTGTCGTAGCTCGCAAGTTCGTTGTACTCGATTACGTGCTGGTGGAAGGGGGAGTAGAACTGAAGATCCTTCATGAACATCCGGATGAAGGCTTCCTTGGTGCCGTTGAAGTTCGCCCGGACAGAGTGATGATAGTATGAGACGGCAACGGACTTGGGGTTACGCCGGATGTAAACGATCTTCGGCTTCACTGTCCAGATGTTCGGAGGTAGCAGCGCCACCGGAAGGTGGGTTTTGATGAAACGTGGACTCGGTGCATCGCTGGTGAACGCAAATGAACTCTCTTCCTCGCCGATGTCGAAGATTGTACTCACTCTGTAATTAAAATTGATTTATCAGTCTTTAAACGACGAATCTACCAGCAACTTACTCCAGAAACGGAGACCGATCTCGGATGACCGTGGTTCGTGCCTTTTCAAAGTCCAGATCGTTGCAGATCAGCCAAACCATCTCCTGAACCCAGGTGGTTCCACTTTTCGGATAGGACGCAATCCACACATCATCCGACTTGACCTGGAAGTTCAGCAGTTCACTCTCGTACCTCCGGAACATCGTCGAGGTGCAGCAAGGCAGCGGTTCCCAGTTTGGGATGGCGATCGGGACCTTCGAGTAGTCCGTTGGTTTGACCAAAATGTAGTCATCCTGGCCGGTTTGACGGTTCGTCGCGAGCCACTCGGGATCGGTTATGCTGGTGTATTCGAAAGCCATTATTGCTCGTTGAACGTCGACGCGAAACTGATCGCGTGGAATGGCAAACAGCCGGGTCGGGACTTCATTGGGACGACCTGTCTTATCTCAAGGCAAACCACAGCTGTTGTTGTGGTTGAGGCAAGAAAACAGTTTAGCAGATAAATTGCTGGGTTACGGTTTGAACGAGACTGCTGTAGATTTTGAGTTCAGAATGGTGTCAAAGGTCGTTGACTTGTTGGCTCTTTATTCTTTTTATCAAAAACAGTGGTTTTCAAGTAAAGGAGAAATACCAGCTTGAAAAACTAGAAAAAGCTCGAACACAAAATCGCCCTGAACCACAAATCAATCAATACAACAGTATCGCATAAGATTTTCCGGTCGGCGAGTACGCACGTGAGTGCAAGTGTGCTTTCGGGGGGCTTGCCGTGATTACTAAACGAGCAAGTTGTCTTCCTTTCGCTGTGTAACCAGTATCAATAAACGGGCAAGTCCATATAGCTGCTTTCCTACAGGCTCTACCGAGCCTGTTAGTTAGCGCATTTTCTGTACTTGGTATTGTGAAAATTAGTTGACACTAGTATTTAATTTTTTTTTTAATTTTTATGCCAGGCTTTCCTTTTTTTTTAATGTCTATTCTGTGCTAACAAAATATTTTTTTCAACAATTATACTAAACCTAAATAAATTTGCACACCAGTGTTTGTTAGTAGTACAACGCTTAGCTTGTTCAGCAAGATCCGCCGCACCGCACCACGCTGTTGGGCGTTGTTATGGACGGCTAAATGTGGTTAAATTGACGGTCTAGCACCGCTTGACAAGCAAACGATCGTCGCTCGCATGTGCGAAAAATCGTTAATTGGGCACTGAAATGCGTTATGAATTTTGCCACTTTTTTGCCTGAGCTGACACACACGTCGATATTCGTCGTAAATTGTTTCGTTGTAGTTTTACGACTTATGTTTGAGCCTCAACGTAAGGACACTTTCCTTGCTTTTTTGGCGAACCTCTGAGACAAAGTGACCATCAACGACGTGGGAAATGGAGTCAGTCCTCTGAAAGTGGGCATTTGCATGTGAATCAAGTCTCCTCAGCGAGAGCCCGAGACAGATGGTTGTAAAGTTCGTGATGGACCTTTAATCGTGAACTGGTTTCGGATTGGGTGTCAACAGAGTATGTAGTAAAGGCGATTACGTGAGAAAAAGGAGAGTTTTAGTCGCGTAACGGAGCTGCTGCTGCCGGCATTACCTGCCGGAAAATATTAGCCAGGTATCAACCTGGTGGAATAAAAACAGAAGTTTGCAAAGGGAAGTAAGTCATGCAGATGTGTTTTGCAATCTTTAGTAGTTGCTATACTTGGACCTTATTTTTTGTTTAGTATTACAACGGAGAGATCAGCTAAGGCCATGTTAGTGATTAGGTAATTATTGTTCTGTTTCAAACCGTTTAATTTACTACTAGTCTGATAGAAAAAAAGACAAGTTTTTGGCTTTTTAGAAGAACACGAAACCGAGCTCCACTTTTCGATAACTCTTGACGGAGGAGCGGTACGACCCCTTCCATTTTTGAACATTCGAAAAAAGACATGTTTTTTAATTATCTGCAGCCTGAAATGGTGATGGTTTCGAAATTTAGTGTCAAAAGGACTTTAATGTAAAATTGGACGTCCGATTTCATGGCGTACTCAGAATTTCTGTAATTTTTTGCTTCTCAGCTGGTGTAATGGTGGATTAAGAAACTTTTTTTTATATAAAATTGCGATAACTCGTGATGGTTACAAGCAAACCCCTTATGTGTATACGTTAAAATTACATTGTTACAATCTAAATAATAATTAGAAATTTATAAGACTTCTCAAGCATTATTTTTAAGGTGAGTTAAAATTTTACTTGAAGGTTTTATTGGTCCTTCAAAATGTCATGCCTAATTTTAAATACACGGACATATTATACCAATCGATCCCATTTATCTTTTCTGTTTTGCCAAATTCAATAAGGCTGGCACAAATTTTATTTAAAGTTTTTGTCCCCCTCCTCCCCTACCTTCAAAGGACCACAGATGAAAAGTAGGAACCAATTAGCAACATTTCGCAGCATACTGATCAATTACAGGCGCCGGTCACGATCAAAGGTAAGATCACGGGGAAGTGGAGTTTTAAGGGATTATTAAGATTTATGAGGTCAAGATCAAGGTTGTAAATCGATAAAATTGTCGTCGATTCGAAAAAAAAACTCAAATTTTCATAATTTTCAACATGGGTATCAAACGAAGATAAAATTTGCATGCATTATTCAAGTGTTTTTTTGTAAAATACAATTTTTTTCTTAAATTATCGTATTTCTTGAAAAAAAAAATGATTACTATTTAATAAAAAGAGCAAAATTTCACATGTAATTTCTCCTGGTTAGTTTATTTTGTAAAATAATCAAATTATCAAGATGGGCATCAAATGCAGCGAAACTTGCATGTATTTTCACTTAATAATATTTTTTTTTGTAAAACACTCATATTTTAATAAAGTATCATATTTTTAAATCCGTAGTTATCATTTTTTGAAAAAATACTGTATTTCTGAAAATTTTAGTATTTTCAAAAAAAAAAAACTTATAAAGTGCAAAATTTACACCAAACATCACTTCGTTTGATTAACGAATTTGGTACGAATTGTTGCTTTGTTATTTTTATTTTTTTGTAAAACACAAAAAAAACTGCCTTTTTGGAAAATACTCAAATATTTATAACTCACAAAACGGGTATCGAACGAAGCGAAGTGTTATACAGCAATTCCCCACGAAAACAGGCGTGATTCGAAAAAAAAGTTCTCCGATCGAGCTCATTTTTTTTCTGGGGGATCCTTGGCCGAAATAATTAGACCCGTATTTTTTTGTTTTGCCATTAGGGTGACCTACGCCGTGTTAGGGTGGTTCGAAAAATGGCAATTTTCGTCGATTTTCGCAAAAAACCACTTTTTTTAAAAAATCATATCTCCGCGCCATTTCATCCGATTTTAGCTGTCCTAGACGCAAAAGAAAGGTGATTAGTTTGGCTATTTGGGAAGAATAGTAAGAAGTTTCAAAAATCTAGCTTAACATTTTAAAAGGTCGTATGAAAACTTAAAATGCTGTTTTGAAGGTCTCGGGACCAAAGAGCCTATGTCTGAAAATGTTTTTATCGGATTCCTCGGAAAATTTCACATAATATATCAAAAAATGGTGAAGTTATGTTTTCGATACTCTGAGATACATTGTTTTGAAAATAAAAACTGGATTTTTCGACGCGCCACGCGCAAAAATGGGAAAATGACAAAAACGGGAAAAAATTGACTTTTTTCACTAAAACTGCGACTTTTTTCACTAAATTTCAGCGATGATCTATAGATGTTATGGTACCAAAAGTTGCGTCTTTTAATTACAAAAATTTTGGTACCCTATAAAATAATACAATGCATGTTTTCAATATTTCGTCACCGGCCATATTGGCCGCCATCTTGGAAATACAAATTCTAAATCACTTTAGCGTAGTTTAGGGATCATGCTTAAGCTCGACAATCCAAAATTAGACAGTCAAAAAAATAATATGAATATGAATATTTTCGAAAAAAATACGGTATTTTGTGAAGAACTAATAAATTTGTGTTTACAGTTGATATTTTTTTTTTGACAAGGCCGATGCAAATATTTTTTAGAGTCTTTGTCCCTCGGCTTTGGCTGGGGTCGACAAAAAAATAAAACATGTAAAAATTAAAAAAATCAAGCCATAGTCTCAAGATTTTAATGAAAAAAGTGTTTTAAAATGCTTTTTACGTTAGTTCAGTTCGTTTGCAATCATTAGTTTTCAAGAAAACTAAAATGTTAGCGAAACCAAATATTTTGCGGTACTGTAAATCGAAAATTTTCAAAAATTCGAAAGATGTTTTAATAAATCCAAACATGCTAAAAATGATAATTTTTATTGAAAGTTTTTTGAAAAATATTTTTTTTGCCCCCTGATTTTTCGACCCGATATTGAAGGGGGGGGGGGGGGGATTTGTACTAGCGTAACGCGTTTAAATTTAAAGTAATACTCATTGAAAGATGACCGACACTTACATGAAATGGGGAACTTGTTTAGTTAGTTCTAAACGTTATTTCACGCGCTGATGAGATATAGACTTGGGATCAGGTCTCCCCCACTCTCCCTTACAATAGCTTAGATTTTTTTGCCTCCTGTTATTTTAATAAATTTCAAAGTATTTTTGCATTTAAATTAAGAATTATTTCAATTACATCGAAATATATTTACAAAGGGGTAGTCTGCGATCAGCAGAGAAGCGAGTCAGACGTGCGTCCCTCACAAACCAAAAAAGTGCTTAAAAGTGCAAAAATGCCTCACGGCAAGAAAAAGAGGCGGTCCTCACCAGCAGGATCGGCAGATTTGAAGAAGCTAAAGAATGCCGAAGCGCTACCTGCAAAGCCAGGCAGTTTGAGCAAGGACGCTCAAAATTCGTCTGGAAACCAGTTCGCTACCCTCCCTGTGGACGTGAGCGAGAAGGAAGAATTTGAACGACGGGAAAAGTTGCCACCCATTTTTGTGAAAACATCGTCATCGGATTCGGTGCGAAAGTGGCTGACCGGGTTTATCAAATCTGGTGCTTTACGAGCTTCCATTCGCTTGTGTGCTGATGGACTAAAAATTCTGCTACCTACCAGAAAGGATTACAACTATGTTCGGGATTTCCTGCACAACACAAAGATTGAATACTACAGCCATGACGATCCAGGTAAACGCCCCATGAAACAGGTCCTCCGAGGCCTGTACGACATGGATGTGAGTGTGCTGAAAGAAGAGCTCAAAACTCTTAAGTTGAACGTGATCGAAGTCTTCAAGATGACGAGACACAACAAGGACATCAAGTATCGTGATCAACTGTACCTGGTTCATCTCGAGAAAGGATCGACAACGCCGTCTGAGCTGAAAGCAGTTCGGGCAATTTTCAACATCATCGTGACTTGGGAACGTTATCGTCCAGTGCACCGTGACGTGACGCAATGTTCGAATTGCTTGCAGTTTGGACATGGTGGAAGAAACTGTTTCATCAAGAGTCGTTGTGCAACCTGCGGAGGTGAGCACAAAACTCAAGCTTGCGAAACAATCAACGAGAACATCGAAGCGAAATGCTTCAATTGCGGCGGCGACCATTCTACCAAGAATCGGAGCTGCCCAAAACGAGCTGAGTTTGTAAAAATTCGGCAGCAAGCGACGACGAGGCACCAACCAAATCGTCGCAAAACACCACCAACTTTCACGGACGTGGATTTTCCTGCTTTGGCGTCACCTGGAGCGGGATCTGTTCGAGTGGTTCCAAATCTGCAGCCATTGCCGTTGAATCAGCGGCAAAAAGTTGCAGAGAATACAACACCTCCTGGCTTCAGTCAGCAACCGAGGGAAAACCAACCAACATCAACGGGTGAAGGCAGTAGTGACCTGTTTTCACCACAAGAACTTCTAAACATTTTCATCGAGATGACAACAACACTGCGTGGTTGCAAAACTCGTGCGGAACAAGTAAGAACGCTTGGAGGATTTATCTTAAAATACAGTTCGTAGTTTACTCGTTCTAATGATTTTGAATATTTCAATGAATTTACTTTTTTAGTTTTAAGTTAGGATCAGTTGTTAAAGCGATTTTTTTTCTTTTTTACCCAAGTGTATTCGATTCAATGCAAAAATGTAAAACAATTTGAAGTAAATAAATGAATGTGAACAGTTAATAAGAAAACGAAAAATATAACAAAGATGAAGAGCATGTAGCCATACCACTTAGAATGTAAATGAAATGTAATTATTATAAGAAAGTTCAATAAAGACATATTTAATTTCAAAAAAAAAAAAAAATATTTACAAAGGGGACACATACCCTTTTTCATCGCATTTTTATTATCGACCTATTGGCACTTTCTTTTTCTATTAGCACTTTAAGCTACAGCTGATATAACGTGTTTTTGACAATTTCAAGTAATAAAGAGCTCAATATTTAGCAACTCTCTTTTATTGATTCCTCTGAAATTGGTGTTTTGATAACGGAAAACTGCAAAAGCGATGAGAATTGGTCGGCAAGCTTAGTGTGAATGCGAAAATGGGCATTTCCTCTAACTTAAGAGACTATAACTAATAAGTAACGTTAACTACGACAGTGATAAAACAAATTAAGATGTCCACCGGATAGTCATAGATTAATCGCACCACACCGTTTCAGAACCAGTCCTGGCCTGACGTAACACCTTTTAAGAGGGTCCACTTTTATCAAATAATGCGCGTAAACCTGCCGTTGTGACTTGCGACAAATCGGAAAGAAAGTTGCACATTTTTCCGAACGAGTTTTCCTCGTTGTTTTACCCCCACTTGGAAAGGGGGAGTGCGAAACCGGATCACGCTTAACTGTGGTTAACGATGGCTGCTGCACAGACCCGTGATTAGCAAGTTCAGGCGAAGAGGTCGAAGAAATTGCCATCCGACGAGTGTGTCTTCTCCGAAGAGTCGATGACCAGCGGTGGGTTTGGACCTCGCGGGAAGCCTAATCAATGGGTGCGTGATGTTGTTGAAAGTTGAACGTGGAGCAAACAGAAGGAAAGGATCTGAGTTTGTGTTTTTTACACTTTTGCAAGGTCATTGAAACGGAAACCACTTTGAGGCGTGGCAATTGGCGGTGTTTAAATCACACCTGAAATAATTAAAGGGTAGAAAACCGCGAAAATTATGCAAAATATGATGCATGTTTATGCAATTGGAGTTGCTCGCAATGCAATTACAGAAATTTGCAAGTAATTAGGAATCCTCAACTAGACTATCAGAATTATTTAAAATTGAACGAACCCCTACGTTAGCGCACTCTGGGACAATCGGTTATGCAAATCGGCGCGCGATGCTCATGACTTCGAACTCGTTTCTGCTCAAGTGGCTCACAGATTAAGATATTTGCACCGTTCATTGCACCTGGTCGACTGAGCCGGTTGTGCAGCCGGTAAGCCACTCTACAAACTGTCCCCCAGCGGACACTGTTCACCCATCAGGTTGCAATTATATCATCGACTGGCCAGTGTTAATTGTTCATATTTGTGTTTGAATCGGTGTCCCGTTGCCCGGGCCAGCAAGTTGTTCAACCATTGCGACCGATCGTAACGTTTAGAAGTGGACCTCTTTACTGTAGCTGATGACGCAACGGCTTCATCTTCCTCGTTCGATATTTATAATGAGACCTGGAAACATGAGTGAACTTCATCGGTGCAACAATGACATCGCTGCCTTTTAACAAAAATAAACATTACAATTTATGGTAAGCCTACTGCGTGGAACAGCTACGGTAGTTGGCTGTGTGATTGCCTTCGCAATTTGCGCATTTTGTCACGCGACCTGTGCTGCAAATAGGCTCAATTTCCAGGGAAGACATCACTTTTTTGTGAGATGTGTTTCATTTCACGTCAGTTAGTGTAGTGTAACAGGTTCTTAGGTATTTCATGGTAAGACTTCATACGTCAAAAGTGATAGTAATCAACTCCTCCTAGTCCTATAAATTTTCCGAAGAATTCTTTCTCTAGTTTCAGGTTTCTGCATATATTCAAAAGATTGCCTTCACTTAACCACTTGTTCTAGTGCTGACAGCATGCAGCATTATTAGTTTGCAATTATTTTCTTTTCTATGCTAAGCTCGTTGAAAGCGTGCTGCAGACCCGCCAACTACCAGCCGAGATCATTCCCCGGCCCGGCTCGGAGATAGACGGTGTGCTCTGGAAAAGGCACCACCAGATTATTATAGGTTATGGTAATCGATTATGTAATGTGCTCTGTGTAATTCTGGTGAGCAAACACACACACACACACTCGTTGGTGATGGTTTTGACTCTGAACAGCTGCTGCTCTAAGGCAGAGCATAGCGTGTGCTTAGTGGGCGGGGGTGATTATGACAAAGCTCCTCTTGTTTTGTGGCCAAGCTTGCGTCGAAGCTTGGATGATCTCCAGTTTTCTTGTTTGCTCTGAAAGAAGCTTATTAGCCATGGTTAACCTAAATGATTGCGGTTGAATGGAACGATCAGAATGACGAAATGTTTGTTTTTAATAGTGGTGAATGTTATAAATCAGGAACCATCGAAGAAGAGAAGCTTGAATTTACAGGACGATGCAAAATGAAGACTCTGCCTTATTAATAGAGCAACAGCACTTTTGCTGTTCAAAAGGCAGAGTAAAAACACTGCAAATCACCTAATTTTCCCGCAATTTTCAGATACCTCCTATCTTCTCCACTCACAAAAAAAAAAACAAACTCATGAATGCAGAAGAATTGACGACCCAAAGACCCACTCAGCGCAGCAACGCTGCGAGAAAATTACCTTAGCATTCAGGTTGAAGTGAGCACAAAAAGCCCCAACCATTAATTGGATAATACTTCACGCGTTCACACCTTTGATAATCACCTTTTTTTGTACTTACTTCATCAAGTCAGTTCATCAAGCCGCGGTGATTTTACAAGATCTTGATAACGAATCCGGTCTATGGCCGGGCGTAATTGAGCGCGCATTTATCAATCAGAAACCGTATCACATTGAGGGTGGAGTGAGCTCAACCACAATTAATAACCCCAAATATTTCGAAGCCTTGATCAAATTTGACCATCAAAAAAGGAAGTGGAAATTACAGCGATTTTCCTCTTGAGCCCACTTTATAAATCACACACACAATGGGACTTGTGTAACTACAATGCAGCGTCGATTAAGCTGTGTTTGGCTTTGTTTTGACACCTGTAATTTTTCACCCCCGCAGCAGCAGTAGTGTAAGTTTGGTACGAGGGTGTCAGGTAGTACAAGCAAGTGCGGCGTAAGGTTGATTGAAACGTGTTCAACATTGGTTCACTGGTTTGATTAATTTATTTGGCTTGTTTCGAGGAAATAATTGGGTGAAGGTTCCTCAATGTATGATTTTCTAGCATTTAAGTTTTAACTTGGCAACCCGAGCAGACGGAAATAACTTGGGAATAACATTTTTTGATATTTGAAAATACTAGGCCAATAACATATTATGTTATTTATAACCAGATTTTTTATTCGTCGTTATGATTTTTTTGTTATTGGATTGTTATTGTTATACCAGACTAATAATATTTTTAGTTATTCTTCGAACAAATCTTTGTTATTTTTTTTTGTTATTTTAACAACTAATCCGATTATCCTAATAACAGTTGAAGTCATTCTTCCATAACAAAAAATGTTATTCCAAAGTTGTTTTGGATTTCAACCGATTTCAGACCAATAACAAATTATGTTATGATTACATAAACTGTTATTAAACTCTTATGCAAAAATGGATTTTTCAAGAACATTCCATAACATTTTCTGTTATTTTAACATTATTTGTTATTGAAATGGCATGAATTTTGTTATTACCGTCTGCCCGGGAATCGATGGTGGGGCCCTTCAAACCTACATTTTTGGTTGATGATTTATGTAAGCAATGTTTTTTTAGAATTATGTTTTAGACGATCATCGTTTGTCGATCAATCGAAACACAGATTTTGATTCTTCTTCATCAAACATATGCTAAAAAGTCACGTTGCATGTTAGCAGCAGCAACACGTGCTTCCATCGTGTATCAATTTTCAGTTTTGCTGAGCATTTGAATTCAAAATGCAAACATCAATAATTTATTATTTCATATAGCTCAAGCAAACGTAACGCATCGGAAGCGTTTGGAATGCACTTTATTGCATTGAAGTGAATGCAGTTTCTTGAGTGCTGCATTTTGTTATAATTTCTTTTCGAAACAGCCGCGATGAATTAAGCAATTGACTAGGCTTGATGTTTGAATTACTAATCAAGTGCCGTAAGTACTGCAGCCAATCATCTGACTATTCATTATTTCTTATTTTAAAATATTCGGTTCAGATTAAAAACTTTTTTCTTTTATCACACTTTTCATTTCAATTTCCGCCAACTCACACAGTAGTTGCCCCTGATCACAAATCCGAGGTCCATTTTTCGATATTTCATGACGGTGTGGCGGTACGACCCTTTTATTTTTTCTGGACATTTTTTTTAGTGACTTGTAATTCATAAATGTGAAGATATAGACATTTGGTTTAAAAGGAACTTTTGTGTAAAATTGGACCACCGATTTGATGCCGTACAATAATTTCCAACAACAATTTTTTCACCAAAAAATGAAAATTAAAAAAAAATAGTTTTAAAATCACTGCCATTTCCCGTTGCTCAACTGTCAAAAAATCGAAAGACATGTTGATGCGAAGTTTAATGTTCTTTTTGATCCTGCAATAACCCAGAGAGGTAATTTTTTTCAACCTGAACATTTTTTTCATTTCAAAATACAGTCGACTCTCTGGCTGTCGATCTTCTAGATAACAATATTGCTCCAGCTGTCAATAAATAAATAAAATTCTTTGATATTTCATTCAATAATTTGATAACTCTCGCTCTCGACGGTCCCTTCAATATCGACAACAAGAGAGTCCACAGTAACGTGTTTTTTGTAACTTTGCACATAAATTGTTTAAAGAATAACAATGTTCTACAAAGTTGTATAGCAGACAGAAGTATTTTTTTATGTTTATACATAAGGGATTTGCATGTTTGCTTCACGAGTTATCAGAACTTCACGAAAGTTGTATTTAAAAAGGTGATGATTTCGATAATTTTTGCAAGTTTTTCGAAGTTTCAACCCCAAAAACTCAATTGTGTACATTTAAATATATTTTTTTGGGAAATTTCAGCAAATTCTGCATAAGAATTAATTTTTGATCATTTGTTTTGGCTTGTGCATTGCTAGAATAAGGGGATATTTCTAAAAAAAAACGATTCTTGATCCATTGATGCATTCCCAACATTCATATATTATATTAGGTTGTACGTACAATATGGTTTAAAAGGGCAGCAATTTTTAATTTCTTTTTCAAAGAACTTCCCAAAATTTGGGGAAAATTGGTGTTCAACTGGACTTTTTGCTTAAATTTCATTTAAGAAAATCACTTTTTCATTTTCATCAAAATCCGGCTTCAAAAAAGTCTATTATTAACACTTAAGTGGTCATAACATTTCATAAATTTGTCAGATCTTCTATATTTATGAAGCGTTGTATACGTCGTTTGATTACGCATCCAACGATGGGTTGCATGATTGATTCGGACATCATTTTCAACAACAATGTTTAAGATCCGGCTTCTCACAAGTACTAAACCAAGGGGTTTCCAGCATAAAGGATTACTGACCAGTCTAAATGGAATTACCAGGATTACTGGCAATATGCCACGGATTACTTTGATTTCCCAGAATTACTTGGGATTACCAGAAGCCACGCAGAATTGCTAAAATTTATAAAAATAACTTGAATTGCTAACTAGCTTCCAGCATATTGAGAAAAGTCTTTGGAATTGGATCGACTGACAGCTGTCAAATGCACAAAACCACGTGCTTGGCAATAATGCGTCCATCCCGGTAATTCCCGTCTCAAAATTCCCGGGATATTTTTTTTCAAAAAACTGGGATTTCCCAAATCCCGACAATTTTTATATTTTGTACGGGGAATTCCCGGAATTAACGGTGCACATCAACCAGAGCTTTTGCACCCAGATTTTTGATACAGACATTTTAGTATCTTCAAAACTACGGTTACTATCGACATATTTTTTGTATATGTACTGTCTACAGAGTAATTTACTACCAAGTTTGACTATTTTTACAATCGCGTTGTTGCAGGATTGGGTCCGTAAGTTTGACAATTTTGGAATAAGAAGACAACAACTTCCTTCGTTGCTGTGCACCCTTAAACAAAAATCAAATTTTGGCCTGGAAATTACATTAGCATTACAATTTATAAGTTTAAACTTTTCTAAAATTTCACATAAATTGGTACCATTTTATTTGTTGTTTTTTAGACATCTTAAACCAATTTTTTAAGCTGTTTTAGTCATGTCATATAGAAATAATTTATAAATTAGAGAGTCCAATTTCCCGGGGTTACAAAATTCCCGGGAAACGGGAAATTTTTAAAAAATTTCCCGGGAAATCCTGGGAATTCCCGGGAAATTTTAAATTTATCGAAAATTGATCTTATCCTGCTTCTGATTGATATTTTGCAACAAAATTGTATAGAACAGCAACTTTAGGGTTCAAAATGAGTGTTGGGGTCAAATAATGGCTTGAATGCTTTTAAAAATCATACAACTTTATAAAAATATTGAAATTTTCTAATTTTATGTGCTGTCTTTCAACTCCTACCAAATCAAAAAAAATCAATTGGATTTTTTTTTCGTTGAGAAGTATTATTTTTTAAATCAAATTTTGAATCTGTGAGTAAAATCCATGCTTCTCAACCATAAAAATGCTTTTAAATTTGTCTCTGTTACCATTTCAAGGGAATATGTTTAAGAATAACGTTGACTCATAAAGCAAAAAAAAAAAATCATGCAGAAAATATGTTTTTCATGGCAAATAACTTGTTCTAGACCGTAATTTTATCAACAAAACTCATTTTAACGATTTTTAGGCAAAAGTTTGACTTTTTATCAATTTCACCTGAAATTTATATGTATATTGTAAAAAAGCTTATAAACTAAGTTAAGTAAATTTACACATTGATTTTTTTCTTCTTCAAAACTTCTCAGCAACCTTAGTGATTGTGTAAAATTTGAACACTTTAAATCTGTATTTAACAATTTAACAACAAATACTTTGTACAAACTCACCCCAAAATGATAAATACAATTTTCAACGCCATTTTTTTTTTCAAATACTATTGAAAATAATTTTTTCCAGTGCATGGACCTTGTGTGGCCTACCCCAGTACATGTTTTACAAAATAATAATCTTGAGACAAACCTTAACAGTTGAAAAAAATATAAAAACAGAATGAAATCCTATCATTGTAACCCCGTTTTACAATAAATATTATCTGAAATACACCTGAAATCAACCTGATTTTTTCTCACAAGTTCAATATGTACAGTAGATTAAAATGAATAAAATTAAGGTTCTCTCATTATTTTTTAAAATAAATTTTCAAAACATTGGGACCAGAAAGTAAGGAAAATGTATAATTCGGCTTGAATTTCGGGAACTCCCGGGAAATTTACAAATTTCCCGGGAAACGGGAAATATTATTTTTCGGGAAATCCCGGGAATTCCCGGGAATTTTTTTCCCGGGACGGGAAATTGGACGCTCTATTATAAATAAATATTTATAAGATACTTATTTAATTTGAATTAGAAATGTGGTGCATATAAAATTCAAAGCACAACAGAGAACAACAAAAATTAGTTCAAGCTATCTAAAAACTGCTATCCTTGTTTAGATTGATATTAATAGTACTAAGCAAATTCTATAACTTTAAAACTTAAAAAACATAACAAATCTAAAGAAAACATAGATGTTGTGACTTTTTCAAAAACTTCCTTGGAATAAATATTTTTCCCGTTTTCCGGAAAACTCAAAACCCGGGATTTTGACGTTTGAGTGCATTTTCATTCGAATACATTTGAATTAGAGAGCATCCAAATTAGCGGACATTCCGAATCCACTCTGTACTTCTTACAACCATAACTGCCGACTTCCCTTTAAAGAATTACTAGTAGTTACTTGAATTAATGGGAAATACACAAATTACTGAGTAACTATGGAATTACACGAATTACTTCGGAATTACTAGGTATTTGCGAATTGCGGAGTAATACTGGAATTACTGAATTACTTACTCAAAATCCGAATGATCCCGTACTAGCTATAACTTTGGTTTCTTACATGAAAACTAATAGGCAATAAATAGAATCATAAAAGGTTTATCGAAATTATCATTTTAACAGTTATTTTTTATTATTTTATTATTTTCTGAAGCATGTTTTAACAAAAAAGAATCTTGGAATTACCAGAATTACTGGGATTATTAGGAATTACCAGGATTACTCTGGAATTACTCAGTAAATCCGGAATTACAGAATTACTTGATCAAGTTCCAAGTAATTCCGGATTAGTGACCAGTCGGACACGATGCTGGAAACCCCTTGTACTAAACTATCACTTAAGTGCTCATAACTTCTGATAGGGTTATCAGATCATCAATGTTCTAGGCTCATTTAAAAGGTCTTTCAGTTATCCAATTAACGAAGGGTTGCATAACCGACCTGACCACCATTTTTATCGAAATACCTGAGATCCGGCCTTCAAAAAGTGTACAAAAAGCACTTAAGTTCTCACAACTTCTGATAGATTTTCGATGTTTTAGGCATATTTCAAAGGTATTTTATTTATTCAATTAATGGAGAGTTGTATGATAGATCCGGACATCATTTTCATCGAAATATCTGAAACCCGGCCTCCAAAAACTACTAAAATATCACTTAAGTACTCATAACTTTCGATAGGGTTGTCAGATTTTCTATTTAAAACTAATTGGAGGTCTTTCAAATACCTTTCTAAAAATGTGGAACAAAATACAGATAATCGAGTGCATATTTTTCGGTGCACGGACTTACAGACATACATTTGCTCGGAAGTTGATTCAGAGTCGATTTGTACGCGTGAAGGTAGGTCTAGGAGGTCGAACTAAGAAGTTAATTTTCGAGTGATTTATAGGATAGGCTATCAGTAGGTTAGGAAGACAAAAAAGTATTTTAATGGCTTTTATGTCGAATCATGTATTCTGAGAAAAACGCGATTTAGTATTCGCGATACCTTTCGAGCCACATGGGTCATATACAGTGTTGCGATCCTCACGCGCTCACGCGCTCGTGAGCGCTCATTTTTCGCTCATTCGTGAGGAGGAGCGCTGCGCGAGCTAGCTCACGTTTGCCCACGCTCACGTTTGCTCCGATTTTTTCAGCTCGCGTTTGCCCCAAGCTCACGCTCCCGCTCATTTTTCGCTCACGGAGCGCTCACTTTGGAAGTATCGCGAAACGAATCGCGATTTTTTTCATTTTTGAGAAAGTTTTTGTTTTTCAACCCTAGTTAGATTTTTAACTTAAGGCGCAGCATGTCAGTGAAAACATCACTTAGGAACATCTTCTATATATATAAAAAATTTCGACGGTTTTGTTCGAACGCGAATCAGTTCAACACGGAGCGTCGGATCGAGGTGCTCTTTGTTGCGTTGGGTTTGTATAAGCCCAAGGAAGGTTTATACGCTAACTAATTGACACTTTGGCCTCTCTGGAACCGATTCCGGAGCATCGGCCAATTGTATGGAAAAAGTTATGAAAAATCAAATTTTGATCACAGGAGGCTGAAGCCAAAAACGTCAACAAACGAAGGCAGAACGAAGTTTGTCGGGTAAGGCTTGTTTTTTATATATTAATTGGAATAGCTTATTTTCATTAACTATGTTTTTGAATAATAAATTGGATTCGCAAGGGTCAACTCATATTGGAGACCTACAGTCAGAGTTAAAAATATAAATATTTTCGAATTAATCGGCCTTACCTCAACAATAGTTAAGGTAAGCAGAGACAATTGCTGGGGGAAGGGTATGAGCGCGTAAACAAAAATGACTGAAAACCTTATAAAAACTTACAAAACAATGTATAAATTCAAGATGATTTATGCTGTAGTAAGTTCGATTCAATGTTATGTGATTGGTTGATTAAAATATAACACTAAACTGTTTTATGTACCTGTTTGTTGACTACCTTTCCAGCGTGCGGGTCAGAATTGGCAACCATTAAAAAAAAGTCATTCCGTTTAATGAATCGTTCAGTGCTTGGAAACGGCTGATGATTTTTTATAAAGTTAATCTTTCGCTTTCTTATTCTAGAAAATAGGGTAAATTGTTGAAACAGTTTTTTTTTCACAAAAAAAGAAACTCCAAATTTCTAGTGTTTGAAATAACCCATTTGAATGAAATAATATAAATTGTCATTGTTTTGTTTTACCACATAAAAGGTGGCTCCTCTTCCCCCAATTATATTAAACACTTCCGCTTTTTTTTCTTTTTTTGTTTTTTTTAAACCGCTTTGAGTCCGGATTCTAAAAACTTGAAATAAACACAATTTGTCAATTAATTATTTGTACATATCAGTGCTTCGCGTCAATGAATTTTTACAATAAGAATGAGTTAGCTCTTTGTTAGCTCACTCAAGAGTGAATCATTCTGTCCCTTGGATAATTCTGAATTTAAAATAGAACGTATATTTCGGTTTGTCTATTTCATTGCTTACTTTTGTTTGTTTGACCACTTTCTTGTTTGTTTTTGCTGCCTGTGCTGAGATAGTTCTAGAAACTTCGTTTCAAACAGGCAGATGCTTCAACAGGGAAAATCAACTACTTACTTTGGCTCACCAGCTCACGTGAGCGCAAAACGCTCCGGTGAGCGTGAGCGAGCACGAGCTACCTGATAAAAACTCACGCTCCAGCTGGAGCGAGCACGCTTTCCGTGAGCGCTCGCTCATTCGCAACCCTGGTCAAATATGACCCAAATATCAAATTTTCCAAAACTAGCCTAATTTTCGCATGGTCATAAGAATCATTTTCCCATCATTGACTAAAAAATATTTTTTTGAAAATTCAGGCTTGAAAGGGTTAGACCTGTCCAACCATTTTGGCTTAACTATCACATTTTTGGTCGTCAAAATTATAATTGTCCATTTTGTTATGCTTTTATCTATGAAATCGGATCTCAGATGACCAGATGACATAACTTAGATAAAAAGTTTGAAAAAATATTTTGACAAGCCGTTTTTACCTACATTTTACTACAAAAATCAATACGGCCAGCGGGCCGGACTAGTTATTCCCTTAAAACTCACATTCAAAAGAACCGACTCCATCAAATAAACCTTGAAAAATTGACAATTGTTATTTTGACGGCTAAAACTGTGTTGATTGAGCCAAAAAGGTTGGGCAGGCCTGGTTTAGGTGATTTCCCCTCTACCATTCGGAACAAAATCTCAATTTTGACAAAAGTGGATATAAGCCGGGTCCGGTGGTTTAGTGGTTAGCGTGGTAGCCTCCAAACCCCAATATGGCCTGGGTTCAATCCCAGACGGACCCGGTGGCATTTTTCGAAACGAGATTTGCCTGACCACGCCTTCTATCGGATGGGGAAGTAAAACGTCGGTCCATTAGCGTAAAAGAGGTTTTGAGTGACTCACCACACATAACCTTCGGACGCCTAGAAATGAGCAGAAACTTGCAACAGAGCCCACAAAAGACCCGGGGGTCGTTAAAGTGGATTGCTTTGCTTTTTTTTGGATATAAGCCGTTTTTCCAATGATGGGCAGTTAGGGTAGTATTTAACAAGGCTACACAGTATTTAAAAATGAAATTCTCAGTTTTGCAAATTGATCATTTTTTTTTACCGTAAATCAGAGAAGATTTAAAAGAAAATTCTAACTTTTGTATCAAATTTCAGAAAAAAACGATTGTAATCGATGCACCAATCAATTGCTTCTCAGGTGTGAGATCACAACTGCTCCGGTATACAATTACATACAATAAAATGTAACACAGCTACCAATAATAGTAACAATTATGAGTACACTGATAATGGTTATTACAGGCTCGTGTTCAAATCCCAAGTGCTCGAAATAGATTTTTTTTCTGCAAGCTTCGTGTTCCAAAGTTTGCTCAGCACTCGAGAGGCAAGGTGCAATACGATTTTCAGCCAATTGTCATGTCACTCCACGGTGTGCTTCATCTTTTCTTCTCTTCTCCAGAAGCGCCGCGTATTAATGCCGGCTGCCTCAACAGGTACCAATTTGGAGCTTTGTTCACGCTAGTTTCTGCAACACACATAATTTTCCCCTCGCGCAGACTCTCTGGAGTGGCAGTTTCGCCAGGTCGCCAATCATAAGCTCAGCGAAGAAGTTTGCTCAACTCATTAAAAGCAGCGCGCCGCCAACGCCAACCAGAGTTGGTCGATGTTCTGGCTTGTTCTATTTTAATTTTGATAAAATTTAGTTTAAACTTGGTTCGAAGTTTGGGGCAAGCAAGCACCACATCAACCATAGTAGGGGACAATTCTAGGTGGCCACCGTCAGCCACAGACCAGTTATTACGGTTTGTCACACAAAAGATCGCGCAAAACAGTCGCGTCGCGCGCGGCACTTTCTGTGCGAGCTTGCAGCAGAGTCTTGGGAGTCTGGGAAAATGGTACCATGTCATACAGAACAGCAGCTGATCGTGTGCCGGAGGAGGTTGATCTTGCGACATGAATCAAGCACGCTGCCAATTAGGTCCGTAAATATTGCTGCGATGCATTTCTAATAGCAGCGATGATGATGGGGTTGAGGAGGGACAGTTTTCGCAATGTTTTTGGAAGAATGGTTAAGCAATGACATTGTTTCATTCATGGAAACATGAAAAACTGATGACTACGCTTTAAAAAACATATGAATATAAACAGAAATTATTATTTTTTTTTGAGAAAAAATAATTAACCAACTTCGGGGAATCCCTGCAAAAAGTCTGGAATTTCATTTCACCGGGAGAAAACGGGGAAAAACTCGAATAATCGATAAAAAATACCGAAAAATTATGAGTTGAGTAAAACTGAAAAAAACTATTTCTTAAACAATTCCAATACATCATTTCCATATAAGATTATATTATTCAAGGAAATATATTTTAACATCAATTTGATAGACACCTTACCTTGTTTTGAGAATACCTTAATGTATACATAGTTTTCAAACTTCAATAAAACTGCAGTTTATCTACTAAAAATTGTATAATACAATTCAGAATTAAATTTTGACAAATTTATAAGTCTGTTATAATCTTAAAGTTCGAAATTTGTTAAAAGCTTGAAACTGTCCCTTTGAGTGCAAATGTAAAAATTGATGTATTGGAATATATCTTGAATAATTTACTGTGCAGGTTGTTCCCCCTTTTTTGCATGACATACTTTGAGGATAACTCCTTATCCTTTCAAAACTTATGAGCACTTAAGTTGCAACTTTGCATTTTTTTATGCCAGATCTCCGGTATCCGATTTAATTAAAAGTATGAGTCCTGACGTTATTTTGTCAAAAGCCAAATGTTGTTCTTTTTTATCAACAATACTTAAGGCTACCAACTGTACGGATTTTTTCCTTACCGTACGGATTTTCGACCCTCTCCGCGGATTTTAAACAGGCCGGAATTTTTGTACGGAATTTTTCGCATAATACGGATTTGTACGGAATTTTAACAACTTTAAAAAAAATCATTAATTTTTTGTTTGGTCAAAGCTTTTGCTAATTAGACATTTTTATTTAACTGTCAGTTTGATTTTAAAGAGATAACTTGCATAATTTTCCGGGTTTTCCTCAGTTCAAACTTGATAGTCATTAATTGGGTACTAAAGCCCTATGTAAATTTTTATGTACAACGGTAAAAAACACGATCAAAAACCATTTCTGATCATTTTTTTTTTCATTTTAATGCAAAAAAAAATAATGACAAGACAACATTTTTTCGATGAATCAACTATGGTCCCCTACGAACGAGCTTTCAAGAAGGAACATTTCTGTCAAGAAGGACCGAAGTTAATTTTTCAAAATTGATTTAAAAATCCATTTTAAACTCTTTGCGGTCGTACAAAGGGTCATTGTACTCAGAAAAATAAGCTTTATCGCTGTAAACAATAATATCAGCAATCTAAGCTTCATTTTAGGACCCAATTGTTCTTTTCAAATTCCTTACAAAACATATTTATTGTCCGTTTCTCTCGAAGGTACACGCCGCGCGGCATTTCAGAATGTGCCGCAGACACTGTAGCTAGCGATTTTCTGCACTTTTAGTGCAATAAAAAACATACCCGGCAACAATGCCATGCAATTCGAAGAAAAAGATCAACAAAAACAAAACGCGCAGTATGGGATTTGACAGCGCGCATTTGCCGAAAGTGCGGCGCGTCGTTTCGAGGCTGATATGCCGCGTGTCTTTTTCGAGAATACGCGCAATATCAAATAAATGATCAAAAGGGTTTCCAAAGCTTGTGAAAACCTTGTGTTGTGCTTGTATTTATTGGACCTTTCCAATAAAAGCTCTAGAAATGTTTTCGTGAAAACACTGACAACGATACTATTCGTAAAAGCAAACTTGATATTTCGTAAACTTTTAAACGTTTAACACAAATATTTCTAATTCCTAAATTCCAAATTTCTCTAAATAATTCCATGACATTTTTTGTTAAACCATGGTGTCATGTCGGTAAAGTATACGGATTTTTGCTCAGCAAGAGTTGGTATCCTTAACAATACTATTTAAACTGAGGAAAGCTCCAAATCTCAATTAGGTCGATTAAGTAACATTTTTTTTATCTTTTGCATTACAATTTCAGATTTGTAAGCTTTGACTTAATAACTTATTTGTATTTTTTTACAGCATTTTTAGAACAATTTAAAATGACCATCATTGCAGTGTAAAAATTAATTTTATAAAATAACATGGCAGTGCGTGGCCGAATGGTTACGCTGTCCGCTTTGTAAGCGGATGATTCTGGGTTCGATTCCCATCTGCTGCAACCTTCCATCGGATGAGGAAGTAAAATGTCGGTCCCGGCCTTGGTTGTTGTTAGGCCGTCAAGTCATTCCAGGTGTAGGAGTCGTCTCCATGCCATAAGTACAAACAACACACCAAACCAAGCATACTCCGGTGGAATCGCTGGCGGTGGTTGGACTCGCAATCCGAAGGTCGTCAGTTCAAACACTGGGGTGGAAGGTTCCTTAGAGTAGAAAGAGTTTTGGGTGCTCTCCCCATTCAAGCCTTCGGACTCCTAGGTTCGAGCAGAAACTTGCAATAGAGACCACAAAAGACCCGGGGGTCATTAATGTGGATGGTTTGATTTTTTTTGATTTTTTTTTGAAAATAACATGATGAAACAACTCAAAAATTCTTGTTTAGTAAAAAAATACTCAGATGAAAAGATCAAAAGACATTATCTTATAAATTAAAAAAAAAATGTGTTTCACAGGCTATTTGAATAGTAAGCAAACAATCCAAACAATAAGTGATTCCTCAGTTTCTTATTAGTCCTTCTGCAACTTTTAGCTCATTCATTAACTTAACTAATAGCAATAATTTAAATGCCATTCTCAGCTGCGCTCAAAACAACCCCCTGAGAGTAAGAGCCAACTTGAAAAAAGAGCACAAAATAACGTTTTGACACGATCACGTTTGTTTTTCCTCTTTTTTTTATTTTGAGTCGTTTCACACACATTTTTTCTCTTCTTCTATTTTCCAAGGTGGAAAAAATAAGTTTCACTTTCTTTCGCGCGCGCGCGCTCAGCTTCTCTCTCACCTTCCTTCGAAAAGCTCTTCAGGAGAGCTGCGAGAGAAGCCCAGAAGCCCCCCGCGATGGAGTGTGGATCACCACCCATATAAAAGAGTGGAAATTTAATGGTTTATGTATCAGTCAGTCAGTGACCGTTCGCAGTGAAAAAACAGTGCCCCCGTTTCGTAGGTCGTGAAAACAGTTGGACAAGTCCTTGGTGATAACATTTGTGCAAAAATGGCCTTCAAGGTAAATCGGAGTGAAGGACTTTGGAGATTTGTGAAGCAAATGGTTAGGGCAAAGTGCAATTTAGTTCAAGATTGGAAAATATATAAAAAAAACAGAGACTGTAACAAGTGCTGGGAATGCAAAAAATAAACATAAAATCGTGGATTATAAGATGTTGTAAACAAGCAGTTCAAAAGTGAATTACAAAAAAAATCAAAAAAAGAGTTGCTATCTTGTCCAAAAACGATGGAAGTGAACAACTAAAATCAAGATGAGCTCAACAGTGGGGCTAAAAATAATTGATAGTAATAAGTGAATCAGACATACTTTGAAATGTTCAAATGTTTGAATATTTGGGATTTTTATAAATTTATTTTTGCATTTTCGTTGTGAAACTATTTACTTTTCCTGTCATTCTCGAAATACGAAATGGCCTACTTTTTGTAACAAAAAATATCAGTACTGATAAGTATTTTTCTGGTAAACCTTGTTGAATAAATTCAGGGGAGCCATGCTCTTGTTTAACAACTAAAATTGATGAAATTAACAAAATGGTTTATGATATTGTATATTTTTTGATAAAAAAGCAAAAGTTACTTTTATTACATTTTTTTACCTTCATTACCAGCGACTCAGTTTCAGATGAATCTGAAAAAAAGTATTTGGTATATTTACTGTTCAAGAGAATATAACTTAAAGTTTTTCAATTCTCATTGATAATAAAAATGTCCTTATCAGTATCTAATACAAACATTAAGTACTTATGTATTTTTCCATAAGTTATCTGAGTCACTAAAATCATTGGCCTCTTAACCCAATAAGAGGAAAAAGGTTCAACAAACATTGTGCTGTTTAAATCACTAAAAAGTAATCAAAAAATCTCTTTGATAATTTTTATGAAGAAGTAATTCATAAAAAGAATTAACTAGGGTAAAAAAAGCGATTTATTTTTATTTTAAATGAGTTTTCTATTAGGGTGGCCGTCTTACCTGCATCTCCTCTATTTACTGAAATTTTTTGTTTTTTTTCAACTTATTACTTAAAATACTACATTGATTTCATGTTGTTAATTTGGTGATTTTGTTCGAGAAATCAAAAAATGAGGTTTTGGTTGTCGAGAGTTCGAAGTTCTCTAAACATATAAAATTATCTAGACCAACACAAAATAACCTTTTTGTCTTCCTCACCTTACTGAGGAAAGGCTATAAAATCACTCGAAAAATGATCTTATTAATTTGACTTCGTAGACCCACTTTCACGTAAACATATCGACTCAGAATCATGTTCTGAGCAAATGTCTGTGTGGATGTGTGCAGGTGGGTGGACAAAAAAATGTCACTCGATTATCTCCGGACTGGATGAACGGATTTTGACCGTATTAGTCTCATTCGATCCGTCTTGGGATCCCATAAGTCTCTATTAAAAAAAAAAAAAACGATTTTGCCGTATGTCCGGAAGATTGTAAAAAGGGTGGTTTTTGCAAGAAACCCTATCATGTTAAACATTTTCAGAAAGGTATTAAAAAGACCTTTCCAATAAGCCCAAAACATTGAAGATCTGACAACCCTATCAAAAGTTATTAGCACTTAAGTGTTATTTATACACTTTTTGGAAGCCGGATTTCAGATATTGTGATTGAAATATTCTCTGTATATTCCATGCGAACTATCGTTGGATAGGTTTTTTTTTAATCAGACCTTGCTGATTAGCCAGAAATATTGATAGTCTGCGAACCCTATCAAAAGAAATGAGTAGTAAAGTTGATTTGTTAAACATGTTATGGGGGAATGTTGCTATTTTTACTGAATGTATTGACTTTATGAATGTGAGGAAGGCACCAACCACCTAAAGGTGGATTAAGTAACGGTTGTTTTTAAACGTCCTCAAAAAACATTTCTTTGTTTAAATCAATAAAAATAACCCAAGTCACGACACAAAAAAAAATATTCAGTATTTTTTGTAAGGAAGTTGCTCAACAAGATTTTAAAATTGCCAAAAAATTAGTTGATTCATGAATGAATGAAACTAATGGCAAAAAAAGACTAAATAACAAATTACAAATCAAATTGTATTAAAATTTTCACTTTCACAAAAAATATTACAATACAGAAAATTCATAAAGATATGCAACAGTCGAAAAATTGCATTTTTTTATGTTTTACATCTAATTAAAATTTGCATTTCCGTTATCATTTATTTAAGGAATCACTGTAGTTTGCCGTCATAGTAATTATTTTATAGCAATTTAATTTTTTTTGCACTGAGGGCTTAAAATCATCAAAAAGGGCATAGATCGTGGGCTCGATTTAAGATTAATAAAATTAAAAAAAAATCTACAGGAGCCAAGTTATTATCCAATATTCCATTTCTTTTTAAAATATGCACGACTTAATTATCGCGAATCGAGATGATCATAAAAACATCCAGTTCGATGTTGGGGCTTATAACCATAAAAGCAAACCAGTTGAATTACTCCCTGCAAAGCAGCAAAGTAACAAGATAATTAACCAATTTTCCAATCTTGATCAAAAGCAACCTTTACATAACCCAACATAACTACGACGTCGATAACCAAATTACTGCTGCAGCAGACCCACTGACATTGTTTTTCTTGGTGTTTTTTTTTCGCTCCTTTTAGTTTGTAGTTTTTGCTTGTCTGGTGGCGCTTGCGGCCGCTTACCCCGGCAGCTACGGCGACTACTACGGAGCGGAACACGGCGTGGCGGAGGAGGAAGCCGGCGCCGTCGACGAGCACCAGTACGGACAGATCGCGCGTATCTCGCTGGACGGCGGTCACGGTCACCACGAGTACGCGGCCCACCACGAGGATGAGCATGTGGATTATTATGTGAGTAGATTTGAGGGGAACATTGTGACAAATTTCAACGCTTTTTAAAATATCACTTGATTTAAATAACTGTATAGAAGGAATTTAAACTTCCTTATTATTTATTAATTAAACTAAAATGAAAAAGTCTACAACTCTTAATATCTTTATTTTCTTTATTCACCTTTTTTCGAGTGCTTAGATAACAATTTTTCCTTTATCTGCAAGGAATGAAGGAATGAACTTTTTATGAAAAAGTTTGTTGATAATTATAATCTATTTTTTTCCAAATAACTAATACATTTTCCTTCCAAGTGTATTGCAGATAAAAATATTTAAAATTTAGCAAAATATTGTAGCAACAAAAAAATATACAAGGTGAAATTTTATCAATTTTTTTTTCTGTGTTTTTAGTAAAGTTGTAGGTTATGATTAGAACTTTTCAGATAAAATTAGGTACCCGGAAAAAGTACGATTTTGTTTATTTAAATTTGTAAAATTTAAAGATAAGTTCCCTAAAAATGGAATTATGAATTATCCAATTTTTCACATGTTTTAGGGGACTAGAGGGGATGGCGCAAAATCTGGTACCGTAAAACTGGGTAACATCGAAAGGATGGCGGGGTGGCATTGACAAGATTATGTGTTTTATTGCAAAGTGTGATTTAATAAAAACGGAATGGTATGTGGACATACTGACTTTGGAAGAGATGTGATCAAAGTACATCAAGAAGCAGTATTCACCCAAACATCATGAAGCAGTTTTAACATTTTTTCAAAAGTTTTGAATGTAAGTTAATTATGATTAGGAAAACAACACAATTTTACGCTAAGAACAGTTAAAATTATTTATCATTTTACAAGTTCTAACTGTTGTCAAATACAATTAAAAAATATCTTGAGATTTAAAACCATTTTCAGTAGAACAAGTTTTATATTAATTTGAAAAATTTGATATTATTTATGAAAAATAACAAATACAATTTTTAATGATCTAATTTGAAACTTTGTATCAACCTGAAATTTATAAACATTTTATAAAAAGCTATTGAACTTAGTTAAACAAACATTTAATTGTGTATTTTTCGAATGAAACATTCAAAGTAACCTTATCAATGGATAAATAGACATAATGAAATGAATACGCACACTTTTAGGCAAAATTAAAAAAAAATACACAGTGACTGTCAAGGTCCACCCAGTTTTTAAAACAACAATTTTCATTGAAACTGTTTTTAAAGTACTATTGATTTTGCCTTCCTCGCCTTACTGAGGAAAGGCTATAAAATCACTCGAAAAACGAAATTCTTGATTTCACCTCCTAGACCCACCTTCATGTATACATATCGACTCAGTATCAAATTCTGAGCAAATGGCTGTGTGTTTGTGGTGGGATGTTGATTAAAAAAAATTGCACTGGATTATCTCGGCACTGGCTGAACCGATTTGGACCATTTTGGTCTCAATCAAACCGTCTTGGGGTCCTATAAGTCACTATTGAGAATTATAAAGTTTAGTTAAGTACTTCAAAAGTTAGGCTCAAAAAACGATTTTAACAAAAGATTGTAAAAAGGGTGTTTTTTTGTACGAACCCCCGTCATGTTATACATCTTTAGAAAGGTATTCAAAAGACCTTTCCAACAACCTCAAAATATTGAGGATCTGAAAACCCTATCAAAAGTTATAGTCACTTAAGTGTTATTTATGTGCTCATTAGAGGCCGGATCTCAAATGTCATGATGAAAACGTTCCCAAGTATCAATTTACGTTTTAATTCACTCTGGAAGAATATTTTAAGAGTCTCTGGAAAGATTCGAGCAAAAAACCGCTTTATCCTGAAAGCAGCAATAAAGAAGAGTTAAAGCAGCAATAAGTGTAAAATGGACCATTTTAGGAGGTTGTCAAGAGCGTATTTCAGGAGAGTTCTAGAGCCAAACAGTATTGCTGTTGATATTTAACGGACTCTCCAGATACTCTCAAGAGCTCTAATAGAACTTATTCTAAAGCTAATCAAATTTATAGCTTTATTGAAGATCTCTTGGTAGCCGCAATAAAACATGATTTAAACTTGTTTATTCTTGATTAGGATAAATTATATTTTATCAAGCAAATATGGGTGCAAGATTTACTTCATTAAATCCAACTATTCTTTGAAACTTTAAACGACAAATGGTTAACTTTATTCGGTGACATGAATATAATAATTATATAAATAAGTGTTTGATTATCGATTCAATCATATCGGGAATATCCATGCCATTAAAATTTCACCAATCAATTTCTAGAGATACCTCGAAAAAATAGACACCGAATACATTATTCTGTCTGAATAACTCTCATTTTTCATAAAATTAAAGCAAACTTTTCTTGTTTAGCTGTAAACAGCATCATGGCGTCCATCTAGGTCGCTTTTTTTCATTTAAACATGGCGAAATTCGTTAAATCTATTTGTTCTGACTTAAAGCTATTAGAAAAACATCTTTTCTGGAGATGTTCTTGATCAAGAACAACGTTTCTTGAAAAGCTCTTGTTTAAGATTAAGCAAGGGGTTCTAGACTGAAGTGAGCTTTGACATAGTTTTAACCCAGAGTAAAATTCATAATACTGCGACCGTAGCGCATGCAAGTTTTAGCCCACTGGAGGTAGATCCAAAAAACATGTGCTGGCACATTTTCGTCATTTTCGTGAATAACGAGTTTTCGTCAAATTTGAATAAAACTAGGATTACGTTCAGTTCACCGTTTTTATTTATTTATAACAACAGAAAAGAATACTTTTCTCTTTTTTCACTTGATGATTCGGAAACGCCTTCCAATGTTCAATGCCGGAAGCTCACAAAGAAGCACAACACTTGTTTCATCACCTCACGAATCTAAATTTGACACAATTTAATCACTAACTCACATAACAATTACGAATGCAGTATGATCTTTTTAAATTTAATGAAAGAGCTTGCCCAGCACTTTGGAAACGTCCGATCTTCTTGATGCTAAAAGTAGACTGAGTTTGACATTTGAAAAGTCAAGACAAAAAGATTTCGAATAAAGCTTTCCCTAAACAACTTGGTTTTAATACGGATTTGGTCAAGTCAATTTGTTCTGGGAATATATTCTTCAAGATAACTGTAAGGACATAAAAAAGAGATTAATAAAACTTTGCTCCATGTTCTTCGAGAACATTTCAAGATTTTTTCAAGATAATTTTAGAACAGTATTTTGCTAAGCCCAAAAAGACTTAATAAAAGCTTTTATAAAAGCAAGACGCATTTTTCAAATGTTTTATAAAAACTGATAAAACTTAGGAGCATTTGAATTGCTACTTGGGGTTGTCCGGATCTGTCATGCGACCCTTCGTTGAATGGGTTATCAAAAGACCTTTCTAACGAGTCCAAAAGATTGTAGATCTGACCACCCTATCAAAAGTTACAAGCACATAAGGGCCCTGAATTATGAAGATCTAACTTCCAATCTCATGGTATGAATAATTAATCAAGTTGATAGAACACTGAAAGGTCCGCTCTTTTGTATCTATTTTGGATAGTATTACCCTCACCTAAGGGTGGATTAAGTAACGTTTTTGTTTTTTTGTAAAAACGTACATGTTTTTAAAATATAAATCATGAGACAAGTCTTAACATTAGAATTATTTGGAAAACAAATCCATGCTACCACCATTTAAGGTACCGAAGATATATCTTTTTGAAAAAAATAAATGTTGGCACATAAGTTTTTAAAAGTCACTTAAAGATGAAAAATCAAATTTTCAACTGAAAATGACTTTACACAACTTTTGATAAAGTTGAAATTTTACGATTTATCTTTCATATTTTTACAAATTAAAAATATTTTCTGAAGGAAAAGCAACGCCGAAAAAAAAACGAAAAGCTGTAAAAAATTTCCTAGATTTTCTGTTTTTTTAATTTGCTGGTTGGATTGCTGTTCACGGTGTGTTTCCTAGAACAAACTTAAGATAAAAAAATCGGCAGGTCTGAGATTTGGCACCATGAAATAAGGGCACTTTCACGACATTTCGTTGGGTGTCTAGAGCAACTTTTTTTTTGAATATTTCCTTTTTTTTGATTTTATATGATTTTTCTTCAGAAATTTCGCTGAAAATTGATGGATTCTTGTCCATATCCATAATATTTCGCATGAATTTGCCATGAGATTATATATTTGACATCCTTTCAAAAGTTTCCGAACTATATTAACCAGATTTATATTTAGCTTTCCTTGAAAAAACCTCAATTCCAAATTGAAAACCGCAATGCGACCACATAAAATAGTTTCTTTATTGTTATGAAAATACAGCATCAGATTGCCCGGATAAAAAATTTGAACAAAAAACAATGCTAAACTTAGAACATTCCATAAAAAAGCAATTTCTTACCAAAAAGGTTCAAAAATATTTTTTTCAATTCTCTTCCATATTACACCATGGCATTTTAAATTTGAATCAATCAAATTGTAGAGAACAGTTTACACAAAAATTTCTCTCAAAAAGTAATATTTTGAGATATGACCAATTTCTTAAAATAAGAAGTGATTTTCTCCAAAATTATTGGATAAAAATGTATAACAACACTTACAAAAACCATTCTTTTTACAATCTTCGCGAACTTAGTCAAAATGTTTTTTTAGCATAACTTTTGACTAGACTAAACTTAACTAAACTTGCTGATATTGAATATAGAGTTATGGGAACCCAAGACGGATCGAATGATAATCGAGTGACAATTTTTTGTCCACACAGACATTTGCTCAGAACTTTAATCTGAGTTGATATGTATACTTCATGGTGGATCTACGATGTCAAATTAAAAAGTTCATTTTTCGAGCCATTCCTTAAAAATTTATTTTTTTTCGCTGTACCTTTTTCTATATAAAGTCTTAATTATAACCTACAACTTTGCCGAAGATACTAAATAAATCAGAAAATTTCTTCTCTAGAAACATAACGAAGTTGACTTTATAGCTGTCGGCCACCATTGCTAGTACCAACCACTAGTGTATTCCTTTTTATCTGCAATGACTTCGCCGCCCTGGGCTCCTAAGTGTATGAAAGTATGGCACGGAGCGACGGCGCCGAATACCCATATTTACACAAAGAATTTTAGAGCGCCCGCCGCGGGATTCGAACCGGCGACCTCTGGATTGTGAGTGCAGTGCGCGGTCCGATTGATCCACACGGGCGGGACAAAGAGCTATACGTTATACTGACTTTTTATCATACACGTCAGGATTTGAAAAATCTTACCAGGTAATGGTCCCCACCCCCTAATCTAATCTTACCAACCAATCCGGAGTCCGGTGAAACCGGAACAATCTTACCACTGATGAAACTCCACCGACAAAAAAAGCCACGCCAACCTGAATCCGAAACCAAACAAAAAAAAAAACAAAAATAAAAAGAAACCGGAAATGCGAACTAATCAAAGTGCGTAAGTTCCCGGAAGTGTGACGACACGGTACATATTCTCGTATATTCACATGTCCATTTTGTATGTCTAGTCCTTAAAGTTGTAAGGAGACTTGTATAAAAAATAACTCATGTTGCAAAATGGCTTCTTTTGACAAAGGGCAAAGTTTTATCCAAATAAAAAAAAACAAAGAAAAGTCCTTTTGGAAAATGTAAAGAGTTACTCTACGGTTAACTTTGTTCAGCTGAAATGCGTAGCCAAAAAAAATAAGTATAATGTAGTCCAAATGGAAATGCTCCATAATAAAAAATGTTCGAATTGACAAAAACGGAATTGAAAACAATTCAAAAATACTAATTATCGATTTCCCTCTTTCTTTCCCCTCCTCTTCCAGGCCCCACCCAAGTACGCGTTCAAGTACGGCGTCAACGACTTCCACACCGGCGACGTCAAGAGCCAGCACGAGACGCGCGACGGTGACGTCGTGAAGGGCCAGTACTCGCTGGTCGAGCCCGACGGTTCGGTCCGTACCGTCGACTACACCGCCGACAAGCACAGCGGCTTCAACGCCGTCGTCCACAAGACTGCCCCGGTTGCGCACCACGGTGGCCACGGGGACCACTATTAGGAGAACCTGGCTTGGCATTTTTGTTTTAGGAGTTAGTAGCCTATTCTTACCAAAAAATATGTTGTTTTTAATGAAGAAGTTGTAGCAGAAGAAGAAGAAGTTTAAGTCAGTCAGCCGAGGACACCGACCCTGCCGACGATGACGGACCTCGGCCATGCCATTGGACATTTCCCGCATTGTTTTTACTAGAGAGGGAGAGAGCTTTTTGAGGGAGGAGAGCTTTAGGGAAGCAAACATCTTGAAGAGGGCTCCGTTCGTTGTTCTGAACTGTGATACTCTCCTGTTAATTGTTAATTTTTCTTGTTAAAGAACGAATTGAAGATTATTTTTGTTATGTTTGGTATAATTGATCAAAATTTGTATGAAACTACTAATTAACGAACGGATCCTCAAACTAGGAAAAAGCTACAACCGGAGTTGGAACACGCAAGCCTGACTCCGGAAGGACCAGTTGCACCAGTTTTATGTAAATATCCAACTTATCGAACGCTCAGTCACGGAAAAAATAATATCAAAAGCGATTGGAAGCAGCATTTTTGCCTGGTTCGGACTTGGACAAGACCTGTTCGCTGAACTGAAATTTCCTCGATTACGAAAGCCGTGACTTTTCCTCCCCGTCGATGGGACCCCACTGACTCCGGAGGGGTCAGTGGCGCCGAGGTGGAAAAACAGGAAACATCAACTGCCTTAAAAGATCGCGACTCGACCTGTTTGGTGTGATGCAACACCATCTTTTTCCTGGCTCAATTGCTGCTGCAGTGCAACTTGCTCCCATAAACGGTTCTTCGCCGTGCAGAAGCTTTCCTCCCCCAGCCTCCCCATCACTCTACTCTAATTCATTTCCACAAGTCTCACTTTCATCGACCACATTCACACGCAAAAAACCCGTCGGTATTAGGAAAAATGAAAGGAAAATCGCAAAACGCAGCACAAAAAAAGAAGCAAACTTGTTACTTGTATTTATGTTGATATGTTTATAGCTACCGCTCTCTGATTAATTAGTAGCGTCGTAATGCACATGTTGTTGTACATCTATGTTGTTAGCGATGTAGTATGATAGTGAGCTTATGTTGAGAAAAAAAATGAGAAAAAGAAGAAGATATGTAAAGAAGACGATTCAATAAATATGAAACAAACGAATGAAATGACGACTGTTGTTTTACTTGCAATTTTCACATGTTTCCTTAGCTGGTGATTAAAATGAGGGTTTTTTTTGTTAAATTGACCGTGATTTTGTTCTCCTGGTAACCAAGATTGATTAAAGATCGGAAATATTCAGTTTAAACAGGTACAGAACATGATCAAAGTTATTTTAAATTGTTGTTTAGTTGGATTAGTTCTTTTGTTCTTTCAATTTGGATTAGAACTCTGGAAGAGTTTGGTATCATAACAACATTTCAGAAATAATGTACCACAATATTTACAAATCAATTCAGATTTATTTGGTTATCGAAGTGTGATGATAATATTCTTTTGAAATTTTTAGTATTTTCTACTGTTGTGAGACAATTTGTCTGGTTTGTTGAGGACTCAAACATGAAGATTTGATAAGTTGAAGGCTGGTCTTTTGAAGTTTGAATAGCATTTTTATAGAAGCGTTTCCGTTAGGAAGTTTGAATAAAAATAAAGTTTAAAATGTATTGCAAACAGGCTACTCAAAATCAAATCAAATTATTCGCTCGACAGCATTGCCTTGGCGTTCTCGATTACCGTAAAACGGGGTGACTTTGATAGCCGGGGTGACTTTGATAGGTTTGAGATTTTTCCGCAAAATGAAGAGTACAAATTAAATTCGTACGGAATGGTTTGGAACCATACTGACCATGGTAGAGAAGTACTCAAAGTACCTCAAGAAGAACTTATCATGATATTTTGAAAGGTTGAAAAAGTTAGTTAACTATTATCAAGAAAATGTTGATGAAAGTTGATGTAAGGCAATTTCATTTGAACAAATTTCATATGAAATGTGAAAACTTGTGATTCGTGATTCGAATTTAGTTTGAAATGTAATATAAATCGATAATTTTATGAACAATACTAGATTTAACGAATTTCAGGAAAAATTCCAACTTTTTAACAACTTTACCTAAAATTTATATGTATTTTGTTAAAAATCCTTAAAACTAAGTTAACTTAATATAAACATTGATTTTTTTCTTGAAAACTATATCATCAACTATAGTGATGGTTCATTTAACGTAAAATTGAAGTTTGAACACCTATAATCTGATTTTAACAAGAAAAACTATGACTTTCAAAGTCACCCCGGAATTTAAAATGAGAATTTTTAACGTAACTATTTTTCTGAGCATTATAGAAAAATAACTTTTTCCAGAAATAGTGCATGAACTTTGTGTGGCCTACCCCAGTACACGTTTTAAAAATTATAATCTTGAGAAAAAATTCCAGTTGGGAAATATTCAAAAAATATATTGAAATCCTATCAAAGTCACCCCGGTTTACGGTACGAGATTCCTACTCGAAACTAGGTGTCCAAAAGCTTGCAAACCTCTTTTTACATCTTAGCTTCCATCCACCCCGGGATTCGAACTGATGACTTTTGGATTGTGCGTCCAACTGCCTACCAGTGACTCCACCGAGGCAGGACCCAGGGAGACGACTCCTACACCTGGACTGAGCTATCGACCTAACCTCTAGGTTAGACCGGGACCAACATAATAAGAAAATAAGAAGGTTTTGTTTGTCTGCACTTTTTGGTGGGAACATAACTGCTGAGTAATCTTTTTAATATTTTTTTTTTTGAATTGATGAGCATTATAGTGTCTTCAGCATAGTTGTAAATTATATTAGGACTTTTCAGAAATTATAAATTGAACGGAAAATAAATTCCTAATTTTTTATTCACTTTCAATTATTTATAGTTGATTTTCCAAAGCACATTTTTTAAAATTCCGACAAGTTGTTGTTATGTTTTAGGGGAATCTGGTACATTTTGCCGATAGTTGCCGATTTTTTTGCTTTTTAAATCGCAGGAATTGCTTGCATTTATTTTTGGCTGAATATAACATCGAAATCTATTTATTTTTTTCAATTTCATCTCCGCTTTTTTTATTCAAAACCTAATCTCACAGGAGTAAATGCAAACATCACTAAATTTATGAATTGTCGAAACTGCTTTTTTCAAATTTATAAAAAGAAGAAATTTTCTTGTTAAAAATGTTTTTTTAAGAACTGCTCATTATAAAATAAAATGCAAAAACTCAAGAAAAAATATTTCAAAAATGTTTTTAAACTGCTAGTTTTTTAAGGAACTACTTATAGCAAAAATGCAAATAATTAAAAAATTATTTAACAAAAATTTCTTTTTAAATTATTCACAAAACTTTTCATGGTTAAAAGAACTCAAAAACTATTAAAAATTATGAAAAAAAAACTTATACCAAACAATCAGTTTTGTTCGAAAGAATGCAAAAACCAGAGAAATTTGTTTTGAAAAACCAATTTGCTTTTCAAAGTATTTTGCATGTTAAAAACATTCCGAAAATTCATAAATATTTTTTAACCAACGGATTTGTAAATCTGGCCAACGCTTGATAGAATATAAAACTCTCAAGCATATTTTTCAAACCAAAAACTGGTTATGTTAGAATTTAATTTTAAATATCTCAAAAATAGATAAAATTATCTGTTTTGATTGTTGAATGAACTGGCTATAATTTAAAATTTTGTTTTAAAACCACGGTGGGTAAGAAGGGGATTATTATGCAACTTGCATGCACCTCGGAAATTCCTTCTGGAGGTTGTTGGGGGGACTATTCTGAGTCAGAAAAACCGATTCCCAAAATATTCTGTCGGTGAAAACTGATTTTATCTCGATTTGAAGTTAAAAAACATAATATATCACCTAAAACCTCGAAAATACGTCTAAAATCTTAGTCTAACTCTGGACAAAGAAGTTAATTTTCATCAAGATATCAATTCTTAGTTCCCAAAATATAATCCTGACATAGTACACCTTAAATCGGTCCATTACATGAGTCCCAGCGTCATCAGGAGGTGTAAAATAGTGTTATTTGAAAAAAAATATTTTCAATTTGCTCCGGTAAATCAACTGTCATGTCTAAATTTAAAAACTAATGTTGTAGCATTGTTGCAAATAAAATGAAGAACAATTTTGCAGAATAAAGTATGACATTTTATCCATTTTCAGTAAAGTTATGTCTATTTTAGTGGGGAAATTGCTGCCAATTTTCAAAATTCTTCGATATTTAACTCATTCCTGTTATAAACAGCTACTACGATCATACTCAGTAAGATGTAACAAAATCTACTTTTTGGCGTGCATTCAGGGGCTGGTTAAGGTGGCCGTACTGCGCTCAAATCCCAAATATGAGCTTGATTGAACTTAATAGGAACTATGCATTTGAATTTTACATAGGATTCAACTCGTAAAAAACATGTTTTTCAAAAATGTAGATTTTTTAGGCACTTTGGCCGTTTATTGTCAACATCATTGGCGTGTAGGCCAGATCCTTGCGCATGTTTTGGTATATATAACATTGAAGTTTTGAGCAAAATGGATTGGCGCGTCGCCTATCTTTTCTGCTGATCCGTTTTTCGAAAAATTTCAAAACTTTGAAGGCCTGAGCTCCAGAGTGCGTCAATTCTATGTTATATATACCAAAACATGCGCAAGGATCTGGCCTACACGCCAATGATGTTGACAATAAACGCTTCAGTGGCCAAAGTGCCTAAAAAATCTACATTTTTGAAAAACATGTTTTTTACGAGTTGAATCCTATGAAAATTTCAAATGCATAGCGACAGCTCCTATTAAGTTCAATCAAGCTTATATTTGGGATTTGGACTCAGTATGCCCACCGTAACCAGCCCCTGAATGCCCGCCAAAATGTAATTTTTGTTACATCCTACTGAGTATGATCATAGTAGCTGTTTATAACAGGAATTGATTAAATATCGAAGAATTTTGAAAATTGGCAGCAACTTTCTCACTAAAATAGACATAACATTACCGAAAATGGATAAAATGTCATTCTTTTTTCTGCAAAATTGTTCTTAATTTTGTTTGCAACAATGCTACAACATTAGTTTTCGAATTCAGACATGACAGTTGATTTACCAGAGTAAATTGAAAATATTTTTTTTTTTTCAAATAACACTATTTTACACCTCCTGATGACGCTGGGACTCAAGTAATGGACCGATTTAAGGTGTACTATGTCAGGATTATATTTTGGGAACTAAGAATTGATATCTTGATGAAAATTAACTTCTTTGTCCAGAGTTAGACCGAGATTTTAGACATATTTTGAGGTTTTAGGTGATATATTATGTTTTTTAACTTCAAATCGAGATAAAATCAGTTTTCACCGACAGAATATTTTGGGAATCGGTTTTTCTGACTCAGAATAGTCCCCCCAACAAACCCCAGAAGGAATTTCCGAGGTGCATGCAAGTTGCATAATAATCCCCTTCTTACCCACCGTGAAAACTACTTTTTTTTTTTTGTTGAGAAACCGGTTTATTTTTAAAGAACTGGTCATGTAGAATACAAAAAGTCATAGAAATTAATAATTTTTTTTAAATAGTTCAAAGAACTAGTCAGGCTTAAAAAAATATTCTCCGGAATGGTGTTACAATGATTTCGGGCAACGTTTTTTTTTGCAAATATTCCGGGAAACTAAAGGAAAATTTTAAATTTGTTGAAAACTAGTTAGATCTGATTAAAAAAACCCCAATAAAATCATTTGAAAAAATCGTACAATATTTTAAATTTTGAATGATTCAAGATGCATATTTTTATGTGAAATATTTAATTTGTATCAAAGTGTCTGGTTTGAAGAGAACCCAATAAAATGATTTCATGACTTTTAGCAGTAAAACTGTTTCTTTTTATTATTTTATGCCACATGAGGAAATAACGATTTGCTTAAAAAATAACTTTCAAGATACTACCTGGTGTAAGCTCGTTAATTGAATTGTAAATCATTAGAGTTTTATGAGTTACCTTAACAATCTAACTTGTGGTGTTGTTCTTAACTCAAATCGCCGTTTTCTAATCAAATTACAATCCAGAGTCTCTTTGAAATTCGTTAAGATGTATTTTTATTTGAAACATTATTTTTAAATATTTTTGTTTCGTCATTTTCGGCTCACTCACAATTTTTGTTAAGTATTTTGAAACACTTTTTTAGATCCGTAGAAATGATCAATAAACATCTTCATCGAAACATTTTCACAAAAATATATTTTTTTACTCTCGGCTCAGCTAAAAAAATTAAAAGGCATACATTTGCCTGTTTAAAAAAAAAGTTTCTGCAATCATGAAAATGTGAATGTTGATATTCAACGTAAACTCTGTTTCCTAATCAAGAGTTATTCCCAATTTTGAATACATCAACCATTTGAATTAAATTTAAAACTACCATTGTGTTATATTTCCAAAACATTTCCAATAAATTTGGTGCCGAAAACTTAAGAAACTAAATACTTTCTCTTGAACTTTTAAAATTCCCTAGTAATTCCAGGAGACGAGATTTTTTTAACTAAAAAACCCGATTTGTTGAATATCATATCAATTGTTTCAGCATTTATTCAAAACATACTTTTCTTTTCAGTTTGATGTTGGTGCCAATCTCGAAAAGATGTTTCGAATTCTAGATTTTGGCTCATTTTGATGGCATGAAAAACCTCATCAAATTTGCGCTTGGTCAAAATATGTCGATTTGAATTTTGATTTTTTTCGGGGTTGAAAAAAATAATTTTTCTTAAATCGTTTGTCATGAACAAAAAAATTAACACCATCTAAAACTCCCTTCAACCTTTCATTTTCAAATTTCGCAGTGTTCAAACTTTCAACTCACAACAACCCCTTATCCGACTCAAGTCAAGCCCTCCGTTAACCCACTGTGGGTTTCTTGGGGGCTCGTTTGGTGGCACGTGGGACTTTGCCATGGTGTCGTGCGCGCGTGTCCAACGTACCAAATGAGCCAGGAAATTACGTACCAAGCGTAATCCACGCGCGTGCACGGCCGGTCGGTCGAGTGTGCACTAGTTCATCAAAACCCAAGTCGACCCATTTTCCTCTAATCTGTAGCTGGAGGGCCCCCTTCAGCAGATTAGCTCGTAAGTGTAAGCAAACTGTCGACAGTAGAGCGTCCAATTTCCCGTCCCGGGAAAAAAATTCCCGGGAATTCCCGGGATTTCCCGAAAAATAATATTTCCCGTTTCCCGGGAAATTAGTAAATTTCCCGGGAATTCCCGAAATTCAAGCGGAAGTAAACATTTTCCTAACTTTTCGGTCCCAATGTTTTGAAAATTTACAAAAAAATAATGCGAGAACCTAACTTGATTTTATTCATGTCAATCCACTGTTCATATTGAACATAGCAGAAAATAATCCATTTTCTTTTAGGTTTTTTCTGATATTTTTTTCTGATCCATTCACATCTTGAAATAGATCTTGCTTATTTGTTTGGCAATAAAAATTACAATTATGGAATGAAAATAAACTATTTTAGGTCTGGTCGAGCGTTTTAGCAGAATGCATTACTGTGAAACAATTATATTTTTGGTAACTTTTTTTATGCGAAAATTTATGTTAAATCATTTGAAAATAAGTTATTACTACCCTCCGGCTAAGATCAGAATTGAGAAGAAGGCAATTTAAATTGATTTCAACTGATTACACTTATATTTAATTTTGTTGAAATTTTGTAGTTTTTAGATTTTTTTGGCCCCCTGATTTTTCGGACCGTTTTGAATGAGGTAACCAAACATTTTTAAAAATATTGTGATTTCATGAAATAGTGTTCCAAGTGAAAAACCACGAGAAGTTCGATTTGTAAGATGAATTCTATGATTTTATTCACTTATTCTTAAGCTGAAACCAATAAGACTTGTTCTTTGCCATGAAAAACTTCATTTCAGTATGATTTTTTTTAACTTTATGTGTCAATGTCATTCTTAAACATATTCCCTCGAACTAGTCGCAGTGATAAATTTAAAAGCATTTTTATGGTTGTGGCGCTGTGGCGATTTTACTTTCTGATTAAAATTTGATTAAAAAAAAAATACTCCTTAAATGATATTTTGTGAAAAACAGCATATAAATTTGAAAAAAAAATTGTATATTTTTTAATGAAGTTGTATGATTTTTTTAAAGCAGTCAAGCCATTAATTGATCCTCACACTCATCTTGAACATTAAAGTTGCTGCTCTATACAACTTTGTTGCAAAATACAAAACAGAAGCAGAATCAGAATAATTTTCGATGAATTTCAAATTTCCCGGGAATTCCCGGGATTTCCCGGGAAATTTGTTAAAAATTTCCCGTTTCCCGGGAATTTTTTAACCCCGGGAAATTGGACGCTCTAGTCGACAGACAAGCTCAACGGTGGCGAATTAAGCAAAAACACTAGACTGGAGACCGCTGCGCGATTGTTATCCCAGGTGATGATGCTTCAGGGCTTGTTGTTGAGCAATGGAAAAACGTTGAGTTTGGATTTATCACTATGATCACCTTAGTTTTTTTTTTCAGTGGGCTTGACTTGAACGATGTTTGAATTGATGGCCGTGCAGCACACTTACTCGTATGGGGTGGTGGTGTGAAGCAACATGATTATGATGACGCTTAAGAGGCACTTAATTTTCGATTAGTAAGATCATCAGTGAAGAAGCGTTGTATTAAGTGGGATGATTTTTTTTGTTTAGGTGGTGAAGAAAATGAAGGCAATTGGATGAGGTTATGTTAAATATACAAAAAGAACAGTTATTCAGTCCCTACTTGATTATTTGAAACCCTGACTAACCGAAGATTTGAAAATAAATATCATATCCGATATTTAAATATCCAAAGGATTAAATAGATACTTCAGATAAACGAATCATGTATAAAAATGCTTTAGAATTTTTATTTTTGATAACAAATTTAAATTCAGTGACCAAAGATAATTTGAATTGGTTGTGGTTAATGAGTTGAATTGTTGGTGGTCATATTTTAGGTCAGAGTGGGACTGTCTGAAAATTCAATTATCCGGAGTAAATTTGGCGAGGATTTCAGATAAACGAGTACGGACAGTAACTTCATTTTACAATAGCTTGTATATTTGACTATTCCTTTTTCAAAAGAAGAAATTTTAAGCAATTAAAATAACATTTTACAAATCTGCGCAAAAACAACGACTAACTATTCCTGACAGCTTTTTACTATTGGGCCATTGCAAATATTTAATCAGGCTTTATTCGATTCTAAAAAAAAAACGTTGAATACACTTTTAAAATTTACAGTTTTTTTTATTTTCACCATGTTTTTAAGTTTGTTGCATTATTAATCACAATTGAACAATTACCTTTTTTTAATAAACTCAAATGTTCGAGTAAAATAAAACAGAAATTATGAAATAATATTTTTCCAACGACTTCTATTTACTGTAATTCCATTATCCTTCTTAATTTTGAAATTCTAGCAATTTGTAAGCTCAGAAATTTCATCACTTTTGACTTCATGCCCAAGAAATATCACAAGAAATTACACTTGTTAGGGACTCCATAAACCAGAAATAAACCAGAAATTTTCAAAAATTGACTAAATTCAAAATAATACATGGCTTAATAGCCTATGAGTTAAAGATGTTATGTTTCATTATTAATCACCCTATCAGGTACTACCATTCCGAAATGTTCCAAGTGCTTTTGAAAACATCCACAAGAGCTTTCAAGTTAACGCCAAAATGTATGCAACCAAGATGCAATGCACCTACGAAGCTTTTACAGCGGCGATTAAATTGTTTGAGATAGCCAAAAAAAATTAACAAAAAATAGTGTGCAAATAAATGGGTCAGAAATTTAAACAAATATCTAGAGTTTTTTAATGGTCCTTAAGCTATTGTGTGTCATATGTTTAAAGGGTCTTTTTATGAAAAAAAAACTTAAGATAAGTTATGAATAAAAGAAATTAAGATAAGTTATAAATAAAAAAAACTTGATGAAACTTTGTTCTTGTTTATTTTTCATAACGCAATTAAATTTTTATGAAGTTTTAAATCGTTTTGTAGAATCTTGTTAGATTTTTCCATTCTACTGCCAGCGAATTTAATTTTGAAACTTTCACTAGTTTAGAAAATATAGCAAAATGGAAAGGAAAAATGTCACGATTTTGGTTCTGGCCATTGAAAAAAATGTATTTCACTTGCAGATCCGTTTTCCTGAACTGCGGTATTTTTTTCAATCATCAAATTTTTAATTGTATTTTCTTATTTGAATAAAATTTTGTCCATGCATTTCTTGTACCAAATGAACCAATTAAAATAGTTTTTTCATACATATGAAAACGTATTTTTTTAATAACTATACTATACTATACTATACTTAAACTATACCTAAGAGCCGTGAAATTCAGTGAAAATAATCAAATAAAAAAAATAGTTTTATTTTCAGAACTGGTGGCCTTTTTAATGTTTTTTTAAATTACTTTTGAAATATATTCAAAAATATGTACAGAAGTTTTTTTTTCGAATTTATGTTTTTTGCATTTATTTCAAAAGACGGAACACGGCGTGGCTGGAACAAAATATTATAAACCAAGATACCCCATCGGAGATTTTAACGTAGAAAGTTGTGTTTTACCGGCCTGAATCAGAATCTCTAAATATGAAAATATTCTATCGGTGAAAACTTCGTTTTAAAAAAATCTAAGGTTTTTAATTTTTGTATGGGTTTTTAGTTGATCTGGCCTCATAGGTGGATCGATCCATAAAAAATATTTTTTATGTAAAATTTGAAGAAAAATCTCTCATCTTTTGTTTGTAAATCCGTTTTGATTGTGAAAAGATAAAAGACATCCGTCTTTTATGAGAACTTCGTTTGACCTTGAATCAGCCAAAATATGGTTGTTTTTTAAAATGGAATATCTTTTGACAATCAAAACGGATTTACAAACTCTAATAAGCGTTTTAAAGGTGAGAGATTTCTTTACAAATTTGATTAAACAATATTTTTTAATGATCGATCCACCTATAAGGCCAGATCAATCAAAAATCCGTACCAAAAATCAAAATCCTTAAAAAATTTGAATACGCAATTTTCATCGATAGAATATTTTCATATTTATAGATTCTGATTCAGCCCGATAAAACACAACTTTCTATGTATAAATCTCCGATGGTGATAATATTTTGCTCCAGCCACGCCATGTGGGAACAAATAGAACTCCTACTTTCCAAAATATCATATGTGTAATACTCTTCTCATTTTTCCTGAACTTTCTTATATCTCCAAGTTTTTTTTTTATTCACGAGCCTTTCTCTTTTTTTCATGTGAGGTCAAGGTCGAGTGGGGTACAAAAAAAATGAGTCCAACTTGCAAAATTTTTGAAGTAACACAAATTGCTTTACAGTCCAGACTCGATTATCAGGTTTAGTAGGGGACTTCGGACAATCGTATTAGAACAAAAAAAACATTTTCGTATTTTTTATTACTATTACTATCAAATTCGATTTCTGCAAACCCATTTTAGTCAAATATTAATGATTGATTGCCTACTAAATTTAAAAGAATATTTTTTCAATAATTCATCACCGCCATTTTGGCCGCCATATTGAATTTTAACACTCTAAGTTTTGGGGTCATTCTCAAGGTCAATATTAAAAAATAAGACAACGAAAAAAATGTCTTTTCTTGATTCGATTAACCGAAGTTAAATTTTACCAAGGCCTTCAGATAATCGAGTCTGAACTGTATCAATAACTCAAGATACATGAAAATGCATAATGGACATTAATACCAAAAGGGACAGTACAGTAATGCTACTTTAAAAAAAAATTGCTAAATATCAATGAACCTATGTTTAAAATATCCGTAAAGTTTTATAGTTTTTTCCGATCAATGGTCCCAAAATTCAAAATTTTAAAAACTCAAATATTGTCCAATTTGCTAAGGATTAAACGTACAAATTTGAACGTTATACAATGTATTTCAAATTGTGTCCAATCAATTGTACAAGATTGTTAAAGGAAATTTTATATTTTCAGCAATATTTTATTTCCCCCTGATTTTTTGAGGAATTATTGACAATAATATGAAATAAAATTCAACATATTTTAGAAATACACGTACAGATTTTTTAGCATTGGTATTCTATTCATCGTTTTGTTTGTATATGGATTGTTTTGCACTAATTAACCTCTACGATCACTTCAAAAACAGCCATTTGTCAATTAAACTTCATAAAAATACCTCCCAAGAATCCATCAAACTGCTCTCATTTGTCTGCACCCCAAAGCTATTTCGCACCCAACCTGGCGCTAGACCCAAAAGCAAGAGAAGAAAAAAAATCTCTTAATTATACCAACCATAAAAAAGTGCCAACACCAGCAAGAGGGGGCACTAAAACCGCAAACACAGCTCTCGTTCCGGTGCGAAAAGTTCTGCCATGCGGAAGCCCACCCCGTCCAGACCCCGGTCCTGCTGTCATCGGACAAAGAGAAGAAACTCTAATTTTGGCGTTTAGGTGAACGCAACTGAATAATAAAAGCAATAAATTTAACCGCCACCACACCGGGAACACCCGCCAAAAGACGGACGATTTGGACATTTTAGAAAGACACACCTTTAGTTTTCAAGGACAGCGGTTTTTTTTTAAGAAGGGGGAGTTTCATTAAGAACGTGTTTATTTTGCGTTCTTGGGAGGCACTTCTGATGGATTGAGGGTAGCAACTTGGCTTAGATTGATTTTATTTGAAGTGGGATTGAGTTTTAGAAAAATGTGTGTAATAGTTGCAATAAAAAATATAGACTCATGTTTATTGCACAAACATTATGAATAAATTAATCAGACTAGATCCCTAGCAGATGTCGATTATCCCAGGTCCGGCTCAATGACTTGAAGTCACTCGAGAATAACACCATTACAAAGTAGCCAAGCCCCCTCTTGAGAGTTCTATCACACGCAGAGCGCGATTAATCAGTTTGTTCAGGAGGGGTTCGCCGCCGGCGACGAACCCTCAGTCGTTGAAGTCTCCCTCGACATAAAAAAGTGCGCTCGATCGCTCAATAAATTGATTGTTTCGATAAATCATCGGCGGTGGCCTTTCGGAGGTACAAATTGGACCGCGCGGTGGACCGAAACCTGTACGGGAAGTACGGTCGTCGAATTCTTAACGCCACGCTAAGGGGGCAAATTAGGTGGAACCATAATTGATAGCCTTTGCGTGCTGTGCCAGCATAGGTCAATTGGCTACCTCGTATGAAGCTGCCACCGACTTTGGAATGCGCTGCCCGGTGGAAATGTGGGTGACACATGCGTGTACGGATACCTGCACCCTTTGAAACCTGACTGTGGAGTTAGTTTTAGGACTCTGACTTTTCAAGATTTTAAACTCCGACTTCGATACCGGTCTTGAAAAAGTAACAACTAAACCGAATCTGCGAACCATCTAAATTAGAATTCTCAACATTTACCAACTCAATTCGATTTGAAGATAATTTTAAGTCCCTAAATTTGTACAAGACTAGATATTACAAAGTTGGATCCCAAAGGGTCAAAGCTTTTAACGCCTTAGCTCCACCTGGAAACAAGATCATTATCGGCTGAATCTAGTTAGGATATTTTTTGTTTCTCTACCCCCTCGCAAATTGACAATCTAAATGGCACCCATAAACAATAGCATTAAATCTTGTAACGCAGAACCACCAACCAAGAGAGCGTTTGTTGATTTGGCTATTGGTGCGTTGGAGGTCCCTCCGAGATTGGAATCAACAAATATGACAGTGCCGAAATTCAAACCACAGCGCGGCCCATTAAATCGCGATTCAAAAAATTATAGCACTCACACCGGTGGTGGAGTGGTAAATTATAGCACGCTTGACAGTGCGGCATTCGCAGGTGAAACAATTGGGTTGATGAAATGTGAGGTCAGGAACCATGCTTAAGTAGGTTTTTTTTTTGTGTGTGGGCCAATCAGGTGTTTGGTTTACCTTGCAACTAGGTTTGATTTATTATAGTGCGATATTATATGCTTGATTAAAGGCTTGTTATCTGAACAGAATTATAGTAAAGCACAGGTCTTAATTTCCTAGCTTACTTTTATCCTAAATAATGATTAGATGGAATTTTAAATTAATTTGAGTAGATTTACAGAGCTTAACATTTTTTGTTATTTTGAATGTTTTTTTTTTTTTGCATTATGTTTGTAAATTCTTCTAATACTATCAAAATATTAAAATTATTGCGAATGAATAACTCTGATAGAAATCAAAAATTCAAAACCCAATATAATGCCTGTAAAATACGGTGTAAATAGCCAATCCACTATTGAGACAACCATTTTTGAGGTAGTTAGCTTTTGACTGTCAACGACGGCTTAAAAAGAGAACTTTATTATTACTATCATTTATCATTCGGGCCTCGTGGCGCGATGGTTAGCGGCTTCGGCTGCCGATCCCTAAGTTGCTAAGGGGCGCGGGTTCGATTCCCACCTTATCCTCCTGGCCTTCTATCGGATGGGGAAGTAAAACGTCGGTCCATTTGCGTAAAAGAGGTTTTGAGTGACTCACCACACATACCCTTCGCACCTAGAAATGTGCAGAAATTTGCAACAGAGACCACAAAAACCCCGGGGGTCGTTAAAGTGGATTGCTTGCTTTTTACTATCATTCGGAACTCACATTAAAATAGTAGTTTATGCAACAAGTTGCAAAAAGAGGATTTTTTCAGCAAGAGTCGTACATTTATCCAACGAGGTTCACCGAGTTGGATAAATACGACGAGTGTTGAAAAAATCAAGTTTTGCAACGAGTTCCATACAACATTTTTTGCAATTTCGAAAAACACCGATTGAGTGAAATTTTAAGTCAAATTTTCATGTATATTGTCAATAAATCGCTTAAATCAAAAAAATGTTGAAAAGTGTTACTTTTCAAAACAAGTGCTGAAAAGTTCAACTTTTCAGCACCCATTTCAGTGCTGAAAAGTAGAACTTTTCAGCATTTATTTTGAAAAGTGTTGTTATTCGATTCTGTTATTTTTGGTACAGAAAAGTAGGCTATTTCGTCGTTCAAGAATGACAGGAAATGTAAGTAGTTTCACGACGGAATTGCAAAATAGTAGTTTATGCAGCAAGTTGCAAAAAGAGGATTTTTTCAGCACGAGTCGTACATTTATCCAACGAGGTTCACCGAGTTGGATAAATACGACGAGTGTTGAAAAAATCAAGTTTTGCAACGAGTTCCATACAACATTTTTTGCAATTCCGAAAAACACCCATTGAATGAAATTTTTAGTCAAATTTTCATGTATTTTTCCAATAAATCGTTTAAATAAAAAAATGTTGAAATGTTTTACTATTCGAAACAAGTGCTGAAAAGTTCAACTTTTCAGCACTCATTTCAGTGCTGAAAAGTAGAACTTTTCAGCATTTATTTTGAAAAGTGTTGCTATTCGATTCTGTTATTTTTGGTAGGAAAAAGTAGGCCGTTTCATTTCTTCAGAAGGACAGGAAAAGTTGACAGTTTCACAGCGGAATTGCAAAAAAGAATTTCTGTACACCCATATCATAAAAATGTTCGATTCTTATTTTTTTTTTTCAAATTACTGATTAGATTTTGTTAACGCCAATTATGATTTAACCCAAGGTTGTTAATCGATAAAATTATCGTCGGTAGTATTCGCGTCAAACCATAACGATAGTTTATCGTTATCATTATATCGATAATTTTATCGTCGATTACGGGAGATGACTAATTTGTTAAGTTTCAGTAAGTTTCAAAGTATAAATATTGAGAATAATTTGTTCAATAAATACTGTATTTCTTCGAAAGAACTCAAATTTTCCTATTTGCAATATGGGTATCAAACAAAAAGAAATGTGCATGTTTTTCACTTTATTAGAGTATTTTTTTAAATAAAAAAAAATAAAATCTCTAAATATCATATATTTCCAAAAATACTCAAGTTTATATTACATTATATCATAATTTACATTATATGTATCAAACGAAGCAATATTTTATATGCCTTTTCTCTATATTAGATGTTTTATTAAACACTCCAATTTTCACAAAATATCTTTTTTTTTTCGAACATACCAACATTTTTTTAATTTTGCAATATGGGATTCAAACGAAGCTTTGTTTGTGAAATTCTCTCATTTTCACAAAATATCGTATTTTTCGAAAATACACAAATTTTCAAAATATTTATATGGCTATCAAACGAAGTGAAATTTTACATGGTTCATAAAATATTACTTCGTTTGATACCCATATTGCAAAATACGGAAATTTTAGAACAATTGCCATAAAAATCGATATCATGTGAAATTTTTTTTACAGAAAAAATTAAAATCGTGAAAATGCATTTGAAATTTCGCTTCGTTCGGTTCGCGAATTATGAAAATTTAAGAATTTTCGAAAAAAATATTTTGTTGTGGAAATATGAGTAAAAACAATCAGGTAGAGGGAAAAAGCAATTAAAATTTTCGCATTATTGCAATTTTTTTTGTATTTTCAAAAAAAAAAGCCTCTGATAAAGTGAAAATGCACCACAATTTTCGCTCCGTTTGACACCCATATTGCAAAAAATAAAAATTTGAGTACATTGAAAAAAAAAACGGTAAAAACGGAAAAAAATAAAAAATTGCTGTCGTCCATTATCGTCGATAACATTATCGCTGATAGAATTATCGAAATAACGATAACGATAAATTAACAAAACCTACTAAATTTCTGTTTTGGATTGGATTTGGATTAAACTTTGTGGGTACCTTTTCTATGAACAAAGAAGATATTTAGCACTATGTGTTTGTCCATACAATTTTGGCAGCTATCCATACAAAAAAGCCATTAAAATTTTTATTAATGTGTATCTTGAGAACGGATTCTCTGATCAATTTGGTGTATTGGGTTAAGTTGTAGATATTTTGCAAAGACTTCAGTCTTTACACAAAATATTAAATTTGGCTGAAAAACCAATTTAAAAAATCATTATTTTTGAATATGTTTCAAATGACAAAAATTGCATCTTTTTAGCAATGGCACAAGTTTGTCGAAATTCATTTGATAATGTCGACAATTTTTCGAAAAATAACGTAGAAAAAAGCATTTTTTTTATTTATTTTCAAATATAAAATTAAATTTGCAATCAAAAAGTGCAAATCATAAAAATCCTATGGAGCACAGTTTTCAAGTTATAGTCACATTAAATTATTTTCTGTTTAAAATATTCACTTTTTTATCTGTAGAAGTCATGACCAAGCTTGACAATCCCTGATTTTTTTAATGAGCAGGAAATTCCTTACAATTTTGCAAAATGTGGTCATTGAAAAGTTTCATTCAAACAAAAAAATACAAAAAATTATAGTTGTCCGAAGTGTCAAAAAATTGGTTACATAAATAATTAAAACAACTTTTTTAAATATTTTAATTAAACTGCCAATGCTTGGAAAGATGTTAAAACGCTCAGACATTTTTTTTTTGAAATCTTTTTGTATTCATGAAACTGGTCTTTCTTTTTAAAATCCATTGATATTAATCAAAATCATCTTCTCAAAATCAGAGAAATCAAACTTCTTTAAAATAATCAAGAACTGTTCATGTTCAAAAGAATATGTTTTAAGTTAGGATATAGAAAAAAACTATACTTGACAGAATTTTTAGATTCAAAATAAATATTTATATTTTTATTTATTATTCACTCCAATTAGAATTTAACCGTAGAGCACATATCGTCGCCGTCGTGCTAACTTGTCGTACGTGCATTTTGAGTTAAGAACGCCATTTTGGGCAGCTCACAATACCTCACCTTTTGACCTTCACAGATCCCCAAAATTCGATTTCAATCCTGAAATATTCAGTGAAAATCAAAAAAGCTCCGAAAATTTTTGTCACTCTACATATAAAAGAAGTTTCAATCCTGTCGTGCTATCTTGTCACTCCCTGAAAATTGATGTAAGTGCGACAACTGGCCAGAGGGATTTCAGTTCAGAACACGTTTGACGCACGTACAAGTTAGACTACCGTAAACATTTGTAATTATAACTCAGGATTCCAGCAACCAACTTCAACCATACTTCGGGACAATGCGCAGAATGGTCAGCCAAACAAAACGTGTTTGTTATTGTTTACATTGCGTGCTTTCGTTTTTGTTTATTCAAGGTCAAACATTTAAATGCGTTTTTCTCGGAACGTCGAATTGGCGGGTGCGACAAGATAGCACGACGACGTCGATTTAATAGTAATAATAAGCAGAATTTATAATTATTGGTAGATGATGTGATTATCTTTTAAATTGATTATCTGTTATTTTTTTGTGGAAATTCAATTTAAAAATAGACAATTAAGAGCATATGTATAAATTGCAGACTGTTTTTTTTTTCATTTTGAAAATTTAATGTTTATTTTTTGTAAGCAATTTTTGGATATTATGTCATTATTGGACTTATTCTAAACGTGAGTCTGGTCCATTATCATATGGCCACTACAGTTGTTTTATTCGATGACTAATCTACTTATAACACGCACCCTTTAGCAAAACGTGGGAAGATATGTAAAGTACAGCACCCAACGCCACCCTGCAACAATGTTCCATATTTCTTCATTATGATTGACTCATGACTAAGTACTACACTCTGTTGACGCGGGTAGGCCTCAAGCTACAATTAGATTTACGATCGATATTTCCACAATTAAATTGCTATTCACCAATATATGTGTGGGCCTGCCAATATTCCCCGATATGGGATTCTGTACTTCATTCTTACAGAACTTTTCGAACCCACGACTTTACAGAACGACCTTGCGCCGAGTTGAGTTTGCCGGGGTTTTGTGTTCTCCTCCGCACAAGTAAATCGATTGGGGTGTAAAAGTCTTATGTATAGAAAAGAACTCGCTGGGTGGTAATTACATTCTCACATTACGAGACTGATGTGTTATTAAATACGACCTGTGCTGGGTGAAGTCCGGCTCAAACCTCAAACACTGAAGTTCTAAGATCTGTTGTCGTCAATGTCCAGTCCCGGGCAGAACCCCAGATCGGTGTGAGAGAAACGACGACGACCTTTGTTGAGCGACTAAACGATTGGTTGAACCATGAAATAGTTCTGCCGACTTACGTGGACCAACCACGTTGAGCCGCGCAGCGATGTAATGACCAATGAATCAGCAAGTTCTTTCCGTATCGCGCTGCACTTAACTGGAGCAGCTAGAGTCTTTGATCTGGATTGTCTCAGAGCGACCGTACAACACCTGGCCGTACTTAACTAGGTTAAGAACGGCTGAGTCAGACCTAGATCCGGTTTCCCTTTCTGTCGTGCAGCTAGACGTGACCGCAGAACTGGTCCGGGGATACCCGGCAGGGAACAAGTTCAGGACTCTGGCGGTCATTACCGTAGTACTACCATTAGCAGGTTATTTCCATTCACAAGTGGTCGAGGAATTGCGCAATATCTTAGAGCTTGTCACCACTCTCGACAATTACTGGAACTGATCGCCAGTGATTGGAATCATAGTTTGATGAAATCCTCTGGCAAGGACATGGTCCGAGGTATTAATATCTGCCCACACGAACACTCACAGCTCACACCGATCATTAGCACCAATTTAGTAGTTCCTTAAAAAAACTCCGCTGCTGTGGGCTTTTGTTGTGGTCAACCAAAGATATAAGCGCAGGTGATTACAGGTGTTGCAAGTTTGGCCTGATTGACCCCTTCGAGCGACAGGAGTCAACGAGGTTGTACCTTGCTAATTGTGTGGAGGATCATGAGCATTCGCGGTTAACTTGTTCATTTGGAGCAGGTTGGATCAGGTGTTGTTGCAATAAATAAATTTATATTTTGTTGAATCAATCAACTGCGGTGGTTCTCAACTTTGGAAATGTTTTTTGAAATAATTGGATTTTGTTTTGGTTCCAATTTGGTTAATTCTATTAAAAGTTACATGATTTTGATGAAAAAAATGGTGAAAATTACTTCCCGTTTGAGTGTTAAATTAGACAAATGTTGTAACAAATTTCAAGAATTGCATTAAGGCATAATCCATAATGTACGTCACGCCAAAAACGGGCAAAATTTACCCCCCCCCCCTTTGTCACGTGCAATGTCACACTTGCTCAGACCCCCCCTCCCCCCCTAGAGCGTGACATACTTTATGGATGACGCCTAAGACTCTAAAAATTACATAAAAATTACATGTATCTGATGTAAATTTCCGTTCGAGAAGCCCTGCGCTACAGGAAAGTCCCCACATCAATCCGTGCTCTAGTTTCCAGCCCAACATCCATCTGACTACCGCAAATCGGCGTTGGGCAATTTTATTGCGTTAATTGCATCAATTCTGTGACCGACCGCCATGCGGATGGCGGATTCCACGAGCAGCATTCCAGCGCCGGACGCGCACTTGAACTAGAAGCAGATCAAGGCGAGAGATGTTTGTAACGTGAAAATCGCCGCCGATCACCTGCCGCACGACGCGACCGGTGTCGTTGCTGGCGTTAGTTTTGCGAATAATTGCAAATATAGGAATTCCAGCATATCAACGAAATGGTGATGTTGGTGAAGGTGGGTGATGTATTGCAGTTCTCTGTAAATTATACAAAAAAAATATTTGTGTTGACTTAAAAGTGTGTACAAAGAAAAATGGTTTATTTACTGTCCAAAGACTAGTTATTATGTGATCGAGGTTAATTTGATTGATTGCATGTGATTTGGTTGATTTGCGAGTAAGGCAACGATCGCCAGTATGTCACTTTCGAGCGGGGGAGGATAATGACAACCCAAGTGATCTTAATTTTATGATATCTCGTTGACTTATCGTAACTCAGGATCAACCAGTCGGTCGTGCGACATTTTTGTCCGCGAATTAAGTGAAGGTTGTACACCGAAATCGTGCACGTACAACTTTGGAGAAAATACGCCGAAGGTTGAACCACAAATGAGTCAGTGACTTAAAAGTTAAGCTGCTGAACATGTGCTGAGAACCGACTCTGTAAGCCAACTCCCTCCACAAGAGATGTCTAATCATGGCTCATGTGACCCGTATCCATGGGAAGTGAAGTAAGAGTTGGTAACTAGAGCCCGAGCCTCAACTAGAAGCGAGAACTTCCACACAGTTGGCACGACATTTCCGCAAACTTGAAACCGACTGCATTCAACGAGCGTATCGTTTTCATTTGGTTAGCATTTGCAGTCGCCAAAAGCCACACAAAATACCAGCCACACAAAATGTGCTAATCACCGGTGCTGTGAAGAATTGCCGGTTCTTGAGCACCAGGATCTGATCTGCCGTTTGAGCGTCCAATTAAGTCAAGTAACCATCGCGCAGTTGCTGCGAATCGAACCACTTCTTCGGTTTAGGGAGGCGAATCTAATTAATTTTCACACTTCAATAAATCCTAATGGAATTCATCGGTCACAGTTGAGTCACTGGTGGCCGGTTTGCTTGCTTATGGTACGTCAGAGATAGACCGTCGAGTGAACGAGGATACTATTGTTTTACACCATGGAGAAGTTGAATGAGTGGAGTTTAGAAAAAAATGTTTTCATGCAAACATGTTCGAATTGAAAATATATATTATCAGAGCCGTACCTTGGTTTCACGGCGTCCTCGGCGAAGTATCATTTTAGCACCCGCCCAAATTTACCAGCATTTTTATAAATTGATGTTTATTCTCAATGATTGCTTCAAGTAGTTGTCATTTTATAATAGCAATTTTAGATATAAATAAGACGAAACAGTTTTTTTTTAAATAACTAGACATTTACAAATATTCACCAAAGAGTTATAACTTGTTTGCAAATTTGATATTTTCATATCTTAAAGAATTTGCACAGATGTATTAAGTAATATAGATACGAAATCATTTTTGAACCAGTATTTTTTGTGGGTCTAGCTCATTTCCCCGAATGCCATTTCCCCGAAAATCATTTCCCCTAATTGGTCACATCCCCGAATACCACTTCCCCTAATCAGCCACATCCCCGAATGCCATTTCCCCGAATATCATTTCCCCTAATCGGCTATATCCCCGAATGCCATTTCCCCTAATCGGCCATTTCCCCGAAGTGACACTTACGCCAATTGCCGTTTATTTAAATTTAAAATTACCCGAATTTGCATATCCCCTAATCATCATTTTCGCTAAAGCCTTTTTCCATGACTAACAGTTATTTTCTTTCTCAATTTTCCGAACAAACAGCTTTTTCGGGTATGCTGTTGATTAAATGTTGTAAATTGGGTAGTAAAGCCCTTTGTCAATTTTTATGAACAACGGTAAGAAACACGATTAAAAACCATTTCTGATAACTTTTTTTCTTCATTTTTATGCAAAAAAAGTTATTGACAAGACAACATTTTTTCGATGGATCAACTATGGCCCCCCTGGATCGACTGTCAAGTAGGAGCATTTCTGCCAAGAAGGGCCGTGAAGTGAATTTTTAGAAATTGAATTAAAAATCCATTTTAAATCCTTTGCGATCGTTCAAAGGGTCATTGTACTTAGTAAAGCTTATTTTTCTTGTGAACAATAATATCACAAATTTAAGCTTAATTTTAGGACCCAATTACTAAATTTTTTGTTGTTCAATTAACATTTGTGTTCAACCGCATGATTAGATGTTGTTTTTGAGAAATTTGCAAGGATTTTTTTTTTCGAATTTTGTTCAAAAATGCAAAAAATCGAACAAATAGTTACATAAGGCTGGTACAAATTTTTGTTGATTATACTTTTCGCCAAATCCCAAACCAGCAATGTGAATAAAATGATCAGTGTGAACTGGGTTCTACTGATACGGGGTACTACGAAAATCGCACGGTATGTTTTTGAATCATAAAAAATAACAAAACTTCTATTGCATTATTATTATCATGTCTATAAGAAAAAGGTATTTGTTTTGAGAATATATAAAAAAAAGTCTGTAACAATATTCATTGTATTTGAATGAATAGTACCAAACTTTCCAACACCACTTCCCCCCTAAAATGCTACGTCTGTTCAGAGTGAAGCCAAAAAGAAAGTTGATCATTCAAGGCCAATACGAACCTTTCAAGAAATATTATATGTAGTTTGATGTGATAAAAAGTGCCATCATTTTTTTTTTCTTATAAAGTCGACTCTCTGGCTGTCGATCTTCTAGATATCAATAATTCTCCATCTATCGATGAATTCTTCAGTCCCTGTTTGCTTTAAAAATCTCTTCCGGTTGTCAATAATTTCAGTTTTCATGGCTTGCACAGACATTTAGCTTGGCGAAACGAAGCTTTAAAGGGTGTTTGAAATTTGTGTGTTTTTGTTTGATGGACGTTGCCATGATTCTCTCCCATAGCTGGGTATCAAGAAAAAAATATTTTCAATCAAGTCTTCATTTTGCATCGTTCTGTAATCTGATGATTCTCTTCCTCGACGGTCCCTTGGATATTGACAAGCAGAGAGTCGACTGTAAAATGCGATTTCCCCGAATGCGGTCAAGCCGAAATGCCCGGTGCCCAGGAGCGCGCGCGCTCCGGGGCACCGGGCATTTCGGCTTGATCGCGTTCGGGGAAATGGCGTTCAGGGAAATGTCTATTCAGGGATATGACTAATCGGGTAAGTGGCATTCGGGATTGTGGCCCATTCGGGAAAATGGCATTCGGGAATGTGGACGATTAGGGGAAATGGGAAATTCGGGTAAATGGAATTCGGGGAAATGACTATTAGGGGAAGTGTCTTTTCGGGGAAGTGGCATTCGGGGAAATGTCCCTTCGGTAATATGGGTTTCGGGGAAATGTCATAGATTCTTTTTTGTTTTATTGGTTTATTTTCTAATTCGTTCCAATATATTTTAGATTCTAGATAATTCGAAGTTATTGTCCAAATTAATTATGAATATTTCTTAAACTTGACAAAATATTCTTTTTCTTTTGAATAAAATCTCATTTTAACCTCTTATAACTAAAGTTTTAAGAAAAAATCAAATTTTGGCGAAATAACATTTGAACAAACATCAATTGCATAGAAACTCAAAATACGTTCATAAACTAATATGTTGACAGTTTTGATATTCTGAGGGCTGAGTGAGATTCACAGCCAAAATAATTGGAAATTGGAAAGTCTGGAAGAAGGTTTGACTTCAACTTCATTCTGCTGCGGTCAAATCATTTATCCTGTATTTATTTTGAAAATTTCTTCTTTAACTAGCAATTTTTTGTGACGTCCCTAGTAACATTTTAGGTTTTAAGTAGGCCATAAAAGCCTATTTAGGCCGTATCAGGGTTTCCAGAACCCTGATAAAACCTGTAAGTTTAAAAATGTTACTAGGGGTGGGCACCCTTTTGTTGATTAAAAAATAATATCTAATATTAATTTACGAAAATATTTTGGTAAAATATTTTTTTGGATTGTATGCAACAGCGATGAATCGCCCTAGTTCTCCATTAATTTTTTTCATTTTTTTTTGAAAAGTAGTGACTTTGATAACCGGGGAGACTTTGAGATTTTTCATATCATATTGACCATGGTAGAGCAGTGTTTAAAGTACTTCAAGAAGAAGTATTCAACTTTTTGAAAAGTATAGAAAGTTAGTGAAATATAATTAAGAAATTGTTGATGAAAAGCATTTTTAAATATTCTCAATGTGTCATGATTTTCTCAATGAACATGATTTCAAATCGGAATTTGTAAATAAAAAATATCATGTGTTTTTGAATCATAATTTAACAAATTTCCATGTTTAGGCTTCATCCATAAAGTACGTCAAACTAAAATCAGCCAAAATTTACCCCCACGCTTTTCCTATACTTATAACATGCAATGTCACAATTGCTCAGAGCTTGAAATAGCAATTGAAAAGTTCTTTTCTACTTTTGTGCACCGATTACGAGATAAATAATTTCCAGAGTTCTTTTGAATAGGTCCTATAAACATATGAAAGACAATAGCTTATTGGACCTTTTAAAAACAGCTCTATATTTGAAGGTTAAGTTTTTCAAGTAAAATGTATTTTATAATTGAAAAAAAAAATAGAGTCTATTATGTGAAATAAATATTTTCAAATAACTCGGAAAAATCTCTACCGTTATTTTTTGTCTTTTTTGATAGATATATATTTCCAATAAATATGTTTGGCTGGTTCAGGATTTGGTCCTAATTCCATCTAGTTTGCCGATAAAGAAATTGTATTGTAATTTGTATTGTATACAAATTATTTCGAAATTTTTTGAGTAAAACTTTCTAGCTCACTTTTCATTATGATATTTATTATCTGATTTCGGATAAAAACTGGTATGCCAACATTAGGTGCCCGATGGAATTACACAATGTTCCCTTTGCTCTCATTGTTTCAATCTACTATATCTCGGAAACTATTAATCCGACATTGTCATAAAAAAACAATATTTGAAATAATTTGTCAACTATTTGTAAAATATATTTTTAAAATCACTGATATTATTAGAAAACTTGAAATCAAAATCAAATCAAATCAAATTATTCGCTCTACAGCTTTGCCTTGGCGTTCTCGATTGCGAGATTCCTACTTGAAACTAGGTGTTCGAAGGCTTGATTGTTGAGGCAATTGCAAACCTCTTTTTACACCTTAGCTTCCATCCACCCCGGGATTCGAACTGACGACCTTTGGATTGTTAGTCCAACTGCCTACCAGCGACTCCACCGAGGCAGGACCCAGGGAGACGACTCCTACACCTGGAATGAGCTAACGACCTAACCTTTTTTAGGTTAGTCCGGGACCAACATTTACTTCCCTGTCCGACGGAAGGCGTGATCAGACAAATCTCGTCTCGAAAAATTCCACCGGGACCGTCTGGGATCGAACCCAGGCCGACTGGGTGAGAGGCAACCACGCTTACCCCTACACCACGGTCCCGACAAAAAACTTGAAATATTATTATTAATACGAGTCGTTTTTGAACGTAAGACGTAATTTTGGAATTCGGAAATTATTTGTTTCTATGAGATAAGAAAATTTCACAAAGGTTTATTTTTTTTTCATATTGAAAATCAGATCAATAGTTTCGTCGATTGGAAAATAAAGGTTTTAAGAAATATTCTTTTCCCTGATTTTCATGATTTGAAAGGTCATATCTAAGTTCGGACCGACAAGGCCAAAAACTGTACAGAATTTTCTCAGCTACCTTATTGAAAATAGTTTTCAAAAATAAACGAGCATGGACACTATTCAAAATCAAATAAAATCAACCTTTAAAAAATCATTTTATTCAATTATAACTTGGCTGGAATGAAAACCATCTTCGTGTTTTATACCTAATGCTATGACACTTTTTTCTCTGAAATGTCTCAATCATAACCTTCCACTTTGTCCTAGACACGAAACCGATTAGTAAATCTTTTATCAAGTTATGGATTTCTAATATTTTCATTTAATTTTGTATGGGTCAAATCAAATTTCAAATGATTTTCGAGAACTTCTATTATATGCAAAGATTTGTTATTCATTTTATAAAAGCTAATTGAATTGTATTATACGAGTTGGAATCAACGTTTGACCAACGTTAAATAAATGTCTAACAAAATAGCCTAAATGTTTTTACTGTTTAAAATATGATGTTTTTTAAATACATTTTATTTTGCATTGATTTATATTTATTATGAAATAAAAAACATCGATTTCAATTTTCTAACATTGAGAAAAGTCTCGTGATATATAGCTGAGTACGTTGTCAAGGTCATAGAAGGTATATGTTCTAACAACGTTTTACCTTCACCTGAAATCATAACTCGCCATCGACACACGTGGCTTACCAACGAATAAAGAACGTTGAGCTCCACGGGGACCACACAATCCAATTCCGGGGGCAATTGCTCCCCTCACCGTTCGCAGCTATACCGAAGTAATCGAACCTGAGCGGTTCGAGTTAATGGCTGGGATCTCAATCCTCAGCCCAGTAATTTGGGTGGCTTTTGTCTTACGTACGGACAGCTCAAGCAGGGACAAAATCATAAAATGTTAAGGTCATTACTGAGATTGCTTAGTTTACGGGACACTTGGCTTCCACTAATTCTACACATGTTCAACAAAGAACTGGATCGATTGACTTACTGACGACACGGTGTTTCTTAATTGGGTTATTTTGAAAAAAGGTGGAAACCAATATTCAACTTCATGTTCAACAAATTCATCGTAATGCCGGATTTTGGAACACCGCGCTCAAACCTAAAGCCCTGGCAAATTATTAGCATACAATCGACGCAAATCCCCGCTGAATTTGGAGCGAACTCACGAGCCTCGTGTGGCTGAGGACAAAGAAGCCCAAATGAACGGGGGAACCTTAAAAGCACATTAGCAAAACCTCAAAGCGACATGATCTTGGGGGCCAAGGGCCGCCCCGTTCCGTTGGGTTGAGAGACCGTACTCGTACTTGACAAGTATGCGGCGGCGGTTGCAACACCGAGCAGAGCAGTCGTCACGGAACCACGCCAGGTCGGGTAGGAAAATTGTGCGTCTTGTTGGCACTCAGCGTGGATTACACGGTTATTAAGTGTCACTGCTGCTGCTGTTGATGTAGCGTGCAAGCATGCAACTCATTCGGCTAACTCTTGACGATGGTTTTACGGGCCACTGGCTGTGTGGAATTTCGATGAATTTGTCGTTGAGCAGGTTAGGTTTGAGCGGAACATGCACACTTGTTCGGCACGAAGGATTTTGCTGCCTTTTTATAAGCTGATCAAAACGAGGATTTAATTCGACTTTGATATAGTTAATTCAATAAAATTAATAAAAAAAACAAGCTAACAAATTTCAGAAGGTAACTAACAAGAATGCTTTTAAAACAAGAGCAATACATCATTCCATGTCGACAAATCATCAACTTCTAACGATGTATATTTATAGCAAGGAACCTTGATCGCCACACCACCACTTTCCAATAAATTAAGCAAAATGAATTAATCATCCAGAGCAAATCCCAATGGAAGCCATTAAGCAACAGGCTCTCTCATATTCGCTCAATTAATCGCAAAATTACACTGATCCGGAGCCACTCAATCCGCCACGATAATTCTCCATTCTCACGATTGGCTTGAACAAGCCCCTAATTAAGTCACTCTTAGGAGTCGTCCACGCATTGCTAGGGCGACTTCCTCGACTCTGGCGACGGCTTCTAGTTCTGATCGATAAGCTGGTTCAGCTCCCAAGTCGTCATCGTCAGGTAGCAATTAGAATCGCTGATAGATTGATACCCTCTGCCTCAGAAGAACCTCGAAGACTGTTGGGGATTGGATGGTTTTAACTAGTTGTTTTAATTAGAGTACAAATCAATCTCTTGATCAGCTCGCCAATGTGTTAGTGATCGTTGGAATTAGATCATTTATTAGATCCGTTGAGGTTTATAGTCGATGTTGATTTGCAGGAACTGTCTCAAGGATTCAAAGCATTCGGCGTATTCTTTTAAATATGTATCATCCTAAATTTTGAACAGCCATGTTGCACAACAATGCCCACCACCGGTCACCAATCAGATCGATTGTTCACAACTCATTTGCTGGTCATTTTCACGATTTCCTAAAGTAAATGTTCGACCCCGCAAAGCTGCCGCCAATTTTCCGCCGATCACTCTCGAATCACGTTCTCCGTTCTTAATTATTTTTCAACTGCTTGATCGAATATCTCTCGAGGGACAACACGTGCAGAATGGTGGCGAAAAATGGCCACAATTAAAAGTTAATTAATTTTCCGTTGTTTAGTAAAGCTCAGCGTCACGCTTTGCAAGGGGTTGACGGGTAGGGCTGTGCAGAATCTCGATCTGTATTGGCGTTTCCATTATTATTTGGATTGACGAGAACGAAGTAACAATTTTGATGAATCGGAGCTTTCAACGTGGGTTGCATTATTAAGGGGAAAGATACTTCTCAATGAACGAGTACTCACTAGTACGGTGTGTACCGCACGAATAGTAATCAAACAACTGCACGTTATTGAAACTGAATCGTTGAATGGGCGATTTCAGAACATGGTAGCGCCGGGAATCTACTCAGATTGATGGATATTTTATTCAAACGAAGTCACACCTTTCTGACGTGCGATGAGAATGGGAATTGGTAAATACACAATATGAATTACTGTGGGAGATTTAAACACAAATCAACCCAACACAATAACCTGTCCATTATAGGGCATAGGGCTGAATTGTAAGATACACGTCGCCTTACAATTTTGAAAACCCAAACAAAAAGTGAGACTCTAAAAATATCACCCATTTTTTTTAATTCTGCTTATCATACAAACAATTGAATTGCACAATATAAGCACTTATGAAAAAACCTTTTTTGTAGCTATAGCACAAGGTGGTCAAAATTCATCAGGCAGTGATTTTCGAAAAATTCATGATTTTTGAAGAACGTTGAATTTATTTTTTGATTTAAAATCAAATTTTGAATTGAAAGGTACTTTAAATTAATTTGTGCACCAATTTAGAGTTAAATCCATCAAAATTGTATTTGTTATGTTGTAAACGTGAATTTTAACCTGTAAAACTCATGACCAACCTTGACCCGATTTAAATTTTAAAAATGTTGTTTTTCGAAAAGATCTGATTTTTATTAATTTTAATTGTGCATTGGGCCAATGGAACCAGTCAAAGAAAAGCAAACAGGAACAATTAGATTAGATTAGACATCACCAAAATAGCGTTAAATATGCGTCCGATTTTCATGTTAAACAATATTGTGAAACTATCTGATTTTCAAATGATTTTTTTTCTCTAAATATAATAAATGCCTTATACACAGCTGAAAGGATTCTCAAAAATTTGTACTGCATTTACGAAACTACTGTTAGTCAATAAAATAAAGAAATAAACTGAAAAAAAAATGTTAAAAAAACAAAATACCCCTAACATTTTCTATAGAGTATCATTGGGCCTATTCAAATGTCGTGGTTTGTATGGAAGTTTTTTTAATATTGTTATCCGAAAGATCGAGAAGTTTCATAATTTCATTTTTTTGATAGGGAATATCAGATTATGTTGTCATCTAATGAACTAAAAATCCTAAAATGAGAGTTTTCCACAATGTTTATTTTGCGCAAATCAACTTTTTGTGTGAAAATTCGAGTTCAAAAAATTGTTTATTTGTATTTTAAGAGAGTTTAAATATTTTTTCTTAAGGGTTCTTAGCAACTTGCGAAGATACCAAATCGATCAAAAATATGTTCATAATATACATATTCCTGGATATTTGAAATTCCTCTTTGTAAAAACGGTTGCCATTAATGTATACAGTAGAGTGACAAGAAAAAATGAAAACTTTGGAAAATATCAATACACCCTACTTTTGGCAAAAATAAGTAACTGTGTCAATGTTGAGCAAAATCAAACACGTTGGTACAGTCTTGCCTCGGTTTAGCACCGCATATGGGGGATGCAAAACCTAGGCGTGCATAACTGAAGCACAGAGCTGGGATTCTGGCTATATGGTAGACATTGACTATAATCCTATGAAAACTCATCCAAGCTCAACAAAATTACAGTGTTTTGGTATCAGGATGATGCCAACTATCCATTGCTATTATAATTATATGAAAAATTTCACAAAAATACGATTTTTTCCTGTATTTTGAAAATGCAATTTTCACTCAAAAATAAAAAAACTCAATTTTTGTTATTACAATATGGATACCAAATAATCGGGATTGTTTCATACATTTCGAAGTTTTTACCCTATTTTTTAAATTTCACAAAGCTACGTGTTTTTGAAAAATACTCAAAGTTTCAGTATTTTACAATATGGGTATCAAATGTTCAAGAATTTTGCAAACCTTTTGATTTCATACATTACAAACAAAAATAAAAAAAATACTCAAAATTTTCACAAAACTACGTATTTCTGAAAAAGTACTAAACATTTCAGGTTTTTACAATGTTCGTATCAAATGATCGTGATTTTTTCATACATTTCGAAAACCACAACAAAAAAATTGAAAATAATAAAAACAATCACTAAACTACGTATTTTCGGGAAAAAAATACCTGGAAATTTCAGGATTTTACAACATGCGTATCAAATAATCGGGTTTTTATACATTTTGAAAGTTATAGAATATTTTTTCAAACACCCATATTGTTAAAAAACTGAAATTTTGAGTATTTTTTCGAAAATACGTAGTTTTGTGACAATGTTGAGTATTTTCAAATATTTGTGCCATTGCTTTCGAAATGTACAAAACATCCCGATCATTTGATACCTATATTGTAACAAAACTGAAATTTTGAGTATTTTTTTCAAAAACACGTAGTTTTGTGTAAATTTTCAGTACTTTCAAACAATGGTGCTATTACTTCCGAAAGGTATCAAAATCTTTTGATAATCCTATTGTAAAAACTGAAATTTTAAGAGGCAGTATTTGTAGATTCTGCTCGGTTTGTTCTAGAGGTCGTATCGAGGTGCTCCGATTTGGATGAAACTTTCAGGGTTTGTTTGTCTATGCATGAGATGAACTCATGTCAAATATGAGCCCTCTACGACAAAGGGAAGTGGGTTAAAACGGGCATTGAAGTTTGAGGTCCAAAACACATGAAAAATCTTAAAATTGCTCGCATTTCCGTAAAACTTTATCAATTCCAACTCTCTTAGATGCATTCGAAAGGTCTTTTGAAGCCCTTCAAAATGTGCTATAGACATCCAGGATTGGTTTGACTTTTTCTCATAGCTTTTGCAAATTACTGTTAAAAATTTATTTTTTTAAAACCTTAATATCTTTTTGCAACAGCCTCCAAAACCCATACTCCTATAGGTCAAAATATAGGTAATTTTTCGGACTATAAGCTTACGGTATTAACTTTTTGGCCAATCGCAGTTTTTCTCATAGTTTTACGATTTTTCTAGAACAAACATTTTACGACGATGGTTTTTGCCCTGTAGGCCAAGAAGACGGCACTTTTTGGTCTCAATTTTATCATATTCGGAATCCTCGGTCAATTTCACGTAAGTTAGAAGTATTGGAGTTGTAATTTTGATTTAAAATATAATTAAATAAAACATTTTTGAAAAAAGAAATAGATCTTATTTACCCTATGATCAATACGTCAAATGCTGTATCAAGTAGGCGAAAACTTGTTTTACCCCTAATCCGACAAAATTTTAAATAATATTTTAATTGATTCTAAATGGCATTTTTTCCAATCCAATTCAAAATTCCAACACCTCAATCTAATGTAAAATTTTCCGAGGATTCCGAATATGACAAAATTGAGACCAAAAAGTGCCGTCTTCTTGGCCTACAGGGCAAAAACTAACGTTGTAAAATGTTTGTTCTAGAAAAATCGTAAAACTATGAGAAAAACTGCGATTGGCCAAAAAGTTAATACCATAGGCTTATAGTTCATGAAATTCCCTAACTTTTGACCTATGGTAGTATGGGTGTTGGAGGCTGTTGCCAAAAGTTATTAAGGTTTTAAAAAAATCCATTTTTAACAGTAATTTGCAAAAGCTATGAGAAAAAGTTAAACCAATCCTAGATGTCTATAGCACATTTTGAAGGGCTTCAATAGACCATTCGAATGCATCTAAGAGAGTTGAAATTGATGAAGTTTTACGGAAATGCGAGCAATTTTAAGATTTTTCATTTGTTTTGGACCTCAAACTTTAATGCCCGTTTTACCCCACTTCCCTTTGTCGTAGAGGGCTCATATTTGGCATGAGTTCATCTCATGCATAGACAAACAAACCCTGAAAGTTTCATCCAAATTGGAGCACCTCGATACGACCTGTTTCACATCGGTGAAAAACTCGCTCTTAAGTATTTTTACGTAGTTTTGTGTAAATTCGGAGTTTTTTCAAAAATAAAAATTATTCCTTTCAAAATGTTTGAAAAAATCCCAATAATGTTATACCCATATTGTAAAAAACTGAAATTTCAAGTATTTTTTCCAAAAATACGTAGTTTTATAAAAAATTGGATTGTTTTCATAAGTTTGATGACTTCGAAATGTATGAAAAAATTCTGATCATTTGATACCCATATTGTAAAAACTAAGTGTGCAAAACCGGGGCATTACTGTATTAGGATGTAACAAAAATGACTTTTTGGTTAGCATTCAGGGGGCTTGTTCCGATAATTGGCCATAAGAATTAAACCCGTTTTTTGTTTACTGCTACGTTTTTCAAATATCTTAGGATTTTTTTAAATTAAAAATCCAGCTAATTACCTTTCTTCTAAAACGTGGTGAGCTAAAATTGGTTTAGCCGTTTCGAAGGTATGATTTTTTGAAAAATAAAGTTTTTGAGAAAATCGTTGAAAATCGCAATGTTTTGGACCACCCTATTTGGATAGGAGCACCATAATCACCAAACAAAAAAATACAGTTCTTTTTTTACCTTGGAACTCCCATGCCAAATCAGATACAAATCGAAGCACTTTTGATTTAGATCATTTCTGTTTGACGTGACGTCGTTTTATAGAGACTTGTATTGATGAATTAATTACTGTATGTAAAAGGACTTCTTTGGTCATAAAACAAGTACACACAAAGTTTGTTCTAAATATTAAATTTCCGAAAAAAAAGTGTTCTTTCTTGAGATAATTGCTCAATAGTGCACAATGGAGTCCAATTCGCTGCGTATTCCGTGGTTCAATTTGAACCAACAAATAGTGATAAAAATTAATTAAAATAATACTGGTGATGGTCTTTGTTTTACGGAAACCTTGGAACAGGATTAAGTTTGTTCCATTTTCGATTAAATAAGACGGAACATTAGCAGGATTGGCGCCACTTTGCAATGGAACACAATGCATGTAGCCAATTTATATCAAGCCAAAAAATCAAACCAATTACAGGTAATCCTTTCAACCTATCATTTTCGACTTTGTTCGACCTTGACGACTCAATTTACACGAAATAATCCCGCAAAGTGACAAACACACAATTTGACCCAGCCAAACAACTGCATTCGAGTTAATCCTGCCAGTCAAGTCCACCCCCACAAGTGCAGAAATGTTGCCGCCACCAGCAGCGCCACCATTAACCTTGACACTTACTTATACCACACGATCTCTTTGTAGATTTCAATGATTTTATTTGACCATTGGGACTTCCCATATTGTTTTAAGTAGTTCACGCTGACATAACCTTAAAACTGTGTATCTCACAGGTTGTGTTAATCGCATCGACTGTGCCATAACTTGCGGGACAAATTGATTACGAGTCACACCTGACGTTGACAGCTGGGACTACTGGGAACGGCAAGATTTGAATTAATTACTACGCTGAGTGGTGGTAATATGGGTGACTCAATATGCAACTTGCAACTATTAAGCATGCTAATCAGGGTGTAACCTGAGAATACATAGATGATATTGAAGTCTTCAACCTTGGCTTCAAAAATGATCCCAGATCTTAAATTGAATCCAGAATCTTTCAACAACTACAACAGTACCGCTACTAGTACGAGTAGTACAAACTAATCTGAGTAAGTTGTCGAAGGTAGTAGTACGCCGTCAGCTGAAACACTGTTTACCAGAGGGCGTTACTAAAGTTACCTCTGCTGCCGCTGGGAGGTTGATCTTTTGCGGCTTGCAAGTTTACTCAGCGGGGCGTGTGAAAATCTTGACGGTGGGAACAGAACACCAGGCCAGAATGGAATACTAATTTGAATTATTATCTAAACGGCGATTAGTCGCGCGCGAGACCAGCTGGATTAGGCCAAGCGGCAAAGTGTGTGACAATGGGTTCAACAGAATGTTACACATGTTTTCCTGTTGAATATTGATCGGGGTTGGATAAGCGCCGTAGGTGATGTACTTGGGAGAATCTTTGTGAGGTGTCAAGTTTTTTTACTTAAATTACTCCACATGCTGGAACCAATCTATAATGATTCAATTTTTCCGCATTGAATGGCGAGATCCGTGTTCGAAACAGCCAGAACTCAACATATAATACGTTTAATGACAGTAGCGACCACACCCTTACCGGTTGTATCATAGATACTCTGCTCATGTCATTCTAGAATGTAACGAAAACAGTCAGCGCAAAAAAAAATCAATCATTTAACGATCTTCAAAGCAAACTTACGAACGCTTACGATCGGACTGCTCTACATGAGATTCTATATACAGCAATTCCCCACGAAAACAGCATGGAAAAAAACAAAAGTGCTCGGATCGGGCTCAAAATTTTTCTGAGGGTTCCCTGGCCGAAATAATTAGACCCGTACTTTTTTGTTTTGCCATTAGGGTGACCTACGCCGTGTTAGGGTGGTCTGAAAAATGGCCATTTTCGTCGATTTTCGCAAAAACCACTTTTTTTCGAAAAATCATTACTCCTCGTCATTTCAACCGATTTCAATTGTCTTATACGCAAATGAAAGGTGATAAGTTGGCCTTTCAAAGAAAAATATTAAGAAGTTTCAAAAATCTTGCCTAACATATGAAAAAGGCGTATGAAATATTAAAATGCCGTTTTGACGGTGTCTGGACCAAAGAGCCTATGTCTGGAAATATTTTTATCGGATTCCCCGGACATTTTTACATAACATACTAAAAAATGGGAGGAGTTCATTAACAGGATTCCGAGTTATGATTTTTTGAAAATAAAATCCGTGTTTTTCGACGCGCCACGCGCAAAAACCGAAAAATGACAAAATCGGCAAAAAATCAACTTTTTTCACTAAAACTGCGATAACTTTAAAATTTCAGCGATGACCTATAGATGTTATGGTACCATTTTTTTTGTAATTAAAAGACGCAACTTTTGGTACCCAGACATGTATAGGTCATCGCTGAAATTTTAAAGTTATCGCAGTTTTAGTGAAAAATGTTGATTTTTTGCCGATTTTGTCATTTTTGTGTTTTTGCGCGCGGCGCGTCAAAAACGGATTTTATTTTCAAAAATCATATCTCGGAATCCTGTTAATGAACTCCTCCCATTTTTAGTATGTTATGTAAAATGTCGGGGATCCGAAAAATATTTCCAGACATAGGCTCTTTGGTCCAGACACCGTCAAAACGGCATTTTAATATTTCATACGCCTTTCATATGTTAGGCAAGATTTTGAAACTTCTTAATATTTTCTTTGAAAGGCCAACTTATCACCTTTCATTTGCGTATAAGACAATTGAAATCGGTTGAAACGGCGAGGAGTTATGATTTTGAAAAGTGGTTTTGCGAAAATCGACGAAAATGGCCATTTCAGACCACTAACACGGCGTAGGTCACCCTAATGGCCAAACAAAAAAATACGGGTCTAATTATTTTGGCCAGGGAACCCCCAGAAAAATTTTGAGCCCGATCCGAGCACTTTTGTTTTTTTCCATGCTGTTTTCGTGGGGAATTGCTGTATAGAAAAAAACTACAACAATATTCTTGAGAATGGTTCTTGGTGAATTGTAGGAGAGCTTAGTTAGCAGTAGCATCTTAAAGCTGAGTAATGTTATAAAAGCACACTAAGCAGTTCGAGAAATAAATTAGCCAAATTTTTACTCCTAGTTGTTCAAATAATGTTTCTTTCAGCAACAAAATTGGTAGAAGAGTGATATAATTTAAAAATGTCGCTAAGCAACTTGGTCCATTCTGTGAATTATGAAGTTCTCTCCTATTCAACCAGCTTGTCCCAATTCTTTCATTTAAAGTTATTTTTTATGGCATAATTCTTTCCACTGCTGACCACAGTCCAACAATCATCGATCAAGGTCGGTTGCGGCTTGGCATGTCCGATTATGCTACGGATTTATGAGCCAAAGAACAAAGGAGGGAAGGTGCCTCCAGGAGTCGATGGTTATCGCGCGCTGGACTTCTCATGCCAGTGCCTTGCCTAGTTGTGCCCACAGCACATCCGGCTTGTGGTTTGAATGTTCAATCCAGTTTCAACTTCTGCAAGAACTTTTTGCCTCTCATGAAAGACTATTTTCATTGTAATTGATTTAATTAGTTGATTTTACTAAATGATACCCCCGAACTATCAACAAAGTCTAACGATCCTTCCCACGTCACGCCACGGTGAGGCGTTTATTGAATTAGCTTCCAGAAACGGTACGAAAAGTGACCGTGGGTAGAATGAAAAGGTCTCCAAAGATCGCTCTGCGTGTATACAGTTTCTTTATTGCGGACAGCCCTCGCGTCATCAAATCCGCTGAGGGGGAGTTCTACCAGTCAGTGGTGAACGGCAGTCTGTTTAATTATTCTGCGTTCAAAATCTGATCCCGAAAGTATCAATCATCCGTTTCGTACACCTCAAGCTATTAACAGCCACTGGGCAAGACGGCGTTGTCCAGATCGTCATGGGGTTTATTGATCTCAGCACAGCGGACGTAGTGGTAGATGTCCATATTTGGATCGGTAATCTCTTTGTGGACCTCCTTTTCCGAGAGTCGTTGTTCACGCTACCAGCAGGGACCAGGATATGCCCCCACTCGGATCCCGGATGACAACTCGGAGTACGTGGTTCAGAACGAAGATAGAGTAGTAGTGTCAACCTTCACCCACTGGGAATCGAACTTGGCAAGACCTATATTTCTATCAGGGGTATGGAAATGGATTAACACGTTGAGAAATTGCTTGACCGCATGCAATTTTTGTGGAGGAGTGCAGAACCTCTTCTAATGGTGTGGCTAGCGAAGATGTAGTAGAACAGACCAGCTGTCTGGACAAGTCTATCGACAAACGGGAATTTAGAGCACTTCTTTGCAACCTTCTTTATATTAGGACTTACAACATTAACAACTTGATGAACTTACCAGGAAGTTGTACTGGGTTAGATTATGGTTAGGATGACCGAAAAAATGAACTCCACACAACAGATTTCAAGAATTTCGAGAATTTTGACATAGACATTGTTTGAAAATGTGATGATCTTTAAAAAACTCTATGTTTAAAATTAAAAAAGTTATAAAAAACTGAAGAAAACATTTTTTTTTGGGTAATTTTCTACCAACTCACACGAAATCGGGAAAAGTTGCTCTGACCCCTCTTCGATTTGCGTGAAACTTTGTCCTGGGGAGTAACTTTTGTCCCTGATCACGAATCCGAGGTTCGTTTTTTGGTACCGTAAACCGGGGTGACTTTGATAGGATTTCAATTTGTTTTTAGAATATTTTCCAACAGGTAAGGTTTTTCTCAAGATTAATATTTTTAAAACATGTACTGGGGTAGACCACACAAAGTCCATGCACTATTTCGGAAAAAAAGTTTTTTCAATAATGTTTAGAAAAATAGTTACGTTAAAAAATCTTAGTTTTAATTCCGGGGTGACTTTGATAGTCATAGTTTTTCTTGTTAAAATCATTTTCAAGATGTTCAAACTTTATTTGTACGCTAAATGTACCATCACTAAAGTAGCTGATATAGTTTTTAAGAAAAAAAATCAATGTTTATATTTAGTTAACTAAGTGATTAAGCTTTCTAGCAAAATACATATAAACTTTAGGTAAAATTGTTAAAAAGTCGGAATTTTGCCTGAAATTTGTTAAAACTAGTTTTGTTTATAAAATTATCGATTTATATTGCATTTTCTACTGAATCACAAGTTTTCACATTTTACATGAAATTTGTTCTACTGAAATTGCTTATAAATTTGGAGATTTTATTTAATTGTGTTTCAGAAACACATATTATTTATTATTTACAATCTTTTTCAACCTTCTCTTAGTGGAAAATTGTCTAAAGAATCCGAAAATGCATTCTGTTTTCCGATTAAAAATCATGTTCATTGAGAAAATTATGACACTTTGAGAAGTTTAAAATAATGACTTTCATCAACATTTTCTAAACTATAGTTAGCCAACTTTTTAAACTTGTCAAAATTGTATGAAAAGTTCTTCTTGAGGTACTTTGAACACTTCTCTACCACGGTCAGTATGTTTCTAAACCATTCCTTACGTATTTTAATTGTACTCTTTATTTTGCGGAAAAATCGCAAACCTATCAAAGTCACCCCGGCTATCAAAGTCACCCCGTTTTACGGTACCGTAAAACGGGGTTGACTTTGATAGCCGGAGTGACTTTGATAGGTTTGAGATTTTTCTGCAAAATGAAGAGTACAAATTAAATACGTAAGGAATGGTTTGGAACCATACTGACCATGGTAGAGAAGTACTCAAAGTACCTCAAGAAGAACTTTTTATAACATTTTGAAAGGTTTAAAAAGTTAATTAACTATTATTAAGAAAATGTTGATGAAAGGCATTATTTCAAACTTCTCAAAGTGTCATGATTTTCTCAATGAACATGAACGGAAAATGGAATACATTTTCGGATTTTTCGAACAATTTTCCACTAGGAGCTTTTGTAAATATTAAATAATATGTGTTTTTGAAACATAATTCAAAAAAATCTCCAAATTTATAGACAATTTCAGTTGAACAAATTTCATATGAAATGTGAAAACTTGTGATTCGTGCTTCGAATTCAGTTTATAATGTAATATAAATCGATAATTTTATGAACAATACTAGATTTATCGAATTTCAGGCAAAATTCCGACTTTTTAACAATTTTACCTAAATTTTATAAGTATTTTGTTAAAAAGCCTTAAAACTTAGTTAACTTAATATAAACATTGATTTTTTTTGAAAACTATATCATCAACCTTAGTGATGGTTCATTTCACGTAAAACTGAAGTTTGAACACCTATAATCTGATTTTAACAAGAAAAACTATGACTATCAAAGTCACCCCAGAATTTAAAATGAGAATTTTTAACGTAACTATTTTTCTGAACATTATAGAAAAATAACTTTTTCCAGAAATAGTGCATCCCGAACAGACGGTAATAACTAAATTCATGCCATTTCAATAACAAAAACTGTTAAAATAACAGAAAATGTTATGGAATATTCTTGAAAAATCCATTTTTGCATAAGAGTTCAATAACACTTAATGTTATCATAGCAAAATTTGTTATCGGTCTGATATTGATTGAAAGCCAGAACAACTTTGGAATAACATTTTTTGTTATGGAAGAATACCTCCAACTGTGGGATGATCGGATTAGTTGTTAAAATCAGGGCTGTGGAGTCGGAGCCGGAGTCGGTGGAGTCGGGTCTTTTTGGGGACCTGGAGTCGGAGTCGGAGTCGGAGTCGTCAAAACTCGAATAGCTGGAGTCGGAGTCGGAGTCGGAGTCGGCTAAATTTTATGAGCTGGAGTCGGAGCCGGAGTCGTAGATTTCTGATTGACCCGGAGTCGGAGCTGGAGTCGGAGTTATCAAAATATTTTATATAATTTATGAACTTATTTATTGTTCAATATTTGTTATAATTCAGGTTAATTCCCACTTTTTAAATTTATTTATTGAATCGCGTGCACTGCGTTGACATTTTTATTATCAATTTATTTTTCGGATCAAGATATTTATCAGATGTCATGATGTTTTCGAAGCATTTCTATTGTGATTGGAAAGCTCTTATTGTGTTATTTCACTAAGATCACAGAATCATAATCTGCTAATCCTCTCTTGTCAATGTTTGCATACACTATACTATAGTGTCATAACTCATAAAATAGTAAATAATTGTGGCTGTGTAGTAAAAAAATTTAAACATATTAAAATGGTTCTTTACTGTCTCTTTTTGCTTGTATTTACAGTATGTAAAATAAGTATTTACACCCCTTGGGCCCACGTTTTGTACAGAAACTCATGCCGAACATTTTGGTACAAGCTCATGAAAAGATGATTTCTATAAAAAGATCTATAACAAATACTATCACAAAAATAAAAAAAGGTACAAAAATAGTTTGCACCTTTCGAAAAATTAACATAAATAAAGTTATTTGATGACAATTCACCATAAATCCAGCCTCCTAACTCCAAATAGGCATCTTTGACTGATTAAAAAAATAATTTGGATTGAGTATGAAGTTTACTAACTTCTTAGTATAAAAGTTTATATAACTCTGGAAATTCTATATAAAACTTATCTAAACTTAATTTTGCAAACTTTTAATTCAACTAAATGTCAATATATTACTAAAGAATTACTAAGGTTTTAAGTAGATCCTTTTTGTTAGTAGGAAAATAAAGGTTCACTATCAGTACTTAACCAAAAAAAATTAACATTTGTAAAATTGACATTATAACTAAAATAATAAAATATCAACTATTATATCAATCTACTACTTGGACCGCAACATGCTGAAAACATTTAAAACAAACAAAAAATATCGAAAATAAGTTACAACTAATTTTGAAATAATCATTGAATTGATTAGATATATCGATTACCTAAATATTTACAATTGCTCTTAAAGTGTTGATTATTAAGGATCCACTTCACGCGAACAATTTTTTGATTCGACTTTTTTACGGAAATTGTCATAACTCTGAAAAGAAAACAGTTAGAGTTCCACTTTATGTATTAGGTAGGTCCTGAAGAAATGTTATGCAAAGTTAACATAATTTTCTCAAGTTTTTTTTTTTGCTTTTTGAAGAAACTTTTGAAACAATAAGATCAGTTTAGGTCTTGTAAACTTTGCATAACTTTTCTACAGAACTTAATACAAAAAGTGGGACTCTAACTGTTTTCTATTCTGAGTTATGACAATTTCCGTAAAAAACTCGAAGCAAAAAATGTTTGCGTGTAGTGAATCCTTAAATAATATCGTTGAACAAGTCTATTTTTTTAAATACCTTAAATCGGGGTGATATAATTGATATAATTTTATTTATTTTTTCAGATAATTGAATTTTCTCATGATTTATATGTTTAAAGTGTGTACTGGGCTGGATCACACAATTTCCATATACTTCCTCTGAAATAAATTCAAAAGAGCTTTAAAAAATAGTGACTTTAAAAATTGTCTATTTCAAAACCAGCTTATCTTTGACAGTTACTGTGTTTCTTTAAAATTTCAGCCTAAAATTATTCAAATGGATTTTATATGCCAATTCAATCATGAAGGTTAAATTTCTTTTAATATTTCATTTTAAAAAGTACAGTTAAAAATTAGTGTAGCTAGTATATAAACTTAAAAAAAATGAATGTACATTTAAAGTAGTTAAATAAAAAGTTCAAATTTTTCAAACAACAAATTTTAAATTTATTTTGAAAATTGTTGTGCAGAAAATGCGTTTAAATCTGAAGATATTTATGATTTTTGTTTCAAAAATGCTGAAAACATGTAACATAGAACAACGAACACTTATCTACCAAGCTTAGTATGGTTCCATATCATTCCCGAACATAAATGTCATTATTCGCGCAAGTGTGAACTGAAATGTGAGTGATGTGATTAATTGAAATTTTTAAAATATTTTAAATACAGATTAGGTGTCGGAGTCAGAGTCGGAGTCGGAGTCGGAGTCGAAATCGGCTAGAGTTAAAAGGCCGGAGTCGGAGTCGGAGCCGGAGTCATCAATTTGTGGAAAGCCGGAGCCGGAGTCGGAGTCGAAGTCGGCTTAACTCAGAAAGCCGGAGTCGGAGTCGGAGTCGAAGTCGCTTGAAACATGACCCGACTCCGCAGCCCTGGTTAAAATAACAAAAAATAATAACAAAGATTTGTTCGAAGAATAACGTGAAATGTTATTATTAACAATCCAATAACAAAAAAATCATTACGACGAATAACAAATCTTGTTATAAATAACGTAAAATGTTATTGGCCTAGTATTTTCAAATAACAAAAAATGTTATGCCCAAGTTATTTCCGTCTGCTCGGGATGAACTTTGTGTGGCCTACCCCAGTACATGTTTTAAAAATATATATATTAGGGTGGGTACGGATTTTGAAAAGTTCTCAGATCAAGTTCTGGTGTGGTTCCCCTTGTAGGGCATACCCATAGGGACTCTCACGCCAAATTTCAGCTCATTTGGTTGAAAACTGGCTTGTCTCAAGCGAGTTCAAGTTTACATGGGATTTACTATGGGAAATTTTGAATTTTCGTTCATTCGCTCCTACAGGCCTGGGGAAAACATGTAGAAACTTCTAGGATGGCCAGAAATGAGCGGAATTGTCTGGAGAACAACTTTCCCTAATAGACCAGGTCGATTCGTTCAACCCCCATCGAGCTCAACGGCAATACATCCGGGGTTTTCAGAACCAACGGTTTTCCCCAGAAAGCATCAAATTTTCCTTAGCATGCTATGAATGCTTGATGAACAACGCGACGCCACATGTCAAACAGCTACCACGTGTTTGTAAAATTTGCACCATAACAGTTTTTTTTCTTATTTGGAGGTTTAGAATACAGCTAAATAGTAACAGGATCACCATAAATGATAATTCTATAGTTCAAAAAGTAATAAAAAGTCATTTTTCATAGGCAATGCTAGTCCACGTGGTAGCTGTTTGACATGTGGCGTCGCGTTGTTCATCAAGCATTCATAGCATGCTAAGGAAAATTTGATGCTTTCTGGGGAAAACCGTTGGTTCTGAAAACCCCGGATGTATTGCCGTTGAGCTCGATGGGGGTTGAACGAATCGACCTGGTCTATTAGGGAAAGTTGTTCTCCAGACAATTCCGCTCATTTCTGGCCATCCTAGAAGTTTCTACATGTTTTCCCCAGGCCTGTAGGAGCGAATGAACGAAAATTCAAAATTTCCCATAGTAAATCCCATGTAAACTTGAACTCGCTTGAGACAAGCCAGTTTTCAACCAAATGAGCTGAAATTTGGCGTGAGAGTCCCTATGGGTATGCCATACAAGGGGAACCACACCAGAACTTGATCTGAGAACTTTTCAAATTCCGTACCCACCCTAATATATATATATATATTTTTTTTTTAAATAATAATCTTGAGAAAAACCTTTCCAGTTGGGAAATATTCCAAAAATAAATTGAAATTCTATCAAAGTCACCCCGGTTTACGGTACCTCGTGACGGAAGGGCGGTACGACTCCTTCAATTTTTGAACAGGCAAAAAAAGATGTGTAGCCTGAAACGGTGATGGGATAGAAATGTTGTGTCAAAGAGAGTTTTATTTAAAATTAGACAGATATTTTTCATCGAAAAAAAAACACTAAAAAAGTTTTAAAAACTGTGCCATTTTCCGTGACTTAACTGTATTTTTTTTTGGAACATGTCATTTTATGGGAAATTTAATGTACTTTTCAAATCTACATTGACCCATAAGGGTAAACTTTTTTTATTTAGAACAACATTTTTCATTTTAAAATTTCGTGTTTTTTGTAACTTTGCAGGGTTATGATTTAGAGTGTAACAATGTTCTACAATGTTGTAGAGCAGACAATTACACAAATTTTGACAAATAAACATAATGGGTTTGCAAAAAAAAAACATCACGAGTTATCGCAATTTTACGAAAAAAAGTTTTGAAAAAGTTGGTCGTCGTTGATCATGGCCGTTCATGGTCACCCTCGACAGACACGGACGACGAAACAAAGAGAAACGCAAAGTAACTTTATCAAAACAAATCGCGATAACTCGTGATGTTTATAGGCTGTTTATATATCAAAATTTTGGTAATTGTCTTCTCTACAACTTTGTGGAACATTGTTACACTCTAAAAAATAACCCTGCAAAGTTAGAAAAAACACGAAATTTTAAAATGAAAAATTATGTTCGAAATGAAAAAATGACCCTTCTGGGTCAATGTAGATTCGAAAAGTACATTAAATTTCCCATAAAATGACATGTTCCAAAACATTTTACTGTCAAGTCACGGAAAATGGCACAGTTTTTAAAACATTTTTAGTGTTTTTTTCGATAAAAAAATAAGTTTTTTCGGAATTCTGAGTACGCCATAAAATCGGGCGTATAATTTAACATAAAAGTCCCTTTGACACCAAATTTCTATTTCAGGCTACAATATATTGAAAAACACCTCATTTTTCGCATGTTCAAAAATTGAAGGGGTCGTACCACCCCTCCGTCACGAGATATAAAAAAATGGACCTCGGATTCGTGATCAGGGACAAAAGTTACCCCTTAAGACAAAGTTTCACGCAAATAGAAGAGGGGTCGGGGCAACTGCTGTGTGAGTTTGCGGAGAATTACGTTTTCAATAAATCAATATGTTTGCGTAAAATAATCCTAAAAAAAACATCCTTCGCCAAAATTTAATCCAATCATGCTGTTTCGATTATAACTCTAAGCAAACGGTCACCCAAGTCGGTCATCGATCCAGCTGTGAATCATTGTTGCTTGCGGGATATAGAATGATTTACATTGACCCTTTTTATTTTCTTGTAGGCAAAATGAGAGCAAACAACAACATGTTGGCGGGCGCGCGCTTTCAGACGACCACGTGGAATGTGAACTCACCGGAGATATCTGTGCTCCAGCTGCACCAGCCGACCATCCCACCGGCATCATAAATCAACAGATCTGCACAAGCTCGATGCATCCCTCCTCGGCGAGTTTGTTTATTTATTGCGTTCAGCTCGATTCGATTCGGTCATCAACAGATTTATTGAGTCTGTTCAATCACACCTGGGAGAGATCTCATTGCAAACTGTGAAATTGATCGCACCATCAATTGCTTAGCATAGACTTGGACGTCGATTACGCGTTGATCTCTTGGACGAAGCCTTTTTTTAATGTGAGTGCTCTGAACTACAGCTGATTGACCTTTCTTTGTGGTCAGCAGGCGTAGAGACCTCTCTAGGCGGGGGACCAGCCCAATGACATTGAACTCACGAGCTAGAGACCCAACAACATCAGGAAATGCCGAGAGTTGGCTGATCTTGTAGATTTCTTGATTTGACGTTTGCCGCGAACTCGTGCCATGTCCCAGCATAATAGGAAATGAACGATTTAGTTCATTCAACTGGTGCTTGGTAAGATTAGCGGACCGAAATAAGTCGATCGCGTTAATTGATTTGTGTTTTTTTTTTTTTTTGAATTAAATATACTTTATTGAATCTTTCTTATAATAATTACATTTGGTTTACATAATAAGTGGTCAGCTGTGGCTCTTCAGCTTTAATTTGCTTTTCGTGATTTAAACACTGTTCATTTCCATAACTTTAAAAATATATGATTTATCATTTTTGTAACACTAGGTACAATGAGGAAAAAAATGTTAAGAAAACATAACCTAACCTAAAACTAACTTAAACTTACCATAAACTAAACCAATCCTTGAATCAAGGGGTATTCAGAAATAGCACATTTTTCCCTGAATTTCAAACATTTTTCTTGAATCTTCTGATCCAACATTTTTACTTCTGCTAATTCATGAACCTCACTTGATCTTGTCCAGCCAGGAACATTCAAAACCATTTTGAGTACCTTGTTTTGGACACGCTGGAGCTTCAATTTATGAGTTCTAGCGCAACACTCCCAAACAGGTACTGCATACTCAATAACGGGGTAAATTATTTGTTTGTAAACTGCTAGCTTATTTTTCAAAGATAGCTTTGATTTTCTGTTAATTAAAGGATACAAACACCTGATGAGAATGCTGCACTTGTTCAATATTTTGTCTACATGCTGCCGAAACAAAGTTTCGAGTCAAGTATGAGACCTAAATAGACAACTTCCTTTGACCAGGGTATCGAAACATCATTCATTTTAATCAAAACATCATCCTTTGGGACAAATCTGGCCGATTTGGAAAGTGGAAAAATGATGGTTTGAGTTTTGGCTGCATTTATGCGAATTTTCCAGTCGCCAAAGTATTCGGAAAGAACGTCAAGACCCTTCTGAAGACGGCCAACTAAATATCTGGTTATTTTACCCTTATAAATAACGGCAGTGTCATCAGCAAAAAGTGACAACACACCATTACCAGGAAGAGTAGGCAAATCAGATGTAAAAATATTGTACAGAAGTGGGCCAAGAATACTTCCTTGGGAACCCCAGCATCAATGTTGAATAATCCAGAAGCAATCCCATTCAGAAAAACCCTGAACGATCTCTCCGAAAGATAGTGCTGGATAATTTTGATAAGATACATTGGAAAACCGTATAAATACAGTTTATGTATCAAACCATCATGCCAAACATTGTCAAAAGCCTTCTCAACATCCAACAAAGCCATAGCAGTTGATTTAGACTCAAGCTTGTTCTGCTTGATGATTTTAGTTACTCTCGTAAGCTGATGAGCAGTATTATGTCCCTTTCGGAAGCCAAACTGCTCATTCAAAATTATATTATTATCGTTGGTAAAATCCAAAAGCCTTGAATAGATGACCTTCTCAAAGAGTTTGGACAGACTACTCAAAAGACTAATGGGACGATAACTTGTTGGCGATGTTGGATCTTTTGAGGCTTCAAAATTGGTATGACTTTGCCCAGTTTCCAATTGGTGGGGAAGTAACCAAGTTGCAAACATTTATTGAAAATATTGGCTAGATGTTGAAAGAACTGATCACTCTGTTTTTTCAACACTAGATTAAAATGTTATCAAAGCCTGGAGCTTTCATATTTTTCATTTGTTTAACTGCAACTTTGACTTCCTCACCAGAAACATGGGAATCTGCAGGAAATTCAAAGGTAGAGTCATTGATTGTTGAAATACTATTGGCAACTGATGTTTCTTTACGGCTGGTCATGGAAGCGCCAAGATTATGTGAACTAACAAAATGAAGCCCAAGTGCATTTGCCTTTTCCTCGGATGTAATCAAAGGAGAATCCTCAACAATAAGAGGAGGAATAGGCTTTGGTTTGTTTTTAAGAACTTTTGAAAGTTTCCAAAATGGTTTTGAATAATTCCCAAGCTGGCTTACATGTTTTGAAAATTCTTGATTTCTGATATTGTCAAGTCGGTCTTGTATGATTTTGTTCAAATTGTTCACTGAAATCTTTTGTCATAGTCCCCAGTCCGTTGATATTGTCTCCTATAAACATTCCTAAGTCTAATCAAGTGTTTAGTATCTACGTCAATATCAGTTACCTTAAAATTAACAGGAACCTCCCGAACGTTGGCAGCCTCTGCTTGGTTGATAGCCTGCTGGATCACCTCCAGCGAACGATCAATATCAGCAGAAGTTTCCGGGTGTTGATCATAGTCGATGTTGCTGTCTACCACTTGCTGAAACTGCTGCCAGTCAACGTTGTGGTAATCTTTCCGGGTTGGTTGCCGCTGCGGAGTAACGGAAGCTCCAACCTCCACAACCACCGGATAGTGATCAGAACTCAACTCTTCAAACACCTCAGGATGAGCCACGTTCTCAGCCATATTGGTAATGAAGAAGTCGATGATTGAGTGATTCCCAGACCGAGCCACCCTCGTTGGACGATCCGGACTCACAACGTTGTAGTATCCGTTTTGCAGATCGTTGTGCAGAATCACTCCGTTCCGATTCCTCCTGCTGTTGCCCCAAACTTCATGCTTCGCGTTGAGGTCACCAGCGATGATGTACTTTGCGCTCCGCCGTGTCAGCTTCTGGATATCGCTCTTCAGTTTTGCTGCTGAACCATCTCTGGAATTCACCTGACGTGGGCAGTATGCAGCAATGAAGAGTACTGGGCCAACCGAAGTGGGAATTTCCACCCCAACGGCCTCGATGATGTCCAGCTTGAAGTGTGGCAGCCGGCGTGGCTTGAGATCACGATGAACAGCGACAAGCACACCTCCTCCTCCAGAGGTGGTCCTGTCGAGCTGCGTCGCGATCTTGTAGTTTTGCAGATAAACTTTTTCACCGGGCTTCAGATGAGTTTCCGTGATGGCAGCTACGTCGATCTCCTTCTCGCGAAGAAAATCCACCAGCTCTAAGTTCTTCCTCCTAATGGAGCAAGCGTTCCAATTCAGCAGCTTGAGGGACCTACGATCCATACTGGATGACGAACGAGGTCAGCACTTCAATCTGCTGGGTCTTGGTTTTGCATCCACGCAGTGCAGCGGACATCTGTTTGAAAATATTGAGGAGTTCGGTTGAGGTGTAAAGATCATTACCATTTTCCTCAACTGCTGGTTCTTGGGTTGGTCTTGGCTCCTGGCTGAAGCCCGGTGGTGGCGGTCTCGGCTCCTGGCTGGAACCCGGCCGTGGATGATTCATCTCAGCTCTCTTCCTGGGATCCAACGGCAACGGTGCCAAGTTCGGGACCTGGCGTCGCGGTTGAAGAGGTGGAAAATTTTGCTCCACCAGGGCTGGAGGAGTTCTACGACGCTGAGGCTGATTCTTCGTCGATGCTTGCTGCCGAATTTTCACGAACTCAGCTCTCTTGGGGCACTTTCGGTCGGTTGACGAGTGCTCACCGTTGCAGTTGAGGCACTTCACCAGCGAATCTTGGATGCACTGGGATGTGATGTGCGCATCGGTACCACATTTGGCGCAACGACGCTTCAGGTGGCAGTTCTTACCTCCGTGCCCGAAACCCAGGCAGTTGAAGCATTGTGTGACGTCACGGTGCACTGGTCGGTATCGCTCCCACGACACGATAATGTTGAAAACCGCTCGGATTGCCTTCAGCTCAGGAAGCGTCGTCGATCCCTTAGCCAAATGCAGCAGGTAGAGCTGGTCACGGTACTTGATGTCTTTGTTGCGTCGGCTCATTTTGTGCACGGCCAACACATCCAGTTTCAAAACTTTTAGCTCGGCAGCTAATTCCTCCACTGGCATGTCGTACAGACCTCTGACGACGATTTTGTACGGCTTATCCATGGCGACATCATGGGTAAAGTACTCCGCCTCGTTTTCGGTCAAGTAATCCTTGACCAGTTGATAGTGCTGCCTGGATTGCACCAGCACCTTAAATCCGTCCTGACACAGACGAATGTTGCCTTGGACTTTCCCAGACTTGATGAGTTCAACCAGCCCCGCTCGAAAGTCGATCGTTGCTGCTGATTGCCGCACATAAAAAGGAGGCAGTTTCTCCTTTCGCTGTTTCACTTCATTCTCCTTTGCTTCCGCTACCTGGTCCTCGTCAGGCAGTCCAGCGAACTTGTTGTTCTTCAAAAGCTGCTCCTCGTGCGACGAAGAGTTCTCCTCCTCCTCATCCATCGGTACAGTACCGTCGCTCTTTTTCGTCTTTTTGCTGTTCGATGTCACTTCCAAAAGCACCTTCCTCTTGGAAATCCCCGGTTTTTGGCCATCAGTTGAGGCCTCAACCTTCCTTTTGGAAATTCCCACTTTTTTGCCTGCTTGAGCCGCAGGTAGGGCGATAATGCCGGCGTTTTGCGCCGGGACGCGACGAGTCATGTTGAATCAGACAACCTTCTCCAACGAATGCTCGGATAACAATGATTGATTTGTGGTTTATTGTCTGTCTCAAGCAATCCGGCGTAGAAGGGGGTTTGGTCTGTGATAGAATCAATGGAATGTAAAGAACCGTTATGATATGTTTACAGCAGAGCTGTTTGGGGGCAGTATGATGATAACATTTAAGTTTTACTAGAATATTTGTAAAAAACTAACTTAATCCACCCTAGGTGGTTGGTGCCTTTCTCACATTTAAAAGGGTAATGCTATCCAAAAAAGACACAAAAGGGCGGACCTTTCAATCTCAATCACAACTTCTGGTAGCATTTTAAAATTCATAGAACTGTCATAAATACAGCCCAATCAACGATAGATCCTGTTGTATGTTATTTACCACAAATAAGTTTTCGAAATTGCCTCCCTTTCCAAAAGTGGTTCTATTATTACTGCTCGTAAATATGTGTTTATTACGCGTGGTTTAACCCACAACCAGGACATTATAATTAAGTTGACCTTTTCGTCCACAGCTGCAACTAAATCTTACCGCTCGAACGCCCGTTAGAATGCCCGCATTTTATCAATTACTCATTACTAGAAACGATCAAATGCAACGAGTGAACGTCACTGCTACCGAGAACACCGTCCTGGAGGAAAATTTGTATCAACATTAGTAGGGCTAGTGAATTTTCGCGATTTCACGGAAGCCGCGTAATCCGTGAAATTTGGGAAATACCGTGAAATGTCACGAAAAATTGAAATATTCAATTGAAAAATCGCTACTCAGTGCATTTAAGCTTTATTTTTCAATTCAAACATTTTAAAAGATTTTTAACAAGCATTTTAAATGCAGTTTACAAATAAAAAAGTTTTTCATATCAGATCTTCAATTATTTTTTTAAGATATTGTTCATTACAATATTCAACCAAATGCAGTTAGTTTCTTTATTCAACAAAATTCCAAAAACATTTTGAAAGAACATTATTCAACACTTCTTTGAAAAAAAACGCAAAAATAGCTTTTTTATTTTTAAATTTTTGTAAAATTTATTTTAATTAATCAACGATATTAATCAACGATGAACAAATTGAATTAAAATATTTTGAATATAAATTATGTATTTGAATTCAATTGATTAGTAGAATAATACATATTGAAATGTATTATATTTTATCCTGCATTGTCAATAAATGTAAAAACTGCTTTTAATGAAGTTTTGCCTGAACAGCTGAATCATAAATTCTTGAAATTTTTTATTAGGTCCTATAAACAAATGTTAACATTGAGTGTATCCCTTTCACACCGTGTGACAGGGGGTTTTATTTTGTATCTTAAACGACTGCTAACTTTTAAGACACTTTTCTGTTAATAATTTTGCTAAAAGTATACATTTGAACGTTTATTTTGAGCAAGTTTGAGAGTACCGTGAAATTGCCGTAAAACTTCAATGTTTTGTGATTGGAATGCCGCGTAATTTCAATTTTTTTGCCGTGAAAAATCACTAGCCCTAAACATTAGCCATGCCTCCGTCAAAAGCCAATGTTCCGGGTGTGGGCTAACTAACCAAAGACGGGCGTGTGCGCGCGCTCGAAACTGTTAAAATAATCATAATATTTTGATATTTTAATAACTCACATCGCACTCGCGATCGCGTACTGTTCGGGTTGCCATATTTGGGTAAATGCGCAAGGCAAGGTTCTAGCGAGATCTATAAGGTAGCGATTTGCAGAACATCGTCGCTTCTGTGCTATCTTGTGACAAACGCCATTTTGGTCGAAAATGAGTTAATGATGGCGTTTCATTAAACTTAACAAACGCTACAAGATGCCATCACCCGATTTTTGAAATTCGTTTCCGTTTCCGGGATATCGTTGGGCACACTTGTGACATAGACCAGTTTCTCAACAAATTTTCTGTGCTATCTTGTGACACGTGCAGAGGTAAAAGCAAGCTATAAAACTGTATGGTACCAACAGATGTCACTACACATTTATGTCTAATTTTATAACACCACGTATCACAAGAGAGCACAACATTTTTGAATTGAAAATGTACTACGTGTCACAAGTGTGTTCCTAAAGAACTATTTGAATGTTGATGGAGTTTTGTATGGTGGTTGTCACAAGTGTGCCACCAATATTTTGATGGCGATTTGTATGGCGGTTGTCACAAGTGTGCCACCAATATTTTGATGGAGTTTTGTATGGCGGTTGTCACAAGTGTGCCACCAATGTTTTGATGGAGTTTTGTATGGCGGTTGTCACAAGTGTGCCACCAATATTTTGATGGCGATTTGTATGGCGGTTGTCACAAGTGTGCCACCAATATTTTGATGGCGATTTGTATGGTGGTTGTCACAAGTGTGCCACCAATATTTTGATGGCGATTTGTATGGCGGTTGTCACAAGTGTGCCACCAATATTTTGATGGCGATTTGTATGGCGGTTGTCACAAGTGTGCCACCAATATTTTGATGGAGTTTTGTATGGCGGTTGTCACAAGTGTGCCACCAATATTTTGATGGCGATTTGTATGGCGGTTGTCACAAGTGTGCCACCAATATTTTGATGGCGATATGTATGGCGGTTGTCACAAGTGTGCCACCAATATTTTGATGGCGGTTTGTATGGCGGTTGTCACAAGTGTGCCACCTATATTTTGATGGCGATTTGTATGGCGGTTGTCACAAGTGTGCCACCAATATTTTGATGGAGTTTTGTATGGCGGTTGTCACAAGTGTGCCACCAATATTTTGATGGCGATTTGTATGGCGGTTGTCACAAGTGTGCCACCAATATTTTGATGGAGTTTTGTATGGCGGTTGTCACAAGTGTGCCACCAATATTTTGATGGCGATTTGTATGGCGGTTGTCACAAGTGTGCCACCAATATTTTGATGGCGATATGTATGGCGGTTGTCACAAGTGTGCCACCAATATTTTGATGGCGATTTGTATGGCGGTTGTCACAAGTGTGCCACCAATATTTTGATGGCGATTTGTATGGCGGTTGTCACAAGTGTGCCACCAATATTTTGATGGAGTTTTGTATGGCGGTTGTCACAAGTGTGCCACCAATATTTTGATGGCGATTTGTATGGCGGTTGTCACAAGTGTGCCACCAATATTTTGATGGCGATTTGTATAGCGGTTGTCACAAGTGTGCCACCAATATTTTGATGGCGATTTGTATGGCGGTTGTCACAAGTGTGCCACCAATATTTTGATGGCGATTTGTATGGCGGTTGTCACAAGTGTGCCACCAATATTTTGATGGCGATTTGTATGGCGGTTGTCACAAGTGTGCCACCAATATTTTGATGGCGATTTGTATGGCGGTTGTCACAAGTGTGCCACCAATATTTTGATGGCGATTTGTATGGCGGTTGTCACAAGTGTGCCACAAATATTTTGATGGCGATTTGTATGGCGGTTGTCACAAGTGTACCACCAATATAACATTCATTACACCGTAACATTCGTTACACCGTAGTATGGTCACACCGTAATATTGTTACACCACAATATTCGTTACACCGCAGTATGGTTACACCGCAGTATGGTTACACCGCAGTATGGTTACACCGCATCATGGTTACACCGTAACATTCGTTACACCGTAATATGATTACACCGTAACATTGTTACACCGCAACATTCGTTACACCGTAACATTTCTTCACACTGTAGTTTGATTACACCGTAACATTGTTACACCACAACATTCGTTACACCACAACATTCGTTACACCACAACATTCGTTACACCGTAACATTCGTTACACCTTAACAATCGTTACACCATAACATTTGTTACACCGTAACATTCGTTACACCGTAACATTCGTTAAACCGTAACATTCGTTACACCTTAGTTTGGTTACACCGTAACATTGTTACACCGTAACATTGTTACACCGCAACATCCGTTGCTTCGTAGCATTCATTACACCGTGGCATTCGTTACACCATAACAATGTTATGGTGTAAGACTATTACGATGTCACACTGTTACGGTGTAATCATATTACGGTGTAACTTTGTTACGGTGTAACGAATATTAAGGTGTAACAATGTTACGGTGTGACCATACTACGGAATGTTACGGTGTAACGAATGATGCGGTGTAACGGTGTAACGAATGTAAGGGTGTAACGAATGTAACGGTGTAACGAATGTAACGGTGTAACGGTGTAACCAATGTTGTGGTGTAACAATTTTATGGTGTAATCAAACTACGGTGTAACGAATGTTGCGGTGTAACAATGTTACGATGTAACAATGTTACGGTGTAACAATGTTACGGTGAAACAATGTACGGTGTAACAAAGTTACGGTGTAACAATGTTACGGTGTAACAATGTTACGGTGTAACGAATGTAACGGTGTAACGAATTTTGTGGTGTAACAAGTGTACGGTGTAATCATACTACGAAGTAACGAATGTTGCGGTGTAACAATGTTACGGTGTAATCATATTACGGTGTAACTATGTTACGAAGTAACCATACTGCGGTGTAACCATACTGCGGTGTAACCATACTGTGGTGTAACGAATGTTACGGTGTAACGAATGTTACGGTGTAACGAATGTTACGGTGTAACGAATGTTACGGTGTAACGAATGTTACGGTGTAACGAATGTTACGGTGTAACGAATGTTACGGTGTAACGAATGTTACGTTGTAACGAATGTTACGGTGTAACGAATGTTACGGTGTAACGAATGTTACGGTGTAACGAATGTTACGGTGTAACGAATGTTACGGTCTAACGAATGTTACGGTGTAACGAATGTTACGGTGTAACGAATGTTACGGTGTAACGAATGTTACGGTCTAACGAATGTTACGGTGTAACGAATGTTACGGTGTAATGAATGTTATATTGGTGGCACACTTGTGACAACGACCATACAAATCTCCATCAAAATATTGGTGGCACACTTGTGACAACCGCCACCCAAATCTCCATCAAAATATTGGTGGCACACTTGTGACAACCGCCATACAAATCTCCATCAAAATATTGGTGGCACACTTGTGACAACCGCCATACAAATCGCCATCAAAATATTGGTGGCACACTTGTGACAACCGCCATACAAATCTCCATCAAAATATTGGTGGCACACTTGTGACAACCGCCATACAAATCGCCATCAAAATATTGGTGGCACACTTGTGACAACCGCCATACAAATCGCCATCAAAACATTGGTGGCACACTTGTGACAACCGCCATACAAATCGCCATCAAAATATTGGTGGCACACTTGTGACAACCGCCATACAAATCTCCATCAAAATATTGGTGGCACACTTGTGACAACCGCCATACAAATCGCCATCAAAATATTGGTGGCACACTTGTGACAACCGCCATACAAATCGCCATCAAAATATTGGTGGCACACTTGTGACAACCGCCATACAAATCTCCATCAAAATATTGGTGGCACACTTGTGACAACCGCCATACAAATATCCATCAAAATATTGGTGGCACACTTGTGACAACCGCCATACAAATCTCCATCAAAATATTGGTGGCACACTTGTGACAACCGCCATACAAATCTCCATCAAAATATTGGTGGCACACTTGTGACAACCGCCATACAAATCTCCATCAAAATATTGGTGGCACACTTGTGACAACCGCCACCCAAATCTCCATCAAAATATTGGTGGCACACTTGTGACAACCGCCACCCAAATCTCCATCAAAATATTGGTGGCACACTTGTGACAACCGCCATACAAATCTCCATCAAAATATTGGTGGCACACTTGTGACAACCGCCATACAAATCTCCATCAAAATATTGGTGGCACACTTGTGACAACCGCCATACAAATCGCCATCAAAATATTGGTGGCACACTTGTGACAACCGCCATACAAATCGCCATCAAAATATTGGTGGCACACTTGTGACAACCGCCATACAAATCGCCATCAACATTCAATGAGCCCTTTAATTAATTCTTAGGAACACACTTGTGACACGTAGTACATTTTCAATTCGAAAATTTTGTGCTATCTTGTTACACGTTGATCTGCCATAAACCATAAAAGGTTCGTGTCTAGAATGAAATAATTTTCCATCCGGGGTTATTGTCTGTGCTTTTCGGGTATGGGGGAAAACCTATGATTTTCAGGGGTTTTCTTGATTTTTCCAACTTTCTTTTGATTGTATTTGTTTAAAGCGTGTTAATGGCTTGATTTTTTGTATTTTTCAATAATTTTTGTATTAATTTAGTTGATTAAAATTGCTTATAGAGCCATTTTACCAGCAATCACGAAAATAGCTGGAAAATCCAAGAAAATCGGGAAAATTTTAACCTTTTATTCCAAATAATAAAAATTTAAATAGTTTCTGATGAATAACAACATTGTATTTAAAAATAATATTGTTAAAGTTCATAAAAACATCAATTTAATGTTAACTTATTTTGTATGGGAATTTTGGGCACACTTGTGACACGTAGTACATTTTTTACTTTCAGGGCACACTTGTGACACGTGCTTTTCTGATTTTTGTATACTTTCTGTACTATATCTTTTAGTAGGTGTTACTAAATGACTTCATACTTGGAGCGTTTGTTGAGTGATAGTGTACGAACCGATCGCTTCATTCAGAATGATTCTATCAGTAACTGATGTGAAAATATTCAACTTTAAACTTTAAAAATCGATTTACTCGAAAAGTACTAAATGGCGTTTGTCACAAGATAGCACAGAAGTGACGACATGCGGAACGCCCCTAAGCTACCACGAAATGCTACTAAGCCGCTATGGGTTGATGTTGCAGTTCACGTGGAACTATATTAAAAGGTATACTTGAACCAATACTTGTTCTTTATTGATCACATTTTCCTTGTTGCTCTTTATGTTGAGGGTTGATTATCTAGAATGAGGCTAATTTTTTTTTGTTTTTTTTTTTTTTTTTGAAGATCAGTTAACCATTATCATGACAAACTTATAACATTTTTATTTTGAGATCAGAATTTTAATAAACTTTCCAAAAATCCAAAGAAGATATAGAAATTAAAAAAATTCATGAGACTCCAATATTAATTATTTTAAGCTCTTACCTTTTTATTTTATTTTTAGCTCTTTATCTTCAAAGAGGCCATTTCATATAAAATGCTATCAAAATATCAAAAATCCAAATCATGAAAACGGCCTTTCAGATGGATTTGTTGATTTGGGCAATATCGCAGAACTCAGGAAGAAGTAGTCACACTCTTATTGTTTTTTTGTTTTTAAGCAAAATTAAATTATGCATGTTAAATGTTTTGAAAATTTGCATAAAGTTATTTTTTTGATGACATATGTCATCTTATTATTTTGACAAGACAAGACAAGACAAGACAAGACAAGACAAGACAAGACAAGACAAGACAAGACAAGACAAGACAAGACAAGACAAGACAAGACAAGACAAGACAAGACAAGACAAGACAAGACAAGACAAGACAAGACAAGACAAGACAAGACAAGACAAGACAAGACAAGACAAGACAAGACAAGACAAGACAAGACAAGACAAGACAAGACAAGACAAGACAAGACAAGACAAGACAAGACAAGACAAGACAAGACAAGACAAGACAAGACAAGACAAGACAAGACAAGACAAGACAAGACAAGACAAGACAAGACAAGACAAGACAAGACAAGACAAGACAAGATATTTATGATTAGTTGAACCGATTTCTAAATAAAACATGCTTAAAGTGAGTTTTGTTATAAAAAGCGACTTTTTCTCGTGTTGGAGTCATGGCGAAGCTGTACCGTTCAAGTTTTTACTACTTAATCCTCTACAACCCAACCCCGCCTTTAGACGGGCTTCGATTTGAAAAATCGCCAAAAATCCATTTTTTATTCTTGAAAAAGCATTGGAAAGAAGAACTCTTAAAATTTTAGAAAATTTTAGGTTTGGAAGTTTTACTTGGTTTGTGTGATTTTGCCAATGTTTTTGAAAAAGTAATTTTTTTAGGTGTCAACTGTGGCTGTGTTTTTTAACTAACATTTCCTATAGTTTAAGTCAAAAGAAGTATGCAGAATTTTGTGAAGTGTCCCACACTATGCCTCTACGCATTTTATTACAATTTAAATGATAATGGTGCCATTTTATAGCAAAAAAATGTAAAAATCAAGCACAAATTTGAAAAAGTGACTGTAAAAACATGAAAAAATTAGATATAGCAAAATGTAATGATAGCAGGTGGTAGAATAGACCAAAAACAAAGATAAACTGAACAAGATAAATGCAAATTAAAATACTAAAAATGACTAAAACAAAGAAAAACATAAAACAAAAGAAATAAAGTTTTTCGTAGAACAAAAGTTGCTCAGACCTCCTGAACACCCTAAAAACAAAAAATTTCGAAAAAAAAATTTGGCAGTAGAGGATTAAAAGTTTTGTAGTAAATTTCTTGAATACTGAGTGATAAAGTTTTTGGATTGTCAATAAAACAGCGTCCAAAATTCAGAAAACGATATCTCAGGAAGTGGTACAGTCGCACAAAAACAAAACAGTAAACAATAATTCTAAGATTTGGATTCCCCCGGTTTAAAACATTTTCATAGCAATTCAAACATCAACCGTATTTCAAAAAGTTGTAAACCATTTATTTTGGAACATTTTAAGTGTTGGGATTGGATTTGTGTTCAATTGTTATGTTTTAGTGTCTTACTTATATGCATTTTTAATGCAGAATAACTTTGTCGAAGAGTAAAAAACGATCTGATTTGATGCAGAAAATAAATCAACGATTTGATGAATACATTAAATCAAATCTGGATCTAGGCCATCAAACGATCAGCTAAAACTTTATTGAACCTTAATCACATACTAGAACTCCTACAAACACTTCAAGAATCCTGTTTGAAAAAAGTGTCAAAAAAATTCTCCCTCAAGAATGCGGATGACAGAGACCCTCACGACCGTTCCGAACCATACCGTACGACGTTCTGCTGCTCGACATGTGCTTCCCGCTGAGCTTCACCCTCTGGTATAGTATGTTTTTTCCGAGCCGATCAACCGACGCCCATCGCGAATCCGGCAGCAACCGCTAAACAAGAGCAACACGCTCAAAGTTCTGAACTCCTCGGCCTATCGGTGTAGGTTTCGCTCTCCGTCGTTTTATGACACATTGAAGACATGGAGAGCACTGCAGTGACGCATTCAATTGCTGAATGCTGCTCTACCCTTCGCCGCCGATCGTATGTTAGTCTAGCGATCTAGACTGGAGAGTTTCTGGCCGGCCACTCACGATCATGTTCGGCATTTTGCGGGGCGACATCCCTGATCGAGGGTGGAGTTGGGTATAAAAGCTGGTAGTCGCAATCGGAAAGGTATCATTCGCAGTTTTCAGTTCGTTCTAGAAGCAGTTCTAAGTAAAACCATCTCCCTCAAAAATGGCCTTCAAAGTGAGTGTTTTGTGTGTGTGATAGTTGGACAATGTTTTTTCTAAAGGACTTCCAGAGGATTCCACCAGGTCCTTCAACAGGATCAGCTCGGAAGTTGGCAAAGTGTTGTGATAGTTTAACGATTTCCAAATCCAATAGTGAACTGATCAGTTGAAGAGATTCTTTGGGGGAATCCTTGTGGAAGAGTTTCTGGAGCAGAGTGACCAAGAGTGATACTAAGGATTTCTATTCTCCTTTTCTGCAGCTCGTTGTGTGCCTGGCGTTCCTCGGAGTTGCCGCCGCTGGTCTTGTCCCGCTGCACGGAGAATACAAGGGAGACTACTACGTATGTATCGTAAGGGTGGGAAATGTCACCGTCTAGACCTGTCCAGTCGTGTCCCAACGATTGACGGTGGGAATTGGCCTTAACATTTATGGATTGATGGATTGTTAGATATCAGAGCAAAGTTGGACATTGTTTATCGATTTAAAGTAAAGTGTTATTTATGATTTTGGATTTTTTTTTTCAAATAATCAAGATTTAAAATTTTTCAATTTCAATCCTGTACTAAAGCAAGCACAACAATTTTAGAGATAACTCAAAGAAATCATATTTTATGTAATACTTCACTGAAGTTCTTTTCAAAAACTCTTCAACTCAGCTAAGCAGCTGACTTCCCTAAGCTTCCATTCTAAATTGCTTGTATTTTCAATGCACTCAGTTTAAGGTCAAACTTTATGACCTATGTGTGCTTCATACAATTCCATGATTAACGACCCAACCTTGATCGCATTTCGCAACCTTCCTGCTGCATCGGTGATCTACACAGTGCAGCGACGAACCTCCCCAGTTTTGTTCTAATTAGTGCTAAATGTGTTTTTCACTCTCGCTGATCTCGCCAGCATGTAGCTGTAATGTGAGGAGTCGCCTTCAGCGATTCCCACCTTGATCAGCTATAACTGAACTAATGATCGATGATCTTCTCGGGCTCTGCTGCATCGATTGAATATGAATTACACTGCAACGAGTTACTCGGGAAACAACTCAATTTCCATATTTTTCTCACTTGGAAGTCAACGCAAGAGAAGACTTCATCCACTTCAGCGAACAGCTAAGCGACGAACCTCAAATTTTTCCCTATAGTAGCCACCAAACCCTCCTCAGGGCATAACAGTCTCTGTTGTGACAGGTCTCATTCATTCGAAGCAAAAAAGTTGCAAGCCAAGTTACCTTCCACAATGTCGTCCATAAAAACCGACCCGAAAAGCACGAGCCGATCGAGCACTGCCAACATGATCCGGAGATAGGCGATAAATTGATTTTAATCACCCTGCAAATTGCCGCCAACTGAGAGGGGGTCATAGAGTAGGATTGAAGACATGTTGGGCTTGATTTTAAAAGTCGCGTGCAGTCTTTGATGCTAATCTATGAAAACCGCTTTGATCATGTCGAAAAATTAAACGGCCCATAAAGAGGTAGTGGAACGGCGCCCGGTCGTGAGACTGGATCAAATTATTGCACTTTTTGTTTTACTGCAATGCTTCGTACGTTCGACCTGCTACAGAATGTTAAGGTCAAGTTCACTACGCCGGTCTTATAACGGAGTTCGGTGTAAAGAATGGCTTGTCCACGCGAATTACTCAACGTTTTCTTCTTCTTCTTTTTCGTTTCTTCTACAGTCCCACCCCCAGTACTCGTTCAACTACGGAGTCCATGACGGTCTGACCGGTGATGTGAAATCCCAGGTCGAGAGCCGTGATGGAGATGTTGTCAAGGGACAGTACTCGCTGGTCGAACCCGACGGTTCGGTGCGCACCGTTGACTACACCGCCGATGACGTGAATGGATTCAACGCCGTCGTCACCAAGTCCGGCCCATCGGTAAGTTTTGGGTGAACTTCCGACTCATTTAAATGCTTAAAGTAACCACGAACTCTTCCACCAGGTCCACGCTGCCCCAGCCGTCGTCAAGACCGTTGCCCCAGCTGTCGTTGCCCATGCTGCTCCCGCTGTCTATGCCGCTCCAGCCTACGCCCATGCCGCCCCAGCTGTCGTTAAGACCGTTGCTGCCCCAGCTGTGTACGCCTCGCACGCCGCCCCAGCTGTCTACTCGCACGCCGCTCCGGCCGTGTACGCCGCCCATGCCCCAGCTGTCTACTCGCATGCTGCCCCCGCTGTGTACGCCGCCCCTGCCCTGAAGACCGTCGTTGCTGCCCCGGCCTACGCCCATGCCGCCCCAGCTGTGTACGCTTCGCACGCCTATGCCCCGTCCCATGCCAGCGTTGAGTACCACGGCAAGTACGCCGGTGCCCCAGCTTACTACCACTAAACGGATGTCCCCACCCCCAACGGAACGCCACTGTCTCGGAAGCCGCTCCTGCGTGCCATCTATCGGTGACGGAGTGAAATGCGCACTGCCAACCGTTATTTATTTCAATCGTCCCCTCTCCCCTAGTCTATCACTCCACTCTATCGTATTCCTCCAACAGTCACACGATAGACAGCAAACTCAGAAGTAGCAATTTCCGGTGATTCTGGATCGGGAGTACCGACAAAACGACGACGCATCTTCCATCGAACAATGAATTTGTAAATAGCGACTGCCACAGAAGAACAAACGTGATCAAATTTTAGATATTTAGAAACGCAACTATGCAAGATTTCCCCCACCCCCAACTCTCTGTCTTAAGTGCAGAGAAGTGGACAACTGGAGAACCTACAAATTCTTTGTAGAGTGTGCTAGCAAAGTGCGACTGCTAAACGTGCAAATACTCATATGTACACAGTTGACAACAACAAAAAAACGAGAAGAAGACCATTTTTGTACAGAGATGAAACGTACCGATGATGATATTAATTTTAATACAAAGTCAATGAAAAATGAACCCTTTATTTTTATGTTTTACATCCGAAAATCTTCCAAAATTAAGTACGTCTTCATATCAAGCAAAACAATGAAAATGGGCAAAATAAACTCCTTGTTTAAACTTCGACATTGGTTCAATTATATTGTTATGCTAGTGGGCGAAAATCATTGTAAATTGTTTGATTTGTTTTAAGTACCGCTATCAGGGGTGAAATTGAGCCAAATAAAAATGCTGAAATTTGTTTGACCCAATATCACCCCTGCACGGATATAATTCTTGTAAGCATTTCCGGTAACTCTATGTTTTCGAATTCGTAAACTTTGAAACGTCATTTTGCTCTCGATTTCGATGTAAATGTTTTCAAAATCGACAACATGTTGTTTGAAATCTGAAAACACGACACAATGGCCAAATAAAACAAATACGAGCCAAGGGACCACCACCCCAATATTTTTATTTATTTAAATCATTCTGTTTCCCTTGGAAGTTGTTGTAAAACAATATTTTCAACTAGACATGCATCCTCTCTAACTCCTCTTTTTAAAGAACTTGTTTGGCATTAAGCGTTGATGATACCCAGCATGTTGTGCCAGTGATTAGAGTATACTAATTACGCTAATCTTTAAGGCTCCCGAAGACCCTGAGAAATAATATTGAAAACCAAGTGAGATATAGGGCAAGAACCATTAAGTGCACTCAAAGAGCATTTAAGAAGTTCTTCGTGAGAGCTTAGGAGCACATTCACATGAAAAAATAGCTGAAATCGGTAGAACAAGCTGAGTGCCGTTCAGAAGAGCTCTAAGTGCCGATGCATGCATGTTTCAGCAGTTTTTTTTTAACAAAATAAAAATCATACAAATCATTTTAAGTTGAAAAATTGGATTATCAATCGAAAAGTACTGTACTATAAAAGTTTGATAAAGTGCACCATTTTTGAGTTAAAGCCAGTTTTAAGAAAAATTATTGAACAAAATACAGGTCGTTAATCGATAAAATTATCGTCGTAATCTATCGTTATCGTTATTTCGATAATTTTATCGGCAATAATCTTACTGCCGATAATGGACGATAATTCTTTTTTATAAATCTTTCTAAAATCGATTGATTCAACCATAGCATGTTAGATGTTCAATGCTTTCACTAAGTTTTTTTGAAAATGTAGTAAGTTTCAAAGTTTAAATATGTACTCAAAACTGTTCACAAAATACCGTATTTTTATCAAAAATACTAAAATTTTCATAATTTGCAAAATGGGTATTAATCGAAGCGAAATTTTTCAGGATATTAAAGGTTTTTTTTTGGAAAATACTAAAATTTTCACAAAAAAACGTATTTTTTAGAAATTACTCGAATTTTTTAAATTCGAACTATGGGTATAAAATAAATTGAAATTTGGAATGCTTTTTCAGTTTATTAAAGTTTTTTTTAGAAAAATACTAAAATTATCACAACATGCAAAGTTTTGCTTCATTAGATAACCATATTGTAAATTTTGAAAATTTGAGTATTTTTGAAAAAATCTTTGAAACTCTAATAAACTGAAAAAAGAATACAAAATTTCGCTTCGTTTGAAACCCATATTGCAAATTATGAAAATTTGAGTATTTTCGAAAAAATACAGTATTTTGTGAACAATTTTGAGTACATATTTTACTTTGAAAGTTACTAGATTGGCAAAAAAGTTCTTAGTTACAGCATTGAAAATTTAACATGATATGGTTGAATTAAACGATTTCAGAAAGATTTTAAAATGAGTTATCGAGCATTGAAAGGGCAACGAGAACCTTCAGGACTTCCTGTGGGATGTCAACGAATCCTCTCATCGAAGCACTCCTCCGTCAACAACTGTGATATTAGTTTTAAGCCAAACATAGATCTAGGGTTTTTTTTTTCTTAAAATTTATTTTCCCTAAAAGAGCACGCAGCTAGCAAAATCTAAACGTAGAAACATGTCAAAATTATTCGCTCTACAGCATTGCCTTGGCGTTCTCGATTGCGAGATTCCTACTCGAAACTAGGTGTTCGAAGGCTTGATTGTTGAGGCAATTGCAAACCTCTTTTTACACCTTAGCTTCCATCCACCCCGGGATTCGAACTGACGACCTTTGGATTGTTAGTCCAACTGCCTACCAGCGACTCCACCGAGACAGGACCCAGGGAGACGACTCCTACACCTGGACTGAGCTAACGACCCAACCTTTTTAGGTTAGTCCGGGGCCAACATTTACTTCCCTTCCGACGGAAGGCGTGATCAGACAAATCTCGTCTCGAAAAATGCCACCGGCACCGTCTGGGATCGAACCCAGGCCGACTGGGTGAGAGGCAATCACGCTTACCCCTACACCACGGTCCCGGTGATCTCAGTTGAAAGGTTCTCCAAATCTCTGAATTGCAAATGTAACAGCCTGGAGCAGAACTGTTAAATTCTAATAAACACTAATTGAATTGAATTGAAAATGAGTTATCGTCCATTATTATCGCCGATAGAATTATCGAAATAACGATAACGATAGATTATAGTTATCGTCCAATGCTCCAATGCTCCGAAACGGAGTCATATTTTGGAAAATCAATTTGTCACTAATTTTGCTTTCTGGTCCTATGGTTGATGAAATAGGCCTTACAAAGTACATTCTCCTAATTGACCCTCAATTTTCAAGCGATGATATCTTAGAAATCATTGATCAGATTTCAATGTTAAAAAATAAAATTTATGTGAAATTTTAGCAACTTTATTTGATTTTTTGAAATCTAAAAATATTTTCAATAATGCTTCTATCATATTTTTAGCCCTAGCCCTGTTGAAATATAAGTCGTTTATTCAATTTTAACTACTAAAACATATAATTTCTTATTGAAAGCGATTAAATTAGTCAAAACCGAGTTTGTGTGTGAGTTTTTTAAAATGGTTAAGTTAATTTTAGAGTGTGACTATTTTTTCCGAATCATAACCTACAAATTTGCCGAAGGCTCTAAATCAATTTGGTAATCCCTTCTCGAGGTATCGATTTCCAATTATTTATAGCACTTTTTTATGGGCAGCCCACAAATTTGTATGGAGACATGTGAGAAGAAAATAATTATGAAAAATGTTTCATACAAATAAAAAATAAAACAATGAATAGTCGATTTGCGAAATTCTACAGATTTGCTCCCCTAAAAATATTTTCAAAAATCATAGTGTTTTTTTGCAATTCAACTGTTAGTTTTTTTTTTAAAGTGAATTAAAAAAATAATTCATATTACCCTGCATCATTTTTAAAGCACAGTGCATAAAACCACCTTCTTTCCAAAATAAAGATTGGGGTTCTTAGCGCACCTTTGAACACCCTTCGCGAAAACGCGTATAACGAACAACCGTTGTGCACTGTATCCTACAGCGTTCTGCAGCATGCAATACGCTGCCTGCCGAGTTGAACCTCCGCCTTCCGTCTTCTACCGACTGATCGACGACGCCCAGCAGCTCCGGCAACATGAACAACGCAACGCTCAACATTCTGAGCTCCTCGGCCTATCCGCTTAAGTTTTGCTCTCGATCTCTCAAACCGTTTTATGACACACAACTTGTATTGGAAACTTGGAGAGCGATTGAGCTGTACCTTAGTCTAGCGATCTAGAAGTGAGAGTTTTGCTGGCCACTTGCGAGCATGTTCGGAATTCTACGAACCGCGGCGACATCCCTGATCGAGGGTGGAGTTTGGTATAAAAGCTGCCGGTCGCAATCGGAAAGGTATCATTCGCAGTATTTAGCTCGTTCTAGAAGCAGTTCTAAGTTAACTCATATCCCTCAAAAATGGCCTTCAAAGTGAGTGTTTTGTGTGTGTGATTTGGGACAACGTTTGCTCGAAGGGACTTCCAGAGGATTCCATCGGGTCCTTCGACAGGATCAGATTCCAGAGTTGACAAAGTGTTGTGATAGTTGAACGTTTTCCAAAATCAACAGTGAACTGATCAGTTGAAGTGATCCTTTGGGGGAATCCTGACCAAGAGTGATACTAAGGATTTCTGTTCTCCTTCTCTGCAGCTCGTTGTGTGTCTGGCGTTCCTCGGAGTTGCCGCCGCCGGTCTTGTCCCACTGCACGGTGAATACAAGGGAGACTACTACGTGAGTATTGGCAGGATGGGAAAAATGTCACCGTCCAGAACAGTCCAGTCGTGGCTGTGGGAATTGATCTTAACAATTATGTGTCTGTCCCCTGTAGTGTATTAGATTGATGGATAGTAGAGCAGAGTTGGATGTTGTTTATCGATTTGACTCCATACATTTCCATGATTAACCTTAATCGCATTTCGCAACCTTCCTGCTGCATCGATGACCTACAGACAGGTTGCTATAAACCTTCTCGGTATGGATGTAATTAGTGCGATAAATTTGATTTTCACTCTAGCTGAAATCGAAAACATATGTTTGTAATGCGAGGACTACCTTCAGATTTTTAGAGTCTGATCAGTTACAGCTAATGATCGATGATCTTAACGAGACGCTGTATCGATAGAGTATGAATTACGCTATGTTGACTTGGGGCATCTCAATTGCTATAGAATTCAACAACTACGGCGGACCATTAAGCTACGAACCACAAATTTTGTATTCATTGTGGTGTCAAACCGTCCTCAGGGCATAACAGTTTCGGTTGTGACAGGTCTCACCCGAAAAAATGGCAAAATTGCCTCGAGCAATGTCGTCCAAAAACACAGGCCCGACAGCACGAGCCGATCGAGCATTTTCGACCGACATGATCCGGAGACAGACGATAAATTGATTGTGATCACCTCATCTATGGAAACAGTTTCGATCATGTTTAAACATTAACTGGCTGAGGTACAGCCATCCCTCATATTCGGAACAGTTTACAGATCGACCAATGTTCAAAAAATCATAGCAAATCGATAATTGAACTTAATGATTCGCTTTTACCTTCATTTGAAAGCTTTTCTTGCGATCTTTCGAATGCTGTATAGAACAACTGCAAATTTAACTTTTATATCAAGTTTTTGAAGAAAAACTTTTACCCTTGAAATCCACAAATTCGGAACACTTTTTTCTTACGGATGTAAACAAACTTTGGATCTCTCCAGGAGTACATATTTGTAACAAAATAATGACTTCACACACAGCTACCAGTGAAACTCAAGCTTAGTGATGTTTTATGAATGGTCTGATAACTTTATTTGTGAAAATATCAGTTAAATTCAGGTGTTCCACAATTGTGGGAGGCACAATAACATCCCACAATCATGGAACAGGCAATTTGGAGGCAGTATTTTGCTGCTCAGGATAAAATAGTCTTGAAATGAAGTTTTTTGTTCAAAAAGTACTACTTTTACTGGTGAAATAGCAAGAAAATGTCCAAATAAAGGTCATAAAAATAGTAGGGTCGAGAGAAAAGCTGCATTTGGCATGCTATTGATAAATTATCACAAAAGTGTTCCGAATTTGTGGGTGTTCCGAATATGTGGGATGACTGTATACGATTATAAAACGGTAGTCGAACGACATCAAGTTGCGAGTCTGATCAAATTATTGCACTTTTTGTTTTGCTACAATCCTTGAACCGGGGTCAACAACAGGTACACAATACTCTGTCACTAACAAACAGAATCTCATTGTACGACCTCCTGGTCAATATTTAAAACAAAAACTTGCTACGGAATGTTAAGGTCAAGTTCACTACGCCGGTCCCGTAACGGATTTCGGAGTAAAGCTCAACTTGTCCACGCGAATCACTCAAGATTTCCTTTTTCTTCTTTTTCGTTTCTTCAACAGTCCCACCCTCAGTACTCGTTCAACTACGGAGTCCATGACGGTCTGACCGGTGATGTGAAATCCCAGGTCGAGAGCCGCGATGGAGACGTTGTCAAGGGACAGTACTCGCTGGTCGAGCCCGACGGTTCGGTGCGCACCGTTGACTACACCGCCGATGACGTGAACGGATTCAACGCCGTCGTCACCAAGTCCGGCCCTTCGGTAAGTTTTGGACGAACTTCCGACTGAACTTTTACGATAACCACGAACTCTTTAATCAGGTCCACGCTGCCCCAGCCGTTGTCAAGACCGTTGCCCCAGCTGTCGTTGCCCATGCTGCCCCCGCCGTGTACGCCGCCCCAGCTGTCGTTAAGACCGTTGCTGCCCCAGCTGTGTACGCCTCGCACGCCGCCCCAGCTGTCTACTCGCACGCCGCCCCGGCCGTGTACGCCGCCCATGCCCCAGCTGTCTACTCGCACGCTGCCCCCGCTGTGTACGCCGCCCCTGCCCTGAAGACCGTCGTTGCTGCCCCAGCCTACGCCCATGCTGCCCCAGCTGTGTACGCTTCGCACGCCTATGCCCCGTCCCATGCCAGCGTTGAGTACCACGGCAAGTACGCCGGTGCCCCAGCTTACTACCACTAAACGGATGTCCCCAGCCCCAACGGAACGCCACCGTCTCGGAAGCCGCTCCTGCGTGCCATCTATCGGTGACGGAGTGAAATGCGCACTGCCAATCGTTATTTATTTCAATCGTCCCCTCTCCCCTAGTCTATCACTCCACTCTATCGTATTCCTCCAACAGTCACACGATAGACAGCAAACTCAGAAGTAGCAATTTCCGGTGATTCTGGATCGGGAGTACCGACAAAACGACGACGCATCTTCCATCGAACAATGAATTTGTAAATAGCGACTGCCACAGAAGAACAAACGTGATCAAATTTTATATATTTAGAAACGCAACTATGCAAGATTTCCCCCACCACAAACTCTCTGTCTCAAGTGCAGAGAAGTGGACAACTGGAGAACCTACAAATTCTTTGTAGAGTGTGCTAGCAAAGTGCGACTGCTAAACGTGCAAATACTCAAATGTACACAGTTGACAACAAAAAAACGAGAAGAAGACCATTTTTGTACAGAGATGAAACGTACCGATGATGATATTAATTTTAATACAAAGTCAATGAAAAAAAAAACCATATTATTTTTTCAATGAAAATATCCGAAAGTCGAAACTACATAAACATAAATTAACACTTGCAGCCAATGTTACTGCCATGTCCTAGTACTAAATATCAGTAGATCTGAAATTCAATGTCAATAGATAAATTGTTATATTTGCATTAGGGCAGTTCCACTGCGTTACAATGAGACATCAGTAAAAATTTTGACTGCATGATGCATCTCAAATACTATCCTAAGTTTGTTTCTTCAAAAAGAGTGTATTTCAATACAAAAGTGAGTTTCTGGCCTATTTTGCAAATACCACTTTTAGTTACCGTCATCTGGGGCGAATCGGGTCACATGAGCAGAGTTGGAACAGCTTTTTTAGCCAGCTTTTTGTCAATTTATTTTATTTGAAACTTTCAAATGATTTTAAATTGCTGTATTCAGACTGTAGTCCCGATTCGCTGCAGTTGACGGTCTCACAAGATTTTGCTGCCTGTTTCAAGTTTTTTATTTCATTTTAATTTACAAAACTCGTCACATTTATAGCAAATTTTTTTTTTAACTTTAAACGAGCCTTACGTGACCTTATTCCACATGACTCGTTGTGAAGCACAAATGAGTGTTGCACAGACTCGATTTTCCGTAGACTAGGTTACCAAAAGTTTCGATTTTACGAAGCTCTCCATTAAAAACATTGAGCAATCAAATGATACAATAAATGTTTTCTTATTTTATTTTGTTTTTTTTTTTTAATATCGAAATCAGGCACCCCAAATTAGTAATTTTTTCCTCAAGTTCAGCTTACGCTGAAAAACAAACTTGAAAATACAGCTCTTCGTAGTTAATGATAAAAATACTTATTTTCAAATGATTGAATCTCATTAATAAAATTATATATTTTGAATAGATGAATCAGATTTTAACAAGAATGGTTCATTGCTTATCATTGAAATTCATCAGATATTTGCTAAAATATTGTGTATATTTGAATAAAAATGCTTTTGTGGTAATACAGTGGACTCTCTGCGAGTCCACTGTAATTCAGAAACAACTTTTTCATGACTTTGTTCGACTTCATGTAAAAATCATGCCAATGCTTCCAATTGGAATTCTTGTAGCTTGAAAAATGTTAACTAATAAAAAAATGTAAACACAACGTTTTGGATGGAATTTTGAGTAAAACAAAAATTTGTTTGATGAAAATCTCTTTGTTTTAGAACTGTTTTTCTATCGACGAATTCAGATCAAGGAAAATACTTTTTTAAAGGTCACATCTGCATAGGAAACCCATGACACATAATTGTTATGAAAATTTACTCGAGACTTTAGTAGAAAATAATTGTTGCTTTCAAAAGAAATTAATTCAATGGTTATCTTAAAACGTATTCAGACGCAGCTACAAATAGCATTTTCGAAGTTTCTCTCATTAGTTTGAAACAAAAATAAAAATCATCATAAGTTTTAAACAATTATACCTAGAAGCCATTTTTTGTTTCAAAGTTTTAGTATAAAGGATATTTTTGTTTCTGGGAATACATTATTTATTTATTTTTAAACTGTTTGTCAATATAAAAAAATCAATTTGGAATATGGGCGAGAAGAGGGAAAGCATTTCTCGTTATCGAGCGAGAACTTCTAGTACTTTTCTCTTCTCGCTCGCGCTCGCATTTTCGTTTGCGTTCTAGCTCTCACCGCGAGCGCTCGCGAGCGCCTCGTGCTATCCGTTTTTTCAAGCTAGCAATTTGTTTATCAGGGGTATGAATGCGAACCATTCAATGGTATAGAGGTGTAACTTCAATCGCTATGTTGTTTTTTGTTCGTTTCTAACACGTTCAACTTCTCGCGAACGGGCAATTCTGGCTCGCGAGGAAGCCCGTTCGCGAGCGGAGGAGAGCACGGGCAATCGGTGAGTTTCTCTCGGCAGCTCGAGACTCGCGGCGAGAACTCGAGAGAGAGGAATTTTTCTCGCGAGAGCGCGAGAAGTTATCCATCACTATGAAGTAGAGCATATTCAAAGGCATTTTTTCAATGTTGTTTCGCGCAATGAAAAAGATAAAAAGATAAAAAGCAAAAGGCTACAAATTTTTAAGCAAAGCAATCAACTTTAACGACCCCCGGGTCTTTTGTGGTCTCTGTTGCAAGTTTCTGCTCATTTCTAGGCGTCCGAAGGTTATGTGTGGTGAGTCACCCAAAACCTCTTTTACGCAAATGGACCGACGTTTTACTTCCCCATCCGATAGAAGATCAGGAGGATACGGCGGGAATCTAACCCGCGCCCCATAGCAGCCGAAGCCACTAACCACCGCGCCACGAAACCCTAGTCCATACCACATACAACTAAAAGTCACCAAATCGATCAGAAAAATCATTTTCAAGATAGATTTTTGTGTTTTTTAACTAAACTGTTTGAAGATTTGTTAACAAAACTAAAAATGCATAATCGCTTTTTAGGTCATACACAAACAAAATGAGTAATATTACATCAGGAACTGGTGAATTTTCATTAGATTCACATTTTTACACATTTTTTAAGTAATATTACTCAAAAAAGAGGTAATATTCAACCTACCAAATTTCGACCTTCCAAAATTCCTTTTTTTCTGTGTAGCAAACGACTCAATTTTGCGTGCTTGAATGTGATTTAAGAATGCGTTTTGCTTGATATAAGTCAAAAAACTTTCGTTGGAGTTTATATGAAGAACAAACTAATGGAGCCCACAGGTATAAATGGCAACATATGAGAAGAATTGACTAAACCTTTATCACTTCACTGTAGATTGGTCACTTCTGATTTTTTTTTTTTGAGTTTATCACAAAAATGACAGCTCGAGCCAGTGTATACGGTGCATAAACTAAATCCAACGTCAATCTCTCATGACCGTATTGCACCATACCAAACGGCGTTCTGCAGCGTGCCGTGAGTTCAAGTTTGATCTGAACCTACAAAGTCACCGAATCGACGCCGCCCAACAACTACACCGAGCAAACGATCGAGCGAAACAAGAGCAACACGCTCAAAGTTCTGAACTCCTCGGCCTACCGTAGTTGCTCTCTATCTCTCCGTTTTATGACACACATGACTCTAATTGAGACTTGGAGAGCAGCGAGCCGTGTACTAGTTACCCTTCGCCACCGTCGTACGTTTGTCTTCCGATCTAGAAGTGAGAGTCTACGCGGGGAAAATCTGCGCCCGACCACTCGCGATCATGTTCGGCATTTTGCGGCTCGACATCCCTGATCGAGGGTGGAGTTGGGTATAAAAGCTGCCGGTCGCAATCGGAAAGGTATCATTCGCAGTTTTCAGTTCGTTCTAGAAGCAGTTCTAAGTAAACCCATCTCCCTCAAAAATGGCCTTCAAAGTGAGTGTTTTGTGTGTGTGGTAGTTGGGCAATGTTTGTTCTAAAGGACTCCCAGAGGATTCCACCGGGTCCTTCGACAGGATCAGTTCCAGAGTTGACAAAGTGTTGTGATAGTTGAACGATTTTCAAAATCAATAGTGAACTGATCAGTTGAAGTGATCCTTTGGGGGAATCCTTGTGGAAGAGTTCCTGGAGCAGAGTGACCAAGAGTGATACTAAGGATTTCCGTTCTCCTTCTCTGCAGCTCGTTGTGTGTCTGGCGTTCCTCGGAGTTGCCGCCGCTGGTCTTGTCCCACTGCACGGTGATTACAAGGGAGACTACTACGTAAGTATCAAAGGGTTGGAAATGTCATCGTCTAGACCTGTCCAGTCGTGTCCCTACGATTGATGGTGGGAACTGACCTTAACATTTATGGACCTTCCCTTAATTATGGTCAGCGGGGCGTTTGAGGGAGATTATTGATTGATTTGCAATAGAGTGGCGTTCAATACAGATTGAAATTTAGAGTGATTAATCTTAAAAATCTGCTGCTGCCGCTCTTTATTTCTGCCATTTTGAACTTTTACGATTGATTATTTTGTTCAAACTGGAAAGTTTGATGGATCAAAGTTATTTGAACTTCTTTTAACTCAGACTTCGTACCGCTCAAGGTAGAACTTCAAATTCAAATACATGATTCTTTATCAGTCATGAAATATTCGTTGATGTTCAAACTAAACCTTGTCAGTTAAACATCATTGATCAGATGTCAATAGTAAATCTAGCATCAAGTCCCACCAATCAACCACTTCCTTTTGGTAACGCTCGACTGCATTTTTTTCCAAAATTGGAGTTTCTGCTTACCTCTGTTATTGTTGTTACAAACCAAAATCATCCAACCGACGCCCATCGGAAAATTAATTTATTTCAATTTTATTCAATTTACATCCACGAACCACCTCTTCCGCCATTCTTCAATAGTTCAACAGTTCAACTATTAACTTCCTGGAGTTCTCCTCCAAGTCTCTTTTGCTCTTATTCTAAATGAATGCAGCTCATTTCCCCTTGCACCACTAAGTTTAATAATGTGTCACATAATATACCACGATTAACGACCCAACCTTGATCACAATTCGCAACCTTCCTGTTGCACCGGTGATCTACACAGGATGGCTATGAACCTCCCCGGTTTGGTTCTAATTAGTGCGACTGAATGTGTGTTTTCACTCTCACTCAACTCGACAACTTCTAATGAGAGGTGTCGCCTTGAGCAATTCCCGCCTTGATCAACGCTACAGCTAATGATCGATGATCTCCGCGAGTCGCGAGATGCTGCATCGCTTGAATACTAATTGCATTGCGACGACTTTCCGCGAGACATCTCAATTAACATAGCTTTCCCACGTGGAGTTTAACGCGAGACGAATCTAAAGATACTAAGCGACAAAACTTCCTCAGGGCATAACAGCTTCTGTTGTGACAGGTCTCATTCACCCGAAAAAAAAACCTCTGTCGAGTTGCCTCCAGCAATGTCGTCCATAAAAGCCGACCCGAAAAGCACGTGCTAGTCGAGTACCGCCGGAGACAGGCGGTAAATTGATTTTGATCACCTCGCAAATTACCGCCAACTGTGAGGGGGTTCATAGAGTAGTAATTAAGACACAGCACAGTTTAGTTGTCAACGCTGCTTTGACGTTTAGAACTCAAATTCAGTCTTTGATTTTAATCTATGGTTGCAGTTTACGACCATATAAAGGTAGTGGAACGGCACCACACCGTAAGCCTGATCAAATTATTGCACTTTTTGTTTTGCTGCAATGCTTCGTACGTTCGACCCCCTTGCCAACATAAAAAACCTGCTACGGAATGTTAAGGTCAAGTTCACTACGCCGGTCGCGTAACGGAGTTCGGAGTAAGGCTCAAGTTGTCCACGCGAATTACTCAACATTTTCTTCTTCTTTTTTTTTCGATTCTTCAACAGTCCCACCCCCAGTACTCGTTCAACTACGGAGTCCATGACGGTCTGACCGGTGATGTGAAATCCCAGGTCGAGAGCCGCGATGGAGACGTTGTCAAGGGACAGTACTCGCTGGTCGAGCCCGACGGTTCGGTGCGTACCGTTGACTACACCGCCGATGACGTGAACGGATTCAACGCTGTCGTCACCAAGTCCGGCCCCTCGGTATGTTTTGGGCGAATTCCCGACTGAACTCTTACAATAACCATGAATTTTTCAATCAGGTCCACGCTGCCCCAGCTGTCGTCAAGACCGTTGCCCCAGCCGTCTATGCCGCCCCAGCTTACGCCCATGCCGCCCCAGCTGTCGTTAAGACCGTTGCTGCCCCAGCTGTGTACGCCTCGCACGCCGCTCCAGCTGTCTACTCGCACGCCGCTCCAGCTGTCTACTCGCACGCCGCCCCGGCCGTGTACGCCGCCCATGCCCCAGCTGTCTACTCGCACGCTGCCCCCGCCGTGTACGCTGCCCCTGCCCTGAAGACAGTCGTTGCTGCCCCGGCCTACGCCCATGCTGCCCCAGCTGTGTACGCTTCGCACGCATATGCCCCGTCCCATGCCAGCGTTGAGTACCACGGAAAGTACGCTGGTGCCCCAGCTTACTACCACTAAACGGATATCCCCACCCCCAACGGAACGCCACTGTCTCGGAAGCTGCTGCAGCGTGCCATCTATCGGTGACGGAGCAAAATGCGCACTGCCAACCGTTATTTATTTCAATCGGCCCCTCTCCCCTAGTCTATCACTCCACTCTATCGTGTTCCACCAACAGTCACACGATAGATCGCAGACTCGGCCGTAGCAGTTTCCGGTGATTCTGGATCGGGAGTACCGACAAAACGACGACGCATCTTCCATCGAACAATGAATTTGTAAATAGCGACTGCCACAGAAGAACAAACGTGATCAAATTTTAGATATTTAGAAACGCAACTATGCAAGATTTCCCCCACCCCCTACTCTCTGTCTCAAGTGCAGAGAGGTGGACAACTGGAACCTACAAATTCTCTGTAGAGTGTGCTAGCAAAGTGCGACTGCTAAACGTGCAAATACTCATATGTACACAGTTGACAACAAAAAAAACGAGAAGAAGACCATTTTGTACAGAGATGAAACGTGCCGATGATGACATTAATTTTAATACAAAGAAAGTTGAAAATCCATGTACAGAAAACTATAATTTTATCATCCGAAAATCCGATTATCCTTCTTCAACGGTTCTTGAATGAGGACGCTGTATCTTTTTTTTTTATAGGCAAATTACCAACATACTCTCTTGGGGAAAGTTGTAAAGCAGCTTTTAGAGCATCCGAATATGAAACCAGTTTAAATACAGCTTGCAACGTTAATTTTTTAAATGTTTTCCCATGCAAACTCCCATACAATATTAATCCACTTTGAAAAAATTGGGGACTTAACTAATCGTTCCCAAAATTTGGGAAGTTGTTTAAATATGTAGACTTGTTAAGAAAGATGACTTGCCGAAAGTAAAAACAAATATTCATTAGTGTGTCCCAATACAATACAAAAAATCCGATGCTAAAATCGCATGCAAAAGCATGCACATCACCTTCGTCAAAAAAGACATTTAATATTACACACTGCATGTAAAATTTCTGTGAACACAAAAAAATTGCAACCGACGGGATTCAAACCCAGCACCAACAGTAAGGACTGGCGCCTTAGGATAAACGCACATATGAGCTTGACATTTCGGTCAAGTAGGTTTCCCATACGCTCTAAAATTCTTTGTGTAAATATGAGTATTCGGCGCCGTCGCTCCGTGCCATACTTTCATACACTTAGGAGCCCAGGGCGGCGAAGTCCTTGTAGATTAAAAGGAAGACACTAGTGGTTGGTACTAGCAATGGTGGCCGACAGCTATAAAGTCAACTTCGTTTTTTTTTTAGGTTTTCCATACTGATGGGCTACATATTTCAGGGTGTGAAATCATTTAAAATTGCATAAAATAATGCAATATTTATTTTACACCCAGGCCTTTTACACGCAGCTAGATTACTACTTTATTTGCTGTGTACCAATAAAATACATTTATTTGTCATGGCGCTGACGTCACATAGTCAAATCAATGAAAGCTATGGATTTTGCAAAATTGAGTTTTCATAGGGAATTTTGAAAATTTGCCATTTTTATTTTACTAGGATGGCTGTATCTTGGCACTGAAGTAACAAAAAGTCATTGTTAAAAAAGCAAAATTGTTCAGGAAATTGTTACCTACAAAATGATGGTATTGGTTTTTATGCGAATTTTTTTAGATGGATTTTTGAGAGAAATTTGTAAAAATTTCATGCAAAAAAAAACATTCTTTTAACTTTAACATGCTGCCAATGAAAAATGACGACTTCCTGGGTCAATATGAATACTGAACATTATTAGTAGGAGTCCGAACTATGATTTAAAGTGAAATACCGTAAATTTGAACGCATTTTAAATAAGGTTTTAGAACAAAATACGATATTTTTTATGAGAACTGTCTGTTTTTTTCTTTTTTTTTTTTTTAGAAAGTCGCAAATCGCGAGTTCCAAATCCGGGTGAGCCCAAAGGATTCCGCCTCATCGCCTTTTTTGGGACAAATTAATATACATCGATTCCATGCCAAACCAGCAGGATGCAGAACAAAAATGTTCTGATTTGACTCAAATTTGGCATGATTAGACCTGTATTTTTTGTTCGATTAGGATGGTCCTATTTGGTAAACAAATGAGATTTTTGACGATTTTGGCAAAAACAAATATTTCAAAATAAATCATATCTATGAAAAGAAGAACGGAGCAAATTGTCATTCTTATGTGGGACTCACACGAAATCGTAAAAAGTTGCCCCGACCCCTCTTTCAAATTTTTTTTTCGTAAAATCGCGATAACTCGTGATGTTTATAAGCAAACCCCTTATGTATATAGATCAAAATTTTTGTGATTGTCTGCTCTACAACTTTGTAGAACATTATTACACTCTAAAAAAAACCTGCAAAGTTAGAAAAAACACGAAATTCTAAAATGAAAAAAATTTGTCCTAAATAAAAAAATGACCCTTCTTGGTCAATGTGGATTCGAAAAGTACATTAAATTTCCCATAAAATGACATGTTCCAAAAATTTTAACAGTCAAGTAATGGAAAATGGGAGAATTTTTAAAACTTTTTTAGTGTTTTTTTTTCGATTAAAAATACGTTTTTTCGGAATTCTAAGTACGCCATCGAATCAGGGGTCTAATTTTACATAAAAGTCCCTTTGACACCAAATTTCTATCTCATCACCGTTTCAGGCTGCAAATTATATAAAAACACCTCTTTTTTCGCATGTTCCAAAATGGAACCGCCCTTCCGTCACGAGATATCAAAAAACGGACCTCGGATTCGTGATCACGGACAAAAGTTACCCCTTAGGACAAAGTTTCACGCAAATCGAAGAGGGGTCGGGGCAACTGCTATGTGAGTTGGCGGAGAATTACCCATGTTATATTATCTGATCTTTACGATATCATATCTTCATATTTAAAAAAAAAACTAACCTAACATTTGAAAATGTCAAAAAATGCTTTTTATTGCGGATTGATGTTAAATATTGCGATGAATTTTTTAGAATAATGTTGCGGTGCAGTTATTTTTACTGGATTTCTTAAACATGTTCACATAAGTTTAATGCATTTTGGATGGCCGTATACTGGATGCTGAATAGTGGTTCGCAAAGCGGCTTTAATTTTGAACTGTCAAAGTGGAATCAATTTTACAAAAAGCTAGCAGAAAGTAGCAAGTATTTTAATCGATAATTTTTTTTTGTTCGAAATTAAAAGTCGGTATAGTACTTCCAGAGTTTTTTTTGAATATTTTTTTTTGTGTGCAACCAACCAAACGGGACCACGCGGCCGCTTCTTACAAATTGAGTTGTTTCCATGTATTTATAGATCTACATTCTATACATGCAAATAACTCGCATAGACATTTGGAAGGTGTTAGCTCTGCCGAGCTTCGGTGACCCATTTCTACGCTGGCAAGCCGAGCGCGAGGCACTTCAGCTTTATCGACAAGCCCCGCCCTGAAGAACGTTTGCACCAATCGGGTTCAAACGTTATTTAGAACTTCCGAACCCTTGTCAAATAGACAAGGACCCAGCACGTATTTAGTAGTAACAGTATTCCTTATTCCAGTCATAGCTCACCAAGCCGTGATGGCCTAGTGGTTAGCATTTTTGCTTACCAATCCAAAGGACGGGGGATCGAACCCCGACTCGAGCGACTTTGATTTTTCGTTCATGTTCAGAGTTTCAAGATTTATATTTCCTATACTTTCTCGCTGGGAGCAGATGGGAATCGAATCCAGGACCATTCGCTTAGAAAGCGAACACCGTAACCAGTCAGCCACGGCCGCTCCCTTCCAGAGTTTTTTTTGAATATGTCCTATAAACATATGAAACACAATAGTTTATTGGACCTTTTCAAAAAAAACTCTAGACTTGTTTGGTAACTGGGCTGAGAACGTAGCCCAGTTACCGAATGCTGCTCGCTAACTGGGCTGACCGAAAAATTACGAGGGGACCACCATAATATTTTCTTGATAAAATATAAAAATAAAAGTAACTCTAATTTGTTGAAAATGCTTACTTTTCATATTTCTTTAAATGTACCGATAAAAATCAATGGGAAATGGAGCCACGTAATTTTGAACCAGCCTAATAAAAAATAATCTGAAAAAGCTATACGAGAGCAGAGTAAAGCTTTTTGGCTGCCTACATTCCGGCCAATTCCTTGCAAATATACTGTGAACTAAGGTGAGTGAGGTTAGTTTATGATTTCGCTGGTTTTACAATGTACATTAAATTTTCAAAACTGATTTATTATGTTGATGTTTTAGTAGAGTGAATTATTGAAGATTTTGAGAATATTATAATCACACAGCTCAACTTCTTTCAATGAGTCAATGTAATTACCTGCTGATTTTTTGTAATGCTGTGTAGGGAGTGGACTTCCCTAAGCCGTTATGATCGACTGCATTAACACCTAAACTCCCAAGCGCGAGAAAAAGGGGAATTTCCATACAAATTTCCCCTTTTTCTTTAGCTTGGGAGTTTAGGTGTTAATGCTACGGAATCGTTCTAATAAATCAAACGAGTCTATTGAAAATACCTTTCATAGAATGAATCAATGGATACGCTTGGTTTTTTTTAATTATTCAAAATTTGCAATTTAGAATTTGTACCGTCATCAGGGGTGACATTGGGTTCTGGAGGTGAGATAGGGCCATATAAAAATGCAGAAATTTGTATGACCCAATCTCACCGCCCAGACCGAATTTAACCCCTGATGACGGTTCTGAACATTTTTGCCATTATTTTTGTCCAGAAATGAACTAATAATAACTTCTGTCTATTGTAGTGGCTCCGAGGAGCAAAATTGTTACAGGATTTGAAAAATTTTACAGAACATAAAACATCAAACACACTTTTTTTTATTCATATGTGTGAGTGATCCATTTTGTAATGTTTTAATGCTGATGGCAAATCGGCATTTTAAAATTACAATTAAAATACATTTTTATTCATCATTTATTTCCCAAAAATTGGGTCCCCATCCAGGTTACGCACGGTGTCAAATCCATTCAAAAGGAGCAAGTTTGCAACTTTATTATTTAAGTATCACCAACATAATAGACCACCATCACCACCACCTCTCCTGAATGACATAAGCAGCGCGCGTCTCTATTGATAAATGCTCTCAAGCGTCTTGCTTTTTTTCTTTTTTGTTGTTTATATTTGTTGTCGATTATCACCACCACGAGTGTGATGGTACGACTGGGGGAAGATCGCTTTAGGGGCAAACCGGCAACGACACGGCGATGGAAGAAACCAGCCGAAACTGGCCCCCGAGCTTAGACAAAATAGACTTGTCCGATAAACAATTGATCTACACGCACGCGTCACGCACGAAGCTCTAGGGGAGGGCTGCCGGTTTTCAATTATTGTAGTTAGGATTCTGTGTGAAATCTGCAAAAAAAATATTGTCGGCTCTACAACTTTGTAGAAAATTGATACAATCTAAAAAATAACCCTGTAAAGTTACAAAAAAAGAAGCTATAAAACGAAAAATTTTGTTCTTACATTATCAATAAATTTTGATATAATTATTTTAAAATTAAAAAAAACCTGCAATTTTCGCAGAGGATTTCTCTAATACGAACCTGGCCCAACCAGGTGCTGATGTTATCGGCCCGTTTTCAAAAGAACTCATCAACCTGATTTTCCCCCAAAGATTACCCCTCGAAGACACCAACCATCGCCGATGATGGGGCTTGAGTGATCGAGTGCCATTGTGTGGCGCGGAGATTCGGTGCGATTGGTTAACACTGGTCTTTGTTTTGGCGATAAGATAATAGGTGTTTGGGAGTTTGCCAAATTAATTAACATTTTGAGTACATGTTTACGAGGATGATGATCTGGTTTGAACAATCAACGCTCTTGATCTAGTTTGATTCATAGATTGTGTAATAACCGTGAATTTGCAAATTCACTCCAAATTCTTTCAAAACCGCTCTAAAGCAATTGCCTAATTAGCCAAGTCACATTGACCCCTTAAAATTGCAAAAGAAAAAAACCCGCACAAAACGACCTGTTTTTGCAAGCTCCACCTTCATCTCCCAGCTCACTAACTCACAGACCATTTTGCACTTTTCTGGCCTAATTATAGGCTTTCAAAAATCCGTCCAAATGCGCGCAATTAATTCGACAATGGCACTGATGTGGAGTACCTAACCTACTACTCTAAGGTTAGTTGCGATTATTGCGCGCCGATTGCTCTCGAGATGATCATCGTTAAGCAGTTTGCTGAAGTGCATTTTTCGATTTCGAACGCCACGGTAGTACTACAAGAGAGATGAAGATTGCGACGATACTATCTTCATTAACTTAACATTGGATGAGGCGTTACAGTGGAGTGGATTTGATTTAATATTTTGAAACGAGTCTTGAACTTTCAGAATTAGTCCAAGAATATATTTTCAGAAGCTACACAATTTTGAAATGAGGATAAAATTACTCAATTCTACAGTAACTCCAAAAACCAAAATCGCCGGTTGCTGGAAATTTCATCAACCTGCCCAAGAGAGAGGGCATTTGGCAAAACGACCACTAACCACTGCGATGGGCTAAGTGGTCGGCCATCTTCACTACGATGCCACCGCTAGTGGTGGTGATCATTTGTAACACTTTGAAAACGAGGGCTGACCGTAATCTACATTGAATGGGCCTCCCTCCCTACTAAAAATGCGTGTTTTATTCAATTAATGTGATTTCACTAAAGATTTTGTTTGCATTGTCTCTGAGGCCTGAGGTTGACGGTCAACGGTTGCCACGGGTCAACCGAGAAGTGAGAAAACGATGGCATTTCAGCGATTCAACTGCCGCCGAAAGATTTGGAAGTGGGCCTGTCGTGAGGGAGTGATTTGGAGTGTGAAAAACTAATTTGGAACCGGAATGGCATAATTTGCTCAGATTTGACCGGATTCTTAGGCGAGAGTTCTCACACGACTGCTTCCGCAGAGATAGGATCAGCGGAAGTGGAACTTTGAACTATGACGAAGTTGACTTTTTAGCTTTCGGCTACCATTGCTAGTACCAACCACTAGTGTCTTCCTTTTTATCTACAAGGACTTCGCCGCCCTGGGCTCCTAAGTGTATGAAAGTATGGCACGGAGCGACGGCGCCGAATACCCATATTTACACAAAGAATTTTAGAACGCTCGCCACGGGATTCGAACCAGCAACCTCCGGATTGTGAGTCCAGTGTGCGGACAGATTGATCCACACGGGCGGGACAAACTATGCATCTAAGAAATAAAGCACGACAAACCCTTGATAGAAACTGACTCAGTCAAACTTCAAAGTTAGGCTGTGCAAATTTTTTTCAAAGTTCATGTCGCCCCATGAAGATTATTTGGAGAGATGTCGTCAACATAGATTTTTTTTTTATTTATTTATTTATTTATTCATTTATTTATTTATTTATTTATTTATTTTTTACGGATTTTACGGATTCGCTCACATAATTTCGATTTGTGCATGGTGTTACAAAAACAAACTTCTTCAATAGCACCTATCAAGGTACTGAAGTAACTGGTTTACGGTTCACAAACGCATCCCTTAAAATGTCCTTGTTTTTAAAGAAATTTAGCAAATTTATTAGTTTATTGGCGCCAAAAGATATTCCAAAAAATGCAATTGTTTCAAAAATAGAAAAGATAAGACCACCACTTTACGGTTTTGTTTTTTTTTGTAATTTTTGTAATTTTTGTAATTTTTGTAATTTTTGTAATTTTTGTAATTTTTGTAATTTTTGTATTTTTTGTAATTTTTGTAATTTTTGTAATTTTTGTAATTTTTGTAATTTTTGTAATTTTTGTAATTTTTGTAATTTTTGTAATTTTTGTAATTTTTGTAAATTTTGTAATTTTGTAATTTTGTAATTTTGTAATTTTTGTAATTTTGTAATTTTTGTAATTTTTGTAATTTTGTAATTTTGGTAATTTTGTAATTTTGTAATTTTGTAATTTTGTAATTTTGGTAATTTTGCAATTTTGTAATTTTGTAATTTTGTAATTTTGTAATTTTGTAATTTTGTAATTTTGTAATTTTGTAATTTTGTAATTTTGTAATTTTTGTAATTTTGTAATTTTGTAATTTTGTAATTTTTGTAATTTTGTAAGTTTTGTAATTTTGTAATTTTTGTAATTTTGTAATTTTTGTAATTTTGTAATTTTGTAATTTTGTAATTTTTGTAATTTTTGTAATTTTTGTAATTTTGTAATTTTTGTAATTTTGTAATTTTGTAATTTTTGTAATTTTGTAATTTTTGTAATTTTGTAATTTTGTAATTTTTGTAATTTTGTAATTTTTGTAATTTTGTAATTTTTGTAATTTTGTAATTTTGTAATTTTTGTAATTTTGTAATTTTGTAATTTTGTAATTTTGTAATTTTGTAATTTTTGTAATTTTGTAATTTTTGTAATTTTTGTAATTTTGTAATTTTGTAATTTTGTAATTTTGTAATTTTTGTAATTTTGTAATTTTTGTAATTTTGTAATTTTTGTAATTTTGTAATTTTGTAATTTTTGTAATTTTTGTAATTTTGTAATTTTTGTAATTTTTGTAATTTTGTAATTTTGTAATTTTGTAATTTTGTAATTTTTGTAATTTTTGTAATTTTTGTAATTTTTGTAATTTTTGTAATTTTTGTAATTTTTGTAATTTTTGTAATTTTTGTAATTTTTGTAATTTTTGTAATTTTTGTAATTTTTGTAATTTTTGTAATTTTTGAGATTTTTTGGTTTGTTTTAAAGAGTACTCAATAATTATAATATACGTTTTAGTAATTTTAAGTACATTGAATTTGTATGAAATTTTGAAATTAATTAGGGGAAATATACCCATTTTAATCACTCTCAACCGTTAGACCAATTCTCATAATTTTTGCCGTTTTCCGCTATTAAATCAACATTTTCAGATGTAATAACTTTGGAGAGTTGCTTGCTCGCTTTTATTTGAGCTATTTACTATCTGAAACAGTCAACAACACTTCATGAAAGCTGCAATTCATGATTAAAGTGCTGATAATAGAATAGAAATAGGCTGAAAACGGTATAGTTCCCCTAAATGTGCATAAATTTAGCATTTTTCAGGAATCAGTTCATCTTAAGGAGAAAATGGTAATGAAATCAAATAAAATTTCAACATATTCACAAACTTTTTTCCACTTTTTTTTTAATATTAGAAATTCATGAAAACTTGCAAAAATTATTTAATTCTCATCATTTTTTCTATGTTCAATTCAAAAAAAAATTGAAGAACTTTTCATGTAAGAAAGAATGCAGTAACAAGTAACGTCATGATTCGAAATCCAGACACTTAGTAGCATATCACTTTTGTTATAGCTGGCAAAAAATCATGTAACATGTTGGAAATGTTGAAATGTCATCAGGATGTAGTATAAATAGTCAGCTTTAAGAGAATGCATGCAAAATATGTCTTTCTAACAATTTTTCATTAAGATTTAAAAATTAAGATGACTTGTTGTGCTTCGTATCCCGGACACTGATAAAAGCTGATTCGAAATCCGGACACTTTTGCTTCGAATTCCGGACACTAGTTTTTGCTAATGAATCGCACAAATTTGGACTGAAATGCTAGTGAATGGCATTCTTTAGATCTCAAAAAAGCTGTTATTATCAAAACAATCGATATTTTATATAAAGTTTTGCTAGAATTTAAGGAAATCAAAAGTTGATGTTAGAGTTCATCAAATAACACAGTTTTGACATCACAGTCACAGTTATCATTTTGTGGATAACTGATTATATCATATTGATTCGTTGTTTGTTCGTTTAGCAAGATGTTCCGTTTCGTACCCATATTTACAGATATAAGAATAATTACATCGGGCATCTAATGTTAGATTACAGTTTTTGAAAAGCGTTTTCAACTAATATCAAGTAATAAATAGCTTAATGAGGAGTGACCAAGCACGTTTCTATCAAAACTTTTACAAAACCATTTGTTAGAATAGTGCTAAACAACCAGAGTTAAAAGTAATATTGGCAAAATCACTTCAGTCAATCAGGTTAGTTTTCATAAAATTTGTAAACTTCCGAAGACCACCAAGACTCACTCCAAACTCACTCTCCAAGAATCACTCCAAACGTCAGACGCTGCCATCTCCCCCTTCGTCTTGATGAGTTTGATCCGGAGACGTGTCGAAACGAATTTGCTTTCGGAATTTTTCGCACTGTCGGCGGCCAAGGTTGTCTCGCCGTGACTCCCAGAGACGACGGCGGCGGCCTACCGGAGCTGCCAATTAAACGCGGTGGCCATCCACATTTGCACGGCAATTGCTGCTCCGGTGTATCAGATGAACTGCCGCCGTCCAGCATTCCATTGTGCGCCACTTGGTGGCCGAGCCTTACATAGTCCATCAAGAGTTCGAAACTCGAGTCTCTCCGGCAAATTTGCATCAGCAGTGTCTCATAATTTGCATTAGTGCTACGACCGCTGATGGACAGATTAAGCTCCAAATTGGCCAAAGTGCCCTTGAAGTACGGTTTAGGAATGGTTCTCAAGCTGCAATTGGGCCAACCGCTGCTAAAGACTTAGGCGCGAACAAGCGACGAACCTCTCAATTTGTCTTCTTGACAATTTACAACCATTAACAACTAAATTGAAATGGCGTCAATATCTGTAAGAATCAACATACAAAAAACTTTGACCTTGCATAGATTCGCATAGTTCAACTCACGCGTCACCAAAGTTCAAATCGCAAACCGCACGCAAATAGGAGCACACATCGAATCACCTGAGAGCAGGTCCAATGTTGCAGCGCCGCCGTCATTTGTGAGGGTCATAAAAAAGTGTAAAGTATACAAAATGAGCGCAATTGACGCCAGTAATTTGAGCGCAGATTAGACAGCAATGCGTCGGCATCAAAGGGGCAGGAAGAAGATGTTAATTTTTTTCAGCGTGGTTGGTTTTATGTGATCTTGAACGCATGTTTTATGGCGTAGGCTTGGTTGTCAAATGATTGAAATACGATTGTTTGACCATATTCTAATAATAGCGAACAATTTTTTTTCTGGATTTCTTCGTCTTGAAGCATTCATGAAAAATCTCACTAACCTTGAAAACCTGATGAAATGTTTTAACGTGGTTGATATTTTGGCTTCGTGGAAAGGTAATTAAACGCACCACAGCATTTGAAATGCATTCGATTTTGTCGTGAGCCTTAAACTTAAGCTTGCCAAGGTGTTGTTCAAATGCCACAATCTAGTTTATTGCCCTTAAGTACCTAAAACGACCCTCACGACTCAACGCTCTAACGTCTAGTTATTTTTAAACCCCCAAAAATAGTGTGACCCCCAAGCGACAGGTTCAATCGGATTCTCATCTTGACAAAGAATGTCGGGGTCCTATCAACCGAAAGATGCGCCCGTTCACGGTCAGACCCCGGATCTTTTATTGTTCCTCAAAGGGGTCTTTCCGAAAGGTCGCCCCTCCGTGTTTACTCCACGTGCGTACAAAGAGGGGTTCTGTTTTCGAAGTGCTCCAGTTTGGGGGGCCCCTCGTCGGTTCGGTCGGTCACGGCGGTACTCATGATGCCTTTGACCTCAAGTGTCACAATAGAGCAGCTACTTTAGATGGTTTGCCTGCCTGTCAAGTTACCTGTAAAGGGGAGCTACTAAAATTAGCCTAATAGCTCACAGTTTATTCACGCAGCCGACACTTTATTGATCAAACAGCGACCCTTAAGGGGGGTTGGCCTTAAATGACGACTTGGTTTCTTGACAAAAAAACACCGCTTTTTTAAAAGCTATTTATGGACGACTCCCAAAACCATCGACGATTGAAAAGTTTCAGAACACCCAATAGATGGATTGACGGCTTGTTGTGAAACTGAAGCAAACTCCATCGAGTCAAAGCTGGAAGTCATGGAATGCATGAGAAAGCGAAAACAAATTCCAAACTTGAGCATAAAGAAGGCATTTAAGTCGAGACCTATCTCATAATCATCATTCTAGCAGCAACAGTCGCAGCATTGTCTTTGGTGATATGTGGAGCAGCAGTTGGCATAATGTCATGGCAATTTTACCCCTCGCCTAAGAAATCTTAAGAGGTGGCGGAATGGTTTAGGGATCGTCGCCTGAGAACTTGACGATTTGTACCACCAAGATGCAGTTTCAGATCTGGCGATCTGTGTTGAGTTGAGTAGCAATTGCATCTGTACTGCTTGAATGCTGAATGATGAATCGTTGCAGGTCACTTTACTTCATGGTGAGAATGGTTTTTTTTATCGGTTTTGTGAGCTAATTAGTTTCGAATGGTCGTAATGGTTGATAAATTTAATATTTTTATTTCAACTTTGATTGTTTTTTTGTCATTTTTTGTCATTTCTTAAAAACAAAAGTTCCGTCATAAGGGATGACATTGGGTCTGTGGGGTGAGATTGGGTCATTGGGTTTCTTTAAAGTTTAAATAGGGTAATTCTCTACCAACTCACACGAAATCGGGAGAAGTTGCCCCTACCCCTCTTCGATTTGCGTGAAACTTTGTCCTGAGAGTAACTTTTGTCCCTGATCACGAATCCGAGGTCCGTTTTTTGATATCTCGTGACGGAGGGGCGGTACGACCCCTTCAATTTTTGAACATGCGAAAAAAGAGGTGTTTTTCAAAAATTTGCAGCCTGAAACGGTGATGAGATAGAAATTTGGTGTCAAAGGGACTTTTATGTAAAATAAGACGCCCGATTTGATGGCGTACTCAGAATTCAGAAAAAAAACGTATTTTTCATCGAAAAAAAAAAACACTAAAAAAGTTTTAAAAACTCTCCCATTTTCCGTTACTCGACTGTAATTTTTTTTGGAACATGTCATTTTAAGGGAAATTTAATGTACTTTTCGAATCTACATTGACCCAGAAGGGTCATTTTTTTCATTTAGAACAAAATTTTTCATTTTAAAATTTCGTGTTTCTTCTAACTTTGCAGGGTTATTTTTTAGAGTGTAATAATGTTCTACAAAGTTGTAGAGTAGACAATTACACAAAAATTCATTTGCATACATAAGGGGTTTGCTTATAAACATAACGAGTTATCGCGATTTTGCAAAAAAAAAAAAAAAAAAAGTTGAAAATTGCACTTTTTTAAGTCTTACCCAAACAACTCCATTTTCTAATGTCGATTAATTAGCAACTAAAAGTCCGATTTTCAATGTTAAAAAATTAAACATTCACCTCCGTGTACGCACGAGTGCAAGTAGCAGTCAAGTGCTCAGTGCTCCATCGTTTTTTCGAAATTTTTCGCCGTAATTTACCGGGATTAGCCGCGAGTTTGCTCCTGCAGCATGCCAAGGGCCGGCCGTGGCCGTGGCAGTTCGAGTGCGGCCTCGAAAAACCCGCGAAGTTCGTCTACCGGCCGTGTGCAAAAAGGTAAACAACCCAACGCCGCGTCGTCCGCCATCGCGCCGGGGAGTGTGTGCGCCAAAGGATTCGACCCGAAATTATTACACGCTAATTACCGCGTCCAGGATCGCAGCCCTATTAGGCTCCGTTCAGCTACTTCACGGAAAAAAAAGGTTTCCGAAAATCATGCAAATCGTACCATGAAATCGTGAATATCGCGATTTTTGCTTTACGAATTTTTGAACTATGCATAATGGGCACGAATTATCCAGGAATCGTGAATAAATATGCATGACTTTCCATGACCGATTTCACTCGTAAACGTGAATAATATTCATGATTTCATGAAATGGATGCATGAAGTCGTGAAAATATTCACGATTTTATGAATAAAAATTCATGATTACGATCAAAAAATATACCTCGTGAATTAAAATTCATGATTTCATGCATAAAATTCATGAAATCATGAATTTTTATGCATGACTTCGTGCACAAAATTCATGAAATCTCGAATTATTTTTACGATTTGTAAATGAAGGCGTAAAAATATTCGCGATTTCATGCTCACAATTCATGAAAAAATGTAAATAAATCATGAAATCGTGAATTTTATTCATGAATTCGTGCACAAAATTCATGAGTTCTGGAATATTTTTTATGATTTGTTTTTGAAGGCGTAAAAAAATTCGAGAAATCATGTATAAACTTCATGAAATCATGCATAAATTTCATGAATTCGTGATTTTTTTTTTTTTATGAACTCATGAATTTAATTCACGTTTACGAGTGTATTCGGGCATGTCTAATCATGCATATTTATTCACGGCTCCTGGCTTATTCGTGCCCAATATGCATAGTTCAAAAATTCGTAAAGTAAAACTCGTAATATTCACGATTTCATGGTACGATTTTCACAATTTCCGGATTACTTTTTCTGTACATTTACCATATCGTGCCACTGGGGGCACATACCGGAATTGACAAGGAATCCTGTTTTGTGAAAAAAACGGAGCACATTTTATGTGATTCCAATGTACTATGGCCCCACCTGGCCACTTTGGAACCGGTCACCGGTTACCGGTGGTCACTGGGGACATTTTGGAATGTGCAAGGAACCCTGTCTTGTGACATATCAAAATTCATTAAATTTAAAACTGTGGCCATTGTATGTGATGCCAATGCACTCTGGCCCCACTTGGCCACTTTGGAACCGGTCACTGGTTACCGGTGGTCACTGGGGACATTTCGGAATGTGCAAGGAACCCTGCCTTGTGACATATCAAAATTCATGAAATTCAAATCTTTGGCCATTTTATGTGATGCCAATGAAATCTGGACCCACCTGGCCACTTTGGAACCGGTCACCGGTTACCGGTGGTCACTGGGGACATTTCGGAATGTGCAAGGAACCCTGTCATGTGACATATCAAAATTCATGAAATTCAAATCTTTGGCCATTTTATGTGATGCCAATGTAATCTGGCCCCACCTGGCCACTTTGGAACCGGTCACCGATTACCGGTGGTCGCTGGGGACATATCGGAATGTGCAAGGAACCCTGTCTTGTGACATATCAAAATTCATTAAATTTAAAACTGTGGCCATTGTATGTGATGCCAATGCACTCTGGCCCCACTTGGCCTCATTTAAACCGGTCACCGGTTACCGGTGGTCACTGGGGACATTTCGGAATGTGCAAGGAACCCTGTCATGTGACATATCAAAATTCATGAAATTCAAATCTTTGGCCATTTTATGTGATGCCAATGTAATCTGGCCCCACCTGGCCACTTTGGAACCGGTCACCGATTACCGGTGGTCGCTGGGGACATTTTGGAATGTGCAAGGAACCCTGTCTTGTGACATATCAAAATTCATTAAATTTAAAACTGTGGCCATTGTATGTGATGCCAATGCACTCTGGCCCCACTTGGCCACTTTGGAACCGGTCACTGGTTACCGGTGGTCACTGGGGACATTTCGGAATGTGCAAGGAACCCTGCCTTGTGACATATCAAAATTCATGAAATTCAAATCTTTGGCCATTTTATGTGATGCCAATGAAATCTGGACCCACCTGGCCACTTTGGAACCGGTCACCGGTTACCGGTGGTCACTGGGGACATTTCGGAATGTGCAAGGAACCCTGTCATGTGACATATCAAAATTCATGAAATTCAAATCTTTGGCCATTTTATGTGATGCCAATGTAATCTGGCCCCACCTGGCCACTTTGGAACCGGTCACCGATTACCGGTGGTCGCTGGGGACATATCGGAATGTGCAAGGAACCCTGTCTTGTGACATATCAAAATTCATTAAATTTAAAACTGTGGCCATTGTATGTGATGCCAATGCACTCTGGCCCCACTTGGCCTCATTTAAACCGGTCACCGGTTACCGGTGGTCACTGGGGACATTTCGGAATGTGCAAGGAACCCTGTCATGTGACATATCAAAATTCATGAAATTCAAATCTTTGGCCATTTTATGTGATGCCAATGTAATCTGGCCCCACCTGGCCACTTTGGAACCGGTCACCGGTTACCGGTGGTCACTGGGGACATTTCGGAATGTGCAAGGAACCCTGTCATGTGACATATCAAAATTCATGAAATTCAAATCTTTGGCCATTTTATGTGATGCCAATGTAATCTTTCCCCACCTGGCCACTTTGGAACCGGTCACCGGTTACCGGTGGTCACTGGGGACATTTCGGAATGTGCAAGGAACCCTGTCATGTGACATATCAAAATTCATGAAATTCAAATCTTTGGCCATTTTATGTGATGCCAATGTAATCTGGCCCCACCTGGCCACTTTGGAACCGGTCACCGATTACCGGTGGTCGCTGGGGACATTTCGGAATGTGCAAGGAACCCTGTCATGTGACATATCAAAATTCATGAAATTCAAATCTTTGGCCATTTTATGTGATGCCAATGTAATCTGGCCCCACCTAGCCACTTTGGAACCGGTCACCGATTACCGGTGGTCGCTGGGGACATATCGGAATGTGCAAGGAACCCTGTCTTGTGACATATCAAAATTCATTAAATTTAAAACTGTGGCCATTGTATGTGATGCCAATGCACTCTGGCCCCACTTGGCCTCATTTAAACCGGTCACCGGTTACCGGTGGTCACTGGGGACATTTCGGAATGTGCAAGGAACCCTGTCATGTGACATATCAAAATTCATGAAATTCAAATCTTTGGCCATTTTATGTGATGCCAATGTAATCTGGCCCCACCTGGCCACTTTGGAACCGGTCACCGATTACCGGTGGTCGCTGGGGACATTTTGGAATGTGCAAGGAACCCTGTCTTGTGACATATCAAAATTCATTAAATTTAAAACTGTGGCCATTGTATGTGATGCCAATGCACTCTGGCCCCACTTGGCCACTTTGGAACCGGTCACTGGTTACCGGTGGTCACTGGGGACATTTCGGAATGTGCAAGGAACCCTGCCTTGTGACATATCAAAATTCATGAAATTCAAATCTTTGGCCATTTTATGTGATGCCAATGAAATCTGGACCCACCTGGCCACTTTGGAACCGGTCACCGGTTACCGGTGGTCACTGGGGACATTTCGGAATGTGCAAGGAACCCTGTCATGTGACATATCAAAATTCATGAAATTCAAATCTTTGGCCATTTTATGTGATGCCAATGTAATCTGGCCCCACCTGGCCACTTTGGAACCGGTCACCGATTACCGGTGGTCGCTGGGGACATATCGGAATGTGCAAGGAACCCTGTCTTGTGACATATCAAAATTCATTAAATTTAAAACTGTGGCCATTGTATGTGATGCCAATGCACTCTGGCCCCACTTGGCCTCATTTAAACCGGTCACCGGTTACCGGTGGTCACTGGGGACATTTCGGAATGTGCAAGGAACCCTGTCATGTGACATATCAAAATTCATGAAATTCAAATCTTTGGCCATTTTATGTGATGCCAATGTAATCTGGCCCCACCTGGCCACTTTGGAACCGGTCACCGGTTACCGGTGGTCACTGGGGACATTTCGGAATGTGCAAGGAACCCTGTCATGTGACATATCAAAATTCATGAAATTCAAATCTTTGGCCATTTTATGTGATGCCAATGTAATCTTTCCCCACCTGGCCACTTTGGAACCGGTCACCGGTTACCGGTGGTCACTGGGGACATTTTGGAATGTGCAAGGAACCCTGTCATGTGACATATCAAAATTCATGAAATTCAAATCTTTGGCCATTTTATGTGATGCCAATGAAATCTGGCCCCACCTGGCCACTTTGGAACCGGTCACCGGTTACCGGTGGTCACTGGGGACATTTCGGAATGTGCAAGGAACCCTGTCATGTGACATATCAAAATTTATGAAATTCAAATCTTTGGCCATTTTATGTGATGCCAATGTAATCTTTCCCCACCTGGCCACTTTGGAACCGGTCACCGGTTACCGGTGGTCACTGGGGACATTTCGGAATGTGCAAGGAACCCTGTCATGTGACATATCAAAATTCATGAAATTCAAATCTTTGGCCATTTTATGTGATGCCAATGAAATCTGGCCCCACCTGGCCACTTTGGAACCGGTCACTGGTTACCGGTGGTCACTGGGGACATTTCGGAATGTGCAAGGAACCCTGTCATGTGACATATCAAAATTCATGAAATTCAAATCTTTGGCCATTTTATGTGATGCCAATGTAATCTTTCCCCACCTGGCCACTTTGGAACCGGTCACTGGTTACCGGTGGTCACTGGGGACATTTCGGAATGTGCAAGGAACCCTGTTATGTGACATATTAAAATTCATGAAATTTAAAACTGTAGCCATTGTATGTGATGCCAATGTACTCTGGCTCCATCTGGCCACCTTGGAACCGATTACCGGTCACTGCGGAAGAATTCTGAATTTACAAAGGTCCCAGTTATGTGATGTTCAAAAATGCTTTAAATAAATTAAAAATACAATCATAAATTTAGTAAAACCAACATTCAAAAACTTGACATGAGCATTTCGGAAACGTTAATTGGGTACCAATCGTTACTATACAAAAATACAACGAAAACTTAAATTAAATACAAAAAGGGAAGCGAAAATTTTTAGCTGTCGTTTTTTCACCCATTTTTTTGTGAAAAAAAAAGTATTTTAACATTATGAAGATCAACGAAAATTTTCTGATGATGACCAGTGGAAGTTTTGGAAGCGGAGCTTTCGTGATTATCTGGACCAGCTCTCTTCAATTCCTCAAGTGTCGTCGTCGGATGAAAAGGCAGTTTTGGCTAGATGAGGTCTGTTTTTTTATCAAGAATTTAGGGTCTGACGATCGGGACCCCACCCACCTGGCTGTGTCTTTTGAAGATTTGCTGTTCCTTGGTGAGAGCTTTCCATCATTATTTGCTATTTGACTATATTCCCCTTTTTTATAATATAATATTATAAATTCAATAACCCTCCTACCCCTTTCTCACTTTCCCATTCCCCAATCCCAATTTCCCCAACCCCAATTTTCCCATTTCCACTTCCCTCCTAAAAATATAAATAATTGCCAATTTACACTAACACATCACACCCAACTTATTCGGAGCGTTTGGTACGGTATGTCCACGCATCCTTCCTCCCCTGTTGATTCTGTGAAATGTGGTCCGTTCACAAAATCTGTCTCTGCGGTTAATGCAACGCAGTAGGCCTGGCCGCTTTAATTTTTGCAATACATTTTCGGGGTTACTCAAGTGTACTGCAATAATTAATATTGACAAGAAAGAACTTGGGGCGTAATCTAACCACAAGTTCTTCCAGGATGCTTTCTTCGGACTGGCTGCGCTTGTGTTCGATTAGATTAGATTAGAAAACTTAAATTAAATACAAAAAGACCTAAGGGATTTCTTGTACAGTCCAGACTCGATTGTCTGATGAACTAATAATAGAATAATCGATAATTCGTATAATAAAGCCATAATTTTTTTGTCTCATTAATAACTCCAATTACAATAAAGTGATTAATTACAATAAAAGGATTTATTTTTGTAAATGCAGATGATCAAACACTTTAATTTGACGCAAATAGAGTCATAGAGAGTTGAATTGAAAATTAAAAAAAACACCGAAATTCTTAAAATACTCAACAAAATAAAAATCTTTCAAAACTTCAAAAACTCAAACTATTAAAAACACGCAAAATAAATTAAATACTTCACAAACTCAAAATAATTTAAATACGCAAAATACATAAAATAAATAAAATACTCATAAAACTTAAAAAACTTGAAATACCTAAAATACTTTTTTTGTATACTTTATTATAGAGTTTTAAACTCTTTACTTAAAGTAATTAAAATTCTTAGAATACTTAAAATACTTCAAATACTTCAAATACTTCAAATACTTTAAATACTTTAAATACTTTAAATACTTTAAATACTTTAAATACTTTAAATACTTTAAATACTTTAAATACTTCAAATACTTCAAATACTTTAAATACTTTAAATACTTTAAATACTTTAAATACTTAAAATACTTTAAATACTTTGAATACTTTGAATACTTTAAATACTTTAAATACTTTAAATACTTTAAATTCTTTGAATACTGTAAATACTTTAAATACTTTAAATACTTTAAATACTTTAAATACTTTAGATACTTTAAATACTTTAAATACTTTAAATACTTTAAATACTTTAAATACTTTAAATACTTTAAATACTTTAAATACTTTAAATACTTTAAATACTTTAAATACTTTAAATACTTTAAATACTTTAAATACTTTAAATACTTTAAATACTTTAAATACTTTAAATACTTTAAATACTTTAAATACTTTAAATACTTTAAATACTTTAAATACTTTAAATACTTTAAATACTTTAAATACTTTAAATACTTTAAATACTTTAAATACTTTAAATACTTTAAATACTTTAAATACTTTAAATACTTTAAATACTTTAAATACTTTAAATACTTTAAATACTTTAAATACTTTAAATACTTTAATTACTTAAAATACTTTAAATACTTTAGAAACTTTAAATACTTTAAATTCTTTAAATACTTTAAATACTTTGAATACTTTAAATACTTTAAATACTTTAAATTTTTTAAATACTTTAAATACTTTAAATACTTTAAATACTTAAAAAACTTAAAATACTTAAAATACTTAAAATACTTAAAATACTTAAAATACTTAAAATACTTAAAATACTTAAAATACTTAAAATACTTAAAATACTTAAAATACTTAAAATACTTAAAATACTTAAAATACTTAAAATACTTAAAATACTTAAAATACTTAAAATACTTAAAATACTTAAAATACTTAAAATACTTAAAATACTTAAAATACTTAAAATACTTAAAATACTTAAAATACTTAAAATACTTAAAATACTTAAAATACTTAAAATACTTAAAATACTTAAAATACTTAAAATACTTAAAATACTTAAAATACTTAAAATACTTAAAATACTTAAAATACTTAAAATACTTAAAATACTTAAAATACTTAAAATACTTAAAATACTTAAAATACTTAAAATACTTAAAATACTTAAAATACTTAAAATACTTAAAATACTTAAAATACTTAAAATACTTAAAATACTTAAAATACTTAAAATACTTAAAATACTTAAAATACTTGAAATACTTGAAAAACTTAAAATAATTAAAATACTTAAAATACTTAAAATACTTAAAATACTTAAAATACTTAAAATACTTAAAATACTTAAAATACTTAAAATACTTAAAATACTTGAAATACCTAAAATACTTAAAATACTTAAAATACTTAAAATACTTAAAATAATTAAAATACTTAAAATACTTAAAATACTTAAAATACTTAAAATACTTAAAATACTTAAAATACTTAAAATACTTAAAATACTTAAAATACTTAAAATATTTAAAATACTTAAAATACTTGAAATACTTGAAATACTTGAAAAACTTAAAATAATTAAAATACTTAAAATACTTAAAATACTTAAAATACTTAAAATACTTAAAATACTTAAAATACCTAAAATACCTAAAATACTTTAAATACTTAAAATACTGAAAATACTTAAAATTATTAAAATTCTTTAATTACTTTAAATATGTTAAAAACTTAAAAATACTTAAAATATTTCAAGTTCTTGAAATATTAAAATACCTATAAAAATTAATTGCTTAAAATTATTTAAAAGCTTAACAAACTTTAAACACTTCAATTATTTCAAATACTTGAAATACTTGAAAACTTTAAAAACACTTAATATTAAAATACCTGAACAAATGAATATACTTAAAAAATAAATATTTCAAATACTTAAAATATTTTTAATACTTACAATATTAAAATACCTGGAAAAAATTAAATGCTTAAAATTATTTCAACACTCAACAAACTCTAAACACTTAAAATATTTAAAATACTTGAAATACTTAGATACTTTTAAAAGTCACAATATTAACATACCTGTTAAAATAAAAATTCCTAAATTCATTAGCATACTTAACATACCCAAAAATAATAATATTTCAAAAAACTTAAAAGTCTTTACAAAATTAAAGTACCTAAGAAAATTGAAATGCTGAAAATTATTAAAATACGTTATTAACTTCAAATACTTTAAATATGTTAAATACTTTAAAATAATATGCTTACAATATTAAAATCATTAAAATTATTAACATACTTTACCTATGTCCCCATTTCTAGCTCAAAACAAAGCACCGAAATGTCACTAAGCGCATCCACGAGAACCGATAAAAAAAACGGGATTTTTTCGTTTCCAAAACCAAAACAAACCTCACTGTCTGTCACACGCGTAGAATGCTCCGGCAATTGACAGAAAACCGAGATCCCTACGAGTCCACGACCAAGAAACTGTCACACGCGGAGATAAAACACGGGAACTGTCTTATGGACCATGTTCCCCTTGATTCGACAATCGAAACAAACCGGGAACTGTTCTGTCTCTTACCTTGTTACTCCTCCTGCCGCTCGGCCCTCCTTCTGCCGCCTGGTCCTCCTCCCGCGCTCGTTCCTCCTCCTGCCACTCGGTCCTACTCTTGCTGCTCGGTCCTCCTCCTGCCGCCTGGTCCTCCTCCCGCGCTCGGTTCTCCTACTGCCACTCGGTCCTCCTCCTGCAGCTCGGTCCTCTTCCTGCTAGCCCTTGGCTCCGTTGCCATTTCCAACGGAACGGCCGCAGATCTTTTCCCGGTTCCGGTGGACAGCACCTCCAAATCCCGGGTCCGCAAATCACGGTCACTTTTACCGGCAAACACAACAGGACGCGACAAGTCACAACGCGATTGACTTCGTGGCAAATAAACACGCGGATGAACTGGCAAGCGAAAAACAAACTTGACAGTTCGAACGAAACTGTTCTTGATTGATCAAGATCACTCATCATAAACATGGATACAAATTCATAAACCCATGAATGTTATGCACGAATTCATGCATTTTATTCATGAAAACATGTAAACTTTCATGAATCATGAAAAACATAATTCATAAATTCGCGAATAAAATTTTACGACGTAAAATTTACGCATGCATAAATAATCGTAAAATCATGAATATTTTTCATGAATTCATGAAGTTTAGTCATGACTTCATGAAAATCAGTCATGAAATCATGAATAGTGATATGCATGATTTCATGAAGGAAAATTCATGAATATTCGTAAAAATATTTTTGCCATGAATTAAATTCATAAATTCATGCATTTTTATGCACGATTTCATGAATAAAATTCATGAAATCATGAAAGGTATCACGAAATCATGCACAAAATTATTCACGAATTCATGAATCGAAATTCACGATTTCTCGCACACTTTTTTTTTCGTGTTCCGGCAATCCGTCGACCGATGGCGCTTCAACATCCGCCAACATTCCCACCAGTAACAAGTTCGCGAGACTGAGTGACGAGGAAAACAACAACAACAACACCGACGGTAGCACTACCGACGACGACGACGACGATGGTCGTACACGGAAGAAAGTGATTTCGCCAAAAAAAGTAATTACTCCAAAGGAACGACGACCACCACCAATTTTCGTTTTGGACACGTTGGCGGACGATGTTGACGAGCAGCTGGAAGGCCTCGTGTACTGCCTCAAAATAGGTAAATCGTCAGTGCAAGTGTTCACATTTGACCAAAAGAACTTCGACCTGGTTGTGGAGAAATTGAAGCATAAAAACTTCAAATTCTACACATTCGACCCCGTGCAGAAGACAGCTGTTAAGATCGTCTTGCAGGGGTACCAAGACCGCCCGACCTCCGTCCTCAAGGAGCACCTCTCGGGTGTCGGAATAACGCCGCGTGACATAAAAGTCCTCACACACTGTACCTGTTGTACTTCGATCGCGGCACCGTCAAACTTCAAGACCTGCGGCGGACTAAGGCGTTGGACGGTTTTTGGGTAAACTGGCGGTTCTACTCAAAGAACCCGTCGGACGCAGCACAATGCCACCGTTGCCAGAAATTCGGCCACGGCTCGCGGAACTGCAACCTCCCGCCCCGCTGTGTGAAGTGCGGTGAAACACACCTCTCTGAGGCGTGTGCACTGCCGTGCAAGGCGGACCTGGGGGACAAGGCAGAGCAAACCAAGGCGCGCATCAAGTGCGCGAACTGCGGCGGTAACCATACCGGTAATTACCGCGGATGCGTCGCGCGGAAGTCCTACCTCGAGGAGCAGGAAAAGAGGAAGAAGAAAGCAGCAGCGTCCCATCCTCCTCAGCGAAGTACGAGCGCAGCCGTTCCTGCAGCTGGCCAGCGTACGGTTCCAGCGGACAACCCAGCGTTCCCTCCTGGATGGGGGCGGTCGTTTGCGAGCGTGGTCGCTGCCGGTAGCGGCGATGCGACCCAGCAAGGAGTCACCGCGGAAGATCTCTTCACCCTGCCGGAGTTCTTTGCTCTCGCGGGGGAGATGATGACGCGGTTTCGGACCTGCCGTAACAAGGCGGAGCAATTTCTGGCCCTCGGGGAGCTGATGATCAAGCACATCTATAAAGGATAAAAAATTGTGATCTAGTTTTAAGCTTTCTCTATTTCTATCCCCTTTCCCTTGCAATTTTAGTAAGTTTTTTTTCTTATCTTTTTCTTACTTTCGGTAACCCCTTAACTCCAAGCAACAATTGTTCCAAAATGGATTATGATGTAACACACAGCTGAAAGGAACTCCAAAACTCTGTTATGTATTTCAAAAGAACTTATTGTATATTGATAATTCACCAATAAAACCGAATTGAATTGAAAATTAAACATTGGTGAAATCGGTAGTCGTTAGTCTTGATACAAAAAAAAAAAAAATATTGTTTTCGAAAAAATCGGTTTATGTTAAAAGTTTAATGACCCCAGAAGCTAGCCTGAAATTTTGAGCTTTTTGGTTATGGTTTAGTTACTCCAGTTTTGATCTGAAGTTTGTATGGAAAGTTAATCAATTTACTATGGAGAATTGTAACTTTTCACATCTTCTTATAGAAAATTTCCCAAAACCCTGTCAAATTTTCCTATTCTTAAGTTTCTTATTGGTTTGGATCCGGGAACTACTTTATAGAACATCGAAAAGTTGCTAGGAATTGATCCCAAAAAGATACAGGTTATTTTTTTGAACATGTTTTGAAATTGAAAAAAGTGTGAATGTCAGAGGAAAATTTACACATTACCAGAGGTAAAATTCAACATTTTTTCTCAAAACAAATCTTGCATCATTCCCATATGGGATGTTACCATGATTGTTTTACTGTGTATTTAATAAAATTTTTAAACATTTCATTCCATAATATTAGAATTAAAATGAGTTTCAGAGAATGTGTTTGTCATCTTCAATTTTCCAGAAGCAGGAGCAAGATGACAACAAAATTAGACCTTATTAATATAACTTTTACTTTTACATTTATAAAAAGTGAAATTGATAGGTTTTTGAAAATTTGAATGAAGAATTAAAAAAAAAACCTAATTCGAAAAAAACAATTTAAAACTTATAACAATAGAAATCAAACAATATGCTTTATTTAAAAAAAATGCTTTTTTACCTTCGAAACTGTTTGATTTATTTTTATCAATTGTACAATGAATTTAGTTTTCTCAAAACTATATTTTTTGCAGCTTTACCATTAGTAAGTCTGGAATTGAGATTGGGTGAAAGCGGCTTTTTTTTAAATGGCTTCAAAGCTTCCTAAATGTTTACAAAAGTCCCCTTCCAACATTTTAGCACGTCAATACGATTTCCTTGAACAAGTAACACTGTCGAATCACTTGTTTTGAACCTTTGAGTCTTTGTATTTGAGCATAACTGTAGTTTCATTTGATCCAATGTCACCCCCTCTAAGGGATGAGATTCGGTCAATTTTTTTTTGGAAAATATTGGTAAACTATCCAAGAACAATCTATCGTTAAAAGTTTGTCGTTTAAGTTGTTTAAGATATTTGGAAATTACGCGATTTGTATCGTTTTTGCCCACAGTCACCCTTACTGACGGTACTGTTAGAATTGCAAGATAAAATTGTTATAGAAAAGGAAAGATTAAAAAGACAGTTTTGAAAAAATCCACAGCTTCATTCTCGAGCATAAAAATCACAACATCCCGGATAAACGAAAACTATATCGATTGTAGTGTGGAACTTAAAAAAACCTTATGAGATATGGTCACCATTTGTAATAATGTTATTTGGCGGACCTTGATGACTATTTGTCAAATGGTCCCCATAAGTAATAGAGTTATTTTAATGTTTGTAATGGTAAACAATTTTCTTCATAACATTAAAAAACTATTTGCAGATGTTTTCTCAAATGGTTACCCTAAATCATAAGGTAATTTTAAAATTCAAATGGTTCAACTGGCGGACTTGGATGATTATTTGTCAAATAGTTACCGTTATAATTAAGGTTTTTAAAAAGTCTGTAATGGTGATTTTTTTCTGAATGATTTTGAAAAACTATTTGAGGATGTTTACTGAAATAGTTATCTTAAATCAAAAGGTTATTTTAAAGTTCTAATTGTTAACTTCGATACGCGATATTATATATCCGTTCGAAATTATGTAATGATTTTCTAATTTGTTTCACCAAATTCAACCAGGTTTTATTATTATTTTGAATAAAAATAGTGCCTCGGAGCAAGGGTGCCACGATATCTCAACACTGCTTTGATCAAATCGGCTCAAAATTTTGGTGAAGACTCGTTAAACCGGTCATGTGTGCATGACGAAGGCCGATTTTCAAAAACTTAATTCTTAAAAAAGATAAAAATATTTTTATGTTTTTCATATAAAAAATCGTCAGTTTTTGATTTTTGTATTTTTTTAAAAAGCAAAATTTCAAAATCGGGCTTCGGGCTATGTCTTGAGAGTCTTCACCCCAAATTTCAGCAAATTTGGTCCATCCCATCTCGAGATATCGTGGCACCCGTAAATCAACTCGGTGTTTAGAGAAAAACGTTTACAAAGTTTGACAGTTCGATTTGCGCATGGCAAAATTATGAACTTAATTCGTCTCTTACTCAGTTCAGTCACGAAATATCTTCATGAAACTTTCAGGAGTGATTAAAAATCATCTTTTTAGTGAATTAAGTGAATTTTCTGTAATATGAAATTTTGTGATTTTCTACATGTATGTAACCCCTTAACAATAGTACTCTAGTAAAGACTTAGTAAAAAAAAGGTGGCGAAGCAAAACTGTTGGAAACGTAAACACAGTTCTATCAAAGTGCTATAAAAAATATTTTATAGCAGACACGCGAAAACAAAAATGAACACATTTTGCTGAGCATGATCTGCTAGACTTAAAGACTATTTTCGTACTCATACGTTCAATTCAAATTACCCAAAACAACCAAATGGGAAAATCATAAATAAAACTTTATTATTTTCCATTTGGACCTTATTTTGTGCAGGTTAGGGCAGAGCTCTAATAGAGCTAACTATTCTTAAAGCATTCTAGTAGAAAATTAATGTTTAGTGTTCCACCGTTCTTGCAAGGTTCTGGCAGAACCACCTCTGCTAGAATATTTCGTGACTGGGTTAGCACAGACACCCACCAAATACACACTACGTTAAAACTAGTCATTGATTTAAATTTTATTCATTTCATGTTTACTTTTAGAAACGTGTATGATATCCTGAATTCAGTGCAATATAGCTCTTTTTACTTTAGTCGTATAATATTTGTTTTGACTAATTTTTCCCTCTGCAGCCAACCAACTGCAAAGATCGCGAGTGATTGTTGTGCAGCGGTAATCAGCGATGGTGTCTTTGCTTGCGGGAGATGTTTGAGTCGACAGCAGAAGAGCAAATCGTCCGCCAGGTGCATCTTCGAGTCCGCGTAGAGATCCAGATTTTAAAGGTTTTGCCCTGCTGGACGGCCGTGTCACACGTCACGTAACTTGTGGTATTCACCTCGAAGGAAGAAAAAGGGATCAGTTTTTGGAAAGAACGCGACGAAGTGGTTTTCAACGGCGCAGGCCTACTGAGGCCAAAAAATTTACCGAGTTCCGCTCCCGTTATCACGTCCAGATATATGTTCAAGATATGTTTCTAGTTGACCCGCCGAAACCTTCGCTCTATTCCGTCCAAGTAGGCAACCTTCCTCATCTGCTCCGGCTTGACGATCTGTTTAATTGAGTCGACAGTTAGGTGCGTCCGGCGCGTCCTTGTAAATAACAATATTTTTTAGAAACTTTTCAGAATTACACCAACTCAAACCCACCTTCATCGCTTCCCCATTATCGTCTTCAGTCGGTTCTTTTGCGCCTCATCTTCGCCGCCTTTTCACCATCCGACTCCGGGTCCAGTAACGTCCAACCATTAGCAACTCAGCGGAATCAGGTCCCCATGAAGTCCAGAACCAGAAACGATATGTCGAACTCGAGCTGCTGTTTGGTCACGGCTTCAACCATCTCCCAGAAGACTTGTTCCGTCGCCAGATCGCGCTGTCTTGCAAGAGTCGCGCGCATTCATCCCGTTAAGGTACGCAGTCAGCGTAGTTCGCCGTGTGCTGCGCAAACAAGCTCATCAATCGGTTCATCACTTTCAAGGCTAGAAGAGGTTTTTTGTCGGATGAGGTGTGATGTAGTTGAAGGATCAGTGAAGGTTCTGGTAGGTGACCAGTTGACGCAAAAGGAATCTACTGTGCTGGTAGCACATAAGCAGCAAGCCGTGGTATACCGGCCCGGTGGCGTGGTTGGCCCTGTTGGGTGTAAGAGTCAAAACCCTGGTTAGGTTCCGGGCTACCAAATAATACTCACCTGTAATTAAATGCAATGTTGCCACGTTGTTGGGCAGTCAATCGTGGCCTGGTACCGGAAAACCAGCAGCAACTCCTTTTTGTGGTGTGTGTAATGGTTCCGATAGCCGCGGGCGTAACTCCTACGAGGCAAAGGGATGTGTTTGAAGGTAAGCCGTCAACTTGGTCGTGGCGTGGAGACAAGAGATTTCCTGAAGCTGAGAGCTCCTAGATTGTAACGCGTCAGCACATCGGGATGTCCTCGCTCAGCTGGTTATAAATACCTGTTTGTGCTAGATCTGCTGCCGGAGTTTCGCGTCGCACCTGGCCCGTTGCTCAATTCGTCGAGCCATGTTTTGAAAGTGCTGCACGATCACGGGGTGGTCACTATACATATATAGCATATTTCGCATGTATTTACTACGGTAAATCCGTATGTGCATCCATATTCACGAGATAGAAAAAAACACGAAATTCTACTTTACGATTTATTTCAGTGGTGCAGGTTGTCAGTTGTCGTCGTCGCGCGCTGCATATTGTTTACAAACAAGAAAAAAGGAAAACGCACACGAAAAGTAGCGATTGCGTTCCCGGTCCTGCTACAGACGGCGTTCAAGACAGCGCACCCGGTTCCATCACCGCCACTAGCATTCCAAGGAACCGGCAAATAAAACCGGGACCGAGTTCTTTATCAAGTATCAAGCTGGTTCGCAGTCCCAACAGACGGAAGTCACAATCACTTTCCGGTAAAATTAAGATGCACCCCAGGAAAATTTCCTGTAGCCGGAGTTGAACCTGCTTGAGTGGATTCCGGAACAGTGGCCCAGAAATGGTTCTTCGACAAGCAAGTGACTGCCGGATACAACCTATCTATGGAATGGGAGCTGCCACGGAACGGGACGTGTGGGTGAGTACAAGGAGAAACGAATAAAAGCTATAGGTTATGTTTTTCAAATTCTTTCTTTTCCGTGAATTTTCAGGGCCAAGGAACGAACAGGAATCTTTACTAAAGTAGATCCAGACCAAGGAAGAGTCAATTTTGTCGCAATAGGATGATTTAGGGTTTGCTATGGTGACAACAACGGTCAAGAAGTTCGATCCGGCCTCGATGCGCCGCGGAAACCAACCTGCAGGGAACATTTCGTCACCAGGTAGACTACGACTTAGTTTCAACGACGTAACAGTAGTCCCTGCTGCTGCTCGTGCAAGGATTATCAACCGCCGGGACGCTATCTACGCAGCCGCCGCCACCTAAGGAACAGCGCTCCCTGTCGCTGATGGCCCGCTTCTTGTCAATGCTGATCGAGCACCGGCGGCAAGACGTTAGCGACCAAGCCATGAAGAAGGCGGATGCTGGAAGTGAGTTTCACGATTGAGTTATTCAAATTAAGCTTAAAATAAAACTAAATTTGTAATGTTTGCAGAAAATGGATCGGGTCTGGGCCGGTGAATACGTCGTCATAAGCATCGCGAGAAGAACGAGCTAAGTACTGTGCGAAGTACTCGTACATTCTGACCCTAGTGATAACACCTGTGGCAATTTAATTCAATTTAACATGTATTAATCAGTACCAAATAAAAAGGCTGGTCAGGGTGTTTTTTTTGCTCGGAGAGTCCAACTCTTTTCGCTACGCCTCCAATCGACGGCACCTTTTTTGTCGGTGAACAGGTTATGGCGAAAACGATAAGACATCAGCATTCGCTTTAGAAAAATTAGTCCCCAGGTTGATGTTCTGCAACTTGATAATCGCGAGGCGGACATGATCTGACGGTTGTGCACGGATAACGTAACCGACAATACAAGAGTGCCAAGTCCCACAGACGCAAGCGTGGTGATTATTGCATTCGATCGTAATATTACGATCGTAATATTACGATCGTAATTTCTCGACTCACGATCGAGATTTCTCGATAGTAAGATTACGACTTACCATCGACAAATCTCGATCTACTATCGACAAATTACGACTTACCATTGACAAATTACGATCGTAATATTACGATCGAGAAATCTCGATCGTGAGTCGAGAAATTACGATCGAAATATTACGATCGAATGCAATAATCACCACGAAGGCCTTGTCCCAAGAGCCGGACAGGGCGTAGTTACCGCAAGAGCACTACGTCGCTGATGATGTGCGAAAGACCGTACAAGCGCTTCTTCGATACTTTAGTCGGGGTCGTCCCGGGTAAGCTTCGACACGATCAGCGGGGATGCTAGGTGCTACTTCGTGGGGGGAGGGGTTTGTTCCGGTTTTATAGGTGTCGAACACAGCATGCCAATTTTTACCGTACACAACTGGATCAACGACAACCCAGTTCCATCACTAGGTAAACGACACCTTCGCCTTTGCCGCTCTATTCAGCAGGTGTTGTTTGACCAAAAATGATTTGGCCACATTCCTCAGCTTCCGGCTCCAGTCCGGGTAGTTCTAGTTTTTCTAGTTCCATCCGAATCTTCTTCGAAATACAAAACTAATCTAAGTGACAGTTGCCAATGACGTTTAGAAACGTCACAGCCCACACTGATCGAAATTTTCTCTCAAATCTTTAAGTTCATCCTCGTGAATCCGTATTTACCATTATTTACCATTATTTACTGGATTTGCTCCAAATGCCATACGGATCAAGCATGTGCCCAACCCCTTGTGCACGATATGGTCCGGCGTCTGATCGAATCTTTCCGGTTGGATAGAGCGATTGCCTCTTGCTTTTAGCATTGATTCAACAAAAATCTTGGTTTTTAAAATCAACAGAACGTTTTCTTGATTCGTATGTCTTATGTTTCTGCGTGTAGTTTCAATAATCACAAAACAATTTAATTTATACTAAAGAATTGTAACACCAACATACACAAAATTAGTTAATCCTAAACATATTGCGCAATTCTCACTAACTTGGACTCCGCACTAAATTATTGCTATCGATCGCACTATTGCGACTTGTCAAACTGGCTTGGGAAATTTTAATTTTCTCAAAAAATGATCAAAGCGAGCCAATGTTACTCACCTGTCAATCGCAATTTTAAAGTGCGAATGTCCAGTTTGGTGGAAACTGCGACTGGAAATGTAAATAAACAACTGCTGGTTGCCTAGTTTTTGGAAATTTTGTTGTCAAAAGTGCGAGAGAAAAGTGCGGGCCAAATCCAAGTTACAGTGCAAGGATCAATAAACTGCTGTCCCACTTTTCATTCAAGCAAAAACTGTTGGAGTTAAATAACACCAGTTTTGAGTGTAGCTTTTGTTTACATCAAATCGTGACGTTGCGGGCAGGTGGGTGGCTTTGGCACGAGAGTAGAAAAAAGTTTGCTATCGCCGCGATCGCAGTAGCCGTTTGTTTAAATCCAGCACATTTATTTATTATTTATTGATAGTGACATAGTTTATTATTGTGAAGTTGCGCTAATTACGAACATCGCCAAGACCACCAGCGACGCCATCTGGCCACCGCATGAAGAGCTGGAAACCCTACTCGAGCAGCCAGCCCGCTGATCTACCAAAATTCCCGCATCTCCGATCTAGCCTCCGTCATCGAGGATCGCGAGTACTTTGTCGCGTCCGTCCGTGATCTCGCCGACAGCTTTCGCAACCGGGACGACCTGCACTCAGTTCTACAGATGATCATCAACTTCAAGTTCATCCTGCGGGCTGGCTTCCGGCACGTCATCTCATCAACATCCGCCGGATGACACCGGTTAATTTGCATCAACTCTTAGAGGTTAGTGTACAGCAGTTTTTTAGTACTCTTATCAACACTTCCTCCCACCTCAAATAGATCATGCAAGAGTTAGGCTGCATCAAACTGCTTGTGATAGACTTCTCGTCAAAGCGAATGTTCTTCACCGTGAGGAGCACACCTACATCGAACCTACCAGAGCGCTCCGTCGACGCTGTGTTCGTCGGCGATCACCACAAGCTCCAGAAAGACTTCCTGGAGTCGCCCAAAAACATTCAAGCAGCGGAAGTGGAGAACGAGGAGGATGAAGAAGATGCCGAGGAGCGAGATCAATTCGCAGGATTCGGACAAGAATAATTCAACGATTCGACAGTTTGAAGGTAGGATTCTTTTTCTAACGCGGATGATTATTTTGGTTTGGGCTCTCCAGACTGATGACGCTTCGTTTACGATGGTGGCTGCGTCCTCCTCCGCCAAACATTGTAAGTTTTCCCATGAACTTGCTGATGACCGGCAGCTGCTCGACAATTTCGTTTGGGCTGGTGAAGAATGCCGGCGATTCAGTGGATGAACTAGCGCAAAATTCGACGGTGTTTTTCGCGAGTGGTCGTATCACTATGGCAGTGCTGTATTTGGCCACCAAAGAGCTTACACAAAACGGGGATGGCTGATCCTCAGGCCAATATTGGAGCTCCAAAGGGCCGAAACAGAACGGTGTGTACACGAGAAGTTTTTTTTATTATTCTTCGACAGTTTTGCTCCACAATGTTTATGTTATTTATAGGTACCTACACATTATGGCAAGAACAAAAAAGTTTTCTTTGCTCTATGTGGTAATGGGCTCTGACTGGAACCATTTAGACTTCTAGAGGACACACAGATTGAACGGAGGAATACGGCCAAACCCTTGAAATCATTAGGGCTTGCCTTCCTTTGAATGCAGATGGCAAAATATCATGTGTTAAATTTTATTATTTTATTAATTTCAATTTATTTGAGCAATACATTTCTCAATCAACTCAATATTTAACAATGTTTTTGATTCAACACACAATAATATGCCTTGCGCGTTCTCTCTTTTCTCTTCTCTCACTACGCTTCGTTACCTGCTCTCGCGCAGGCAAGCGCTTAGCGCAGGCAAAAACAGTCTGAAGTGAAACGTTTGTGCGGCTGGTCGTTGTTTACGTTTTGTGCGCAGGTATAATTTTCAAACAAATCATTTGATTTACCAGATATTTAATTTACATTTTTGTTGATGATCATTTCAGCGCCGTGGAGAACTTGATAAAAACGGAACAGCTGGTGCTGGAGAACTCGATCGGTGATCAAAAGAGATTTTGCCGGCAGCCGGCCGACAATATTGTTCCGCCGAGGATGCGACGAAGCGAACAAACGATTGGCATCAATCAATCTGAATAATCAGATAAGTACATATGATATTTGAATATTATATTCAACTTGATACTTTGTGATTTTTTTCTTCTTACTTTTTCAGGTTTGGACGATTTTGGCAGTATGATCAACTAAACAGAATCAACATTCAACTAGAATTTAAGCCGCTCAAGTTCAAATACTATTGCTGTGAACCATCCGTCAAAAAGTGAACAATTCTGTAAAAAATAGGTAGGTAAAAAATGTAAGAAAAACTTTTAAAAACTATTTCAAAACTATTTCTCAAAAAGTGTAAATTTGTATGATAAACTTTAATTTATCATTTGAAAACTATTTCTGAAATAGTGAAACTGGGAAAAAATGTAGGATAAACCTTAAATAACCATATGAAAACTATTTCCAAAATAGTAGCGCTAGGTAAAAATAGCAAGAAAAACCCTTAAAAACCATTTACGAACCATTTCTAAAATAGTAGCAGCAAGGTTAAAAATTGTGCGAAGAACCTTAAAATACCATTTAAAAACCTTTTCTGAAATAGTAAAAACCGGAAGAAAAACGTCGCTTTTACGCGAAAATTAACTTTATTTTTACCATTACACAAATGGTAATTTGACGAAACGTTGTTCGGGGATTTTTAAGGTTACCGTTGCTAACCACCCTCAATTCAGATGGTCGAACTTTATGATAAATGGTAGGGTACCATTTCCGATATGGTATTTTTAAGGTTTTCCTACCATTTTTCAAATAGTGGTTACGATCTCTGAAATGGTGAGTAAACCATTTAACAAAAAGTTTTTTTAAGGTTCTCGTTTATGCGGGATTTGCAAGAAAACCTTCAAACAAACTCCTAAGGTGGGTGGAAAATTCGCAACCCTTCTCCTCGAGTTAGCTTCTAGTCCGTGCTTCTGAACCCATTAGCGCCTGCGGCCACCGAGATGCCCTTAGAATAGGACAATTAAGTCCGCAACCGACTGACAAAGACAAAGAACTCTCGGTGTCTTTCGCCGTGATTGACTCGCGCCACACGGCATGCAACCCGCTAGTTGGGGTTGGTGGAGATTCCAAGTTTTCCTACCCTCAACAAAAGTTGCATTTTCACAGCTGCTTACCGAATCTGGCGACTCGCGAGTGTCAGGAATAATGCAAGCCATTCAGTGCCACAACTGGCCACAGCTGATATAGAAGAACCACGAAAATCCGTAATTATGGCATGCCAAAACGCCCGTTGTGGACCACTTGGAGGCCGCTGTTGATGTTGGTTTTTCTTCTTAAAATTGCGCGCCGTTTGGCTTTGGTGTGGTTTACCATAATGGGAACAAATTGTGCACATTTGCATGGTTTAATGCTGCCCGTGGAGACCCTGGAGGTTTGGTCCATGGCGGAAACACAAAAGGCCTATTTCGCGTGCTGGGTCGTTTCGCTACCACCGCTAATAATAGCCATTTTCATGGGTGATGAAAATTCTTTGTCAGGAGCCTCGCACAATGCATTCTGGATCTTTATCTGGTGAATAATAAATTCAATATTATTGTGCGTGTCACCTTGCGCCTCGGCAGTTGGATCGGAAAGCACAGGAAGAAAACTGAAAACAGAAAAATACGCAAATCTTAATTTGTTTACATACACTTGCCGGAACCATCTTATGATCCATGGACCATTGTGCCCCAGCAACATAATCATAATTAGCATTTTGTGGCGGCTCTTTGATGCAACACAAACGTGGAACCTTTCCATGCGAAACTATCGACCATGAAAAATTTGCTATTCTTCTCAGAAAACCAGCCTATACAGCGCTGACATTCGCCATCTCCTCAAAAGTTCATTCTAGTAGTCAAGTTGTGAACTTAGAACAAACAAATTGCTGGAGAGCACTTCCCGGTACTTTTGGAGAGTTTTCCGCAATTCAAAGCCCCCTTTAATGGCGCGCGCGTTCACAAACGAGCATCATTAGTGGACACCCCCTTCTAGGCGAAAATACGACGCTCGGATGTCCGACCATAACAATCAGTAGCAGCTGCTGAGAACCCACTCCACCGTTGTTGTCGTCGACGGTGGTTTGAGCTGAAGAGCAGTTCTCAAGATCAACTTTTGCGGGTCGTAACTTATTGAATCGCGTGTACTCTCAAGGTAGTTCACGCAGGTCGAAGGAAATTCGTTTGATTTTCAGAACGGGTCATAATTTTACCACAGAGTCTTCACAGCAGTGTGGTGGATGTTTAATTGTTCCGCTTGTAGGACCTTCAATTCATCAGCAGCCGACGAACGTCAAGAGGTGGTGGTTATGGTTTCGTTTGTTGTTGCGCTCGTAGACGGGGAACAATAATGTTGACAGAAGTGTTGTGTTTTCTTCTCGTTCAGTTTTGAGGTTGAACCATTCATGAACACTTTTTATAGTCAATTAAATCATGTGCCATTGAAGTCGTTTTGACAAAGCTCTTGCCAGTGGAGCTTACTGAACAAGAAAATTAAACCAATTTGTTCTTGACTGTTTCCAAATGCAATCACGTAATTGTTATAATTATTTTCGGACAATTATCAGTCAATTTAATGATGGATATTTTGTAGTTATAAATATCACCTCATTACCAAAATTTCAATCTCAGTTTGCTCGTAGAAAACATTGTATAGCCTAAATATTCTCCTGATAATATTTATTTTTGAAAAAAAAGTAAATATTTTAATTGTTATACATGAAATAGGCCAATTTCGACAATTTTTTTCATTTTTTGTATTTTTTTTATTTGGTTCAAACTTTGTGGGGACCTTCATAGCAGGGCTGCGGAGTCGGGTCATATTTCAATCGACTCCGACTCCGACTCCGACTCCGGCTTTCTCAGACTAGCCGACTCCGACTCCGACTCCGGCTCCGGCTTTCAACAAATGGTTGGCTCCGACTCCGACTCCGACTCTGGCCTACCAACTCTAGCCGACTCCGACTCCGACTCCGACTCCAGCTTTCAACAAATGGTTGGCTCCGACTCCGACTCCGACTCCACATATTTTTAAATGTTTCAAAAGTTAGTCAACTATTATTAGTTGATTATTTTTAAAACATTGATAAATAAGATTATTTAAATTCTCTCGCGTCATGTTTTTCTCAAGAAAAATAAGTTCGAATCACAAAACGAAAAAAAGTTTCTAGGTTACAAGTTTTATACGTTATGGAAACAGAAATCGTTAGGGGAAAGTGGGGCAAGTGTAACAAGCTAAGGAAATGCTCGTTATAACCCATTAAAAAAGTAAAAAAATCTGTCAACTAGTGGGGCAAGACGAACAACCCGTTGGGGCAAGAGGAACAATGCACGAAAAAACTTGTTAATTTGCTAACAATTGAACTGTTATCACTTAATTACATCAGATTAGAATGTTTTTTTTTAACATTTCTTTCATTTTTAGATTGAATAATAATATTTGACTAAAAATTTGATCGTTTCTACGAAAAAAAATTATAACCTAGATTATAAATAGTAAATTTTCATAACATCCCTATATTTGTGTATGGACACAACCAACCATTTGATGTATGCTGTCGTTTGTTTAAAGTAGTTCCTGACCGTTTTGTTTTAAATACGACGAAAGATAGTTTTAAGAAAATAATTTGCTGTTAGGAAACAGTCTGTTCAAGACGAAGATATATAAATAAATAAATATACATTAAAAAGGAGGCGCACGATACTTCGTGAATCTTCACCTAAAACGAAGCTTTATGAATGATCTTGCGCCTCCATCAAAATATATGAAAAAAAACTTAAAATATAATAAAAAAAACAAATATCCACAAGTAAAATATTTTCTAGGTCACAAGTATTTAATTTTTTTAAGGTACATTGATTTGCAATGATAATCACCTTCCGTCATATTGGCGTGAGACATACAGTATGAGAAAATTCTTACGGGTTGATAATATTTTGATTTCGTTATTTTTATAATATTTGAAAAATAAATTAAAATCCTACATTTTCTTCTATACATTTTTTTATTAGCTCATTTTTGTACTGAAGTCTTGAGATTTGTTCAACGATAATTTGCAACGATATCAAAATAGTTTACTTAAAATCAACATCAACATTCTATGATTATTTCAAAATTAGTTGCAACTTCTTTTGATATTTTTTGTTAGTTTCAATTATTTTAAATGCAACACATTGATTTTCTTGTACTCAGTTATAAACAAAATGCGCATTATCGTTGATTATTTGTTACAAAAGTTAAACTGTCAGTGACTCTTTTTCGATTTCCAAAAACAGTAATTACTACTTTTAATCTTTTTATGCACCTTTTCAATAACAATAAAAAGCTTCAAAAACATAATGGCATCTGATAAATCTCTTTAAAAAATGAAAAAAATGCGACGCATGCGACGTAAAAAACAATTTAAAAACATAAGAAGTTTTGTATATCAAGCTGTTATATAGTAAATACTGAACAATAAAAAAACATATTTTTTGTTGAATTTAAGATAACTCCGACTCCGACTCCGACTCCGGGTTATCAGAAATCTTCGGCTCCGACTCCGACTCCGACTCCAGCTCTTAAAATTTAGCCGACTCCGGCTCCGACTCCGACTCCAGCTGTTCGAGTTTTGACGACTCCGACTCCGACTCCGACTCCAGGTCCCCAAAAAGACCCGACTCCACCGACTCCGGCTCCGACTCCGACTCCGACTCCACAGCCCTGCTTCATAGGTACACAGAAAAAAATTGAAGCATGGACCAAAATTTGCCGACGAGTTATGACTTCTTTTAAAATAGTGATTTTCGTAAAAAATGAAACCTTGTTCTTAAAATTGTTTGACCTCATTTTTGTTATATAAAAAGTAACTTGCAATCGAAAAGTACTTTCCAATTTTTTGATGAAGTGCACCTTTTCTAAATTTAGCTTTTTACAAAAATAATAAATGAATTCAGAATTACTACCTCGCAGCGATGGAAGAATTTTCATCAGAAGAAAATCTGTTGACGCTCATCAAAAGAAATAAATCGAAAGGGAACTAGGCTCTTCTCTCTCGCGCACGAAAGATTGGCAAATGAAACCGAAAAAATCATCATCCTGGATTTTTCGGCGGAATATCCATTTCACTACTTTACTTGCAGGTGTAACGTCACACGTCGAAAAATGGCTTGTCACTTTTCGTAGATGTACAATGTATGTAAACAAAACAAATTAAATTAATTAAAGTGGTGCAAACAATGAAAATCACAAGAAAATCCTCATGTTATTGATTTTTTCGGAAAGTTCGGGAGCGATTTTCTTTTGCGTGTTTCGTCTTCTTTCTCTGCCGCGGGAGAAAAAAGTTGGCAAGCGAAAAAGTTTTTTTTTTGTGATTATTCCTTCTCAGATACCTCTTCAAATGGAACTCTGAACTAAGAAAACGAATTTAAAAAATTTCAACATCTTTATTTCAAAAACAATAAGGTACAGAGTAAATTTATCATTAGAAGGATATTTCTAGGGCTGTTTTAAAACAAAAATTTGATATAAAAAATCTGAAGAAAAGTAATCAAAATTAATTTAAAATTAATTTAAAAAACATAACATATCTGATCACGTTGATAGACAAATGAATAAAGATAGCAGAATTTATCTTGGAAGTACTAAAAAAGTTATCTTGCAAGTACTTACAATATAATAAAACATCGCTGCAAGATAACTTTTTAGTACGCTGCAAGATAGCTTATTAGTACAGAAGTTATCTTGCAGCGATGTTTTTTTATAAAAACATCGAATCTACGAGATATCTTCAGCTTGAATTATGCAAGGTAACTTCAGCACGATTTTAACAAGATTTCTTTTTGCAAAGTAACTTTAGCTCATTTTTCTAAGGTAACTTTAAGCAAGATAACTTCAGTTGGTTTTATTAAACGTGACTCCAAGTAATTTAGATTTTATTAAAAATAATTGATAAATTATTTTCATGAATAAACATAACAAAATAAATTCAGTTATAAGAATTTATTCATAAGAATAATTTCATCAATTATTCTGAATAAATCTAAATTATCTTGCAGCCTGGTTCTATGAAAACAAATGAGTTAACACTTGTAGCCCCAACGGGGTCAAACAAGTTGGAAATGCAACTTCACCGGCCCATACAACCCTTGGAAAAAAATTGGAAATGCCTTTTTTACTATAACTTAGGGTAGACGCATCTGTTTTGGATCCTTGTTGTAGGTGATTCTTGACATCCTTCCGGATCGAATGATCGAATTTATTTTGGTTCAATGATTCATGAAAAAATTCAATCAATTATTTAACCCACAACCAAAATTATCTTGCATCCTGACTCTATAGAAACAGCTGAAGTTATCTTGCAGAAATTACCTTACAAAAGATTGAGCTGAAATCATCTTACAGAAAGTTAATTGGCAAAAATCGAGCTGAAGTTACCTTACAGAAATCGATTTCAAGTTATCTTGAGAAAGTTAATAAGCAAATTCGAGTAAAAATTTTCTTGCAGAAAGTTATCAAGCAGATTCGATGATTTTAGAAAAAAAACAAAGCTGGAAGATAACTGCTGTGCTAAAAAGTTATCTTGCAGTATTGTTTATTTTTTTCTAATTTTTAGTACTTGTAAGATAACTTTTTTAGTACATTGCAAGATAACTTGTGCTATCTATTAAACACGCTTCACAAAAAAAAACAACCGGATAGAAATAACAAACCGTTTCAAAAATTGATTGACAAGTCATTGACATGCATAACAAAGAAGTTGCGTTCTGAAGTGACGTTGATTTTATCTCTCAGAATTGTTTGATACTTCTACCCTAATGAACAGATCAAACGGTTGACATGCTAAAATCGTGCAAGAACAATTCCATTTCCATCGCGAACCGAGCCACTCCAGATCCGCTTCGAATTCCGTGTCCCTAACCACATTTCCACAACAGACTAACAGAAGCTCGTGCCAAACAGAACAGAAGTTACAAGCTAACCACCCGCTTTGAAATCTCGTGAGCACGTGCGACTTCTTCGTCATCTGGCCCTACCGCTGCATCGGTGGAAAATCTCTCGTTGACCAGCCAAGAGTCGTGGGACCTCAAGTGGCTAAGCTGGTACTTGGTTTTGTCTATGTTATGCACTCTTGACGAAATTTCCAAAATGAATAAAGAATACAAAAAATATTAACAAAAATAATTAAAAAGTAATTTAAAATTATAGTAAAAATTATGTTGATTTTGCATTAAAAGTGCTTGAAGTCAAAACCAAAAAAAAAACAAATTATTTACAAATTTAACATTCAAACTGACCCCATAAAAAGTAAGAAAAAATAAAATCGCATCAAAAGAACAAATTAAATTTTAAACTTATTGAGATTAGATACAAATTGCGTCAAGTCACCACAACAGCATCCAACTCAATCCACGAGTGTGTTTCACGGAGAGTCCGACGCGCGAATCTCACGCGAGAAGACCCGAGACTTGCGGGGTCCGTGGGAGATCTCTAAAGCAATATAAAACCAAATTTGCCACCCGTCAACGGTACAGTTTCGATTTGAATAAGTGCTAGCGCGGTCGTCGTCAAGTCCCTCGTGTTGTTAAGAATTACTGTTCAAGTAAAATCCAGTCCAGAATGGTGTCCCGAAGCTGTATCGCTGCGAGCCTGCTGCTGACCGTGGCCATGTTTGGGGCCGGCGCCTTTGCCCGACCCGGATATGCCGTCGATTATTATGTGAGCAAAGGACTTTTTTGATCTGTGATTGTGATTGGGAAATGGTCTAAATTGTGGTTGTGATTTGGTGCAAATTGTTCAATGGAGTTGATACAAAAATGGGTTAAAGTTGAGGATCAAAACTGATATAATTCACAATGCTGATGAGAGTACTAAAATGGAATTTGTTCTATTTTACGAAGAAAAAAAAACAGTGAATTAACATAGTTGAATAAAAAAAGTGCGGATTAAATAAAAAAAAATGTGAACGAGTGGAAAATGAAAAAAAGATAACAAAAAAATTAATTTGCAAAAAACTCTAAAAAATGTGAACAAGCAAGTTTCTATAAAAAGTTCTGCAAAATAATTTATTCAAGGAGTTAAAGTCATCAAAACAGATGGAAAAAGAAACATATTCCATACCCGCAAAAAGCACCCTTTTTTCTAATATCGTACAAATGTAATCAGTTTATTTGAAACGTAAATAGTAAAATACTGTTTTAACTCTTTTTGTTTCATACAATAAATTCAATACTTTTTAAAATAAGCAAAAAATTGACATAATTTATGAAAAATAATATTAATTTGCTTATCAACAAATTTAAGATCAATAAAAAATTTCACAGCATTTTTTTTCAATTTTGTTGAAAAAACAATATTATTAAATAAAAAATAATGTGGAAAATGGGAAATTACAATACTAATGGCTTAAGGGTGAACCAGTAGTAACAAAAAATTAATTTAAACCAAGCTTAAGCACAAAGAATATATTAAATTTTTCTAAGCCTAATCATTTTTTTTAAATCAGTGAATAAATAAAAATTCTCGCCTAGTTGCACTCTTTGATCCTTTTTTTAATTGCTTAGGGCGTTGTAAATATTTTTCAGAGTTTATGTTTTTTTTCGAAAAAATTCAAAATAATCATATTTAGCATGTTCGAACCTGGGTGCTGAAAAGACAGAGTGCGTAACGTGATTTTCGAAAGCTCCCTACTGCTCCCCACTAATACAACTACACTACAGCTGTAAACATAAACAAAGTAGAACGCTATGTTCAAGCTCAAGCGTGTCATATTTGTTGCTGCTGAAGTGAATTGTTTTGAAACATTTTGAATCTGTTGATGTTAAAGTTTTCGCTGAAAATTTAAGTGCTTCGCTTTTTTTTTGCTCATAGACTAAACAACAATTGGCGGGTAAAAGAGGCAATTTTAGTTTCCCACGTGACGAATAATTGCGTGGAATTATGTGAAGCTGAAGAGTAACCGAATTAAAGTTTCGGGCTTTTGAATTTCTTCTTACGATTTGTTGACTTCGAATACTTCAAAAGCTCGATGAGATCAACTTTTTTTTTATTCCTGAAAAAATAAATTATAGATCGATCACAATACTTGCCACTTCTTGGTATCATTTTGCGAACAGTAAATTGGTTCCGCTTTGACAGTCCCAAATTGAGGCCGCTTTGCGAACCACTATTCCGCACCCAGGTTCGAACTACTTTAAAAACATTTGGAATTCGTAGAAAATACCAATGTACAGTCCCCCAAAAAGTTTTTTTTTACAGTTTTTTTTATTCTGAGAACTGATGATTGGAAAACAACTGGACGCGTGTAAAATGCATTTTAAAACACCTTCTTCATCCAAATATTAAAACCTTGGCTTGTAATTTCAATTTATATACTTTTTTTTTATTTTTTTGTTCCTTTACTTTAAAAAATATTTGCAACGGCCTAATTCAATTTAAAAACACAAATTTAAATTGTATTTTTTATGGAGGAAAGATTACAAGCAATTTCGTAAATTCTTGGGCTATTGGTTACAAAAATTAACTTGCCTAGAAGTTTTTCAACCCCAGATATTAAACTAGTAAATATACCGTACACTGGGGTAACGTTATAACTATAATTATAAATTAAATTAAATTTTTAATTTTAAAAACATGTACAAAGTCTATAAACAATTTAAAAAAATACGTTGCCATCTTCTGATGCGTATTGGGACAGCTGTTTAAACCAGGTTCTTGAATAGATTAATTGATTTAAGTTAGAACAGATATAATACAACTAAATTAGTGCATCCATTTCCTAATTTGAGGCTTTTAAATGCTTTAAAAACTGCTGTCCCTTTAAATTCAAATGATTTAACATTTTGTACGAAATTTGTACTTCAAAAAATACCTATAAATTTGAAGATTTTTTACTAATTAAGTAACTCGCATAAAATTTATAAGTTAGATACTAATTTTATCTTTTCATAGCATAACGTAATTAAATGATTCCGAAAATGCATTTAGTTTTCCAATTCGAATTCATTGCATAGACAAGTCGTGACACTTTGTGAATGCATATTAAATTAATTCAATTAATAAACGTTTCCGTAATATCAGTTAACATACCTTACACAAAATTATATTAAAACTTGTTCTTGAAGCACATAAATCACTTCTCTATCGCGGTCAGTATGATTCCTTTACATTACGAACGTATTCATTTGTTATTTTACGTAATAAAAAATCTTCAACCTATTAAAGTCAACCCGTTCGTCAGGGTTATCCCGGTAAACGGTACCTTAAATTTCAAGCAAAAAAGTAAGAATGCCATTTTCATCCAAATCAGACCGCTTCCTCCTTTTTTGCACTTGCTCAAATTTCGCATACTTAGCAAAAAAAAAGTGAAAAACCTCAATTTTCAATCTGCGATATCTCTGGAACTACGTTTTTTAGAATCGATTGAAGCAGTCCATTTTCAAATTAAAATTATTTATCAGTGTGTCTTGTGCATTTTTTTTTATATATTTAGCTCATATTTTAACTCAAGGTTAAATACCTTGCCATCGTGTTCCTGAGAAAATGTTTTATAGGTTTTTCTAGTTTAGGAAAAAAAATACTTTTTAGTACACGAGATATTGAAATTAAAGGTTTGAGTTCAATAAAAGTTTGTTAATAACTTGTCAAACTTGAGAATTACCAAAAAACTGAAAATTAGCACTTTTTGTGTACGATTAAACAGGAATAAACCATTTTAAATTTTACATTAAACATTTTTCTAAACAAGGAATTAGAAGAAAATGAGAATAAGTGGGTTCGCTCCTTGTGCATATTGCATGCAATTATTGGATTGTTTGCAAGAGTGTCGAACAGCCCTAATTCTACAAATTAACTTTGGAAAAAACCCATTCGGACCTATGTATATTTTTGAAAACTAAGTGTACGTGTTTCTGGGGACTTCAAAATTAATGTTTTCCCTCGAGTTGAGCCTTCGGTTTTGTCAATTTGTGTAGGTCAGTGTAATTATGCAAATTGACTTAAAGCAGCAATAATTTATTATATTCACATAACAGGTTCCCATTTTAAACATAACACAAATTCAACCATGCTTTTTTCTTTTTTTTGCAAAACGAACCATAGCTAATATCGATCATTTTTCAAGTCTTTTGTTAGACTCTATCACCCCGAATAATATCTTACACAACAACTCTATTGATACACAGAAAAAAAAAGTTGAATTTTGGAATGTTGAAAATTTGGTAAGTTGAATATTACCTCTTTTTTTGAGTAATATTACATAAAAAATGTGTAAAAATGTGAACCTGATGAATATTCATCAAAAACTGATGAATATTCATCATTTTCTGGGGTAAAATTAATCATTTTTTTTGCCACAATATCTGTCATCATTTCCTGATGAATATTACCATCATTTTTTTTTTCTGTGTAGCATGCATTGGTCACCTCGCGTGAGAGATGCCCCCAAAACATGACACAGCCGCTTCCACACCAATCGAACCAATCGATTTCGTGCCATTTCCATTTTACAACCAAATCTACAGTTTATCACTACCCAAATGGGTTTTTATTGTATAGAGCCACATTATAACGTTCGCTTTTTTTTTCCTCCCAACCTCTTTCAGGATCACCCCAAATATGCCTTCAACTACGGCGTCGCAGATCACAGCACCGGTGACGTCAAGTCCCAGCACGAAACGCGTGACGGAGATGTTGTGAAAGGTAACGGCATAGATCAGGGCAGCAGCAAAGATAAGGTTTCATCTCACGTAAACAAATTCTGTCGTGACAACCTTCGAAATTACGCAAATTAAACATCTTTTGTTGTATTTTTTGTTCTGACGTCTTGCGCGGCGACATGTGTTTGGACAAAACGACGGACAAAACTGTTCCAGTTCCATAATTCACACGTTTAGTGCAAGGTAGTGATTTCCCACGCCGCGGCTAATTCATGGCAATTCATTTCCATGCACAACGAGACGGCGATTTCCCGCCGAAAAAACATTATTCACTCTAATGCTACAGGAGGGGGGTTCGTCACCTACCGCGGCGAAGTCTTTTGTACTTGCGAGCGTAGAAACAGCGCAGAGAAGCGTAAGAAAAGGAGGAGGCCCTCGTTGGCACGTGGCGCGCGTTACTGCCTTAAGGTGCCGCTGCCAGTGGAAAAAAGTAGGTTTATGCTTATGATTGTGGTGTACGAGTACTCACAAGATAGATTGTGCTACAATGATGTGACCACAAGAGCATAATTTGCATGCTAAAGACCACGAGGGTTGACATTTTTAGCTGAGAATCTCAGTGTGAGGGAATACTACAATTTTACAGTGTTTGACTATTAATACATATCTACAAAGTCTTTCGAAAGTAATTTCATTCCCATTGTTATCTCTTCAGACTTTCTGAATAGAGTGCATTCGAAATAATTTCATTTTATTTAATTTCCATAAAGAATTTCAAATTAATTTTTTGATGTAAATGCTAAAATTCCAAAAATTGTTACCATGAGTACCCTTTTTTGAAAATATTTTTTCGAAAAGTTTGGTTAACAGAAATGTTGACCGTATTTATTTATGGCTGTGTGTGAAAAAAAAAACATCAAAAAATTGCAGGGTTCTTTTTTTTTGTAAATAGTCCAAATCGAAAAAAAAAAATCATAAAAAATACAGATTTTCGAATATTTAGTCACATAATGGCTATTTTTGGTCCTACGTCATACGTTATACGAGCCAAATAAAAAAAAATCCATTACCAGAAATCGGGGAGGATTAATATTTTAAATATTTTGAGTGTCAACCTTCAAATGGATTGAAAATTCACGGAAATTAAAAAAAAATTAAGTTCTGGATATCTATGAAAGCTTGGAATATAAAATAAATGTATTCCTAAAATCTACCATCCCACATGAAAGCTTAAAAACAACAAAGTTGGGCTCTACGGATCGCATAAAAAAGCGATTAGTAGGGCTTTAAAAAGAAAAATATGTTGGAGTTTGAAAATTCTTGTTCATCAATTTAAACTATAAAATGTCACTTTGGGCCAAAAGGTATACTTCTCGACGTTTTTTTTTTTTTGAAAAGGTTCTATAAGCTATTATCTTTCATATGTTTATAGGACCTATACAAAAAAACTCTAGACTTTTTTTCAATTCCGTCACTGACTACTGACTTTTCCTGTGATTTTTGAAGGACAAAATGGTTAACTTTTCTCTACCAAAAATAACATAATTACGGCTGAAAATTTCTCTTTTCAGAACTGAAGAGTTAAAATTTGCAGAACTTGTATCGAAAAGTAATACTTTTCTATATGGTTTTGATTTAGAATGGTGAATCGACTAGAAAATCCATTTAAAGGGTGTTTTTCGGAATTGCAAAAAAGTTGTTTGCAACTCGCTGCAAATTTGATTTTTTACAGTGATGAACTCGTACTGAAAAGATATTCTTTTTTTGCATAAGCTACCATTATTAGCATCCCTAGAATATTATTCTTAACATATTCCAAAATGGGAATAGTTCATTAACAATATTTATGAAATGACTTTTTGCTCATTGGGATTTTTTATTATCAATCTTCTAGCCAAGTCAAACCAGTCTCATTCAATTTGTTTTGATTTTTCATAGGTCGTTATTAATTGTTGTTTAGATCTTGCAAAGCTATATTTGACAATTATTTCAGATCTTATTATTTATTTATTTTTTGCCAAATCAATACTATGATCCTGTTGAAGCACACATAAAAAAGAAGTAGATTTTTGAAATGATTTTTTTTAAATTTATTATCCTTATGTCTATACACTTATTCATTTAACGTGCTAGGATTTGAAAAAAAAAACTAACTTAATCCACCTATGTGGCTGGAGCCTTCCTCACTCATTGCCAACAATGGGTGATATGAGTGGTTTGAAAACATTTTTCAGCTATTTTTTAGATCCGGAATAAAAATGAACATAAATATCACCTAAGTGGACATATATCGAGACAGGGTTGCCAGATCTTCAATGTTTTGGACTCGTTGGATAGGATTTTCAATAACCTAACGAACGATGGGTTAGATGGTGGATCCGGACATAGTTTACATACATTTAAATGAGATCCGGCTTCCAAAAAAAAAACCTATTTTAAAACGTATTGCTCAATTGTTTCTCAACCAGTAATTAAATATCATTACCCATCATACCTGACAGGTTCTGTCGAAGTCATCACATTGCTCAGACATTTGCAAGTAGCGACCTTAGTAATTACCTGTCTGAGGATTGACACACAACCACAATGTTTCAATAGCGCACATCAATGCTACTTGTGGCTGCTGCTGGCTGCCCATCTCACCACAAACCGAGAAGAGTATCGCTTTAACGATTGCGATCACGCATAAATATTGCAAACTACCTACTGGGTAGAATAACAACAAAAAACAACAACAACAACAAACAGCTCTCAATTACATAAACGTGCACTTGGCCTGAGCTCAGGCACTTCAGCTCAGAAAATGCTTAAAGTTTGCAGTACCACCCACCTCAGCGCCGGGTAATTAACAGACAGACGGTTTAATCTACCAACTAGGTCTATTAGCGCAAAAAAGCTAATTTTTTTTTTAATTTATATTTATTCAGTTTTTCTTTTCCATGTACATTCATTCAGTTAAAATATTATTGAGTGTCCAATCACAATCGATGACTTTTCACCTCAATTTTAAATACTAGCAACTTTCATTTATTCATGAAATATTGTAGCTTTCGCTATTCAGTGATTTCAAATGTAGGAGGTCCTACATGTACAAAAGGGAAAAGGGATACCTTAAAACTAACTTATAAACTATATAAAGAGCGGATCAATGCAGCTGAAGACTGCAATGATTTTTGTCGAAATGCATCAATTATCTTATTGGACATAACATCCAAAGTGTCAACTTCGGCTAATTGATGAAGTTCACTGGTGCTGAACCAGGGAGGAAGTTTCAGAATCATTTTCAGAATTTTGTTCTGAATCCTCTGAAGTTTTTCTTCCTGGTTAAGCAACAGCTTGTCCAGATCGGCACAGCATAAAGCATGGCAGGTCTGAAAATTTGTTTATAAATTAACAGTTTATTCTTGAGACAAAGTCTAGAATTCCTGTTTATAAGTGGATACAAACATTTAATATATTTGTTACATTTAACCTGGATACTTTCAATGTGATCCTTGTAAGTAAGGTTTTTGTCAAAAGCAAGTCCAAGATATTTCACTTGATCCTCCCACTTTAAATTTACCTCATTCATCTTTATAATGTGATGACTTTTGGTTTAAGAAAATCAGCCCTTGGTTTGTGAGGGAAAATAATAAGTTGAGTTTTGCAGCATTTGGAGTAATTTTCCATTCTTTCAAATAAGAATTGAAAATATCCAAGCTTTTTTGTAATCTTCTTGTGATGACACGAAGGCTTCTACCTTTGGCGGAGATGCTTGTATCATCAGCAAAAAGTGATTTCTGACATCCTGGGGGCAAATCAGGCAAGTCAGAAGTAAAAATATTGTATAAAATTGGACCCAAAATGCTTCCTTGAGGGACGCCGGCACGTACAGGTAGTTGATCAGATTTGCTATTCTGATAACATACCTGCAGAGTACGATCCGTCAAATAATTTTGAATAATTTTCACGATATAAATCGGAAAATTAAACCTTTTCAATTTCGCAATCAAACCTTTATGCCAAACACTGTCAAATGCTTTTTCTATGTCTAGAAGAGCAGCGCCAGTAGAATAGCCCTCAGATTTGTTGCTTCGAATCAAATTTGAAACTCTCAACAACTGATGAGTAGTTGAATGCCCAAGGCGAAATCCAAACTGCTCATCAGCGAAAATTGAATTTTCATTAATGTGCGTCATCATTCTATTAAGAATTATTCTTTCGAATAATTTACTAATAGATGAAAGCAAACTAATGGGCCGATAGCTTGAAGCTTCGGCAGGATTTTTGTCCGGTTTCAAAATCGGAACTACTTTGGCATTTTTCCAACTACTGGGAAAATATGCCAAATCAAAACATTTGTTGCAAATTTTGACCAAGCTACTTAAAGTTGCTTCAGGTATTTTTTTAATTAAAATGTAAAAAATGCCATCCTCACCAGGGGCTTTCATATTTTTAAATTTTTTGATAATAGATTTTATTTCATTCAGATCCGTATTAAAAACTTCATCTGATGAAAATTCTTGTTCAACAATATTCTGAAATTCTATTGAAATTTGATCTTCAATAGGACTCAAAACATTTAAGTTGAAATTATGAGCACTCTCAAACTGCTGAGCAAGTTTTTGAGCTTTCTCCCCATTAGTTAATAGAATATTATCACCATCTTTTAAAGAAGGGATTGGTTTTGAGGTTTCTTAAGAACCTTTGAAAGTTTCCAAAAGGTTTGGAATAAGGTTTAATTTGTTCGACATCTCTTGCGAACTTTTCATTTCGCAGGAGAGTGAATCTGTGGTCAATAACCTTTTGCAAATCTTTTGAATTCGCTTCAGTGCAGGATCACGAGAACGTTGATACTGTCTTCGGCGAACATTTTCAGACGAATCAGAAGCTGAAGATCGTCATCAATAATGGGAGAATCAAATTTGACTTGGACTTTAGGAATAGCAATATTCCTAGCATCCAAAATCGCATTAGTTAAAGATTCCAAGGCTGAATCAATATCAGCTTTGGTTTCTAAAACAAAATCATGATTTAAATTATTCTCAATATGATGCTGATACCTGTCCCAATTAGCTTTGTGATAATTAAACACAGAACTATTGGGTCTGGTAACTGCTTCATGAGAAAGTGAAAAAGTTACTGGAAGGTGATCAGAATCAAAATCAGCATGAGTCACTAAAGGACCACAATACTGACTTTGATTTGTCAAAACCAAATCAATTGTTGATGGATTTCTAACAGAAGAAAAGCAAGTTGGCCCATTCGGGTATGAAACCGAATAAAGACCAGAAGTGCAATCTCTGAATAGAATTTTACCATTGGAATTTGCTTTTAAATTATTCCAAGATTGGTGTTTGGCATTAAAATCACCGATAATCAAAAATCGAGATCTATGCCGAGTAAGTTTATTCAAATCCCCTTTGAAATAATTTTTATTTTCCCAGTGCATTGGAAGGCAAATATGCAGCTGCAATCATAATTTTCCCAAAAGAAGTTTCAAGTTCAATGCCCAAACTTTCAATAACTTTTAACTTAAAGTCACGTAACGTACTATAAGTCATACTACGGTGGATAACTATTGCAACTCCACCGCCATTTCGATTCATTCTGTTATTGGTTATAACTTTATAATCTGGATCACTTTTCAAATAAGTGCCAGTTTTTAAAATGTTTCGGTTATAACAGCAACATGCACGTTATGAACTCGTAAAAGTTGAAAAATTCATTTTCTTTCGCTTTTAAAGAGCGAGCATTAAAATTCATAATATTGATGGAATTACTTAGATCCATGATTAAACTTCAGGGTAAGAACAACATCATTCGCAAATTTTAATCCAATCTGGATTGCTTCCATCATGGATGTAGCATTACTCATTGTTTGAATCAAACCAAACAGTGAGTTTTGCAAAAAAGTCATTTTTTCAAACGTAACATCGCCGAGATCAGAAGATCCCAAAGCGTTGCCAGCAGAAAAATTTTCAAATGAAATTTGAGGTACCTGCCCAATTTGGAAATTGGTAGAGGATTTAAAATTCGTGGATGAACCCGAACCCGAAACGACGTTGGCATAAGAAATACCATTAGTGTTACCTAACTTTTCCACGGTAGGGGTATTGTTCGAGTGAGACAGCACGAACGTTTGATTTAAAGATGCAGGTACAACCTGACTTTGAGAAAATTTCGGTTTGGATTTCGGCTGATGCTTAGCACGAGAATCCAAAACCTTTTTTCTGATGGGGCAATCCCAGAAATTTGATTTGTGATTTCCACCACAATTTGCACATTTAAATTGGGTGACTTCTTTCACGGGACAATTGTCCTTGTCGTGAGAAGAATCCCCGCAAACCATGCATTTTGGAATCATGGCGCAATGATCAGTACCGTGACCGAATGCCTGGCAACGCCGGCACTGGGTCAGATTCTGGCCATTACCGCCATGTTTCTTAAAATGCTCCCACTTTACCCGTACATGGAACAAAAACTGAACTTTGTCCAAAAGTTTCAAATTGTTGATTTCATTTCTATTGAAATGAATCAGATAAAATTGTGAAGTCAAACCAAAGCGAGAAATATTCCCGTTTGATTTTTTCTTCATTGGTATTACTTGGGATGGGGCAAAGCCAATCAACACCTTAAGTTCGTTTTTGATCTCATCCACCGACAAGTCGTTGGAGAGACCTTTTAAGACTGCCTTGAATGGACGAGCATTCTTGGTCTCATACGTGTAGAAATTGTGTTTGTGGGTTTTCAAATAACCAACAAAAGTTTGGTGATCTTGTAAAGATTCCGTCAACAAGCGACATTCTCCTCTTCGGCCAAGCTGGAACGAAACCTTCAAATTGCAAGTTTCCTTGCAATTCTTCAGTTGCGTTCGAAAGCTGGCCAAATCGGAGACGGAAGTCACTACAATTGGCGGAGCCTTTACTCGTTTCTCGACGGCAGAAGGCTCAGTACGAGGAGAAGGATCCTTGTCAACAGTTTCGGATAAAACACCGAAACTGTTTGCCAATGGAATTGGAGGATTGACCTCACTTTCAGAATCAGAATCAGACCTCGGATGAGGCTGTTTTCTTTTCTGTTTCCGTTAGCCGGTTTAGCGTTCAAACGCTTCACCGACGTAACGACCAAATCTTCAGAAGATTTGCGTTTACCTTTGTTTTGACGCATTTTGCAAGCAAAGTTCTCTTAAAAAGATGGCTTCGTTTGTAAAATACAACAAAATTTCAGGTGGGGTTAGTCTTGAAAAGACTGTTTAGAATTTTGGAAAGTAACTCAGGTAGTCTTTAAAAAGACTGTGAATTTTGTTTGAAATAACTCTGAGCTTAGGTAGTAAAAAATACCGCAGCTGTAGTGTCCGTTCACCACGAAAGTTCACAAGACACTGAAAAAGCTAAATGATAAAAGCTTTTGCACAGCGCGCCTTCGTCTTTGTCCAACATACGAATCTTGAAAATTGCGTTCTGTAGACTCAACTTTGGCTGCAATTGATCAAAGGCAATAAATCACCTAACTTGGGAGAAGAACTCTGAAGTACTTTGAAAATATCTCAATACAAATCAGTTAACGCCTATTTTTCCCGGCACACGCCGCCAGTTTTTCAATTGAAGATCTTCGCACTTTTTTAGCTATCGAAACACTTCATTCAGCTCGATCTTCTCTGTTTTCGCGGTGGGTACGAGCAACCTTAACCTAGGTTATGGTTTACCCCACGAAATCAGATACTCACCTCATCATCTTACTCACTTCTCTCTTCTCACATCTTCCCCTCTCCCACACAACAGGCCAGTACTCGCTCGTCGAACCGGACGGTTCCGTGCGCACCGTCGACTACACGGCGGATCCGATCAACGGATTCAACGCCGTAGTGTCCAAGACGGCTCCCCTTGTCCACCATCCGGCGCCCGCCCCCATCGTGAAGCACTACGCCCCCGCTCCGATCGTGAAGCACGTCGCCCCGGCCGCGCCCATTCACTACCACCAGCCGAAGGTCGTGTACGCTCCGGAGCCCGTTGGTGAGTATAGATTTTTTGGAGGATGTATGTCAACAATATTTTAACTAAAAATAACTTATAAACTTTGGATGACATTTGAGGCTTTTGGCAACGTCTCAAAACCTTATTTTAGAAAGTTTCAGGAATAACTTCCGTAAATTCAACTTTTAACAAAAATGTTGTAACTGACCAAAAATTAATGATTCCAAAACATTGCAACATGTCAACCCTCTTATGCCTTATTATTTTTTCTTTTGTTCAGGAGGTAATTTTGAATAACTTTTGTTCTACGAAAGATTGTACTATTCTTGCTTTAGTATTTTATAATTATTTTTTAGTATTTTAATTTGCTTTTATCTTGCTTAGTGTATTTTTTTTCTAATAGTGTAGTTTGTATAATGTTACAGTAACTATTTAAATTGCAAATAAACCAAATTCATTTTTTTAAAGTTTTGAAAATGAGTACAAACGTTTCATAATTGTGATTTCGTAAATGTTCGAATGTCACAAAAGTGAAACTATTTTTATTAAACAACATCATATTTTCAGGGTGGCCACTCAAGTTGGGAAATCGCGAAAGTTGGAAAAAGTCAGAATTTGGCCAAAATCCACGAAAAATCGGAAAAATATCAGGAATTTGTGATTTATTGTCAACAAGTCAGAAAAAGTTGGGAATCCCAAGTATACTTGTTTACACATAATTTTGTTAAATTGTGTAAAATTAAAAAAATCTTTCAATTCAATTTAAATGTAATGAATCCTTTCACAATTTTTGTCTTTTTGGAAAAAAATGTGTGGCAAAGATTTTTATTTATTTTTGACTAAGTTTGTCAAACAAAAATTATCATCCATCAAGCAACACAAAATAGAGCTTAATGTAAACGCTCAATTTAGAACACTGCTTAAATGTTTGGAAAAAATCGATTTCAACATGATTTTGGCGGTTTTTTGAGGTAAAATTTTATTATTGTTAAACTGCATTCATTAAGTCATTTCAAATATTTGTTTTTTCAATTGTTTGAAAAATTAAAAAAAAATGTGAGTAGGTATGGTTAAAATAATAAGGATGAAGCTCGATTCTCACTTATAAGAAAAAATTCAATCTCAAATAAAATTCTAACTTTTTTCGTTCTGAATGAAAAATGGAAAAAATACGTATCGAATTATTGACTCTTCAAAACATTATGCATAAAATGAGTAGTACAACATTAATCATTATTAAACTGAATCAATCATTGAATAAAATGAAGGTTTTTTAAAACTGGCATCGTTCAATTTTGGCCGACTTTTGCGTGACATATTTTAAGAATGACGCCTAAGAATAATAACTGTAATCATGTTTAAAGCGCTCCTTGATAAAAAAAAAAGTAATAAAATTAGGAATTAAATTCAAAATTCAGTTATTTTTAATTCTTTACTATCCCCTTTTTACTTCTATTAAAATATAATTGAAATTATATGTTTCGTTAAGTTACTTTGTAAAGACTGATTAGAAGTTTTGAAAATCTTCATGAAATATTAAATAAATAAATTGATTGTCTGGCATAAAAAAATAAGCTTTAGATTAAATTTAAACATATTTCTACTTGGGTTATTCTCTACCAACTCACACGAAATCGGGAAAAGTTGCCCCGACCCCTCTTCGATTTGCGTGAAACTTTGTCCTAAGAGGTAACTTTTGTCCCTGATCACGAATCCGAGTTCCGTTTTTTGATATCTCGTGACGGAGGGGCGGTACGACCCCTTCCATTTTTTAACATGCGAAAAAAGAGGTGTTTTTCAATAATTTGCAGCCTGAAACGATGAGGAGATAGAAATTTGGTGTCAAAGGGACTTTTATGTAAAATTAGACGCCCGATTTGATGGCGTACCTAGAATTCCGAAAAAACGTATTTTTCATCGAAAAAAACACTAAAAAAGTTTTAAAAATTCTCCCATTTTCCGTTACTCGACTGTAAAATTTTTTGGAACATGTCATTTTATGGGAAATTTAATGTAGTTTTCGAATCTACATTGACCCAGAAGGGTCATTTTTTCATTTAGAACAAAATTTTTCATTTTAAAATTTCGTGTTTTTTCTAACTTTGCAGGGTTATTTTTTAGAGTCTAACAATGTTCAACAAAGTTGTAGAGCAGACAATTACAAAAATTTTGATATATGATATAAGGGGTTTGCTTATAAACATCCCGAGTTATCGCGATTTTACGAAAAAATATTTTGAAAAAGTTACTTTTTGCGTTTTTCTTTGTTTCGTCGTCCGTGTCTGTCGCGGATGACCATGAACGGCCATGATCGATGACGACCAACTTTTTCAAAACTTTTTTTCGTAAAATCGCGATAACTCGTGATGTTTATAAGCAAACCCCTTATGTCTATATATCAAATTTTTTGTAATTATCTGCTCTACAACTTTGTAGAACATTGTTACACTCTAAAAAATAACCCTGCAAAGTTAGAAAAAACACGAAATTTTAAAATGGAAAATTTTGTTCTAAATGAAAAAATGACCCTTCTGGGTCAATGTTGATTCGAATAGTACATTAAATTTCCCATAAAATGACATGTTCCAAAAATTTTTACAGTCGAGTAACGGAAAATGGGAGAATTTTTAAAACTTTTTTAGTGTTTGGAAGGGGTCGTACCGACCCTCCGTCACGAGATATCAAAAAACGGACCTCGGATTCGTGATCAGGGACAAAAGTTACCCCTTAGGACAAAGTTTCACGCAAATCGAAGAGGGATCGGGGCAACTGCTGTGTGAGTTGGCGGATAATTGCCCACTTATTCTTCATAATTGAATTTAATTCTTTTAATTTTTATGTTGATATGTTTAAACTGAAAAATGGGACAAGAAAATAAAATTATCCATTTCGCAAAATTGTGAAATTTATGAATAAACTTGGATTGTTGTTCAAAACTGTACAAAAAGACACAATTTAAATTTCTTTCAGTTTTAACTGTGTTTACTTCAAATTGAAGTTTTTTTGTATTTTCTATTTTTTTTTAAATAAATAAGTTAGCAAAAACTAATGTAATTTTCCAGAACAACTTTTCAGTTAAGAATGCAAATTATTCATCCTGAAAATGTATTGCTGCAAATATTTAAAAAATATTAAAAATCTCTCAAAATGAGTCACTACTTTTTCATAAACATTGAATTTCGAAGAATAACGAATTGAAAATTTGTGTATGTTAAAAATCATTTTAATTTTTTTTTCAAATATTTGGATAAAGGTGCACAACAACGCAAATGTGTATTTTGTAAAGGATATTGGAAACAAAATTTCGTTTGAGTAAATTTTATCATGTCTCATTATTTTTTTATACGAAAATTTTAATTACTTAAGAATTGCAACTTTTATCAAATATTAGTTCCGGCCCGCCACTGCTTCAGAAAAATCAGATCTGGCCCGCAGGGCTAAAAGGTTGGGCACCCCTGCTTTAAAGTTCTGGGCATTCTATCTAAAAATATGCTACTGAAGCGATACTTATGTATTTTTGAAGCCGGATCTCAGTAATCATGATGAAAATGTTGTCTAGACTCTTGACCTAGCTTGTGAAACCAAATTGGATAGGTTATTTAAACACCATTGCAATGAGGAACAATCTTTTAAGATCGCCCTATTTAAAGTAACGGCCACTTAAGTGATTTTGATATACTTTTTTGAAACCAAATCTCATTAAACTTGATGACAATGATGATCGGATCTATCTTGTTACACATCATAGGATAGGTTATTGAAAGATATTTTCAATGAGGCATAAAACATGAAAATCCGGTCATCCTATTTTATACCCCATTCACAGGGTCTCTTTATAGCCGGAGCAGGTTTTGAAATGTAAACAAGGTTTGAATTCATACTACTTTGACAGATAAAGCCTGATCTACATCGGGAAAATGCTACAATCCTGCGCTGCACCATGATTACAGAAATGGAAAACTTTCGTTCTAAATAAATATATACACAGACTTTCCTGTGAATATCTACACTGGGCTGCGTTGATTTCTCTATCATGCTATGATTTTTCATTTGGAACTATCAACGCAGAAATTGAAGATCCTAGTGCTTGCGTCTGCGATCTTGCGATTTTCCTACTGTAGACCAGGCTTAAGGTTTTAAATATGGTAAACGGCTATAAAGAATCCATACGCATGGATTATTGCACTTTTATCTTTGGAATGATTTAAATGAAATGATTTGATTATCTAATTTTTGATTGATATTTATCTTAACAAGGTTGACTGTAACTTGAAAAGTGTGAGGAAGGCTTAACCACGAAGGTGGATTCAGCAATATTTTTTTTCAAAAATCAGTATGCGAGGAACAAAAATGCATGCATTAAAATATTAAACAGCTGCAACAGCATTCCAGATCAAGCAATAATAACCACCATAAGGCAAAAATCCACCAAAGACAATTGAGCCATCAGAACATGCTAATGATTCTTCCAAGAATCGCCATTAGCAAACATGAAAACTTGACTCCCACACACGAAGTTGGCATTCACCATTCATACAAAGACGGCCCGCTGCCTCCAAGGCCTCCAAGGTACCGATCAAAAGGTTAATTACACCCTTCGTAGCCGTTCTTAGCAGCCACCCACCCACCTCGTTCAAACGGCTACCATAAGCATAATTACCACCCCCACTTCCACCCGCTCTACTCATAAAATTATGCTCCAAGCAAACAATCATCGTCAATCCAAACGAAAGGGAAAAGTTCCCACGGCTCTGTGGTGATTGTTTTTCATCGTGTACTTCTTCTGAGCGGGGTGGGTTTCCACCCTTCGGGCGTGCAAATTATGATTGGTTTCGGTTCAGAAACACAAAAAGAAACAAATATGAGGCTCATTATCATATTTTTCCACCCTCGATCTCCCCTCCACCGCGGGGGTACTGACTCAGTGGGTCAGTTTGTTCAACGTGGTGCGAAAAACACATTTGACGATTTTTGTTGGAAGAAGCTGTGAAAAATGAGAGTGTTTGTTTGGTAAACGAGCAAATTGATAATGGTGTGGCCACAATTGGTTGATTTCAACGATTGTGTCAATTGTGCGATGAAATATTTGTAAAGTAATGTGAACAATTGAGTTTTGTTGCGAGGGGTATCTGAATTTGGACCACTCTATTGGTAATTTTAGAAAGCAATTTTTTACCGTCCCTTTTTTCAGTGTTCACATTTATCGTATTTAGTCATTCAGCCTCGATATTTCCCAAAGATTTGTAGCAATCACCTTTCAATTACCTCACCTGCACACAGTGCCATTTCCCACAGCTTCTTCTCATCACTTACTGGGTAGACCCTGAACAATCGGCCCATGCTCGATCGACATCTTCATAACTCTCGTCCGTTTCAACTCGGTTTCCTCGTAATTGTTTCATCGAGTTGGAAATTATTGAACGATTGCGGTGATGGTGATGTTCGTCACACTCTCTCATCAACTCTTGAGTTTTGCTCTGTTTTTTTTTGCACAACTCTTGTTCAAAGCCACAAACATTTGCGCGGCACTTCGATTGATGGTTGTTTGGCATCTGCAGTAACAACATCAGCAACGACATTCAAATACGTTCAAATATGGAGTTTAGACACTTGGGAGGCCTGATCTGGTGGCCATTCTCTGACTGTTTGCCAGGTGCCATTCCTCTCCATCGGATGCCGGATCACGAAAAGGGCATTCGTGTGTTGAAATTGGACGATGCGCCACAGGCCTTACAGAATTGGAGCAGCAGCTCTTCTTCGCGTTGTTCGTTTGATCAATCAGCCGCAACGGATCCTTTCATTTGGCTGCGAGCAACTCGTGATGCGGGTTGAGTTACGGTAGAACATTGTCCTTGAATCAGCGCGGCGATCGCCGCCATTGATTTGAGTGTGTGAACTTTAATTATCGTTCTAATTTGGGACAATTAAAGCGGTACCGAGGTGAGTGCCGTTTTTTTTTTCAAGTGATGTTCTTTGTCGGAAATAGTGCAACCGTAAGGTGTTCATGGCTTGTTGCATTGAGAATAGTACACCCACAGTAAGGGAAAAGAACATGAGCCGAGAGCAATAGCCACAGTTAATTGACCCAGAGATTGCCAAGGGCATTTTATTGTGCAATTTAGGCATGATCAGATGAAACAAAGATGAAACAAAAATCAAAAATTCAAGTCTTATAAATAAATCAACATTCTACGATTTCATTTCTCTTTCCAGTGCACGTGTCCAAGACTGCCCACTACGCCGAGCACGAGCCTTCGTACGGACACTACCACGATTATGATGGCTACTACGGACACTACGACGATAGCCACTACTACTAAACAAAAACAACCCAAATGTCATCCCAAAATGAAAGAGGCCATCGTCGTCGTCGTTGTCCCACCATCCAAATGAACAAAAAAAGCATAATCATCTGACAGGTGAAAAATAAGATCGTCTCCTGTCAGAACCGTGTCGCTTTAGTTTTAAGAACCAACAACAACATCAACATCAAAACAACAAAACGCACTCTCCCGCGCAATCAAGTTCAAGGTCGTCGCTGAACCTTGCTCCGCTAATTTGAGCCACTAAGTGCAACTTAGTATTCGTAAGCAGTTTTTATGTATTAATCTTACGCGTAGACTAAGCTGTTTTACTCTCTCCGTCTCTTCCTCCCCATTTATTTATCTTTTCTTTTTCCACCGTATGTAAATAAGTGTTTGTTTTCGAGCTCTCAACATGCCAGTCGTTGTTTAGTTATTATCTCAACCGGAGAATATTTAAAAAAAACCCCTCAATTTAACCATTATCTTGATCGTTCCCAAATACCCAATATCTGCTATCTTAAGTGCCTTTAATTAACTATTGGCACGCTCTCTCCTCAATCTGTTCAACCTGAACGTGCTGTACCATTGGAAGGCATACAATTGTGATATTTGATAAATATTGTTGCAAAAAAAAAGATGCTCGAAAATGTGCTGTCGTTTTGCTAAGTTATCGCTAACCTGTTTGACATACAAAACTGTTTTTGTTGAAGCCGTGAAAAAATCGTCGTTTCTTATTCAAAGAATTGTTGAAAATAAAATGAAATCGGTCGAGATGTTTTATAAAAGAAGAAAACCCTGTAATAAAAATCGAAATAAATGTTTAAATAAACAGATAAGTCACTACTTTCACTATAAATATCACAGAAACCTCAATTATATTTAAATTCAACTTCATGTTCCTTCAACCCCCTTACAACGTCATGATCCGAATTCCCGGACGCTTCGAAACCCGGACACCTCATCTTGTTTTATCAATTATTTGGATATAATTTCGCATTATGAATGTCAAAACTGTGATATTTGATGAATTCTAACACCAACTTTCATTTGAAGTTTGTTTGAACGCTGTAATAAATGCCAAAACAATGAAATAAAATAAAATTTTAAGTTTACCAAAAATGTGAAACATTTCACTGAATTATTTCATAAGCGTCCGATGCACCGGGAAGGCAAAGCAGAAATTTATGGGTTTGATTTCCTTAAATTCTAACAAATTTTTATATAAAGTATCGAGTGTTTTGATTGTAACAAGTTATCAGAGACCTAAAGAATGCCATTCACTAACATTTCAGTCCGAATTTGCGCGATTCATAAGCAAAATCGAGTGTCCGGGTTTCGAATCAGCTGTTAACAGTGTCCGGGATTCAAAGCACAACAAGTCATTTTAATTTTAAAAATCTTATGAAAAATTCTTAGAAAAGACATATTTTGCATGCATTCTCTTAAAACTAACTGTTTTTACTACATCCTGATGATATTTCTACATTTCCAACTTATTACTTGATTTTTTTTTTTGCCAGCTATAACAAAAATGATATGCTACTAAGTGTCCGGATTTCGAATCATGGCGTTAGTAGACAATTTAAACAAAATATCTCAAGATTGGATGGAAAAAACTTGTTGAAATTTGAGGTGAAGTCCCTTAAGACATATATGAGAATGAATTTATTTTTAAATAAATTATAAATAAATTCTTTGAGAGCTGCTTATAAACAAGTATTGTTATTTTTATGGCTAGAAAAGATTAGGAAGGAGGTCAAAGAGAAGAAGTCAATTTAATGAAATTTAAAAAAAATTGGAATCAAGTCAAAAATTGATCATTTTTGTTCAAACGTGTAAAATAAATTTCACATAAGTTTTTCTTGACAATTTATCAATAATTCGTAAAGTTTTATTGTTGAAAAGTACGGCCGTTGCAAATATTTTTGACAGTTTATGTCGCTTCCGCTTTCAATGTTGGCTCGCAAATTGTCGGGATTTTTTTTAAACTTCAAATTTTTAATGAGAGCAGTACAGATCGTAAAAACTTTAAAAAAATCTAAAATGCATTTTCTTGCGATGATAATATTATGCCTTCCTCCTGCTTTAAGAATGAACTTTTTATTAAAAGAGTAGACCCACCTTCATGTATACATATCGACTAAGAATCGAAAACTGAACAAATGTCGGTGTGTGTATGTGTATGGCTAAACAAATTTTGAAAATCGATTCTGTTTAGGGTTCCATTTTTATGAAGTTTCGATAAGTAGTCTGCAGACAAAAGTCATGTTTAAAAATGTATTTTGCATATATCCGGATCTCACTTAAATGTATGTAAATTATGTCCGAATCCATCGTTGGTTAGGTAATCGAAAGATCTATCCAACGAGTCCAAAACATTGAAGATCTGGTAACCCTGTCATGAGTTATGACCACTTAAGTGATATTTGTGTATTTTTTTTATTCCTGATCTAAAAAAAATAGATAGAAATCTTGTGTCCAAACGCATCATATCACCCATTATTGGTAAAGAGTGAGGAAGGCTCCAACCACAACCACATAGGTGGATTAAGTTAGTTTTTTAACATGAAAACCAGTTAATTTTTTTTTGTAAAATTTTAATGCACAGTATTATAAAAAGTTAAATAAACAGTTATTTTCGCAAATATTTCAATACTTTCTTATTTTAATGGATGAATTCCAACTGGTACGTTTGTTTTTGTCAGGATATGGCTTTCTCAGTCGGATAAAAGAATCAAATTACCGGTTCTCAGCGAAGCTACACCAAATCGACGCTGTCGTACTATCTTGTCGCCCCGCCATTCCGACGTTCCAAGAAAAACATGTTTTAATGTTTGACCTTGAGTAAACAAAAACAAGGGCACGTAATGTAAACAATAACAAACACGTTTTGTTTGGCATTATTCCTAAGTTTGGGGGAATTTTGTTGCCGGAGTCCCGAGTTATATTTACAAATGTTTACGGTAGTCGGGCATGCACGTGTGTCAACCGCGTTCTGACCTGATATCCCTTTGGCCAGTTGTCGCACTAACATAAATTTTCTGGCTGTATCAAGAAAGCACGACAAGATTGAAACTTCTTTCAAATGAAAAGTAACAAAAGCGCACGGAGTTTTTTGGTATTTTTTTTACTAGCTCAAGATTGAAATCAAATTTTGGGAATCAATGAAGGTAAAAAGATGAGGCATTGTAAGCTGCACAAAATTACGTTCCTAAGTCAATTTGGCCAAAAATGCACATGCGACAAGTTAGAACGACAGCGGCGAAATGTCACCATTTTTCCAATTGTCATTGTGATTTTTTAAGTGATGGAATCAATTTTTATTATGATTTAATTATTGCAGAACTTAAATTTTAACCAATTCGTTCTGTTCAAGGAGCAATAGATTCGTTTCCCACTTTGTGATAATGTATAGAAGAGCAAAAAATTAAAGAAATCAAACTTTTAAAAAGGAAAATATGTCATATATTAACTAAATTAAATGTGATCAAAATTTACAACAATGCTATTGTAAAAAATGCTGTTTTTGTTACTTTATGCCCATTTTAACCCAATTCATCTTATTAAAGTTTCGAGCAGTGACGAAAACGTGTTTTCTTTATGCTTATTGGTCTACATTCAGGCGTATAGTTAATCTTTGCTGAATATTTCTTTCGGACAGCTAAACTGTGTGGAAGCTTTTCGTGCACGTTTCGTAAAACTAGCTTTTCAGCTGTTTCTGGTTGGGTTGTTTTGTATGTTTGTCACGTTCAGAAATGGCTAGTTTTTTTTTTGCATGGTTCGTAACTCAATTTCTTCAATATAAATATTGAAATGTTTGAATTTCAATTTTATGCTTCCCTACATTAAATTTTGAAATGCTAAATAAAAAAATAGTGTTAAATATTATTTCTACGAATTGTATACTTTACAATACTGATAAGATATATTTCAGATATAGACTTGTTAGGATACTTAAGATCTTCAAAGTAAAATGTTTTCTTAATTAAATTTGAAGCCGAAAAATGTCATTCCAATATGTCACAATAAGTCACTACTCTTCAGCATTCAACGCGCGAATTAAGATTCAGCCCCACAGCCCTTAAAAAGGCGAGACCTAATTTGTCCCAACATTAACCAAACACGCTGCAACACGACCTGACGCGACACGACGACGACGGTGCGACGGTTGGTATTTCCAGCGAGCTTTTACAGATCTTTTCGCACCAGCCAATTCAAGCCAAGTTGAAGCACGGGCCTACAAGTCAAATAAAGCGTGTTTATGAGCCCCATGGGAAGCTCATGAGAGTCTTTTTTGTGAGGTAGATCTTAGAGTTGTTTTTTGAATATTTGTAAATTTTGAATGAAACGATTCTTCAAATTTGACCAACATAATGTTACATTTTCAATATTATATTATAAATTAACATAATAAACGCTTTTTCTCATATCAACCAGCTTCAGTATTTCGTTCTTTGCTGAGCACTGGGTGGCTAAGTAAAACGGCGGTCAGTCAATAAAATCAGCCCAAGTGTCACATGTATCATTTCGGACGTGCAGAACTGGCCCGCGGACAGAGTTGGACACCGATCCGGGCGTGGGACGTTGTCGGTTGACGTTTGGCAAGAAGCCCATTTTGGAGCCACGTTTGAAGCACAGATTCGCGATCGAAAGGCAATTTTTCACATCAAGTACCGTTGACTGTAGTGATTTTGAACAAATAACAAATAACAAATAACAAATAACAAATAACAAATAACAAATAACAAATAACAAATAACAAATAACAAATAACAAATAACAAATAACAAATAACAAATAACAAATAACAAATAACAAATAACAAATAACAAATAACAAATAACAAATAACAAATAACAAATAACAAATAACAAATAACAAATAACAAATAACAAATAACAAATAACAAATAACAAATAACAAATAACAAATAACAAATAACAAATAACAAATAACAAATAACAAATAACAAATAACAAATAACAAATAACAAATAACAAATAACAAATAACAAATAACAAATAACAAATAACAAATAACAAATAACAAATAACAAATAACAAATAACAAATAACAAATAACAAATAACAAATAACAAATAACAAATAACAAATAACAAATAACAAATAACAAATAACAAATAACAAATAACAAATAACAAATAACAAATAACAAATAACAAATAACAAATAACAAATAACAAATAACAAATAACAAATAACAAATAACAAATAACAAATAACAAATAACAAATAACAAATAACAAATAACAAATAACAAATAACAAATAACAAATAACAAATAACAAATAACAAATAACAAATAACAAATAACAAACAACAAATAACAAATAACAAATAACAAATAACAAATAACAAATAACAAATAACAAACAACAAATAACAAATAACAAATAACAAATAACAAATAACAAATAACAAATAACAAATAACAAATAACAAATAACAAATAACAAATAACAAATAACAAATAACAAATAACAAATAACAAATAACAAATAACAAATAACAAATAACAAATAACAAATAACAAATAACAAATAACAAATAACAAATAACAAATAACAAATAACAAATAACAAATAACAAATAACAAATAACAAATAACAAATAACAAATAACAAATAACAAATAACAAATAACAAATAACAAATAACAAATAACAAATAACAAATAACAAATAACAAATAACAAATAACAAATAACAAATAACAAATAACAAATAACAAATAACAAATAACAAATAACAAATAACAAATAACAAATAACAAATAACAAATAACAAATAACAAATAACAAATAACAAATAACAAATAACAAATAACAAATAACAAATAACAAATAACAAATAACAAATAACAAATAACAAATAACAAATAACAAATAACAAATAACAAATAACAAATAACAAATAACAAATAACAAATAACAAATAACAAATAACAAATAACAAATAACAAATAACAAATAACAAATAACAAATAACAAATAACAAATAACAAATAACAAATAACAAATAACAAATAACAAATAACAAATAACAAATAACAAATAACAAATAACAAATAACAAATAACAAATAACAAATAACAAATAACAAATAACAAATAACAAATAACAAATAACAAATAACAAATAACAAATAACAAATAACAAATAACAAATAACAAATAACAAATAACAAATAACAAATAACAAATAACAAATAACAAATAACAAATAACAAATAACAAATAACAAATAACAAATAACAAATAACAAATAACAAATAACAAATAACAAATAACAAATAACAAATAACAAATAACAAATAACAAATAACAAATAACAAATAACAAATAACAAATAACAAATAACAAATAACAAATAACAAATAACAAATAACAAATAACAAATAACAAATAACAAATAACAAATAACAAATAACAAATAACAAATAACAAATAACAAATAACAAATAACAAATAACAAATAACAAATAACAAATAACAAATAACAAATAACAAATAACAAATAACAAATAACAAATAACAAATAACAAATAACAAATAACAAATAACAAATAACAAATAACAAATAACAAATAACAAATAACAAATAACAAATAACAAATAACAAATAACAAATAACAAATAACAAATAACAAATAACAAATAACAAATAACAAATAACAAATAACAAATAACAAATAACAAATAACAAATAACAAATAACAAATAACAAATAACAAATAACAAATAACAAATAACAAATAACAAATAACAAATAACAAATAACAAATAACAAATAACAAATAACAAATAACAAATAACAAATAACAAATAACAAATAACAAATAACAAATAACAAATAACAAATAACAAATAACAAATAACAAATAACAAATAACAAATAACAAATAACAAATAACAAATAACAAATAACAAATAACAAATAACAAATAACAAATAACAAATAACAAATAACAAATAACAAATAACAAATAACAAATAACAAATAACAAATAACAAATAACAAATAACAAATAACAAATAACAAATAACAAATAACAAATAACAAATAACAAATAACAAATAACAAATAACAAATAACAAATAACAAATAACAAATAACAAATAACAAATAACAAATAACAAATAACAAATAACAAATAACAAATAACAAATAACAAATAACAAATAACAAATAACAAATAACAAATAACAAATAACAAATAACAAATAACAAATAACAAATAACAAATAACAAATAACAAATAACAAATAACAAATAACAAATAACAAATAACAAATAACAAATAACAAATAACAAATAACAAATAACAAATAACAAATAACAAATAACAAATAACAAATAACAAATAACAAATAACAAATAACAAATAACAAATAACAAATAACAAATAACAAATAACAAATAACAAATAACAAATAACAAATAACAAATAACAAATAACAAATAACAAATAACAAATAACAAATAACAAATAACAAATAACAAATAACAAATAACAAATAACAAATAACAAATAACAAATAACAAATAACAAATAACAAATAACAAATAACAAATAACAAATAACAAATAACAAATAACAAATAACAAATAACAAATAACAAATAACAAATAACAAATAACAAATAACAAATAACAAATAACAAATAACAAATAACAAATAACAAATAACAAATAACAAATAACAAATAACAAATAACAAATAACAAATAACAAATAACAAATAACAAATAACAAATAACAAATAACAAATAACAAATAACAAATAACAAATAACAAATAACAAATAACAAATAACAAATAACAAATAACAAATAACAAATAACAAATAACAAATAACAAATAACAAATAACAAATAACAAATAACAAATAACAAATAACAAATAACAAATAACAAATAACAAATAACAAATAACAAATAACAAAAATGTTTAAAAATATTTTCTTTAACTTTAGTTCAAATATGTTTTTTTGGCTTCTATAAGTTTAAAGTCACATCACTTTTCAGTAACTGTAAGATATTTTGTATGAACTACACCTTCAACAGCCCAGACAAACTCGGACACAGGTAGCCGGTAGGTGGCAGCCCCAAGTGTGTATGTGTGTGCATTTAATCGTGTCGCGTTGGGCACCGCGAAATAAATTTCAATCAGCTGACTGCAGTTTGGTTTTACAGCCGCGAGTACATTATTATCAAGAATAACCGATTGATTGATTGATTGGCCGGCGGCGCGGCGGTACGCATTCACAAGTGAGGTATTGCTCTCTTTTTTTGGACTTTTGATGTATGATAGAAGGGTTTATGTTTGGAGTATACATGTTGCATGTCAGAATTCTGTGCTACCGCAAAACAGCCGCCACCATTTGTCAAATGCCTTGGGGTTTTCCTTTTCGGAAATTGAGGTGAACGTATATTTGTAATTGAGATGGCTGAGCACTTGAGGAAATGATAAAATGATAAAATGATAAAATGATAAAATGATAAAATGATAAAATGATAAAATGATAAAATGATAAAATGATAAAATGATAAAATGATAAAATGATAAAATGATAAAATGATAAAATGATAAAATGATAAAATGATAAAATGATAAAATGATAAAATGATAAAATGATAAAATGATAAAATGATAAAATGATAAAATGATAAAATGATAAAATGATAAAATGATAAAATGATAAAATGATAAAATGATAAAATGATAAAATGATAAAATGATAAAATGATAAAATGATAAAATGATAAAATGATAAAATGATAAAATGATAAAATGATAAAATGATAAAATGATAAAATGATAAAATGATAAAATGATAAAATGATAAAATGATAAAATGATAAAATGATAAAATGATAAAATGATAAAATGATAAAATGATAAAATGATAAAATGATAAAATGATAAAATGATAAAATGATAAAATGATAAAATGATAAAATGATAAAATGATAAAATGATAAAATGATAAAATGATAAAATGATAAAATGATAAAATGATAAAATGATAAAATGATAAAATGATAAAATGATAAAATGATAAAATGATAAAATGATAAAATGATAAAATGATAAAATGATAAAATGATAAAATGATAAAATGATAAAATGATAAAATGATAAAATGATAAAATGATAAAATGATAAAATGATAAAATGATAAAATGATAAAATGATAAAATGATAAAATGATAAAATGATAAAATGATAAAATGATAAAATGATAAAATGATAAAATGATAAAATGATAAAATGATAAAATGATCAAAATCTTTTCTCTCCGTTCACAAACCGTCAATTTCCGAAGAATGTCGATCAATTTTCCCCCCATTTGCCAGAAACGCCACTTCATTTTTCAGGCCCGGGAAAATTCTCACACGCACCTCGGCCAGTCTCTGCTAAAATGTATTTCAAACCCTTCAATAAAGCCAAAATAGCTAAGTCGTTTGGCAACCTGTGCCCATACCTGACGACGTTACCGGCCACCAAGAAGGAAGGTCAGTTGAAGAGGGTTGGAAATCGCATTTTGCGGACCTTTTAAGATTATCTTTTTTTTTGCAAAAGTGTGCGAAAATTTGATTGCGCACCCTCCTGGGGGGAGGTCTTGCCACTGTTGGACACTTGTACTTCATTTTTAATTCATAAATTCTGCGGGTTTTTTTTTCTAACTCAAACCGTGTACACTTGCTGAACAAGTTGTCGCTGGATCTGTCGCAAACGGTTTGAGTCGGCGGCAAGACCAAAAACAACCCCGTTGTGAATGCCATGAACGCTAAATAATTGACTTTTTTTTAGTCGCTGAATCATTAGACTTGCAATGAGGCTGCAACGGGCCCATCTCTGGGGGTTGATCAGCGGTGGAGTTTCAAATGACGCCAAATGGGGGAAAGTCTCGGTCTTTCGGAGTAATTTGGCGGAAAATATGAGAAATGGTGAGATGGTTTGGGGGTTTTGTGCAAAATAATTAATAACCCTGGAAGTAGTTGCGGAAACTTTGGGAAGGAAAGTTTAACGATCTGAAGAGAAATTGACTGTGATGAGCGAAGAGGGTGTTGCATCATTTTATGTGACATTGTAGTCTACTTAAATCACTTGTTTGGAAAAAATGCCTAAACTTTTGAGGAAAAAAATCTAATTTATTTGATATTTTTTTTGCAAAACTATTTAAGCAGTTCTTGATTTTTTTTTGCAATGTTTAGACAAACAATCGATTTACCTCGATTCGCACGCTCAACACAAAATGATCCATGAAAACATGTTCGATCTATTCAATGCCTTCATTGATCCAAGCCACTCCCAGCCAGCAGGTCATTGAAACCATCTGAAAAGATTTGAATCTATTCATCAAACCGATTAACAAAAGAGAACCTGTCGTATAAGTTTTTCAAAGACCTTCTCTTGCATGTGCGTGTTTGGACCACCACAGCCCAAAGGTCATCGCTTTTTTATTCGTTTGAAAGATGATGCGCCCGATAGAGGCATATTAAGCGGCAAATCTCCTAAGGTAGTATAAGAGTTTGGTAATCTTTGCAAACAAATCGATCTGGTTTTGAACAACAAGACGCCGTCGCTGACAATGACCCAGTAAGAGGGAAGCCATCAGCCGGAGTACGACGTCGTGGAGCACGTGCTGCTGGTTACTGGGCCAACCTGGTAGCGGTTGATGAGTTACTAAATCGAGTAGCAGGGCAACCATGTGCAATTTGGATCTTTTAAAAATTTAAACTCTGAATTAGCGTGGTTCACGTTTCTATGAAAAAGACAAAAGTTGTTATTTTGTCTTGCATCAACCGGAATTTCGTTCTTTTATGTCCCCAGAAGCACTCCTGAAAATTTGAGCCCATTTGGTAAGGTCTAGGAGCTCCAGTTTTAATTTGAAATTTATATGGGATTTTGATTTATTTTCCATGGGAAACTATCTTTTTTTTACATTGTATTAGGATTTTTTTTTATAAATCGATGAAATGACTTGATTCTTATAGTAGGAGATAGGTTTTGAACTGGGGAACAACTTTGTAGAAAATAAATCAAAATCCCATATAAATTTCAAATTAAAACTGGAGCTCCTAGACCTTACCAAATGGGCTCAAATTTTCAGGAGTGCTTCTGGGGACATAAAAGAACGAAATTCCGGTTGATGCAAGACAAAATAACAACTTTTGTCTTTTTCATAGAAACGTGAACCACGCTACTCTGAATGTTACAGAAAAGTGAATAAACCAAAGTTACAACCTCAGCCCATGCGTTTTCATCGTAAACCCTTATGCACTTCACTTGCCTTTTATTATTCATGTGAGCGATGGATCATTGTCCAGTACCTGCGTGGCTTTCCGATTGGATTAAGTGGATCACGATTTGGATTGTTTGTTTGGACAGTGATTCACCTTAAATTAGGGGGGCACCATGGCGCTACCGGTGGTGTGGTGGCGTTAAAGCTCATTGTAGTACCGAAAAAGTTGACCCTCGACATTGTGGTGAAGTAGTTGGGGCTTATTGTACGTTTGAATGCACCTCATGACAGGTGCTGTCACGATTTCCCTTCTTTGGTATTGAGACGATGGCTCTAGAAAAAGCTCAATTTCAGCGGGGTTTTGTTGAATTGAAATTCAAACAATGAGTAGGATTTAATGCAAGGCGATGCCGAAGTTAGAAAAAAGTTGTGAGTGTTTTTTGTTGGTTTTTCAACTTATGAATAAACTATCTTGCTTAGTTAATATTCAAGGGGGTAATTCATAAAGAACTTTACACTAATATCAACCAAAATTTTCTCCTTCTTCCCCTTTGTCACGCGAGCTTAATTTTGACCATTTGGGGTCCTCCCTTATTTAAAGCTTTGGAAAGTTTAATTTCACAGGTGGCATTAGTCAGCCGTGTATTTTCTTTTTAGAAAAAAAAAAAAAAAAACATAGAAATCGTGATTCAGAATTAATCAACCAAGAAATGGTTTGTACAAGTTGATTGTGTTTTAATATGGTGGTTCATATTCACTTCAATTTACTATTTAGTGGCTCTGTTTCAGAACCATCATCATTGCTTTAAGCTCAAATGACTGCAGTCACGACTGTCAACATATTTATTTTAGTTTCTTCAAAAGTTAAAAGGCCTATACTGCCCATGTTCGCATAAATGTCCCTTATGCAAAAACAGCAAGCTCAGGAAAACGCGAGGGAAGTTTGTCCCACACATAAGGCTACGTGTTAAATTTTTTGAAATTAAATATGTCTTTATTGAATATTCTTATAATAATTACATTTGTTTTACATGCTAAGTGGTATGGCCTAATGCTCTTCATCTTTGTTGTATTTTTCGTTTTATTATTAACTGATCACATTTATTTTATTTATTTCAAATTGTTTTACATTATTGCATTGAATCGAATACATTTGGGTAAAAAAGAAAAAAAAATCACTTTAACAACTAATCCTAACTTAAAACTAAAAAATAAATTCATTGAAATATTCAAAATCACTAGAACGAGTAAACTACGAACTGTATTTTAAGATGAATGCTCCAAGCGTTCTTACTTGTTCCTGACGAGTTTTGCAACCACGCAGTGTTGTTGTCATCTCGATGAAAATGTTCAAAAGTTCTTGTGGTGAATACAGGTCACTACTGCCTTCGCCCGTTGATGTTGGTTGGTTTTCCCTCGGTTGCTGACTGAAGCCTGGAGGTGTTGTATTCTCTGCAACTCTTTGCCGCTGATTCAACGGCAATGGCTGCAGATTTGGAACCACTCGAACAGCTCCTGCTCCTGGTGACGCCAAAGCAGGAAAATCCACGTCCGTGTATGCTGGTGGTGTTTTGCGACGATTTGGTTGGTGCCTCGTCGTCGCTTGCTGCCGAATTTTTACAAACTCAGCTCGTTTTGGGCAGCTTCGATTCTTGGTAGAATGGTCGCCGCCGCAATTGAAGCATTTCGCTTCGATGTTCTCGTTGATTGTTTCGCAAGCTTGAGTTTTGTGTTCACCTCCGCAGGTTGCACAACGACTCTTGATGAAACAGTTCCTTCCACCATGTCCAAACTGCAAGCAGTTCGAACATTGCGTCACGTCACGGTGCACTGGACGATAACGTTCCCAAGTCACGATGATGTTGAAAATTGCCCGAACTGCTTTCAGCTCAGACGGCGTTGTCGATCCTTTCTCGAGATGAACCAGGTACAGTTGATCACGATACTTGATGTCCTTGTTGTGTCTCGTCATCTTGAAGACTTCGATCACGTTCAACTTAAGAGTTTTGAGCTCTTCTTTCAGCACACTCACATCCATATCGTACAGGCCTCGGAGGACCTGTTTCATGGGGCGTTTACCTGGATCGTCATGGCTGTAGTATTCAATCTTTGTGTTGTTCAGGAAATCCCGAACGTAGTTGTAATCCTTTCTGGTAGGTAGCAGAATTTTGAGTCCATCAGCACACAAGCGAATGGAAGCTCGTAAAGCACCAGATTTGATAAACCCGGTCAGCCACTTTCGCACCGAATCCGATGACGAAGTTTTCACAAAAATGGGTGGCAACTTTTCCCGTCGTTCAAATTCTTCCTTCTCGCTCACGTCCACAGGGAGGGTAGCGAACTGGTTTCCAGACAATTTTTGAGCGTCCTTGCTCAAACTGCCTGGCTTTGCAGGTAGCGCTTCGGCATTCTTTAGCTTCTTCAAATCTGCCGATCCTGCTGGTGAGGACCGCCTCTTTTTCTTGCCGTGAGGCATTTTTGCACTTTTTAAGCACTTTTCAGGAGCTAAAATCCAGGAGTACCTCACTGAATGGTGTTCCACAAGGGAATGAGGCTACGTGTTAAGTTTTCACAAAAAAACAGGATTTCCTCCTGATTTCTAGAACAAAGTACTGGATGTTATAGGCTCTTTTGAAAGAGCACACAATTGAACCAAACTGCATCAATACATCAAAAGTGATGAAAATGCATATGGGACATTTATGCGATCATGGGCAGTATAGTCTGGAAGATTTTAAAAAGGGTGGCTCAAAAGATAAAAGATTTGTAATCCCTATCATAGTTTGTGAGTACTTATGTGTTAATTATTAACTTTTTTGAAGCCGGATCTCAGATATTTGATGACAATTATTTACGAATCCATCATGCGACTCATGGGTGGATGGGTAAACAAAACTCCTTTCTGATGAGCTCTAAATTTGATCGAAATATTTGGCCCTTTTAAAACGTAAGTCGTGATTTTTTTTTTCCAAAAGTTTTCACACTTGTTTCTAATTTAATCTAATCTAATCTAATCTAACACTAGCGCAGCCAGTCTTTCGAGGGCATCCTGGAGAATGCCTTAGATTGATTGTCATTCTTGTCATTATCAACATTTGCAGTGTGCCATTGCATTAACATGCATTGAAACATCACAAACGTCGAAACGGCCAGGCAAACTGCGTAAAGTTAACCGCAAAGATGATTCGTTGAATTGGATTGAGTTTGAACACGAATGTTCAAACAGCAATACATTTCTGAATCTACAGGGGAGGAAGAAACGTGGGGATCCCCCGCTCACGTTCCTGTTTGTTAGAGCAATGAATCGTTAGGAGCACCATGCTAACAAGTTATGGTGCTCCGGGACCCTCGAGGATGGGACATCGTATTTCCACAAATACCCTGGACACTATTTGCCGTGTTTATAGCGCCACAACTCGCTCTAAAAAAAGTTTTCACACTTGTTTCACTTTTTAACATAACAAATTGAACTAATTGTGATCCCTTCTCTAGGTACAGATTTTCGAAGATTTGCATAGCACTTTTCAATAGATAGCCCCCGAATTTGTTAAATTGGCTTTAACTCTGGAACGGTACATTTAATTTAAAAAATACAAAGTACTCTTTATTTGATTTTTTCTAAATTTTTGGGAGCTTTTGTGGGGAAATTTCCGAATCTTTTCAAATTTCACCTTTTTTTAATAAGCTTAAAATTAGAAATAACTTAAAACTAGTACTTTTTGTCCACAAAAACATTTTTGCCTTCCTCACTGAGGTAAGGCTATAATCCTGCTCGAAAAATGAACTTTTGAAAAACAGCTCGTAGACCTATATTCATGTATACCTATCGACTCAGAATCAAAAACTGAACAAATGTCTGTGTGTGTGTGTGTGTGTGTGTGTGTGTGTGTGTGTATGTGTGTGCGTATTCACCTTGGTGCTCAAAATTCTTGCCAAGTTTTCTCGGCACTGGCTGATCCGATTTGAGTAAAACAAGTTGCATTCGATTCGTTTTGGTGCCCCATACTGCACTATTGAATTATTTGTAGTTCAAAAGTTACGTATAAAAAAGTGTCAGAGTTGCGAATCAGGTGCTGGAATTTTGATGCCGGATCTCACTTATCTACATGAAAACTATGTCCGGATCCATCATCCAACCCATCGTTAGTTAGGTAATCAAAAGACCTTTCCAATGAGTCCAAAACGTTGAAGATCTGGCAACCCTGTCTCGAGATATGACCACTTAAGTGATATTTATGTACTTTTTTGTAGCCGGATCTCACTTAAATGTATGTAAACTATGTCCGGATTCATCATCCGACCCATCGTTGGTTAGGTAATCGAAAGACCTTTCCAATGAGTCCAAAACATTGAAGATCTGGCAACCCTGTCTCGAGATATGACCACTTAAGTGATAATTATGTACATTTTTGAAGCCGGATCTCACCTAAATGTATGTAAACTATGTCCGGATCCATCATCCGACCCATCGTTAGTTAGGTAATCAAAAGACCTTTCAAATGAGTACAAAACATTGAAGATCTGGCAACCTTGTCTCGAGATATGACCACTTAAGTGATATTTTTATACTTTTTTTTTAAATTCCTAAGCTTTGTCCGGATCCATCATCCGACCCATCGTTGGTTAGGTAATGAGTTTTTTGAAGATTTGGCAACGCTCAGTTTCAAGTTATGACCGCTTAAGTGACATTTGTGTATTTTTTTATTGTGAAATAGATGGAATTTGTGTCCAAACTCATCATATCACCAAATGTTGATAAAAAGTGAGGAAGGCACCAACCACATAGGTGATATATATAAGGGGTAAGCCTCCCCCTTCCGCATAAATGTCTCATATACGTTTTAATCCCTGCAGTTTAGTTAAAATCGTGTGCTCTTTCAGAAAAAGAAAATCAAAAAAACATTCAGTACTTTGCTCTAGAAATCTGGAGGAAATCCAGTTTTTTTTTCGAGAAGGCCTTTTGTTTTTCGCAGCTTGCTGTTTTTGCCTATGGGACATTTATGCAAACATGGGTAATAAAAGTTGTCAAAATCGATTTTTGTTAGTACAAAGTTGATTGAAAGAATGGCTATTTTTTCCCGTATTCCTATTTTTTTCAAATTGGCCTAATACATACAAATTTTCCGGAGATAAAAAAAATTCGAAAAAAAATCCTCCTCTAGATACAGATTTTTGAAAATTTGCATTGCACTTTTCTATGGAGAGCCCCCAAATTAGAATGCAAAATGGTATAATGGAATCGATGGTCAAAGTATCATCCAAATAAAAAAAGACACAAAACATAGAGAGAGGCTGAAATCGGTTATACTGTTATCATTACTCATTTCCAAGCCAAATTAGAGAGCCTTTGATTTTGAGCTAATCTATATATCTTGACTTTTTTTTGATAAGGTCCTATAAACAAATGTAAACATTGAGTGTATCCCTTTCACACCTTATGTCAAAGTCCATCGGAGTAAGCGGGATACACTCAATGTTTACATTTGTTTATAGGACCTTATCAAAAAAAAGTCAAGATATATAAAAAATTTCGACGGTTTTGTTCGAACGCGAATCAGTTCAATACGGAGCGTCGGATCGAGGTGCTTTTTGTTGCCTTGGATTCGTATAAGCCCAAGGAAGGTTCTTACGCTAACTAATTGACACTTTGGCCACTCTGGGACCGATTCAGGAGCATCTGCAGATTGTATGAGAAAAGTTGCGTAAAATCAAATTTTGATCACAGGAGGCTGAATAAGCAAACAAGCAAGAAACGTCAGAAAACCTAAAAAGGGCAGGACAAAGTTTGTCGGGTAAGGCTTGTATATTTATAAAATACTTATTTAATTTGAATCATATTGGATAAAACATTGTAGTTCATTTAAAATCCAAAGCACAACAAAGAACAAAAACCCGATTTAATCCCACCTGGGGTGAGATAGAGCCTTTCTTACTAAAGAATATAACGATGGTAGAGCTTCTTACAATTCATAACATTGACTTTGTTTAGAAGAAGAAGAAAGTCTTATGATGAAAGCAAAGTATTATAAATGATAAGATTTCCAAAAGAAACATAAAACGCCATTTTCACCAAAAGAATATTTTTAATCGTACATATTCTTAATCAAACAAGCGTTTATGACAAACGCGAGCATAGCAAGCTTCACATGCGCCAGTGACAACGCACACCGCGGTAGGCGCAAAGAAAAACCGAGGTATAAGTGAACCGCGTGTGCCGCACGGTGCAGGGAAGATAGCCATTCAGCTTCTACGAATGTGACAGAGTCAGAGATAGCTATTTTTACAACCGCACCACTACACACTCAATCACGAGTACCTTAGGTAGAAAGCCATTGGCGTCGCCAGCATTGAAAACTTTGAAAACGATATAAACGATGAAAAGCTTAGAAAGCTCCTATTGGAATCCAATGAACCCTGTTAAATAAACTTACGAAATCACGAAAAAATTGAGTCTACTTTTAGGCGATTTTCGGAGCCCAAGGAAAACAAATAGATTGTAGCCGGATGAATGTCATATGTCACAAAAGTTTTTAAATAAACATTGGACAGTTATGCAAAAACAAACAGGGCAAAAGAAACCGAAAAGCTACGATATCTTACATGTTGTAGGAAACATCGGTAGACAAGCTACTACAAACGAGTATAAGTCGAGCCAGCAAATATATGCGCCAGCATTCTCGCGCCAGTATTCGAAGCTCAACTTGACAACTTGTCGACTTGGCGACGAAGCGTCAAAAATCGATGCAGTGTGATTTTTTGACGATTTTTCCGATTAAAATTCATGCTGAATCGACATATTTACGAAGATGGAAATGACGTCCTGGCTTAAAGTAAAACCTATACCTTACTTTAGTAAGAAAGGCAAAAAGTAAATCGTTCTAAAAATTGATCGGGATTGCCGATCGATGTCGAATTTGTTTCAGATGCTCACTCATGGTCTGTACTATGAATGTAGCAAGAAATTTTGAATAAAATCAGAAATGAAAAATGTTGACGAAGGTCAAGGTGGGCTTTTACCTTTTTTTAGGGATTTTTTTTCTTATGGTAGGTCAATCAAACGGCTCTAACTCCAGAACCATATTATGAATCTGGATGAAAATTTGGGAGGTTGTAGGGCTCGAAAAATGCAATTTTTGAGATAAATAAAAGACATGAAAATGAAAAAATTTGACCATATTTTCATTTGAAAAATTGTGTATTTTGTTGAAAAGTCTGGCCGCATCCGAAAACAGATGGATATTTCGAAATTTTCGCGGCAACTCGCCCAGGTTCAGCACACTAGCTTTCATCTGCATTTAGAAGAATCGAAATCGGATATATGGGAGCTGAGAACGGCGCGACACAAAATTTTGCAAAATTTTACCACATACGAACATCACTCGACCTCCACGGAATTTATTTTCTCAAAATTCGAGGGTGTGAGATAGACGAGTTCTGTCAAGGTGAATCGATAGAGCGTCGAAAATCGATGCAGTGTGATTTTTTGACGATTTTTCCGATTAAAATTCATGCTGAATCGACATATTTACGAAGATGGAAATGACGTCCTGGCTTAAAGTAAAACCTATACCTTTCTTTAGTAAGAAAGGCAAAAAGATCATATTCTAATTTCTTCTAAGCTACATATTTTCAAACTATCGTTCTTGTTTAGATTTAAGTGTAGATTATCAACAATTAATATTATTGAGCTAATTCTATGATTTTATGTTTTTAAAACATAACAAATATATTAAAAAACATAGATTTTATGCCTTTTTCAAAAAATTCCTGGGATTTCAAAAATATATTTCCGTATCCCGGGAAATTCAAATCCCGTCGCCCTAATTGGACGGTAGAGGGTTAAATTTTTGGAAGCCAAATTGCTTTGCCTGACGAAACCGTAAAGAAAATTACTATGATCGCTAATTTTGATTGGTACAACTTATGAAGCAAATAAACAAGCAAAATAAAATCAAACAAACAGGATGTCAGCTCTTGAACTCACGATGTCATTTACTGCTGGCTCACGACACAGTGTTTAATTAGCTTTAAATAGCTCACAGAGTCATCTTCGGCGCCCAATTCCGCCTCGAAATCGTGTCAGCAAATTTGCATAACAACGTGCCAAGGTCATCGCGACCACCTTTTTATGGAGATGAATTAGTGGTGTCATCCGGTGCCAACCTCCCAAAACTCTAATGCTAATTTAAATAATTTATTCGTTTATGTACAACCTTTCCTAAGTTCAGCTCAATAAATTACTACTAGATAATTGCTCTACAAAACTCTTTTACGCACTAATTTTTACAACTGTCCCAGCTTCAGCTTGAGCTTGTTCGCGTCTGCCTGCTGGTCATCTGCCGGCTTCACCTCTTCAGCCCCGCTACTCTCTACGGCTGCCGTTACCCGCGACAGCAGCTTGCGACCTTCGTCGGAGTCAAGATCAACGAGCCGCACGTTACCGTTGGCTTCCTCAATCAGCACGATGCGCCGAACGACGTCGCCGGACCGGATGCTTCCGTCCACTTCGTTCTCGTCCGGGCTGACTTCGTTGGTGACGGCCTCCGCTAGCAGTCTTAGCTGACGCAGCCGATTGACGCGGTCCAGCTCCCGGGAGGGCAGTCGACCGGCTCGGCGAGCGTCCATTTCACGACGGCGGGCCACGCGCTCTTCTTCGAGGGTTTGTTTACGTTCCGCACGTTGCAGTTCGTACTCCCGCTGACGATCGCTGAGGTTACCGAGGTCCTTCAGAGCGTTGGCGCGCCGTTCCTCGATGCGCTGTTGACGTTCGGCACGTCTGCGTTCGAGGGCTTGACGCAGGGCGTCCACGAATTTCAGGATGGTGGAGGGTGCTGTTGACGACTCTGGAGCGGGTTTGGTGACATCGGCGATTGTTGTCAGCTCGGAGGTCGTTGTAGTTGATGCCAACGTGGTGTTCCTCCTACGCTGAGCCTCCACCGAACTCAGCAGAACTAAGACGGCTACCATCACTGTCAACTAAAAATAAATTCATAATGAGTAATCAAATTTCCCCCCAAAACAAGATCTCGCTAATACCTTAAACATGTCGTTCTTTTTCGGGGTTTCCCTTTCACCAACCGATTCAATGACGCACCCTCCCAAACTCGCTCAAATCAATTCCTGAAAGCAACGAAACAGACAACACAGCAAACCAATCGATACTGATACCCTTCCAACGGTTGCGCAAACTTTTTATAGCCATAATTATTACACGATTGATCCGCGTGTGTGCGCCGGCTTCCTTGTTCACCGTCCGACTGAGCCAATCAACTGAAGAAGCGACTCCAACGAATGAAGAATGAGAGCAGCCGCGGTGGGCACCTGTTGTTGGCCTAGATCTGAAAGGACCCGCACGGACTGGTCATGACCGAGTAGGTAAATTAAGTGGGACTTGTTCTGAACAGTGTAGAACGGGGGCGCAAAGTCGGTTTGCTAGTCATGGTTGATTAGCTGGTTTGAGTGGAGGAGAAATTAGGCTTGGTGAACTTGATGTTCGACATGTGTTTTGCTGGTAGACCGTCATTTTTTTTTTCTTGAAGGCATCAATTAGATCATATGTCATAAGTTCAAACATGAGACAAAAAAAATAATGATTCGTAAGATACTGAAATTGAACATCAGATCTGAAATCATTTACATTAAACAAATTAAAAAAAACACAGAAACTAAAGTATCAGAAGACACAAAACCATAAATAAACAGAAATAAATAAAAACAGAAACGCAGAAAAATATCAAAATAACAAAAAACAGAACAAAACATAAGACAAAAATCAGAAAACAAGAAAACAAAGTAAAATGCAAACACATAATAAAAGACAAAGGATACAAAGAGGAAACAATAAAAAAATTAACAAAATACAAAGAAAAAAAAGCAAAGAGAAAAACATTAAAACGGAAAACAAGAAAAAATTAAGAAAAAAAAAACAAAAAATATTTAATACAAAATAAAAAATAAGAAAGAAAACCACTGAAAAATATTTCAGCAGAAAACAGAGTACAAACATCAGAACAGAATATTAGAGAAAGACAGACAAAGAGAAAAAAATTAAAATTAAAAACAAGTTAACAGACAGTAGAGAATAAAAAATAATAGAATAATTAAAAAAACAGAAAAACTAGAAAACAGACTCAGAGAAAAAAAACAGAAACACGGAATCAGAAAAAGAAAAACAAAAGAAAACAGAAAAACAGAAACACAGAAAAACAGAAAAACAGAAAAACAGAAAAACGGAAAAACAGAAAAACAAAAAAACAGAAAAACAGAAAAACAGAAAAACAGAAAAACAGAAAAACAGAAAAACAGAAAAACAGAAAAACAGAAAAACAGAAAAACAGAAAAACAGAAAAACAGAAAAACAGAAAAACAGAAAAACAGAAAAACAGAAAAACAGAAAAACAGAAAAACAGAAAAACAGAAAAACAGAAAAAACAGAACAACAGAAAAACAGACAAACAGAAAATAGCCTTAAAAACTCAAAAAAAAAAAAACAAAAAAACACATGAAAACTTAAAAACTTAAAAACTTAAAAACTTAAAAACTTAAAAACTTAAAAACTTAAAAACTTAAAAACTTAAAAACTTAAAAACTTAAAAACTTAAAAACTTAAAAACTTAAAAACTTAAAAACTTAAAAACTTAAAAACTTAAAAACTTAAAAACTTAAAAACTTAAAAACTTAAAAACATAAAAACTTAAAACTTAAAAACTTAAAAACTTAAAAACTTAAAAACTTAAAAACTTAAAAACTTAAAAACTTAAAAACTTAAAACTTAAAACTTAAAAACTTAAAAACTTAAAAACTTAAAAACTTAAAAACTTAAAAACTTAAAAACTTAAAAACTTAAAAACTTAAAAACTTAAAAACTTAAAAACTTAAAAACTTAAAAACTTAAAAACTTAAAAACTTAAAAACTTAAAACTTAAAAACTTAAAAACTTAAAACTTAAAAACTTAAAAACTTAAAAACTTAAAACTTAAAAACTTAAAAACTTAAAAACTTAAAACTTAAAAACTTAAAAACTTAAAAACTTAAAAACTTAAAAACTTAAAAACTTAAAAACTTAAAAACTTAAAAACTTAAAAACTTAAAAACTTAAAAACTTAAAAACTTAAAAACTTAAAAACTTAAAAACTTAAAAACTTAAAAACTTAAAAACTTAAAAACTTAAAAACTTAAAAACTTAAAAACTTAAAACTTAAAAACTTAAAACTTAAAAACTTAAAAACTTAAAAACTTAAAAACTTAAAAACTTAAAAACTTAAAACTTAAAAACTTAAAAACTTAAAAACTTAAAACTTAAAAACTTAAAAACTTAAAACTTAAAACTTAAAAACTTAAAACTTAAAAACTTAAAAACTTAAAAACTTAAAAACTTAAAAACTTAAAAACTTAAAAACTTAAAAACTTAAAAACTTAAAAACTTAAAAACTTAAAAACTTAAAAACTTAAAAACTTAAAAACTTAAAAACTTAAAAACATAAAAACTTAAATACTTAAAAACTTAAAAACTTAAAAACTTAAAAACTTAAAAACTTAAAAACTTAAAAACTTAAAAATTTAAAAACTTAAAAACTTAAAAACTTAAAAACTTAAAAACTTAAAAACTTAAAAACTTAAAAACTTAAATACTTAAATACTTAAAAACTAAAAAAACTTAAAAACTTAAAAGCTTAAAAACTTAAAAACTTTAAAACCGTCAGGGATTGAACCTAGGCCTTACTGGAATGAGAGGCTACCACGCCAACCACTACACCATCGCACCCGGCAGTTTTATGGATGTAATTTGTGAATTTGGATAAACATGACATAAAGAACCACGGAAATCTGGAAATCCTGCTTTGAGATTCTGTCTTTTCAGTGGTTAATAGATATTTTCAAAAATAAAATTGCATTTAACATCTTGTTTGAAAGATTTTCTGGTATCCAGGGAACTAAAGCTCAAATCAATTTACATAAATGTGAGTAAGTGCCGGGTCCGGTGGTTTAGTGGTTAGCGTGGTAGCCTATAAACCCCAGTATGGCCTGGGTTCAATCCCAGACGGACCCGGTGGCATTTTTCGAGACGAAATTTGCCTGATCACGCCTTCTATCGGATGGGGAAGTAAAACGTCGGTCCATTTGCGTAAAAAGAGGTTTTGAGTGACTCACCACACATAACCTTCGGACGCCTAGAAATGAGCAGAAACTTGCAACAGAGCCAACAAAAGACCCGGGGGTCGTTAAAGTGGATTGCTTTGCTTTTTTTGCTTTTTGAGTAAGTGGCTTTTTTTTCTATATTATCTATGTTAGAATGCAATTGGAAGCCATTCCACCAAGAACATTCGCCGAATGCACTCGTTAGCACTCCATTCTAGTTCACCATTTCCGACAATTTCCCATCGTTCTGATGGACACTAAAGTTCCTCGCGGCTGGCGGGGTTTCGCTCTCATTCATTCCGAGTTCAAACTTGGTCTTCGGCATTAATTGATTGGTAGCCGTTCGGCCAAGAATGGTCAGAACCAATTGGTTGTATAAATGCACTTGCTTTAGGGTGAAGAATTATTATCAGTTTGCTAGCGCTCGAAGGGATCGCACAACTTGTTCAAGAATGTTGAAACTTGCGTTGATTTTGGCGTTGGCACTGGCAATGGTACAGAGTTCCTCAATCAGTGAGGAAAAACAAATTTTACGCTATGAAAATACTATTCTTCATAAAGATTCTAGCGCAAAATTGGTACAACAAGTTGATCGCTCTGTTGGCGTCGAAAAGAAGAAGAAACTGACCGAGCTGCTGGACGAGATCAACTCTTACCCGGAGTACGAGTTTGCGTACGGCGTGCGGGATCCCAAGACCGGAGACCATAAGGATCAGTGGGAGAAACGAGTTGGAGATCACGTGCAGGGAGTGTACATGTTCGAAGAGTCGGACGGAACCCAGCGGATCGTGAAGTACGAAGCGGATGACAAGCAGGGATTCCACGCCAAGGTGACCAACGTGGGCCACAAACATGCGGATTTGGAGGGCGTGGTGAAGTCGAAGGGCGGTGGAGTTGCGACCAGCTACAACATGGTGAACAAGAAGCTAAACTGATCTGATCGCAACTGAAATAAAATCTTTGTAAATCGGCGTCCATGCAGAGAGTTCAATTAACTTGAAAGTCCTAGCTCCTAGAATTGGCAAGTTGTCCCCGGCGGGAGTCGTTGCATGCATGGTCCTCTGCCTTAGAAGTCAAGTCTAATTACCATGGGTCTAGAAGGGGCCCAAAATCAGGTTGATTGGAGCATGTAACGACCCGGACTGGGCCGTTGTGTGCTAGTTTAAACCGTTAAGAGCTTGAGATATATCGAGCGACGATGGCACGTGGTGATAAGTGAAAGGAATACCGCCAGCATTGATTGGTCGTGTGTAGCTTATGGCGATACAAGTTGTGTTTGTTTTTGCCTGAAATTGGGCCTAATTATGCTAATGATTGGATGTGATTGTGTGTGTCTGGAAGGAACGAATCGTGAGTTCGATATATATGAGATGTTTCATTGCTCGTTCTTTATAGTATTTTGTGTTTCATCAGTACTTCAAATTTTAAATTTCTCTCACCTACAACAAGCATTCCACAACTACCTTTTAACTTATTCTAGCCAATCCTTCAAAGTCTGATTTAAGAGTGGCAATTCCCATCGTGTTAACCGTCATCACCACCCATTTTCGACAGATCGTCGCACCATAAATCAAGAACCCACCTCGGCAAAGATTCGTCTTGCCTCCTCAGCGGTGGCACAGCAGCAATGCTCGACTGAACCAAATTTAAAGCAGCTCGGAATGTAGTTGGTACTGCAATCGACACCGACTCGTGGTCTAAACTTTGTATTCACTTAAAACTTCACTGGGTTTGACTTTAATTATCACAACCAGCATACTTGCCGTCAGTACCAACCCAGCAGGGGGGCTTTACAAGTTCGACTCATTAGAAAATCTGCAACGTCGCTCTCGCAGAGCTGGTAGGCGTATTTGTTCAGCGTGTTATCGGCACGTCGTCAGTTGGGCATAAACTTCAATTAACGCTAGATTAAAACATTCATCACTTTGGCGCGGCCGCATTTGCATGGTGGAATGAGTTTCTGATCGGTGGCTAATTGAGTAGCCGTGAAAAATATGAACGAAATTCTTACAACATGAGCTGTCAAGAAAAATATTTTTTAGGCTCAGAGTTGAAGTTTGAGTTGTCTTTTCCTAACGCGACAAACGACAAGATGGCAAGATACTGTAGAATTTCTGAAAAGCGGGAGACATGTTGAAATTCTAGGTTGTTTTAATCTGACTTTGAATGACAATTGTTACTGCACCCTTCATTAAACAAAAACAAAAACAAAAACAAAAACAAAAACAAAAACAAAAACAAAAACAAAAACAAAAACAAAAACAAAAACAAAAACAAAAACAAAAACAAAAACAAAAACAAAAACAAAAACAAAAACAAAAACAAAAACAAAAACAAAAACAAAACAAAACAAAACAAAAACAAAAACAAAAACAAAAACAAAAACAAAAACAAAAACAAAAACAAAAACAAAAACAAAAACAAAAACAAAAACAAAAACAAAAACAAAAACAAAAACAAAAACAAAAACAAAAACAAAAACAAAAACAAAAACAAAAACAAAAACAAAAACAAAAACAAAAACAAAAACAAAAACAAAAACAAAAACAAAAACAAAACAAAAACAAAAACAAAAACAAAAACAAAAACAAAAACAAAAACAAAAACAAAAACAAAAACAAAAACAAAAACAAAAACAAAAACAAAAACAAAAACAAAAACAAAAACAAAAACAAAAACAAAAACAAAAACAAAAACAAAAACAAAAACAAAAACAAAAACAAAAACAAAAACAAAAACAAAAACAAAACAAAAACAAAAACAAAAACAAAAACAAAAACAAAAACAAAAACAAAAACAAAAACAAAAACAAAAACAAAAACAAAAACAAAAACAAAAACAAAAACAAAAACAAAAACAAAAACAAAAACAAAAACAAAAACAAAAACAAAAACAAAAACAAAAACAAAAACAAAAACAAAAACAAAAACAAAAAAAAAAACAAAACAAAAACAAAAACAAAACAAAAACAAAAACAAAAACAAAAACAAAAACAAAAACAAAAACAAAAACAAAAACAAAAACAAAAACAAAAACAAAAACAAAAACAAAAACAAAAACAAAAACAAAAACAAAACAAAAACAAAAACAAAAACAAAAACAAAAACAAAAACAAAAACAAAAACAAAACAAAAACAAAAACAAAAACAAAAACAAAAACAAAAACAAAAACAAAAACAAAAACAAAAACAAAAACAAAAACAAAAACAAAAACAAAAACAAAAACAAAAACAAAAACAAAAACAAAAACAAAAACAAAAACAAAAACAAAAAAAAAACAAAAACAAAAACAAAAACAAAAACAAAAACAAAAACAAAAACAAAAACAAAAACAAAAACAAAAACAAAAACAAAAACAAAAACAAAAACAAAAACAAAAACAAAAACAAACAAAAACAAAACAAAAACAAAAACAAAAACAAAAACAAAAACAAAAACAAAAACAAAAACAAAAACAAAAACAAAAACAAAAACAAAAACAAAAACAAAAACAAAAACAAAAACAAAAACAAAAACAAAAACAAAAACAAAAACAAAAACAAAAACAAAAACAAAACAAAAACAAAAACAAAAACAAAAACAAAAACAAAAACAAAAACAAAAACAAAAACAAAAACAAAAACAAAAACAAAAACAAAAACAAAAACAAAAACAAAAACAAAAACAAAAACAAAAACAAAATTAATTTTTCAACCAATTTTTGATCTTTAAATAGCATTGGAAAGAAGAACTCTAAAAATTTTAGAAAATGTTATAGTAAACTTGTTTTATGTGACTTTGCCAATGATTTTAAAAATGTATTTTTTTAGGGGTCAACTTTGGCCGTGTTTCTTACTAACATTTCATATATTTTAAGTAAAAAGAAGTATGCAGTATTTTTTCTAGTGTCCTAGACTATGCCTCTTCGCATTTTTTTACAATTTAAATGATAATGGTGCCATTTTATAGCAGAAAATTTGAAAAACAAGCAAAAAATTGACTGTAAAAACATGAACAAATAAGATAAGCAAAATGTAATGATAGGAGGTGGTAGAATAGGTAAAATAGTACCAAAAACAAACATAAACTAAACCAGACTAAATTGGGCGGTAGAGAGTTAAAATTAAATTGTTAAATTCCAACAAACCCTCGAAAGCTTCATTCAAACAGATAACCTTTTCAAGTCTGTCTGATAAAATATGGGTCAAACTCGCATGATGCCTCTTTGAACAACAAACAGCTTTAACGTGGAAACAGAGAGAGATGAACTGAACTTGGCATTGCATTAACCCAAACGCATAGGTTAAATGAGCTTTATTGAATGAGCGTTACACGCATCGCATAATTTCACACGTTCTATAGGTGCGGTAGAAGTTCTTGGTCAAAACAAACAAAAGTGTTCTTAAATGAACATTGCAAGTATAAAAGTTTGTAGAAATTTGCCCAGCATCATCAGACATCAGCCATCACTCTTCCGAGCATCAACAGCAGATTTAGCAGTTCTTGTCAGAAATATGAAGGTATTAATTTTTGGGAAAGTTTAAAGTATTTTTAACGAATATAATAAAATTAATTTCTTTTTGCAGTACCTACTAGCAGTGGTGATCCTCATCACCGTCAACTGTGTTGTTTCGTTTCGCCGGTCGGACCACCAGGTCAGCGAATATCGGTACAAAACTGTGCACATCCTGCCCGAAAAGAAGCTGGTTGATGAGAACTTTGAGGAAAAGCTGGAAGTTTTGAGCAAAATACTGAAGAAGCAGCAGCAAAGCCGAAAAACAGACGTTTCGGTCAAGGCTGAAGTTCCGCCCAAGTCGGAGGAGAAGCTCAAGGTGGATTCGTACGAGGAGCCCAAGAAGGATGAAAAGGTCGCCGTTCCACGGTACGAGTTTAGCTATGGAGTTCGGGACCCGAAGACCGGTGATCGGAAGGAGCAGTGGGAAAAGCGAGTTGGGGGTCAAGTGAAGGGCCAGTACAAGTTTGCGGAATCGGACGGTACGCAGCGAGTGGTGGAGTACGAAGCCGACGATGATAAGGGTTTTGAGGCGAAGGTGAAGAATGTGGAGCAGGGCAAGTTTAGTGAAGAGGAAGAGGAAAAGGTGGCTACGAAGTTCGATGGTGGTGAAAAAGTGGCTGAGAGTTACAGCTATTTGAAAAAGTATTATTAGAGAGTGAAGTGTGGCAGGTCATGAATTTCCTCAAATAAGTTAATGTGTATTGTACGAAAACCTATCGCAAGATTATTATACGTTTTATTTCATTAATTTCATGAAGTTTAGTTTCGTTTTAATAGCATTATGTTTCCCGAAAACAATGTACTAGGGTGGTCTTAATCCGGACTTACTCGGGGATACCCTCTGAAATCAAAGATTGACCCATCACTAGACTAACTTCCAAATTTGAGCTCAATCTGACCACGAGAACCCCTCCCTAAATGGAAAAAATCGTCATAATTTATGGAGAAAAGCATCTGTTCCAGTTATTCATAACAAATGGTTGGATAGAGAATGATAAGCTTTTAAGGTCTTTAAGATATAAGTCGGTTACTAACCGAACCGTCTCAGTTGAAACATACTGTGGTCATGGCCAAGTCCTGCCAAGACGGGGGTACTAATACATACATACATACATACAAAAGCATCTGTTCCAGTTATTTACCTGTGAAAAGCTCAATAACTACCCAATTCTTACCAAATTTCGGTACTAACACATTCATTAAATTTGGAAAAACTTTCCCGAAGACACCATATTTTTAACTTAACGGGCTTAGAAAGAGGGGTTCCCGTGGTCAGAATGAGCTCAAATTTGGAAGTTAGTCTAGTGATGGGTCAATCTTTGATTTCAAAGGGAATCCCCGAGTAAGCCAGGATTTGGCCACCCTAGTACATGCCTCTATTTGTATTGTTAAAGATCGTTTGGTAATTATTTCATTATACAGCATTTCCACACGAAAACAGCACGACAAAACACTATTTTCACAAAAACCACATTTTTCATAAAATCACAACTTCGTGCCATTTCAACCGATTAGGTGTCTTGAAAGCAAATGAAAGGTTATTAGTTAGCCTTTACTTTGAAGTTTCGATAAACTAGCCTATAAAACTTTAAAATGCCGTTTTTACGGCGTTGGAACCCAAAAACCTAAGTCATAATTTTCATCTGATTCGTCGAGAAGTTTTACATAACATACTAAAAATTTGGAAGAATTAATTAACAGGATTTCAAGATATGTATGATCTTTTGGAAATAAAAACTGGGGTTTTCTACGCGCTGTGCACAAAAACAGGAAAACTACGAAAACGGGAAAAAATCTTCGTATGTATTCATTTAAATTGTGATAAATTCAAAATTTAAGCAATGACTTTAACTTTTTTGGGTATCATTTTTTTTTGTAATTGAATGACGCGGCTATAGGTCATTGTACTCATAAAATAAAATAAACGTTGTAAACAAAACTATCAGCAATATCAGCACAATTTTAAGACCCGCCTTTGAGACATGTCCTAGTCCATACAAAAATGTTATCAAAATATTAAAAAATCGATATCTTAGGAACTGGAACTGATCGAGTTGATGTTTTAAGTAAAGTTAAAGGCTGTTACTTTAAAAAAAACTAGGCCTAGAAAAAACACTTTTTGTTCAAATATTTAATACACAATTGAATTGGTCAGAAAAAGGCAATCACAATTTTTATTTAAAGATGTTGGTGGAGGAGGAAATCAAATTGAAAAATTCAAGTCTAAATCTAAAATCTAAGTTATTCGCTCTACTAAAATTCAAGTCTTATTTTTAATAATCTGTAGCAAAACATATTACAAAATACTTTTTGCTAGAAAAAATGCAAATTGCTAGACTGCTAAACAATTTGAAATTATGTAAATATTCTCAAAAAAAAATAATTATTTCTCCAACCTGTTGTTACAACAATCAAAATCTTTAAAATAAATGCAAGAAAATTTCTGTTGATAAGCCAATTGTCTACAAAATAGCTACCAATGTACACGAAACATTTTCTCAACAACTTTTGGAATGATTTCTTATGTCAAACCTAGAAACATTTTTGATCTTCCAAGTCAAAATATTTCCAATCGTGTTTTAACATAAAGGGTTAAAAGTTCCCCTAATAAAATCAACAACAACAACAACTTTAACATAAAGTCTAATACTCGAAAACAAACTTATTGAGTACCTTTAGTTGAAATCGTATGAAGACTTGTCTAGTTGAAATAATTAGGCAAAAGGGCTTCATTAGTAATAAACACACTACCGACAAAGTTTTAGTCAAATAAACAAAAATAAAAAAATATACTTTAACAAATCTTGCTAATTCTTGTAAGAGTTTCATATTTCTTTATTTAACTCAGGTGCTCTAAATTAAAAAAAAAAGGCGGGCCAAATTTACAGTACAGTAAAGTACATCTATTAGTTAACGTTAAGGTGAAACGGTTATCATTTTAGAAGAAAATCGATCATTCTTCTTAAATGCTCTGTATTGAATTATTCAACGAATTTGTGGTCTAAATCAAATGTGATGATATAATAGTTACGAGAAAGTATCATCACATGTAGGGTACTATTGAAAACAACTTGTTGAAGTAATATTGTCAAAATATTGATAGCGACGCAAAATTTATATTTTTGAACGAAGAATCATAATCATAGAAGTCTTCACGTTAATTGAAACTTTATTAATTTTTTATGTCATTTAATTATTAGAGAACAAGAGTGTTATTCCAACAGTTTTGTTGAATCAATAATTACTGTATTGTTTTTATTTGGCTGTGTAAGCTACCAAGACCAACAAGACCAAAAAAAATCTTTAAAACTAATTTTCATGCCTCATCAAACATTGAAAACCGGTTACACAATATTTTAGTAAGAAGTTTATATACCTTGGTCTGGGCAAGGTCGTAGGTTGGTTGATCATTTTGTGCCTAAAGACAATCGTTATTTATATATATTTTTAATGATTTTTTAAGTATATTAAAATAGGTAATACAAAATTTAGAACCTACCATAATTTTATTTTTTAATAAAATGCAACTATCATGATACATAGATGCAATAGATTTTCAACAATAATTCCTCTAATTTCAATTAAATTTGGTGGTCCTGTTTCAGATATCAGTTCAGACTCTACTGAACGTTTTATAATAACTCCTTAAAAAAATGATGAATATTATGAAGAAATTTTCTGTTATCAATCACAATAAAACATGTGATTTTTTTGAAAAAGATGGACTTAACAAAATTATGCTTATTTCGATTTATCAAGATCAAATATGGATAAATCAATAATTTATATTAACAAAAACTTAAAATGTTCACAAAAAATAAGTTTAAACCAAACCCTATTATTTGAGAATTACGAAATCACTTTACGGATATGTCAAAGGGACATTTTACCAGATCATTTAAAATGAGTCCGCCGGCCACAAATAATCTCCTCGCGGGCCATATTTGGCCCACGGGCCATACTTTGGTCACCCCTGATTTAATTGATGATGATAATGTTGTCAATAAAAATTAGAAAAAGAGAAATTCAGAATGATGATTTCAAAATATTTAGAAAAACAAAGCTGTCTTTATATTTAAGTAGACAGAAAGAAACGTGTTAGAAATGCCGATATTTTATAAAGCTCTTTGTTGTCTGGTGTTGTCAACAAAAATCATTTTGAAACCCTAAGCAATGTCTTGAACATGAAGAATTTGTAATGGATCTGACAACAAGACCAGCAACACTAGCATTTAAACTTATTGTATTTAGTAGGAATATCAATCATGGCATTTTTCATCAGTAATTTAAAACATTAAATAAAATATAAACCATCTAGGTTTAAATATAAATGGTCTTCGTTTCGCAAAGAAATAAGTTTTAATTTACGTAAAATAATACTTTCCTCTAGGCGCTCCGCTGTTCACAGCCGTGTTTCCTTCCAACCATGCTTGTTGTTTTCAATCGAAGTTGTTAACAGTGATACACCGTTTTAGTCTGATTTGATAATATAAACTTAGATAGGATAATGTTACCAAAACTTGCCTTAAATTGCTTGTACGTGCAATGTTTAAAATCTTACCAAGTTCTGGGCACTTCACCCTGGTAAATTTCATCAGCCGATGTGTAGCGCTGCCAAAGAACAACCCTGTACCAAAGCTTAGTAGAACAAACAGTAGACGGTACGAATTCCGGCCCGTCTAGACTGTTGCCAGCCGACCCGGTCTCGCCCGCCCGCTAGAAGTTCACCGAAACGCACTTACCGGAAAGTTCGTACACGAGTTTAGACCAAGTTCGTTCGTGCAAGTTTAGACCAAGTTGCAGATTTCTACGCGTTTTCAAAGTTGCAAAAAAATGCTTCGGTATAAAAACCATGTTATGCAGCAAGAATGATATCAGTCGATAGTTTGGATTCTCGGAGTAATTATCTAACTCACTGAAGCAGCACAATGCTTAAGGTAGGATCAAAGCTTCTTTTTTTCATACAAAGTTCAATAGAAACTAATCAAAATCATTTCACAGGTTGCAACGGTGCTAGCCCTGGTGGTGGTTGCTGCCGTACTGGCGGCCCCCAAGGGATCACGCCAGGATCGGGAAAAGGGTAACGCCGTAGACACCCGACGCGGCGAATGGTCCTGGCAGCAGATCGAGCGGTACGACGAGAAGGCCGAGCGCGAACGTCAACGGGAGCAGGCGGAGAGTCGGGGACGCGTGGAGGAGCAGGAGGAGGAAGAGGGGGATGAGGGGGAGGGGGAAGAACAAGAAGAAGCGGAAGTAGAGGACGAGGATCAGGAAGCTGGAGATGAGGGTGAGGAGGAAGAATCGGCTGATGAGAGTGAGGGAAGTGAAGAGCAGGAGGAAGAGCAGGAAAAACCTCGTGTAACTGTTTGGGGACGTCAACTGAAACATCGTAAGGAAGAGGAGAAGTCCGAGCAGCAGAAGCGTCGAGAGGGGGAAAATAGTGGGGAAGCTGGAAAGAAGCAGGAGAGCAAACGAAACGACAAAAAGCGAGAGGAACGCGAGCAGGAAAAGAAGCGCGAAGAGCGTAAGAAGAAAGAGCAAAAGAGCAAGGTGGAAGCTCGTGAAGAAGGGGACAAGAAGCGACAGGAGCGAAAGAAGGGTGAGAAAAAGGACAAAGTAGAAGCTCGTGAAAAGCAGGACAAGAAGCGTCAAGAGCGAAACAAGGGTGAGAGTAAGGGCAAGGTTGAAGCTCAACGCGAGGAGAAGAAGAAAGAATCCCGCAAACAAGAGGTCAACAAGAAGGAAGAACGCAAGCAAGCTGAGCAAAAGCGAAGCGAGAAAGGTGGCAAGAACAAGGGTGAGCGTAAACAGGAGAGCAAGAAAGGTGAGGGAAAACGTCAGGAAGCTCAGCGTGCTGAGCAAGATGGAGGGAGAAAAGGCAAGGCTGGACGCCAGGAAGGATGGTTGAGGGCTCGTCAGGAGGGGCAAAGAGGCGAGCAGGCAAGTCGCCAGGAAGCTCGTAGGGAGCAACAACAGCGGGAAGAGCAAAAGAACGAAGAGCAAAATGAAGGCGGAGAGGAAGCGCAGGAAGAAGGATCAGTGGAAAGCGAAGCTGGAGAAGCTGAAGAGAATCGTGGCGACGAGCAGCGTGGTAACGGAGACGGCAGCAAGAAGGGAATCAAGCTTCCAAACTACGAGTTTGCGTACGGTGTGTTTGACCCGGTGTCTGGTGACCACAAGGATCAGTGGGAGAAGCGCGTTGGTGACCATGTTCGGGGAGTGTACTCGCTGCAACAACCCGATGGTAAGAAGCGCGTCGTTGAGTACGAAGGTAACGGAAAGAGCGGAATCGAAGCTGTCGTGAAAGAACTTCCCAAGAATAAGAAGGAGGACAAGGAACATCGCGAGAAGTCGGATGGAGTTGCCCACAGCTACATCAGGGTGAAGCAAATTAATTAATTGCGAACAATTGAAGAACAGTATATTATCCGGCTAATGAATTAATGACTCCCTATCTATACCTAAATAAACACTAAATATATATGCATCCATATCACGGTAGTTATAAATTGGGCTTATCATGTAAAACGAGGGGTTTGTACGTGTGTACTTCGCTATGCTCAATAACATTCCCATGCGAGGAAGAAACTGCCTACCGCTATCATGTAAAAACGTTCAATCAAGCTGGTTAAACACGTGATAGAGCAAGCGCAGCCAACATGCATACCAGGTACGTGCACTATCCGCATGGTACATATGCGTGCAATGCTTCCTCATTGGTATTCCTTTACATTTCGAGGGGGGCATCCGTGAAAGAAACCAAAAGGGCATTGAATCGGTCGAGGAGGGGTGGTGCTTTCGTGTGAACAACATTCGATTTATTGACAAATAACAACTGCAACTAACACTATTTCAACAATGCTACGCGCTAGCTTTCAGTCTGATATCTTCCGCATATGTACTTCTAGTTAAACTTTTCGAACTTAATATAACTTAGTCCTCCTTGATGGCCACTGTTGGTAGGGTTTTCGCTTACACTATTTCCCTGCTGCTGCTGCTGCTGTTCCGGTTCCCCGGAAACACTCTGCTCCTGCTGCTCATACTCTCCCCCGTCCTGCTCTCCACTCGGTGCAATCTCCTGCAGATGCTCCGGCGGTGCCCAATCGTCCTCCACGCTGGACTCTTTTAGCTTTTCGAAGAACTTGGGCGACTTGTACACCCCCTGGTGTGACTTGGAGCTCCCGTAGCCAATTTTCACGATCGGCTCGTGCCGAACTCCTGCCTTGTTGATTTGCACTCGGATGTTCTGCTCTTGATCGTCCGCTTCAAACGACCCCGGAAGATCTTCTTCAACCTCCCCTCCCACCTCCACCGATCCACTGCTTCCCGAAGCAGGAGTCAGCTCGTTCCCGTCAACCCCCGCCGATCGTCCACTGGTCCCAGTTTCCTCTTCCAAGTTCTGCACATCACTCTCAGTCAAATCCTTGTCAAAATAGTCCCTAAACAGCTTGTTAAACTGCTCCACCGTCAGCCCTCCATTCCTGTGCACCAACATCCGACTCAACTCCAACGGATCCGTCGTCTCACTCAACTCCTCCAGCGACGCATCCTCCTCCTCCTCCGCACTCTTCGTGTCCGGCCTCCTCGCCCCTTCACCAAAATCCGCAAACTCCTCCCCAACAACGTCCCCGTAACTGTCCCTCAATCCCGAACTTCCCCCATACTCCCGCTGCTCGCTCGATCGCGAATCCTGCTGGAGCGAGTTCCCCGCCGGTTCCTCCACCGAACCCTTGGCACTGCGATCCAGCTGCACCCGTGTATCACCCTGGTCGGCGAGCTTCAGCTCTGGAGTCGCTTCCGGCTGCGCTTGCTGATGCTGCTGGGTTTGATGCTGGATGCGGATCGCGTTGTGCTGCACCATCAGCCCGTCCGGCTGGTGCACCGTCTGCTGCATACCCTGGTTCGGTGGAATCTTCCGGATGTGGTCCGGGATGAGGAAGGTGGGCGGAAGGTTCGGTGCGCTGCTTTGCTCCTCCTGGGACTGTTGATTGATTGAGGGTTGGGAGTTCTGGGTGTTTTGCGAATCGGTTGGGAAGAGCTGGGGACCGGTTTGGTCCTGCTGGCTTTGCCGCTGAGCGTTCTGAGCGTTGTCCGGACTTGCTTGGGAGTTGGCGGCGTTCAGCTCGATGTTTCGATTGCCAAAGTTGGGGGATTCATTCTGATTGCTCTGACTGTTTTGCTCGTCATCCTGCTTGAAGAACGTTTGCGGTCTTGACTGCTGGTTCTGATTTTGGACATTCTCTTGGTTGAATCGCACATTTCCTCGCTCATTGTTTGAAACCTTGTTCTGGTTCACAAAGTCGAAGCTCTGGAAGCTGCGCGGTGGAGGTTCGGTAGTTGCTTGATTCTGCTCGAAAAAGGATTGCGGTTGATCACTGTTCGAGTTGAGTTGGTTGGAATTCTTGTTGTTTTGAGACTCTTTCGTTTTGGCAATCAGATTGTCAAAATCTTGACTCAAACTTTGGAAGTTTAGCGGTTTGTGAAGTCCTTCCGGTTTGTTCCACGAGTGACCCAGCTGGTTGAGGAAGGCTTGCGGGTTCAGATGGTTTGCCGAGCTCAGCGAGTTCATCAGACTTCGCGTGAACAGGTGTTGTGGCGAGTTCATGTAGTTGTGGCTTTGACCGAGGAAGACATGCTGGTTTAGTGAGTTGTGCGGGAATGCCGGACCTGGTTGGTTGAAGTATGTCTGGGGGTACATTGGTTGGTTTAGTGGCGGTATCATCGGATTAGCCATCGGTCCGGAAAAATCCAGATTTTGGTTTGGGAAGGACGGCGCGCTCGGGAAGTTGGGAAAGGTTGGAAGGTTCGGTTGGTTGAAAAAGGGTTGAGTCGGCCTAGTTTGTCGAGCAAGCGCCTCAGCCATTCGATTCCGGTTGATAAGGTTGGTCTGCTGGTTCTGGAGGGTCTGAAAAAACAGGTTCTGGTTTTGGAGATTCTGCTGGTTGAGCTGATTCTGGATGTTCTGGAAGCTCTGCTGGTTCTGACTCCAGACGCTTTGCAGGTTGGGCTGGCTCGGGAAGTTTTGGTTTAGAGTGGGTGGTGTATTTTGAACCCAGGGATTCGTTGGAGTAGCGTGCGTAGGACCAACTGGTTGAGGACTCGCAGGGGTTACAGCTTCCTGGATGATCTGTACATTCTGCTGAACAGGGCTGCTCTGCGTCGTCGAAAGCTGTTGGTTCTGTTGATTCTGTTGCAGCTGCAAATACTTCTGAGCTAGACGATCTTGCTGCACCGGGAATCCGGGCGCAACTCCGCTCTGATTAGGTCCAATGTTACCATTGCCAGTATTTGGAACTCCCTGACCCGCTGTAGTTCCCAGCAGCGGCTGCGGCGTCGGAGCCTGATTAACCCGCTCACCACTCTCCAAATTCTCACTCACTGAATAGCTTGGTGTCGACACTTCTACACTGTTCTGCTTCACGCTCCGTTGAGTGTCGTCGAGTTCCGACGAAGAAGATCCGACTTTGTCGGAAGTGTATCGAGTTCGACCGCGTTTGGCAGCAGATTTCGCGAGTTCGTTATCACTGTCATTGATTTCCAGAATGTTGGCCTTTGCCTTGCCGCCTGGTTTGGGCTTCTCGTACTTTACCAGCAGGTAGATTTCGTCTTTGTCGTCTTTTTCTTCGCTTTCTTTTGAAGATGGCAGCCGGAACTTTCTTGGCTTTTGGGTTGTCATAACCGGTGGTGGGATGGTTGGTTTTTGGGTGGTCTTGGCAGCTGCTGGAAACTTTACCGGACCTTTCTTTTCCTTGCCGGACGGAACTCGCAGCTGAGGGTTGTTGTGCAGCACTGTAGGCGTTACGTACCTGGATTCTGGAGGAGCCTTTGTTGTTCGCTGAAAGTAGTTCTCATCCATGTTGTGATTCTTAAGACGTTTTTGAGCTTTGAACTGATCGTCCGGAAAGATGTGCTTTTCAAACGGGAAGTTCTTCATTCCGGCCATCAGCTCCTTTTCGGCAAGCTCTTCCATCTGGGTTCGTTCCGAGGACAGCAACGTTTTGAACTCGACATCGTCGTCTTCCAAATTGACACTGTGATGAGGTCGTCGAGTTTTTTTCTTCCGTTGTCCGTACTTTGAGAACGACTGAGGTCGCTTCGTCGTAGTTACGAACTCACTTTGCCCGTAATTGGCCGTATAACCCCAACTATGACGCGCCTTCTTCTGACCCCTGTAGACACTGGCTCCCCTCACTTTTGACCCCTTGGAACCGCTGTTGTCAGCGTGCTTTCGCGGTGGTTCCTTCTTCGGCTGCTGCTCCGTGACAACCTCTTCCGACAGGGACGCCTCCTTCCGGTAGCCCAGCTGATCCATGGCGCCCTCATCGTTCGGGTTGGTTCGCTTGAACGGCTTCGTGTTCACGTGCCGCTGGTGGATCTCGAACGGACCATGCCGCACGTTAATCTCGTACTGATTCTCACGCTTCTTGGAAACACACTCAGACGTTACCAGCAGTGTTGCCAGCAGTAGCACTGGGACGAACCACTGCAAAGAGGAGGAAAATCACTTATCACACAAGTTCTTCTCGCTATAACTCTCACAATGAAAACACATGTTGACGAAACTCTCAATTAAACTTGCTTCAGAACAATTCCCAATCAATTTCCAAAAAACCCCAATCACATCCCTTCATTTTCATCAACACATGCCCCCGTTCCGTGGCGGCGAGTTTCTCAGAACTCACCTGGGCCATGCTGAAATCGACCACTACTGACAAACTCGCTGCGCTACACCCTTCTCGTGCAGGCAACAATCGACGGACTGACCACTTTCTCCGCGATTGCCAAACTATTTATAATTGTACTCGCATAACTGCCGAGAAAACAATCGAGGAAATGGGCGCTGGCGCCGTGGAAAACCAAACATTGGCCGAACATTTGCAAATAGGGGGCCCTTTTCGGACTAACGCTGTGGGCGCGATCGCGAGAAAGAACGGATGGGTCTCTGGAAAATTTGCAACATTTTGTTTTTTGTTCAATTTATACTCGAGATTCGCAAAGAAGTTCCTAGTTTAAAAGTTTTATATTGATTTTTATGAATTTTGTTAGCCTAATTTTTTTAGAGTCTTTGACAAATTCTGAGCCATCTGGGAACGTAGACATATTCAACATCAAGAAAAATGTACCGTATTACCTATAACAATGTGTAACTGCACATCACATTTATGTGTAATTTTACTTATTTCACATGATTTGAGGTAACATTAAGTTTAAAAGTAATACCACAGATAAACAGACGTAAACCTTTCAATAACAGAATCAAAACTTCATCAAACACTTCTCACTGGAGCAATCTAGTTGTGATCATGCATCGGGATTTTTTCATAAATTTCTAAAGTTATAACAAACATGTTTTTAAATACTCACAGTTTTCCCAAAACTTCGTATTTTTGGAAAAATACTCAAAATTTCTTTGTATTACAATATGGGTATCTAATGATTGGGATTTTTTCATACATTTTAAAAGTAATAATATTTTTTGTGATATACTCACAGTTTTCACAAAACTACGTATTTTCGAAAAAATATTCAAATTTTCGGTTTTTGACAATCTGTGTATCAAAGGATCGGGATTTTTTCAAACATTTCGATACTATCGAAATGTTTGGAATAATATTTAAATATATGAAAATAATATATGAAATTCTCAAAGTTATCACAAAACTAGGTATTTTTGGAAAAATACCCTAAATTTAGTTTTTTTTACAATACGGGTATCTTATGATTGGGATTTTTCAAACATTTCAATAGAAATAATATTTGTTTTTTTTAATACTAAAAGCTTTCACAAAACTACGTATTTTCGAAAAAAAAACATACTAAAAATTTAAGTTTTTTACAATATGGGTATCAAATGATTGGAATTTTTTCAAACATTTCAATAGTAGTAATATTTTCTGTGCAGTACTCAAAGTTTTCACAAAACTACGTATTTTCGAAAAAAAAATACTAAAAAATAAAGTATTTTTACAATATGCGTATGAAATGATCGTGATTTTTTTCAGACATTTTGAAAGTAATAGGGGAAATATACCCATTTTTATCACTCTAAGCCGTTCGACCAATTCTCATCACTTTTGTCGTTTTCCGCTATTAAATCAACATTTTCAGATGTAACAACAATGGAGAGTTGCTTGCTCACTTTTATTTGAGCTATTTAAAACACTTTATGAAAGCTGTAATTCATGATCAAAGTGCTGATAGGCCGATAATATAAATAGGCTGAGAAAGGGTATAGTTCCCCTAACACAAATTTTTGAAAATCTAAAAAAATTACAAAATTTCGTATTTTCGAAAAAATACTAAAAATTCAAGTTTTCATGCAATGGATATCAAACGATCGGGATTTTTTTCATACATTTCAAAAGTACCAACACATTTTTTAACACTCGCAATATTCACAAAACTACGCATTTTCAAAAAAAAAACTGAAAATGAGACCATGAGTAAAGTTTTTTTTTTAATTTTTTTTTTGAGTAAAGTCAGTAATTTTTATTGTTTTTTTTTTCAAAAGTATGTAGTTTTGTGATAATTTTGAACATTTTCAATCAAAAGTCTATTGAAATGTATTAAAAATTCCCAATCATTTTTATCCATTAGAAAAAAAAATGTTTTTTTCCAAAAAGACGTAGTTTTGTGAAAATTTTGAGTATTTCACAAAAAAATATTGTCAGAATGTATGAAATAATCCCAATAATTTGATACCCATATTGTAAAAAGCTGAAATTTTGAGTATTTTTTCGAAAATATGTAGCTTCGGGAAAATTTTAAGTATTCTTAAAAAAATGTGTAATTACTTTCGAATGTATGAAAAAATCCCGATCTTTTGATACCAATATTGTAAAATACTGAAATTTTAAGCATTTTTCTGAAAATACGTAGTTTTGTGAAAATTTTGAGTATTTCACAAAAAAATATTGTCAGTATGTATGAAATAATCCCAATAATTTGATACCCATATTGTAAAAAGCTGAAATTTTTAGTATTTTTTCGAAAATATGTAGCTTCGGGAAAATTTTAAGTATTCTTAAAAAAATGTGTAATTACTTTCGAATGTATGAAAAAATGCCGATCATTTGATACCCGTATATCAAAATCAATCATTTTGAGTATTTTTTCAAGAAACTGATATCAGCATTGGAGCATTTTAGTAATTTGAAGTTAGAGTTCTTATATTTTGTAAAACATATAAACTCATACAAAGGAATAAGGTGTTTAAATCTAGAATCGTTTAAAAAAATACCATAACTAAAATTTTGAATATTTGGGATTCCGTCATTTGTCGAAGAATTTCCAAATTATCCATCAAATTTTGTCCAGTTATGTTGTGAAAACATGCAAGCATGGTTTTGGAACATCTCGGATGTTATTAATCATCCGTAACTTCCGGGTATTTTGTGCAAGAGACTTACCAAAGAAACATGTCGAAACTTCATGATTTTGACTACGGATCTTACCCAGTCAGCATAAAGGCTACAACGCATTGTTGTAAAAACCCATTGGGATGTTCTGGGTTATCCAAGAATTCCTTGGAGTTGAGACATGTGGGTCTACCACCGTAGCCAAGCTAGGGGTCGACGGGTTTGGACCCCGGAACATGAGTTTGGTAGACTACTTTGGGATGACTTGGGTCATTGAAGGACTTCTTGGAGTTAAGATCGGTGGGTCTACCGCCGTAACTAGAAAGAGGTCAATGATTTTTGACTCTACTGTAATTTTGGGATGTTCTGAATCATTCTAGGACTCTCTGGAGTTAAGATCTGTGGTCATACCGCCGTAACAGGCAAGAGGTCGGCGGTTTTGGACCGCGGAACATACCCGGGTAGCTTCAGTGAGTATGTTAGACCACTCTGCTGTGATGTTGAAATGTTCTGGACCATGTTTTAGAATCCGGAGTCAGAGTTGGTTTGTGTGGAGAAACTTGGGTGTTGAACCCGATGTTGGAATCGTTACTCTTTGAATACGCGGGGTCAAAGTTGAATTAAAACTTTAATCTTGGAAAGATGGCGTCGAGTCAGGTTCTGTAAAGTTGATACATATTTAGATCCGGCGAGAGAATTAGGAGAGAGAGTCGGGATAAGAGAACTCATAAATCATAAATATTGAAAAGAGTTGAATAGTTAAACACTAAATTGTCCAAAGCAACGTTTCTACAGAGAATCCGGTGAGGGTGAGTTGATCTTACGCGTACACTTTAATCGGTATCGATCGATTATAGCTTATTCGAAGGCATTGATGATAACACACTGAGCCGATTTAGCATGGGTGCTGACAATTCACAGACAACGACACCGCGACTAGCTTCACCAAGAGTTACCACCTACAATTTCACTTTCATTTAAAGCCCCCTATCTGTGAAACGCGGTGGGCCCTCGGGTGTTGATTGCATGGTGAGCTATGGCTTGTTCGAGTGATGTATCAGCTGGTACCAACGTCATCACGGCTAATGGGCAGAAGTACTACAGCGCTAGAAGGTGCCCTCCCCAAGAAGGGCGTCCAACTGGAACGTCTAGACCTCGCCGTACGCTTCGGTTTTATTACGGGCATTCGTAACAGTTAAAGGATTGGCGGCAATTGAATGAAACACGTGTTTGTTACATATATCTGCTTAATGGGCGTTAAATCTGGGGGTTATTAAAGTGACACGGGTTGAGTTGAAATGCTTTCCATTAACCTTTTCCAAATTTTGACATGAACTTCACTAAGATGTTTTTGAAGCATTCAACAGTTTCCGATTCATCCTTGAACACCTCAAAATTTGCACCCATAAAACCTTCTCGGCAAATTCCAAACTCTGACGCAGCGTGACCCACAGGTTTTACCCGGTTCCACTAAAAAATCCAACTTTATGCTAAAATCCAAACCACACGATCTCCACATTTGGCACGGTGACTTCCTGACTCGTGCCTTGATCTTCTTGTGCCTGTTTGTAGACTCAAACAATGGAATTTACTGTCCCATCCGGTTGTCACCAGGGTGAGTAGTGTAAATAAATTCGAATTGTAATGCGACCAATAAAATTTGCTCAGAAGAGGAAGTTCCCATTAGTGCCACTAATTTGAAGACTAATTTTCTGATTAGCGTGGTTAGAGGTTCTAGTCGCAATCTGGAGATCCACCTCACCCAGAGATAATCACGTTCTTCATGCTTCAAGTGACACGCTCAACCGTAGTTGATGATGATTCATTGCTGTTAGTTGGCACATGCAATTTGGGATAATGATCTAAACACCTTTTAGTCTAAGGTTAAACGTTCCAGGATGTCTAGAGCAAAGTTTTCGAATTAACCAGCTGTCAGAATGCTGACGGGCTGAACCTTCTCCGTTCGAGACGAGTTGGAGGAATTGGGAATGGTGTGCTTACAATAGGTCGTTGTTCTTTGCTTTTTGGCGTTGAATCTGAAGTTGGTGTAATTCCCATGACGAATGGATCCACACAATGATGGCGCTTAGTTCTGGGATCGGCTTTTGGAAGGTTCAACGCCTCTACGGTATAATGATCCATCCGTTTAAATCTTCTGAATCGCGACTTGAAAGATTTAAATTTGATGGGGTTGTGGATATGATGGGGTCGTTGAACCTTGTTATTGTTTGAAATATTGTGGGATAAGTGATGATGATCGTAATTGCTTTGACGAAAAAAGTTAGTTCTAAAAAAATGCAACAATTTTCTAAAGAAAGGTCATGATTCTAGATCTACTTTGTAAATAAAACCTACAAAGTTGACAGAACTTCACATAAACTTTAGCATTTCCATCCAATACCGGTCATGATCTACATCTATCCCCCACTTGAAACAGTAAAATATACTATTAATCCTGAGCTTCATCCACGCACTTGGTTGGTCAGTTGCGCGCAAAATCTAACACGCCATGACAACTCAAATCATAACTCCGAACCCCGCAAACTATTAATAACGCTTTTTATTGACGGCTTATTGATCAGCTGAGGCTGCTGGCGTAAAACCACAAACCCGCTGCTGCTGCTCCATGGAAAATTATGAAGGTTCAAGAACAAATCTCACCATCGCGATCGCAATATAGGGGAAATATACCCTTTCTAATCAAACACCTATCTTCGTCATATGGAGGGTTTGATGCTCGATTAAAGCTCCAAAAATACTATTTAGGCTGTAAACTTACCAGCAACAGCACCGCCTCGAGTAAGCACGCAAATGTATGCCACTTACTGGCCAAAAAGATCAAATTTAATGCACTTTTGATCATAATTTCTATTTTGCGAGACCATTTCTCATCATTTTGTTAGCACACACATCCACACGCAAGATCAGAGGTTAACTGCTTAACGAAAGTCGCCATCAATATCTTTTCACTTGCGCTAACAATTTCAAAGCGCTTAAGATATAAAATTGCTTCCCACTACTGGCTACATGTTCTTTTGACCGTTACTTAGTCACTCACTTGAAAAATAATCCCGAAACATGTAAATAATTAGCAAGCGCCATCTAAAAAACAAACGCGCTAAGTCTTTTGACGTTTCAATTTTGCCCATCCATTCTAATCGAAGGCTGAAGAAAACCGAGCGAGAAGCGAAGGCAAATAAAGAACAAAGGGTGGCCATCAACACCACCAGCAGCGCTTGTGGTGTTGCCAGGAAACTTTTTCTATAAATGCTACTTTTCGTGAGTGTTCGCTCAAAATTTCATCAATTTTGGCAGCACGAAGCAGACCCAAAAGAGCGCTGAAGAAAAAAAGAACTAAGCTGAAAATACAAAAATGGGCGTGGCCCAATGCACACGACTGATTAGAATGCGTTTTTGAAATATTTTTTTAAAATGCTTGTAAAAGGAATAGCATAACTTTTAATAAAAGTGAAAATAAATAGAAATGTTCACAAAAAGTTGCTCTACTCGTTGGTGTACTTGGTTTTACTGAATTTCAAGGAACACTCCAGATTATCCAGCATCATTCAAACAAGACCGCTTATTAGGCTTAAAATGGGTTTATTTCCCCTACTTTGTCGTCGATCCTGCGGCGTCGTTTTCCTAACCTAGCCTAGTCCAGCGCTGCTGAACTAATCAGCGTACATTCTCTGCGCTGAAGATAGAGAGGGTGGGCCGTTTCGTCGAATGGTTATTCACCGAATTTGTGATTTCGGTTAATGTTGGCCGTTTCATCGAATGCGACAACCACAACAAGCGCACGACTCTTTATTTAATCAAATGGACCTTTTCATCGAATGGATCAATTCAACGAATTAGTCATTTTATCGAAAAAGTCATTTCATCGAATGGATCTATTCATCGAAAGGGTAATTTCACCGGCTGGATCATTTCACCGGTTGGGTTATTTCAACGAATGGGTCATTTTATCGAGAAGGTCATTTCATCGAATGTGTCTTTTAATCGAATTGGTCATTTAATCGAATGGGTCTGTTTATTGAAAGGGTAATTTCACTGGCTGGGTCATTTTATCGAATGGGTCATTTTATCGAAAAGGCCATTTCATCAAATGGGTCTTTCCATTGAATAGGTCATTTCATCGAATTGGTCTGTTTATCGATAGGATCATTTCACCGGCTGGGTCATTTTATCGAATGGATAAATTCAACGAATGGGTCATTTTATCGAGAAGGTCATTTCATCTAATGGGTCTTTTCAGGGAATAGGTCATTTAATCGAATATGTCTGTTTATCGAAAGGGTCATTTCTCCGGCTGGATCTTTTTATCGAATGGGTCAATTCAACGAACGGGTCTTTCAATCAAGTAGGTCATTTCATCGAATGAGTCTGCTCATTGAATGAGTGCTTTTCATCGAATAGGTCTATTCATCGAAAAGGTCACTTCATCGACTGGGTATTTTAAATCGAATAGGTCATTTCATCGATTCGGTCATTGTATCGAATAGGTCATTGCATCGAATATGTCATTTAATCGAATAAGTAATTTTTTTGAATGATTCATTTCATCTAATAAGCTTTTCATCGAATGGGTCTGTTCATCGAAAGGGTAATTTCACCGGCTGGATCATTTCATCGAATGGATCATTTCAACGAATGGGTAATTTTATCGAGAAGGTCATTTCATCGAATGTGTCTTTTAATCGAATTGGTCATTTCATCGATTAGGTCATTGTATCGAATAGGTCATTGTATCGAATAGGTCATTGTATCGAATTGGTCATTTAATCGAATAAGTATTTTTTTTAATGAGTCATTTCATCTAATAAGCTTTTCATCGAATGGGTCTATTATCGAAAGGGTAATTTCACCGGCTGGGTAATTTTATCGAATGGATCCATTTCAACGAATGGGTCATTTTATCGAGATGGTCATTTCATCGAATGTGTCTTTTAATCGAATTGGTCATTTAATCGAATGGGTCTGTTTATTGAAAGGGTAATTTCACCGGCTGGGTCATTTTATCGAATGGGTCATTTTATCGAAAAGGCCATTTCATCAAATGGGTCTTTTCATTGAATAGGTCATTTCATCGAATTGGTCTGTTTATCGATAGGGTCATTTCACCGGCTGGGTCATTTTATCGAATGGATAAATTCAACGAATGGGTCATTTTATCGAGAAGGTCATTTCATCTAATGGGTCTTTTCAGGGAATAGGTCATTTAATCGAATATGTCTGTTTATCGAAAGGGTCATTTCTCCGGCTGGATCTTTTGATCGAATGGGTCAATTCAACGAATGGGTCTTTCAATCAAATAGGTCATTTCATCGAATGAGTCTGCTCATCGAATGAGTGCTTTTCATCGAATAGGTTATTCATCGAAAAGGTCACTTCATCGACTGGGTATTTTTAATCGAATAGGTCATTTCATCGAATAGGTCATTGTATCGAATTGGTCATTTAATCGAATAAGTAATTTTTTTGAATGAGTCATTTCATCTAATAAGCTTTTCATCGAATGGGTCTGTTCATCGAAAGGGTAATTTCACCGGCTGGATCATTTCATCGAATGGATCATTTCAACGAATGGGTAATTTTATCGAGAAGGTCATTTCATCGAATGTGTCTTTTAATCGAATTGGTCATTTCTCGATTAAATTTTCAAAAGGCCCTATCTGCATAAGAAACCCATGAGGGATAGGTTGTTTTGGAAATTTAATCTAGATTTCATTGAATGGGTCTGTTTATCGAAAGGGTAATTTCACCGGCTGGATCATTTCATCGAATGGATCCATTTTAACGAATGGGTAATTTTATCGATAAGGTCATTTCATCGAATGTGTCATTTAATCAAATGGGTCTGTTCATTGAAAGGGTAATTTCACCGGCTGGGTCATTTTATCGAATGGGTCATTTTATCGAAAAGGCCATTTCATCGAATGGGTCTTTTCATTGAATAGGTCATTTCATCGAATTGGTCTGGATGGATAAATTCATCGAATGGGTCATTTTATCGAAAAGGCCATTTCATCGAATGGGTCTGTTTATCGAAAGGGTAATTTCACCGGCTGGATCATTTCATCGATTGGATCATTTCAACGAATATGTCTGTTCTTCGAAAGGGTAATTTCACCGGCTGGATCATTTCAGAAGGTCATTTCATCGAATGGGTCTTTAAATCGGATTGATCATTTCATCGAATGGGTCTGACCATCGAAAGGGTAATTTCACCAACTGGGTCATTTATCGAAAAGGTCATTTTATCAAATGGGTCTTTTCATTGAATAGGTAATTTCATAGAATGGGTCTTTTCAACGAATATTCTGTTCTTCGAAAGGGTCATTTCACCGGCTGGATCATTTCATCAAATTGATCCTTTCAACGAATGGGCCATTTAATCGAGAAGGTCATTTCATCGAATGGGTCTTTTCACCGGATTGGTCATTTCATCGAATGGGTCTGTTCATCGAAAGAGTCATTTCAGCGGCTGGTTCATTTCAAAGAATTGTGTTTTTTAATTGTATTCTTAAATATTGATCCCTGTCAAGATCAACGTTTCAACCTAAAATCATTCGGTGAGTTAACCCAACCTCCTCACAGTAAACAAATGCTCGCAAACTCCTCCGCATGTACGTACTCCGCCAGAACCAATCAATCTCCCGGTCACCACCGGCGTGAGGTGACACTCGGAATCGCGATGTGATCCCCGCAAAGTGGCACGTGGCCTTCTTGCCGTACCGGAGAGTTGTAGAACAAAAAGAAAGACGATTAATCTGGCCTGAAGTGGCAGATTGTGGGCAGCCGTGTCGGAGTTCATCATAATGACCGAGATCGTACGGCGATGAGGTTTTGCTACCCGGCAGTTGGTACTGGGTACCTTTTGTTCGAGTTATGACTTTTGAAAGTGAGAAGACCCTCGCGCCGACTTTCAGAACGACTTGCGGGTAACTTAAACCTAGTATTTTATTACATGCAACCTCTCTTTTCTAAGAGGAGGTGAGAGGAACCGGTTTTTGCGGCGCGCGCGATTGCATCCTCCTAAGATGGGGGCCCATAATTGCTGATCTCGCGAGCTTCTTGAGGGGGAGGTTGAACGCAATGTAATCCCTGTGTAAAGCTTGAACGTGCACTTGAAGTTTCTTGGCATGAAACCATGGCTGGGAGAATGTTTGGATCCCAAAATAACAACTTCACTACCGCCGATAAATGCCATTCCTGGGGACTTGAAATTGGCGAGAAAAGGACCAAACATGGAATATTTGCAAACGCCGGCCTCTTCGACTTGGTCGACCGTATGATTAAAGCAATGATGAGCCACGCGGTGTGTGCAGCAAAGTTGAAAGAAGCAGTTCTGTCACGCCTTATTTAACATGAAGTCTGCTTTGAACGGTGCCGACAAGCGAATCAAGGCGGTTGTTGTTTGAATGTTTTTTACACGAATCTGTTGGAGACTATAATTACTGAATTAACAATTAGGTTGAATCACTGCATTTTATAACAATTTTAGATTCAATCGTTCAAAACCTCTTGACAAAAAACATGGACATCTCATCTCTGTGTTTACTTTTATAATTTTAACAAACACATTGTGATATTCATTTATTACCTTCCCATTGATCCTACAATCTAGCTTTTGGTTCTTAAAACTTCATAGTTTTGGCAATATATTTAACGGTTTTATCGGAGCTAACCCATAGAACAGAACTTCGATAATGCCAGAGATCATTTCACTCCCCTCAAGTCGCCTTCCTCCAAATGCCAACTTGTATGCAAGTTGCTTGGTCAACACACTTCGCGATCTCCACCGAGTGGTCACTCAGAGCTTCGCGATCAACGCACGTGTTAACGGTGCACACACGTGTGCTGTGCAGCCAGCAAAGATCACTCTCGCTCTTCATATCGGGTAAACAAAAAGTGACATAACTCACCTGTGGGGGCACTCTCGCTCTCGCTTTGCAGCGTCTGCTCAACTCACGCAACGGTCTGCTGGTCAAGAATCTTTGGCGGCACGCGTCTTCGTTGGGGGAGATCACTCTCCAGTGCACTACGCCGACAACACGCGATATGCAGAACGCGCTCGCTGAGAGTGAGCGACTCTCCGATTCGAGCCGGTGTCCACTGCGGAGTAGCTAGCTGATATGGTGATGACTTGTTGTCGCTGGACATCGACTGATATTGAGAGATTTGCCATCGGGGTAAAATTTGTAAATTTACAATTTATGGTTCGTATTATCGATCCATACCAATTTGAGCAATACTTGACGTTTGACATGAAAATTGACAATTTAAACAGAATTCGCTTTGCTGGGCAGGGTTACAAGTTCCGAAATTGAAAAATCTGGCAAGGTTTTGATTAAAAATCTGGAAAAATTTTGCGGGTTATAATAGGGGCATTGGGGGGCAGAATGGCCCGCCTTAGTAAAATGCGCCAAAAACCATAGAAAAACATGAATACTTATGAATTCAGTGTAGTAGGCTTATGCTTTGGGATGTTCCCTTCAATGTTATATACTTGGTTGATGAAATTTTTTAGCTTAAAACTGTTTTTGAGTTACTTTAAAAAAAAAGTTTTTTCGACTTTTTTTCCAGGGTGCGGGGCAGAATGGGCCACCTTAGAAAACAAGCCATTTTGTCTAATACAATGTTGAAGGGAGATAAGAAATGACTTAAGGTACCTTTCTAACATAGTTTCCATGAAGTTAGACCACTTTAATAAAAATAGTCACTTACCAAAGCAAAGATTTTTGAAAATAGTGTTAATATGTTGAAAAAAGACACTATTTTTACAAATAATCATCAAAACAACTAAAAAATCAACGAATACTGCATTAAACGTGATTTGTGAAGCTACCAGGAGTGAAATAATCCATTTAATCCAAATTTTATAACTTTTGATTGTTTTTATAAGGCAGGATAAGGGTGGTCCATTCTGCCCCCAAGTGGATTTTTATTTAACACTTCCACCACCAAGTCTCTAAATGATTTTAAGGTTCCGTTGTTGTTTGTATACCTTGGTAGTAACATCTAGTAACGTTATAAACATTGAGCAAACTTTTTCAAACAATCCAACTTTTAAGAAAGCTTATTTAAGAACCTCGAAATAAACAACTTTTGCGTGGTTTTTCAATAAATTTACATTTAAGGGTGCACAGCAACGAAGGATGTTGTTGTCTTCTTATTCCAAAATTGTCAAAATTACGGACCCAATCCTGCAACTACGGGATTGTAAAATTAGTGAAACTTTGTTGTAAATTACTTTGTGGACAGTATTTTAGGGGAAGAATTAAAAAATATTTCGATAGTACCCGTAGTTTTAAAGATACTAAAATGTCTGCAACAAAAATCTGGGTGCAAAAGTTCTGGTTGCTGTGCACCGTTAAGCTCATAATTCGAAAAATATAATGAATTCAAACGTCGTTTTCGGTATGGTGAAGTTATTTGACGTCCTTTATAAGACCCTTGCCTTACACTTGGTCTAAATCAATTCTAAAGCCCAAAACCAAGGGTGGCCCATTCTGCCCCCCTGCCCCTATGAAAATTTTGAATGGTGCAGGGGAGGAAGGATATGATAAAATTCAAAATTTATTAGAATTGAGATGGTTAAATTGATTTTATGGCCTCAAAAATATTTTATTTAAATTTTCTTCAAGAAAAACAAATTCTTATTTTTTTATTTTAAATTAAATTCGTTCATTTTTATCAAAAAGTAGATTAAAATGGGCACAAAACGAAAAATCTGGCAAAATCAGGCAATATCTGGCACAGAGAAGGATGACATTTGAAAACATTCAAGCATTCCCAGATTTATCTGGCAACCTGGCATCCTGTTGCTAGGAGACTTTGAATTGAGCGGATTGCAGATTGGATTTCACCATGGGAAATGATGATTGTCTAAGCCCAAGTTGTCTAGGATTAGTGCGTCCATCCCGGGAATTCAAGGGACAAAATTCCCAGGATTTTTCCAAAACCGAGAATTCTTGTATCCTGGGAATTTTAAAATTTATCCCGGGAATTCCCGAAACTAAAAACAATAATGTTATAGTATAGAAATTATGATATGGTTATGGAAATGGATGAACAGTTAAATACTTAGTAATCGATATTCGGCATATATCAGCATTAATTTCACGTATTAGGAAAAAAAAATTAAATTTTAGTTTACAGATTAGTTAAATGGTAGCTGGGGAGATCAGCTATTATTTCCCATTTCGAATTTTGAGAAAAAGTTACCTGAAGCTTGAGAAATAGCAAAATGGTTCAAACTGTCAAAAAGCTTATCCGCCCTTTTCTCGTGTTGCTTCAGATATTTCCTATTTGATTATATATATTTTCAAAAGACGGGATATTATATTCACGTATATTTATGATTTAACATTAAAACAAATCAAATTCAATTATTTTTCATCAACTGGAACATGAAACAAATCAGAACAAATGAAACGAGTTAAGACAGCCATTTAAGATTTTTTTTGCATAATGTTTTTAATGACTTCGGTTAAAACATGAACAGAATAAAACAATAAGTACACCGATTACCAAATTAATTGCCCTAAGATCTCCTGTACCAATTCAGACTGTAGACTGCAGACAGAAAAAAAGACTGTAGCCCCGATTTTTCCGTTTGGCTGTAGTAACTTATATATAGCTTGTAAAATATGTTTTTTATGCAACACCGTCGTGAAACAATTTACTTTTTCTGTCATTATCGAAAGACGAAACGGCCTACTTTTTATCCACAAAAATAACAAAATGGAAAATTATTACCTTTCAATACCAGTTCAGAAAAGTTAAATTTTTCAGCACATTTTTAAATTCAAATGGTGAATTTACTTAACACGAGGATGTTTTCAACTAAATCTATTCAAAAAGTGTATTTCGGTATCATAAAAAAGCATTTCGTCGCTTGTGTGCTATCTTGTGACAAGTCTTATCTTTTTACAGCAGACGTGTCACAAGATAGCACAGAAGCGACGATTTGTGGTATTTATCCAAGTATGACTCGTACCGAAAAAATCTTTTTTTTTTGTAACTATTTGCATTAACTTCTATCATATAAAACATGCAATTCAAAACATATCTAAAATTTAACATAGACTGGTATCATTTTATTTATTTTCGCTTCTTGTTTGTCTTTTCTTTTCTTGTTTGACATTTTCGAAGAAACTGTTCAAGCTCTTTAAAAAATATTTGAAATAAGTGTATTTATAAAAAGACTGGTTTAATTTACATAGTTTTGTTGATTATTTAAAATCCAAAGCATAACAAAATTCAAAAAAACATCTAATTTTAATTTATTTTAAGCTATTTAAAAACTATCGTCCTTAAAGTGTAGTTTATCAATTGATATTATTGAGCTAATTCTATGATTTTAAGCTCGAAAAACAACAAATATAATAAAAACATAGATTGTATCACTGTTTAAAAAATTTCCCGGGATCTCGGGAATTCTCGAGATTCCAAAAATATTTGTCCAGTTTCCCGGGAAAATCAAAACCCGTGAAAATTAGAAGCCTTACTAGGAATTGATAATTCGGGATAGAACCAATTCCACCTGGACCAGATTCTCACCACCATAACAGCCGTATGATTTGGAATTTTTAAACATCTCGACGTCGTCGTGCTATTTTGTCGCACCCGCCATTTCGACGTTCCGAGAAAAACGCGTTTTGATGTTTGACCTTGAATAGACGAAACCTAGAACACGCAATGTAAACAATAACAAACACATTTTGGTTGGCTAACTATTCTGTGCATTGTCCCGAAGTTTGGTTGAAGTTGGTTGCTGGAGTCCCGAGTTATAATTCCAAATGTTTACGGTAGTCTAACTTGTACGTGCGTCAAACGCGTTCTGACCTGAAATCCCTTTGGCCAATTGTCGCACTCACATCAATTTGCAGGGAGTGACAAGATAGCACGACGAGATTGAAACTTCTTTCATATGTAAAGTGACAAAAATGCACGGAGTTTTTTCGGGTTTTATTGAATATCTCAGGATTGAAATCGAATTTTGGGGATCTGTCAAGGTCAAAAGGTGAGGCATTGTGAGCTGCACAAAATGGCGTTCTTAACTCAATTTGGCCCAAAATGCACGTACGACAAGTTAGCACGACGCCGACGATCTACGGTGTGTTAACGTTTCTATATCAGAGGTTAATAAACAACTTTATTGCAACGTAGCAGTGCGTGGCCGAATGGTTACGCTGTCCGCTTTGTAAGCGGATGATTCTGAGTTCGATTCCCATCTGCTCCAACCTTCCATCGGATGAGGAAGTAAAATGTCGGTCCCGGCCTTGGTTGTTGATAGGCCGTTAAGTCAATCCAGGTGTAGGAGTCGTCTCCATGCCATAAGTACAAACAACACACCAAACCAAGCCTACTCCGGTGGAATCGCTGGCGGCGGTTGGACTCGCAATCCAAAGGTCGTCAGTTCAAACACTGGGGTGGAAGGTTCCTTGGAGTAGAAAGAGGTTTGGGTGCTCTCCCCATTCAAGCCTTCGGACTCCTAGGTTCGAGCAGAAACTTGCAATAGAGACCACAAAAGACCCGGGGGTCGTTAATGTGGATGGTTTGATTGATTGCAACGTACAGTATGTAAAAAAAGTATTTACACCCCTTGGGCACTATGCACATTTTGTGATGAAACATGTAAAAAATTTAAAGTTTGACAGGAACCTAGTACTACGTTTTGTTCAGAAACTCATGCCAAACATGTTGCTTCAAAAAGCTCATGAAAAGATGATTTCTATAAAAAGTTATATAACAAATACTATTACGAAAATAAAAAAGGTGCAAAAAAAGTTTGTACACCTTTCGAAAAATTTACATAAATAATGTTATTTGTTGACAAATCACCATAAATCCAGTCTACCAACTCCAAATAGGCATCCTTGACTGATTAAAAAAATAATTTGGATTGAATATAAAGTTTACTAACTACTTAGTATAAAAGTTTATATAACTCTGGAAGTTCTATAGAAAACTTATCTTAACTTAATTTTGAAATCTTCTAATTCAACTAAATGTCAATATATTACCATAGAATTGCAAAAAAAAACATTTGGGAGTGGGTATAACACCGTTTTGGGGGTCTTTGTATCGCTAGAATAGATTTTTCGTTGGAATTTCGTAACAACCCGGAATTACGTCGTCGGAAAATCCGCCGGCATCCGAACCGGTCCACAATTCACAAGTCAACCTATGTGGAATCGGAAAGGGCATAAAATTTCCGATCTTTGATACCCAAACATCTAGGTTTTCCTTAAAACCTACGTTTTTAAATACCTGGGCAAAAAGTAAGGTTGATCCACGAGAACAAAAATTACGAAATTCCATACATTTTTGGCAGGTTGCTCAAACGAAACCATAACAACGTTTTTGCTTAGGTATTTAAAAACGTGGGTTTTATAGAAAACCTGGATGTATGGGTATCAAAAGATCGGAAATTTTATGCCCTTTCTGATGCCACATAGGTTGACTTGTGAATTGTGGACCGGTTCAGATGCCGGCGGATTTTCCGACGACGTAATTCCGGGTTGGTATGAAATTCCAACGAAAAATCTATTCTATCGATACAAATACCCTAGGGCGTCCAATTTTCCCGGGTTTTGAATTTCCCGGGAAACGGGAAAAATATTTTTTGAATCCCGGGAATTCCCGGGATCCCGGGAAATTTTTGCAGCAATCATGAAATCTATGTTTTCATTATATTTGTTACGTTTTTCTAGCCTAAATCATAGAATTAGCTCAAAACTGTTAATGGTGATAAGCTACACTTCAATCTGAACAAGGATAGCAGTCTTTAGATAGTTTAAAACACATAAAAAAATGTGTTCTTTGATGTGCCTTGGAATCTGATAGAACCTGATTTTCGAATATATTTCTTTTATTTTTTATTTATATAATATAACTACAAAAGCTTATACAATTTCATTGAAAGTGTCTAAAACAACAAGAAATAAAATTATACCAGACAACGTAACACTTTGGATAAGTTTAGAATTTAATGTTTTATATTTAAAAACATATTTTGAAAATTTTCTTTAAGTCACTACCAACTGGGGCTAATCGAGACTGCAGTCTGAATAGGCACAGGAGATTCTAGAGCAATAAACTTGGAAATCGGTGTGCTAATTGTTTTGATATGTTACTGTTGTAATCGAAATCAATCAAAACAATCAGAACATTATTCAAAAACAAATTTCGTAATTCGTTACTTTTGTCAGGACTTTTGCTCCAGATGCCGGTTTATGATGAAAAGTTAAATAATTTTTAAAATATTATGCTTTTTTCAAGTTTAAAGTCATAATTATACGTGAATATTATAATAAGTCTTTTTTTTAAATAAATAAAATTTAGTAGAAAATGTCTAAGACGCAAAGCATTATGCGGATCTGTAAACAAACATTTGAACAATTTTCCTTGCAAATTAATGCTGTTATATGCCGAATACCAATTTTAATGCTTTAAAATGTTTATCGATTACTAATTTCCACAACCAAATCTGAATTTCTAGACCAAAATTTGATATGTTTTCAATTTCGGGAATTCCCGGGACAAAATATGAAAAATCCCGGGATTCGGGAATTCCCGGTTTTGGAAAAATCCCGGGATTTTTGTCCCGGGAATTCCCGGGATGGACGCACTAAAATACCCCCAAAACGGTGTTATACTCACTCCAAAATGTTTATTTAGCAATTCTATGGTAAGGTTCTAGGTTCTATGGCTATGTAAGGTGGGTCTCGTGGCGCAGGGGTAGCGGCTTCGGCTGCCGATCCCGATGATGCTATGAGACGCGGGTTCGATTCCCGCCTTATCCACTGAGCTTCTATCGGATGGTGAAGTAAAACGTCGGTCCCGGTTTCTCCTGTCTCGTCAGAGGCGCTGGAGCAGAAATCCCACGTTAGAGGAAGGCCATGCCCCGGGGGGCGTAGTGCCAATAGTTTCGTTTTTTCTATGGTAATATATTGACATTTAGTTGAATTAGAAGATTTCAAAATTAAGTTAAGATAAGTTTTATATATAATTTCCAGAGTTATATAAACTTTTATACTAAGTAGTTAGTAAACTTTATATTCAATCCAAATTTTATTTTTAATCAGTCAAGGATGCCTATTTGGAGTTGGGAGACTGGATTTATGGTGATTTGTCAACAAAAACATTATTTATGTTAATTTTTCGAAAGGTGTACAAACTTTTTTTGCACCTTTTTTATTTTCGTAATAGTATTTGTTATATAACTTTTGATAGAAATCATCTTTTCATGAGCTTTTTGAAGCAACATGTTTGGCATGAGTTTCTGAACAAAACGTAGTACTAGGTTTCTGTCAACATTAAATTGTTTAGATGTTTCATCACAATATGTACATAGTGCCCAAGGGGTGTAAATACTTTTTTTACATACTGTATAACAGCCCAGCCAGTTTTCTTAGTTGCACTAAGTTACGTTCTTTTTCTACACAACTTATCTATTCTACTTAACTTAACTGGTTTTAGCCCATGAAGATCAAAATGTATATATTTTAAATAAACAATTTTAGGTGATAAGCCCAAACATTGCCAGAAAAACTATTTTTTCGTTTTTAACGAAAATTACAAAAAAGAGTTTTGTTTAGTATTCGAAACGATTGCTTCAAAAAGTTTGACTCTATCATTCATAGTTTCAAAAATATTTATCATCAAACTTTAAAATTCGATTTTCTCGAATAGTACTAAATGGTCGTTGTCACAAGATAGCACACAACAGAATATTTATTTTAAAACAAAACTTTCAGAAATAACATAGTGTCAGTTGTTGAAAAAAACAAATTTCATCTCTCAATTTCAAAAGCTCACTCCGTTCACCTCACCCCACACCACCTTTCTGTCACCCCAATCTGTGAGCTCTACAGTACACTACTCCACCAAAAAAAGCTCACACAAAAGAGAAAGAGCTCGCCAGTTGGCAGCTCTCTCTCTCTGATCTGCTGCTCACTCTCTGGCTCGTCTCGCGCACCTCCCTTTTCCTCCTCTCAAACCTCCCAACAGATCACCCCACGAAGCCGCAGAATCACAACAAACTTTAATACGTTTCCTCTGTTTTGAAACTTTTAGTACGATTTTTGTCGTCACCGGGTTTATCACGCGCCCCTCTTCGAGATCGAGCTCCGTTCGCCGCGCGTCTTTGCTCGTTGAACCGTTTCTTCAGGGGTGACAGTTTTTGTTTTTTTTTTGTAAAAGGGGGATTCATCAAATTTTGTGCAATTGGTGAAGCGATTATTTTGCGGTGTTTTTGCTTAGTGGTGAATCATTTGCTGACCTGTGAAGATTGAGCAATTTTGGCCAAAAGTGTTTACAGTGTGAGCTTAATAGCCAGGTTTTCAGATTACCCTCGAATTTTGTAAGTTCTTTAGAGTGTCAAATTGTGATTCGTTGAAGCATTGAAGTAGATAACTGTTGAAGGAAGAAACAATCCGCCGTGAAATCCACTGCAACTCTTCAAAAATACTCAAAATACTCAGCCCAGCTTGTAGTTTACAACCCAACATGTCAATTGTTCGCATGTTCTCGTATGTTTGACACATGCTACAAGTTTCAGAAGGTTCTGTACCCTTCAGGAAAAAAGTGCATTATCATTGAGATTCTCGCGCGTCGCAGCTTGTAGTTTGATGTGAACAGATGTGTGTAGTGCTGCTTTGTGTTTGGAAGCTTGTTTCTTGGCAAACAATTAGCATTGAACACGACGCCGGGCCGTACATCATCCTCGGGCCGACCTCCATCGCCGTAGACGACACCGCCGTTGACATCAAATTGGTCACCTTCTGAACAGCTGAGCTGAGCTAATCTAAGCTGCGATGCACCGGCTGCTCGATGATGCAACGCTAAGTGACTCGCTGAACATCTCTGCAGGATTGCGCATTACTCGATGAATAGAGAACTAACCTTAATTATCGATTGGACGTAGCGACGTAGATTTTACAACCCCCCTGCTGACAAGACACTCGCCAGATGAGTTATCGTAATATTATGCATCTGCCACTCCGCGGAACCAGTTCTGTGGCATGATCCATTTTGAGACGTCCCTGCGGGGACTCGACCTTGAGAGTGACAAACTGGATCATACGCCGCAGTGGAAAGTGGAGTGACTCTGTGGGGTTCTAGAACGCGGAAGATCGGCAAGCGAGCGAGCGAGCGGGATCGGGGGAGATGAACTGGCAGAGCTGTAGAGAGGCTTGTTCTGGACAATCTCGATGCGATGCGGCTTTGATTACAGTAATTTGCAAGCCATTCTCTCGGGGGTGATTGGGATTGGAGTTCTCTTGGGAATCGGTGATAGGGTCTTGGTTTGGACTTTTTTTGATTGAAATTTAAAGTGTTTAGGATAACATAATTTTTCGATTTCTTATTTAAAAAAGTCCTAATATTTTGATCTCGATATATTTTTGAATAAGGCTTTTTAAAGTTAATCATGATGATAGGATTCATTTTTTTCTTCAAATTTTATTGATACGGTAAGATTATCAAAAGGATTGTATTTTTAAAACATATGCTGAGGGTGGACATACAACGCCAACTACTTTCTTAAACAAAAGTTCAATCATGTTTTTGATAAAAGTTTCAATGAAAATTAATAATTTAAAATTCGTCACTGCGTTGTCAAAAAATGCCAGTTTCAAAGTGTTTGCACACTTAATTGAATACCTCAAATGGAACATAAGTAAGCAACTATTGATTATTCATTTGAAAAATTCACAATTAAATGATTTTTTTTACATTTTGCAAATGGGTAATTCTCTACAAACTCACACTAAATCGGGAAACGTTGCCCCGACCGTTGACTTTTGTCCCTGATCACGAATCCGAGATCCGTTTTTTGATATCTCGTGACGGAAGTGCGGTACGACCCCTTTCATTTTTGAACATGCGAAAAAATAGGTGTTTTTCAATAATTTGCAGCCTGAAACGGCGATGAGATAGAAATTTGGTGTCAAAGGGACTCTTATGTAAAATTGTACGCCCGATTTGATGCCGTACTCAGAATTCCGAAAAAAAAAGTATTTTTCATCGAAAAAAACACTAAACAAGTTTTAAAAACTATGCCATTTTTCGTTACTCGACTGTAAAAAAAATTGGAACATGTCATTTTATGGTAAATTTAATGTACTTTTCGAATCTACATAGACCCAGAAGGGTATTTTTTTCATTTAGAACAAAATTTTTTATTTTAAAATTTCATGTTTTTTCTAACTTTGGTCATTTTTTAGAGTGTAACAATGTTCTACAAAGTTGTAGATTCCAAAAGTACATTAAATTTCCCATAAAATGACATGTTCCAAAAAAAAATTACAGTCGAGTAACGGAAAATGGTAGAGTTTTTAAAACTTTTTTGAGTTTTTTTCGATGAAAAATACGTTTTTTCGGAATTCTGAGTACATTAAAAGTCCCTTTGACACAAAATTTCTATCTCATCGCCGTTTCAGGCTGCAATTTATTGAAAAACACCTCTTTTTTCGCATGTTCAAAAATGAAAGAGGTCGTACCGCCCCTCCGTCACGAGATATCAAAAAACGGACCTCGGATTCGTGATCAGGGACAAAAGTTACCCCTTAAGACAAAGTTTCACGCAAATCGAAGAGGGGTCGGGGCAGCTGCTGTGTGAGTTGGCGGAGAATTACCCAAATATAATCTTAAACCACCCAATATCACCCCGGTTTACGGAACATCTTTTATGCCAATAATTAACAAAGAAATTTTTTAAATGTTGAGTCCATTTGAAATCTTCCCACTTACTTAAAAAAACACAATATTTACATATCCTTTCATTAAATCTTTGATTACTCTTAATTGAAAAAGTCGTAAAAAAAATAATTTGTCGTAAATGAATTCTTGACGGATATCTCTAATTCACTGTAAGAAATCATGTTTTGTATTTGTATGTTAAAAATGTTTACCTTCATTAAATTGTCTATTTCTTATAAATATTTTATTTTGTCATTTTTTATATTCCAAGATTCAATAATTTTTTTAATTTCTTTTACATTAGAATTTCTGTGTAATTTGACATTTCTGCCTATAAACATGAAAAAGAAAATCCATATGAGGTGAATTGAGACAACGGTTGAATAAACAACAATTTGGTTTAATATTTAAAAAAATGTTATTGGTTCGATTACAGCATTCACAGATAACAAATTAAGTACACAGATTCTTGAATAATTTGAATTTTAGTGATTTTTAAAGGGGCCAAGAATGCTAAATAATATCATTTCTGAATCAAAATTTGAATTACACTGCCATCCCGTTTTTGGCAACATTTTCTTCTCGATTTTCAAAACACCTTATAAATTTGATTTTATTAGGACTCCTACAGGTTTTGGAAGATTTATTTATAAATTATTTCTCAAATTATAATGTATTTTAATGGAAAATAAAACAACTTGGAGACATTGAATAATGTCGTAACGTTCTTAAAAAATTAAACAATATTGCTGAATAAAAACTTTATTCGAATACAATAATTTTATCACGTCTTTGAGCATAAATTTTTACAAGTTGCTTATCGCTTCTTGTTTCGTGTTTATCTTTTTTTAGATTTGAAATTTGACATCAATTGTTACTATTTTTTTAATTCTATGGTAGTTTATGACCAAAAGTAAATCAAAAATTTGTTTTACTGGTTTTTTCTTAATATTTTTTTCTTGATTTGGCTTTTATGTTAGTTATTCGAAAAATTTAAGCACCCGTTTTTGACTTTAAAATAAGGACGAAAGCTGGCTCAAAATATCTCAAATCATTGGCAAATTCACAACAAACAACTGATAAAATAAAATTATCAATCAAGATTACTATTTCAAAACAACCAATTCGTCATGGATTTCCTATGTACATAGGACGTTTTGAAAAAGTAAGCGAGAAATATTCCTTACATTGAGTTTTTTTTTTATCCAACCCTTATTGTCAAAAGGTGTTTTTTGATTTTTTTACATTTTATTAGAGTCGCATTTCAACACCCCAACGTCCATGCCTGGAAAAAACAATTGGAAGTATAAAGTTAGAACTTTTTTAAGCCTTGGATTTCGGAGTGGTTTACAGGTACAGTTAAACCTCGCATATGCAACTCATATGGGGGTTTCTTATGCGAAGCACGCATATGCGAGGTACAGGGCTTATGGGATTTTGGCTATATGGGAGACATGGCCTATATTTTTATAAAAAATCATCTTAACTATACAAATTTATAGTGTTTTGGAATCGTTATGAAGTCAGCTATACAGCTACACCAAATTTACAAGGTTTACGATGTTCTAGGTCATCCGAAACTTCCTCAAGTTAAGGTCATGTGTTCCCCGTCGTACAAGTATTAGGTAGGCGATTGTGACTGTGGTTTTTGACCTCAGATCATATCCGGATAGGCTCAGGGAGGTTCAGGGACTAGTCTAACGATATGTGGTGATGTTCTAGGTCTTCTGTAGAGTCCCGAGTTACGGCCGATGAGTCTACCGCCGTAACAAGATAGTGGTCGGAGGTTTTGACCTCAGATCATATCCAGATAGCCTCAGGGAGATCCAGGGACTAGTCTACCGATGTGTGGTGATGTTCTGGGTATTCTGTAGAGTCCCGGAGTTACGGCCGATGGGTCTACCGCAGTAACAAGATAGAGGTCAGTGGTTTTTGACCACAGATCATATCCGGATAGACTCAGGGAGGTCCAGGGACTAGTCTACCGATGTGTGGTGATGTTCTGGGTATTCTGTAGAGTCCCGGGAGTTACGGACGATGGGTCTACCGCAGTAACAAGATAGAGGTCAGTGGTTTTTGACCACAGATCATATCCGGATAGACTCAGGGAGGTTCAGGGACTAGTCTACCGATGTGTGGTGATGTTCTGGGTATTCTGTAGAGAGTTACGGCCGATGGGTCTACTGCCGTAACAAGATAGAGGTCGGAGGTTTTGACCTCAGATCATATCCAGATAGCCTCAGGGAGGTTCAGGACTAGTCTACCGATGTGTGATGATGTTCTGGGTCATCTGTAGAGTCCCGGGAGTTACGACCGATGGGTCTACCGCCGTAACAAGATAGAGGTTGGAGGTTTTTGACCTCAGATCATATCCAGATAGCCTCAGGAAGGTTCAGGGACTAGTCTACCGATGTGGTGATGTTCTGGGTCATCTGTAGAGTCCCGGGGAGTTACGGCCGATGGGTCTACCGCCGTAACAAGATAGAGGTCAGTGGTTTTTGACCTCAGATCATATCCGTATAGGCTCAGGGAGGTTCAGGGACTATTCTAACGATATGTGGTGATGTTCTAGGTCTTCTGTAGAGTCCCGGGAGTTACGGCCGATGAGTCTACCGCCGTAACAAGATAGAGGTTGGAGGTTTTTGACCTCAGATCATATCCAGATAGCCTCAGGGAGGACCAGGGACTAGTCTACCGATGTGTGGTGATGTTCTGGGTTGTCTGTAGAGTCCCGGGAGTTACGGACACTAAGGCCGTAACTCCAGAGAGTCTACAAAATTCCCTGAAGGTATCCGGATGTGATCTGAGTTATAAAACAAACAACCTTTGTCGTGTTACGGCGGTGAACTAATGGGCCATAACTCCCGGAATTCTTTAGAAGATTCTGATCATCACCACATTCTGGAAGACTAGTCCCTGAACTACCCTGAGGCTATCCGGATATGATCTGAGGTCAAAAACCACTGACCTCTATCTTGTAACGGCGGTAGACCCATCGGCCGTAACTCCCGGGACTCTACAGAATACCCAGAACATCACCACATATCGTTAGACTAGTCCCTTAACCTCCCTGAGCCTATCCGGATATGATCTGAGGTCAAAAACCACCGACCTCTATCTTGTTACGGCGGTAGACCCATCGGCCGTAGCTCCCGGGACACTACAGATGACCCAGAACATCACCACATCGGTAGACTAGTCCCTGAACTTCTTTGAGACTATCTGGGTATTATCTGAGGTCAAAAACCTCCAACCTCTGTCTTGTTACGGCGGTAGACTCATCGGCCGTAACTCCCCCCGGACTCTACAGAATACCCAGAACATCACCACACATCGGTAGACTGGCCCCTGAACTTCCCTGAGACTGTCTGGATATGATCTGAGGTGTAAAACCACCGACCTCTTTCTTGTTACGGCGGTAGACCCATCGTACGTAACTCCTGGGACTCTACAGAAGACCCAGAACACACCACACATCGGTAGACTAGTCCCTGAACCTCCCTGAGCCTATACGGATATGATCTGAGGTCAAAAACTACTGACCTCTATCTTGTTGCGGCGGTAGACTCACCGGCCGTAACTCCCGGGACTCTACAGGAGACCCAGAACATCACCACACATCGGTAGACTAGTCCCTGAACCTTCCTGAGTCTATCCGGATATGATCTGAGGTCAAAAACCACTGACCTCTATCTTGTTACTGCGGTAGACCCATCGTCTGTAACTCCGGGACTCTACAGAATACCCAGAACATCACCACACATCGGTAGACTAGTCCCTGAACCTCTCTGAGGCTATCTGGATATGATCTGAGGTCAAAAACCTCCGACCTCTATCTTGTTACGGCGGTAGATCCATCGGCCGTAACTCCCGGGACTCTACAGGAGATCCAGAACATCACCACACATCGGTAGACTAGTCCCTGAACCTCCCTGAGTCTATCCGGATATGATCTGAGGTCAAAACCACTGACCTCTATCTTGTTACGGCGGTAGATCCATCGGCCGTAACTCCCGGGACTCTACAGGAGATCCAGAACATCACCACACATCGGTAGACTAGTCCCTGGACCTCCCTGAGGCTATCTGGATATGATCTGAGGTCAAAAACCTCCGACCTCTAGCTTGTAACGGCGGTAGACCCATCGGCCGTAACTCCCGGGACTCTACAGAATACCCAGAACATCACCACATATCGTTAGACTAGTCCCTTAACCTCCTGAGCCTATCCGGATATGATCTGAGGTCAAAAACCACAGTCACAATCGCCTACCTAATACTTGTACGACGGGGAAAACATGACCTTAACTTGAGGAAGTTTCGGATGACCTAGAACATCGTAAACCTTGTAAATTTGGTGTAGCTGTATAGCTGACTTCATAACGATTCCAAAACACAATAAATTTGTATAGCTAAGATGATTTTTTTATAAAAATATAGGCCATGTCTCCCATATAGCCAAAATCCCATAAGCCCTGTACCTCGCATATGCAACTCTTGCGACAAAACCGAATCAGGTGGAATGACTCGTATATGCAAAGTTGCATATGCGAGGCGCTCTTATGCGAGGTTTGACTGTAGCTACATTAAAGCAATTCTCTCAAGAATGAGCATGTTTTTTTTTGAAAATTAAATCTCTTTTTTAATTTCGATGAAATTTGTTGTGTGTATTTTTCCTGTAACCGAAGAAGTCGTGTTTTAAGAAATATTTCAAAATTTTCAAATCAGTCTCAATTTTGAAAAGGCTCAAAATCGCATTTTTTCGACAATATCGATTGTTTCAATTGAAAATCTTTTATTCGAAAGATCGTAAAATTCACAAAAAAACTTTTTTTCTTTCAAAATTGGACGCGTTGTATTTAAAAAACTTGACGCTATTTTGTATTTAAAGCAATTTTTTAGCAACTTACTGATCTTTTCCAGATTTTTTTTTTAGATGGTGAAGCTTGGTTATGAATTCTACTAGTAAAAAGTGTTACGTTTTCAACAATAAAATAATATTAGGTGGCTGTAACTTGAAAATTTGTTTTGACAACAGAAAACAAAGTCAATAATATATTTTCGATTTTTTTCAACGTTTATCAAATCTTGAATTTTGACTTCTTGTTTCATAGCATTAGCATTTTTTGTCATCAAAACATATCCAAAAATGAAATTTTTTAAAGTTCGATGCGAGATACCGATTTTTGAGTACTTTAATAGACTTTTTGCAATTCCGTCGTGAAACTACTTACTTTTCCTGTCATTCTTGAACGACGAAATAGCCTACTTTTCTGTACCAAAAATAACTGAATCGAATAGCAACACTTTTCAAAATAAATGCTGAAAAGTCCTACTTTTCAGCACTGAAATGGGTGTTGAAAAGTTGAACTTTTCAGCACTTGTTTCGAAAAGTAACACTTTTCAAATCTTTTTTGATTTAAACGATTTATTGACAAAATACATGAAAATTAGACTTAAAATTTCACTCAATGGGTGTTTTTCGGAAGTGCAAAAAATGTTGTATGGAACTCGTTACAAAACTTGACTTTTTTCAGCACTCGTCGTATTTATCCAACTCGGTGAACCTCGTTGGATAAATGTACGACTCATGCTGAAAAAATACTCTTTTTGCAACTTGTTGCATAAACTACTATTTTGTATAGACGGTTTTCAAGATTGACGACTGACGACATGACGACTTGTATGGAGAATCAATGATGCAAAATGACTTCTTTAGTAATAGAAAAAGTATCCACAAAGTTTCACCTAAATAGCCGGAGCGTTTGGTACGGTATGTCCACGCATCCTTCCTCCCCTGTAGATTCTGTGAAATATGATCCGTTCTCAGAATCCTCTCTGCGGTAATCACAACGCAGTAGGATGGCCGCTTTAACTTTTGTAATACATTTTCAGATGTTCTCGGATGTACTGCAATTATTAATAATGACAAGGAAAGTGCTTGGGGCGTAATCTAATCACAAGACTTTCCAGCATGTTTTCATCGGACTGGCTGCGTTTGGGTTAGATTAGATTAGACAAAGTTTCACCTAAATAGATAAAATGCGACAAGTTATCGAAATCTCAGAGAATTACTTATTATCAATAGTTGTATTTTATTCCTTAAGGTTGATTTGTCGCTATTTCCCTCAAAATATGTTAAGGGCTCAGAAATCCAGACTCATCAAAATACACAAATTTACAGAGAACCTCTCCATCTGCAACGATAGAGCCAGGGTTCGTGTTCTGTTCTGAACGCTCCAAGCAATCACTCATTAATCGGTCCTATTAATTCCGATGCACTGCTCTGTTGCTCTCCGGCAAACCGCAGCCGAGATGATTGTTTGCGGCAGACGGTTTCTCGGTGTAGATGCCTTGTTGCCGATTCCAATTTGAATACGTGAGCTGTTTGGCGTAGTTGGATATTTGCATCAGGGCACACAAAATGATACGTCATTATGGGTGGGAATTAGAGTAATATAATCTGGAAATAACATCTCGTGCACTGAATAAGGATGTAATAAGGTAGTTGTAGTTCAAAATTATTCGCTAATGATCAAGACTTGATGTTTGACGGAAAATTGGCAAATCACGCAGAACTTCATAACAGTTAAGTTGCTAAGAAGTTCAGGACTTTCTATCAATTTAACGTTACTGTATCCCAATTTTGTATCATTTGCACTGCACTCCAGCTGTAATGTATCAGTATCGAAAATGCTGGTCGATGCACTTTGCTGAAATTGTAAATAAACGCATCGAACCATCCCCCTCCTTCTGCAAAAACACGAGACATAGTGCTAATAAATGATAACTGCATGCAAATGTGCACGAACAGACACACACACTCACCCGCCAAAATACATGGAGTGTCGGCACTGGCAATTGCGTCACCTTAAGCCTATGCACACTCGACGACCGGCGGGTGACTTCAACGACGCATTTGCAATTTATCGCATCACCACCAAGCGACGAACCTGGCCTATGGGTTGAAGTCTGGCAGGTTGGATTTTGCCAACTGGGTTGTTACAGTACGAGGTACACAGTAGCTGGCTGCCTTTTTTTTTGCAAACTACCTTGGGTCCATTTTTCAACCCACCAGAAGCAGAAAGCACCAGCTAGAAGGCCGACAAAAGCCGGGCGTGTGCGCTCGATAGATTAGGAGCCCGCGGCGATGTTGAACCAATTTTTCAAACCGAGCTCCTTGCGTTATGGTTGCCCTAAGGGTGAGATAAGGGAGCGACTTGGGGTGGGGTGGATTAGGTACAGTGGAGGATGGATTGGGGTTTAATGAGATCGAGAAGTTTACTTGAATTTGTTTTTTTTTATTCTGTTATCATAGTTTTGCTGTTATTTGTGATTTTATGGTTTTGATTTTGATATTAACTGTTAACATTTTACAAGTAATGTATTCTTATATTTTAACCGTGAGCTCAAAACAAAAAAATCATGTACTTTTTAACTCAACAGTCTCCAATTTCATTGATAATTTGTAAATATGTTATCCTTGGATTATATTAGGCATTTTTGAATATTTGAAGCCAGTTGCATTCGAGAATGATATTTGAGAAGGAAGTACGTTATTAAAATATTTTATTGTTTCGTAAATTCGTAACTGTACCAAAAAATGGTCAAAGATCAACTTGTAGATAATTGGACGAGCTTTCTAAAAACAAAATAAAAACAATAGAGCAATTTTCTACGAAATCGGTCTTTTTTCTTCAATTTTAATTTTTGCATTTTTTAATTTGACTGAAACTTTTTTGGTGCCTTCGGTATGCCCAAAGAAGCCATTTTGCATCATTAGTTTGTCCATATAATTTTCCATACAAATTTGGCAGCTGTCCATACAAAAATGATGTATGAAAATTCAAATATCTGTATCTTTTGAAGGATTTTTTTGATCGATTTGGTGTCTTCGGCAAAGTTGCAGGTATGGATACGGACTACACTGGAAAAAAATGATACACGGTAAAAAAAATTTGGTGATTTTTTTATTTAATTTTTTATCACTAAAACTTGATTTGCAAAAAACACTATTTTTAATTTTTATTTTTGATATGTTTTAGATAAAATGCCAACTTTTCAGAAATTTCAGGTTGTGCAAAAATCATTGAGCGAGTTATGAATTTTTGAATCAATACTTATTTTTTCAAAAAATCGAAGTATTGGTTGCAAAAATTTTCAACTTCATTTTTCGATGTAAAATCGAATTTGCAATCAAAAAGTACTTTAGTGAAATTTTGATAAGGTGCACCGTGTTCATGTTAAATCCATTTTTAAATGACTTTTTTGAAAATAGTTGCAGTTTTTCATTTTTTAAATTAGTGCACATGTTTGCCCACTTTTGAAAAAAATATTTTTGAAAAGCTGAGAAAATTCTCTATATTTTACTTCTCGGGACTTTGTTGATACGACCTTTAGTTGCTGAGATATTGCAATGCAAAGGTTTAAAAACAGGAAAATTGATGTTTTCTAAGTCTCACCCAAACAGCTCACCATTTTTCAATGTCGATATCTCAGCAACTAATGGTCCGATTTTCAATGTTTGCCTATGAAACATTTGTGAAATTTTTCGATCTTTTCGAAAAAAATACCTTCAACATTTTTAAACCAAGACTAACATTTTAAAAGGGCGTAATATTGAATGTTTGGCCCTTTTGAAATGTTGGTCTTGATTTGAAAATTTTGAAAATATTGTTTTCGAAAAGATCGGAAAATTTTACAAATGTTTCATATATTAACATTGAGAATCGGACCATTAGTTGCTGAGATATCGACATTGAAAAATAGTGGGCTGTTTGGGTGAGACTTAGAAAACATCAATTTTCCTGTTTTTAAACCTTTGCATTGCAATATCTCAGCAACTAAAGGTCGTATCAACAAAGTCCCAAGAAGCAAAATATATAGAATTTTCTCAGCTTTTCAAAAATATTTTTTTCAAAAGTGGGCAAACATGTGCACTAATTTAAAAAAATGAAAAACTGCAACTATTTTCAAAAAAGTCATTTAAAAATGGATTTAACATGAACACGGTGCACCTTATCAAAATTTCACTAAAGTACTTTTTGATTGCAAATTCGATTTTACATCGAAAAATGAAGTTGAAAATTTTTGCAACCAATACTTCGATTTTTTGAAAAAATAAGTATTGATTCAAAAATTCATAACTCGCTCAATGATTTTTTGCACAACCTGGAAATTTCTGAAAAGTTGGCATTTTATGTCCTCTAAAACATATCAAAAAATAAAAAAATTAAAAATAGTGTTTTTTTGCAAATCAAGTTTTAGTGATAAAAAATTAAATAAAAAAATCACCAAATTTTTTTTACCGTGTATCATTTTTTTCCAGTGTAGTCCGTATCCATACCTGCAACTTTGCCGAAGACACCAAATCGATCAAAAAAATCCTTCAAAAGATACAGATTTTTGAATTTTCATACATCATTTTTGTATGGACAGCTGCCAAATTTGTATGGAAAACTATACGGACAAACTAATGATGCAAAATGGCTTCTTTGGGCATACCGAAGGCACCAAAAAAGTTTCAGCCAAATTAAAAAATACAAAAAAAATCGAATGACCGAAGTCCTAGAGAACTGCTCAATAGGGAAATTCTCTACCAACTCACACGAAATCGGGAAAAGTTGCCCCGACCCCTCTTCGATTTGCGCGAAACTTTGTCCTAAAGGGTAACCTTTGTCCCTGATCACGAATCCGAGGTCCCTTTTTTATATCTCGCGACGAAGGTGCGGTACGACCCCCTTCATTTGTGAACATGAGAAAAGAGAGATGTTTTCAAATAATTTGCAGCCGCGGAAACAGTGATGAGATAGAAAATTGGTTTCAAAGGGACTTTTATGTAAAATGAGACGCCCGATTTGATGGCGTACTCAGAATTAAAAAAAAAACTTATTATTCATCGAAAAAAACATTAAACAAGTTTTAAAACTGTAATTTTTTTTGGAACAAGTCATTTTAAGGGAAATTTAATGTACTTTTCGAATCTACATTGAAGGGTTATTTTTTGATTTAGAACAAAAATTTTCATTTTAAATTTTCGTGTTTTTTCTAACTTTGCAGGGATATTTTTTAGAGTGTAATAGTGTTCTACAAAGTTGAATAGCCGACAATTACAAAAAGTTGATATATAAACATAGGGGGTTTGCTTGTGAACGTCACAAGTTTTCGCGATTTTACGAGATAATGTTTTGAAAAAGTTACTTTTTGCGTTTCTCTTTGTTTCGTCGTCCGTGTCTGTCGCGGGTGACCTTGAACAGCCAGGATCAACGACGACCAACTTTTTCAAAACTTTTTTTTCGTAAAATCGCGATAACTCGTGATGTTTATAAGCAAAACCCTTTTGTATATAAATCATTTTTTTAATTGTCTGCTTTACAACTTTGTAGAACATTGTTATACTCTATAAAATAACCCTGCAAAGTTAGAAAAACACGAAATTTTAAAATGTTTTTTTTTTTGTTTTTTTGTTTTAAGTCAAAAAATGACTCTTCTGGGTCAATGTACATTTGAAAAGTACATTAAAGTTCCCTTAAAATGACATGCTTCAAAATACAGTTACAGTTGAGTAACGAAAAATGGCAGAGTTTTTAAACTTTTTTATTGAATTTTTCGATGAAAATTACGTTCTTTCGGAATTCTGAGCACGCCATCAAATCGGGCGTCAAATTTCCATCTCATCACCGTTTCAGGCTGCAAATTATTAAAAAACAGCTCTTTTTTGCAATGGTGCTATAATGAATAGTTACGTTAAAAACTGTTATTTAAAAAACCGGGCGACTTTGATGGTTACTGGATAATGGTTTTATGATTCAAACTATTTTCATTGAGAAAAACATGTCACTTTGAAAGTATTGGAATAATCTGATTTTTATTATTTTTTCATAATAAACGTTAACTTAATTTGAAAACTTTTCAAAAAAAAAAAATAAAACTCAACTTTGACTGGTTGTTTACACATTCCTATATTTTAAGTAGATAATGTGCCTCAGAGGAATATCCTCTGCATTTTTTATCAAAATAATTGATAATTGTATTGTTATATAGAAGAAAATATTAAAAACAAGCAAATAAAAAATAATGAAAAAGTGACTGTAAAACCACGAAAAAAAAACTTTAAATGCAAAAGATAATTACAAGAGGTGGTAGACTAAGCCAAATACTATCAAAAACAAACATAAACTAAACAACCAAAATTGAAATAAAAAAAAGAAAAACATTGAACAAGAGAAGTAAAGTTATTCGTAGAACAAAAGTTGCATACGTAAAATCGCGATAACTCGTGATGTTTATAAGCCAACTCCTTATGTCTATATATCAAAATTTTTGTAATTGTCTGCTCTACAACTTTTTAGAATACTGTTACACTCTAAAAACTAACCCTGCAAAGTTAGAAAAAACACGAAATTTAAAAATGAAATTTTTTATTCTAAATGAAAAAATGACCCTTTCTGGGTCAATGTAACATGTTCAAAATTTTTTTACAGTCGAGTAACGGAAAACAGGAGAATTTTTGAAACTTTTTCAGTATTTTTTCGATGAAAAATACGTTTTTTCGGAATTCTGAGTACGCCATCGAATCGGGCGTCTAATTTTACATAAAAGTCCTTTTGACACCAAATTTCTATCGTTTCAGGCTGCAAATTATTGAAAAACACCACTTTTTTCGCATGTTCAAAAATGAAAGGGGTCGTACCGCCCCTCCGTCACGAGATATCAAAAAACGGACCTCGGATTCGTGATCAGGGACAAAAGTTACTCCTGAGGACAAAGTTTCACGAAAATCGAAGAGGGGTCGGGTCAACTTTTCCCGATTTCGTGTGAGTTGGTAGAGAATTACCCAAATATGAGTATTTATTTACTAAATACTTTTAATTAGAAAAAATGTGTAACTAATATTGCTCCAAAATGTGTAATTTTTATACTTGTAATTCATTTACATTACAAGGCCATCTCTACACCATGGATGATTGACGGTTGTCCTTTTCTGCAATGTCACCTCGACTCACACATGCGTGTTATCTGCATGAATTCAAGTTTACCCCCAGCATGATCCAAATAACACCCCGTTTCTGGGCAATGTATATTCATTCACCGGCCGGGGTTGGAGTCTCCCCCTCGAGAGACAAATTGCTAATTGAGGCCAATTATTATCAGAAGAGCGGTGCCGGTTGCATCAGTAATAGCGCCGCCCGGAGTGCCGACAGAAAGTGAAACCCCTTCAGTTTTTCGCGATTCAGAGCTTCGGCCGGCTTCGGGGAACGGATGTACGCGTCAGCTGGTCTATACGAATATGAAGCTGTTGATTTATGAGCCCAGTTTCGTTCGTCATTGGAGTTATCTCATTTGGAATGGGGGAAATGAATGTCACGTTGGAATTAATGTAACACAAGGTTAAATTTAGATTTCAAGTTTAGTGTTATTGTTTTCATGCGTGCCTAAAAAAATTGATATTTTTCAAGGCATTTAGATTGTTAGCACTTTTTTACGTATTGATAAATATCAATTTCAATATTTACTCAACAATTTCGTTCAATCAGATAATAATTGGAGTCGTACACCAAACCAAAGGTGAAGTTTACAAAATTACATAACAGTCCCACAGTGATAACAGTTTAAGGGGAGAAACAGCCACCGCCCTCTTCTGATCGATTCACTAACAGGTCACTTTAATATTCAATTTCCAATCCAAGACCCCGAAGTTGCACCCCCCAGTGAGAAAGACAATGGAAAGAAAGCTCACTGAAATCGAGAGCTTAAACACAGTTCAACATTGAACTGAATGGGGAAAAAATGAAAAAAAAGAATGACAGAGCAGAAAAGCAAAGAAAAGAAAGAAACCTTTCATTGATGCATAATTTATTGGGAGCATGGCGAGCCACGACCTGCCCCACCACGCCACGGTGTGGCTTGTAAAGTCGCGCACCGTACATGATTCCTCCACAATGACTGGGTTAAGTCGGGTGGTTGGTCGATTTGCCTTGCCTGGTTTGTGGGAGGGATGTGGAGTAAAACTAGTCAAATGAAATAAAGTTTTTTTTTTTTAGTTTTTGTGATTTCATTTATAAACTTAATTCATAAGGATTTGAAACTATTATCTTTCAAATGAATCAATTACCATGAAAATTAAATTTTCTATTTTACCCTCCATCACCCATTAATAAAAAAGCACGAAGACTGGAGGGTGCCACTGCATATTGTGGTTGATTTTTGCATGAATGGTCTTGGCTGCAATCAATGGCTCCGGCAGTGGCATCGTCCAGCCCCGCATCGATGACGACTCAGTGAAGCGGTAATAAAACGGCCAAATTGTGATTACCTCTCTCTGCGTATTTATTCAATATGTGTCTCTGTAAATTGGTGTGATTCATGGCTTTTCGGTGAGCGCCCATTAATTAACGCCACAGCGATTTTACGGAAAGTGGCAGTTTTATTGAATGTTGATAATGATGTTGACAAAATATTTCGAAGACAGACAAAAGTTAAGCTATCTTATTTTACCTTTTGGTATTTAAATAGAAACTTTTTCAAACCCTGAAGAAAAATAAAAGCGATTCAGTCCCGTTTTCTTTTAATAGCTTTTTGTAATTGTTGTTTTTTATTTTGCTCGCTTGCGTTAATTACTATTATTGCAGTCTACTTAAAAAAATGCTTGTATAATCTTATTTATGTAATTTTGTTATTCGACCTGAATTTCATTAATCAAAATGCCAGCAAAAGAGTTCAAACATTATTTGAAAGCTAAAATTTTAACATACAACAATTCTACATGAAAATAGCACGATTCGAAAAAAAGTTATCCGTTCAAGCCCACATTGGAGAGTTTTGAGAGTTCCTTGGCCAAAATAATTAGATCCGTATTTATTTGTTCAGTCATTAGGGTGACCAACGCCGTGTAAGGTAGGTCCAAAAAATGAAAGGTGATTGATTGGGCATTTTGAGAAAAACATTTGGAGTTTCAAACAATTTGAAAAATATTAGAAAAGGTTGCATGAAAACTTAAAATGCGGTTTTAGAGGCCTCGGTACCAAAGAACTTAAAATTGAAAATCATGTTATAGGATTGCTTGGATCACCCTAACACGGCGTAGGTTACTCCAAACTTATAAATGTTTTTTCGAACCGTGCTGTTTGCGTGGGAAATTGCTGCATATTAATATATTTTTTTTCAAAGATTTTATTCTTTTTCAAAAATTATTTCTGTTAATAAAATATCCGGGTTCGCAACGACTGATTATTTTTTAATCTTTCTGGTTTTGGCGAGCAGTCTTGTCGAAAAAGAAAAACAGATTTTCTCTACTTCACCGACGTTTCGGCCTTTATTTTGAGGCCCCCTGAAGAAGGCCTCAAAATAAAGGCCGAAACGTCGGTGAAGTAGAGAAAATCTGTTTTTCTTTTTCGACAAGACTGCTCGCCAAAACCAGAAAGGTTAATAAAATAATTTTGGAATTTAATATAAATATGGATAATCAGATTTGTAATTTTTTTTCTATAAACACCTTTCTTTTCCACATTAGAAATCACCAGTACTTGAGTGAAAGATTTAAAATTTTCCCTGTTGTGAAATTTGATGAAAATGATTCCAAACTCCAAGCATTGAGCAAAAAAACTTTTATATTCATTTCACTGTTTATCGTTGCATTTCTTTAAAATTGCTTTCCGATTAGTAGGATTAGTTAAGTTTCACGATTTCGCGGAAAGCGTAAAATTTGGAAAATTTTGTGAAATATCGTAAAATCAGAAAAAAATCATAAATCAATGCAACAAATACTTATACAATCAACAAATATTTCTTCGACAAATCATATTTTTTGATAATAATATTGGTTTTCAATTGAAAAGCGTGTTATGAACTATGTGCGTAGTTGAACGGATAACATGCAAAAAAAAAACATTATTGATATAACATTTATCAAGAAATTAATTTTATGAAAATTTCAATGAATTAAATAGGAATCATGTCTTATCTCTCAGTTAATTGTATAATTGCAGTTATAATTTTCAATAAATACTTGTTAAATATTCTTAATAAAAAAATTGAAAGATTCAATATTAACAAACACTCTTGTAAAAGTTACATTCATTTTTTAATTGAAGTTGGACATTCGTTGGGCGTTCCAGTGTTAAAAATTAATGATCGCTTTTTGGAGCATCGATAGTATTTTATCAGCTTTTCTTCGTTTACGTCGAACTTACCTATATTAATATTATGTTTTCATTCCCTGAAACAACAATTTTACTATCTTTTTATTTTAAAACAAATCGCACAACAATTTAGAAAATTCAATTTTTTGTATATCCCAGGTTCAATGAGTTTTGCTTCACTATGATATTTGTGGTCAGGACTTTTCAGAATTTTCAAGAAATTTGATGATTTCGTTAAATAAACCTCGTTGAAATCAATTTTTTTTTAATTAAAAAAATTGCAGATTATATTATTGCTTTTTTGATTTTTTAAATGAAACTTTTCAAGGGGATATTTTTTAAGGTAATGAAATGTTTGAATAAAATAACTAGCACAAAGATTTTCTTATTTTTTAGAAAAAGAAACGACAAATTCATAAAAAAAATGTAGGTACTGAATATTTCTGCCACAAATATATTTTGGAAGTAAAAAATTAACCCTCTACAACCCAACCCCGCCTTTAGACGGGCTTTGATTTAAATAAATCGCCATAAATCAATTTTTCAACCAATTTTTGATCTTTAAAAAGCATTGGAAAGAAGAACTCTTACAATTTTAAAAAAATTAATGGGTTGGAACTTTTACTTGTTTTCTGTGACTTTGCCAATGTTTTTTAAAAATGACATTTTTTTAGAGGTCAACTTTAGCAGTGTTTTTACTAACATTTCTTATATTTTAGGTAAAAAAAAGTATGCAGTAATTTTTCTATTGCCCCAGACTGTGCCTCTACGCATTTATTTACAATTTAAATGATAATGGTGCCATGCAAAAAATTGAAAAAGTTACTGTAAAAACATGAAAAAATAAGATAGGCAAAATGTAATGATAAGAGGTGGTAGAGTGGGCAAAATACTATCAAAAACTAACATAAACTAAGCAAGATAAATGCAGATTAAAATACTAAAAATGAAACAACAAAAACATAAAACAAGAGAAGTAAAGTTTTTCGTAGAACAAAATTTGCTCAAAATAACCTCATGAACACGAAAAATAAAAATTTTCGAAAAAAAGATTTGGGCAGTAGAGGGCTAATAAGTTTTTAATTGCTTTCAAGTAATAGCTTTTAAGGGTTTATTGAGGGTGATAGCAATAATATTTTTATTTTATATTTTTTGTTGTTTTCATTTAGGCTGTTGCAAATATTTTTCAAAGTTTATGTCGCCCCTTCGTGTGTGTGTGTGTGTGTGTGTGTGGTCCAATCCAATACCCGCTGGCCGGCAGCGAAATTATGGGAAAGTATAATTTGTATCAGGCTTTGTTTATGCTGATACAGCTTATCTCAGTCCCGGGTATTAGGTGGTGATAGCCCTCGCGCTGCTTCCAATGACCCATTTCAGAATGACAGAGCTCCTTGCGGTCCAATTCCGAGGTCGCTGGGCATTGTCTGGCCCCGCCTAAACATAGAAGCAAGAATCAGAAGGACTCTCGATCTATCTTTAAACTTCCAATCCCATAATGCAAACCAGGGATTAGCGCGAATTTAATAATGATTAGAAAGTATGCAACAATTGAAAGATTCAGTTTGGATAGATCTCACCAATTTCCTGAAACATCCTTTAGTGTCGTCGCTTTAGTCCTTTTTGCAGCGTCGGTCTTCCAGCTGCGGGTCCTCAATCACGAGCAGTTTGAGCTTTCACATGCTGCTACGGAACACATCCTGTCGTCCTAGTCATCTTGTGGTAAACAAGACCACGAACAAAAACTGGATCGACCACAAAACATACAATTTTCACCCTAAAACAAAATTATCGCGGCACGCGCAAACCGTTGGAAAAGTCTGTGACAAAACATAACCGATTGCTAAATCTGATTTACAGATTCCTCTATCGTTTATTTGGCAACCCGGCTCGAAAGCTCTCCTGCAACAACCGCCCGAGCGCGCGAGCTTTTTGACAGCTCCCGTGGGAACAAAAGAAAACGAACGTCGCTACGTGGGACCGCGCGAAAGCTCCCGTAGATAAAAAAAACAAAAACAAAACCTTTGCGGGCCGTTACACAAAACTGTCTTTTTTCGACGAAATTCAAGGGAAATCCTTAGAACTCGATATTCTTCCACTACAACGCGTTGTTAATAATCATTATCATCACTTTTATACATATTTTATGGACCGAAACACGCAAAAAATACAAAAATACGCGGAGTAAAAATAATGTCCGAACACTCACGAGCAGTGCTATCAGCGCCTCCTTCAAAGTTTATGTCGCCCCTTCGTTTCGAAAATCAGTTGCAAATTTTTTTCTCAGAAAACTTCTAAATTTTAACGAATTTTTGAGTGCAATCAGCTGAAAACAATTTAAAATTATTTTCCTTGTGTTTATTAACATGTTTAACATGTTAAAGTTCATTTCAAATTTCAAGTTCATTTAAAACACACTTTTCATTCAAATTTTAATACCATGGCTTGTGGTTTCAAGTTTTATACTTTTTTTTATTTTTTATTGATCTTTTCTTCTACAATGACTATCAGATGTTTCAGTGCTTTGAAGAAACAATCATAAATTTTTGCTTGAATCCGGTATTTGCGTATTTGTATGAAAACTATGTCCGAAACCATCGTCAGACCTATCGTTCAATAGATACTCGAAAGATCTTCCAAACAAGTCTAAAAGCTTAAAGATCTGGCAACCCTGTCTCAAGTTATCAGTATTAAAATGATATCAATTTATGTTGGACGCCGGATATTTATTAAATTTTATTATAAGTGAAGTCTGTTAGTAGTATTTCCAATTGAAAATAAGACATAAACCTACGCACCTCAATTTTTAAGCCCATCCGTGCACATATGTTTTTGTTTGTGCTCTTTCAATATGGAACTGCTGTAGAAATAATGCTGTAAAATCAATGCTTCAGCGAATTGACATGTCATCTTATCACTTCTAGTCATGATATCTTATTGTTTGATCGAAAAATTAACACATTTTATTTTATTTTCAGATCAATTAAGAGCAGTGTAAAAATCTTCCACTTTGAAGCAGATCAAAGAATTGAAGAGCAAAAGTTTTCAGTAAAATTAGTGTCTTGTGAAATCAAGTGTCCTACTAGTCAGGGGGTAAATCGCAAAGTGAAATCTTGCAAAAGTGCACCGTTCAATCTGAAACACCCTAAAAAATCTCCCCCCAAAAAGAGCCAAACCTAAACAGAAGAAGAACCTGCCTCACCTGCCGTGTGGCCAACCCGGTGATCGACCATGGCGCGAGTACTGCATAACGTGGTGGTAAGTTTTGGGGGGAAAAAGTGCACCAAATATTCATTTAACACTCTCCTCGGGCGGCTTTCTCAGCGAGGTGGGGTGCGCAGTCCATTCAATATTTAGTCGATTAATTTACATTCAGCGCCTCTCAGTCAGTGTCGGTGGAAAAAGCCGCCAAAAACTGGCCTTTCATTTTGGCTTTTTAAATTTATGCTGTCAGTTTGATTCGCAAAAAAAAATTCAATGGGTAATTGTTAACTTGATAGATTATTAATTGCACAATATGGGCGTTTAATGGCCAGACTTCAATACGAAGTTTTCGTTGGGGCATTTTTTGGCAGTTTTCTTTCACACTGAAAGAAGGTAATTGTGTCCAAAAGTTCAGCAAAAGGCGTTTCCTGCCACGTTGATTTGATGCAATTTGAAAATGTTTAAACGATTTCCGCGTCTCACAAAAAAAAACATAATAAATCATTAAGCGGAGTTACAAATGTTGCAAAACGCTCCAAACCAGCACCACCACCAGTGGTGAATTTTTAATTTCTCATCAATGTCATCGAAAACGAAACCAGAGCCGTAGCACTGTCAGACGCACACGCCTCAGGGTAATTTGCATAATTATCACCGCCTAGTAATTATCCAATATTCACTGCTATTACTCCAAACAGAGAAGGAGGGGGGCCTCAGCATGGCACCTATCGATCAATATCCAATTTGGTGGCGGTTACATGGTGGCTTAGTGCGTACTTCTAGGTGATTACCATAATACAAGACCACAGTTTGGTCACACCTTTTTATTATAATTTTTGACTCTTATGAAGTTTAGAAAAGGCTGAAAATAAGCTCTAGATCATGTTTTGAGACAAAATGTCAAGGTGTGTTTGAGCAATTATCATTAATCTATAAGCAACTTAATTTAGACCAGTTAATTGATTTTGTTCAAGAAGCATGTGAGAAAATGTAAGAACGTGTACATGATGTTTAATATTTTAATTGGGATCTAGTACATTTACGATCATACTGATAACAAGTTGATAACGATAATGACTATATAGTTGAGTGAGCAGAAATATGTTTTTAAAAGATTAACTAAAACCATCCAGACAAAAAAAATTTTAGAATACATAATTGTCAGTATTCTTCTGAATACCTCTTTTGCCGAAAAAGACTACTGAGCATATTTTCTTTGAAGAAAAGCGAAATTCCTCATGTTTCAGATTTTTTAAATTTAATGGGTTGAGTTTGATCGGCTACACAGTCTGGGCAAAGTAAAACGCTGTTTTATGCTGTGTCCGACGTTTCGGCGCTGATTGGCGCCTTCTTCAGAGGGAACTATTAATAAATAATTTATTGTTAGAAACACATAGTAGAGGACTTATTACAGAAACCATACATAGCTTGACTTTTCTTGTAAGCTGCCTTTTCTAAGGCTAACGTCATAAAATCCATCAAAAGCTGGTGGTACACTGACTAAAATTAACAAATAATGTGACAGTGTCTTGCGAACCTTCGTGGTGAACGGACACTAGAGCTGCGGTATTTTTTACTACCTAAGCTCAGAGTTATTTCAAACAAAATTCACAGTCTTTTTAAAGACTACCTGAGTTACTTTCCAAAATTCTAAACAGTCTTTTCAAGACTAACCCCACCTGAAATTTTTTGTATTTTACAAACGAAGCCATCTTTTAAGAGAACTTTGCTTGCAAAATGCGTCAAAACAAAGGTAAACGCAAATCTTCTGAAGATTTGGTCGTTACGTCGGTGAAGCGTTTGAACGCTAAGCCGGCTAACGGAAACAGAAAAAGAAAACAGCCTCATCCGAGGTCTGATTCTGATTCTGAAAGTGAGGTCAATCCTCCAATTCCATTGGCAAACAGTTTCGGTGTTTTATCCGAAACTGTTGACAAGGATCCTTCTCCTCGTACTGAGCCTTCTGCCGTCGAGAAACGAGTAAAGGCTCCGCCAATTGTAGTGACTTCCGTCTCTGATTTGGCCAGCTTTCGAACGCAACTGAAGAATTGCAAGGAAACTTGCAATTTGAAGGTTTCGTTCCAGCTTGGTCGAAGAGGAGAATGTCGCTTGTTGACGGAATCTTTACAAGATCACCAAACTTTTGTTGGTTATTTGAAAAACCACAAACACAATTTCTACACGTATGAGACCAAGAATGCTCGTCCATTCAAGGCGGTCCTGAAAGGTCTCTCCAACGACTTGTCGGTGGATGAGATCAAAAACGAACTTAAGGTGTTGCTTGGCTTTGCCCCATCCCAAGTAATACCAATGAAGAAAAAATCAAACGGGAATATTTCTCGCTTTGGTTTGACTTCACAATTTTATCTGATTCATTTCAACAGAAATGAAATCAACAATTTGAAACTTTTGGACAAAGTACAGTTTTTGTTCCATGTACGGGTAAAGTGGGAGCATTTTAAGAAACATGGCGGTAATGGCCAGAATCTGACCCAGTGCCGGCGTTGCCAGGCATTCGGTCACGGTACTGATCATTGCGCCATGGTTCCAAAATGCATGGTTTGCGGGGATTCTTCTCACGACAAGGACAATTGTCCCGTGAAAGAAGTCACCCAATTTAAATGTGCAAATTGTGGTGGAAATCACAAATCAAATTTCTGGGATTGCCCCATCAGAAAAAAGGTTTTGGATTCTCGTGCTAAGCATCAGCCGAAAACCAAACCGAAATTTTCTCAAAGTCAGGTTGTACCTGCATCTTTAAATCAAACGTTCGTGCTGTCTCACTCGAACAATACCCCTACCGTGGAAAAGTTAGGTAACAGCAATGGCATTTCTTATGCCAACGTCGTTTCGGGTTCGGGTTCATCCACGAATTTTAAATCCTCTACCAATCTTCAAATTGGGCAGGTACCTCAAATTTCATTTGAAAATTTTTCTGCTGGCAACGCTTTGGGATCTTCTGATCTCGGCGATGTTACGTTTGAAAAATGACTTTTTGCAAAACTCACTGTTTGGTTTGATTCAAACAATGAGTAATGCTACATCCATGATGGAAGCTATCCAGATTGGATTAAAATTTGCGAATGATGTTGTTCTTACCCTGAAGTTTAATCATGGATCTAAGTAATTCCATCAATATTATGAATTTTAATGCTCGCTCTTTAAAAGCGAAAGAAAATGAATTTTTCAACTTTTTACGAGTTCATAACGTGCATGTTGCTGTTATAACCGAAACATTTTTAAAAACTGGCACTTATTTGAAAAGTGATCCAGATTATAAAGTTATAACCAATAACAGAATGAATCGAAATGGCGGTGGAGTTGCAATAGTTATCCACCGTAGTATGACTTATAGCACTTTACGTGACTTTAAGTTAAAAGTTATTGAAAGTTTGGGCATTGAACTTGAAACTTCTTTTGGGAAAATTATGATTGCAGCTGCATATTTGCCTTTCCAATGCACTGGGGAAAATAAAAATTATTTCAAAGGGGATTTGAATAAACTTACTCGGCATAGATCTCGATTTTTGATCATCGGTGATTTTAATGCCAAACACCAATCTTGGAATAATTCAAAAGTAAATTCCAATGGTAAAATTCTATTCAGAGATTGCACTTCTGGTCTTTATTCGGTTTTATACCCGAATGGGCCAACTTGCTTTTCTTCTGTTAGAAATCCATCAACAATTGATTTGGTTTTGACAAATCAAAGTCAGTATTGTGGTCCTTTAGTGACTCATGCTGATTTTGATTCTGATCATCTTCCAGTAACTTTTTCACTTTCTCATGAAGCAGTTACCAGACCCAATAGTTCTGTGTTTAATTACCACAAAGCTAATTGGGACAGGTATCAGCATCATATTGAGAATAATTTAAATCATGATTTTGTTTTAGAAACCAAAGCTGATATTGATTCAGCCTTGGAATCTTTAACTAATGCAATTTTGGATGCTAGGAATATTGCTATTCCTAAAGTCCAAGTCAAATTTGATTCTCCCATTATTGATGACGATCTTCAGCTTCTGATTCGTCTGAAAATGTTCGCCGAAGACAGTATCAACGTTCTCGTGATCCTGCACTGAAGCGAATTCAAAAGATTTGCAAAAGGTTATTGACCACAGATTCACTCTCCTGCGAAATGAAAAGTTCGCAAGAGATGTCGAACAAATTAAACCTTATTCCAAACCTTTTGGAAACTTTCAAAGGTTCTTAAGAAACCTCAAAACCAATCCCTTCTTTAAAAGATGGTGATAATATTCTATTAACTAATGGGGAGAAAGCTCAAAAACTTGCTCAGCAGTTTGAGAGTGCTCATAATTTCAACTTAAATGTTTTGAGTCCTATTGAAAATCAAATTTCAATAGAATTTCAGAATATTGTTGAACAAGAATTTTCATCAGATGAAGTTTTTAATACGGATCTGAATGAAATAAAATCTATTATCAAAAAATTTAAAAATATGAAAGCCCCTGGTGAGGATGGCATTTTTACATTTTAATTAAAAATTACCAGAAGCAACTTTAAGTAGCTTGGTCAAAATTTTCAACAAATGTTTTGATTTGGCATATTTTCCCAGTAGTTGGAAAAATGCCAAAGTAGTTCCGATTTTGAAACCGGATAAAAATCCTGCTGAAGCCTCAAGCTATCGGCCCATTAGTTTGCTTTCATCTATTAGTAAATTATTCGAAAGAATAATTCTTAATAGAATGATGACGCACATTAATGAAAATTCAATTTTCGCTGATGAGCAGTTTGGATTTCGCCTTGGGCATTCAACTACTCATCAGTTGTTGAGAGTTTCAAATTTAATTCGAAGCAACAAATCTGAGGGCTATTCTACTGGCGCTGCTCTTCTAGACATAGAAAAAGCATTTGACAGTGTTTGGCATAAAGGTTTGATTGCGAAATTGAAAAGGTTTAATTTTCCGATTTATATCGTGAAAATTATTCAAAATTATTTGACGGATCGTACTCTGCAGGTATGTTATCAGAATAGCAAATCTGATCAACTACCTGTACGTGCTGGCGTTCCTCAAGGAAGCATTTTGGGTCCAATTTTATACAATATTTTTACTTCTGACTTGCCTGATTTGCCCCCAGGATGTCAGAAATCACTTTTTGCTGATGATACAAGCATCTCCGCCAAAGGTAGAAGCCTTCGTGTCATCACAAGAAGATTACAAAAGCTTGGATATTTTCAATTCTTATTTGAAAGAATGGAAAATTACTCCAAATGCTGCAAAACTCAACTTATTATTTTCCCTCACAAACCAAGGGCTGATTTTCTTAAACCAAAAGTCATCACATTATAAAGATGAATGAGGTAAATTTAAAGTGGGAGGATCAAGTGAAATATCTTGGACTTGCTTTTGACAAAAACCTTACTTACAAGGATCACATTGAAAGTATCCAGGTTAAATGTAACAAATATATTAAATGTTTGTATCCACTTATAAACAGGAATTCTAGACTTTGTCTCAAGAATAAACTGTTAATTTATAAACAAATTTTCAGACCTGCCATGCTTTATGCTGTGCCGATCTGGACAAGCTGTTGCTTAACCAGGAAGAAAAAACTTCAGAGGATTCAGAACAAAATTCTGAAAATGATTCTGAAACTTCCTCCTGGTTCAGCACCAGTGAACTTCATCAATTAGCCGAAGTTGACACTTTGGATGTTATGTCCAATAAGATAATTGATGCATTTCGACAAAAATCATTGCAGTCTTCAGCTGCATTGATCCGCTCTTTATATAGTTTATAAGTTAGTTTTAAGGTATCCCTTTTCCCTTTTGTGCATGTAGGACCTCCTACATTTGAAATCACTGAATAGCGAAAGCTACAATATTTCATGAATATATGAAAGTTGCTAGTATTTAAAATTGAGGTGAAAAGTCATCGATTGTGATTGGACACTCAATAATATTTTAACTGAATGAATGTACATGGAAAAGAAAAACTGAATAAATATAAATTAAAAAAAAAAAAAACAAATAATGTGAGATTAGGACATTTAGGGACACTGAATTAACATTTAAATGTCTCACATTGTCGCTATGGTCACAAATTTTGTGGCGGTTCGAGTTACTTCGGGATATGATTTGGGCGTTAAGGGGTATCATTTCCATCGGGTACGCTTTGGGTCAAATTGTGCGGGCGAAACGTCGGACACAGCATAAACAGAGTTTCACTTTACCCAGATTGAGTAGCCGATCAAACTCAAAATAATAACAACAGTCGAACTCTCATCAATTTTAATGGGTTGTTTATATATTTTCCAAACTGCATTTTTTCAAAAATAAATACTGTTGAAAATGTTTTCAGCAAATCGAACATTATAATTTATTATACAAACTATATTGCCCGTTGCTTTTGTTTTTCGTCATATTTAATCAAATTTAACTAAATTTCAAATGTTAGTTCATATCTATCCTATTTAAATATTCTCATGTCAAAAATCCAGAGCAATATTTTTATGAATTCATATTTATATGTTTTAAATGACAAAACTAGCATCTTTTGAGAATAAGTTGGAAATAAGTTATTTGGCAGAGTTGCCAACTTTAAAAAATAATCATAATAATTTTTGAATTACGTAGAAAAAAAGATGAAAATTTTGTTTTCATTATTTTAAATGTTAAATCAAGTTTGCATTCAAAAATTAATTCAAAAATAAAAGATATCGTATACCGTTTGCAATTTTTTGCAATGAAAATCCTAGATCGAGAATGACCAACACTGTATTTTTTTGTTTGCGACCGCCTCGGAATTTGAACCAATGACCTGTGGATTGTGAGTCCAGTGCGCGGTCCGATTGATCCACACAGGCAGACTAGAGACCTACATAGGGAAATGAAATGTTTTGGGAGAAATTTCAAACACCCAAAGTCATTCAAATTTAAGGTTGAAAAACTTGTAGTTTTTTTTTTTTTTTTTTTTTTTTGGTGCTGGCACTTTTCTTGTACCGAACAAGCACAATCATAAAAAAATGTTACTTTAAACCACCTCAGTGATTGATGCCTTCCTCCTAAAATCAATTGAAAACGCTTACTGCTTGTATTCAAATGCGCCTGAATAACTAAATAAACTAAATACTATAAAAGCGATACTTACGTTTCTGCCATGAAAAGCCATAACATGTAGAAAGCTTGGGCTAACAAGGTCGATTCCATAAAGCTTAGTGCTGCCTCAGCCGGATCTTTTGGAATGTTCACCCATTTTTGTACCGTAAACCGGGGTGACTTTGATAGGATTTCAATTTGTTTTTGGAATATTTTCCAACAGGTTAGGTTTTTCTCTAGATTATTATTTTTAAAACATGTACTGGGGTAGGTCACACAAAGTCCATGCACTATTTTGGAAAAAAGAGTTGTTTCAATAGTATTTAGAAAAATAATTACGTTAAAAATCCTTAGTTTAAATTCCGGGGTGACTTTGATAGTCATAGTTTTTCTTGTTAAAATCATATTTATGATGTTCAAACTTTATTTGTAAGTTGAATGTACCATCACTAAAGTAGCCGATTTAGTTTTTAAGAAAAAAAATCAATGTTTATATTTAGTTAACTAAGTTTATAAGCTTTTTAGCAGAATACATATAAATTTTTGGTAAAATTATTAAAAAGTTGGAATTTCGCCTGAAATTTGTTAAAACTAGTTTTGTTTATAAAATTATCGATTTATATTGCATTTTATACTGAATTCAAAGCACGAATCACAAGTTTTAACATTTTACCTGAAATTTGTTCGACTGAAATTTCAAAAACACATACTATTTATTATTTACAAACTTATTGAACCTTCTCCTAGTGGAAAGTTTTCCAAAGAATCCGAAAATGCATTCCATTTTCCGATTCAAAATCATGTTCATTGAGAAAATCATGACACTTTGAGATGTTTAAAATAATGGCTTTCATCACCTTTTTGTAACCATAGTTATCTAACTTTTTAAACTTTTCAAAATTTTATTAAAAGTTCTGTTTGAGGTACTTTGAACACTTCTCTACCACGGTCAGTATGATTGTAAACAATCCCGTACGTATTTTAATTGAACTCTTCATTTTGCGGAAAAATCACAAACCTATCAAAGTCACCCTGGCTATCAAAGTCACCCCGTTTTACGGTACATGTCAAAATAATATTTTTGCACAATTGCTCATAAGTTTTGATAGCGTTGTCAAATCTTCAATCTTTTGGGCTCGTTAGAAAGGTTTTTTCATTACCTATCTAACGATGGGTCGTTTGATAGATCCGGACAACTTTTTCATCAAACTTTTTGAGATCCGGCCTCAAAAAAGAGCATAAAAACACATAAGTGACCATAGCTTTTGATAGGGTGGTCTTCAAAATTTTGAACGCGTTGGAAAGATCTTTTAAATACCTTTCTAAAAATGTATAACATGACGGTTTTTCTTACAAAAACCACCCTTTTTACAATCTTTCGGACTTTAGTCAAAATCGTTTTTAAAGCATAACTTTTGAAGTACTTTACAAAACATCACCATTTATAGATAGTGACTTAGGGGACCCTAAGACGGATCGAATGAGGCTAAAACATACAAAATCGGTTCTGCCAGTCCCGAGATAATCAAGTGCAATTATTTTGATCAACATCCCACCACACACACAGACATTAGCTGAGAATTTGATTCTGAGTCGATATTATACATGAAGGTGAGTCTAGGAGATCAAATTAAGAAGCATGATATTGTTGGTCGATGGAAACCCCGATTTGACAGTTCGATTGGAACCTTGAGAATGACATTTCGCCTCTCCATATAGGCTCTCTAGGGCAGACTTTCGTTAAGATCAGAAAATTCAAAATTATAAAAAGACCCTAAAATACTTCTTTTTGATCGTACACAATTTTAAGGTTAATTTAAGTTTTAATAAATATGTTTCTAAAGAACGCAAAATTTTGCGATTGATTCGATTTGTTATTAACCCTCTACTGCCTAATTTTTTTTTTCGAATTTTTATATTTTTCCGTGCTTAGGAGGTCATTTTGAGCAATTTTTGTTCTATGAAAAACTTTACTTCTCTTGTTTTATGTTTTTCTTGTTTTATTTTAAGTATTTTAATTTGCATTTATCTTGTTTATTTTATCTTTGTTTTTGGTAGTATTTGGCCTATTCTACCACCTCCTATCATTAAATTTTGCCTATATAATTTTTCATATTTTTACAGACACTTTTTAATTTTTTTGCTTGTTTTCACATTTTCTGCTATAAAATGGTACCATTATCATTTAAATTGTAAAAAATGCGTAGAGGCATAGTCTGGGACACTACAAAAATTACTGCATGCTTTTTTTTACTTAAAATATTGGAAATGTTAGTAAAAAACACAGCCAAAGTTGTACCCTAAAGAAATTACATTTTTTAAACCTTGGCAAAGTCACATAAAACAAGTTAAACTTCCAACCCTTAAATTGTCTAAAATTTTAAAAGTTTTTCTTTCCAATGCTTTTGAAGATCAAAAATTGGTTGAAAAATTATTTTTTGGCGATTTTTTAAACCGAACCCGTCTAAAGGTGGGGGTTGGGTTGTAGAGGGTTAAAAATCGACACTATTTTGATGATGCACAAAAAACTAATTTTTCAACTTTACTTTTCTTTCCAAGGCTGAATCATTGGATTTGGACAAATCTTCGATATATCGTCGCTTGTGTACTATCTTGTGACACGTCTTATCTTTTTAGAGCAGACGTGTCACAAGATAGTACACAAGCGACGATATTTGGAGCAAATTTGTAGGAATTTTTCTGATCTTTTCGATAAAAACCTAGAGATGTCAAGCTTGACCATGCCTTATTGAAATAGGTAAAAAGTCACGTTATCAACAAAAATCAGTTTTAGTGGATTGATCTCAAAAAAGTTGCAGGTAAACGAAATTTTTGAAAAGTACTTTTTGATTGCAAATTTGATTTTCATAAAAAAATAAATTCAAAATAATTTGTTAGACTTTGTGAAGATATTTTTGAATAATGTTTTTTTTCCAAAATTCCAGATGAATGTTGACCAACGTGTGCATTAGTTAAAAAAATAAAGCCATTTTTACGCATCTACATATAACAAATCCAATAATGAAACTTTCCAAAAATAGTTATTGGCGTTATCCAACTTTTTGTCAGGCCATTGCAAATATTTTTCAAAGTTTATGTCGCCCCTTCAAAATTGGTCTGAAAAATCGGGGGGGCAAAAATTTTTTTGTTCGAAAAACTTTAAAGATTTAATGAAAATAGAAGTCAAATTAACTTAAAACAATCTTAAACGCATTTTTCTGCTTTGATTATTATAATTAGCATTTTTGGGCATGATTAAAAATATTTTGAATTTTTATGAAGCTTTAATGTACAGCACCGCAAAAAAAAAAAATTTGCAGAGAAATATTTTTTTGTCAATACCTAGGTACTTTGAAAACTAATAATTGCATAACAACTGGACATGTGTTTAATGCATTTTCAAACACTTTTTTTATTTAAATGTTGAAACCATGGCTCGTTAATTACATTTTTAAACTTTTTTTACCTGACCAATATTCTTGAAAACCTGAAAAAATATTCCTTGAGACTTTGAAAACTGGCATTTCGCTTCGGAGGTACATTCTCACAAAGAATTTGAATCGAAGAAAATGAGTTTTTCTCAGTGTTACTAAATTATCCTGCAGTTTTTAACTGACGATACCTCGAAAATTATTAGTTTGATTTTCAGTGTTTAAAAATTAATCTTAATTGTAACATGTTCTGATCATTTCAATTAAATAATTTAAGAAGATGTCTTGTTTAGTCCCATAAAACATATCAAAAATATCGAAAAAACATACTTATCTTGAAAATTTAGTGTATCACAAATAAAATACAAAAATCGGATAAAATTCTGGTACCGGGGAATGCATAGACAAAGCTTCATTGAATTCTAAAAATGAAAGTTTAAAAATCTCGACAAAATTGTATGAAAACATGGTTTCATCCAAATAAAAATATCAAAAAAATAAATTTCCAAAATATTGCACAAATCTGTTTAAGTATTGACCACATCAATTAAATCAAAACACTTCTGGTCTTGAAATCAGCGATCACCACCAATAACAACATAATCACTTCCAGAACGAGGTGTCGAAAGATCCATTTTCCGTGATGGTCAATCAATCCGCCCATCATCGGCTCGTTCTCGGTGCCTCCAAGAAAGGGCAGCCCGTTTTCATGATTTATGGCAAATTAGCCAGGGTGATCTGGCATCTGGCTGGGCCTGAATTGTGATTGACTGGCACGGATAAGAGCTCAAAAAATTGATCCCACTTGGCCCGTAACACGTAATAATCAACGCCCACCCGCCGCACCATAATAACCTAATTGTCTACGACGAACCACAATTGCTCATAAGTTTTGATAGCGTTGTCAAATCTTCAATCTTTTGGGCTCGTTAGAAAGGTTTTTTCATTACCTATCTAACGATGGGTCGTTTGATAGATCCGGACAACTTTTTCATCAAACTTTTTGAGATCCGGCCTCAAAAAAGAGCATAAAAACACATAAGTGACCATAGCTTTTGATAGGGTGGTCTTCAAAATTTTGAACGCGTTGGAAAGATCTTTTAAATACCTTTCTAAAAATGTATAACATGACGGTTTTTCTTACAAAAACCACCCTTTTACAATCTTTCGGACTTTAGTCAAAATCGTTTTTAAAGCATAACTTTTGAAGTACTTTACAAAACATCACCATTTATAGATAGTGACTTAGGGGACCCTAAGACGGATCGAATGAGGCTAAAACATACAAAATCGGTTCTGCCAGTCCCGAGATAATCAAGTGCAATTATTTTGATCAACATCCCACCACACACACAGACATTAGCTGAGAATTTGATTCTGAGTCGATATTATACATGAAGGTGAGTCTAGGAGATCAAATTAAGAAGCATGATATTGTTGGTCGATGGAAACCCCGATTTGACAGTTCGATTGGAACCTTGAGAATGACATTTCGCCTCTCCATATAGGCTCTCTAGGGCAGACTTTCGTTAAGATCAGAAAATTCAAAATTATAAAAAGACCTAAAATACTTCTTTTTGATCGTACACAATTTTAAGGTTAATTTAAGTTTTAATAAATATGTTTCTAAAGAACGCAAAATTTTGCGATTGATTCGATTTGTTATTAACCCTCTACTGCCTAATTTTTTTTTTCGAATTTTTATATTTTTCCGTGCTTAGGAGGTCATTTTGAGCAATTTTTGTTCTATGAAAAACTTTACTTCTCTTGTTTTATGTTTTTCTTGTTTTATTTTTAAGTATTTTAATTTGCATTTATCTTGTTTATTTTATCTTTGTTTTTGGTAGTATTTGGCCTATTCTACCACCTCCTATCATTAAATTTTGCCTATATAATTTTTTCATATTTTTACAGACACTTTTTAATTTTTTTTGCTTGTTTTCACATTTTCTGCTATAAAATGGTACCATTATCATTTAAATTGTAAAAAAATGCGTAGAGGCATAGTCTGGGACACTACAAAAATTACTGCATGCTTTTTTTTACTTAAAATATTGGAAATGTTAGTAAAAAACACAGCCAAAGTTGTACCCTAAAGAAATTACATTTTTTAAACCTTGGCAAAGTCACATAAAACAAGTTAAACTTCCAACCCTTAAATTGTCTAAAATTTTAAAAGTTTTTCTTTCCAATGCTTTTTGAAGATCAAAAATTGGTTGAAAAATTATTTTTTGGCGATTTTTTAAACCGAACCCGTCTAAAGGTGGGGGTTGGGTTGTAGAGGGTTAAAAATCGACACTATTTTGATGATGCACAAAAAACTAATTTTTCAACTTTACTTTTCTTTCCAAGGCTGAATCATTGGATTTGGACAAATCTTCGATATATCGTCGCTTGTGTACTATCTTGTGACACGTCTTATCTTTTAGAGCAGACGTGTCACAAGATAGTACACAAGCGACGATATTTGGAGCAAATTTGTAGGAATTTTTCTGATCTTTTCGATAAAAACCTAGAGATGTCAAGCTTGACCATGCCTTATTGAAATAGGTAAAAAGTCACGTTATCAACAAAAATCAGTTTTAGTGGATTGATCTCAAAAAAGTTGCAGGTAAACGAAATTTTTGAAAAGTACTTTTTGATTGCAAATTTGATTTTCATAAAAAAATAAATTCAAAATAATTTGTTAGACTTTGTGAAGATATTTTTGAATAATGTTTTTTTTCCAAAATTCCAGATGAATGTTGACCAACGTGTGCATTAGTTAAAAAAATAAAGCCATTTTTACGCATCTACATATAACAAATCCAATAATGAAACTTTCCAAAAATAGTTATTGGCGTTATCCAACTTTTTGTCAGGCCATTGCAAATATTTTTCAAAGTTTATGTCGCCCCTTCAAAATTGGTCTGAAAAATCGGGGGGGCAAAAATTTTTTTGTTCGAAAAACTTTAAAGATTTAATGAAAATAGAAGTCAAATTAACTTAAAACAATCTTAAACGCATTTTTCTGCTTTGATTATTATAATTAGCATTTTTGGGCATGATTAAAAATATTTTGAATTTTTATGAAGCTTTAATGTACAGCACCGCAAAAAAAAATTTGCAGAGAAATATTTTTGTCAATACCTAGGTACTTTGAAAACTAATAATTGCATAACAACTGGACATGTGTTTAATGCATTTTCAAACACTTTTTTTATTTAAATGTTGAAACCATGGCTCGTTAATTACATTTTTAAACTTTTTTTACCTGACCAATATTCTTGAAAACCTGAAAAAATATTCCTTGAGACTTTGAAAACTGGCATTTCGCTTCGGAGGTACATTCTCACAAAGAATTTGAATCGAAGAAAATGAGTTTTTCTCAGTGTTACTAAATTATCCTGCAGTTTTTAACTGACGATACCTCGAAAATTATTAGTTTGATTTTCAGTGTTTAAAAATTAATCTTAATTGTAACATGTTCTGATCATTTCAATTAAATAATTTAAGAAGATGTCTTGTTTAGTCCCATAAAACATATCAAAAATATCGAAAAAACATACTTATCTTGAAAATTTAGTGTATCACAAATAAAATACAAAAATCGGATAAAATTCTGGTACCGGGGAATGCATAGACAAAGCTTCATTGAATTCTAAAAATGAAAGTTTAAAAATCTCGACAAAATTGTATGAAAACATGGTTTCATCCAAATAAAAATATCAAAAAAATAAATTTCCAAAATATTGCACAAATCTGTTTAAGTATTGACCACATCAATTAAATCAAAACACTTCTGGTCTTGAAATCAGCGATCACCACCAATAACAACATAATCACTTCCAGAACGAGGTGTCGAAAGATCCATTTTCCGTGATGGTCAATCAATCCGCCCATCATCGGCTCGTTCTCGGTGCCTCCAAGAAAGGGCAGCCCGTTTTCATGATTTATGGCAAATTAGCCAGGGTGATCTGGCATCTGGCTGGGCCTGAATTGTGATTGACTGGCACGGATAAGAGCTCAAAAAATTGATCCCACTTGGCCCGTAACACGTAATAATCAACGCCCACCCGCCGCACCATAATAACCTAATTGTCTACGACGAACCACGAAATCGCGGGCATTCGATTCGACGATAAGCGTGAAATTCGTGATAGGCCAAAAAAGGGGGGCCAAACGGCTTGAACTCCGTTCAAATTTGTTCCGTGTTCCCTTGGCCGCTTTGGTCCATTTTTCGGTTGACCGTGCAGGGGAGAGGTATTACATCACACGAAATCGATAGATTGATAGCCAATCGGTTCGGCGGGTCTTTCACTTTCAGCTGTGCGCGGCAGTTGTGGGGGGCGTCGTGACCACTTGACGTCGAACAATCTGCGGGCGAATCTTCGACCGTTGTTGCTTCGTGGCGGGCCTTCGAGAGTTCAAAAACGAGGCCAGCACTGGGGCTGCGCCCAAATTTGCAACCGCGACCTCACACTGTGGTACAATTGTATGAAAAAGTGTCCAACTTGCAATAATTAGTTAAGGTGCAGTTCCACCGACAGCTGGTCATCATCACTTCTTGAGGGTTTGGCTCCTGTCAAACCAGAATTGCCCCGATAAAAAAAGAAATAAAAGACACACCGCCATTAGGAGTTTAATGTCCCCTTTAATCACGATCTAATCAAATGGCCGTAACTAAAAAGCTCCAAAAGCACCGTGAAAACCCGCCTTTGCAGGCTTATTTGAATGTTTTTACATAATCTGCGTGGCACACTCCGACAAAAGTGTGGTGCATTTTGGAAGGCTTGGCGTCGAATCGCCGGTAATTGAGCGTACCGAAACCATCAAAACATTGAACGCTGGCAAGGTTGTTTGGGGCACAGGCAGACAACAGGTCGCTTTACTGTGGAGGATTGGCAACGGGTCTTGTTCAGAGTCATCATGCCAAGCAAATCACGAATCACACTCGGTAGGACATCAACGACACACACAGGGTCATTGCTACTTTTTAAGTCAATTGGTGTGCATTTGATTGTTCTGTTGATGACGAGGTTATTCGATTGGATTTAATTTAATCTATTTGAAAAGCAATAAATATCTCATTTAGAAAAAAAAAATCATCTTCAACTTCAGTTTTTGGAAATAAAACCAATTCAATATGTTTTCAACATTTATTTAATCTCTAATTTCATTAATTTAACTATAAGCGTAATGCTAGAGATCTTCAAAAGAACTTCATTTAGGGTGAAAGGACAAAACGAGTGAAAATTGTGTAATTACTTTTTTTTTCAAATTCCTTGCAGGCTGTAAAACTTTTGCCAAAATTTGTACATTTCTTCGTCGAATCCATTAATCAACTTGAGTGCTGCTGGAGCTTTTGGATTTTCAGAGTTGGTAAACTCCAAAATTTTACAATCTTTGGCACTACATGTGGGACCGGGAATTCTGAAAAGAAACAAAATAATTCAAACTTTGTTTATAATCATCATGTAAGCATAATCATACCTTCCGTAAGCGATTTTAACAAAATAGTCCACAAATCCTTTCGACACGATCCATTCCGGTGAGCCGACGGGGAAGTCGGCTCCTATCGCGGTGTTCCGGAACAGATAGAGCAGCTCGTCGGAATGGACCACGCCAAAGTCGGCGGTCGTGTAGGTGTACGAGTACGAGTGCGAGGCACGTCCCTTGTAGTTGAAGTAGTACACCCCGATGGGAGCTTTGTGGGGCGCTTCCAGCGCCAAGTGCTGCTTGATACTTTGAGTCGTGGAGTAGGTGATGGTTGACTCGGTCATGAGCTGTTGAGAAGAGATTTTTGAGATATTTATTCTCAAGCTTCCCATGCGCCAGTGCCAACGCACACCGTGGGTTTGGTTTTCTAGCTTCGGTACGTGCCTGAACCCATTTGTGTATTGGTATCTTGGTACATCGTACCAGCGCACCACGACACTCTCGGCTCGCCCCATCGGTTTTGTGTCTGGCACTCACCCATGGCATGAACCCAGCGTGCCGTGGTACGTGTCGTGGTATTGAACCCGTTTTGTACCGCCAGCGCGTACCACGACACGTACCTCGGCTCGTAACGAGTGAAGCACCTTGGCTCATATAACGGGTTCATGCCATGGGTGAGTGCCAGACACAAAACCGACGCGGCGAACCGAGAGTGTCGTGGTGCGCTGGTACGATGAACCAAAATACCCTCGGTGAGTCGGGTACGGGTGTAAACCGAACAAAGCAGGCGCAAAGCAAACCCGAGGTACAAGCGAACCGCGTGTACCGCACGGTGCAGGGAAGCTTGTTTATTCTTGTTTATCATTTTTTTTTAATTTGAGGTAAACTTCATCTAAATTTTCATTATGTCAAAGAAAGCTTATTTGCATCATAAGTTCTTCCAGATGTCGATAAATTTTTTTTATTAAAAGTCAACCACGGATTTCATGATTTCAAAATATTTTTGGTACATATTACATGAATAAAATCAGAGAAAACTATTAGCTCCCGAGATCAGTTTACCCGAGACTCTACCCATTCTTCTCCGCCAACTCACACAGCAGTTGCCCCAACCCCTTTTCGATTTTCGTGAAACTTTGCTCTAAGGGGTTAATTTTTTCCCTGATCACGAATCCGAGTTCCATTTTTCGATATCTCGTGACGATGGGGCGGTACGACCCTTTTCATTTTTATGGATTTTTATTAAGACACGTTTTCAGTAGTTTGTAGCTAGAATCCCTGAATAGATGAAAAAAAAAATGTGTTAAAGAGACTTTTGGGGAAAATTGGACGCCCGATTTAATGGCGTACTGGGACCATCCATAAACCACGTGGACACTTTAGGGGGTATGGCGATTGTCCACGATCCATACAAAAGTTTTTGTATGGACAATTGTCCACGAAGGGGGGTAAAAGATTCCCAAAAGTGTCCACGTGGTTTATGGATGGTCCCACTCCAAATTCCGAAAAAAAAAAACATATTTTTCATGAAAAAAATAATTTAAAAACAGTTTTAAAATCGCTGCCAATTCCCGTTACTCAACTGTCAAAAATCGTGAGACTTGTCATTTTATGAGAAATTTAATGCACTTTTCGAATCTACATTATCCTAGAAGGGTCTTTTTTCATTTAAAACAAAATGTTTTTTTTCAAATTTTTCAAGATTATATTTTAGATTGTAACAATGTTCTACAAAGTTGTAGAACAGATAAAAACTTTTTTTTGTATATAAACATAAGGGGTCTGGATGTGCTCTTCACAAGTTATCAGAATTTTACAAAAACTTTTTTTTAAAGTGATGATTTTTACAATTTTTGACCAGTTTTTCGAACTATTAACCCCTAATCTTTTGAAAGTTTTTTTTTTCTTTTTTCAATCTTTTGAAAGTTTTTTTTTTCTCGAAAAGTTCAATAAATTTTGCATAATAATGACCCTTTAGACCAGCGATTCTCAACGGGGTTACCGGGCATACTTGATTACATGGCAGGGGGTACCAACATAGAAGAAGGTTGAGAATCGCTGCTTTAGACGATTGTTGTGACTCGTGCATTGCTAGAATCTGATTTTTCTAAAAAAAATATGTTTATGGTGAGTGGCAGTCTCTGGCTTGTTATTTTTTTTTAATTTTATAAAAATCCTTACATACAAGCAGTGCACGAGCCACACCAATCGTCCAAAGGGCCATTCTTATGCAAAATTTGCTGAGCTACCCCTTAGAGCAAAGTTTCACGAAAACCGAAGAAAGGTAGGGGCAACTTTTTCCGATTTCGTGTATGTTGGTGGAGAATTATCCATATATTTAAGGAATTTTATTGCAAAATTTGATTCTCGTTTTTTTTTTTCAAATACTTTTAAATGATAACGAAATACAATTTAAAAATAAACAATTATTTTATTTTCAGTGCAGATATTTAAAAAATCCTAATTCAAGCCTTTTTAAAAAGTACAAAATTTGTGTTTTCCGTTTAGGTCATTGCAAACAATTTAAAACTTTATGTCACCTCTCTTTCAAATTTGATTCGAATAATCAGGTAGCAATTTTTATCAAAAAAAAAAAAATCAAAATAAGCAAAAAATAAAAAGGTTAAAAAAATAAATTACAGGCCACGGTTGAATGAAAAAAGTGTTGTCAACTAATGCATTACAAATCTGTCCAGTTGTTTTGCAATCATAAGTTTCCATAATTTCTCAGCATTGACGAAAATTTTATTTTTGCGAGAAAAAAAGTTTTTGCGGTAATGTACATTGGCATTCCATAAAAGTTCAAAATATTTTTAAATTAGCCCAAACATGCTAAATATGATTATCAATGCAGAATAGGGAATTTTAAGTTGTTTCAGTTGATTAGACTTCTATTTCCATTGAAATTATCAAGTTTTTTTTGAAAAAATATATTTTATTTTGCTACCTGATTTTGAAGGGGGGCGACATAAATTTTGAAAAATACTTGCAACGTCCTAATTGCAGATATCCACAAGAAAATATTAGAATTTGAAAAAAAAACTATACAAACATTCAAACCAAATTGCTAAGACATTAAAAAAGCTTTGGATAGAGTTTCCTATATTTTAGGATCTTTTCATTAAAAAAACTTCGCATATGACCTAAATAATGATAAAAAAAACAACGTGTTTGATCAATCTTGTTCAAATTTGAAGGGTACAGATATTCTTTCACTAAAAATTGTTTAAATAAAAATTAAATTCGTTTGCGATGTTGATATTTTTGTGTCTATTTGATTTTGATGTTTATTTCATAATTTCAAAGATTTTTAGCCAAAACTATTTAAATTTGACTTTTCAAGTATATTGTGAGTTGTAAAACATTGCTTATTGTTTTCTATATGATCTAGTTAATTTCTTATTCTTACTTTCGGATAAAAGAATATATTCTCGACACTTTAGCATTCAGCATTGATAGATTCAGTCAACTTTATCTGTGTTGTTATTGCTTCATACAAAAAGAATAATTTTGAAAATAAGAAGAAAAAAAATGTTACATTAAATTGAGCCTAATAATTCCAAAACCCATGGAAAGTATTTGTAAGATTGAACTATTTTCTGAACAACCCTCACTAATTAATAGTATGGCAGTTAACCAATCATTACAGCTGTATGAAGACTTGGATGCAAGAACAAATGATACAAAACGTTCGAAAATAAAGAATTTCACGGAGATAAAAGGTTCCCAAAGTCGTTAACATGCGTTCATGAAAATAAGAACCACGCACAAAGTGTTCAAACGGCATGCTACGTTTTTCAAAAACATATCAGGAGTTTTAAACACTTTGTTCGTGATTCCTATATTCATGAACTTATGTTCACGATTTTTGAGAACTCTTTTTTCTCCGTGCACTTTCCTTTTGACACTATGCCACACAATCATACAATATTTGCGCTGTAATACGGTTCATGGAGATCCTAGAAGATCCACAAAAAAAGGACAAGAGCACAGCACACGACTAGTCTAGAACACCTTTACTTACTTCTTGTAAATTCAGAAAGTTTTGTGCAGTCAGCCACCGCTCGTCCGTTCCGTCGGGGAAGAATCGATCCTTCAACATTGGGGTGGTTTCAGCATTGTCAACACCCCCGGCCAGCCGAGGAATATAAGCTTTTGACTTTTCGTTCAGCTCGTACAGCAGCGTAGCATTCGTGACAATTCCGAGCGAGTCAGCAGCGCCATCGTTTGGTACCGTCCCGGTAATCCACGGGACTTGCTGATATTTGCCCGCCGCCCAGAGCGCACGCGGTTCTTCGTTAAGGAACGAACCGTTTGTGAGATGTCGCTCCGCAACTGGTTGATACAGGCCCGTTGGATGGACGTGGAAATATTTGAGCTCATCGATACTTTTGCCCAACTCTATGGCATCGACCTGGCGAAGAGCCTCAACCAATTGTTCTGTTGATATTTTGTATGCTGCTGGAATACCCACAACTTCTGCTTGAAGCCTTGCAAGCCACGGTTGGTCAATGTTCCAATTCCAATACGCTAACGCCGTTCCGCTCATGCTCACACCACGTTGAAAAGTACCTTGGCTTAGCCGGGACATCATGTGCATTTGCACTGCAGCTCCTCCAGCACTTTGCCCAACCAGTGTGACTCGGTTTGGGTCTCCGCCGAACCTTTCGATATTCCTTTGTACCCAGCGCAGTGCCATGCTCTGATCTTTGAGTCCGTAATTTCCCGGAGAACTACTGTCGTCGGTTGAGAGGAAGCCAAATACTCCAAGACGGTACTGAATCACTACCACTATGACCTTCCCGGTGTCCATCAGTCGCTCAGGACCGTACTCGGCAAAGGATGCCGAGCCCGATGCATAACTGCCACCATGGATGTAAAATATCACCGGGAGTTTCTCGCGCACATTCTGAGGTCGGTACAAATTCAAATACAAACAGTCTTCACCTCCTTCCACCAAAGACATGGGCCGGGCGTCACTCTTCTGTACACACTTGCCTCGTTCGAAACTGGCATCGTAATTTCCGTCCCATGGTTCAACTTCCACTGGGTCCTGAAAAAATCACCAATTCAAATTAAACACCTTCACGTCACCAACACCAAAAACTTCAATCAGCTCACCCTAAAACGTAACTGCCCTACGGGAGGCTTCGCGTACGGAACTCCAAAAAATGCATCAAACTGACTCCCCTCGAGTGCATCCCGAGTGGTCCCAATAAGGCACCCATCCTCGATGCAAACCAACGGAGTTGGCAACACTATCGGTAACTGAGGGAACACGTTGCCCGAACTGCTGGCGGCCACAATTGCACCCGTGGCCAATAGGGTGGCCAGGAGCGTCTTCGAGGCGGGGTCCAACATGTTTACCGCGCGCAAATCTATCGACAATTAACGGCCAGTCTCAACACTTGGAGTGATTTTTATCGGCTTGAAGAATGTTCTGCATCGCTAGTTTTGGTGCAAGCGTGTTTGCACGAGCTTTTTGAGCTTTAAACCCTTTGAGCTGATTTTAAAACTTGTACACTCGACATGTTTAACTCACTGTTTGAGGACTAACATGAAGGGTTATATAGTGCAAAACGAGTATTCTTTGAAACGATACGGTTTTAAACCTCACAACTGGGGTTATCTGGGGGCGAACAAGGATTATGGGCTTAACAGGGACTTATGAAGGATAGAGTAGTCATCAATGTTATTGTTCATCAAATTATGGCGACTTTAACCAAATTTTGGTTTTTCGTCAATTTAGAAAATTTTGTTAGGTTTTCAGTACAATTTTAGTTTTATATCGATAATTTTGCAACAACTTTGTGAAATGCTTTCTATTTGTTGAAAAAGCTCTCAAAATTTGCGAATACAAGTTCATTATAAAATATAACCCTGCAATGTTAGGAAAAGCACGAAATATTTAAACGGAAATTTTTGTTCTGCACGAAAAAATAACTTTCTGGGTTATTGCAAATTCGAAAAGTTCTTTGAAATTCCCTTAAAATGACATGTTCCAAAAAAAATATTAACAGTCGGGTGGTGAAATTTTTAAGCAATTTCGGACGTCAAATTTCACATAAAAATCCCTGCAATTTCAAATAATAAGTTGGATTGAAAATATAATTTATGAGTCCCTTAATTTCCAAAATAATATAGAATAGAGAATGAAGGTGATTTGATATAACTCGAAATTTCTAAATGACTGTTTTACAGCAGTTTGTTTTTTTTTTCCTGGATTAAAAATATATCTTTATTTTTATGACAAAAAAAAATATATATACACTGTATTATACAGCAATTCCATTTGAAAAGAGCCTAAACCGAAAAATAAGTTCTCCGATCGGGTTCAAAATTTTGCTGGGGGTTCCTTGGCTAAAATAATTAGACCCGTATTTTTTGTTTGGCCATTAGGGTGACCTACATCGTGCTAAGGTGGTTCGAAAAATGGCAATTTTCGTCATTTTTCGCAAAGACCACTTTTTTCTAAAAATCATATCTCCGCGCCATTTCATCCGATTTTAGCTGTCTTAGATGCAAAAGAAAGGTGATGAGTTTGGCTATTTGGGAAAAATAGTAAAAAGTTCCAAAAATCTAGCTTAACTATTGAAAAAGTCGTATGAAAACTTAAAATGGCGTTTTGACCGTGTCTGGACCAAAGAGCCTATGTCTGAAAATATTTTTATCGGATTCCTCGGAAAATTTCACATAACATATCAAAAAATTGGCAATGTCGAACCGTACGTTTTGGAGATACGATTTTTTGAAAATAAAAACTGCGTTTTTCGACGCGCCACGCGCAAAAACGGAAAAATGACGGCAAAAAATCAACTTTTTTCACTAAAACTGCGATAACTTTAAAATTTCAGCGATGACCTATAGATGTTTGGGTATCAAAATTTTTGTAATTGAAAGACGCAACTTTGGGTAATAAACATTTTTTGAACAAATTTCCCTAAGTAGTGAATATAACTTGAATACAGTGCACGTTTTAAAATAAATTGCAGTATCAATATCAATTGAAAATTCTGGTTTGCATCTAATCATTAATTTTTAATTCTAAAATAGTTACATCTATATTTTCAATATTTAAAAAATAACTGTCACCCTCAAAGGTTGTTTTCAATATGCTTTTTCAATTCCCTTAAATATAAATATTTAAAAAATAAATAAATTCAATGAATCAATCAATTTTTAGTGAAGAAAAAAGGAAAAATATCGATTTTTTCATTCAATGGTAACCCAACATTTTACCGAAGATATCAAATAGATAAGAAAATCCCAATCGATGATGAAGATATGGATATTTATTGTGTGACTTATAAAAACGGTTCTTATTTACAAACAAAATTAAATCATTCTTAAGTGTAAAACTCTTTACAATTTTCTCAGTTCGATAGGAAATCCCAACTCAAGTCCCACTTTACGAATCGAATTACCAAAGAGTATCGAACTGACAGGAACCGTCAAGGTCTGCGTCACCGCGCATCAGTTGCGGAAACCCATCATTAATTAGCATTAGCGCATCCGGCATCGGCAAAACAATCAACCAAACGATGCTTGATGCTCTTCTGCCTTGCGACCACAGCAGCAACAACAACAACGGCAAAACTTGAGAGGATGCACCGATGCGCACATCAGAGCTGTCGGAGATCGTTCAGTGTTTTTAATCACATAATATTGCAATTGCAATTGATGCTGTTACGACGACGACGACGTCTAGAAGACGTCTATTGTATTCTAAGGCCGGTGTGCGACTTCTCACGACACCGCGTTGATCTGTGAAGTGCGCTACATAATCTGTAATCAACACCTTTGACGTGTTTGTATTTGATTTAACGAGCAAAAAACTCTTCCAGCAGCAATGCGAAGATGACTCACGAATCAAGTCGTACATTTATACAACACTTCCCACGGCAATAGATCATCGACCGACGCCGTTGACGTTTCTATGACCTGAAGCACGATCGAGAAACCTTAAACGCGATACACTTATTTAGCAAATTAGGCTGAAGATCATCCTCTTGGAGGATGTTCACGACCTCCCATAAATCTTGGCAGAGTGGCAGGTTCGCTTCCTTGTACTCGGCACGACGTCCAGTCCGGCGAATCTTCAACTCTTGGGTGAGCTCCCCCTAACAAAAAAATAAACAGATGTTCCGTCGTTAAATGACCAGCAGGTTCCAAACCGGCACACTGGAAACGAAGCCGCGTGGTTTAACGAAGCAAAGCAAAGCCCCAAGCGACCTTGATCTTGAACGCTAGCGAACTTGCGATCAGCGCTAAAGACCTGCAGAGGCAGAAAAAGGTAGTAGAAGGAGGGAAATAAGGGGGTACACTGGGGACAACAAGTTTTGATTCGTGGAGAAATCGTGAGCCATTGGAGTAATCTGTGTAGTAGCAATGTTTTGATCTGGTTGGATTAGGTTATTGAAACATTTTAATTTTTCTACCAAATAGTGGAAGTTGAATCCATATGACTGTATTTTTTACTTTATCATAGCTAAAAAAATTGTATTGTTCCAAACACCAACTAACTTCGTAATATAACTATTTTCCTTGACACCTTACAATTCAAGGTTTTCAAAGGAGTGTCAAATCGCTTTGTTAGGGAATAGGACCTCGAGTAAACCTTCCTCATCACTAACAACATCACAGCGATAGAGCCGATTCGTTTATGGCAATCTGTGGCGTCGGTAACGATAGACACTGTTGGCGTGCCCATAACATGTACGGTGATGTGTAAAACCCGGCGAGAATCGATCAGTTTGCGATTAATTAAGGTATGCAATAATTAACTGTCAAAGGACAGTCATCGACTGACACCAGGCAAGGTTGACAGAATGTCATCTTTTATTGGATGAGTGAGTTACTTGTTCGCCTTAGGTTGTTTGCAATTGAATAGTTTTTTACGAATCGTTGATGAGAATTGACATCCAAAGTTATGTAATTTTATATTACAAGTTTATTTTCATATACCAAGATAGCTTTTTATAACTCGATTCAGTATTAATCAAAAAAGTCAGATAACATTATTTTCATGTAAAAGAATATAAAACTAATTTATTGAGTAAATCAATAAGAAAACCATATTCAAAGGTCATTTAAAACCAAACTCTGTTTTGTATATTATCATTTTTTATTTCATAAGATGATTAACTCGATTCTTTTTCATGCGCAAAATAGTTTCCAACATAAAATTAATCAGCTCTTAGTTTGGGATGATAATCATACGTAAGTTAATGAAACATTGACCGAATAAAATAAATAAAATGAAACAAAACAGACTTCTCACAAAGTACACAAGTAACCATTTTCACTTTTTATCCAAAGTGTCAGAATTATTGCCAACATTTTGGACCTTTTTTGTTTAACAGTTTTTACATGAAAATTAATCAGTTTAACAGTTAACACTAGAGCGTCCAATTTCCCGGGGTTACAAATTTCCCGGGAAACGGGAAATTTGCAGCCAATTTCCCGGGAAATCCCGGGAATTCCCGGGAAATTTTAAATTTAATGAAAATTGTTATGATCATGGTTTTGATTAATATTATGCAACAAAATTGTATAGGACATCATCATTAATGGTTTAAATAAGTGTGAAGATCAATTAACAGCTTGACTGCATGTAAAAAAAAATTCAACTACAAGGAAATGTATTTTGGTATTTTTTGATAAGAAATTTTAAACTTGCCTCTGTACCCAGTTTATTGAAATGAGAAAAAAAACATACAGAAATTATTTTTTTCATGGCAAATACTGGTTTCGACTCTTGAACAAATGGTAAAGCTTTTTAGTGTTGGTTTTACTCCAAACAACCCAATGTTTTCAAATATTTGAAGCAAGCTTTGAATATATTTTTGCATTTTTTGAGAACAAACAATAGAAAGTAATTTTTCAATGATTTGTTTTTGTATTATTAGGCCCTTGCAAATATTTTTTGAAGTTTATGTCCCTCGACTCTGACCCTAGTCGAGGGGGGGCAAAAAAATAAAAAAGTATACAAATTGAACTTACGAGCAATGGTTTCAATATTTTAATGAAAAAAGTGTTTAAAAATGCATTATACACCTGTCCAGTTGTTTTGCCATCATTTATTTCCAAAATATCCAAGTATTGACGATTGTTTTTTTTTTTGCGAAAAATAAATTTTTTGCGGTGCTGTATATTGGAATTTTATAAAAATTCAAAACATTTTCAAACAAGCCCAAACATGCTAAATATTACTATCAATGTAGAAAAATGCATTTTAGAATGTTTTCAGTTGATTCGACTTCTATTTTCATGAAAATTTTGAAGTTTTTTGGAAAAATATTTGTTTTGCCCCCTGATTTTTCAGACCAATTTTGAAGGGGGGGGGGGGGGGCGACATAAACTTTGAAAAATATTTGCAGCGGCCTTATGCAAAATTATTTAAAGTATACGATAAATTAACATCATTCCACAAAAAGTCTTCTATTTTTTTACATTTTAACCTCTAACACCTGTAGTTGCACCAGTGCTCCATAATTATTTTACTTCAAATTGTAATTTCTTTAGTTTGAATTAATTCTTTTTGCACAAATTCGATTTTCATCTCATTTGATCATCGTAAACATAAACGTAAAAAAATCTCAATCTTAATTTGGAGGTAAGGAGTTAATATTGTTTAGATGAAATGACATCAATCTGTTGAAAGCTTACCTAATTGTAATAATTAAATACTCAGTAAGCATGATCTATTCCCAGTTGCTTCAAAAATTAATATTATCAGAAATAATTCTGATATCATAATTTCTGATATTCTGATTAGTTATATATAAACCAAACAATACATTTAATTGAACAAAATCATGTTGAGTTTGTTCATTTATTATTGTTTCAGAGCAATTTCAAGAAATAGTTCCAAAAATTTTAGAAAATTTATACTTCCGCTTGAATTTCGGGAATTCCCGGGAAATTTACAAATTTCCCGGGAAACGGGAAATATTTTTTTTCGGGAAATCCCGGGAATTCCCGGGAATTTTTTTCCCGGGACGGGAAATTGGACGCTCTAGTTAACACATGAGTTTAAAATTGTGACCTGTATTGATTTACATCAAACAATACAACAAAAACTATGGGTAAAGAAACTTTTTTTTTAAAGAATCAACAATACAAAACAACAAATAATGTAAATGAAAACTGAAATGTGCAGTTCTTAAAGATTTTATGATTTTTGAAGAAGTGCATCGTATTCCAGTTGTTTCTCCTATTTTGAACATTTTTAATCCGACCGAAAATTTAATTTACAAAACATGTTTTTTCGAGGTGATTTGATATCTTGATAAATATGAATTTTATTTTCAATATTTAAAAAAAAACAACAATGCAGTGAAAATTGTTATAAAATACCTGAAATACTTAAAAATAAAGACTTTTACTTAAATGATTAGAGAATATATTTATTGTTGTTTTAAAATATTTTTAACTCTGTTCTCCGTGTACGCACGAGTGCAAGCAGCAGTCAAGTGCTAAGTGCTCCATCGTTTTTCCGATTTTTTTGCCGTAATTTACCGTGATTCGCCGCGAGTTTGCTCCACCAGCATGCCAAGGGCCGGCCGTGGCCGTGGCAGTTCGAGTGCGGCCTCGAAAAACCCGCGAAGTTCGTCTACCGGCCGTGTGCAAAAAGGTAAACAAACCAACGCCGCGTCGACCGCCATCGCGCCGGGGAGTGTGTGCGCCAAAGGATTCGACCCGAAGTTATTACACGCTAATTACCGCGTCCAGGATCGCAGCCCTATAAGGCTCCGTTCAGCTACTTCCGGCAATCCGTCGACCGATGGCGCTTCAACATCCGCCAACATTCCCACCAGTAACAAGTTCGCGAGACTGAGTGACGATGAAAGCAGCTACAACAACACCGACGGTAGCACTACCGACGACGACGACGACGATGGTCGTGCACGGAAAAAAGTGCCGACGCCAAAAAAAGTAATTACTCCAAAGGAACGACGACCACCACCAATTTTTGTTTTGGACACGTTGGCGGACGATGTTGACGAGCAGCTGGAAGGCCTCGTATACTGCCTAAAAATAGGTAAATCGTCAGTGCAAGTGTTCACATTTGACCAAAAGAACTTCGACCTGGTTGTGGAGAAATTGAAGCGTAAAAACTTCAAGTTCTACACATTCGACCCCGTGCAGAAGACCGCTGTTAAGATCGTCTTGCAGGGTACCAAGACCGCCCGATCTCCGTCCTCAAGGAGCACCTCTCGGGTGTCGGAATAACGCCGCGAGACATAAAAGTCCTCTCGCGGAAGACAACCGTCACAGGTACACACACACTGTACCTGTTGTACTTCGACCGCGGCACCGTCAAAATTCAAGACCTGCGGCGGACTAAGGCGTTGGACGGTTTTTGGGTAAACTGGCGGTTTTACTCCAAAAATCCGACGGACGCAGCGCAATGTCACCGTTGCCAGAAATTCGGCCACGGCTCGCGGAACTGCAACCTCCCGCCCCGCTGCGTGAAGTGCGGTGAAACACATCTCTCGGAGGTGTGTGCACTGCCACGAAAAGCGGATCTTGGAGATGATGCAGAACAAACCAAGCCGCGCGTAAAGTGCGCGAACTGCGGCGGTAACCATACCGGTAATTACCGCGGATGCGTTACGCGCAAGTCCTACCTCGAGGAGCAGGAAAAGAGGAAGAAGAAAGCAGCAGCATCCCACCCTCCTCAGCGAAGTACGAGTGCAGCCGTTCCTGCAGCTGGCCAGCGTACGGTTCCAGCGGCCGGTCGTTTGCAAGCGTGGTCGCTGCCGGAAGCGGCGATGCGGCCCAGCAAGGAGTCACCGGGGAAGATCTCTTCACCCTGCCGGAGTTCTTTGCTCTCGCGGGGGAGATGATGACGCGGTTTCGGACCTGCCGTAACAAGGCGGAGCAATTTCTGGCCCTCGGGGAGCTGATGATTAAGCACATCTACAAAGGATAAAATACTGTGATTTAGTTATAAGCTTTTCCTCTTTCTTTCCCCTTTCCTTTGCAATTTTAGCAAGTTTTTTATTATTTTTTCTTGCTCTTGTTAGTGCCTTAGTTATAGAAATAATTGTTTCAAAATGGATTATGATTCAACACACAGCTGAAAGGAACTCCAAAACTCTGTTATGAATTGCAAAAGAACTTATTGTATCATGATTATTCACCAATAAAACCGAATTGAAATTGAAAAAAATATTTTTAATGGAAAAATTCAAAATATCACAAAAGTATTTTTGGAAAACTATGTAAATATGGTTTAGAAAATCTTAAAAAAAAGTATTATGGATGGTTTAAACTGAACTCTTGTTCAAAAATGTGTGGCAATGCCATTAACAATTTGACCGGTGAACATTATTGATCGTAAGTTTGCTCTTAAAATCCATTAAAACTAGAGGTGGGCAAAAAAAGAGCGAGCCGCTCAAAGAACCGGTTCACTGAAAAGAGCGAACGAACCGTGGCTCAGAAAAAAAGAACCGCGGTTCTTTTTAAACTTCGGACTTTTGAAAGAACCGTTTCAAGATGGCATGATTTATGTTATAAATATAATTTACAAGCCTTACCCGAAAAACTTCGTCTTTTCCTTTTTTCGTTTGTTGACGTTTTTAGCTTTTTCCTTGTTCAGCCTCCTATGATCAAAATTTGATTTTATGCAACTTTTTCCATACAATCTGCAGATTTTCCGGAATCGGTTCCAGAGTGGCCAAAGTTGCCACTTTTTGGCGTAAGAACCTTCCTTGAGCTTATACGAACCCAACGCAACAAAGAGCACCTCGATCCGACGCTCCGTATTGAACTGATTCGCGTTCGAACAAAACCATCGAAATTTTTTATATATATAGTAGAGTGTAACAAAAATAAAAAAAAATAGTATTAAATTTGTTTTTGAGAATTGAAAATGCAATTTCAAATATTTTAATGCTAATAAAAATTTATCTCAAATGTAAATGATTGTCTGAACAAAATGATTGCACAACTGATTGTACACTAAAGTATTACCAGAATACGAATTTGAGCATTTCAAATTGCATAATTTGTAAAATATTACCAAAAATCTACTGAATGATTTTTGAAAAAAAAATAAACCCTTTTGTCCGATTAAACTTTAGCGTTTATAGACTTTGTCGATTAAATCAGAATGTAGAAAAGAGTTCACAGGTTATTTTCTTCAAATAAAACATCAGCATTAGTTCAATTCTTGCAGAAATAAAAGCAATTAAAAACAATTTTCCAGCATCCTAAATTTAAGTTTGGATGCCATTCAATTACTGGAATGTTTAGGTTCGAGTAGAAATCTTAACAAAGAGACCACCAAGACCTATAGTTTCCAAGGGCATCTTCTCGTTTTCAGTTTTAATTTGTTTTATCAAATCTATATATATAAAAAATTTCGACGGTTTTGTTCGAACGCGCATCGGTTGATAACGGAAAGTCGGATCGAGGTGCTCTTTGTTGCGTTGGGTTCGTATAAGCCCAAGGAAGGTTCTTACGCAAAAAAGTGACAACTTTGGCCACTCCGGAACCGATTCCGGAAGATCTGCAGATTGTATGGGAAAAGTTGCGTAAAATCAAATTTTGATCACAGGAGGCTAAAAACGTCAAGAAGTGAAAAAATGACAAGACGAAGTTTGTCGGGTAAGGCTTGTAATTTATAAAAGTCCAATGCGAAATAACTTATAAAATCACACGATTCTTTAAAAAAAACCTCTTTTTATCCAAACTTTGAAAAGAGCGAAAGAGCCGTTCAAAAGAGCGGTTCTTTTTAATGAGCGAACGAAAATGCACGGCTCCTAAAAAAGAGCGGTTTTTCCCACCTCTAATTAAAACATATAAAAATGAAGCCAATACAATTTGTAAACATAAAAATCATATTAAATGAAATTTGCTACACAAAATCATGGAACAAATATTTCAATTTAAAAGGCATTTCCCGCAAACCAAATTTCTTATAAGGGCCATTTCAATAATTTAAACTTTTTTTAAAGCCCTAGTGAAAAAAAAAATATATTTCGAGAAAAAAGTACATGGAAATTGTGTAGGCTACCCAAGTAAATGTATTCAATATTTAAAATTCGAAGCACGCATTAACAGTTCTACAATATTTTAGAAAAAGATTAGAATTCTTTCTGTGCCATCGGTTGACGGCTTGATACAAATAGTACACAACTTTTTATTTTCAAATTTCAAGTTTTCTCTGAAAAATATTCGAAAATTTTAAATTTCAAAAACCTATTTAAACGAAAAATGTCATGTATGAAGAGAAGTATAAGAACCGCTGAATAAGATAATGAAGGCATTATTTTCCTAAAGGAATATACATATTTTTAACTTAACAAACTTTGTTGAAGTAATATTACAGTCCAGACTCGATTATCCAAAGCCTCGATTATCCGAATTATCGATTATCTGAAGTTCGATTATCCGAAGGTTTGTATGGGTCTTTGGATAATCTAATGATCATACTTAAGCTTCCGAGAAATTTTTCCGAGTCCTTCGGATAATCGAGTCTGGATTGTATTTCAAAAAGAGAAAATATTGCAACATCTAATTTCACACCTTACATATTAACACAATTTTAACTTTGTATACTCAAAACGCTTCTTTCAAATTTATTCCTACTTTAGAAGTTTAAATTCGAAGATATGTTGGTTTCTTCGATAGTTTAGTGAATAAGATACACGATAGGGTTTTCTTTCTTTTTTGTGGGCTATTGGTGAAATTAAAGATTAACTAATTTTATTACAATTTTAACCCACCACAGCCCAAATTTTTTTTTTCGATTTTTTTTTTGTTTTTCGTGTGTTTAGGAGGTCATTTTGAGCAACTTTTGTTCTACGAAAAACTTTACTTCTCTTGTTTTATGTTTTTCTTGTTTCATTTTTAGTATTTTAATTAGCATTTATCATGTTTAGTTTATTTTTTTATAGTATTTGGCATATTCTGCCTATCTAATTTTTTCATGTTTTTACAGTCATTTTTTTCAATTTTTTGCTTGTTTTTCACATTTTCTGCTATAGAATGACACGGGCACCATTATCATTTAAATTGTAAAAAAAATAAGTAGAGGCATAGTCTGGAACACTTCAAAAATTGCTGCATACTTCTTTTAACTCAAAATATAGGAAATATTAGTAAAAAACACAGCCAAAGTTGACCCCTAAAAACATGTCATTTTAAAAACATTGGCAAAGTCACATAAAACAAGTAAAACTTCCAACCCATGAATTTTCTGAAATTTTGAGAGTTCTTCTTTCCAATGCTTTTTAAAGATCAAAAATTGGTTAAAAATTGATTTTTGGCGATTTTTTAAATCGAAGCCCTTCTAAAGGCGGGGTTGGGTTGTAGAGGGTTAAATTTTACGATTTTGCATAATTTTTCAATAAAATTGAATCAAAAATTCAAAGCATATTGCTTTTTCACTTTAATTTTTCCTCTAATCTTTTTGAATTTCAGAAACTCAACAAAAAAAAGATCTAGTTTTCATTCGTAATATTGATTAAAATCATAAATAACTCGAATTTAAGCCATGATGCCAGATATAATAACAATTATCTGTACGACCTGCACGGATACAAATCTTTGTAGCGTCGTTTAGCATCTTGAACGAGGCACAACCCAGTGATTTATTTTCAATTACATCTACTTAATAACTAGGGACAGAGATCATTTCAGTATTGACCCTTTACTACTCAAGTCTTTGCCGTAACTTCGCAACCCTTCAATTGCACCAACATTTTGTCACGAGCCTCAAAGTCAAGTTTTCATGTTTGGTTATAATTATACGTGATTTATGTCCGTTAGTTAGTTTCAGAGTTCATCATAAATTTAAACTAGTCTAGAGCGTTGAGGTTGGGATTTTTCACCCCTTTTCAACGGCTGTACACCGCAAAACAAGAATGCCACTTTGACAGCGTAAAGTTCTCTGCGCGCAACGGAAAGGGTCAAAGTCGTTGCGGTGAACTCCTCGGGGATTTGCAATTATTGTATTATCACTCGTGGTAGCTGGCAGTGGGGCAATGCAACATTATTTCCATTGAGTGACAGGGTTCAAGCTTCAGGCTTTGAACATTCTTGAAACCAACTGGCTCCGGGTCATGCTTGCAGGAGATTTATGGTCTGAAATAAGCAATTGCACGCTTGGAGTTTGATATTAGCGAAAATTTGCTCTAAGTTACTTCTGTGTGACGTTATAAGTAATGTCACTCGAATTTTTGAATATTTTAATCAAAGAATTGATATCTCACCAACAAAATCAAAACACATCGTTGGCTTTTCATATCACATATTTATTGAGGAGCATGATTTGAAACTTAGCATAGTGGTGTCGCAGACGACAATCGAAAGATAGACACGACTTTGAGGGGTTTTCACAAACAAGAACCCCCCCTCGATGAGGCACGCCCGCGTTACATCAGTCTCTCAACATAGTTACTCGTAAGATTACAGAGGATTTCAGGGTTTGAAACGTATGTACAAGGTTATGGCCGCTGCAATCAGTCCTGCCTGCAGTTGACGTCCTACAGAAGGTGATGCTGCTGGTTGTTGTAGCTGAAGGCATCGTCGTGATGCTCGTAACCTCCCTCGGACTCCAGATGATGGTGGCTTCCCTCGTACAGCTGCGGATGCTGACCGTGGCCAACGCGCTTCACCTTTGCCTCGAACCCGGAGTGCTTGTCCGCCTTGTACTCTACGATCCGCTTGGTGCCGTCCGGTTCCTGCAGCGAGTACTCCCCCTTGACGACGTCCCCGTCGCGGATCTCCCAGTGGCTCTTGTGATCGCCGGTTTTGTGATCCTTCACGCCGTACTCGAACTTGTACTTGGGGTACGCGTAGTAATCCTTGTAGTGCTCATCGCCACCTTCATAGCCGCCACCCTCGCCGAACAGTCCGAGGCCACCCGAGGAGGAAGAGGACAGTCCTTCACCGCCGCCATAGTATTGGGCCCGAACAGTGGAACCGGCTACCGCTACGGTCGCTACGAGGATAATCTGTAATTGGACGGTTTATGTTGAAATTATTATGAAGTCTGGAAACTTCCATTTAAAATGACAATTCGTCACTAACATTTCAAAAAAGCGTCATAGCTTAGCATATTGGTTGAAAAAAAATACAAATTAAATATTTGAAGAGAGTTTTGATTGATACATGGACAGAAAATTTGAATAATTTCGGGCTATTCAAAAAATACGTAGCATTTGAGAAGAAGAGTGAGAGGATTTTTGACAAAGTATGATTGACTCTACACTACATTTATCTCTGAAAGGGGAGTGAAAGGAGAGGGGATTTTCAAAAATGCTACGTCATTTAAGAGGAGGGGTCAAGTGACGCGATTTGTGCAGAATGCGAAGAGAATAAAAAAAAGGCAGTCAGTTTCGAAAAAAATACTACGTCTTTTATGAATGGCGAATTTTTTTTTTTTAATACTCCCCTCTAACCACTACTTTGTGTGTGTGTGTGTGTGTGCAACCAACCAAACGGGACCACGCGGTCGCTTCTTACAAATTGAGTTGTTTCCATGTATTTTTTTTAGATCTTCATTCTATACATGCAAATAACTCGCATAGGCATTTGGAAGGTGTTAGCTCTGCCGAGCTTCGGTGACCCATTTCTACGCTGGCTAGCCGAGCGCGAGGACCCTCAGCTTTTATCGACAAGCCCCGCCCTGAAGAACGTTTGCACCAATCGGGTTCAAACGTTATTTAGAACTTCCGAACCCTTGTCAAATGGACAAGGACCCAGCGCGTATATAGTTTGATAGTAACAGTATTCCTAATTCCAGGCATTGCTCACCAAGCCGTGATGGCCTAGTGGTTAGCATTTTTGCCTACCAATCCAAAGGACGGGGGATCGAACCCCGACTCGAGCGACTTTGGTTTTTCGTTCATGTTCAGAGTTTCAAGATTAATATTTCCTATACTTTCTCGTTGGGAGCAGATGGGAATCGAACCCAGGACCATTCGCTTAGAAAGCGAACACCGTAACCAGTCAGCCACGGCCACTCCTACTCCCCTCTAACCACTACTTTTATGTGAAAAGGTAATTTGATTTTTTTTGTATGAAACTTTGTCCATCGATTTTTTATGTCCAAAAAAAAAAAAAAAAGGTTACACTTCATAAACAAATTAACCATTTTTTTAATTATGTTTTTCTCAAATACTTGATTTTTTTCACAAGATGCAACAAATTTAACCCCTTCAATTTTATTTTATTTTTTTATAAGTTTCAAAAGACAAGAAGTGCCAAATTTTGAGCTATAATTCCAATACAAATATTTTTAAAAGTTTTTGTCATCCCCTCCAAAAACGGCCGAAAAATCAGAGCGTTTTTTTTTGTAGTCAGCTGAATTTTTTTTATATGCATGCTCCTGCGTTTGGAATCATTTTAGTATGTTTGGGTTTATTTATAAATCAATGGAATTTTTGAAAATTTTCGATGTACAGTACACCAAAAAGTTTTTTTTTTTGCTAAAATTTTTGTTTTAGTCTAATCTTACATTTTTTGAAAACTAATGATTGCTAAGGAACTGTACTAGAGTAAAACGCATTTTAAAACATGATTTTCATTCAAATGTTGAGACTGTAACTGACCGATTCTTAGCGAAGCTACACCAAAATGTCACATTTTTCAATTTTCAATGTGATTTTTATTATGAAAAAAATCATTTTAATTATAATTCAATAATTGCAATGTGCTTTAAATGCGTTTTCTTACCTTAAAAGCCAAGAATATTGACCAAATATGGTCTGCAAGCCATTGAACGGGAGAGGAGTTTTTTCATAAATCTGCTCCTTTCGTTGTCCCGTCACGAAAAGAAATGCCCTGCAAAAACTCAAATTTCAACCAATTCTTTCAGTTCAAGGAGCAAACAATTCGTTTTTTAATTTGTGATAATGTGTAAAAGAGCAAAAGTTTTTAAAAATCAAACTGGCAAAACTGTAGCGATTTTTGTAGTGTGCCTTTTAAAAGTCCAGTTTTACGATGTTGTCCCGTCACGCTACATTTTTATTTCAGGGGAAGCACAGGTACTATATGATTCATTCTGCATGATATTTCTTTGTAGGAAAATCAATTATCTTTCCAAATATGTAATAACATTGGGGGGTTTTCTCTTTTATTTTGCCACTACAGCCAAAATGTTGAAAAAAACTTGGGATTTTTTTGAAAAGGAGCCAAAGAATCGGTCAACTTATTTTTTCAATACTAATATTTTTAAAGTATCGAAATTGCACAGAAAAAATCTAGAAAATCATTTTAAATGTAAAAATAAATTCTAAATCAAAAAGTACTTCGGTAAAACATAGATAAAGTTAACCGTTTTTGAGTTAAAGTCATTATTAAGTTAAATTATTCATTAAAATTGTTTTTTTTTGTTTTAATATTAATATATTAGAAATATAAGATAACGGAGTAGCAACTATAGGTGAGCACTAATGCTTGTCTTATACTTATTTTATGCTAATATATTAGAAAAGTCGTAAAAAATCTCTTAACTTTGCTTTCTTGGGCATTGTTGATCCGACCTGCGATATGGCCATGCAAAGAATGAAAATTACCAAAAATGAGTTCGACGCAATTGACCCCCAATTTTCAATCGATGATATCTTGGAAACCATTGATCAGATTATAATCTATAGATTATATTAATGTAAGAAGTAAAGTTTGTGTTTTCTTAACCTCTTGAATTTTTTTTTCAGATTGTTTCAATCACGACATAATTTTGGTATAGGGCAATATAATATGAGTTTTAAAAAAAATATTAATGTAAGATTAGACTAAACGAAAAATTCAAGAGGTTAAGAAAATTTCACGCAAGTCTTACTTCTAACATTGAAAATCTGATCAATGATTTTCAAGATGTCATCGTTGGAAAATTGAGAGTAAACTGGCCCTCAATTAATTATGGAGACTGTATGAAGGAACAAATTACGCAAAAATTGCTTATTTGGACAGAAAAAATCGGTGATCAAAGTTTCTTAACCCTCTACTGCCCAATTTTTTTTCGAAATTTTTTATTTTTCCCTTGTTCCCTTGAGGTCATTTAGCGCAACTTTTTTTCAACAAAAAGTTTACTTCTCTTGTTTAATGTTTTTCTTGTTCTATTTTTAGTATTTTAAATTGCATTTATCTTGTTTAGGTTATGTTTGTTTTTGATAGTATTTGGTCTATTCTACCACCTCCTGTAATTAAATTTTGCCTATCTAATTTTTTTATGTTTTACAGTTACTTTTTTGATTGTTTTTCACATTTTCTGCTAAAGAATGGCACCATTATCATTAAAATTGTAAAAAAATGCGTAGAGGCAAATCTGGGACACTAGAAAAATTACTGCATACTTCTTTTTACTTAAAATATAGAAAACAAGCCTTACCCGACAAACTTCGTTCTGCCTTTTTTTCGCTTGTTGACTTTTTTTGCTTTGCTAATTCAGCCTCCTGTGATCAAAATTTGATTTTACGTAACTTTCTCCATACAATTTTCCGATGCTCCGGAATCGGTTCCAGAGTGGCCAAAATGTCAATTAGTAAGCGTATAAACCATCCTTGGGCTTATACGAACCCAACGCAACAAAGAGCACCTCGATCCGACGCTCCGTATTAAACTGATTCGCGTTCGAACAAAACCATCGAAATTTTTTATATATAGAAAATGTTAGTAAAAAACACATCCAAAGTTGACCCCTACAAAAATGACATTGGCAAAGTCACATAAAACAAGCCAAACTTCCAACCCATTTTTTTTCTAAAATTTGAAGAGTTCTTCGTTCCAATGCTTTTTAAAGATCAAAATTGGTTGAAAAATGGATTTTTGGCGATTTTTTAGATCGAAGCCCGTCTAGGGGCGGGGTTAGGTTGTAGATATTAAATATTTGTTTGAAACAATAAAGAGTATTTAAAACCCCGTAAGGAAAATTAATTGAATATGTTCCAAATTCTTAATTGACTGTTTGAAACAATCTTAAATTATAATTGATTGATTTTTTTTCAAATTGTTTTACATGTTGAAAATCTCCCAAATTCAAACTATAAAAGACATTGTTGAAAAATATAATAAAAAATCTGATATTTTCTAAAATGTTTCGTACTTTCCGCTAAAGTTAGTTTATGTTGGCTACCATTAAAATGTAACTTTTTTTTGGGTAATTCTCCGCCAACTCACACAGCAGTTGCCCCGACCCCTCTTCGATTTGCGTGAAACTTTGTCCTAAGGGGTAACTTTTGTCCCTGATCACGAATCTGAGGTCCGTTTTTTGATATCTCGTGACGGAGGGGCGGTACGACCCCTTACAATTTTGAACATGCGAAAAAAGAGGTGTTTTTCAATAATTTGCAGCCTGAAACGGTGATGAGATAGAAATTTGGTGTCAAAGGGACTTTTATGTAAAATTAGACGCCCGATTTGATGGCGTACTCAGAATTCCGAAAAAACGTATTTTTCATCGAAAAAAACACTAAAAAAGTTTTAAAAATTCTCCCATTTTCCGTTACTCGACTGTGAAAAATTTTGGAACATGTCATTTTATGGGAAATTTAATGTACTTTTCGAATCTACATTGTCCCAGAAGGGTCATTTTTTCATTTAGAACAAAATTTTTCATTTTAAAATTTCGTGTTTTTTCTAACTTTGCAGGGTTATTTTTTAGAGTGTAACAATGTTCTACAAAGTTGTAGAGCAGACAATTACAAAAAAATTGATATATAGACATAAGGGGTTTGCTTATAAACAACACGAGTTATCGCGATTTTACGAAAAAAAGTTTTGAAAAAGTTGGTCGTCATCGATCATGGCCGTTCATGGTCACCCACGACAGACACGGACGACGAAACAAAGAGAAACGCAAAAAGTAACTTTTTCAAAACTTTTTTTCGTAAAATCGCGATAAATTGTGATGTTTATAAGCAAACCCCTTATGTCTATATATCAAAATTTTTGTAATTGTCTGCTCTACAACTTTGTAGAACATTGTTACACTCTAAAAAATAACCCTGCAAAGTTAGAAAAAACACGAAATTTTAAAATGAAAAATATTGTTCTAAATGAAAAAATGACCCTTCTGGGACAATGTAGATTCGAAAAGTACATTAAATTTCCCATAAAATGACATGTTCCAAAATTTTTCACAGTCGAGTAACGGAAAATGGGAGAATTTTTAAAACTTTTTTAGTGTTTTTTTCGATGAAAAATACGTTTTTTCGGAATTTTGAATACGCCATCAAATCGGGCGTCTAATTTTACATAAAAGTCCCTTTGACATCAAATTTCTATCTCATCACCGTTTCAGGCTGCAAATTATTGAAAAACACCTCTTTTTTCGCATGTTCAAAATTGTAAGGGGTCGTACCGCCCCTCCGTCACGAGATATCAAAAAACGGACCTCAGATTCGTGATCAGGGACAAAAGTTACCCCTTAGGACAAAGTTTCACGCAAATCGAAGAGGGGTCGGGGCAACTTTTCCCGATTTCGTGTGAGTTGGTAGAGAATTACCCTTTTACTCTTTTCAAACACCGCAGAACTTATGCATAGCTCCTTTTTATTAGTTTAATAAAATTATGAGTTTCTTCAATAATTTTTTTTTTTATAATTTTGTCAGTTAGAGTAACTACTGGAAAAATGAAATCCCTCGCAATTTCAATATCAGATAAATGTTGTAAGATAATTTAATAAATATAACATTTTGTCTTTTTACGGGTTGAATCCCATTTAAAATCCAAATGCAAAGCGCCAGCGCCTGTTACGTCCAATCAAACTCATATTCGGGATTTGGACTCAGTATGTCCACCGGAACAAGCTCCTGAATGCCTGCCAAAAGTATTTTTTGTTACACTCTGGTTTATACACATCCGAAAAAAAATTCTAATAAGTTAACATTTCTTCTTGATTAAATAAAACTTAAATTTTCCTTCATAATGATATTGCACAACCAACATTGCATTTACATAGATCTTCATTGTGGTTTAGTTGAGCGTTTTAGCAAAATGCATTTTTATTCATAGTATAGATCTTCAGTTATGATCCCGATTCTTGAACCCCTTTTTGATTCTTGATCACTTTAACTCACTTTGAACATTTCTTCGCTAGAACTGCACTTTCACTGCACAACGAACACGGGCCTGCACTAGATTCAAATCACCGTCGCCGACTGATAAAGCCCTGCCGCATAAACTGCAATTTTATACCACCGGCTTTCCCAAAAAACCCGCAAGTTTGCGCCAACTCTTGGATAACTGTACACACAGACCCTTTGTAGCAAACTCTGCAAGAAAAACAACATACGTCTAATTCGTGTAACAATGAAAACGTTATGGAACAGTTTTTATTAAAGCCGGGTTGCGCGAATTCTTTGCCGCTTTTTACCCACCCAAAAGGGCTTGAAAAGTCTGTGATGCGCCCCCGTCAAGTTGAGGGGGGAAATGTTGGTCAACCCCACCCAACCAACCACCTGCTCCGTGGAAAAAGCCCACGTGCGTTTTCCGTTGAAGTTTGCAGCAGCTACCAAGCCTACCTCAACTTGAGTTTATTGCTTTGTTTGAGCCGCCCAAGACAGCTGGCGTTTGTGTTTGATGAATAATTTAATTAGTGCATAGCAAAGGGGGCCACAGAATTGAGACACATTTTTTATTGGAAGATTTATGGCCGAATTGATCAGGTGGAAAAACGATTTCGTGCTGGCTGGGGCTGACGACTTGTGACAGCAGGTGCAACTGATTTACCGCGGTGATAAAATTAGCTGACTGTGGGGAAGTGCCCGTGGATAAGTGGTTTTATGGGAGGTGGTTACTTGTCAAAAATATTAGCGAAGAGAGAAGACTTGAGTAAATTGTGGTTTAACATTCATACTTAAGTTTTTACTTTGTGGCTTGAGAAGTTGTCAAATTGAAAGTTAAGCAATAAAGCCATATTTGTAAAATGGAAATTATGATTTTTTTGCTTTCAAAGGTTAATCAAGAACATATTTTCGTCTATTGTGATAAACATAAATATAAATGCACGTACCTACCGTCATCAGGGGTGACATTGGGTCTGGGGGTGAGATTGGGTCATACAAAAATGCTGAAATTTGTATGATTGGTCGTAATTCATAATCAAAATATAAAAAAAAAACTTATTTTTCTCACATTTAATGCAACATGAAACGAAACTATTGGCACTACGCCCCCCGGGGCATGGCCTTCCTCTAACGTGGGATTTCTGCTCCAGCGCCTCTGACGAGACAGGAGAAACCGGGACCGACGTTTTACTTCACCATCCGATAGAAGCTCAGTGGATAAGGCGGGAATCGAACCCGCGTCTCATAGCATCATCGGGATCGGCAGCCGAAGCCGCTACCCTTGCGCCACGAGACCCACATTTCCAATGCAACATGTTCATTGTTATTTTGATACATTTTACAAAGATTCAAGTATAAAAAACTCTAACTTTTTTGCATTTTTTTATCGTAGTGTTGAATAATTGGGTAATTCTCCGCCAACTCACACAGCAGTTGCCCCGACCCCTCTTCGATTTGCATGAAACTTTGTCCTAAGGGGTAACTTTTGTCCCTGATCACGAATCCGAGGTTCGTTTTTTGATATCTCGGGACGGGAGGCCGGTACGACCCCTTCCATTTTTGAACATGCGAAAAAAGAAGTGTTTTTCAATAATTTGCAGCCTGAAACGGTGATGAGATAGAAATTTGGTGTCAAAGGGACTTTAATGTAAAATTAAATGCCCGATTTGATGGCGTACTCAGAATTCCGAAAAAAACGTATTTTTCATCGAAAAAAACACTAAAAAAGTTTTAAAAATTCTCCCATTTTCCGTTACTCGACTGAAGTTGGTCGTCATCGATCATGGTCGTTCATGGTCACCTGCGACAGACACGGACGACGAAACAAAGAGAAACGCAAAAAGTAACTTTTTCAAAACTTTTTCTCGTAAAATCGCGATAACTCGTGATGTTTATAAGCAAACCCCTTATGTCTATATATCAAAATTTTTGTAATTGTCTGCTCTACAACTTTGTAGAACATTGTTACACTCTTAAAAAATAACCCTGCAAAGTTAGAAAAAAACACGAAATTTAAAAATGAAAAATTTTGTTCTAAATGAAAAAATGACCCTTCTGGGTCAATGTAGATTCGAAAAGTACATTAAATTTCCCATAAAATAACATGTTCCAAAAAATTTTACAGTCGAGTAACGGAAAATGGGAGAATTTTTAGAACTTTTTTAGTGTTTTTTTCGATGAAAAATACGTTTTTTCGGAATTCTGAGTACGCCATCAAATCGGGCGTCTAATTTTACATAAAAGTCCCTTTGACACCAAATTTCTATCTCATCACCGTTTTAGGCTGCAAATTATTGAAAAACACCTCTTTTTTCGCATGTTCAAAAATGGAAGGGGTCGTACCACCCCTCCGTCACAAGATATCAAAAAACGGACCTCGGATTCGTGATTAGGGACAAAAGTTACCCCTTAGGACAAAGTTTCACGCAAATCGAAGAGGGGTCGGGGCAACTTTTCCCGATTTCGTGTGAGTTGGTAGAGAATTACCCAATAATTCTCTTCTCTTTTGGGATATTTGTGGAATAAAGAAATTTTGCTGGAAATGTACAATCAATTATCTGCATTCGTAGACATATTGCTGAAAAATTTCAAATATCTTCAAAATATCAAACAGTCTCATGTTTGATGCTCTAAATGACAACATAGACCAGTGATTTTTATGGTAAAACAAATTTTAACAATATTACAAAATACCCAACTGAAAAATTTGTTCTAATGCTTTTTTTGGTAGATCGCAATTAAAGTGCAAGAAATCATTTTATGTTTTACGTTTTTATTTCTTGTCCAAGAAAACATTGTTCCTAACATTATATTCTATCATTTCAAAAATAAATATTTCGATTTTCTCGTTAAGACATGAGGCTTGGTTTTTTTTGTTTAAAAACATGCTTTTTTCAAAGAGAAGAGCTGATTTTTTCTAGTTAAAAATTTAAAAACAAATAAACTGCCGTCATCAAGGGTGAGATTGGGTCATTCAAATTTCTGCCTTTTTGTATGACTCACTCTCACCCTCAGACTCTATTTTGCCTTTGATGACTGCTACTATAAAATTAAACATTAAAAATACCAAAATAATCTTGAAGTTAAATTCTGGTCTAGTTGGTAAGTTTTTTGTGTACACAGCAACAAATCTACACACACAAAAATGCAATTGAAGGGATTCATACCCAGCTCTTACAGGAAGAACTGGCGCCTTAGCCCGCTTCCCATATTGATGTTCTACATATGTCTGGGTGTAAAATTACATAAAATTTTATAAAATAATGCAAAATTTATTTCACACCCAGACCTTTTACGTTGCTGGATAACTACTTTTTTTTGCTGTGTTGGTTCCCATACTTATGAGCTACATATTTTTGAGAGTAATATTATTTACCGTAAAATGGGGTGACTTTGATAGCCGGGGTGACTTTGATAGGTTTGCGATTTTTCCGCAAAATGAAGAGTACAATTAAAATACGTACGGAATTGTTTAGAACCATACTGACCGCGGTAGAGAAGTGTTCAAAGTACCTCAAGAAGAAGTTTTCATAAATTTTTGAGAAGTTTAAATAGTTCTACAGCAAAAAAGTAGTAGTCTAGGTGTCCCGCCCGTGTGGATCAATCGGACCGCGCACTGGACTCACAATCCAGAGGTCGCCGGTTCGAATCCCGCGGCGGGCGCTCTAAAATTCTTTGTGTAAATATGGGTATTCGGCGCCGTCGCTCCGTGCCATACTTTCATACACTTAGGAGCCCAGGGCGGCGAAGTCCTTGTAAATAAAAAGGAAGACACTAGTGGTTGGTACTAGCAATGGTGGCCGACAGCTATAAAGTCAACTTCGTTTTTTTTTTTTTAAATAGTTAGTTAACTGTAATTTTAAAAATGAAAGTCATTATTTTAAACTTCTTAAAGTGTCATGATTTTCTCAATGAACATGATTTCGAATCGGAAAACCGAATGCATTTTCGGATTCTTTGGACAATTTTGCACTAGGAGAAGGTTAATTAAGTTTGTAAATAATAAAAAATGTGTGTTTTTGAAACACAATTAAAAAAATTTCCAATTTATAGGCAATTTCAATTGAACAAATTTCATTTAAAATGTGAAAACATGTGATTCTTGCATTGAATTCAGTATAAAATGCAATAGAAATCGATTATTTTATAAACAAAACTAGTTTTAACACATTTCAGGCAAAATTCCGACTTTTTAACAATTTTACCTAAAATTTATAGTATTTTGTTAAAAAGCATATAAACTTAATTAACTAAATATAAACATTGATTTTTTCCTAAAAACTTTATCAACTACTTTAGTGACGATATATTCAACGTACAAATAAAATGTTAACATTTAAAATGTTAACATTTTATTTGTATGATTTTAACAAGAAAAACTATGACTATCAAAATTTAAACTTAGAATTTTTAACGTAACTATTTTTCTAAACACTATTGAAAAACTTTTTTTCCATGCACTATGGACTTTGTGTGTCCTACCCCAGTACATGTTTTAAAAATAATAATCTTGAGAATAACCTTACCTGTGGCAAAAAATTCCAAAATCAAATTGAAATCCTATCAAAGTCACCCCGGTTTACGGTACATAAAAGTTTGTAAAGAATGCACAATTTATTTTACACCTAGACTACTACTTTTTTGCTGTAGATGATTTAGTTGGGGGATAATGTTACTTGATAGCAAACTGCGATATCTCGAAAACCACGAATCGTAGAAGGTTGATCCAGGAATCATTTGAAACAAAAGAAGACGTAGAATCGATTTACGCAGTCACCTTTTAGATTTGAAATAGTTTTTTATGTTTGTTTTAAAATAAAAACACATTGATTAATTTTCACTAAGAGCGTATTTCTGAGCTTTTTTTTTACAATAACCACTTCTAATCTTATTATTTTTTTCATGGACATAGAATTTTAAAGGTTACTGTTTATTAATTACCATAAAACATGTCAATTTTACCTAAAACATGCTCCCTTAAAAACCAATGTCTGAAACTGAAACGAAAACATTGAGATTTAAAGTGGATCTTGTATAAAATCTTCTTAGGAACACGATCGTAATGTCAAAACTTATGTTAAAACCTGCGCTCAAAGTAAAAATTTATCAACAAGTTTTTATTTGCGCAACTTATACAGAAAACAATTTTTAATCTTAATGTGAACTGCGATCGATTTTACACGTGGTTTATGGATAGTCCCTTCATAAAAACAACTTTAACAAATTTAAAAAAATAACCGTAATTTTTCACATCATTTCTCAACATTCTTTTACTATCTTCCCTATCTTCCAGGGGCTGATAGGACTGCTAGCCATCACAGTGCCATTTGCCAGCGGGATCCGCGTGTACTGGAACACGAACACCGGTCCGATCGTGCCCCCCACGTCAACGCCCGCCCCGGTGCCCCAGCCACCCTTCCGGGATCCGGCACCGGTGTGGGAGGACCAACGGGACGACGTGCCCAACCCCAATCCCTACGTGTAAGTTTTGAAACTCGAAACTTGTCAGTTCTTTCGGATAAGTACCAATCGTGTCAATGTTTAATTCATCCAGCTACATTCTACCCCCACCATCCCGACCCAAATACAACGACATCACTGCCCAACGCAAGCAGAACCAACAGGTGTACTCCACCGCAGCGCCGTCCCAGCCAAGCCCAACAACTCCGGCGCCGGTGACTCCATCCGTCAACCCGACTCCCACGCAGGCACCCAACACTGGACGCATCATCGAACGACCCGTTCAAAACCAGAACCAACTCAGTCAGAACCAGCAGCAGCAGTTAGTTCCTAGCTTAGCCGTCCAGTACGTGCCCAACCAGGGCCTGAAGTACTACGCCGTGGTGCCGGTCGTCCAGAACGGACTGCAAGGAGGAGGAGCGCCGGCACCGGGCAAGAGCGCCTACCTGAAGACGAACGATGCCCAGCTGGGCAAGGAGTACGAGCGGTACCCGGAGAAACCCAACGGAAGGTACAACGCCAAGCTGAAGAAGTACAAGGCGTACGAAAAGGTGAAATATGTGCCGTACTACGTGGTAAGTAAACGAGCCACCGCTTTTTGGCCAAAAAAATCCAAACTTGATGGAACTAGCGTAACTGGCGGGTGAGAGGGATAGTTATCAGTGACGGTGGCAATTCTCTGTGAAATAAGCAGCTGTATCATGTTTGTAGTTATGTCTGGTATAAATTTCGAAGCCAGATTGAACTTCTACTAAGTTAACAGCATCTCCAAGAGAACTGCACTACCGAGCACTAGAAGGCAGGTTTTATGCAAATTTGTACCGTTTGCTGATTACCAGGTTCGTCGTCGCCTTCCGCTCTCTGCACTCGAGACTCGACTTAATAATGCTTGAAAACTAACCCCCTTCGTCTGGGTTCGTACCCGTAATCAATTCCGTCCGAGTTTAAGTCTATGCAGAAAATCTGCGGCTACAAAAGAGCAAAAGGTCTCTCGCAGGTTCCCTTATTATGCAAAAATGTGCGCGCGTTATGGAGAGTTTGAACATACAGAAGGGGTTATATCATAGAAATGCAAGCTGGGCTTTTACTTTTCTTTGCTCTTTTCTCCGCCCGCCATTATTGGTTGCTGTACCAGCAGAGAGACTATTTTTAAAAAACGGTTATATGCGAGAACGGAGCAAATTTGAGACCATCTGTTTAGGGGAAATAGGCTTATTTTGAGTATTCAAAAAGCAATTTCAATTTTATCGATTGAAATTGCGTTATTTGGTATGATGTTAACGGTTCAATTTTGAAAAACAATCGGAGAAATATTTAAAAAAAATCTATTTTGTCTTTTTGAATCCTAAATAATTCAAATACTGCACTTTGAACATACAAACTACCATCCCCTAATTTCAACATACTACTTTATCCAATGATGGAAACGGCCCCATGTCGAACCTCACGGTAGCACGAGCCACCCAACCCTACACGTGTGCGATCATGTTGCAGCACCAAATATGATCGCAGGTGAAACGAAAGTAATCTGTTGTTTCCTTTTCTGCACACTGCAGGCAGACATTCACTTCCAGCATCCGAACAATTGTTTGTTTTGTAACGTCGTGTTAACCCTCTACCGCTCAATTTTCTGTTTTCTTTTTTTAAATTTTTGTTCGTCTAAATTTTATTTCTTCGTTTATTTACTAATATTGATTATTGTTATTTCTTTCAGATAATTATGTTTTGTTTTTATTTATCTTTTGATTGTTTTGTATTTTTCACGTTTTTCAACTTTTTTGATTGACACCGAGTCTTCGACAAAGTTGTAGGTATTGATCTATTCAGAAAAAAGTTACACGGAAAAAATGTCATTTTTTAACAAAAAAATCAGTTTCCTATAAATCCGTATTTTTTATTTGTTTTAGGGGATAAAAACCCGCATCAAATTTAATTCAAAAGTTTGAACAAAAATTTTGTCGACGAGTTATGAATTTTTAAAATTGATTTTTGTTTAAAAAATAAATCTTAAAATTGTTTGATCTAATTTTTATGCAAAATCGAATTTCGATCGAAAAGTACTTTACAATTTTTTTGATTAAGTGCACCGTTTTCAAAATATAGCCGTTCAAAGTTAAATTTTGTTCGATAAATTCCGTTTTTTTACTGTTAAAATAGTGTCGATGATTGTCCATTCCCAAAAATATTTTTTTTCGAAAATTTCAGAAAATTCGAAGATTTGACCTCTGATTGCTGAGATGCAGCGGCACAAAGAAAAAAACAGGAAAATTGAAGTTTTTTAAGTCCTACCCACCCGAGCATGGGTAAATAACAAGGGAAATGCGTAATAATACCTTTCTCTGGTATCAATACCAAATTTTGGTATTCCTGGACCCTTTAAAATTTGTCTTAAGGATTATGCAAGAGCAAAATATGGTATCATACCAATTTAAGGTATTGTTTTGATATTGCAAAATTGCAGAATTTGTCAATGGTCGAACACCACATTTTGGTATTCTTTTGGTATTACAGTATTTTATCAAATTCCTCTGAAACTATGGTAAAATTTTAACCAATTTTGACAAAATAATTAATTTTGCGCTAAAATGATGTCTCAAAGCGAATGCTTTCATTGAAAACCGGAAATTTCAAACTTGATTTTAAACATTTTTGATATACCCCCTACAGAAATGACTTAAAATTGTGGAAAATTTTCTAAGTCAGGATGGCACATTTTGGTATTATTTTGGTATTAAAGTGTTTTATCAATTTCCTCTGAAACTATGGGAAAATTTTGACCAATTTTGACAAAATAATTAATTTTCCGCTAAAACGAGGTCTCAAAGCGAATGCTTTCATTGAAAACCGGAAATTTCAAACTTGATTTTAAACATTTTTGATATACCCCCTACAGAAATGACTTGAAATTGTGGAAAATTTTCTAAGTCAGGATGGCACATTTTGGTATTATTTTGGTATTATCAATTTCCTCTGAAACTATGGGAAAATTTTGACCAATTTTGACAAAATAATTAATTTTGCGCTAAAATGATGTCTCAAAGCGAATGCTTTCATTGAAAACCGAAAATTTCAAACTTGATTTTAAACATTTATGATATACCCCCTACAGAAATGACTTGAAATTGTGGAAAATTTTCTAAGTCAGGATGCCACATTTAGGTATTATTTTGGTATTGAAAGGTTTCATCAATTTTCTCTGAAACTATGGATTTTTTTTAAATTTTTGACGAGATAATTAATTTTGCGCTAAAATGACTTGAAACCCAAAAATTTTAAAGCTGATTTAATTTTTTTTTTGTGATATACCCACTTATATTTTTTTCAAAAACGTTGAAATTTTTCTAAGTTGGGATAACCAAATACTTTGAAAAACGAGTCAATCAACAGATTATTGAATTTTGGTGAATTTCAATCCAGTTTCATTTTAATAATACTTATTTTTCAATCTTGTTATTTTTCAGAAGCTTCAAGAACTTCAAGTACAGCCGTTCATCAATGACAAATGCATTCGGTGTGGTGAAGAATATCACTAAAAACAACATGGAATCATCAGGTGGGTAGATTTGGTTGTTGCATAAGGATCATTTCCGTTTTTTCACTAACTGCAACTGCTGCACTAAAAATGGTATGAAAATAGCAAATTTAGGTATTACTTGTGCAAATACCAGCGACCAAAATGTGCTCTTGGTTGCCCAGTAATAGATGGTAAAATACCATGAAATCAAACCAATATCATGTTTGTGGAAGACCACAGGAATACCAAAATATGATTTTCCAAGAGCGCGGGAATACCTAAAATTAAAACCATGACAATACCAAGTTTTGGTATTGAAGCAATGTTCAAAAATCCAGAAGACCTCAACTTGGTATTGAAATGATTTTATTTTGTGGTATTATTTTACCTTTGGAATAACATGGTATGGTATTGTTGTGCTCTTCCACATACAAGCTTTTGGTATGATTTCATGATATTTTACCATCTATTACTGGGCAACCAAGGGCACAATTTGGTCGCTGTTATTTGCCCATGTAATACCAAAATTTGGTATTCCCGTGTTATTTACCCCTGCTCGGGCAAACAACCCCCCGAGCAGACGGAAATAACTTGGGAAGGTCAGTTTTTGATATTGTGAGAAGATCGAAATATGTTATTGGGATGATCGGATTAGTTGTTAAAATAACAAAAATCAATAACAAAGATTTGTTCGAAGAATAACTTAAACTGTTATTATGTTGTTATTGCAATAACAAACCAATAACACAGAAGGAATCATGAAGGAATAACAAGATTTGTTATTTTGTGCGGAGAGGTGGAGCAGCATAATAACAAAAAATGTTATTGAACTGGTATGTCTCCATAACAAAAAAAGTTATTGTTTTGGTTTATTTGTAATTTGCAAATAAACCTGCAGTTGCCATAACTCCTCTGTACTAGTCAGGGCTACAGAGTCGGATACCTCCAAGCGACTTTGAATCCATACTTTGAAGACAACTCCGACTCTGGATGCAGGATATGACGTCAACGACGACTTCAGCTCTCCAAAAATACCCGACTTCACAGATTCCGACTCCAAGTAAAAGTTGCTGAAAATTAGATGAATCCGATGCAGTCTCCGAGGTCACACTCCAGCTCGAACTTCAACGTCAGCTCCGACTTCCTGGCTCTGTGAAAATAATAACAGTTTTTGTTATTCACACTTCAAAAATTCTCAATAAATAAATCAATTCCGTTAGGGAATATAACAAAAATAAAAAAAAAAGAACTCTCAAAAGTTAATTTATCGAATTAATTTTAGCTTGAAACCCCATTTCATGGTGAAATAATGACCCCGATGAAATTGGTCAAAATTATTTCATAGTTCTAGCCAATTTTAGTAAAATCCCTTAGGGAGTATATCAAATAATTAAAAAAATCAACTTTCAAAATTTCAACTTTTTAGAATAATTTTAGCTTAAGGACCCCATTTCATGGCCAAAATAATGACCCCGACGAAATTGGTCAAAATTATCCCATAGTTCTAACCATTTTGAACTAAGTCCTTTAGGGGGTATATCAAATAATTAAAAAAATCAACTTTCAAAATTTCAACTTTTTAGAATAATTTTAGCTTAAGGACCCCATTTCATGGCCAAAATAATGACCCCGACGAAATTGGTCAAAATTATCCCATAGTTCTAACCATTTTAAACTAAGTCCTTTAGGGGGTATATCAAATAATTAAAAAAATCAACTTTCAAAATTTCAACTTTTAGAATAATTTTAGCTTAAGGACCCCATTTCATGGCCAAAATAATGACCCTGACGAAATTGGTCAAAATTATCCCATAGTTCTAACCATTTTAAACAAAGTCCTTTAGGGGGTATATCAAATAATTAAAAAAATCAACTTTCAAAATTTCAACTTTTTAGAATAATTTTAGCTTAAGGACCCCATTTCATGGCCAAAATAATGACCCCGACGAAATTGGTCAAAATTATCCCATAGTTCTAGCCAATTTTAGCAAAGTCCCTTAGGGGGTATATCAAATAATTTAAAAAATCAACTTCCAAAATTTCAACTTTTTAGAATAATTTTAGCTTAGGACCCCATTTCATGGCCAAAATATTGACCCCGACGAAATTAGACAAAATTATCCCAAAGATCTAAACATATTTAACAAAAGAAAAAATAATAACAGATTGTGTTATGGACACTTAGAAACTTTTCCATTTGTGCGATTTGTGGTAATTTTATTTCTAAGTCAGTATACCGAACGAATAACAAATTTTGTTATTAGGAGAGTTTTTGAAATGTATAACATTTCCTCTTATTGGCGTGTTATTAAACATTTTCAGTATAATATCACTTCAATACCAAATTTTGTTATTTTATCAGAAACTGTTATTATTTTTTCTTCTTGAAGTTGAACTTCAGGTTAAAATAATAACACTTTTTGTTATTTTAACAGGATTTGTTATTGAAATATTATTAATTTTGTTATTACCGTCTGCCCGGGCCTCCAATTCCTAATGTCGATATTTCAGCAACTAATGGTCCGATTTTAAATGTTAAAAAATGAAACATTCGTGAAATTTTCCGATCTTTTCGGAAACAATGATTTCAAAAAAATATAAAAGACTAACATTTCATAAGGGCGTAATATTGAATGTTTGGCCCTTTCGAAATGTTAGCTATGTTTCAAAAAAATCAATAATATTGTTCTCGAAAAGATTTTTTTTAATTAGGTCGACGGAAATATTAAAAATTAAAAATTAAAAATTTTAATAAAAATATTAGTCTAACTGACTGAAAACACTTTAAATTGCATTTCTCTGCATTTAAACTCATATTATGCATGTTTGGAATCGATAGTATCGATTGATTGTAAATTATACAAAATAAAACAATTAAGCAAACTTATCATTTTAAAAAATTAAAAAAAATATTTATTTATATAATTGACGATAACACGAGTGAAGAATTTATTTCTTGCCCACTAATTCATGCAACGCACTAGGGTGTAAAATCGTTGCAATTATCAGCAATTTATGGGGTTTCCTCCCTCGATCAACACAATCTCACAAAGCAAAAAATAAAATGCCGAAGGCAATTATGTTTATTTTGCGCCGTTTCAACGCATGCCACTTGCGTAGAACTCGTTAAAAAAATAAACGAACGAGTTGGTCCAACAACGATTTTAACCTTAAATTCATGAAAAAAAATTTCAGATAAAATTGCAAGTTTCTGCAATCTTTTTTTGAGAAAATGGGATTAAATGGGAAGTGTTTCATCAACCAAATATTTTTTAAAATTATGTTTTGCTCTTTTAAAACTACATAAATTTTAATAAAACAAAGTCAAAACATAAATTATTTACCGTATCAATAAAACTGCTCGATCTCCAAGCGTTACCTATCCCAACTTATCGTGAGTTTTTAATCTTTTGCCGTGTTGAGTTCGATTTTTTCTCTTGTTCTGCCAGCCCACCCCAAGGCAAATAAGATATTATCGGCTTTTAATTATGCAATTTGTATCCGATCACAGTGCTGCAGACATGGGTTGAATGAGCTTACTTATAAATTGATCTTATTCAGAACGAATTAAAAAACAGCTTTCACGAAATCTTAAAAAGTTTTAAAACTTAAAAAAAAACGTACCCCTCTTCGATTTGCATGAAACTTTGCCAAAGAGGTAATTCTAGTCCCTGATCACTAGGGTGACAAGAAAAACTTAAAATTTTGGAAAATCTGAAGAGATACCACACGGCTTGATTCTTTAGGCAATCATAAGTATCTGTGCCAATTTTGAGCCAAATCGGTTACGGTTAAGGGGTCGCTTTTTATCGTTGAAATTTATATACCGTAAACCGGGGTGACTTTGATAGGAATTCAATTTGTTTTTAGAATATTTTCCAACAGGTAAGGTTTTTCTCAATATTATTTTTTTTAAACATGTACTGGGGTAGACCACACAAAGTCCATACACTATTTCGGAAAAAAAATTCAATAATGTTTAGAAAAATAGTTACGTTAAAAATTCTTAGTTTAAATTCCGGGGTGACTTTGATAGTCATAGTTTTTATTGTTAAAATCATATTTAAGATGTTCAAATTTTATTTGTACGCTAAAGTAGCTGATATAGTTTTTAAGAAAAAAAATCAATGTTTATATTTAGTTAACTAAGTGAATAAGCTTTTTAGCAAAATACATATAAATTTTAGGTAAAATTGTTAATAAGTCGGAATTTTGCTTGAAATTTGTTAAAACTATTTTTGTTTGTAAAATTATCGATTTATATTGCATTTTATACTGAATTCGAAGCACGAATCACAAGTTTTCACATTTTACATGAAATTTGTTCAACTGAAATTGCCCCTATAAATTAGGAGATTTTTTTTAATTGTGTTTCAAAAACACATATTATTTATTATTTACTTTTTTACACCTTCTCCTAGTGGAAAATAGTCCAAAGAATCCGAAAATGCATTCCGTTTTCCGATTAAAAGTCATGTTCATTGAGAAAATCATGACACTTTGAGAAGTTTAAAATAATGACTTTCATCAACATTTTCTTAACTATAGTTAACTAACTTTTTAAACTTGTCAAAATTTTATGAAAAATTCTTCTTGAGGTACTTTGAACACTTCTCTACCAGGGTCAGTATGTTTCTGAACCATTCCTTACGTATTTTAATTGCACTCTTCATTTTGCGGAAAAATCGCAAACCTATCGAAGTCACCCCGGCTATCAAAGTCACCCCGTTTTACGGTATGGGGAGAAGGTAAAATGGGGAAACAATAAAAAGCGACCCCTTAACCTTAACCGATTTGGCTCAAAATTGGCACAGATACTTATTTTTGCCTAAGGAATCAAATCAGAGGGTATCCCTGATGTAGATTTTTTTTATTGTCACCCTATGCACCACACATAACCTTGCAACAAAGACCACAAAAGACCCGGTGGTCGTTAAAGTGGATTGCTTTGCTTTGCAATAAAAAAAAGTCACAAAAAAAACACAAAATTTTTAAATGAAAAACAAAATCAAAGTGCAAAATTTACTCTGCAAGTATATTTAGAGTTTTATTTGAACATGTCCCTAATTATAGCAAAACTCTTAGATTGTAGGACCTAGAAAAAAAACTCTATAAAACTCAAGTCTTGGTGTTAATATGGCACTGGCTTCTCATTTCACTTTAACGACGCCATTTTATGCAGCTTTCAGTTTCAATGCCTCACCGTTTGACATTTGCAGATCCTCAAAATCGATTTCAATCTTAAGAAAATCAATAAATATTTAAAAAAAAACTCCTTGCATTATTGTTATTCTTCATATGAAAGAAAATTCGATTTGATCGTGCTATCTTGTCACACTCTGCAACTGCGACAACTGACCAAAGGGATTTTAATCAGAACGCGTTTGACACACGAACATTCCCGACTTCTGTAAACATTTTTAGATATAACTCGGGACTCCAGCGACCAAATTCAACCAAACTTCAGGACCATGCACAAAATGTTGTTAGCATTGCGTGGTCTATTTTTTGTTTATACATTAAAACGCGTTTTTTTCGGAACGTCAAAGAGCGACAGGTGACAAGAAAGAACGACTTCGTCGATATGATTTTACACTGCATCTTTTAATTTAGTTATTTATTTTGAAGAACTCTCATAATACATTTGTTTAACAACAACGAAAACCCTTGCAAAATTAATAATCACAAAATAAAATAAAACCATTGTTAAACATGAAAAAAAAACTATTTGCTAAAATCACACCGTCCACTGATAGCACAACCAGCGGAGGTGAAGACAATTTGCGAGAACTTCTCCGCACACCGCACCGCACCGTTGACAGTGACAGTGAAGGTCTCCTGCCGCGGCGTGATGCCACGTCGTCAGTTGACACCCGCAAGGCCGGCGGATGGCACATGTTGGGGGGCCGGCCGAGAAAATTGAGCATAATCTCTTCCTCATTGTTCTCGTCGTGATGGCCAGACAGGTCTAGCCATGAGGTGCAAAGTGAGTTCTCTGGAAAATTTCCTGAATTGATTTTCAGGAAAATTTATCACTTATGTGAAAATAACAATGCAAAGATTGCATTTAATAGTTATTTTTTAATTAAGTCTAAACTTTTTGGGATGTTTTCATTTTACAGAGAAAACAATTCGCACAACTTGTTTCAGTATCTACGTGTCGTCAAGTACGACAGTGCGTGAGGTTCCCTGCCTCGTAAAAGCTAATTGACCATAATTATTCTTCCGTTTGCTTGACAGACACTTGGAAAACAATTTCTTGGCGAAGAATTGCTTGACGAGTTTAACGTGGATGGAATAATCATCAAAAATATGGCAGCAGTTGACATTGGGATGAAATGGGAAGAGAGGATTCAGACTTTATTACAGGGATTTCAGTACAAAGTACTCTTAGTAGTGCTGCTTAATGTTGGAGTAGCTCTCGCCATGGGGATGATGGGCATGACCCACTCGCTGGACATGGGGCTGGAATCCGGTCTTGTGGTCCGAGCTGTAGTCCACGACACGGTGGGTTCCATCGGCCTCATCCACGGTGTACTGTCCCTTAACGTGGTCACCCTCACGGGACTCCCACTGGCTCTTGTGGTCGTGGGTGTGCGAGTCCTTAACTCCGTACTCGTATTTGTAGCTCGGATGGCTGTTGTAGTCCTCGTAGGCCAGGACGGCGACGGCCAGACAGGCAACCAGGGCGATGATCTGTTACAAAACAAAGGTCAATCACTCGCACCAAAACCACCTCCATCAAAACCTACCTTGAACATCTTGAATCTCCGCTAAATTTCTTTCGGTTTGTTTGGGGCGTGTAGCTGCTCGTAGACTGATGTCGGTTTCAAATGGTCACAGAATTTTTATACTCCGAAAAACTTGGAAGCCGTTGTCGAGTTTTGTCGTGCCGGCGTGGTTCGATTTCCACTCTCGTTTTCCATTTTCCACGGCAATGGCGACGGTCATGTGAATATGTGCTGCTGCCGCCAGGTTTGGGTCTGGGTGGCCACACGACGGAAACCTTGGTTGCCGGTCTTACCTCGACGGCGGCGCGCCAGTCACATTGACCAATGAACCGTTTCGGCAAACCGCAATCAAATGGTTCTCGGAGAGTCCGGTGGTTACCAAGTGGAGCTCGTTGGGGGCATGTGTGTTGGGTGGCGTTCTGGGTTTTTGATGAAATTTTTGTTTATGGGGAATTTTGTCAATCGATTTTTGTTATGCAATACATTTCCAAGCAGTATATGGTATCGTTTTGTTTTGCTGTACGGTTTTCGAAGTAACGAGCACGTTCAAAAAATCCTGAACTGCAAATTGGAGACAAATGACGGTGTTTTGAAGATTTAGTTTTTCGTTTTTTTTTTTCGTGAATTTTGGTTTGGGGCGTTCGGTGTCTTAAACAACCAAATGAAGGAGAGTTGCAGCCGAGGTGTGTTGTTGGCCATCCCATCAGCATAATAAGAAGCAGCTGGAAAACCTTTCTAGAGTAACGGCTCTGGATATTCTGGTCATCACGTTTACCAGTTCAATATGTGCGGAGAACTTCGGTCAAAACATTAAGGAGGAGCCTTCTACTTATTTGGTGAGATCAATCCAAAAAAAACTGATATTGCATTTATCATTGCCACTTAACTAAATACACGCTGATTCCATTTTTGCCTTATGGGATTGGAAGTTTAAAGATAGGTCGAGGACCCGTCAGCTTCTTGCCCTATGTTTAGGCGGGGCCGGACAATGCCCAATGACCTCGGAATTGGACCGCAAGGAGCTCTGTCATTCTGAAATGGGTCATTGGAAGCAGCGCGAGGGCTAACACCACCTAATAACCGGGACTGAGATAAGTTGTATCAGCATAAACCAAGTCTGATACAGATTATACTTTCCCATAATTTCGTAGCCGGCCTACGGATATTGGATTGGTTGAACACACACACACACACACGCAATACATTCCCAAGCAGTATTTCGGGAGTTCCAACTCCGGCTCGAACCAACATAAGAAGTGATCGTTTCCCTTCTGGGTTCGATTGCTTAATAAATGAGAGATTGTGTATCATTACTAGCTGGACATTATCAGGAAACCTTAGGGAAGGCAAACTGGACACTTAATCTGCTTTGTAAATGCCAGATTCATTACTCTTCAAAGATGTTCTCCTCAGAAACTGGGACACATTTACAAAAACAAATACCGAAGCTTTATATTTAATATGATTAGGGATGCGAAATGGTCAGGGTGTAGTAAACTCTAGTTTTATTTTACAGTAATAGGGAAAATTTTCATATGTTTGGCAGGTTAAGGGTCCTTTCCTAACTCCGTCCAATTTAATGATTTTCTTGCTTGATCACTTCTTGTTGAGCTAATGATATTCGCGTTCAGTTGAAAACGCATTTAAGACGCCGTAATTGAACGTCAATGTGCTGATATGCCAATATTAGATGGTTGAAAGAATAACATGCTTGTAACATGCTAATTTCCTGTGTCATTCAAAGTCTTTTAAGAACTTTTGCTTTAGAGGGCAGACAAGATGTCACCCAGACGATGATCGCGATTTAAGATCTATAAAGCGTCAAATTTAAACTTAACGGTGCACATCAATCAAACCTTCTGCACCCAGATTATTGTTACAGACATTTTAGTATCATCACAACTACTGGAACTTTCGATTTAATTTTTTATTCATCCCCTAAACTACTATTTCCAAAAAGTTTAACAAAAAGAAATTGGCAATTTTATAATTAAATTATTTCAGGGTTGGATCCGTAAGTTCAACAATTTTGGAATAAAAAGACAAAAACTTGCTTGGTTGCTATGTACCCTTGAATAAGTTTTTTTTTTAAATTGTACTCAGTAAAAAAAACAATGAAAAAGTTGGCAGATAGTCTTCTAAAAAAAATTTTTTTATAGGTAAAATGTATCGTTAAATTGTGTTAAATTTCCAACTTTCTATGTGTGATTGAACACATTCCATGATATTGATGTAAAATTACATCGAAAAAAAGGGATCAACATTTCAATAATCCAACTTTTTTTTTGCTGTGTGCCTACGATATGTCGTTTTCAAGGAAAAATGGACAAGTTCACATGACCCCCAGGAAAATTTGCGGAAAATAAAATTTCCATAAATGACCTTTCTATAGATATGGTTTATGACATCCAGGTGTGCCATCATTATTATTTTTTTAATTTGTTTATATAATAAATGGTTGAGCAATTTCCAGAACCTTGACCAAATAACTTCTAAACTTCCTTTTCCCCTTTTCAAAAAATAGTGGGAGATTTTATTTCATTCATTTCAAAGTTCAATGCATGCAATAAATTTTGACATAAGCCAAAACATAAAAATGTACCTCTGGGATTTTTTTCAAATATCCAATAGAATTTTTTGACTATTATTCAATGCGACTCTATGAATAAGGCAAATGTCTTTGTTAGGGTTGTCTTTTTGGCTGAATTGTTCAGGGTTTATTTGTTTGTTGCTTTTCTATATCTGAAATGCTTTGAATTTCAAAATTTTGTTAGACAATTTTAAGAATATTGAGCTTACCACATAATTCCATGATTCGAAAGATTCATACTTTTCCAAGATAAAAGCTACAAACCTGTAAACGAATAACGTGTTGGAATATTTTCATGATTAGAAAGTTTCGGATAAATAAATTAAGATCAAAAATTGTACTTTTGAAACGATTGTAGCAATAACATGATTGCAAGAATATTCCATCCAAAAATTTAAAATTACAAATTCCAAAGTTGAAAAAGGATTAGAAAATTAATTTAACAATACATGACGCACGTTCAAAAAATGAAAAAGAAATGAAACAGAGAAAGGATTCAGCAATAAAAACTAAAACAGTGTATGATTTCAAAAATCCTCTTTTTTATTTCAGTCTGTCAATTGTGCCAGTATGACTTTAGTAGTGCTGCTTAATGTTGGAGTAGCTCTCGCCATGGGGATGATGGGCATGACCCACTCGCTGGACATGGGGCTGGAATCCGGTCTTGTGGTCCGAGCTGTAGTCCACAACACGGTGGGATTGCCTGTCTGACCGTCGCCGTCTTGGCTTACGAGGACTTCAACAGCCATCCGAGCTACAAATACGAGTACGGAGTTAAGGACTCGCACACCCACGACCACAAGAGCCAGTGGGAGTCCCGGGATGGTGACCACGTTAAGGGACAGTACACGCTGGATGAGGCCGATGGAACCCACCGTGTCGTGGACTACAGCTCGGACCACAAGACCGGATTCCAGCCCCATGTCCAGCGAGTGAGTCATGCCCATCATCCCCATGGCGAGAGCTACTCCAACATTAAGCAGCACTACTGAGCGAATTTCTTTAGAAAAGGAATATGATGCCATCATAGTCAAATATAAAGTTGATCTTGAATAGTATCTTCTTAAAACCTTTTTGTTTTTGTAATAAGTTTAAACATTTTTCTCATTGTTGTGAATCTTCAGTCCACTACTTGTTTATAGATTTTTTATTTTTGTTTTGTTTTGTATTATCAATAGCACTCCTGCAATGAAAAATAGCACTCCTGCAATGAAAAATCGTCACATTCTTATTTTTTTATATTGAAACAATGGGAAACTATGTAAAGCATCACACAATCGTGAAAATTTTACCTGACATGGGCTAATGAAGATTGAAACTTATGCAACTCTTTTTATGATTTTACATGCTGATTTATTTTGCTTGCAGAAATTCTTTATATTTGATAAAATACAGATAACTCTAGAGGTAATTAATTCTCCTAGAAATGAAAACGATTTTCCATCTATAAATTGAAAATGTTGTCTTATGCAACGTGGGAATAAGGACGTCGAAAATAGCTACTTCATTCGTGAATGGCACCATAAAAATATTTATTTTTAACCAGAGATCGTTCTTATCTACATTTTTGGCATTTTCAAAAAAAAAAATGCGATTTTAAATTAAATACTTTTCCTGTGATTTTACAGTGACAAAATCACCTTCTTATCATTAGGCCGGTACAAATATAATTTCAAAATTCAAGCCTAATTTTTTGTTTTAAAAAAAGGCGAGAAGTTTCAAAAAATGCTTATAGATCACTACAAATTTGGTACAATCAAAAATTTGTAAAATATCAATGAATTTATTTACGTATAATATTTTTTTTAACGATTACGGGAATTGATTTCTTTCTGTGTGTAATAATACTTAAGGGTTCGGGGTACTCAACGAAGTTCTTTTTTCTTCTTTTAAAATCGTTGAATTTACAGATCCAACCCTGCAACAATTTGATTGTCAAATTAGTTCAATTTAGTTATAAATATATTTTTAGACAAAGTTTCAATTCAATTCAATTCGGTTTTATTAGTGAATAATCATGGTACTATTTGTCCATTCGCAGTACATAACAGAGATTTGGAGTTCCTTTCAGCTGTGTGTTAATTCTCAATCCATTTTGGAACGATTATTGCTTATCACTAAGAGATTGCCAAGAGTAAGAAAAAGATTAGAAAAACTTACTGAAATTGCAAAGGAAAGGGGATAGAAATAGAAAAAGCTTAAACTAGATCACAGTTTTTTTATCTATTGTAGATGTGCTTAATCATAAGCTCCCCGAGGGCCAGAAATTGCTCCGCCTTGTTACGGCAGGTCCGGAACCGCGTCATCATCTCACCCGCCAGAGCAAAAAACTCCGGCAAGGTGAAGAGATCTTCCCCGGTTACTTCTTGCTGGGCCGCATCGCCGCTACCGGCAGCGACCACGCTGGCGAACGATCGCCCCATCCAGGAGGGAACGCTGGGTTGTCCGCTGGAACCGTACGCTGTCCAGCTGCAGGAACGGCAGAGCTCGTATTCCGCTGAGAAGGGTGGGATGCTGCTGCTTTCTTCTTCCTCTTTTCCTGCTCCTCGAGGTACGCCATGCGCGCGACGCATCCGCGGTAATTACCGGTATGGTTGCCGTCACAGTTGGCGCACTTAATGCGCGCCTTGGTTTGCTCTGCCTTGTCCCCCAAGTCCGCCTTGCACGGCAGTGCACACTTCTCCGAGAGGTGTGTTTCACCGCACTTCACGCAGCGGGGCGGGAGGTTGCAGTTCCGCGAGCCGTGGCCGAACTTCTGGCAACGGTGGCATTGCGCTACGTCCATTGGGTTTTGGAGTAAAACCGCCAGTTTACCCAAAACCGTCCAACGCCTTAGTCCGTCGCAGGTCTTGGATTTTGACGGTGCCGCGGTCGAAGTACAACAGGTACAGAGTGTGCGTACCTGTGACTGTTGTCTTGCGCGAGAGCACTTTTATCTCCCGTGGCGTTATTCCGGCACCCGAGAGGTGTTCCTTCAGGTCGGCGATTGGGCGGTCTTGGTAGCCCTGCAGGACTACCTTAACCGCGGTCTTCTCAACTGGATCGAATGTGTAGAACTTGAAGTTGCTACACTTCAGTTCTTTCACCACCAGGTCGAAATTCTTTTTGTTGAAAGTAATCACTTGTACTTTCGATTTTCCAATTTTCAGACTATATTGGAGGCCTTCCAGCAACTCGTCAACATCGTCCGCCAACGTATCCAAAACAAAAATTGGAGGTGGTCGCCGTTCCTTCGGAGAATTATCTTTTTTTTTGTCGTATTACCTTTTTTTGCGTGCACGTCGATCATCGTCGTCGTCGTCGGTAGTGCTGCTACCGTCGGTGTTGTTGTTGTTGGTTTCCTCGTCACTCAGTCTCGCGAACTTGTTACTGGTGGGAATGTTGGCGGATGTTGATGCGCCACCGGTCGACAGATTGCCGGAAGTACCTGAGCGGAGTCTGCTTCTTATAGGGCTGCGATCCTGGACACGGTAATTAGCGTGCAATAACTCCGGATTGAAACCATCAGCGCACACGCTCCCCTGCGCGATGGCGGACGACGCGGCGGCGTTGTTTTGTTTACCTTTTTGCACTCGGCCGGTAGACGAACTTCGCGGGTTTTTCGAGGCCGCACTCGAACTGCCACGGCCACGTTTAGACAAAGTTACGGTACCATAATCAGGGGTGACATTAGGTTTGGGGGAGAGATAAGGCCATACAAATTTCTGCATTTTTGTATGACCCAATTTCACCACAGACCAAATGTCACCCCTGATGACGGTATGAATGAAAATGTATGCCAATAGTTCCCATTGTTTTTGAGATACGAAAATATTTGCAACGTAAATCTCGATGCACCACTCTCTGGTTGATGTGCTCTGTTATACAATTAAAAAGGATGTTGAGCTCAAAAATCAATTTTATTTACAACAAGTCTGTCAACGATTCTAGTAGTGCTGCTTAATGTTGGAGTAGCTCTCGCCATGGGGATGGTGGGCATGACCCACTCGCTGGACATGGGGCTGGAATCCGGTCTTGTGGTCCGAGCTGTAGTCCACAACACGGTGGGTTCCATCGGCCTCATCCACGGTGTACTGTCCCTTAACGTGATCTCCCTCTCGGGACTCCCACTGGCTCTTGTGGTCGTGGGTGTGCGAGTCCTTAACTCCGTACTCGTACTTGTAGCTCGGATGGCTGTGGTGGTAATCTTCATGGCCCTGATCTCCTCCGTAGTACTGGGCAGAGGCAACAACGGCCAGACAGGCAACCAGAGCGATGATCTTTTGAGTGAAGAACGGTTTAAGAAGTTTGCTTTAATCCAGTTGATAAGATATTACCTTGAACATCTTGGATCTCCTGTATTCCTAATGAATGTTTCAATTAGATGGTTATTAGTGAACTGATGCCAATTGTTCGCCAGCTAAACCATTTTATACTTTATTGGACTTCGTTCCTCTATCGTTTCAGTTTTCCTTCTTATGTACCGTTTGTCTTAGCTCACATGTGAGGAAAGCGCAGAAGGAAAATTAATAAATTTTCACCTAACTCGCTTTAGTAAGTAAACTGACCGTAACGAACCGTCACTCAAATCAAATAAAAATCGCAAAAGAATCGTTGACACGCAGCGCAATTAATTGGAGGAATGTCTAAATCGGATCAACCACATAATATGGCTGCAACATGAGTGACAGGTTTCAACCGTTTGGTGGTTGCATTGTATTTGGCTGGCAATGAGCATTATTTTTTTAGAAGAGAGTGTTCGTAAAAGGAGTGAAAATGTTTTTATATATAAACTGTACTGTAGTCCACAACAGTCACAGTTTGCATTCTATACTCAAATTAAACAGTTCAAGTCGTTTAACAGGAGATCCAAGATGTTCAAGGTAGAGTTAAAGTTGTTAGATCCTGCAATCAATTTACTCACAACCCCATACAAACACTTAGATCATCGCTCTGGTTGCCTGTCTGGCCGTTGTTGCCTCTGCCCAGTACTACGGAGGAGATCACGGCCATGAAGATTATCACCACAGCCATCCGAGCTACAAGTACGAGTACGGAGTTAAGGACTCGCACACCCACGACCACAAGAGCCAGTGGGAGTCCCGTGAGGGAGACCACGTTAAGGGACAGTACACCGTGGATGAGGCCGATGGAACCCACCGTGTTGTAGACTACAGCTCGGACCACAAGACCGGATTCCAGCCCCATGTCCAGCGAGTGGGTCATGCCCATCATCCCCATGGCGAGAGCTACTCCAACATCAAGCAGCACTACTGAATGAAGAGACAATAAATAAGAGCAATTGAAAATGAATTTCGTTTTGTTTATTATTTTTTTTAATTCCATCATGTTTAGTTATAAATTTATAAAAATAATATATCTGGATAGTGAACCAATATTATTTTCGAAAAATCATAATAATTGTCCTTTATTATATGAGCACTGGTGCATGCGAATTTGGCCGTTTTGGTCTTAGGATCCCATAAAACACTTTTGAAAATTATGAAGTTAAGTTGTACCTCTAAAGTTATGCTAAAAATCTATTTTACTTAGGGCCTTGAATATTGTAAAAAGAAAGTTTTTCAGAAGAAAACCTTGATATTATAATTTTTTAAAAAGTTATTTAAAAGAACTTTCCACTGCGTTCAAAAGATTGATTATCCGACAACTTGTTGAAAGTATACACACTTAAGTGTTTGTTTTTTAAAGACTGATATCAGATGTTTAGATTAAAATGATTTCCGCATCAATCATGCGACCCATCGTTGGGCTCATAATCATAAGTCTAATAGATTGAAGATCTGAAAACGCTATTTAGAGGAGAGTTATGATTAAATCTTGCTTACTTTTTCAAAAGGTCCTATGTACAATGAGAACCAATAGTGCATTGGTTGTTTTGAAATAGAAATCTAGATATGAAGTTAAAATTACAGATCTTTTGTAGCTCGTGCATTTCAACTTTACACATTTTTTTTCTAATTTACAATTGATTTTAACAAACTTAAATACCCAAAAAATTTAAGCTGTGAATTTCAAATGTTTTAAAAAATCTGACAAAGTCACCCAGGTTAACCAGTTTATGGTTTTTGAGGATGTACAAATACTTTAACACCCTCTTAACAAATGTACATAAAGATAAAAGGTATGCACAAAACAACACAAAAAACAATTTTAATGTCGATGCCCGTGTGCTCTCTTCTACTATCTAGATAGGAACCCCAGCAAGCTTAGTAAAAAAGTGCTCACCAGCATCGATGTTTGTAACCAATTGAAAATTTCAAAAGAAATTCCACATACGAATATTAAATTTTCATTTTCATTTCATTTCATTTCATTTATTGGATTGTTTTGGCAAAAACATCAGTGCAGTAATTATCCTAAGCTGAGATATGGGGTACCTTTCAACAGCTGACTAATTCAAACGGTGTTAGAGTTTACTGGTACACGAGAGAAAAATTGAGCAAGGGAAGGAAAAAAGTTACAAAATAACCTTCGAAATTGCTAATAGATAGGGGATAGTTAGAGGAAAGGAGGTAATTCTTATTCTAATATCACATCAAGGGGACATCCGCTGCAGCAGAGGATTAGCTGAGGTGGCACACCCCATCCAAAACTTTGGAAGCACTCGTAGAAGCCAATCGTCAATCAGCTCCATCTTCGCCATCCTGTGGACGTCGTCAGTCGGGTGGAAGGGATCCAGGTTTAACACCATCTTCAGCAGCCGGTTCTGCTTCACTTGCAGTTTCTTCCGATGTGAAGCAGCGCAATCGTGCCACGCCGGGTATGCATACGTCATCGCCGGTTTGAGCACCGTCTTGTAGAGCAGCAGTTTCGAGTTGCGGTCCAAGTAGGAACACCGTTTCACAAGCGGGTAGAGCATCCTGGTGATCTTGTCGCACTTGGTCGTGGCGTTCTTGATGTGTTTCGCGAACGTCAGCTTCTTGTCCAGGGCGGCCCCCAGGTACTTGACGTCCTCCGACCATGGCACATGGCTACCCCACACTGAAACCTCCCTGCGCGGAAGGTAGCGTGGGCTTCGCTTGCGTGTGAAGAAGATCGCTTGCGACTTCTCGGCATTTGTCTTCATCTTCCACTTCTTCTGGTAGCGTTCGATGGCGTTTTGGGCAGCTTGCAGCTTGGTCACGACGATGGTTGGGTCGGAGTCTGACGCGAGGAATCCCGTGTCGTCGGCAAAAAGGAAGTAGCTGACGCCATTGATCATTGCCAAGTCCGCCGTGAATATGTTGTAGAGCGTGGGACTAAGGACGGCACCTTGCGGGACGCCGAAGAGAACTTCGTGCCGGTCCGACACATGTCCGTTTACCACAACGTGGTACGATCGGTTTTGGAGGAACGAGCGGACGATCTTCAGGATGTACAGCGGAAAGTTGGCGAGATACATCTTGTGCAGGATTGCTTCTTGCCACACTGAGTCGTACGCTTTCTCGACGTCCAAGAGCACCATGCCGGCTGACTTGCGCCGCGCGAAGTTCGCGCGCACCTCCTTCACGAGCCGAACGAGCTGATGATTGGTGGAGTGCCCTCGCTTGAATCCGAACTGGGTGTCCGGAATAACCCGCGTGTTCTCCAAGTGTTGGTCGATGCGCACCAGAATTACCCGCTCCAGGAGTTTGCTGAGGGTTGGCAGCAGGCTGATCGGCCGATAGTTCGAGGGGTTAGTGGCGTCCTTATTTGGCTTCGGAATGCCTATCACCACCGCATGCTTCCACGCGGCTGGGAAGTATCCGAGTCGGACACAGGTGGAGAAGATCTTGGCGATGAAGATGTGCGCCTTCCGGGGAAGCCGCTTCAGCACGATGTTTCTCAGTTGATCCTGGCCCGGTGTTTTCTTCGCCTTCAGTCTTCGGATGAGCTGCGCCACCTCTTTGGGACGAACCAACCACGAATGGTTGTCCGCCAGCGGGGTCCGATCGATGGCATCGATGGAGTTGTTCACCTCTGCGACAGTCACTGGATCATCAGGCATCTGGTTGGTGTGAGCGCTAGCGAAACTGGCCGCCAGTAGTTTAGCCTTCTCGGATGAGGATGCGATGATATTTGTTCCCTTGCGCAAGGGAGGGCTGTACTTGGTCGTCTTCCTCAGGGCCTTGGTGATTCGCCAAAGCGTATCCCGATCGTCGTGCAGCGTCCGTAGCGTGTCCTTGAACTTGTTGAAGTTTGCCTGGTTGCACTCCTCTCGAATTCGCCGATTTAGCGACGACACGATGTCCTGGTAGATCGGGTCCCGTCTCCTGTACCATTGACGCCTTCGCGTGTTGCGGAGCGCGATCAGCCGGCGAGTGTCCTCCGGGATTGCAGCTGTTTGGTAGCTACGCTGTTGAACTTCTGGAACTGAAACAGCTTCGGCGTCCAGCAGGATCTTGGTGAAGAACTCTACCGCTGCGTCAACATCGGCTTCCGTGTTGAGGTCGGTGACTTCGGGGTTCAGCAAGTCCAGCTTCGCGTTTATCTCCCTTTGAAAGCGCGACCAGTCAGCACGAGCGTAGCAGCGAAATTTGGGGGATGACTGCTCAATCGGAGCTGACAAGCTGACGTCGAACAGCACAGGCTTGTGGTCTGACGAAAGCTCGTTCAAAGCGACCGGTTTTGTCATGTCCAGCAAGTTGTTGGAGAGCGCCAAGTCCAACGTCGAGGGTCGACCACGCCCCGCCGGGTGAAACGTGAAGGCGTCAGGGAAGTGGACGAAAAAGTTGCGGCTGGCTGCCTCCTGGAACATGACTGTTCCCGCTGTGTTTGCTCGTGCGCAGTTCCAGGAACGATGTCGAGCATTGAAATCACCGACCACGAAGAAAGGCTCGGTCCCTCGCGTGATGGTGGAAATGTCGCGGCGGAACTGTGTCCATGCTGAGCGCCGTCTTGCCCCGGGGAAGTAGGCAGCGATGATGTGTACGTTTCCGTCCGCTGTACTGACGGAAATGCCAACAGTTTCGATGACCTTGGTCGAAAAATCGAGCTCAGTGTGCGTTAGGCCCTTGCGGACCGCTATCAGGACGCCGCCGCCTCTTTCGGCATCGGCTGAGTCGCGGTCGAATCGAACACAACGGAACTTTGGATGGTAGAAGGCTTGTTCCTCGTGCAGCCAGGTTTCGGTCACGATTCCCACGTCCACGTCGTGCCGTTCCAGAAAATCAAAAAACTCTAGCTTCTTTCCGTGAACGGATCGTCCGTTCCAATTAGCCACGCGCAAGATATCTACAGCGTTAGACACTGTAGATATACTTGGCTGTAAGCTCCACGAGAGCTTCGAGTTGGTCAAGTCGCGATTTGCAGCTTTTCAGCCGGGCGAACACTTCTCTCGCAAGGGCGAGGAACTCAGACATTGTGAACAGATTGCTGTTGATGTTGTTGCTGCTCCCTTGGGACAGCGCTTCCGCGAATGTCATGGTCGATGTACCGACCGGTGAGTCGTTGCCGGTGCTACCGTTCTGCGGCACGGTGTTGCGGGGAGGGGTCAGGATTGGGGGTTTGGCGTTCCTGAGTTGTGCTTTCTTCTCGGCCAGTTTGGCCAAGTAGTTTTTCCGAGTTGGACAGCCACGGTAGTTCGCGGTGTGCTGGCCGCTGCAGTTCGCACACTTTATCGCTTCTCGCGTCACGCTCTTGTCCACCCTCGCCAGGTCCGCTTTGTTCGGCAGCCTGCACTCGGCCGAGAGGTGCTTCTCGCCACATTTCACACACAGCGCCGCAAGATTGCAGTTGCGCATTCCATGCCCGAAGCGTTGGCAACGGTGACATTGAACCGCATCTGTGGGTTTCCGCTCGTAGTAACGCCAACGAACGACGATGTTGAACACCGCCTTCACCTTTTGCAGATCGGACAACTTCACTGTCCCTTTGGCAAAGTGGAGAAGGTACAGCGCACTCTCCTCCAGCCCGGCAACTTTCCGCGAGAAGAGTTTAAGCTCCTGGACGTGGACACCGAGAACAGCCAGCTCAGTTTCCAGTTCAGCTTCGTCGTACACTGGCAGTCCCGAAAGGACTACTTTCATCGGCTGTTCAGCAGCGGGGGTGTACGTATGGTACTGGATGTTGGCACCCCGAAGGGCCGCGAGTGCACTTCGGAAGGTGTCTTCACCAGAGCAGATCAGCTGTACGCCAGTCTTCGTCGCCTTCATGTTGAACGCTGTTTGCTGGATTCGGCTTTGCCCCAGAAATTCGCGAAGCTGCCGGGTCGATTTTCCAACCACCGAGATAGGAGGGACACGTACCTTCTTTCCTTTTGCTGGTTCCCCGATTCGCAACACCGGGGGTGGTGTTGGATTTGGCGGCAACGAAATTGGGTCGTCACCCTGCTCATCCTCCAGCCCGTCGAATTGGTTGCTTGTCGGTATGTTGACTTCAATCACCTTCGTTGAACCGTCACAACCCTCGCTGGCGCTGTCTTCGGTGTCCATCGCAAGTGCCGCTGCTGCTGCCGCCGCTGCTGCTGCTGCCGCTGCCGCTGCCGCCGTCGTCGACCGCAGGTTGTACGGGTTCTTCGTCGGTGTTTCCTCTTCGAGGTTAGGGTCGTCGTCAAGCTTGCGTTTTTGTGCAATGTTCACTTGTACCGTTTGCGCCGTTTCTTCGGCCGCATTTTGCACTCCCGTGTCCGCGGAGTTCACCTGGTCCGACAGGATGCCGATTCGCAGGTAACCGAACCGTAAAACAGCGAAAAAATCGAAAAAATATGCACCACGAAAACGTTGGTTTGTTTACACTACCAAGTCAGGGTGTCAACTTCATATTAAATTTTCCAAAAATGTCAAATTCAACAGAAACTGATGAAAATTTTACCAATTACTGATGAACAACTATTTTTTACACAAAATCTGTCACCATTCTCAGATGTAATATAACATTTTATCTGTGCATAATTAGACAATAAATCAAGAACCATTTAGTAAACGAAAGTACAATTTACAGAAGATTTATTCAAACTAATTTTATTTTCACAAAGGTATCTGTCTAGTAGTGCTGCTTGATGTTGGAGTAGCTCTCGCCATGGGGATGATGGGCATGACCCACTCGCTGGACATGGGGCTGGAATCCGGTCTTGTGGTCCGAGCTGTAGTCTACAACACGGTGGGTTCCATCGGCCTCATCCAGGGTGTACTGTCCCTTAACGTGGTCTCCCTCACGGGACTCCCACTGGCTCTTGTGGTCGTGGGTGTGCGAGTCCTTAACTCCGTACTCGTATTTGTAGCTCGGATGGCTGTTGTAGTCCTCGTAGGCCAGGACGGCGACGGCCAGACAGGCAACCAGGGCGATGATCTGTTGAATTTGATATGAAGGTTAGAGTACGTCTATATTTCGAGTTTTGAATAACAAACCTTGAACATTTTGGATCTTTAGATTGGTTGAAATGGTTGGACTGAGCGATACTTGAAAACTGATAACTTTCAAAGCATTCATTCAGTTTTTATACTGTTTACTTTCCCATGTTCAGAATGCATTGCATGGTTTCCAATTGCTTAACTACCCATATGCACTTTTTGGAGAAACAAAATTCATACGGTAAACTGTGAAGGTGTCACCTTGTCATACGATTGGTTTATTTGCAGCAATAAGTTAATTAATTTTCAATAGAGTCGCTGGCCCAACACCAATTTCACTGCCATGCACTGGTCCAAGACACGGACAGAGTGGAAAGCAAACTCAGAGTCGGAAAATCGGAGAGCTAACGGTATAAAAAACTGAGAACCGTTTTCAATCGACATCAGTCAACTCACATCATTCTTACAGAACAAACCATCCCAAAACAAGTGATCCAAAATGTTCAAGGTAAGTTATTCAAAACCAAAAATATGTGCGAACTCTAAACTTCATAACGTTTTCAACAGGTCATCGCCCTTGTTGCCTGTCTGGCCATCGCCGTCCTGGCCTACGAGGACTTCAACAGCCATCCGAGCTACAAATACGAGTACGGAGTTAAGGACTCGCACACCCACGACCACAAGAGTCAGTGGGAGTCCCGGGATGGAGACCACGTTAAGGGACAGTACACCGTGGATGAGGCCGATGGAACCCACCGTGTTGTGGACTACAGCTCGGACCACAAGACCGGATTCCAGCCCCATGTCCAGCGAGTGGGTCATGCTCATCATCCCCATGGCGAGAGCTACTCCAACATTAAGCAACACTATTGAGAAGCTACTGGTCAAAAGAAGACGAGCCATTGAATAAAACTTTTGTAAAATACAAACCTATTCTTATTTTATATCATTTTCTCCTGTTTTTGTGACTAATCTCAATAAATGAAGAAATAATAATAAAATTCTTTCTCGCATCCTCTCTTCGATCTGCTGAAAAAAAAAAGTTTTTTTTTTACACAAATTTCGAAATATTGATGGGAGGCAATACATCAAAAGATTGAATAAGGCTAATTCTATCGTTTAATGATAGGGGTTTTTCGAAGAATCAAGATGCACTATCAATATTTGATCATAATTTATGTATTTGGGTTCCCATCCGGTGTAGCCATCCGAGCTACAAGTACGAGTACGGAGTTAAGGACTCGCACACCCACGACCACAAGAGCCAGTGGGAGTCCCGTGAGGGAGACCACGTTAAGGGACAGTACACCCTGGATGAGGCCGATGGAACCCACCGTGTTGTGGACTACAGCTCGGACCACAAGACCGGATTCCAGCCCCATGTCCAGCGAGTGGGTCATGCTCATCATCCCCATGGCGAGAGCTACTCCAACATTAAGCAACACTACTAAAAAGACGATATTTTTTCAACAAAATAAAAGTACCATATTTATCTTCAAATCTACCATCTCTTTTTATTCTATTGTAATCGTTGAGATTTTTTGCTTACCTGTTAAATATTTAATTAGTATGAAATTTGTGTATCATTTGAATTTTCGAGAACGATATTTTCTCTCTGTCAAAATTCGGATGTTGTGAATCACGAGGTATGACATTTTTGATTTATTTTTTGTTGAATCATCAATGGGCCTTTTATTTCGAAATTATTTCTTTCAAAAATTTGATTCGTCAATTTGGATCATTTTCCAAAACATTTTTGATGAATGCTTCAGAATCGATTGAATCGTTTCCTCCAGGGCCCCGGCGATGGCCTGAAAAAAAGCTACCGAACAACATTGGCAATATGGCGGCGTTTGTTTATAAACAATGCGAAGTGTAAACACGATTTTTTTCTTGATTCAAAAGTAATAAGAGTTTTAGTTGCTGCTGCTAAATGTAAAATTCGTTGTATTTATGTGGAAACTTCGCAGAATCACAAGATACTGCCGGTGATTGCGACCGCAGCAGCGGGTTATGTCGGCTGCGCGGATGGCAAGTCTGCTACTGGCAGGTATGTTCTTTTGGTTGATTGTTGAGTATATTATGAGTACATTGAAAATAAATCTTTGTAGCGCTGGTTTGCAGCAAAAGGTACCTGCTGGACGCGACAGATCTGGAGAATGTTCCTAAAAGGGAACGAGCCTGTGCAGTGCTGCGTCCACCGGACAAGGAATGGTTTCGCTGGAGGAGTTGGAGCATGTTCTGGGCAAGTTGCCGCTACGGAAGCTGGAGATTGTGACAAACAGTGAACGGGCCGGGTCAAGAACGCCCCTATTCGGTGCTGCTTCCATCGGCCGGGGCAACGTTCCGCTTGAAGAGCAGGAGAATGTGACAAAAACGCCCTTGCACAGAGCTGCGCCCTCCGAACGTATGACGTTTCGAGGCGAGGCCCTGGTTTCCTCAAAATTAATCGGGGGCTCAGTGCCAAAATGTAAAGAATAATGCTACCAACTCACATCATCAAAACAAATGTGATCATTCGTTAATTGAAACAATAAATCTCCAACAAGTGTCATACATCGACTTCTGACCACTACTTTGTCACCAAGCTGTGTTGGCCGAGACAGTTAAGTCATTGGGTTGGTTTGTCAAAGGTCTCTGGTTCGATTCCCGTAGTTGACTGTTTTTGTTTTATGTTTTGACGAATTAACTTATTTTTACAAATTAATATAATTCCCTCGTCCATCTCGATCTGTGTACTCTGTGACACTTTAATGTTTTAAACGTTATCTTGAGCTGACTTTACAGTAATATCTAAAAGTAATGATCATGATGGGTAGTAAAAATAAAAACGTAATTTGCTAGCAATAGTTATTTTTATTCAATGGCATCTGGTTGTTTTATCGTTATTCTTTTAGTAGTGCTGCTTAATGTTGGAGTAGCTCTCGCCATGGGGATGATGGGCATGACCCACTCGCTGGACATGGGGCTGGAATCCGGTCTTATGGTCCGAACTGTAGTCCACAACGCGGTGGGTTCCATCGGCCTCATCCAGGGTGTACTGTCCCTTAACGTGGTCTCCATCCCGGGACTCCCACTGACTCTTGTGGTCGTGGGTGTGCGAGTCCTTAACTCCGTACTCGTACTTGTAGCTCGGATGGCTGTTGTAGTCCTCGTAGGCCAGGACGGCGACGGCCAGACAGGCAACCAGGGCGATGATCTGTTGAAAACGGCATAAAGGTTAGAGATCTTTAAAATTTTAGTAACCTCAGTTTTGATTACCTTGAACATTTTGGATCTGCTGTTAGATTTGGGAACTGATCTGCTTGAGTTCTAACTGAAAACTGATATTTTCTCTCTTGACTACCACTTGAATATATACTCAACAGCTTGATACTTTTAAAAATGGCATGTGCAGTTCTTTGCAGAGCAATTCAAATCAATTTTTCTACAAGTTATGCAATACGTTAAATTTCGCACACCACAAAATATGTATCTTTTCCTTTCGCACAGAACAGTTGGTTTCACTGCCTCTGCTGGTGGAAGCTAACCGTGCAAATTTCGTCCAATTCTCCTTTTGCCGGTTCGTAATAAGCCGGGTAGCGTTGAGCTACACCCACCAGAAAAGCGCCACCTTTCGGTTCAACTTCTAAGTGGTGGCCAAGGTCAGTGGCAACTGCACTCGTTCAAAGTGGCTAATGAGAAAATTGGCAAAAATGAAAAACTGTTGGTTGGCCAGGCAAGAATTCAGACATGCGAAAATTTGGAGAAATTTGACCAAACCCAACGGTGAGGTATAAATTTCTTGAGGTAGGTTGGACCAGACATCAGTTCAGTCACAGCTTTTCAACTATTCAGTTCTAGAAACTATTACAGCAGAACCAAGATGTTCAAGGTAGGATACTAAAAATTTAAAAGGGGAAGCATGTTTCAAACCACGATTTCTCAAATTAACAGATCACCGCCCTGATTGTGTGCCTGGCCGTTGCTGCCCTGGCCTACGAGGATAGCCATCCGAGCTACAAGTACGAGTACGGAGTCAAGGACTCGCACACCCACGACCACAAGAGCCAGTGGGAGTCCCGTGAGGGAGACCACGTTAAGGGACAGTACACCGTGGATGAGGCCGATGGAACCCACCGTGTTGTGGACTACAGCTCGGACCACAAGACCGGATTCCAGCCCCATGTCCAGCGAGTGGGTCATGCCCATCATCCCCATGGCGAGAGCTACTCCAACATCAAGCAACACTACTAAGAATGGCCATTGAACTCCGGTGATGCAGTTGGGTTTATTTGCGCGTAAAGAATAAATATTCCTGATTGCTCTAAAAAATTTGAACTCAGTCATTACAGAATCCAAAATAGTAGTTTATGCAACAAGTTGTTGATTGATTTTTTTCAGCAATTGTGGTACTTATTTCCAATCAGGTTTATTGAGTTGGATAAAATCGACGAGTGCTGAAAAAATCAAGTTTTGTAACAAGTTTCATACACTTTTTTTGCAATTCCCAAAAACACCCTTCGAATTGGATTTTTCCAGTGAAACGATTGTTTTCCCGCTTGAATGATATGTGTCATCAAGCTAAGTGTCTATCTCCAAAACAGTATCAAAAAGTATTATTTGCAATACAAGTGCTCCAATAAATGCTGATAAGAGGATTTTTTCAGCACAAGTCGTACATTTAAATAAATGGATAAACAAGACGAGTGCTGAAAAAATCAAGTTTTGCAACGAGTTGCGTACAACATTTTTTGCAATTCCAAAAAAATGTATGGAATTCCATGTCAAACACACATGTGTGAAGTAAATTCACCGATCAAAACTAAAAAATATTAAAAAATGTTACTTTTTGATACTAGTGTTGAATAGTTTAACTTTTCAGCATCCATTTCGAAAAGTGCTGCTATTCGATTCTGTTATTTTTGGTACTGAAAAGTAGGCTATTTCGTCGCTCAAGAATGACAGGAAAACAATGTAGTTTCACGACGGAATTGCAAAAAGTACGTGTTATTTTCGACGATGAAAAGTTTCCCAACTTTCCGTACAAGTTTTCTTACGACCCTTTCAAATATAAGGCTAGATTCTTGAAACTCCAAACTTCTTTTCTCTAAAAGCCCAACTTATCCCAATTTTATTTTTGAGAAATTCGTCGGAAATTGGAATTTTTGATGATGATGAAATAAATATTTTTTTCGCCTGAAAGATTGAGCACGTTACGCAAACAGTTAACTGGCTCCAAATACACAGGTGACCTGCCTTTAACTTCTTGGATCTTCTGTGATCTTTTCGGCTAAACGGTTTGAGTGGTGTTCGCTAACTGGTGTTTAATTCAATTAATTACAGAACTTTTATGCTGCACTCAAAACACGACATGCTTGTTGTTATTTGAACCTGTTTAAGCTTTAGAGTAGCGTGTTGTCACGCTATTTGCAAAGAAGGTTGTTTTGATGAATCGTAAAGCTCTTTATAGGTATGTTCAAACTTTCTTCTTGCCGACTGAAAAAAAATTAATATAAATTTTATTAAGTGGATCAGTAGATCAATTTAATACGTTGCAATAAACGGAATCGATACAGCTATTGTAAAACTTGGCAAATACCGGCACAATTTGTTTTTTTTTTCAATTCTATGTTTCTTTCCAGAATCTCAAAAATAACATGTTTATTTTTTTCTAAATTAGTCATTTTGCATCATTGTTACCTAATACCTAATAAAAAAGTTTTGGCAGCACAAATTTCATAGGCATGAGAAGTTAGATTGAGCCAATGTGATTTTTCAGATTTGGAAATTTATTTTATAATCAATTTAACTTAATCTTCCTGACTAACATCAACTTAAAAAAATACAAAAACAAAACCCAGTTTAATGCTGCTCATGTTGGCGAAAGGGTCTCATAAGCATTTTCGTCACATTTAATTTAGTGGTGCAGTCTAGTTTTAAAGCATATAGAGTAGGATGTAACAAAAATGACTTTTGGCGGGCATTCAGGGTTTGTTCATACTGAGAACGAGCTTGAGTGGCTCGCCCTTCAATTTAAATGGGATTTAACCCGTAAAAAGATTTTTCAAAAATGTCAATTTTTGAGGCATTTTGCCACTGAAGCGTTTACCAAAAACATCACTGGCGTGTAGGCCAGATCCTTGCGCATCTTGGTATATATAACATTGAAGTTTGGAGCACCCTGAAGCAGACAAAGTTTGGCATTTTTCGAAAACCGGCCCCGGCAAAAAAGATATGCGTCGCGTCTCGCGACGCCCGAGACGCCATTTGATTTTGCTGGGACCGATTTTTCGAAAAAATGCCAAACTTTGAAGGTCTGTACCGAGCTCCAGGGTGCTCCAAACTTCAATGTTATATATACCAAAAGATGCGCAAGGATCTGGCCTACACGCCAGTGATGTTTTTGGTAAACGCTTCAGTGGCCAAAATGCCTCAAAAATTGACATTTTTGAAAAAATCTTTTTTTACGGGTTAAATCCCATTTAAAATTGAAGGGCGGAGCGCCAGCTCCTGTTACGTCCAATCAAGCTCATATTTGGGATTTGGGCTCAGTATGCGCACCGGAACAAACCCCTGAATGCCCGCCAAAAAGTCATTTTTGTTACACTCTAATATAGAGCTTCAGAAAAAAAAAAACTGTACACTAAATCCCCTAAATACGCTCCCCCCGATTGCGCCTCTCCCGTTTTGCGCCCCCCGAATTGCGCTCAAACCCCGAAATAACGCTCCCCCTGAATAACGCTCTAATTGGCGCAAATCGGGGGAGCGTTATTTCGGGGTTTTGGCGTAAAATGGGGTTTTCTTTTTAAATGTACTTTATTTACATATAAATGAAACATTTGTATAAGGGGTCATCCACAAAACACGGATAAGGGGCCATCCACAAATCAGGGTATCCAAGAACTCCCGGAAGTCATGCCATAGATATCTACCTGATCATCGAGGGTATATATGGGTCTATTAACCATCGGTATAGCTTCAGGTAGCTTCAGTGAACCACCATGGATACTCTGGGGTACGTTAGATTGTTATGGGTCCGCCAGGAACTCCATGGAGTTATGACCTGATGATCTACCTGACCAACGGGGGTCTATATTGGTATATTAACCATCGGTATAGCTTCAAGTAGCTTCAGTGAACCACCATGGATACTCTGGAGTACGTTGGATTGTTATGGGTCCTCCAGGAACTCCATGGAGTTATGTCCTGATGATCTACCTGATCAACGGGGGTCTATATTGGTATATTAACCATCGGTATAGCTTCAAGTAGCTTCAGTGAACCACGATGGATACTCTGGGGTACGTTGGATTGTTATGGGTCCTCCAGGAACTCCATAGAGTTATGACCTGATGATCTACCTGATCAACGAGGGTCTATATGGGTGTATTAACCATCGGTATAGCTTTAGGTAGCTTCAGTAAACCACGATGGATACTCTGGGGTTCGTTGGATTGTTATGGGTCCTCCAGGAACTCCATGGAGTTATGACCTGATGATCTACCTGATCAACGAGGGTCTATATGGGTGTATTAACCATCGGTATAGCTTCAGGTAGCTTCAGTAAACCACCATGGATACTCTGGGGTACGTTGGATTGTTATAGGTCCTCCAGGAACTCCAGGGAGTTATGTCCTGATGATCTACCTGATCAACGGGGGTCTATATTGGTATATTAACCATCGGTATAGCTTCAGGTAGCTTCAGTGAACCAACATGGATATTCTGGGATACGTTGGATTGTTATGGGTCCTCCAGGAACTCGAAGAGTTATGACCTGATGATCTACCTGATCAACGAAGGTTGGTCTATATGGGTCCAACAATCCAACGTAACCCAGAGTATCCATCGTGGTTTACTGAAGCTACCTGAAGCTATACCGATGGTTAATTCACCCATATAGACCCACGTTGATCAGGTAGATCATCAGGTCATAACTTCCGAGAGTTCCTGGAGGACCCATAATAATCCAACATGGCGAAGGGTATCCATCGTGGTTCACTGAAGCTACCAGAAGCTATACCGATGATTAGTTCAACCATATAGACCCTCGATGATCAAGTAGATATCTAGGGCATGACTTCCGGGAGTTCTTGGATACCCAGATTTGTGGATGGTCTTACCCGTGTTTTGTAGATGACCCCTTATATAAATATTTCATTTATATGTAAATAAAGTACATTAAAAAAGAAAACCCCATTTTACGCAAAAAACCCGAGATAACGCTCCCCCCGTTTGCGCTCAAACCCCGAAATAACGCTCCCCCCGTTTGCGCTCAAACTCCGAAATAACGCTCCCCCGAATTGCGCTCTCCCCCGGTGTGCGGGCCCCCAAAAAGAGCGCACATGGGGGATTTAGTGTACTGTCTAGAAAACTTCATCCGTTTCTCTCAGCTTGCTATTTATGCACATGTGACATTTATGAAAACATGGTAATATATCTGAAAAAATGTTAAGCACCGAAATATTTGTATAAGAACGATGCTCAAGTTTTTTGTAAATAAAATCATACCAATGAGAAAAAGCCAAACATTAAAATTTTTTAGGCACATTTATTTTCAGTCGTGTTGGTTTGCTTGTTCAATCAGCCAATATCCGTTTAATAGTGCTGCTTAATGTTGGAGTAGCTCTCGCCATGGGGATGATGGGCATGACCAACTCGCTGGACATGGGGCTGGAATCCGGTCTTGTGGTCCGAGCTGTAGTCCACAACGCGGTGGGTTCCATCGGCCTCATCAATGGTGTACTGTCCAGTGACGTGGTCACCATCACGGTGTTCCCAGGCGCTCTTGTGGTCGTGGGTGTGTCCGTCCTTAACTCCATACTCGTACTTGTAGCTCGGATGGCTATCCTCGTAGGCCAGGGCAGCAACGACCAGGCACACAATCAGGGCGGTGATCTGTTAATTTGAGAAATCGTGGTTTGAAACATGTTTCCTCTTTTAAATTATTGGTATCCTACCTTGAACATCTTGGATCTTGTGTGTAGATTTGTTGGTTAGTTTTAGAAAAGCTGCTAGAAGACTGATGCCAGTTCCAACGGAACTCAGAACTTTTATACCCAAGCACAATTTCCACTTTCGGATGATTCTCCTTGGTGATTGATCTTTTCCACGCCCCTGGCGCAGTTTTTCGTGCACCCACCCAATTGGGAAATTCTGCGTCCATTAGAAGTGATCCAAAAGCGCGCGCGCGCTCGTTTCCACCTGCTTGGAGTTCATTAGCGTGCGGCACGACCTTGCCGGCGTCGTTTTGCGTTTTTGCAGTCACACATCCGAAAGTGGCCAACGCATGAATAAGCAGGTGCCGTTTTTGGAACCACTCAATAAGTTATATTTTGGCTGGAAATTGAGTTTTTGCATATCATTTGAACTGTTAGGCATACTTTATCGGTTACTTATTAAATCTGGCTTAACACTGGAACGCCCAACGCATGTCCAACTTACACGGACGCCCAAGCCTCCCAAAAAAGTTGGAACGGTAACTTCAACTCGCTGGTTCTCGGGCATAACTCAACCAATCGAGGCGATTCTTGTTTCCAGTGATTTGTAAGAATGTTTAGATGATTCTAGAACTTTGCAGAACTTAATTTGATCAAATCTGTAATTTTTGCGATCTAAAACATCGTTCCACCTTTTTTAAAACGACTGCCTCCGCGGAATTTTTGGCGATTTTTTTTTTACACGCGAAAAAAAAAGTTGGAACGATGTTTTTGATCGCAAAAAATACAGATTTGATCAAATTAAGTTCTGCAAAGTTCTAGAATCATCTAGACATCCTAACAAATCACTGGAAAGAAGAATCATCTTGATTGGTTGAGTTATGCCCGAGAACCAGCGAGTTGAAGTTACCGTTCCAACTTTTTTGGAGCCTTGGGCGTTGGAATGTTAATAAGCTTTTATAAGCTTGAAAACATTCTATTTTTACAACACGTGTTGCAAAATCTTTTTTGAAAAGTTAACTATGTCCAGAATGAAAACTTACTTGGCCTTTCGAAAGTTTTTCTTCTTAAAGCTACTTTTCCTTCATGAAGTGTTTTATAATTGAAAAAATCCTTATAACTTTTAGAACATTTCAAACTAAAATGCATTTTACTTGAAAACGATGCAATTTATCAAAAAAGTTGTACAGTCAGTTTCATGAAAAAATTCATTTTGCATTTAGATTAAATTTTAAATTTTGTTTCGATAAGTTTCGATAAGTAGTTCAAAAGTTATTTATAAAAATGTGTGTGAACATATATTCGGATCTCACTTACATGCATGTAAACTTTGTCTGGTCCCATCTTCCAACCCATTGTTGGTTAGGTTATCGAAAAACCTTTCCAAAGAGTACAAAATTTGTAAGATCTGGCAACCCTGTCTCAAGTTATGACCATTTAACAATTTTAGGCCTGAATTTTCAAAAAAAAAAAAATTTTTTAGTTAATGATGGGAAAATACGAAAATTATAGGCTACTTTAGAAAATTTTGATTTTTGATTTTTATATGACCCATCAGGTCTGAAAGGGTTAAGTGATATTTATGTACGTTCTAGAAGCCAGATCTCACTCAAATGTATGTAAACGATGTCCGGATCCAGCATCCCATCGTTGATTAGGTAATTGAAAGATCTTTCCAACGAGTCCCAAACATTGAAGATCTGGCAACCCTGTCTCAAGTTATGACAATTAAAGTGATATTTATATATTTTATTGAAACTGGATTTCACTTAAGAGCGAGTTTTTCACCGATGTGAAACAGGTCGCTCCGATTTGGATGAAACTTTCAGGGTTTGTTTATCTATACATGAGATGAACTCATGCCAAATATTAGCCCTCTACGACAAAGGGAAGTGGGGTAAAACGGGAATTGAAGTTTGAGGTCCAAAACACATGAAAAATCTTAAAATTGCTCGCATTTCCGTAAAACTTCATCAATTCCAACTCTCTTAGATGCATTCTAATGGTCTTTTGAAGCCCTTCAAAATGTGCTATAGACATCCAGGATTGGTTTGACTTTTTCTCATAGCTTGTGCAAATTACTGTTAAAAATTGATTTTTTTTAAAAACTTTATAACTTTTTGCAACAGCCTCAAACACTCATACTCCTATAGGTCAAAAGTTAGTGAATTTCTATAGTCTATAGTCTATAAGCCTACGGGATTAACTTTTTGGCCAATCGCAGTTTTTCTCATAGTTTTACGATTTTTCTATAACAAACTTTTTACAACGTTAGTTTTTGCCCTGTAGGCCTCCAAAGCGGCACTTTTTGGTCTCAATTTTGACATATTCGGAATCCTCAGAAAATTTCACATTAGATTGAGGTGTTGGAATTTTGAATTTGATTGGAAAATATGCCATTTAGAATTAATTAATAGTAGTTTATGCAACAAGTTGCAAAAAGAGGATTTTTTCAGCACGAGTCGTACATTCATCCAACGAGGTTCACCGAAAAAAAAGTTCAACTTTTCAGCACCCATTTCAGTGCTGAAAAGTGTTACTTTTCAGCATTTATTTTGAAAAGTGTTGCTATTCGATTCTGTTATTTTTGGTACAGAAAAGTAGGCTATTTCGTCGCTCAAGAATGACAGGAAAAGTAAGTAGTTTCACGACGGAATTGCAAAAAATATTATTTAGCATTTTGTCAGATTATGGGTAAAACAGGTATTCGCCTACTTGATGCAGCATTTAACGTATTGAACACAGGGTATGAAAAATCTAACTTTTTTTTCATAAATGTTTTATTTAATTTTTTTCTTAATCAAATTCATAAATCCAACATCTTAATCTTATGTAGAATTTCCTGAGGATTCCGAATATGTCAAAATTGAGACCAAAAAGTGCCGCTATGGAGGCCTACAGGGCAAAAACTAACGTTGTAAAATGTTTGCTATAGAAAAACCGTAAAACTTTGAGAAAAACTGCGATTGGCCAAAAAGTTAATACCGTAGGCTTATAGTCCATGAAATTCCCTAACTTTTGACCCATGGGAGTATGGGTGTTGGAGGCTGTTGCAAAAAGTTATTAAGGTTTTAAAAAAATCAATTTTTAACAGTAATTTGCAAAAGCTATGAGAAAAAGTCAAACCAATCCTGGATGTCTATAGCACCTTTTGAAGGGCTTAAAAGACCATTGGAATGCATCTAAGAGAGTTGGAATTGATGAAGTTTTACGGAAATGCGAGCAATTTTAAGATTTTTCATGTTTTTGGACCTCAAACTTCAATGCCCGTTTTACCCCACTTCCCTTTGTCGTAGAGGGCTCATATTTGGCATGAGTTCATTTCATGTTTAGACAAACAAACCCTGAAAGTTTCATCCAAATCGGAGCTCATCGATACGACCTTTAGAACAAACCGAGCAGAATCTACAAATACTGCCTCTTAAATGTATGTCAACTATGTCCGAATCCATCATTCGAAACATCGTTTGTTAGGTAATCGAAAATCCTTTTTAAATGTTTCTTAATTTGAAGATCTAGCAACCCTGTCCCATGTAATGACCACTTAGGTCAGGGGTGCTCGAAGTTTTTGAATGGCGGACCAAATATGATGATGATGAGCTTGCGGGCCATGTGAGAAAAAAAATGTTTTTTTTTTATTTCAATCTATAAAACTAAAAAAAAAAACAAATATCAGAAAAAAAAAATAAACAGTTTTGTACAAAAATGCCTCCCATCAATTGGTAAAAATTTATTAATTTATAATTTATCAGAAAATCAAAAAAAAAAATCAACAAAAATATTATTCATCTGCTTTTCATTACAACTTTCGAGCCTCAACAATCGTGATTTCACAAATATAATGAAAGTTTTAAAGTTGTATTTGGATGTTTTTTTTTTTAAATTTATTTTTTAAATATATTTTAGAAGGGTTGACACAAACTTTGTAAAAGTGTGTAATTTATTATTTAAATTATGTGCAATCTTGATGATAAAAAGTTGCTTAAGGATTTTTCTAAAATTATTCCTCCAATTCTAATAAAATTTCAATAAATATTTAAAGAAAATTTTGACATAATTTACTCTTTTTAATCACATTTGAACGTGTTACGATATATAGATACGATAAGATAGATTTTTATAATCTTTTTTACAATAATTGTTTCATATAATCGCGATCAAAGTATGGGTTTCTCATACTTTGATCCCGGTTATACAATGAGTTTTATTTTATTTATTTATTTTATCTAAAAAGGTTCACAAAATGGAGGAGAAATTTATGAGAATTTTCCTTATTTTTTTAACATAAAATCAAACTATTTAACTTGTTCAATGGGACAACTGTTGTCGCCTAGGGAGCCCAGCAAAAAAACAATGAGTTTTTCTTTGATAGTTTAAAAAAAAGTTCAACAGTCTCACTTAAAATAAAAACAAAAAATAATTTGAACCGTTAAAACCCCCTACTCAAAAGTCATTACCTGAAATTACCCGCTTAATTCTCGTCAGCAATAATTTGACACTGTGGCCCTGCCCACTTAATTATGCGGTTCGACCACACCAATTTCGTTAATGCCATAATGTTTAAATCAATTCGTCCACTTCGCTCCTCCAATCTTTCGAGACAACTTGGAGCTTCGCTCCACAAAAAGGAGGAAATAAAATTCTGCGAGGCATTCCACCTCATGACACAAAAGCGCAAGTGCCATTAATTACAGAAAATGAGGTACCTTTTGGGAACAGGAAATTTCGTAATATTCCTCGGAGATCCAAAAATTGCCCCAAAAAAAGCGTTCCAACTTAACTTAATTATAGGATCGTCGCTCGGTGCGACAAGCTCGACGTATGTTCGCTAATTGCATCGAAGAGAGTACCAATTTTGTGTGCTACGTGGAACCCATTTTCACCCCATGACCTCTCCGACAGACAGTGCCTGTTATCACATCACTCACCACACAGCCAGATTGGGTTGGCCGTGCCGCGGGGTTGACTGAGATCGAGTGTGACATGGAACATGGACTGGTCGTCGGGGCGTCGAAAGTACATGTCATCTGGACCACGCGGACCATTGTCGTCTTGGCGTGGCGGGCGTGGGAACGGCTTGTGACATAATCGGTTGACTATGCTAACTTTGAGGTTTTTTGGTTTTTTGGAGTTTCTTTATATATTACTTTTGGGAGTGATAAAATTTAAATGGCCGGCAAATTTATTCCATCTTTTCCAAAGTTGTCTCCTTAATAGTGCTGCTTAATGTTGGAGTAGCTCTCGCCATGAGGATGATGGGCATGACCCACTCGCTGGACATGGGGCTGGAATCCGGTCTTGTGGTCCGAGCTGTAGTCCACAACGCGATGGGTTCCATCGGCCTCATCCACGGTGTACTGTCCCTTAACGTGGTCTCCCTCACGGGACTCCCACTGGCTCTTGTGGTCATGGGTGTGCGAGTCCTTAACTCCGTACTCGTACTTGTAGCTCGGATGGCTGTTGAAGTCCTCGTAGGCCAGGACGGCGACGGCCAGACAGGCAACCAGGGCGATGACCTGTTGAAAACGTTATGAAGGTTAGTGGTCACACATATTTCTGGTTTTGAATAACTTACCTTGAACATTTTGTTTCACTTGTTTTGGGATTTGGTTTGTTCTGTAAGAATGATGTGAGTTGACTAATGATGCTTGAAAACGGTTCTCAGATTTTTATACCGTTAGCTTTCCGATTTTCCGACTCTGAGTTTGCTTTCCACTCTGTTCGTGTCTTAGACTTGTGCATGCTCTCAGGTGCATGGCAGTGGATTGGTAGTTGGTCCAACAACTAAATTGAAAATTAATTAACTTATTGCCGCTAATAAACTAATCGTATGACAAGGTGACACCTTTACGGCTTGCATTTAGTTTCTCCAAAAAGTGCATGTGGGTTGTTAAGCTATTAGAAACGATGCAATTCATTTTGCATGCATGCAACTCCATATAACGAAATTAAGTGAAATCAAGAAATAAACAGTATAAAAACTGGATGAAAGCTTGGTAAGTCATCAGTCTTCTAGTATCACTTCATCCAACCATTTCAACCAATCTAAAAATCCAAAATGTTCAAGGTAAGTTAATCAAAATCAAAAATATGTGCGTGCTCTAACCTTCATAACGTTTTCAACAGGTCATCGCCCTGGTTGCCTGTTTGGCCGTCGCCGTCCTGGCCTACGAGGACTTCAACAGCCATCCGAGCTACAAGTACGAGTACGGAGTTAAGGACTCGCACACCCATGACCACAAGAGCCAGTGGGAGTCCCGTGAGGGAGACCACGTTAAGGGACAGTACACCATTGATGAGGCCGATGGAACCCACCGTGTTGTGGACTACAGCTCGGACCACAAGACCGGATTCCAGCCCCATGTCCAGCGAGTGGGTCATGCCCATCATCCCCATGGCGAGAGCTACTCCAATATCAAGCAGCACTACTAAAAGGATACTGATTCCACATAAAAATGCCATTGAATAAAACTTTAGTTGAACCCTATTTATGCGAATCAATCGACGATGTAAATTGTTTTTTGTTTTTTTTTTAATTCTTCGTCCATCTCTCCATTTAAACCACCCTCGGGGTACAATTTTGGTTTAAAGAATGGAAACTAAATTAATATACCATGATTTCTTGAGGAAAGATCAAACTTTTTGTAGATTTTTACTAAAGTTCGCATGAATACAAATTCGTCTTCAGGTCTGAGAAGTGAATTAAATAGGAAAAAATATTTCTGCTTTTGGGAAGCATTTAAGACTATGGTGTCAAATGAATATTTAATCAATATAAAATTGTATGTCTTTTGGCCATGTCGATACTCGATACTCGATTTTCTCTATTATTTTTGACAGTTTTGACGAAAGAATGAAGTCGCTAGCTTGTTTGGTTAACAAGTGCATAAAGGCTAAATAAATATTTGTCAATCGTCTGCTGTGTGCTATCTTGTCACATAGACCATTTTGGTCGAAAATGAGTTAATGATGACGTTTTGCTATACTTAACCAACACTACAAGATGCTTTAACCTGATTTTGGGAACTCGCTTCCGTATCCCAGAATTCGCAAAACACACTTGTGACATAGACCAATTTATCATCAAAATGATCGTGCACACTTGTGACAAGTCATACGAAGTTGACTTTATAGCTGTCGGCCACCATTGCTAGTACCAACCACTAGTGTCTTCTTTTTAATCTACAAGGACTTCGCCGCCCTGGGCTCCTAAGTGTTTGAGTACGGCACGGAGCGACGGCGCCGGATACCCATATTTACACAAAGAATTTTAGAGCGCCCGCTGCGGGATTCGAACCAGCAACCTCTGGATTGTGAGTCCAGTGCGCGGTCCGATTGATCCACACGGGCGGGGGCAAGTCATACATGTTGTTGGAAAATGTGGAAAAATTTTCTTGTTTTTCACAAATTTATGTACACACATACTTTCTAAAAGCAATGCAACCTTTTGTTTTTGAAAATATACTGATTAAGTCGGTTAAACTATTGACTTAAGCCTATTTTAGTTTGTATGGGAATTCTGTGCACACTTGTGACACGTAATACATTTTAACTTTCGAAACACACTTGTGACACGTGCTTTTCAGATTTTTGTTTACATAATTTATTGTATCTTTAAAATGGTTTAACCAAATTAGTTGAAGCTTGGAGCGTTTATTAAGCGATAGTATACGAACCGATTGCTTTAAAAAAGTTTGTTTCTATCATTCATAGTTTTGAAAATATGTATCATCAAACTTTAAAAATCGATTTTCTCAAATAGTAAATCTGTCTGACAAGCCTGTTCCAAATAACGTAGAGAGTTCTCAAGTTTAGGGGTGCAAAGGCCTTTTGCTAGCAAACAGCAATGCCCTTTAAAAAATAATAAATTATTTCTAAAATAAAAATATAACCTAGAATAGTTGTGAATTGGAAGGTTTCAAATGAAAACATGTTTTTTATCACTTGAATTCCACTTCTAATTAAAAATTGAAATGACTCTATCAATGTAAAACAAATGAATTCAATTTGTTTCAATTTAAACTGTGCTGTGAAAAATATTTTGCTAGAAAAAGGTGTATTAAAAAAAACAAAACAATTCGAAAATTGAAAGCAATACATTTTCAATATAAACAAGTTTTATTCAATGGCATTTGCGTGTTCAAACTATATCTTCCTAGTAGTGCTGCTTGATGTTGGAGTAGCTCTCGCCATGGGGATGATGGGCATGACCCACTCGCTGGACATGGGGCTGGAATCCGGTCTTGTGGTCCGAGCTGTAGTCCACAACACGGTGGGTTCCATCGGCCTCATCAATGGTGTACTGTCCCTTGACGTGGTCTCCCTCCCGGGACTCCCACTGGCTCTTGTGGTCGTGGGTGTGCGAGTCCTTAACTCCGTACTCGTACTTGTAGCTCGGATGGCTGTTGAAGTCCTCGTAGGCCAGGACAGCGACGGCCAGACAGGCAACCAGGGCGATGACCTGTTGAATTTGATATGAAGGTTAGAGGTCACACATATTTTTGGTTTTGAGTAACTTACCTTGAACATTTTGGATCACTTGTTTTGGGATGGTTTGTCCTGTAAGAATGATGCGAGTTGACTGATGTTGGTTGAAATTAGTTCTCAGTTTTTTTATACCGTTAGCTTTCCGATTTTCCGACTCTTTGTTTGCTTTCATTTTGTTTGTGTCTTAGACCTGTGCATGCTCTCATGGTTGTGCATGGCAGTGGAATTGGTTGTTGGTCCAACAACTCTATTGAAAATTAATTGACTCATTGCCGCTAATAAACTAATCGTATGACAAGGTGACACCTTCACAATTTACTGCATGTATTTTGGTTCTCCAAAAAAGTGCATATCGGTAGTTTAGCAATTAGAAACCATGCAATGCATTTTGCACACATGGAGCTTCACAGAACATGTATGGTGAAGTCGAGAAATAAACAGTATAAAAAACTAGATGGTTTATATGACAAGTATCAGTTCTCAAGTATCGATTCAACCAATCGTTTCAATCAATCTAACGATCCAAAATGTTCAAGGTAAGTTAGTTAAATGTCTTAAATTGTACAAACTCTAATCTTCACATCAAATTTGATAGGCCATCGCCCTCATTGCCGGCCTGGCCGTCGCCGTCCTGGCCTACGAGGACTTCAACAGCCATCCGAGCTACAAGTACGAGTACGGCGTTAAGGACTCGCACACCCATGACCACAAGAGCCAGTGGGAGTCCCGTGAGGGAGACCACGTTAAGGGACAGTACACCGTGGATGAGGCCGATGGAACCCACCGCGTTGTGGACTACAGCTCGGACCACAAGACCGGATTCCAGCCCCATGTCCAGCGAGTGGGTCATGCCCATCATCCCCATGGCGAGAGCTACTCTAACATCAAGCAGCACTATTAGGAAGATATAGTTCAAAGACGCTAATGCCATCGAATAAATCTTGTTTATTCTGAACATTATCGTTGTCTGAATAATTTAAAATTAGATTATGTTTTCCGGAACCTTTTCCATTACCGATTGCTTTCTTGCAAAATAGCTTCCACAGCAGAGTTGTTAAGTTTTTGTTTGTTTTAAATTTCAAGTTAGATGTTAATTGAAAACAAATCAAATACTTTTGTTTGCTTGGCATTATATCAGATTTGTATCATTAAAACCTTTCTAGATTCTAGATCATTAATTTACAATTTCAGGCTTTTTTATAATTCTTCGAAATGATTAATTAATTATTCAGGGGTATTACCTGTGGATAAGCAAAGTACTTTTGCACTGCTATTTATATGTATTTTCCACTTTTTGAGATCATTTTGTCAGAAAAGGTCAGCAAAGTTATTTCGCTGAAATTTGTGACGATTGTACATTTAGCCTAAAATTATTTAGCCAAATGAAAATGATCGAAAGACATAATTTGGAAGCATGCGAACTTTCCGAAAAAAACAATGCCTACAAAATGTTGCTAAAAAAAACTTGGTAAATACAAACTTTTTCACGAAATCCTCAGAACAATGTAAACAATGAAATAGCCGAGTAGTTCTTTTTACGTTCACATTTTTAAATATTTCTGTTAGTTTTTTGATTTGGCAGTTCCTTAAAAAATGATCGGGTTTGATAAGAAAAAAAAAATAGTTTTATGAAATATCTCTGGCTGTCGATCTTCTCGATATCAATATGGGTCTTTTGTGGTCTCTATTGCAAGTTTCTGCTCGAACCTAGGAGTCCGAAGGCTTGAATGGGGAGAGCACCCAAACCTCTTTCTACTCCAAGGAACCTTCCACCTCAGTGTTTGAACTGACGACCATTGGATTGCGAGTCCAACCGCCGCCAGCGATTCCACCGGAGTAGGCTTGGTTTGGTGTGTTGTTTGTACTTATGGCATGGAGACGACTCCTACACCTGGAATGACTTAACGGCCTAACAACCAAGGCCGGGACCGACATTTTACTTCCTCATCCGATGGAAGGTTGGAGCAGATGGGAATCGAACCCAGAATCATCCGCTTACAAAGCGGACAGCGTAACCATTCGGCCACGCACTGCCACCTAAAAATTTGCAGTCCCTTTAAATAGCATGCTTTGATTTATCGTTCTATAATTGGATACCTCCTGCAATATCGACTCAGAGAGAGTCCACTGTATTTCAACCAAGAGCTGTTAAAAAAAATAAATACGATTTTTTTCATTTTTGTTCAACATTAATCCATCATGAGCCGTCTATAACTATTTTTATTTTTATCAATTTTGGTGAGTTTTTGCCTTTTTTTTAAACATCATCTCTGACATCATCAAATGTACAAGAAGCATTTAACCTTTTATAATTAATTTTGAAAAAAAAATCTTTGGTATCTTTTTCTAGGAAGTAAACATATGTTGATGACTACTACCACGTAAAATTTTTCAATGATTTATTATCCGTTCTTTTAACCTAGGTTGTACCCAGATTAAGGCTTAGATGGAGAGAAGGACTAAGAGTTCGAAAAAGGAGAAAAATGTCTTCGTCATTTGATTCGCATAGATAGGTTTCAACAATTGTTTTATTCAATGGCATTTGCGTCTTCAAACTCTATCTTCCTAATAGTGCTGCTTAATGTTGGAGTAGCTCTCGCCATGGGGATGATGGGCATGACCCACTCGCTGGACAAGGGGCTGGAATCCGGTCTTGTGGTCCGAGCTGTAGTCCACAACACGGTGGGTTCCATCGGCCTCATTCACTGTGTACTGTCCCTTAACGTGGTCTCCATCCCGAGACTCCCACTGGCTCTTGTGGTCGTGGGTGTGCGAGTCCTTAACTCCGTACTCGTACTTGTAGCTCGGATGGCTGTTGAAGTCCTCGTAGGCCAGGACGGCGACGGCCAGACAGGCAACCAGGGCGATGATCTGTTGAAAACATTATGAAGGTTAGAGCACGCACATATTTTTGATTTTGATTAACTTACCTTGAACATTTTGGATCTTTAGGTTGAAAGGATTGGAAACGATTGGTTGAAGTCACCTCCGTGTAAGCACGAGAGCAAGCAGCAGTCAAGTGCTCAGTGCTCCATCGTTTTTTCGATTTTTTTCGCCGTAAATTACCGTGATTATCCGCGAGTTTGCTCCTGCAGCATGCCAAAGGCCGGCCGTGGCCGTGGCAGTTCGAGTGCGGCCTCGAAAAACCCGCGAAGTTCGTCTACCGGCCGTGTGCAAAAAGGTAAACAAACCAACGCCGTGTCGACCGCCATCGCGCAGGGGAGCGTGAGCGCAGAAGGCATCGACAAAAAGTTGCTACATCCCGGATATGTTCCGAGATCACCAGTGCGAACCCGTTCCGGTACCTCCGGTGCCACAACCAGTGGCACATCAACATCCGCCAACATCCCCATCAGGAACGAGTTCCAGATGCTGAGCGACGACGAAGAAAACAACAACAACAACACCGACGGTAGCAGCACTACCGACGACGACGACGACGATCGTCGTGCACGGAAAAAAGTGCCGACGCCAAAAACGAACAATTCTCCAAAGGAACGTAGACCACCTCCAATTTTTGTTTTGGACACGTTGGTGGACGATATTGACGAGTTGCTGGAAGGCCTCGGATATTGTCTGAAAATCGGTAAGTCGTCAGTGCAAGTCTACACATTTGACAACAAGAACTTCGACCTGGTTGTGGAGAAATTGAAGAGTAAAAACTTCAAGTTCTACACATTCGACCCCGTGCAGAAGACAGCCGTTAAGGTCGTCTTGCAGGGGTACCAAGACCGCCCGATCTCCGACCTCAAGAAGGACCTCTCGGGTGCTGGAATAACGCCGCGTGACATAAAAGTCCTCTCGCGGAAGACAACAGTCACAGGTACACACACACTGTACCTGTTGTACTTCGACCGCGGCACCGTCAAGATTCAAGATCTGCGGCGAACTAAGGCGTTGGACGGGTTTTGGGTAAACTGGCGGTTCTACTCAAAGAACCCGTCGGACACAGCACAATGCCACCGTTGCCAGAAATTCGGCCACGGCTCGCGGAACTGCAACCTCCCGCCCCGCTGTGTGAAGTGCGGTGAAACACACCTCTCTGAGGCGTGTGCACTGCCGTGCAAGGCGGACCTGGGGGACAAGGCAGAGCAAACGAAGGCGCGCATCAAGTGCGCCAACTGTGGAGGTAACCATACCAGCAACTACCGTGGATGCAGTGCACGAAAAATTACCTCGAGGAGCAGGAAAAGAGGAAGAAGAAAGCAGCAGCGTCCCACCCTCCTCAGCGAAGTACGAGCGCAACCGTGCCGGCTGCTGGGCAGCGTACGGTTCCCGCGGACAACTCAGCATTCCCCCCCCTGGCTGGGGGCGATCGTTTGCCAGCGTGGTTGCTGCCGGTAGCGGCAATGCGGCCCAGCAAGAAGTCACCGGGGAAGATCTCTTCACCCTGCCAGAGTTCTTTGCTCTCGCGGGGGAGATGATGTCGAGGTTTCGGACCTGCCGTAACAAGGCGGAACAATTTCTAGCCCTTGGGGAGCTGATGATCAAGCACATCTACAAAGGATAAAATACTGTGATTTAGTTGTAAGCTTTTTCTCTTTCTTTCCCTTTTCCTTTGCAATTTTAGCAAGTTTTTTTTTTTAATTTTTCTTGCTCTTGTTAGTGCCATAGTTATAGAAATAATTGTTCCAAAATGGATTATGATGCAACACACAGCTGAAAGGAACTCCAAAACTCTGTAATGAACTGCAAAAGAACCGATTGTATCTTGATTATTCACCAATAAAACCGAATTGAAAATTGAAATTGATTGGTTGAAGTGATACTTGAAGACTGATGACTTACCAAGCTTTCATTCAGTTTTAAACTGATCGTTTCTTGGTTTCACATAATATTGTTCTTGGAGCTACATGCATGCAAAATGCATTGTATCGTTTCTTATATTCTAACAACCCATATGCACTCTTATTAAGAACCAAAATGCATTCCGTAAACTATGAAGGTGTCACCTTGTCATACGATTGGTTTATTAGCGACAATTAGTTAATTAATTGTTGTTGGCCCAACTACCAATTTCGCTGCCATGCTCATGTACATATCCGAGACACGAACAGAGTGGAAAGCAAATTCAGAGTTGGAAAATCGGAAAGCTAACGGTATAAAAAACTGAGAACCATTTTCAACCAACATCAGTCAACGCACATCTTTCTTACAGAACAAACCAATCCCAGAACAAGTGATCCAAAATGTTCAAGGTAAGTAATTCAAAACTCAAAATATGTTTGAACTCTAACCAGCAAATCAAATTCAACAGGTCATCGCCCTAGTTGCCTGTCTGGCCATCGCCGTCCTGGCCTACGAGGACTTCAACAGCCATCCGAGCTACAAGTACGAGTACGGTGTCAAGGACTCGCACACCCACGACCACAAGAGCCAGTGGGAGAGCCGGGATGGAGACCACGTTAAGGGACAGTACACCCTGGATGAGGCTGATGGAACCCACCGTGTTGTGGACTACAGCTCGGACCACAAGACCGGATTCCAGCCCCATGTCCAGCGAGTGGGTCATGCCCATCATCCCCATGGCGAGAGCTACTCCAACATTAAGCAGCACTACTAGGAAAATAGAGTTTTTAGAAGTAAATGCCATTGAATAAATCTTTATTATTCTGAAAATATTTTTCTTTTGTTTTAGAATATTTTTGCCTTGTTGTGTTTTTTGGCACTAGGATTACAAAATTGTATTATGTTATCCGGAACCTTTTTTTTTACTGATTGTTTTCTTACAAATTATTTTCCACAGCAGAGCAGTTCTCTCAGATTTCGGTCATTCGATTTTTTTTGTATTTTTTAATACGACTGAAACTTTTTGGTGCTTCCGGTATGCCCAAAGAAGCCATTTTGCATCATTAGTTTGTCCATTTAATTTTCCATACAAATTTGACAGCTGTCCATACAAAAATGATATATGAGCAACTCTCTACAAAACCGGCCGATTTCGACCATTTTTATTTTTTGTATTTTTTTATTTGGCTCAAACTTTGTGGAGGCCTTCCCTATGACCAAAGAAGCCATTTTGCATCATTAGTTTGTTCATATAAATTTCCATACAAATTTGGCAGCTGTTCATACAAAAATGGTACGTAAATATTCGAAAATCTGTAACTTTTGAAGGAATTTTTTGATCAATTTAGTGTCTTCGGCAAAGTTGTAGGTATTGTTAAGGACTATTTAGAAAAAAATAGGTACACGGAAAAAAAAATTTCCCGATTTTTTTATTATATTTTTTTTTACAAAGACTCAAATTCCCAAAATACGTATTTTTTGATTTTCGAGATTTTTTGATATGTTTTAGGGGACAAAAATCCGCAACCTTTGAGCTATAGAGAAACATGGTCAAAAAATCTGCCGCCGAGTTATGATTTTTTGAAAAACTGGTGATTTTTGGAAAAAATCGAAATTTCATACATAAAATTTTTTTGACCTCATTTTATTATGCAAAATTGAATTTGCAATCGAAAATTACTTTACAGATTTTTCGATAAAGGGCCCCGTTTTCAAGATATAGCCACCGAAAGTTTGATTTCAGCGAAATATTTGTAGTTTTTCGATTTTTAAAAATAGTGACCATGAGTGACCATTTCTAAAAATATTTTTTTTGAAAAGTTCAGAAAATTTGCTATAAAATTGTCTAAGAGACATTGAAGATTGGACATCTGGTTGTTGAGATACAGCGGCTTAAAGAAAAAGAAACACGAAAATTGAAGTTTTCTAAGTCTCACCCAAACAGCCCACCATTTTCTAATGACGATATCTCAGCAATTAATGGTCCGATTTTCAATGTTAATACATGAAAAATTCGTCAAATTTTCCGATCTTTTCGATAAAAATATTTTGAAAAAAAATAAATCAAGACTAACATTTTAAAAGGGCCAAACATTGAATATTATGCCCATTAAAAATGCTAGTATTGATTTAATTTTTTTCAAAATATTTTTTTCGAAAAGATCGGAAAATTCACGAATGTTTCATATATTAACACTGAAAATCGGACCATTAGTTGCTGAGATATCGTCATTAGAAAATGGTGGGCTGTTTGGGTGAGACTTAGAAAACTTAAATTTTCGTGTTTCTTTTTCTTTAAGCCGCTGTATCTCAGCAACCAGAGGTCCAATCTTCAATGTATCTTAGACAATTTTATAGCAAATTTTCTGAACTTTTCAAAAAAAATATTTTTATAGATGGTCACTCATGGTCACTATTTTTAAAAATCGAAAAACTGCAAATATTTCGCTGAAATCAAACTTTCGGTGGCTATATCTTGAAAACGGGGCCCTTTATCGAAAAATCTGTAAAGTAATTTTCGATTGCAAATTCAATTTTGCATAAAAATGAGGTCAAAAATTTTATGTATGAAATTTCGATTTTTTCCAAAATCACCAGTTTTTCAAAAATCATAACTCGGCGGCAGATTTTTGACCATGTTTCTATAGCTCAAAAGTTGCGGATTTTTGTCCCCTAAAACATATCAAAAAATCTCGAAAATCAAAAAATACGTATTTTGGGAATTTTAGTTTTTGTGAAAAAAAAGTTAATAAAAAAATCGGGAAATTTTTTTTTCCGTGTACCTATTTTTTTCTAAATAGTCCTTAACAATACCTACAACTTTGCCGAAGACACCAAATTGATCAAAAAATTCCTTCAAAAGTTACAGATTTTCGAATATATACGTACCATTTTTGTATGAACAGCTGCCAAATTTGTATGGAAATTTATATGAACAAACTAATGATGCAAAATGGCTTCTTTGGTCATAGGGAAGGCCCCCACAAAGTTTGAGCCAAATCAAAAAATACAAATAAAATCCATTTCCGGTTTTGGTAGAGAATTGCTCATATGAAAATTCAAAAATCTGTATCTATTGAAGGAATTTTTTGATCGATTTGGTGTCTTGGGCAAAGTTGTAGATATGGATACGGACTACCCTGAAAAAATGATACACGGTAAAAAAAAATTGGTGATTTTTTATTTAACTTTTTGCCACTAAAAGTAAATTTGCAAAAAAAACACTAATTTTTATTTTTATTTTTTATATGTTTTAGAGGACATTAAATGCCAACTTTTCAGAAATTTCCAGGTTGTGCAAAAAAATCTTTGACCGAGTTATGAATTTTTGAATCAATACTGTTTTTTTCATAAAATCAAATTATTGGTCGCAGAAATTTTTTAGCAATTTTTTTTCGATGTAAAATGAAATTTGCAATCAAAAAGTACTTTAGTGAAATTTTGATAAAGTGCACCGTTTTCAAGTTAATCCATTTTATGTAACTTTTTGAAAATCGTCGCAGTACAGTGGACTCTCTCGTTGTCGATATTGAAGGGACTGTCGAGAACGGGAGTTATCAAATTATAGAACAAAAAATCAAAGCAATCTATTTGAAGGGACTGAAAAATTTATTGGCAGCTGGAGCAATATTGATATCGAGAAGATCGACAGCCAGAGATTCCATTGTATTTTTTTTTTTTGATTAGTGCACATGTTTGCTTACCTTTGAAAAAAATATTTTTGAAAAGCTGAGAAAATTCTCTACATTTTTCTTTTTTTAAGCTTTGTTGATACGACCTTAGTTGCTAAGAAATTTCCATGCAAGTGTTTTAAAACAGGAAAATTGATGTTTTCTCACCCAAACAACCCACCATTTTCTAATGTCGTTATCTCAGCAACTAATTTTCCGATCTCTTCAAAAAAAATATTTTCAATTTTTTAAAATCAAGAGTAACATTTCAAAAGGGCCAAAAATTCAATATTTCGCCCTTTAAAAATGTTAGTCTATGAAAATCAAACAAACAAACTTTTTGACAGTTTGGTGGTTTGCCAGCTTCGTTTGTTTGCCTGCATTTGTTTGCAGAAACGTAAGCCTGCATTAATTTAGCTTTGTTTGCGAGTTTGGCAAACTGTCAAACACAAAAAAGTGCGAGTTTGTTGGTTTGTTTCCTATAGTCTAATATCTGCTTTATATGAAGAAGAAGGACGAAGCATATAAAAAAGAAGAAAATATTCTTCGTTGATTGATTCGCATAAATTGGTTTCAAAAAAAGTTTTATTCAATGGCATTTGCTTCTATTAACTCTATCTTTCTAATAGTGCTGCTTAATGTTGGAGTAGCTCTCGCCATGGGGATGATGGGCATGACCCACTCGCTGGACATGGGGCTGGAATCCGGTCTTGTGGTCCGAGCTGTAGTCCACGACACGGTGGGTTCCATCGGCCTCATCCACTGTGTACTGTCCCTTAACGTGGTCTCCATCCCGAGACTCCCACTGGCTCTTGTGGTCGTGGGTGTGCGAGTCCTTAACTCCGTACTCGTACTTGTAGCTCGGATGGCTGTTGAAGTCCTCGTAAGCCAGGACGGCAACGGCCAGACAGGCAACCAGGGCGATGACCTGTTGAAAACGTTATAAAGGTTAGTGGTCATACATATTTTTGGTTTTGAATAACTTACCTTGAACATTTTGGATGACTTGTTTTGAAATTGGCTTGTTCTATTAGAATGATGTGAGTTGACTGATGTTGATTGAAAATTATTCTCAGTATTTATACCTCAGGTTTTCCAACCAATTTTCCGACTCCAAATTTCGCTTTCCATTTTGTTCGCTACTTTGGTTTGGTTTCTATCGTGCACCCCTCGACAATTCTCTCTGTATGCAATGAAATAGACAGTTGTGTCAACATCTTATTCAAAAATTGGGTTGGAATAGAAACGTCTAAGACCATCAATTTAGGATTAAGGAATTATTTTATATGTGATATGATCAAACTAATTAAAAGGTCAGCAACAAAAACGTGCCAAACAATTAACCCTCCAACCAAGGGTTAATTACGACGAACCTGGTTAATTGCTTCGAGGTTAAAGCGTTCTTCTCACCCGCCGTTTAATTGAACCACATATAATTTTAAATTACTCTTGTTGCTTTTCTTCTGACTGAGTTTTTTCTTCTTTTTTCATTCTCGTTACAGTACTTTGATGGAGCGAAGCAGCAATACATCTTGTCCAGTGTGGCGCCCAAAACGGCGTTGCCGGCCAAGACCGCATAAATTGGAGACAGAGACCCACCAACAAGGAGGGGAGGTGGCCAAACCAGCTTCATGGACAGTAGCATTTATAGTAGGAGGATGAGGTGTAAGCAGAAGAGGAAGACGGTGAACAAAATGTGACGAAATGAAAATTAATAAGTGATTCTCGAATGCAAAATTTTAACCATGTTTTGTGTGATGAAGAGAAAAAATGGCAATTTCAACAGAAAGTGTTTTGAGGAAAAAATGACGAAACTTTGACATGAATCATGAATCCATTTATTAGACGTTTAAGATTTTTCAGAATATATACCAGTGAAAGAAGAACGACTTAAAAATGACAGTGGATCAGACAACGAGTGAAATGTGGTAGGAAAGTGCCGAACCAGTGTAAATTAGGTTAACAAAAAAACAACTGTAAATAAATGAAATCAATAAATTATATTCTACCTTTTTGTTTTGTCCGAAAGTCCACTTGTTTATGTTTTTGGCGTAGTTCTCTAGAGTTTCGAATAAAAATTATATTTTTCTTATTTTTTTATTCATATTAAAATCATGTTAAGTAATTCTTTAAGTTCAAAGAAAAAGCTCAAATTGAGGATGGCTGCTACAAGCTTGTGAGCAACCTGTTATTCCCAAAATATTGCAATTTTAAATTAGAGATTTTTCACAATATTGACTAGGAGCCTTCTGTTAGTGAAAAATCTCATCAAATTGACCTCATAGTGGACAGTACCACTCGTGTAAAGATCGATGATCAGCTCTTTAAAAAATAAGAAATTTTCAAGTGCATCAACATTTCTGATTTAAGGTCTGTGCTCATTAGATTCACCCTCACCGACGACGTTGCATTTAATGATCGTTTCACAGCGGATAAATTAAACCATGATTAAAAAATATCGTGTAATTTGCCATTCAAATGCGACCAGTCCCGACCTGCTCTACCCCACATCCTCCCCTTAACTTGCTCATGAAGGTACGACACCTTTTCAACGATTCGGTGAAATCTTTGTACGGAGAACGTCTCGCGTTCTTCAACCGTTCCACAACCGTATCGAATCATAATTACAGAAGATGATTGACTTGAACCGCGAGACGACACATTCGCTTGCTCTAAATCCGAGGACACATCCCATCACCACCACCCCCATCTCCCCCCTCAATAACTTGAACGCCAATCAGACCATACAGGTAATGAGTTTAGAATGGGAGGCCGTTAATTAGTTTGCTTTAAATTGCGACTGCTCGGCAATAATGGGAGCTTTTAGAGGGCTTCTTCTTGTTTGTCACATCTTCTTCCAGCTTGAGGACATCGAGCAAACATCGAGTCATGATCTGCGTTGGTTGGAGATGTACTCCACTGTATGTAATTGCTGAACCTGGGTGTCACGATTCCGTGTAAGTGTTTTGACGTGGGAAGTGTCCTTGAGGATGTTTGTGTTGATTTATGAGAGATTTATTAGATCAGTGAAACATTTACATGTGCTAAAATTTGTTAAATGTGCAATAATTCATGAATAAATTAATTTTCAAAAAGTATTGAAAAGTATTTTTTTTTTTCAAAGACTTTGTGTTTGAAAAATTGTTTAATATTATCTCTAAAAATATGTAAATTTACATCTTTTTATGCAGCAATTCCATTTGAAAAGAGCCTAAACCGAAAAAAAGTTGTCCGATCGGGCTCATTAATTTTCTGGGGGTTCCTTGGCCAAAATAATAAGACCCGTATTTTTTTATTTGGCCATTAGGGTGACCTATGCCGTGTTACGGTGGTTTGCAAAGTGGCTATTTTCGTAATTTTTTGCTAAAACCTCTTTTTTCGAAAAATCATATCTCCGCGCCATTTCATCCGATTTTAGCTGTCTTAGATGCAAAAGAAAGGTCATGAGTTTGGCTATTTGGGAAAAATAGTAAGAAGTTTCTAAAATCTAGCTTACCATTTGAAAAAGTCGCATGAAAACTTAAAATTGCGTTTTGACCGTGTCTGGACCAAATAGCCTATGTCTGAAAATATTTGTATCGAATTCCTCGGAAAACTTCACAAAACATTTCCAAAAATTGTCGATGTCGAAACGTACGTTTCAGAGATATGATTTTTTGAAAATAAAAACTGAGTTTTTTGACGCGTCACGTGCAAAAACGGGAAAATGACGAAATCAACAAAAAATCAACTTTTTTCACTAAAACTGCGATAACTTTAAAATTTCAGCAATGACCTATAGATGTTATGATGCCAAAAGTTGCGTCTTTCAATTACGAAAATTTTGATACCCAAACATATGTGTATATTGACTTTTCCTACATACAGTGATGTAACATTAAATCAAAGAAGAGTAATATTTAACCATCAAATTTGTCAACCATGGTACTGGTAAAATAAAAAAAAGCAGGAATCCTGATTTTCTGTTTCAAACTGAGATATCTCGGAAATCACAAATTTTATAAAAGCAATCAAGGATAATTTTGAAAAGGAATAAAACATATTTCAATGGTTTGTTGAACAAATAAAAATTTAATTCCAAGAGCATTAAAATAATTCTTTACATTTTCGCATATTAACTTTTCTTCCTATGTTAGAACTTGGAAAAAATAGTACTTGCATTTCCTATCTCAAAAATAGCAATTTTGTATCATTCGATTTTCCATACAAGGATCCACACAATGTTTCGGTTTGGTCATACAAACGGGCATGTCTATATTCAATAATAGGGATGTTGATCAAAAAATTGTCACTCGATTATCTTGACATTGGCTAAACCGATTTTGTCCGTTTTGGAGTCATTCGATACGTCTTGAGGTCCCATAAGTCGCTATTAAAAATTATGCGGTTTTGTTAAGTACTTCAAAAGTCATGCTAAAAAAATCAATTTTAACAAAAATCCGGAAGATTGTAAAAAGGGTGGTTTTTGTAAGAAAACCTGGCATGTTATACATTTTTAGAAGGTATTTAAAAAACCTTTCCAACGCGACTAATAAATTGAAGATCTGACAACCCTACCAAAAGTTATTAGCACTTCAGTGTTATTTATGTACTTTTTGGAGGCCGGATCTCAGATATTTTGAAGCAATGTCCGGATCTATCATGCGACTTGTCGTTGGATAGGTAATCAAAAGACCTTTCCAACGTTCAAAACATTGAAAATCTGACAACCCTACCAGAAGTTATAAGCACTTAGGTGTTATTTATACACTTTTTTGAGGACAGATCTAGGATATTTTGATGAAAACGTTGTCCAAATATATCATGCGACCTATCTTTGGATAGGTAACTAAATGACCTTTCTAACGAATGTGAGGGTAGATAACCTAAGGGTGGATTAAGTAACGTTTTTTATTGGCTTTTTATCACTTTCATTTACATTTTTAAATTTTTTAAATTGGCAATATGTGTAACCGGAGATATGACTTAGAAAAGAATATTTTTGTTAAAAAAATGGAATGAAATGTTAAACAAAATCTCAAAATGCAGTGTAGATATAAAATCAAAATTGCAATTTACAATGATGATGAACATTTTTTCGTGATGATGGTGAAATATTGAGCTTTTTTTTATTAAAATAATGTTGACATCTTAGAATCATAATTAACCATTTGAAAAGGTTAAAATCACTTACTTTGTACATTTTCAAATTTTTATTAAGATTTTTAAACTTCAACAAACCAAACATATGTCACAGATCTTTCATTTTTTACAATAAACAGCCCAAGTTTAAAAATTAAACACTGCAAAATCAATTTTCACAGCATTTTTGGCACTACTATGCAACAAACAGTTTGATTAACATAATCAAGTAAGAAAATTGATGAAAATGGTCTGAGAATTATATAATATTTTTTCAGTGTGCCTCATTTTTTGCAATGGTGCTTTCATGAAGAAATTTAAAGTTGCGTAAAACTGATCATTTTTCATTAAAATCAAACCTGTTAATGCCTTTAACTTGAAAAAGTGTAATTTATCATCTTTATCAAAATATATTTGCACATAATTTTTTGTTTTAATTTTGTTTTAGGTCGTTGCACATATCTTCAATATCTGGCCGAAAATAGTAAAAAAAATATTTTCAATTTATTATAAAATTCCCATGTACAACACCGCAACAAAAAATAAAAAAAAATTTCAAAATTTAAGTTTATCTAAAAAACCTATCTTTGATAGCTTTGTAAGAGAATAAAGTCTTTCAGATGATACAATTTAGATTGAGGGGAAATTTAGTCAAAGTGATTTTTTCTGATTTTACTAATTTCTCAAGTTTTTCTCAATGCTACTTCTGTTTTAAGGATTGTGTAGGGGACATTTAAGAATCCTCTGCTAAAAACATCATATTTTTAACATAAATGCAATATTGGAAATTATCTGAATGATCTTGGGAATTGTCCATACAAAAAAAACTTTTTTGTATGGATCGTGGACAATCGCCAAACCCCTCCCCCCCCTAAAGTGTACACGTGGTTTATGGATGGTCCCCTTCCAATAAATCAATTTTTTAAAATACTTAATAAAAATGGTCGAAAAATCTCCGCTTTCAACATTGTAGCATGTCATTACAATTCCTTTGAATAAGTAACACTGTTTGGTGACTTGTTTTTGCCCCTTTTTTGTACAGTAGTCCAGACTCGATTTTACGATGGCTTCGGAATAATTTCACTTAGGATAATCGAATCACAATTTTTTTTCGTTTTTTTGTTTTTGATTATTAGCTTCACAGCCAAAAAAAGTTGAATATTGGAATGTTAAAAATTTGGTAGGTTGAATATTACCTCTTTTTTGAGTAATATTACCCAAAAACTGTGTAAAAATGTGAAACTAATAAATATCTACCAGAAACTGATGAAAATTCATCATTTTCTGATATAATACTACACCTTTTTGACAAAGAACTTTGTCCTAAGGTTTCTATACGGGGTGTCAATCCAAAATTTTCGCGAAGCGAAAACGTTACGTGACGAATTCCCCTCTCGGCAAATTTCCCCTCTTTTTGGTGCACGCTGGTTGGTTGAACAAACGTTTCCCTATCAGTCAATATAGAGACGTGAGATTGATGTATCTAAAATCACCCCCACTCTACCTCATAATTTTCGGATCGTCGACGCGGCAAAAAGCGATTAAGGAGATGTAGGAGAATGGGTGCAAAGAGGCGGGGCATACGTCCCCGATCTAAATTAACAAAACTCGGCTCGGTCGGTCCCGGAAATTCAGTCTGTTGCTGGCCGTCGACGAGAACACAACGAGCAGATGGCCTGGTGGCCCGTTTGCAGACGGCCTGGAGGCCCGGGAGCAGATAGCCTGGAGGCATGGACACGCCAAGACATGCCAGCCGGCATGAGCGGGAATTGGAATTGGCCACCACTTGGAGTGGCCGGAGTCCCCGGCGGGTGTTCCGATAGGGGGACTTTTCCCGAACCATAAGAGTTGGGGCAATATGGGTATCAAACTGTAGGGTTTTTGATACTAGACATGAAATTTGACATTTCGGCAGTAGTGGCCACCACCTGGAGTGGCCGGAGGCCCCGGGGATGTTCCGATGGGGGGACATTTGCCGAACCATAAGAGTTGGGGCAATATGGGTATCAAACTTTAGGGTTTTTGATACTGGATATGAAATTTGACATTTCGGCAGTAGTGGCCACAATCCGGAGTGGCCGGAGGCCCCGGGGATGTTCCGATGGGGGGACATTTGCCGAACCATAAGAGTTGGGGCAATATGGGTATCAAACTTTAGGGTTTTTGATACTGGACATGAAATTTGACATTTCGGCAGTAGTGGCCACCACCTGGAGTGGCCGGAGGCCCCGGGGATGTTCCGATGGGGGGACATTTGCCGAACCATAAGAGTTGGGGCAATATAGGTATCAAACTTTAGGGTTTTTGATACTGCACATGAAATTTGACATTTCGGCAGTAGTGGCCACAATCCGGAGTGGCCGGAGGCCCCGGGGATGTTCCGATGGGGGGACATTTGCCGAACCATAAGAGTTGGGGTAATATGGGTATCAAACTTTAGGGTTTTTGATACTGGACATGAAATTTGACATTTTGGCAGTAGTGGCCACCACCTGGAGTGGCCGGAGGCCCCGGGGATGTTGCGATGGGGGGACATTTGCCGAACCATAAGAGTTGGGGCAATATGGGTATCAAACTTTAGGGTTTTTGATACTGCACATGAAATTTGACATTTCGGCAGTAGTGGCCACAATCCGGAGTGGCCGGAGGCCCCGGGGATGTTCCGATGGGGGGACATTTGCCGAACCATAAGAGTTGGGGCAATATGGGTATCAAACTTTAGGGTTTTTGATACTGGACATGAAATTTGACATTTCGGCAGTAGTGGCCACCACCTGGAGTGGCCGGAGGCCCCGGGGATGTTCCGATGGGGGGACATTTGCCGAACCATAAGAGTTGGGGCAATATGAGTATCAAACTGTAGGGTTTTTGATACTGGATATGAAATTTGACATTTCGGCAGTAGTGGCCACAATCCGGAGTGGCCGGAGGCCCCGGGGATGTTCCGATGGGGGGACATTTGCCGAACCATAAGAGTTGGGGTAATATGGGTATCAAACTTTAGGGTTTTTGATACTGGACATGAAATTTGACATTTCGGCAGTAGTGGCCACAATCCGGAGTGGCCGGAGGCCCCGGGGATGTTGCGATGGGGGGACATTTGCCGAACCATAAGAGTTGGGGCAATATGGGTATCAAACTTTAGGGTTTTTGATACTGCACATGAAATTTGACATTTCGGCAGTAGTGGCCACAATCCGGAGTGGCCGGAGGCCCCGGGGATGTTCCGATGGGGGGACATTTGCCGAACCATAAGAGTTGGGGCAATATGGGTATCAAACTTTAGGGTTTTTGATACTGGACATGAAATTTGACATTTCGGCAGTAGTGGCCACCACCTGGAGTGGCCGGAGGCCCCGGGGATGTTCCGATGGGGGGACATTTGCCGAACCATAAGAGTTGGGGCAATATGAGTATCAAACTGTAGGGTTTTTGATACTGGATATGAAATTTGACATTTCGGCAGTAGTGGCCACAATCCGGAGTGGCCGGAGGCCCCGGGGATGTTCCAATGGGGTAATCAAACAGCCATGAAATTTGACATTTCGGCAGTAGTGGCCACAATCCGGAGTGGCCGGAGGCCCCGGGGATGTTCCGATGGGGGGACATTTGCCGAACCATAAGAGTTGGGGCAATATGGGTATCAAACTTTAGGGTTTTTGATACTGCACATGAAATTTGACATTTCGGCAATAGTGGCCACAATCCGGAGTGGCCGGAGGCCCCGGGGATGTTCCGATGGGGGGACATTTGCCGAACCATAAGAGTTGGGGCAAAATGGGTATCAAACTGTAGGGTTTTTGATACTGCACATGAAATTTGACATTTCGGCAGTAGTGGCCACAATCCGGAGTGGCCGGAGGCCCCGGGGATGTTCCAATGGGGTAATCAAACAGCCTGTTTCAGAGCCACGAAATAGACCACAAAAGAGTTGTCTTATGTAATTATAAGGGAATCATGGGGAAATTTGGATCGGACGTTCTAATCGAAAATTTCTTGACTTTTTTTTGATAAGGTCCTATAAACAAATGTAAACATTGGGTGTATCCCTTTCACACCTTATGTCAAAGTCCATCGGAGTAAGCGGGATACACTCAATGTTTACATTTGTTTATAGGACCTTATAAAAAAAAGTAAAGATTTCAACAATCATCTAGCAAAGTTCTTTGCCATACTGGTCATGTGTAACATAACCACCTGCACCTTTTTTTTACACAAAATCTGTCACCATTAAATGAAATTTTCCTGATGAATATTACCATCATTTTTTTTCTGTGTTGAATATGACCCCAACAAACTCTAAAGTGACATTCTGAAGAAAGGCAATCAACAACTCAACGATGAAGTTGCAGGACGCGAATTTGATGTTAAAAGGGAGAAAATAATAAAATAGGAAAAATAAATTTTTGTTCATGTTTCGATTATTCGAAGTCCCATACAAACCTTTAGATAAGGCGTCATCCATAAAGTATGTCACGCTCTAGGTGGGGAGGGGGGTCTGAGCAAGTGTGACATTGCATGTTATAAGTATAAGAAAAGATTGACGAAGGGGGGGAGGGGGGGGGGTAAATTTTGGCTGATTTTAGCGTGACATTCTTTATGGATGAAGCCTAATTGAATAGCGTATAATCGAAACTTCGGATAATCGAGGCTTCGGATAATTGAGTCTGGACTATATTCGAATATCAGTTTAGTTTCATTTGACCCAATGTCACCCCCTCTAAGGGGTGATTGAAGATAGTTTCCATCAAATATAAAAAAAATGAGAAAAAGTTATTAAGCTATCTAAGAACAATCATACGTAAAAAGTTTACAACTGTCAAAATATCAGGGTTTGTTTTGGGAACGAGATTTTCCAACAATGTGGATGATTGCTTAGCAACAGAACAAAGTTTTCCAGGAGATTTTATCTTACAAAAACTCACTTCTACATTTCTTAAACCCTTCGATCGCACGTGTCGTTCTGCCTCATAAACTTCAATTGCTTGTGTCACCTCGAGTGCAACAAGCATTAGAATACAAATTGTTCAATTATGCTAAACAAATTGGTTTCGAAGGTAAATTTGCAATCACCTGTATGCATGTTCGATTGCACCTCAAAATTGCATTCGTCCGATGTGTACAATCCAATCCAATACATTTTGTCACGTGCGTGAGTCATGCGATAAGCACTCGAAAAAACGCTCAACTTGATAAGGTACGAAAAACGTTTCGCGGCTCATAACTTTCGACAAAATGTCAACTTATCTTAATTGGACCCTTTTCGATTTAAAAATCTGACATTTTCCCTACTCACACGGGATGGCGAGAAGCGATCATCATCATCGTAATTTTCACCAGCCACCGAACAGTTCGTATCGTTCAGGCGTGACGACCTTGGGAAAGGAACCTACGTCGGCAATGAATCTTCTCGCTGGTTGCAAAAAAACACAAGATTGAAATTGTAAGGTTATGGTTGGCAGTGTTCCCAAGTTACTTTAGCCAACAACATTGTGTAACTGGAAAAAAATCTGGCAACACTTTTCAATCTAAATATAGTTCGCCGGAGATCCTCCACCTTGCGTTCCGCGTGATTGCTCTAAAGATCACCGGACTACCTGGCACGCAATCGTGTGCCGACAGGCCACGGGGACGTGCCTCCGCAAATGGCCAGGTTTGGCAAGAAATAATGATAGCAAGCAAGAAAAGTCGCGGCGTACCTTCATCGGAAGGCAAGCAAAAAAAACCAGAATAAAAACAAAACCTGACCATATGGAAGAGAGTCACGTTTAAATGTCATCTTCAAGGTACTCCGGCGGCCTGGCAGGGCAGGGTTGCCAGCAAAGGGGCACACTCACATGTGCCAATTATGGCAGGGTGAACCCAAAGATAAAAGGGTAACGAGTACGACAGTGATGCGAACTTTGCCACATCCAAGAATTGCTGCCGGTTTTTTCGCAAGAGAAGAAAAAGGTGGATCCTCGACGAGATGTGACGTGATTTTGAAATAAATGCCGCGCGCATGATTAAGGTTGATGGGGACCTAGTTGTCGTTGCAATCGCGGGGTTGCTCTTTTTAGGCTGATTTTCCATAAATATTCATAACAACTCAACTTACCTCAACTTCGATGAGAGCAGCGCCGTTTGCGACAGAGAAACTGTTTCGCGATGAACCTTTAGAAGAATATCAAGTGTTGGATTAAACTCGAATCTTGTTGCATCCTTTGAGAAAATTGTAGGACATTGATTTTCCTACAAGAATCTCACACTGGAACTATTTTGGGCGAGACCTGCGCCACCTGCTGGTTAAATTCCGAAGCGATGTTATTCCTGATTCATTTTAGCGAACTTTCCCATACAAAATTCTACGATCTAAAGGGACACCCCCACCCTCGTTCAAGGCAGCAAATTATTGAAATACACCTCTTTTTTCGCATGTTCAAAAATTGAAGGGGTCGTACCGCCCCTTTGTCTCGAGATATCAAAAAACGGACCTCGGATTCGTGATCAGGGACAAAAGTTACCCCTTAAGACAAACTTAACTATTTTTCCTTAAGGGGTTACATACATGTAAATCGGGAAAAATGTCAGAGGTCGGTCTGAGAACATAATTAAACTTTTTTCAAAATCTGTTTTCAGGGCATTAAAATATACATTTTCATCTATTAACAAAACATATTTGAAGACATTTGGTTGTATCATTGCCGAGATATAGCTATTTGAAGTTAGCAGTTTCAGAAAACGGGTGCCACGATATCTCAACATTGCTTCGACCAAATCGGCTCAAAATTTTGGTGAAGACTCGTTAAACCGGTCCCGTGTGCAACTTTATCTAAAAAAAAGATAAAAATATTTTTCTGTTTTTCATATAAAAAATCGTCAGTTTTTGATTTTTGTATTTTTTGAAAATTAAAAATTTCAAAATCGAGCTTCGTCATGCACACGGGACATGTCTTGGGAGTCTTCACCCAAAATTTCAGCCGATTTGGTCTATTCCATCTCGAGATATCGTGGCACCCGTAAATCAACTTTGTGTTCAAAGAAAAACGCTCAGAAAGTTAGACAGTTGGCTTTGCGCATGGCAAAATTCTGAACTTAAATCGTCTCTAACTCAGTTAAATCATGAAATATCTTCATGAAACTTTCAGGAGTGATTCAAAATCATCTTTTAAGTGGATTTAATAAATTTTCTGTAATATGAAATTTTGTGATTTTCTACATGTATGTAACCCCTTAAATCCTATCTAATACCCTTTCGTTTGTGCTCAAGACAGTTAAATTCGGTTAAAATGGTGCGGAGTTGTGATTTTTTGAAAAATGAGTTTTTGGCAAAAATCGACGAAAATTACCATTTTTCGGACCACCCTAACACGTAGTTGTAATGGCCTAACAAAAAAAAGGAGTCGAATTATTTCGGCCAAGGAACCCCCAGAAAAATTTTAAGCCCGATCAGAGAACTTTTTTTTGTATTGTATTTTCCGTATGAAGTTATCGATTTATATGTATTGCATCTTTAACTGAACTCGAAGCACGAATCAAAATTTTACACATTTTATATGAAATGTGTTCTTCTAAAAATGCCTTTAAATTTGGAGATTTTTTTGGAATTATGTTTCAAAAACATATGATATTTATTATTTTCAAACTTATTTTACCTTCTCCTAGTGGAATATTATTGGAAGAGTCCAAAAAAGCATTAAATTTTCTGATTCAAAGTCATGTTAATTGAGAAAATCATGACATTTTGTGAAGATTTAAATAGTATTATTCATAAACGTTAGGGCGTCCAATTTTCCCGGGTTTTAAAATTCCCGGTAATCGAGAAAAATATTTTTTTTAATCGCGGGAATTCCCAGGATCCAAAGGACAGCTGTTTTTTGATAGCTTAAAATACAATCAAAATTGATTTTTTCGTTCTTTTCATTACAATGTGATCAAAATTATAAGTTTATAGTATTACTACTTTTTTTATAACATAACCACAAAAGCCTAATCGATTTCTTTGAACTGTCTGTAAAAAAAAAACAAGAAGAGAAAACAAATAAATGATACCAGTAAATGTAAAAAATGGATAAGTTTAAAATCTCATGTTTTATATAAAACATGCATTACATATTGTCTTTAAGTCTTTACCGTCAACTGGGAAAAATTGGGACTACATTCTGAATCGGAACAGGAGGTTTAAGAGCAATAAATTTGGTAATGTGTATACTAATTGTTTTGTTCTGTTTCTTTTTTACCGAAATAAAAAAAAATATTACCATTATGCAAAAAGTTTGGCTTAAAAAGCTGTCTGAATTATTTATTTATGTTTTAATTTGCTTCAGATGCTGGTGTTTGATGAAAAATAAGTCAATATGATTATTTTTTCCAGATTTGGATTCATAAATAAACGAAAAATATAAGAACAAGTATTTTTTTAATTAATAAAATCTGTAAAAATGTTGGGATCTTTAAACTAATATTTTAACAATTTTCCCTAATAAGTCGGTTTAATGCTGGCATAACAAATTTGAATCCTTCAAAATTCTTGTCAATTACTAAGTATTATACATATCATTTATTTCCACAACCAAATCTAAATTTCCAGACTAGAAATTGTTGTCGTTTTGATTCATAACCCAGCATTTTTGACACAAAAATTAATTTTCATTCAATGAACTTGAGAACATGCAAGAGAGAACTCTTGCATATTGAACGAACAAAGTGGAAAACGAAAATCGATGACGGAAAATCGAAGTGCTCTATTGGTATAAAAAACCACACCCAATTACCAATCGACATCAGTCAACTCACATCGTTCTAACAGCACAAACCAGCCAAACCAAAACAAGTGATCCAAAATGTTCAAGGTTAGTTTCAATTGGCTCTAGATGTTCAAGAATTTCTAATCCCAAGATTCGCTCCCCCAACAGATCGTCGCCCTGTTTGCCTGTCTGGCCTTTGTTGCCGCCATGCCCTACGAGGATTATCACAGCCATCCGAGCTACAAGTACGAGTACGGAGTTAAGGACTCGCACACCCACGACCACAAGAGCCAGTGGGAGTCCCGTGAGGGAGACCACGTTAAGGGACAGTACACCCTGGATGAGGCCGATGGTACGCACCGCGTGGTGGACTACAGCTCGGACCACAAGACCGGATTCCAGCCCCATGTCCAGCGCATTGGCCACGCTCACCACCCACACCACGGAGAGAGCTATGCCAACATTAAGCAGCACTACTAAGAATCGATGATGAGCTGGATGGTCTCAAATGTAAAATAAAGTGATTTTAAACAGCTGAAAATATGATTGTTTGGAAACATTGAAACATATCCCGCCCATGTAAGACTTTAAATCTAAAACACAATCTCCACTTCCACAAGTCTTATCTTGTTTGTTCAATCTACTGACAAAGTGCTCATTTAACCACTAATAAACCCTCATAAAGTAATCAACCGTGCTCAACTTCAAAGTGTTTCCAAACACACACCCTTCTCTCGATACGATACTCAACTGCGGCCCCCAAAGGAGTAGAATGGGTGTTAATTCAATTATGATTTTGTCAGCTACTTGCAGTCGTGGAAAAACTAGTTCTCCAAGTTATTCTGAACACACGCGGCAAGGTGGAAAGCTCAGACCTTGCAGCATGATCGATTCACGCGGCACCCTCCACAGTTCACGGGCACACAAACAATCGATTCCGAGCCGATAACCGATCCCTGATTTGGTCAGCTGGTCAGCAACATTGTGTCCAACTTGTGGCACGGTCAACGCCAAGATGGTGGGATTGATAACTACACCGTGGTGGAGACAACCGTAAAAGTGGTGTCTGTGCCTTATGGTCGATCGATGGGTGTGAATGACGTTCACCTGACCCCAGCGCAACTGGTTTGACGGTGTGATTGACAATACGGGATGCAAGTCCTTTGGTAATGTGCTTTTAATAGCATCCCAAGTAACATTTTTTTCCAGGAGTTCTACAAGAGCTCTTCAAGATAGCTACAGCATAGCAGTTTGGACCGCGGTAGTATAAAACTCTCTTCAAAACTTCTTCAGGAGTTTGGAAGAGTACTTGAAGAGAGTTTTATCCTACCGCGGTCCAAACTGCTATGCTGTAGCTATCTTGAAGAGCTCTTGTAGAACTCTTGGAAAAAAATGTTACTTGGGATGGTTCTATTTAAATAGTGACATTCGAATTGATGGTAAGAAAAGTGACCTTTAAAAATTAATTACCTTTTTTTATTTAATAAATGGTTGCAATAATGAATGAAAATGCAAAACAGATTACTCAAATCTTTGAAATGTGAGCGAAGTAAGTTTGACATTTACACCAGGATTTCAAGTGGCAAGCAAAGAATCATTACGGCAAACTACCTCCTGCTGGGAGAACTGTACTGTCCTCATCAATCAGTTTATAATCACGGAACTACTCGTGGAGATTGTCAAACAAATGTCGAGCAATACAATTTTGTTGTCTATAGGGTGATTTTAATCAAGGTAAAAAAATACATATCGATCAGAAAATTCGTTGCAGTGATGATATAATTTTTATTAACATTCCAACTCCCAAGCCCTAAAAAAAAGGTGGAACGGTAATTTCAACTCGCTAGTTCTCAGGCATAACTCAACCAATCGAGACGATTCTTGTTTCCAGGGATTAGTAAGGATGTTTAGATGATCCTTGAGCTTTGCAGAACTCATTTTGATTAAGTTGGCAATTTTTGCGACCAAAACATCGTTCCAACTTTTTTTTTCGCGTGTAAAAATAATTGCCAAAAATTCCGCGGAGACAGTCGTTTTAAAAAATGTGGAACGGTGTTTTTGGTCGCAAAAATTAGAGATTTGATCAAATCGAGTTCTGCGAATTTTTATGGTCATCTATATATTTTTTTTAAATCACTGGAAACAAGAATCGTCCCGATTGGTTGAGTTATGCCCGAGACCCAAAGAGTTGAAGTTACCGTTCCAACTTTTTTGGGAGGCTTGGGCGTCTTTGTAAGTTGGACATGCGTTGATCGTTCCAGTGTTATAATAATAAACCATTTATCCATGGCCTTGGGTACTAATCCACCAACTCATGCAGGAGTGGTAACGAATGACCACTAGGGTGCCCTGAATATTGAAATTTTATTCAAAACCACCATATTCGCTCCACTTTATGTAAAGTTGGCAAACAATAGCTGAAAATTATTCAATTCAATTAGTTTTTATTAGTAAATAATCAATTCACAATTTCATAATTCTTATAACCTAATAGAGTTTTGGAGTACCTTTCAACTATAATAACTGTACTATAGTTCATTTGGATGTAATTGGATATTCTACCAATGGATTTGCCAACAGAAGGAAAGCTGAAAATTAGTTTTAAAATCTTTGCCATTACCCGTTTCTCAGCTGTCAAAAATCGAGAATTATATCATTTTATGAAAAATTCAATTTCATCTAAAAATCTACAATAACCCAGAGAGTTAGTTTATCATTCAGATGTTTTATATTTTATATAAACGATTTTTGTAACTGCTCATGGTTATTTTTGCAGAGTGTACTTATGTTTTACAAAGTTGTAGAGCAAAAAAAATAGGAGTTTGCATGAATTCTTTCCTAATTATCAGAATTTCAGGTTTTTTTTATGATTCAGGCGGTTATGTTACACACAACCAATATAACAAAGTACTTTTCACATAGTTGTTAAAATTTATTTTATTTCATAAATGTTTTATCTTGAGTTGCTACTGGTAAAATTTCTTTTTTCATGTCCGGTATATTAAACCATCTTATTTGATACCCCTATTGTCAAAAGTGATTATTCTGACCATTTTTACCAGTTTTGGAAGTTTTCACCTCTGAAATTAAGTCTTTTGCTTTCAAAAGTATTTTTTCAGCATTCTGCATTCTGCAATTGCATGAATTACCCTTTAGGCATTATTTTTGGGCTCGTGAACTGTTAGAATACAGGGATTTTTCCTGAAAAGTATTTATATTATAAACAGCAGTATTAGGCTAGCAAAATCCTTACATTTAAGCGGCACGTCCAGACCCTTTTTATGCAAACTTTTCCGAACTTGAAAAAAAAAACAGTAGTTTATACAACAAGTTGCAAAAAGAAGTTTTTTTCAGCACGATTTGTACATTTATCCAATGAGGATCACCGAGTTAGATAAATACGAAGAGTGCTGAAAAAACAAGTTTTGCAACGAGTTCCATACATTTTTTTTTGCAATTCCGAGAAACACATTTGAATGGATTTGTATTTAGTCAATCAACCGTTTAAATCAAAACAATGTTGCAAAGTATAACGTTCCAAAAAAAGTGTTCAAAAGATCGACTTTTCAACATCCAAAAGTAGAACTTTACAGCACTTATTTTGAAAAGTGTTTCTATTCGATTCTGTTATGTATGGTAGAGAAAAGTAGACTGTTCCGTCGCATGTGAAGTTCAACTTTTCAGCATCCATTTCAGTGTTGAAAGGTAGAACTTTTTAGACTTTATTATGAAAAGTGTTTCTATTCTGTTATTGTCGGTAGAGCTGTTTCGTCGTTCTAGAATGACAGGAAAAGTTAGTAGTTTCACGACGGAGCAGCAAAAAAAACACTTTCGAATACTCAGGGATGCATTCAAAGGTTGAAACATCGAAAAACTGGTCAATGCAATCAATTTTTCAAAAAAACGTTTTCGTGATTTTCTGATAATGTGGAGACTACATGCAAACCCTTTTTTAACATTTTTGCTGATGTTGTCTACTCTACAACTTTATCCCCTTCACTCCCAAGCTTCCTATAAAAATTCTCCCTTTATCTCGAACTTGTTAGTTTAGGTGTTATATAACATTGTTACACAAAATAACACATTATTTTAACATTAAAGGTTATCATTGTTCATGTAATACTTAGCCAGTTTGTTACTTTGAAACTACTAGGTTGTGAAGTGAATTTAATCTAAGTGGGCAACAAATTTCTTCTCTTCTTTAAAAACATTTTTTTCATTTAGTCAAAAGAGACCTCAAAGAAAGAAGATACAAAAGTGGTCCACATCTTCAAAAAACTACACGCACAAAAATATTTCCAAATGTTACATCATTAATGATGTAACATTTTTGCACGTGGTTAAACATTTAAATTTATATGCAATTTGATGTAAAATTGTAACAAATTATATGTAAAAACACGATTTTACGTGTGATTCAACCGTTTACGTCGAATCTCAAGTTTACATCAACTGAGTTTTATGTTTTGTGTTTTACATTCGATTCATTTTTTTTCCGTGTCGAGTAAATTCACATTTTTTTCTGAGTAGTTTGAATCAAATCGCAAATATTCAAACATTCTTGAACTCTTGAATATCCAAGTGATATCCAGACAAACTGCATCTTAACTAAATACATTTTTTAAGCATTACAATTTCGAAACTCTTTAGATGAGTTGAAAGAGTACTCAACGAAGGGGACTTGCTTCAACGTATCTAAAACATTCAAATTTTCTGCTTTTTGAAATAACTTTATTTTACAAATTGAGACCATCCAGTTACTCAGCCCATCATCGATTCTTAGTAGTGCTGCTTAATGTTGGCATAGCTCTCTCCGTGGTGCGGGTGGTGAGCGTGGCCAATGCGCTGGACATGGGGCTGGAATCCGGTCTTGTGGTCCGAGCTGTAGTCCACCACGCGGTGCGTACCATCGGCCTCATCCAGGGTGTACTGTCCCTTAACGTGGTCTCCCTCACGGGACTCCCACTGGCTCTTGTGGTCGTGGGTGTGCGAGTCCTTGACTCCGTACTCGTACTTGTAGCTCGGATGGCTGTGATAATCCTCGTAGGGCATGGCAGCGACAAACGCCAGACAGGCAAATATGGCGACGATCTGTTGGGGGAAAATGTTGGAATTAGGAAGTTTTGTAAATTTAGAGCTAAAGGAAACTAACCTTGAACATTTTGGATCACTTGTTTTGGTTTGTGCTGTTAGAACGATGTTGAGTTGACTGATGTCGGTTGGTAATTGGGTGTGGTTATTTATACCAATAGAGCAGTTCGATTTTCCGGCATAGATTTTCGTTTTCCGTTTTGTTCATTCGATTAGACTTTCGTGAAACTCTGCATGTCCTCAGTGCATGAGTGGTATTGAAATTGAGAGTTGGAGTAGTAACCGCGTTGAAAGTAATTCAATAGTTTTGCCGCATAACGGAGATTCTGTTAAAAGTTAATCCTATAAAACTTTTCAATATCAATCTATCAATTATTTTTTTAAATATATTTTTGAAACCGACTTTATTCAAAATTTTATTGAAAGGCAAACCTATTCAACCTTGACAATCAATTAGCCATTAGCGATATTGTTAATTTGAGTTCAAATTTGTTGATGCTGCTTAAGTCAATTTCTCTTCTACTTCATGCAGTTGAGAACATGCACGACCAAATTCTTGCAAATTGAGCGAGCAAAATGGAAAACGCAAACCGATGCCAGAAAATCGAAATGCTGTATTGGTATAAAAAACCACACCCAATTTCCAGTCGACATCAGTCAACTCACATCGTTCTAACAGCACAAACCAGCCAAACCAAAACAAGTGATCCAAAATGTTCAAGGTTAGTTTCCATTAGCTCTAATTTTTTTAAGAATGCTAATCTCAAGTATTATTCTACAGATCGTCGCCCTGTTTGCCTGTCTGGAGTTTGTTGCCGCCATGCCCTACGAGGATTATCACAGCCATCCGAGCTACAAGTACGAGTACGGAGTCAAGGACTCGCACACCCACGACCACAAGAGCCAGTGGGAGTCCCGTGAGGGAGACCACGTTAAGGGACAGTACACCTTGGATGAGGCCGATGGTACGCACCGCGTGGTGGACTACAGCTCGGACCACAAGACCGGATTCCAGCCCCATGTCCAGCGCATTGGCCACGCTCACCACCCGCACCACGGAGAGAGCTATGCCAATATTAAGCAACACTACTAAAAATCGATGATGGTCTCGAAAAATAATAAAATGAATGTATAACAAAACCAAATTATTGTTTAAAAAATTCGTGGATAGTCAGAACATCTCTAGCAGAACAAAATTTTTAACCAGTCTTCCTGACGTCAACGAAGACCTTTTCTCGCTATGCCATAGGTCTTCTTAGGCTTGCAAAGTTGCCTACTTTCATTACTTTGCTTTCGTATTAACAAGAACAAGGTCACCAGAACACGGCCGTCACGTCCCACCTGAATACCATCTTAAATGTCATCCCGAAGAAACAAACAGAAACAACCACACCGCGTCATCACGCAAAAAAAAAAGAAACAAGTCCGAAAAAGTGAAGAAGGAAAGCGAAACCCCCATCGCCGCCAGCAGTCAGTAACATCAGCTGAATACCTCAACGCAATGAGTCTCTGGCGGTGATCTACTTTGCCCAGCGTGGTTTCTGTTTCGTTCTCTGGAAACTGATTTTTTCAGGTCCAAATTAAGCTTCTTCCCCTAAGTGGTAGAAGAATCACTTTTTACCCAGAGAATCGTCTTTTATCTCGATCACAGTACTACCTGCAGTAGCGTCATGGCAATGACGAAGTGGGAAGCCACCCCCTTACTTCCCTTCGTTACGGAGGTGAAAAGCAAAGGGGGGGGACACATTCCGCATCTCCACACACTGGTTTTAAAGGTCAAGATCATCGACGGCGAAAAGCGGCATCAGCAGCGGTTCCGATCAACTGGGGTCGATCGTGTTTACGTTATTATGTATTATTTCGTGTTTTCATCCACGCAGAATATATGGGCAATCGCGGGTTATCGCGGTCGAGTTTCACATCCTTATGGAAGAGTCGGCGCGGGACGGCTGTTTTTTTTTCATTACCAACTTGTTACCATTTCGGATGCGAGCAACTTGCGCGATGACTTTTAAAGTGCCGGTCAGTAGTCCAGTTGGCATTTGGCTGGAAATGCCTGGAGGGCAGGCAGTGAACAATTTGCGGGATTGGATGTTTAGGGTGGGTCAATAAACCAAAAGTGTGAAAATGTGCATCGTTTTAGTGCGTTATAAAATATTGAAGAAAAAATATCAAGGTCATGTTTATTTTGATTTTTTCCTATTATTATTTTAAATCTTTTGATCCCTATCAAAAATAGTTAGTTAAATTAAACAAAACTGTAAAAACTTGCTAGTGAAACTTAGCAATGTAGTAGTGGTAAATGAGTCGTTTCAAACAAGGAAATTAAAAATTTAGAAATGCAAACGAAATCAAAATGAAAAATATGATAAAAAAAATGTCAATAATTTCAAAACGTTCTGTAAAAATTTAATGCAAAAAAATCAAAACATATTTTTAACCCAAGCTTAATATCTGAGACATTGGCATTGGTTTAATAAGGTAGTAGAACACCAACGCAATACAAAAGAGTACCAAAATTGTTCATTCATCAGATGTATTGATATGATGCAACGTTAAATGGAATTGAATATTTTTTTCCCATTTTTTTTGTTGCAGTCAAGAAATTTATTTTTTAAAGTTGAGTTGAAGGTCATTTCCCGGTGGATTATATATTATTATTTCGTTGCAACTTTTAATGCGCTCGTGTTCAAAATAAGTGTCAAGGGATCTTTTTAAATAAATAACTGTTATTTTTAGGTTAAATCAACCTTCGAAAAATAATAAGTAAAAAGTTGGCGGAGGAAACTTTTTTTTGCACGCATAATCACATTTGAGTAAAATGGATCCAATATCAGTGCATTTTCCAAGGGGATCCAGAGTATTTTAATTTTGAAAGATTTGGTTAGTAATATTAAACCTTTTTTTTGATTAATTTTACTTACAAAATGTGTAAAAATTTGAACCTGATGAAAATTCATCAGAAACTGAGAAATATTACACATTTTTTGACACAAAATGTGGCACCATTTTCTGATGAAAATTATCATCTTTTTTTCTGTGTATTTTCTGTGAGCAATTTCGTTGTAAAGCCTTTTTAAACACCCTTGGTATTATCGGATTTTTTAGGAATTATTTGGACATATAAAACTAGTATCTGGGCCAAATGTGAGCACCCAAGGTCAACGGTAAGTGAGGCAAATCGGGACAAAAATTTGAAAGTTCGAAAACTTCATAAATCTTATATAAAAATTCAACAATTTCAACATATTTTCTAAAGGGTTAAAATTGATGAAAATAAACATTTTTATGTATGTTTCTATTGTAAAATTGTAAAATTAGTAATTTTGCCCGCTGAATCCGAATCTGGAATCTATTTTTGTGTAAACAGTGATGTTTTGGAGCTACGCCCTTTTGGAATGTTATTTGCGTGTTTTAGCTTTAATTTAAATCGCTTGCAAGTTTGGTCAAATCTCGATTTTCGTTCCAATTTAATTGATATGTAACTGTTCTGCAGAACTATTTTTGTTTAATGTTTTCTAATGTTGTGATTATCTAAAGAATATCGTATAGTCACATTTTGTAATATGGCGGGGTCTTAAGCTAATTTTGGCATATAAAATAGAAAACCGGAGAAAATTTTAAGAAATACTGCCTCATTTGGATACATTTATTTGGACAGTTGCACTTAAAATAAGTTGTAGAAGACATTTCCGAACAATTTTTATAAAAAAATATAAGTTGCAACCAATTTTTAATTTTCTCTATTTATTTTTCAATCCTAGCCCACCTCAAATTACAAAATACGATTAAACGATATTCTTAAGATAATCAGAACATGAGAAAACATTAAACAAAAAAAGTTCTGTGAGTTAAATATCAATCAAAATCGAACGAAAACCAAGATTTGAAGGAGCTTGCAAGCGATTTAAATTAAAGCTAAAACACGTGAATAACATTAAATAAGGGCGTAGCTCCAAAACATCACTGTTTACACAAAATTACTGACCTTTAATACATATGCTTGCAACGTTGTGTAATTAGTAGGGCTTGCTTCTGAATTCTGAGAAATTTTGAAAATTTCACTAAAACTTAAATATCTCTGCACTGGAGTGTCGAAATAGAATTTTCTTGGAGAGAAAAATATTTTCCGTGAAATTTCATACATGCTGCATGCATTAGTTTTACTGTGAAAAATGGGCTACCCTAAATTAAATGAACATTTCTTTAAAAAGTTTCGAAAAAATGCGACTTTTTCGGCATAAATTAGCCTGGGAGAAGCCAAAAATTTAAATTTTGGTCCAATATTGCTAGTGCATCTTAATCTATGGACAAAAACCTATTGCTTAAGCAAAATACATACCAGATTGATTTAGGTTTTTGTAATGATTCTAAGCAATTTTAGAAAATTTGTTCAAAAAAGTGACTTTTTATTTTAAACTTTTTTATGCTAATATTATTTTTATTTTTTGTTTAAAAAACTATTGTTTTTTTATTTTGATCCTCATTTTACGAAACAAATATTTTGTTCAATAATCTTAATAATAAAAACAATTCCGCACGTTTCAATGTAAATATTGTCAAAACTTTCATCAAACATTTTTGGAAATATTTATAAAACGTTCAAATTTGGTAAAGGTAGAAATCTGTAACAATTGCAAAAATGCAAGTATTTCATATTAATTTGAAAGTCATAATAACCCTTTTAATGAACTGATCCTCGAACTTACTTTGCACCGGGATTAGAACTTCTGACAGTTGGATTACGAATCTTAATGACTACCACCTGATTCAGACAGATAAATTGCTAAAATCGGAGGAATAAGGCGATTGCAAATATTTTGCAAAGGTTTTGTCGACCAACCATTTCCTCTCCCCTTCCCAATTATTGAAAATTTGTTCGAAAAATCAGGGGCACAACTATTATCAAAAAAAAACTTCGAAATATCAATGGAAATTTAAGTGCAATCAGCTGAAATCAATTAAAAATGCATTCCTCTGCGTTATGAATCATTTTGAGCATGTCTAATCTAATCTAATCTAATCTAACACAAACGTAGCCAGTCCGATGAAAGCATGCTGGAAAGTCTTGTGATTAGATTAAGCCGCAAGCACTTTTCTTGTCAATATTAATAATTGCAGTACATCCGAGAACACCAGAAAATGTATAACAAAAATTAAAGCGGCCAGCCCTACTACGTTGTGTTTACCGCAGAGAGGATTCTGAGAACGGATCACATTTCAGAGAATCTACAGGGGAGGAAGGATGCGTGGACATACCGTACCAAACGCTCCGATTTATGATAGCATGTTGTGTATGGTGTGTCTAGTGTGCGGTTATACAATAATATATAATACAAATATAATATAAAATAGAATATAATGTAATTGGAAAGTCCTCACCAAGTTCCTTGATGGTGCTGCTTTTCCTATTTGAGTCATTCCTCTCTAGACTCAAAGATGAGATGAAGTGACTTTTGCAGTGCTATCTTGCGTCACCGAAAAATCAGCGCTAATTTCGCTATTTTTCACGCTTTTCAACCCGTTTTGTATACACCGTCGTCCAATCAACCAAACAAAATTTCCAAGACTTATTACACTCATCTCCCCTAAACAGCAGAAGTCTGCCACGAATACAAAAAAGTCTGCAAATCGACAGAAAACACACTGGTCAAAGTGACGCTTGTGACGTTCGTTCGTTTTGACATTTTGGCTCTTTTTTCCGCACACGTTCCCAGAATCACGATGGGACGGGAAAAATACGAAACCGAATGATCGGTGCAGTACAAAAACTAAGAACACAGTTGGGCACATTCTAAACAACAACGAAACGCCTTATTTTAACTCATGCAAATTTCCAGCCTGCGGTGTCATCGTCCAACCAAACATGCACTCAATGAGTGCCATTCTCAGCTGTTCGCTCTTGCCCAGAGACACCAACACACTATCCGCTCTCACTCTCTTCTTTAACCTCTTCGAAACGTCAAACACCACGAGCATCATCGAAAACAATTTTATCAAAAATCACTATAAAATCACTTTTTTTCAACTAAACTTTATCATCTCTGCATAGATGACATCGTCATGAATCGAATGACACTAGTTTGGCTTGGGTAAAACTTAATTTTCAACCAAATAAACGCGATTTTTTCCCGAACAACGCGACGACGTGTAGTGCACGTTCGACTTCCGTTTAAAATCCCGTTATGAATCATTTTGAGCATGTTCGGGTTTATTCAATTCTTGATTTAAAGAATCAACTACGCCATCAAATAAATTGTTCAGATTGAATGTCACCATTTTCGAAATACAAAACAAAAACTTTAAAATTTTAATGAAAACACAAGAACATCATTCTTTTTTTTTTTTAAATACTTAAAACAATAAAATCAACAATACTGATAGAAAAGTGTCATTTTGTGTTTTCTAATATTTTTAATTAACAAAATTTTTCTAAAACTAACATAATTTCAAAAAAACTTCAACTGACAAATGAATTTTTTAGTCTTTTAAATTAAAATACCTTAATTTTATCTGTTTTGTTAATTTGGCCCGCAAGCTCATTTGAGCTTCAAATTTAGCCCGGCCTCCAAAAACTTTGAGCACCCCTGAAATAGGGGGTTCAAGAAAGTATTTTATTATTTTTTCATGTCTGAAAAAACATTGAAGTGAGCACCTAAAATTCCTCGACATGACCTCAAAATGTCTAGTGTGTATGTACGTGACCAAAATTCTCACTGAATTTTCTCAGCACTGGCTAAACCGATTTTGATCAAACCAGTTGCATTTGATTTGGTTCAGGGTCCCATACATCGCGTTTGATTTTGATGTTTCGATAAGTAGTTCAAAAGTTATGCATAAAAATGTGTTTTCACATATATCCGGAACTCACTTAAATATATGTAAACTATGTCCAGATCCATCATCCAATCCATCGTTGATTAGGTGGTCGAAAGACTTTTCCAACGAGTCCAAAAAATTGAAGATCTTGCAACCCTGTCTCGAGTTATGACCACAGGATCTAAGAAAAATTGAAATTTGTGTCCAAACCCTCCATATTCGCCATGGCTGGAAAATAGTGAGGAAGGCATCAACCACATAATTGGATTAAGTTAGTTTTTTAACCATTGTACTACTCTTCGCACATACAAATGCAATTTTTTTTAAAGAATTAATATTATCTTACTCCTCCTTTAGTTGAAATCCACCAAAGAATTAATACAACTATCCGCTTTAGTGTCGATCGTCATCCTATAATTTATCAAACCACAACCTCATCCCATCCTGTCAGGCTCAAACGGCACCAGATGCGAAGCCGACTCCATCCAACATTCCACGTCGCGCAAGGTAAGACACCTTAATCAATTGAACCCGCGCGTCTGTCGCGGGACTCTCGTGTGTAAGGTGCTCACCAGCGGTGATGCGCACACTCTATAATTTTCCTCCACCGGCGGCGATCGCTATCGATTCTTGTTCAATTCAAATGACTATTTTTAAATCTATTCTGCGCCGTCTGTCGGCGTCGAAGCGGATCATCCTCGGTTAGAACTCACTAGTATTTGTGCGATGCTTAAGGTGAAGTACTGTGTTGTAGATGAAACTATTCTTAAAATTTATTCTAAAAGCTGTTCCATTCAATTTAATAACAGCTGTACGTTTGCCGAGAGCAGAGGATTCATTGAAAATAATCGTTCACGCGGACGTCGTAATCCCCTCTTGATAAAATATTGCTTGGCACTTGTTCGCTGAACACGGGTAAATAAATTCCAACGCCATTCATGGTTCAATCACACAGTTTATTCACACATTTTCCACAGTTTGTCTCAATTGTACTTTTTTAGCTTGCTGTAGCTCTGCCCCACGTGATGCCCGACGTGACCTTGCTCATCAACCAGGTGTAGCTTCTGTGGCCGCACGATGGTCTTCACGATGGCCTCGAATCCGTTCTTGTCATCGGCGCGATACTCCACGATCCGCTGGGTGCCGTCCGGTTCGTCCAAAGTGTATCCGCCCTTTACGATATCTCCGTCCCGCATCTCCCACTGGCTTTTGTGGTCTCCAGTTTTGGTGTCCTTGACCCCGTATTCAAACTGATACTTGGGATACGAGTGGAAGTCTCCATGATCTCCAGCCAGTTCACTCTCCACCTCGCCCAGATGATGCGGCTTCTTGAGCTCCTTAATTCCTTTGGACTTGATTACTCCCCCAATCTCGTGATGCTTCACGGGAACCTCGTGCAGGATGTCCGTCCGGTAGCTGGATCCCCCCAGCTTGGCAGGCTCCACCGTAATGAACACCACGGCGGACAGCAGAAGCAGTGACTTGAACATCTTTAGGAACTCTTATGGTTACGTAACCAGTGGTAACACGGAACTGATTGAACCTACCCCAAAGATATTGGTTTTTATATTGTGGTATCTTCTTCAGTTCCTCAGAGCCTGGCAGAGTGTTTGATCCGGATAGCACACCCTCATTATTGACGGACGGCCTCATCGATGCAACGGTCGAGTGCGTACCACGCACCGCTCAGAGGCTGGCTGTGGCGATGGACTAGTTCTGATAGCTGGTGTTAATGGTTTTGCATGTTGTTAAGGTGTAAACTAGAACCGTGACCGTCTGAACTTGCTGGAAAGTGGAACTGATCCCAAAATTAAGCAAATTTTAAGACTAATTAATGTCAAACTAGGATAGTGTTTGAACACCGTAAGGCAAGATACCAACGTATGAGAGTCAGTTTTTTTTAGATTTTGTTCGGTTTGTTCTTGAGGTCAACTAGCAGGAGTGTAGCCAGAATTTTAGTTCGGGGGGGGAGGGGGCTGGAAGAAGAAATTTTCTTCTTCTTTACTTCTTCTTCCCTCTCTCCCATATGTCTTCCAAAAATTTCGGGGGGGGGGGGGCTTCAGCCCGAAGCCCACCCCCCTGGCCAGGCTACGGGCCTGTCAGCTAGAGGTGACACCATTTGGATGAACTTTCAGCGTATGTTGTCATACATGAGATGAAGTCATGCCAAATATGAGCCCTCTACGACAACGGGAAGAAGGGTAAACGAGCATTCAAGTTTGAGGCCAAAAAAACATTACAACTTGATAAAATCCAATTATCTTGATCACAGTTGCACTCTTTTATCATTTTTCTGAAAGCTGTTAAAAATTGTGTTTTTAGACCACAAAATATTTTTTTAGTTTAATAGTAGATCAAAAGATGGGAAATAATAAAAAAGAGAGATAAACCTCTTAAAGTTTAAAGGAATTTCTTGTATGTTTGGCAGGTTAAGACCTCGCTCCTTACTTCCTATTGAGCTAGGTATCATTCGACTTTAAGTTGAAATTTGTTTTATAAGCTGTAATTGTACGACAAAGAGCTATGCAACATTAGAGGCTCGATGGAGTTAGATGATGTTACCCTTTATAATAAATTTACAACGTTAAAATTGAAACTCATGATAAATTTTTGCTCTTTTCAATAAAAACTCTAATTTTTTTATCAAGATCTTGACCATTGCTTCAAAAATGTCAAATATAAGAGTGTTTTTAAACCTTTATTTTTTTTTTTATTGAAAAAGCAGAAACATTACACAAATTTCAATTTTTAACTTGAAAATCAAAGCAATGGTTTCTAAGACATCGCGAGTTGATGAGGACTTATGACACTGAGAACAACTAATTTTTCACTAAATTTAAATTTTGAGAGGCTGTATTTCATCAACCAGCTCTCTATTCAAAAAAGACAAAAAAAATGTAGTAAATTTTCTCAGCTCTTCAAAAATATTATTTGCGCGGGTGCATTTCCTTCTTAAAATATTTATTGATTTAATTGTTTGAAAAATAAAACTATCTTAACATGCTTGTAGCTTGAAAATGGTGCACTTTTTCAAAAAATATGTTAGGTCATTTTCAACTGCAAATTTTATTTTGCGTCTGAAAATGATTTAAAAAAAATGTTAGATAATATTTTAATTTTTTCCAAAAATCTTTTTTTTTTTTGCTAAACCTTATCTTTGGTACTTAATTTTGCCCCATCATAATTTCCAACGAAAATTAAAAAAAGATCAAAAAACACGTAAATGATGTTGAAAATAAACGCTTCAGTGGCCAAAATCCCTCAAAAAGCTACATTTTTGAAAAAAAAAATTTTACTGGTTAAATCCCATTTAAAATACAAATGCAAAGTGCCAGCTCCTGTTACGTCCAGTCAAGCTCATATTTTGGATTTTGGCTTAGTATGCCCACCGGAACAAACCCTTGAATGCCCGCCATAAAGTCATTTTTGTTACACTCTAATATTACACCCTAATGCCCATTTTGTCTGTCCAGTCCGCAAAATTGTATGGAGCCTTTTATGGAAAATGTAATGATGCAAAATGGCTTCCAAACAAAACAATGTAAAATTCAAAACATGGAAAAAATTGAAATTCTGGAGCATTACCCAGATGACCTTCTTTCTAAAAATTTCAATGTTAAAATGGTTTTAGATGCACAGAAAAAAAAATCATTGTAATATTACATCTGGGAAGGGGTACATCTTTTATGTCAGAAAAAAAGGTGTAATTTCACCTCTGAAAATGTGTAATTTTACCACTTTTCTGGTGCAATGTCACTTTTTCAGTATTAATTGAGGTAAAATTACATCATAAAAGAGGTAATATTCAACCTTCCAAAATTACAGCTTCCAAATTTACATTATTTTTTTCTGTGTGGGCTGTAATAATTTTAAATTGATTTTGCGCTGATAATCATTTTAGAGTTGAGCACGTTTCAAAATGTGAAGAATATTAATGAATTTAGGATAAACAGTCCAGACTCGATTACAAATTGCGCTTCGGAATCAAGAAAAAAAAATCTTGCCTTGTTTTAATTGTTGAGCTTGGAGATGACCCCAAACCTGCTCTTAACTTATTTAGAATTTACAAATCCAAGATGGCGGCCAAAAAAGCGATGTTGAAATATTGAGAACATGTTTTTGGTAACGTCACGATTCGAAATCCGGACACTTAGTAGCATATCATTTTTGTTATAGCTGGCAAAAAATCATGTAACAAGTTGGAAATGTAAAAATATCATCAGGATGTAGTATAAACAGTCAGTTTTAAGAAAATGCATGCAAAATTTGTCCTTTCTACCAATTTTTCATCAGAATTTTAAAATTAAAATGACTTTTTGTGCTTCGAATCCCGGACACTGATAAAAGCTGATTTGAAATCCGGACACTTTTGCTTCGAATTCCGGACACTAGATATTGCTTATGAACCGCACAAATTTGGACGGAAAAGTTAATGAATGACATTCTTTAGGTCTCAAATAACAGCTCTGTTAACGTCAAAACAATCGATATTTTGTATTAAAATTTGCTAGAATTTAAGGAAATCAAACCAATAAACTTCTGCTTTGCCTTCCCGGTGCATCAGACGCTTATGAAATATTTCACGTGAAATGTTTCACATTTTTGGTAAACTTATAATTTTATTTTATGGCATTAACTTCAAACAAACTTTAAATGAAAGTTGATGTTAGAATTCATCTAATAACACAGTTTTACATTCATAATGCGAACTTATATCCAAATAATTGATTTAACAAAATGAGGTGTCCGGGTTTCGAAGCGTCTGGGAATTCGAATCATGACGTTATGCTATTAGGCAATGAACAACTTAAATTTGACTGAAATGGGTTTGCAGAACTTAAATTTGATGTTAATAAAGGAAATAAAAAAATACGAAAAAAATACTTTTGTTCATGATTAAATATTTGAAGCAAGTTAATTTTTCATGTTTTTCGTTGCTGTAGTATTTATTGTCCTATGCTGAGATTATAGGGAAAGTGTTTATTTATATTAAATGGGTCGAATAAATCAACTAATGGAAGTAAGTTACAAATAACCCTTGAAACAGCTTATGAAGGTTAATTATTTTCCATAATTTATGTTAAGGAAAATGGAATTTCTTATACGAATATGATAATTTCGGAAATTTTCAAATATTTCTAAAAGGCTCTTGAACATTACTCAATATCGTAATTATCACTATTTCAAAAGAACGTAGCTTAAGATTTTTATTATTTAGGCAGCGGTTCTCAACGGGGGTACCGGGCCTACTTGATTTACATGGCAGGGGGTACCAGCCTAGAAGGAGGTTGAGAATAGCTGATTTAGAGCAATCGATAAAGATAATTTAAGTTCATCAAATGATCAATTTTATTTATTTAAACACATTTTGCTAGTTTTTGTTTATTTTATAAATAAATAAAAGATTTCTCTGATGCTTCAACTTAAATAGACAGAAAATTTACTCAAGAGAACAGAATCCACTCCAAACAATTCGTCTCCACCACAAACCATGGTTTACTGGTACTTAACTTTGAACCACACAATTATATACTCATAACTGAAGCATGGAATTTAGAAAGTGATCCAATCGCAGATTGACGAGACCGTCTAGCCGGCGAGCGCCATCCTTCAAAACGTTGGCTCGAAACAATATGAGATCCTAAATGGAAGGGATGAACAAAGCATACCGCACACCAAGGTCCCAGAACCTTCCACCCCCACCACCAAAATTGACTTGATGGAATTTAAATTGATTTATGAGTTTTGACTGATTGAAGTGGTCCGGATGTTCCGTTGGTGGGTGACTTGCGGAATTGCATTTGAAATTTGTTGTAGCTATTCTTGAAGAAGTCAGAAATGGGTTCCTTGACGGTACCCCGAACAGGTCTTGCGCGTATCATCCTCGAGAGCGCATTTCAATCGTCGCGTGTTCGAAAGGGACGAACCACAGCAGATCACCTTGCGCGGTGGTCAAATCTGGTTCTATCCGAACGGAGGCTAATCGATACGACCTTCAAGAACCTAACCGCACTTTTTCAGCCATTCTCCCCCATTAAAAGGAATTGAACTTCTTTACTGTCGTTTTTTTTTTTCTCTAAAACGCACGCCAGTTGTCTCGCTCTCGGACCAAACAAACTTACAAAGTTGCCCCTCTTTCGGAGGATGGTATGATTGGTGGTGAATGTGACCTTCGGGGGCACTACTGGCTTGAGCTTAGAAGACCTCCCCTGCACCTCTGATCGCGCGGGTCTACGGTTTGCCCATCTTTGCTCATCTTTGCTCATCTTTCATAGCATCGCACAACGTGTTTGCGATAATATCTCATATTTAAAAATGCAAGTAACAAGTACCCGGTGGAGAGCAGTGGCGTTCTAGCTAGGAATAATTCTTGGAGAAGTAAATTTTTCTGCTTGCTTCAGGAATTTTGAGCGAACTTTGCGCACCGTCGATAAAAAAAACAAAATTTTACAAACTTTGATGGTTTTGGGAAGAATTGCTTTTAACTTATTTCAGCATCAACACTAAAAATATAGCACAACGTCATTGCCCATATTGCACGCCACTGCCCTTTCTAACACCAGTCTCCTTCGGCGCTCGTTCACCGCCGTCGGCGCAGGAATGAAAATCGCTTGCACACAGATTCTGTCCTCTTCCCTCGCCAGCAAAGCCGCTTCAGCCTCCGGTGACCTCCCTTCAACCAAGAACCCGTTGCGGCATCTCCGTCTAAAGCCTACCTTCAGCGTACTTGGCGGCGTCGTCGCCGCATCTCTCGGTAATCCGACTTGGAGGAGGAACACTACCGCTCGTGCTAGCCAGTGTTGCCAGCGAGTGAGTGCTGCTGCTGCTGCACCCTAATCCTAATTTCTGCATCGATCATCAAGTCATGTTTCACCATCGGCGCGGATGCCACCGTTGTCGGTGCTCGTCTTAGAATCGAAGCTTTTAGTCCTGATCTCCCCGGCCGCCCCGGCAGTGGATTTTGAAATAGTTCTCCGCGCTGTGGAAAGAAAGAGTTCGACGGGCACGGACGGACATTCCCGGCGGGCACACAAATCGCCAACCCTTTTGTAGGTTCGCCGTCCAAGTGGAAGACACGGAGGGAAATTTGATCGCGGAAACGTGTGTTGACGAATTTGAAAGCAATCTGGTGAAAACATCACCTTGACTTTCAAGTTTATCAATACATGCTTGTTATTATCGAGAATTTCTCTCCGTGCCAAGTGGATAAATCACCTCCAATCATCATCATCGTAATCCTCGTTTCAAGTGGCAATTTAGTGGAAATCCAAGTGAATCGAACCTTGTCCAAGTTCTGAGACCATCACCCGCTATTACGGTGTCAACGGATCGGACTTCTGCTGTCATCGGTGCTCAGCGGTGGTCCCAACGTCCGAACGACCCTTGGACATTCAATCGCGGATCAGTATCGAACCTGAAGTTGCAACTCCCAGAAGCAGCAGCGAGCAGAGGCATCCAAGGTAAGAAAGAAAGGCTTCTCAAAAAATAAGCTGGTGATTTATCACTCAATTTGTGCCACCCCGAGTCACCGCTGTGCAGTGAGGTTCTGGGCCCCAGTGATTTATGAACTGCATCATGGATCAATTCTTGCTTGCGAAAGGGGGTCTGCAATTTGAAGTGATGATCGATCAATATCCGCGCGAAGTGAAGTGCACACTGCTTTGGTGGAAAATGGTGCAAATCTGAGAAGGAAAACTGGAATTACAGTGATTATGAAGGGTTCGAAATCTAGTGGAACGTGGATTTGAAAAATATGGATAAACTAAGCAAGACAAGGCCATCCAGTGATTATGGGTTTCAAATCGGTTGCTTCTGGTAGAGAGTAGGTTTGGTATAGTCAAGGTTCTGCTGCTAGTTTTAAAGAATACACGAGCCAACAAAAAAGAAAAAAAAAATCCTTGCACAGTCTCAATACATTTCAAGAATATTTACATTAACGGCATTCAGTATTAAAGAAGTTACGAAATTTTAAAACGGTGTTACCAGATCATCAAAGCTTACGTTCTACAAAAGATTCGTTAAATCTTTGATAGCACAACTCGACATTTTTAAAGTTGATGTGAGTAAACGCTTCAGTTTCATCAAAATATACTAGATTTAGGCTTCCTGAACCCGCTCTAATCGGCAGAATTGAATTTAAGTCATTTTCCAGCGAAAAAAAAATTAAGGAATTGTACATTTCGGGTATAAATGGTATATCGTTTCGCCCGTGTGGATCAATCGGACCGCGCACTGGACTCACAATCTAGAAGTCGCCGGTTCAAATCCCGCGGTGGGCGCTCTAAAATTCTTTGTGTAAATATGGGTATTCGGCGCCGTCGCTCCGTGCCATACTTTCATACACTTAGGAGCCCAGGGTGGCGAAGTCCTTGTAGATAAAAAGGAAGACACTAGTGGTTGATACTAGCAATGGTGGCCGACAGCTATAAAGTCAACTTTGTTTTTTTTTTTTTTTTCATAATAAGCAACTGTGTTCAGGCAGCCCAAATCTTCATACCTTGACAAAATTTACTGACATCAAACCCAAAAATATCGAGTTGTGTAACTCTTCAAAGGTCATGACGGGGCTACCAGATCATCAACACTTATGACTTTCAAGATATATGAAATATGTTAGATATATTAAGTTGATGTTATTATCTAAATTTTCAAAAATAATAATTTATACATTTTTCGTTTTGCTGAACTGTCAATAACTTGTTGCAATCCCATCAAATCACATAAAAGTGCATCTTTCAAGGCCACGCACTATACCTATTCCCCAAGTGCCCCTAACCATTACTCATTACTCATTGTCCTCGGTGCGGTTAATCAGTCTTTACGATCCAACTCCCCCCATATCAGCCGTCAACATCAAGGTGGTAAACAGTCAGGTCACCCCCGTCTACCGACACGCGTCTCGTGTTTGGTTGGTTAAAACTAATAGAGCTACCACCCCGGCAAACACCGCATAAACTAGACTAACCCAATCGCCTGCTCCAAATCTCGCCCTCGTAAAGTAGCTTCAAAAACTTCATAAATTACCGTAGTGCACACACCGCGCGCACCTACCTTTCGGCGATTGAAGTCCGTCCGGGCTTCAATCATGATCGCTCCTCTGGCCGCTCAGAATTGTGTCAAAGTACCCTTCTCCCCTCTGATGGTGGTAGCGACGACCGACGGTAGCCAAGATCTGGTCGGATCTACACGTAGTCGTACCGATCGGATTAGCCAGCTGCGTTGGGTTTGGGTCATTTCGCCGATTGGGTCACTTTGTCGAACGATTGTTTCTCAGATACACAACTCGACATTTTTTGAAGTTGATGTCAGTAAACGCTTCAGTTTCTTCAATTTATGATAGATTTGGGTTCCAATCGATAGAATTGAATTTTAGTGAATTTCCTACCAATAAATAAAATTGTAAATTTCGAATATAACTACTATGGAATTACTTTAAGCAACCATGCGCACCTCCTAATTTTAACTTCCCTCACAGATTCAAGTGTGTGCAAATGGTTGCTTTAGATAATTCCATAATAATTACCCGAAATTAACAATTTAATTTAATGACACTAAATTCACTAAAATTCAATCCTGTCGATTGAAGCCCAAATCTATCATACCTTGACAAAACTGAAGCGTCTACTGACATTAACTTTAAACATGTCGGAGGTGTGTTAGGATAAATTTTCTAGATTTACATGTATGACCTATTCAGTGGAATTGGTGGAAACCGAAAATCTAAAATGATCGAATTGCTATCCAAAATATTCCTTCGACCAAACTCTCCTTCCACTAAGAAAACCAGTCCCATTGCTTGAGCTATCAACAGTGATCGACAAATCAACCGAGGCGCCGCGCTTGGTCGTTGATGATGGTCACACGTCCTGATCCCTTAGCCAATACCGCACCGCAAACCGTTCGATCTAATCTCGCGCGGAACAGCTGGTGCCGTTCCCTAAGCGCGATGCCACGCGTCCTCACCGTCTTTGGCCGTGTTAGTCCAGCAATGTGTTGCTGGAGCTACCTGCCTTGACGGTGTTATGCTCAATTGACACATTTGTATTGGGAGTTAAAATTGGCTCAAAGTGACATTCACAAATATTTTTTTAGATTTTAGACAAGGGATTTCTAATATCGTGTCACTAATCCGGAATTACTTGGAGTTTGGGCAAGTTATTCTGTAATTCCGATGTAATCCTGGTAATTCCTGATAATTCCAATAATTATTGGTAATTCCATTTTTTTTGTGAAAAATACTAAAGAAACTTGAAAAAAAGACTGTTGGAAAAATAATTTCGATAAATCTATAAATGCCTAATAATTTTCATCTAAAGATTTTCCGGCACCGTACCAAAGTGGTGGCTTAATTCAGTAGTTCCGGAAATACTTCTTGTAATTCCGGAATTTTCAAGTAATTCCGTATTAATTCGTGTAATCTCCACTCTGACTTCAAACTCATCTTTTGAATGTTAGTGAATTTTCTACGTACAAAACGGCAAAAAGTTTTTTTTTCGTAAAAAAATATATTTTTGCCATATTTTAAGTTTTTTGAAAGCTGATGATTGCATATCAACTGTAGAGGTGTATAATGCATTTCCAATGGGTTTCTCATTGAAATGTTGAAATGCCCAGTGAAAAAAATATAATTTAACCCAAAAATGAAGAATTTCTCGTCTCAATGTCCTGATGCAAACATTGATCGAGCTCGAGCTGTCACAGCCCTGCGAAGTTTGTTGGCTGACATATCGGGCGGTCAGTCAAAAAAAAGCAGGTGGAAGCCACCTGACAAAAAACTTTTGCTTGAAAGCGATAAGAAATCTGATGCAATCAAACGTCCAGTTGTCATGTAAACATGTAAACAAGTTTTTGGAGGTCGGGCCAATTTGAAGCTTAAATAAACCTGCGGGCCAAATTTACAAAATAGATTATTTAAAATAAAAATACGTTATTTTAATTTAAAACACTGGAAATTACATAAATTTATAGTAAGTTTTATTTCAATTTCTGTTATTTTTTATTATTTTTGTCAATCAAAAATTATACAAAACACAAAATGGCAGTTTTCTATCGGTATTGTTGTTTTTATTGTTTTAGTTATTTAAAAAAAAAAGTCTGAAAAGGTTGAGTGTACTTGTGTTTTCAATCAGATTTTAAATTTTTTTTTATATATTTCTAAAATGGTGGCATGTAATCTGAACAATTTATGTAACGTAGTAATTTCATCCTTATATTAAGTGCAGTGTTGGCATTATCGCACCCTCGCGAGAAAAAAATCCTCTCTCTCGAGTTCTCGCCGCGAGTCCCGAGCTGCCGAGAGAAACTCGCCGATTGCCCGTTCTCTCCCCTGTTCGCGAACGGGCTAGCTCGCGAGAAAGAATTGCCCGTTCGCGAGAAGTAAAACAAGTTGGCAACGAAGAAAAAACAACACAACTGTTGAAGTTGCACCTCTTTACCATCGTGTCGTTCGCATTCATAAACCTGATAAACAAATTGCTATCTTAGAACGAAAGGCTAGCACGAGGCGCTCGCGAGCGAGAAGAGAAAAGGATAACAAGTCCTCTCCCTCGCTCACGAGTGAGAAAAAGCTTTCCTTCTTCTCACTCGAATCTCACCACTGATTAAGTGTGACTAAGGATAATCGTTGAGAGCCAATTTCAATATTTCAATGAAAAAATGTTTGAAAATGTTCTAAGCACCATAAAAAGAAAAAAAAACATGTTTATTAATTATATTTGAATAAACCCGAGCATTGCTAAAAGGAAGAGAGGTTTTGTCGACAAAAGCATTGTAAAATATTAGCAACATCCTTATTTCTCCGATTTCAACATTTTGTGTGCTTGAATCAGATGGTAGTTGTCAGATTCGTATTCAAACTGTCTTGAGTTTGAATCCCGAGGGAAGGTTTCTAATTGCAAAGTAAGTTTAATTACTTAAATTATTTTCTATAAATTACTTATATTTTTAAAATCATTACAAATTTCTACCTAAGTCAAATTTAAACGTTTTATAAATATTTATAAAAACGTTTGATAAAAGTTTTTACGATATTTACTTGTTTCACTCACATTGAAAACATTGAAACGTGTAAAATTATTTTAATTAATAAGATTTTTGAACAAAATATGTATGCTTAAAATGAGGATTAACACTAAAAAAACTTAAAAGGATTTGCATTAAAAAGTTAAAAATAAACCTTAATTTTGAAAAAGTATAAAATTCCAATCAGACTGGTCAGTAACCCTTGATGCTGGAAACCCCTTGGTTTTAAAGTAGTCTTCGACTCGACAAATTGTAAAGACCCGGTGTCAAAGTTGTAGTCGGACTCAAAAGTTAAGTCAAGTAATTTTCAAAAAAAAAATCGTTTGTTGTAAGAGGGCCAGTTAGAGGAAGTAAATGAGCTTTTTGTGGGCCAGAAGTCGGGGTCTTTGAATCCGAAATTTAGTAGGTAAAACTCTTCTTTACTCGAAACTCCCGACTCCCGGTTGAAGCTCTCTAAAAGGCTCGTTCCAAATTGTGTCAAGATAGCACGACCCCGGCCAACAGTGGAAGTTCTGCCAAGACTTCAACAAGCTGGTGGTGACGGCGATAGTGTTTAGAATTGAGTGCGCGCGCGCATAAGCAAATGAGCTGACGGAGGAGGATCGTACCATAAAGCATGTTTAATTGGATGTTAAAATTATTTATGCGTAAGTTTGGTGCAAATTATGTTTTACGGCGCTGTGCAGCGATCAGACTTGAGCAGCTGGTCGTTCTGAGTGGTACCATTTAGAAGGGCTCGTTCGTTTTTTTGTGTCTTTTTATTTATTTTTTTTTTGTTTTAGAATTGTATTACTTTTATAGATTTCCTGTGATATTAAAAAAATATTCATCAATAACTCAATAAGAACCTGACCAGTTCAATCTAAAAATTCAATTCTGTTTAACAATTTTGTTTTCAAAACAATATTTTCGAAAAGATTCCAAAGTTATCAACCTGAACGGTTACGTGAGTGTTCTGGCTTGATTTAGGAAGCGCTTAAAATGGCTGTGATTAAGTGTGGCCTATAAACTCGAGAGCAAGCCATAAATATGTTACAAAATAGATGGGTCATAAATCGATATTTACGCTAGACTTGCGAAACTAGGCGTAGAGGTATCAACCTAGCTGCTTGTTCCAAAAGTTGGCCCACAAATTTCGACTGCAACGTAAAACCTCAGCCCATATTTGAAAGTTAGCACAAGAAGCAAACTTTTTACTTTCGAAGCACCACCCACGAAATGCAGACATCCTTCCAAGCCAAAAAAAATGACTCCACAAGCCATATTCAATTTAGCGCTAAATTAGTGATGGCGCTCTTCTGCGCTATTAATTTGGACAGATTTTCACCGCCGGGTTTTCGTTGATGATCCGTAACGTCGTTAAACGCGAGCTAAACGATCCGGTTAAAAACGGACCACCGCAGCAGAAGTGGGTTGGAAAAAAGCAAGCAGCGCGATTCACAGTTTTTGAGCTATTAGGTTTTTATTATTTGCGCATATTGGTAAAACGGTGGCCGGCAGTTCATCATCATCATCATCATCATAACAGTCGTTTGCCGACGGAAATTAATTGATCTCTTCTCACCTTAAGAAGACCTTCAGTAACAGACTGTTTTGGGTTTTGGCATTGATGAAAATAAATGGAATTTTGAAGAAAAAAAATGTATTTGGTTGAAGACTTCCATGATCAGGAGTCGGATATTCAAATATAAATTTCCAAATATATTGTGAACTTTTGAGTCAGATCACTCAATAAAATCTTAATACCTTTAATGAAGCTACCTTGAAAACCCATGAAAACAAATTCAATGGTCAATTTTATGTTCAAAATGTGGTGACTAAATCGCTCCCACATTTTCCCATAAATAATCAAAATAAACCGCCATATTTACAGCGTTCTCACAGCAGGATTCCATTTGATGAAACCAAATTGCTGATAGTTTCATTTGCAGATAATTCAGCTCGTATCGAATGTCCCCGGCACGAAGACAACTCAGTTCGCCACTTTTCTCAAACGGAAAACGGTGTGAACGCGCTCATTGGCCTCTCAACGGGTCTCTAATTTACACTGATTACAGTCCACGCCGCGCACACAAAATTGTTGGCAAATTTGGAATGCCTTACATAATATTCCCACCAACTGAGAAGCCTGAGACGACCAGGGCGATAAAAATTTATTGCACTCCAAAAGCGCGCTGTACAAGCTGCCACTGAGTCGTGTCTTCTAATCCTTGCTTGACCATTGCAAATCTGCCAATTCCTAGAAGAGAGCCCCCTTCTAAGCTCGACTTGGAGACACACGGCGTTCACACGTTTTCATGTGGAGTGACTTGAGCTGTGAGATATTCAGTTGATTCGATCTCCAAAGCTCTATTAGCAGGCTCTCACAGTTCAATTTATATGCAAATAAATTGTAGCTGCGTGATCGCGGCGATGAATTTTGCAGACTCCGCCACTTAGGGGGTAGAAGTGCCAATTTGTGATGGAATCACCTGTCGACACGATTGGTGAGTGTCCCATCGTCGAGAAGATTTGTTGATTAGTCTTCTAGGATACTTTGTTCAAGAGGTCGGCATCACTCTGAAACCAACCAAACACAAACCAATGAAGGAATGGATTGTTGTGGGTGGCAAAATTGTTGGTTAACATCATTTCTGCTGCACCACTCACATGCACTCTGAGGACATGCAGAGTTTCACGAAACTTCAATTGAACGAACAAAATGGATCGTCGCCCTGTTTGCCTGTCTGGCGTTTGTTGCCGCCATGCCCTACGAGGATTATCACAGCCATCCGAGCTACAAGTACGAGTACGGAGTCAAGGACTCGCACACCCACGACCACAAGAGCCAGTGGGAGTCCCGTGAGGGAGACCACGTTAAGGGACAGTACACCCTGGATGAGGCCGATGGTACGCACCGCGTGGTGGACTACAGCTCGGACCACAAGACCGGATTCCAGCCCCATGTCCAGCGCATTGGCCACGCTCACCACCCGCACCACGGAGAGAGCTATGCCAACATTAAGCAGCACTACTAAAAGAAGGTCTCGAATATAAATAAAGTGATTTTTAACATCTGAAAAAACGATCTTTTAGATAACTTAGAATTTCAATGTGTACAAAGACTGCCAACTTTTGACAACCCTACAGATATGGTTGCAATGATTTCATTCTTAAATCGAGGGTCTTATAGGTCTTTCAAGGACCTGTAGGATAGGTCAACCACCGAAATAGCACCATATCAGCAAAGTAAAATTCTTTTTAATGCAATTTGAAGAAATGTGAAGATCCAGGGTCAGAATCGGACGACTTATGTTTGAAACTACGTCAGACTCAAAGATTTAACTTTAGTAAGCATTTGGTAACTTAGGCCATCCCAAAAAAATAATCCTTGCTTGTAACCAAGGTTATATTTTTCAAACTTGAATCGATCTTTGGAGAGACTGTCATGCCTTGAGGTCGTTTTGAGCTTCCTAAAAAATCTCAGAATAATTATTTAAACACCTACAAATTTATCGCCACGTTAAACAGAAGCTGCAAAACAGTTCTAAATCATCAAATAACTTTTTAAATACATTTTTATCTGGAAAAAATCCGTCATATCGTTTTTTTTCAAACTGAATTATTATTTCTGTTTGCAATCATTATCGAGAATACAGTTATCAAATATGGGTTTTCCAAGGTTTTTTACATATTTTTTATTCTGCTTTTTGTGCCGGAAGGTTTCCACAAAGTTCTTCGATATTTTATGATCTAAACCTTTCGAAAGTCGCGCTAGTGTACTTTATGCATCGTTTGTAAGGGAAGCTGAAAAACGCGAATACCGAATGGTTTAGAAGATTATAAAATAAAGATCTGATTTTATTTTCAGAGCGTCATCATTGAGAATTGCTCTTAAAAATTCTTGGAGGCATTGTACAAAGATTATTTTTTGCTTATTCATTTGGATGACATTTTTTTTACAATTATGCAATTTAATACTGAAAAAAAAATTGAAATTTTAAATTTAATACTATTTGCCACAATTTTGGAAACTGACAGTGCCCATAGATAAAAACTGACAGTGACAGTGTCCATAAATAGGGAATTTTAAAAACTCAAAATTCTCTATCTTGAGATTGCATTTTCAGATCGATTTGGTGTCTTCGGCTATTGTAAGTATAGGAAAAGCGTGAGAAGGGGGGAGGGAGGGTAATTTTTATTTTAATTTAACTTGACGTCCTTTATGGATGAAGCCTTACCCTTTTTCAATTGCATTTTTTCATAAAAAATAACCTCTCGAAAAAAAATATTTTGAAAATTCGAACATTTTCATTTTTGGACATTAAAATGGCATCTATGGCACAGGTTGGTCAAAATTAAATTGACAGCGTTGCCAATTTTCAAAAAAATCATGATTTTTGAAAAAGTCGAAACTAAAATTTTGATTTCATTTTCACTCCTGAAATCTGAGTGCTATCGTAATCTTCGTAATCTAAAACATAAAAAATAATAAAAAAAAGTTATTTTGTAAAACTATATTTTTTGTGTGAAATATTCAATTAAGGAATGCATTTTTTCTACAGGGTATTTTTTTTAAGCCAAATTTGCCGAAAATACCAAAACGATCAGAAAATTTGAATTTTGTATATTTTTATAGTTTTTTTTGTATGAAATTTTGCCATTATTGTACAGACACATCAGTGATGCAAAAAGACTTCTTTGATCATAAAATAGTGCACACGTAATATTGAATGTTTGGCCCGTTTGAAATGTTAGTCTTGATTTTAAATTTTTGAAAATATTTTTTTCGAAAAGATCGGAAAATTTCACGAATGTTTTATGTTTTAACATTGTAAATCGGACCTATAGTTGCTGAGATATCGACATTGGAAAATGGTGGGTTGTTTGGGTGAGACTTAGAAAACATCAATTTTCTTGTTTTTTAACCTTTGCATGGCAATATCTCAGCAACTATGGGTCGTATCAACAAAGTCCGAAAAAGCCAAATATAGAGAATTTTCTCAGCTTTTCAAAAATATTTTTTTCAATAGATGGCAAACATGGGCACTATTTTAAAAAAATAAAAAACTGCGACTATTTTCAAAAAAGTTACCTAAAAATGGTTATAACTTGATAGCGGTGCACTTCATTAAAAATTCACTAAAGTACTTTTTGATTGCAAATTCGATTTTACATCGAAAAATGAAGTTGAAAAATTTTTGCGATCAATATTTCAATTTTTTTAAAAAATCTGTATTTATTCAAAAAATCATAACTCGGTCAAAGTTTTTTTGCCCATTCTGGAAATTTCTGAAAAAATTGAATTTTATGTCCTCTAAAACATATCAAAAAATAAAAAAATTAAAAAATAGTGTTTTTTTGGAAATCAAGTTTTAGTGACAATAAGTTAAATTAAAAATCACCAAATTTTTTTTACTGTGTATCATTTTTTTTCTGTGTAGTCCATATCCATACCTACAACTTTGCCGAAGACACCAAATCGATAAAAAAATTCCTTCAAAAGATACAGATTTTTGAATTTTCACATATCATTTTTGTATGGACAGCTGCCAAATTTGTATGGAAAATTATATGGGTAATTCTCTACCAACTCACACGAAATCGGGAAAAGTTGCCCCGACCCCTCTTCGATTTGCGTGAAACTTTGTTGTAAGGGGTAACTTTTGTCCCTGATCACGAATCCGAGGTCCGTTTTTTGATATCTCGTGACGGAGGGGCGGTACGACCCCTTCCATTTTTGAACATGCGAAAAAAGAGGTGTTTTTCAATAATTTGCAGCCTGAAACGGTGATGAGATAGAAATTTGGTGTCAAAGGGACTTTTATGTAAAATTAGATACCCGATTTGATGGCGTACTCAAGTTCCGAAAAAACGTATTTTTCATCGAAAAAAAAACACTAAAAAAGTTTTAAAAATTCTCCCATTTTCCGTTACTCGACTGTAAAATTTTTTGGAACATGTCATTTTATGGGAAATTTAATGTCCTTTTCGAATCTACATTGACCCAGAAGGGTCATTTTTTCATTTAGAACAAAAATTTTCATTTTAAAATTTCGTGTTTTTTCTAACTTTGCAGGGTTATTTTTTAGAGTGTAACAATGTTCTACAAAGTTGTAGAGCAGACAATTACAAAAAAATTGATATATAGACATAAGGGGTTTGCTTATATACATCACGAGTTATCGCGATTTGACGAAAAAAAGTTTTGAAAAAGTTACATTTTGCGTTTCTCTTTGTTTCGTCGTCCGTGTCTGTCGCGGGTGACCATGAACGGCCATGATCGATGACGACCAACTTTTTCAAAACTTTTTTTCGTAAAATCGCGATAACTCGTGATGTTTATAAGCGAACCCCTTATGTCTATATATCAAAATTTTTGTAATTGTCTGCTCTACAACTTTGTAGAACATTGTTACACTCTAAAAAATAACCCTGCAAAGTTAAAAAAACACGAAATTTTGAATTGAAAAATTTTGTTCTAAATGAAAAAATGACCCTTCTGGGTCAATGTAGATTCGTTAAGTACATTAAATTTCCCATAAAATGACATGTTTCAAATTTTTTTACAGTCGAGTAACGGAAAATGGGAGAATTTTTAAAACTTGTTTAGTGTTTTTTCGATGAAAAATACGTTTTTTCGGAATTCTGAGTACGCCATCAAATCGGGCGTCTAATTTTACATAAAAGTCCCTTTGACACCAAATTTCTATCTCATCACCGTTTCAGGCTGCAAATTATTGAAAAACACCTCTTTTTTCGCATGTTCAAAAATGGAAGGGATCGTACCGCCCCTCCGTCACGAGATATCAAAAAACGGACCTCGGATTCGTGATCAGGGACAAAAGTTACCCCTTAGGACAAAGTTTCACGCAAATCGAAGAGGGGTCGGGGCAACTGCTGTGTGAGTTGGCGGAGAATTACCCATATGGACAAACTAATGATGCAAAATGGCTTCTTTGGGCATACCGAAGGCACCAAAATAGTTTCAGCCGGATTAAAAAATACAAAAAAAGTCGAATGACCGAAATCTCAGAGAATTGCTCAGTATTGAAAACAATGGGTTTCTGTCTCATGTTATTGAGAAAATGCGGTAAATATCATACAAAACTGGTCCATAACTGTTCATTTAATAAACTTTCGGAACAATTGCCTAAATGACCAAATCGGACCAGATTTCGTGTGCACAGTTCCAAAGATCTGCAACAACCTCAAGAATGACCTTACCGGCAGGTTTCGCTAATCCGTGCGCGCCGCGTACCGCTTGCCGCAAAGTGAACTCCATTTGAAACGTTTGGTTTCGCTCTTTCCCGCTAAAGCGTTTCTGTTGCACCGCCCCCCCTCAGCACATGTGAAAACTCCCGCCGCAAATTGGCGACCTCTCCTCCCCCCTCCGGTTAATGCTCAGTCATGGTAAACGGTGGCTTCTATTTGCATACATGTGTGTGAGTTGTTGCGAGTGTGTGTGTGTGTGTTTCCATTAATTACTTTGGTTTTTGGTTCGCCGAAATTAGACAATTCACACAGCAAGGTTCTCAAAGTGCTCTAGTTGTGTGTGCACCGCACGCTAAAAGTGAACCGCTCACTTTGGGTCAAGGAGTTAATCGAAGAACAGCTTGAGCTCAAAAGTCATGCTGAACAGCACTAACAGTATTCACTGGATGTCCGTTCTGCATGATTCGGTGGATTTTTTTGCTACTTCTTCCAACATTTGCGACATCTCTTGAGCTGTTGAAGAGTACATCCACTTAGCGCAGTAGTTCCAATGACTTTCAAGAGTTTGGATTAAGGTCAGTAGCGTTTCAATAAAACAAACAAAAAAGCCAAACTAGCCGTGTCTTGCAGACACAATAGCTAACTCATCAACTGTAGCAAAATGGCGCTCCTTTCTATAAAAGTCAATACTGATGAAAACGGTTGTCTACGATCGTGGGTTCTGCCTTCGTCGTCGATTTCATCCTCAAGGATTCCTGCACTGCAGTGATGCACTTTTGTCTGATTATAGAGAGGATTTGCGGTGGTAGTACCTGCCAGAACCTGTTTTGTTCTGTAAAGAATAACTACTCATTACATACTGCAATGGCAAAAAATTGTGATTTAATACATGATCTTATAAAATTTTATGACTTAACTTTAAAATCTGAATTTAACGGAAAGGAAAATTTTGTGAAATTTTGAAAAAACAATAAACATTACTCACTTCCCTGGGAAGATTAAACGTCATCCATTGCACTTTGCAGAGACCTCAGTGGGTTGAAGGTGCAGTTCAAGGTTGGTGAAGGAATTCTTGCCAGTGCGCGGGTCGTCATCTCTCGGACTCATCGGGTTTGAGAAGGAAGTGTTGTTCTAGAGAGGGAAAACAGGTTTTGTGATGCTACACGGCTGGCACGCTGGTTCCGGATGTGAGTTGCAGCAGAAAGGTTTTATGCTGAAATCAAGCTGAATTGTAGGAATATTTTGATATTTCATAAGCTTAATCAAACTCTGCGAATAAAATGAAGATTTTTTCACTGAAAGTTGAAAATTAATTTTAAATGATCCTCCTTCACCCAGAAAACGTTTCCAGAAAATTCAAATAGCAAGCCATAGTTTCAACATTTGCATGGAAAAAGTGTTTAAAATGCATTTTACACTAGTTCAGTTGTTTTGCTATCATTACTTTTCAAAAAATGTAAGATTTGACTAAACATAAAAAATTTGCATAAAAAAACATTTTGCGATAATAAACATCGACAATTTTCAAAAATTTCAAAAGATTTTTAAATCAACCCAAAGATACTTAAAAATTATTCTTAACGCAGGGGAATGCATTTTAAATTGAACTCAGCTGATTAAACTTCAATTTCCATTGAAATTCAGAAAATCAGAAAATGTTGTTTTCAATATTGCACTTGTTGTGTACGATTGAGGTGGAATGACCCAAATACACAAATAAAACAGACCTTCCCAAATAAAATTCAAAACGAATCGAGACTACAGTCAAAGTAAGGAAAACATTTTTGCAGAGTACTTATTTACTGCACTGTGAATCATCACCACGTTTCATGAACTGATCGTACACAATACAAGCACCCCATAGAAGAAACCTTCAGCGCAGTGTCAAGTTCAAAGGAACAGAAAGATCCATTACGGATCATTAGCACAGCTTCCACGGAACATCAAGTCGTTCAATGCTCATCAATACTGTGAGCATGCACGAATTGAAGATCTTAACCATGCGACAAAGAGCAGCTCCCATTGAAGGTGGCGAACAACACGATTTTTATCGCTAACGGGAGTTGGTTTGGATGACTTACTTAGACAAATAACAATTTGAGGTGACTTTGAGCCATTTTACCGATTTTTTTGATCGAAAATATGTCGTTTTTAAGTAATGCGAAATGACTTTCTAGGTATAATAAGTATTTCTTAGTAGATTAACTTCCAAACTCTTCACTTGTATGCTTTTTTGTGACACAACTTATTTTTTTTTTCAAGCAGCGACAAAATAAAACAAATCAACACATTTTCTTCAAAAAAATATAAAAAAAATACAGGACCATGATTCAGCGTAACAACTTTTCGTTAAAATGACGCACACCATTTTAAGATCTCATTAAATCGCGTGTGTATTAGTTCATCACTATTGAGGAAGCCATCAATCTGCAAACAGAGTCTTCCCTCGGTGGGACCTCCATCGAGCCACCATAAAACTAAGTTCGTGACGCTCGAATTACTTCCACCAAAGAGCATCGCCAAACGGTTAGAAACATTTACGTACAAGTCATCGTAAAGATGCGATCTGTACAAGTTGTTGCTCACGAAATCATTCAATTGGCATCGCTAAACCAGCTGAGAGCTGGGTTCTGGTTCGGGGAACCCTGTTTAGATCAGCTCATTTTGGAGCTCAATTGAATTCCATTTGTCAAACGGGGGCGCTTTTGGCAATCCGAAATGTCACCTCGTTTTGTTTGCGGTCTAGGATGATAAATCACTCAGGGTATTGTTGTCTGCAAGACTGGCCTCAAAAACTATGATTTAAATCAATGATGCAATTTACTTTAAAAAATACATTAAATACAAGAAAATACCTGAAATTTGATTAGTGATTAATAATAGTTATTACCAATCAATTTTAAACAAAATAAAACAGTTGTAAACAAACATCATGCCATTTTGCACAGTTTCAGATATTATGATGGCAATAAAGTTCAACAAACCTACTCAGAGCAATTAATACAATAAAAAAAAACTCATCAACATTTTACCGTATGTTTGAGTGAAAAAAAATATGGCAAAAGCTCGAAAGACTTAAGTTCAATTCATGTTTATTTCCTTACAGCTACAAATTAATTCAGAAACAATCATTGGATGAAATAAATCCCTTAAGTTTCAATTAAGCGTGAGCAGAAAAAAAACGGTTTAATACAACCGCTTCTATTGCTAGGGAAGACTTAAATTCGAATGGTCAACATATTCGAAACTAGGATAGTTTGGACATTTTTTTTTTAATTCTTCAAAATATATTATCACTTTTTGTTTGTGTTGCTAGTGTTTGATAGAATGAAAAAAATCCCAAATATTTCTGATACATTACAATCAACAAAATTAAATACATAAAAATTTGTAATTTTTTTAACAGAACTAAAACATTGTTGAAACAAGAAAAAAAGGTTTCAGTAAAATTACAAAATCTCACAGAAACAGATTATTGATTTATTTGAATGTTACAAACTTATAAAAAAGCTTTAATTTCAACTCAATGTTCAAATAAAATAAGGTCGAAAGTGGAAATGTTGTCGAATGGACAAAATGTTGTCGAGGCAACACTTCTTAACAAAAAGAAGAAATAAAAAAAAATCTTTAAAATATATTTATTTTAGACATTTTCTAATAAAGAAAACTTTTTCAAGAACTGCTCATGGTTAAACAATTTTGAAATAATTTTCAACTCAAATAAGAGTAATCTATAACGGAAGAATAAAACAAAAAAACTAGAACACATTATAGAAGATAGAAGAGAGAAAATAATTATAGAATATAAAATTCTTTTAAAAAATCATTAATAATTCATAACTTTTTTCTCAAAATTGATTTAACATAATCATTCTTACTTAAAAGAATGCATAAACTCAAACAAATATGAAAAAATACGAATAACTTTTGATAGAATATAAAACTCACATATATAAAACATAAAAAAGGAACACATACATCGAAAGAATGACTAATATTACACTGCTTTTTAATTTGAGCGTCCAATTTCCCGGGGTTACAAATTTCCCGGGAATTCCCGGATTTTTTAAATTTATAATAAATAAAAAATGTGTGTAGATCAATTAACATTAACAACTGCATGTAAAAATCATACAACTTCAATAAAATGTTTATATTTTTCTGATTTAAAAGCTCAATCGTAAAATAGATCAAAAGATATATCAGGTATTTTTAATGAGAAGTATTTTTTTTATCAAAGTGTTTGGACAGTGAGTAAAATGAATCCATACTCCACAAAAAAATCATTTATGCTTGTTCTGTAAACAGTTTTAAAAAGGGTAGTTTGAAATTAAAAAAAAAACATACAGAAATCATGTTACACAAATAACTTTGCTAAAACAAATCATACTGATTTCAGCTTTTGAACAAAATGGCAAAGCTTTTTAGTTTTTCCTTAAAAATCATACTTCTCGTATTTGGTTCACTTAAAAAAACTCAATGTTTTAAAATATTTGGAGCAAATTTCAAAAATATTTTGCATTTTTTGAACACCTCTTAAAAAATACAGTGTATCTTTTTAACATTTTTTTTATGGTTTTATTATGCCACATGACTTTCAGGTTTATAATTGACTTCGATTGAATGTTTTTCACATCAAAAAAACATGATTTTAATTTTACGTTAAATTAACATAATTTCACAATCAGAATTGAATTTTTCCTTTTTAATCCTCTAACACTCATTGTAGCACCAGTGCTCCATAATTCTTTCACTTCAAATTGTAATTTCTTGAATACTAGGTATTCAACGAATTGAAGTATTTCTTCTTGCACAAACCGATCTGAAATATTTAACAATACCAATCCTAGTTTTATCCCATTTGATCATGGTAAGAGCAGTAAAGTGCTTAAAATATTTTTTTTTTATGAAATAACACCAATTGTTCTTTAAAAAGCATACTAAAATTGTAATAGGTTATTTTCATTCAGTAAGATCTATTTCCAGTTTCTTCAGAAATTCTTTTTATTATCAGAAATAAATGTTGATGCCAAAATTTCTAATCACCTGGTTAATTATATATGAATTAAATATTACATTTAATTGAACAAAATCATGTTGAGTTTCATTCATTATTTTTTTCAGAGCATTTTCAAAAATATGGTTCCAAAAAATTAAGAAAATGTATACCACCGCTTAAATTTCGGGAATTCACGGGAAAGTTACAAATTTCCCGGGAAACAAGAAATATTTTTTTCGGGAAATCCCGGAATTTTTTTCCTGGGACGGGAAATTGGACACTCTATTTTTAATAAAACAAGAAATAACTATACTGAATGAATAAAAAACACTTTAAAAAAAGTTTATATGCAGACTTTATAAACATGTTTTTTTTAACTGCTCTTCAAAATTAATTTAAATAGTACAGGGACAACCATATTAATATTGTAATAAAATTTGGATTAGAATTTGGATTTTTCTCAAAAAGTTATTATGTAATCATCATTTTGTAAGCTCTTGAAAAAGACACAATTAGAAAAACGAACTTTTTTGAAATAATAATCTTCGAATGAAATATAATGCAACACACAGCTCATTGTATCTTGATTTTTCATAAATAAAACCTAATTGAATTAAATTGAATTAAATAAATAAGACGAAGGCATTCCAAAGACGATATATACAAGAAGTTTAAAAAATGAGGGAGTCAAATTTTCCCTTGTACTAAAGATGCAAACACACTAAAAGTTTGAAAAAGTTAGCTGTACCGTCATTTAAAGCCAATCAGAAAAATTGGCCTGAATTAGAACAGCTGCTTTAGCCAAAAACCTAATGTTTTGAAATTTTTGATTTATTTTGCTAAGAACGGACACATTACAACCAAAAAGACGTCAATTTCAAAAATTAAGGCTTTTCAAGTTCTTTAAAAATGTAGCAGTGATCCAAAGTTACCCCACCCTAGCGCAAAATCCGCACATGCGCGTGCAAGATGCTCGTTTAATGGTCGCAGTGAACCCGAAAAGACACCCAAATATCAAGGCCAATGTTTATAAATATTGTCTGCTCTTGCTGCTATTGTTTGGGTGACTTGCCCTTGACAAACCCGCCGCAAACACACACGCGCCACCCGAAACATGTCCCAAGCGAACTTGTTTTCGGACGAATCGGATGGATGGAACTCGATCTGGATTATTGAAGTGCTTTAGTTTTGTTGTTTCTTTTTTTTTGTGTGGAGTTGTTTTGTGCGGTTAAACCAGTTTCAAGTTCATGTGCGAATAAATAAAGGGGAATCATTTCCTGGTGGATTCTGAGTTGATCATCCTCGATAGAGCAAAAAAGTATCGCTAAATTTACCTTTTTTTTTTGTTTGATTTCAGATGTACGTGTTAGGAATATTTGTGGCCGGAATGCTACTCACAATGGAAGCACTAAGTGAACACTTGGTGGAATTTGTGTCCAACTACCAGACAAATTCACAGGTAAGAAATTATAGGCATGTAAATTTCCGCCAAATTCATTTATAACTCAATTCCATCATCATACCGCTAAGTAAGTTAGTAAGTCAGTGGGTATAAGTAAGTGAGTAAACATCATGCAATCAGCCGTAATTTTATGATCTAATTGAATGATAATAACTGCACCCTGCACAAGAGCCCCTCCCATCCGTGCATCAAACCGAGATCTTCATGAAGAGAAGCGTGTGGCACGATAAATGGCCCCACGTCTGGCTCGTAAATTGATTACCCGCACACCGCTTAGGATCTATTACAGAACACCACCACCACCCTGCTCAGCATTGACTGGGGCATTACACACCTCTCTTTCAAAGTGCCCCAGGATGTGGTGGCGGAGGTTGGTACGCGCGCGCGCATCAGGTCTTGACAGGTGAACCCCCAGACAGAGAGGAGGTGCGTTGCGTTGTGCCCACTTAATTGAGGGTAATCTAAATGCCATCAACGCCACCAACCTGCAGTGGCGAAAGTGGTCAAAAATTACTTATTTTGTAATTATTATATCTTAAAAAATTGATGAAAATTCTGACCAAACATTGATTCCTTTAAATACAACTCGGAAAATACAAGTGTAATCCAATAAATTAAGCAAATTGCAGAAATCGACCCTCTTTTAACATGCATCGTTGAATCCCCGCAGGGTTTATGGTAATTTACACGTTGAGTGACTTTCGATAATATGCCAACGAGTAATGAACAAAACCTACAACGGCGGGGCCCGGTTTTGTGGCATTAAAGTGGATAAGCAATCCTAAGGCCTTGACTTTTGCAAATTTACGATAATGGCGAAAAAATAGTGCATGTTCTGGATGCGTTGTGAACGAGTTCAACTTTATTGTGGTTTTTCATCATTTAAGTTTTGTTCGTTGTATTCATTTCATGAAAATCACATTTATAAATAAAATTGAATTATCACTAAGAAGTCATACAAATCCTGCTGTCACTTAATACACTAAAGATTATTGATATCCTCCTCAAAATTGTGTAAATTTATGTTCGAAAAAAAGATTATTTGGCGTTCTAGCCAAATGGTGTCTTCAGAAGAATTGTTTTACTTAATAAGGGCTATCTTTTGAAGTTATTGACATACAGGGTGACGACCTTTTAGGCACTCAACCAAAATCTAATCTTGTTCGATGAAGTTTTAAGGCTTTGGTGTCTTCGGCACAATTGTAGAGGAGAAAATTTCATGAGTGTTTGTCTTAGATGCCTAATTTCTAGATCTTGATCTACACGTGATTTACGTCATTTTTGCATAAGTTATAGCCTTTTTGAGATTTTTGACGTTTTTGAACCTTTAAACTTTGTGTCATCGGGACTGGCAACACCAGCCAGCAACAGTCAAGTTTTCGGTGCTCTTCAAACTTTTCGTTTTAACGCCGTAATTAACCGTGATTACCCACGAGTTTGCTCCTCCAACATGCCAAAGGCCAGCCGTGGCCGAGGCAGTTCGAGTGCGGCCTCGAAAAACCCGCGTAGTTCATCTACCGGCAGAGTGCAGAAAGGTAAACATACCAACCACGCATCGACCGATATCGCGCACGGGAGCGTGCCCGGTGACGTCACCGATCCTTCATTTTTACACGTGTCATACCGTCCACGTGAGTCCCCAGTACGGACGAGACAATCTACGCGGGCATCCGGAAGCATTTCCGGCCAGCAGCAGCAGCAGCAGTTCACTAGCACTGCGACAACAACCACTTCCAACGTTCCCACCAGCAACGAATTTGAGATGCTGAGTGGAGATGAAAACAACACCGAGAGTGACAGCAGCAGTGCTGGCGACGACGATGACGATGATGAACTTGCGCGCAAGCAAGGAAAGCAGAAAAAGTGTCTCCGAAGGAACGACGACCACCTCCAATTTTTGTTTTGGATACGTTGGCTGACGATGTTGACGAGTTGCTTGAGGGACTCCAATATTGTCTCAAAATTAGCAAAACTTCTGTGCAAGTGATTACCCACAAGAAGCTGCATTTCGACTTGTTGGTGAAGAAGTTGAAGTTGCGAAATTTCAAATTCTTTACATTTGACCCTGCAGAGAAGGTCCCAGTAAAGATTGTCCTTCAGGGACATCCGGACCGCCCGATCTCCGACCTGGAAGAACACCTGATGGGCGTCAAGGTAAAGCCTCGAGAGATAAAGGTGCTCTCAAAATCGACTGCGGTGACAGGTACGTACACCTTGTACCTCATGTACTTCGATCGTGGCTCCGTCAAAATCCAGGACCTACGGCGGATCAAAGCACTAGACGGCTTCTTTGTGACGTGGCGATTCTACACGAAAAATCCGGTCGACGCAGCCCAATGCCACCGCTGTCAGAAATTCGAACACGGTTCAAGAAACTGCAATCTCCCACCCCGGTGTGTAAAGTGCGGTGAGACCCACTTCACCGAAAGGTGCAGTCTTCCGCGGAAAGACCAGCTAGGGGAAAACGCCCAGCAGCACAAAGCGCGTATCAAGTGCGCCAATTGTGGTGAAAACCACACGGCGAATTTCCGTGGCTGTGCCACGCGGAAAAAGTACATGGGTAATTCTCCGCCAACTCACACAGCAGTTGCCCCGACCCCTCTTCGATTTGCGTGAAACTTTGTTTTAAGGGGTAACTTTTGTCCCTGATCACGAATCTGAGGTCCGTTTTTTGATATCTCGTGACGGAGGGGCGGTACGACCCTTCCATTTTGAACATGTGAAAAAGAGGTGTTTTTCAATAATTTGCAGCCTGAAACGGTGATGAGATAGAAATTTGGTGTCAAAGGGACTTTTATGTAAAATTAGACGCCCGATTTGATGGCGTACTCAGAATTCCGAAAAAACGTATTTTTCATCGAAAAAAACACTAAAAAAGTTTTAAAAATTCTCCCATTTTCCTTTACTCAACTGTAAAAAATTTTGGAACATGTCATTTTATGGGAAATTGAATGTACTTTTCGAATCTACATTGTCCCAGAAGGGTCATTTTTTCATTTAGAACAAAAATTTTCATTTTAAAATTTCGTGTTTTTTCTAACTTTTCAGGGTTATTTTTTAGAGTGTAACAATGTTCTACAAAGTTGTAGAGCAGACAATTACAAAAAAATTGATTTATAGACATAAGTGGTTTGCTTATAAACATCACGAGTTATCGCGATTTTACGAAAAAAAGTTTTGAAAAAGTTGGTCGTCGTCGATCATGGCCGTTCATGGTCACCCGCGACAGACACGGACGACAAAACAAAGAGAAACGCAAAAAGTAACTTTTTCAAAACTTTTTTTCGTAAAATCGCGATAACTCGTGATGTTTATAAGCAAACCACTTATGTCTTTATATCAAAATTTTTGTAATTATCTGCTCTACAACTTTGTACAACATTGTTACACTCTAAAACATAACCCTGCAAAGTTAGAAAAAACACGAAATTTTAAAATGAAAAATTTTGTTCTAAATGAAAAAATGACCCTTCTGGGTCAATGTAGATTCGAAAAGTACATTAAATTTCCCATAAAATGACATGTTCCAAAAATTTTACAGTCGAGTAACGGAAAATGGGAGAATTTTTAAAACTTTTTTAGTGTTTTTTTCGATGAAAAATACGTTTTTTCGGAATTCTGAGTACGCCATCAAATCGGGCGTCTAATTTTACATAAAAGTCCCTTTGGCACCAAATTTCTATCTCATCACCGTTTCAGGCTGCAAATTATTGAAAAACACCTCTTTTTTCGCATGTTCAAAAATGGAAGGGGTCGTACCGCCCCTCCGTCACGAGATATCAAAAAACGGACCTCGGATTCGTGATCAGGGACAAAAGTTACCCCTTAGGACAAAGTTTCACGCAAATCGAAGAGGGGTCGGGGCAACTTTTCCCGATTTCGTGTGAGTTGGTAGAGAATTACCCACATCAAGGAGCAGGGCAAGAAGAAGAAAGCGCCAGCGTCCCGCCAACCTCCGAAGACTTCGAGCTCGACCGCTGCAGCAGCTGGCGGAGGAGCGGTTCCATCGACCAACTCAGCGTTCCCTCCCGGTTGGGGAGGTTCGTACGCTAGAGTAGCCGCTTCTGCGGGAGGTTCTCCCCCGGGACAAGCTGATGTTACCGGTGATGATTTCTTCACGCTTCCTGAGTTTTTCGCCCTTGCTGGAGAGATGCTCACGCGCTTTCGTGCCTGCCGAAACAAGGCAGAACAATTCCAAGCTCTCAGTGAGCTGATGATGAAGTACTTCTACAACGGATAAGCTGCCTTGTGCAGCGAAGTTTTTCGACGTCAGTTTTAATCTTTTCTAGTTCTATCCTTTTCCTTAGCAAATCTAGAAGGTGTTTTTTTTTAATTTTTCCTTTTCTTGCCAAATCCATTGTTAGAATATCCAATTACATCAAAATGAATTATAGTTCAAATCATAGTTGAAAGGAACTCGAAAACTCTATTAGGTTATAAGAAAAACGGAATTGTTAATTGATTATTTACTAATAAAATAAATTGAATTGAATTAAATTGAATAAACTTTGTGTCCCGATTTGTCCCACTTCCCGTTGACCTAGAGTGCTCATATTTTGGCCAGATGCTAGTTTCATATGTACAAACAACCCCTTAAAATTTCAGGCAGATTGCTGAGGTCGATGCGAGATGGGTATGCTTTGCTCGTGGACTCGCTCTTAAGTCTAATGGGTTGAGATGAGTTTCTAGTTGATTAAAATCTAAATCGATGAATGTTTACGTGAATTTCTTGAAAGACAACTTTGCATTGCATGAACTACGTTTAACAACATGTTTAAAGAATATAATGATTTTAATCAACGCATGTCAGTTCAGTAAGGAATGTTTTTTAAATGTGCAGGTCATGAACCATCATCATCATCATCAAAGTTAAATTATGAAAGCAGGAAATCCCTTATACTTTTTTAACCTCAAATTCCAAATTTTAACTAAATCAGACCCTAGTAGCCTTAGACTCATACTACTTAATTAACACATTTTACCTAAACAGCATTTCTGTGAAGGAAATTTGTTAGATTTCCTAAAACAACAATTATTCTACATCGTCCGCGTGAAAAAAAAAGTTTTGAAGACCTCAAAATTGCTTTCTAAGGTTATTTGCTTGAAATCGTATGCTGTTTTGCCGGATTGAAGAACAAAATTGATTATTTCTCTTGATTCCCTGCATCATCCTTAATGAAACTGGTTACAAAAGTTTTTCAAAAATTTTGGGCGCGCAAAAACGTGCGAATTTAGGTTTCTCGTTTATAAATAATCAAATGATGTGTTCACTTATATTCAATATTATTATTATTTATTTTTGAACGATTTTTGCAAAAAAAAGTTCAAGTAACTATATATTTCATGATTTTGTGTATGCTCCTACAAAAAAATAAAGAAAATAAAAGAAAATTTATCACCAAAATGCTGAAACTAAGTTTATTGAATCCAAATCTGGCATATACTTTAGAAAATGATAATTGTGAAGGTATGAAATATTTTCTGTAAAATACTTATCAAACGATGTAGAGTAATATTTTTTCTAAAATATTTTTCAAGGCATTTTTATTAAAATATGTGCTATTTTACCTCTGACTGTTAAATAGATTCCAATTAGGAACTTAGATATTTGGACAGGGTTGTCTGGTTTTAAAAGTAAGTCATTCTTAACAATTAAAAAGCTCCAACACCTCTTTGGTTTACGTGATATTTACCATCTCGATCTCGATTCGAACCATCTCATTATTACACCCAAAAAGAGGGTAAATCGCTTTTGAGTTACTGATGTAATTTGGTTCAAAATCTTGTGTTCTTTCAGAAAAGCCTAGAACATCCAATACTTTGTTCTAGAAATCTGGGGTAAATTTAGTTTTTTCGAGAAAACTTAACACGTAGTCTTAAGTAAGGGATAAACTATTGCGTTAAATTTGCTGTTTTTCACATAGATTATTTTTACAAACATGGGCAGTAAACTGGATAAGGATTCTGAAAGGAAGTAAGAAAAGGACTCTCTACACAGCTGTACCATATGAAAGTAAAAGAAAAAAAATAGAAGTGCTTCGGTTGGTCCAAAAAATTGCCATTTTCGTCGATTTTCACAAAAACCACTTTTTCTTAAAAATCATAACTTAGCTCAATTTTTACCGATTTTAGCTGTCTTAGGCGCAAATGAAAGATGATAAGTTTGACTTCCTAGAAAAAATTATTTGAAGTTTAAAAAATCTAGCCTAACATTTGAAAAGGTCATATGAAATATTCAAATGCCGTTTTGACGGTGTCTGGACCAAAGAGCCTATATCTGAATATGTTTAACGGATTCTTGGACAATTTTACATACCATATCGAAAATTGGGCGAGGTTCATTAACAGGGTTCTTACATATGATTTTTTGAAAATAAAATCCGGGTTTTTCGATGTACCGCGCGCGAAAGCGGGAAATTTACGAAATTGGCAAAAAATCATCTTTTTTCACTAAAACTGCGATTACTCCAAAATTTCAGCAATGACCGATACATATTTGGGTACCAAAATTTGCGTAATTGAAATACGCAATATCGAAGCACTTTTATTTTTTTTCTATAACTTTCATATGGAACTGCTGTATATCTAAATTCAAGAGCTAATTTTTCAAAACAGCCTATGAGTCATGAGTTTCCTATGCAGATAGGACATTTTGTAAATATAATGTAGAATTTAAAGTCATTTTTTATAATTTATCTTTCACCTTTAGATCGACTACTCGTTCCGCTACTACATCGACCATCCCGAGTCGGGCGTTTCGCTCGACCACTGGGAAAACCGGCGCGGCGATTACGTACACGGTGGCTACGGCGTACTGGAACCGGGAGGATACGTCCGCACGGTGCACTACGAGGTCGAGGGGGACAACGGTTTCCGGACGATCATCAAAACCACCGCCCCAGGTTCATCACTCGCTCCGTTTGAGTATCTTTAAAGTACTGTAATTTTTTTTCGATTCAATTTTTACAGGTAGCACATCCCAGTACAACATCCACAGTGGCAAAAAGTCCCAACCCCCGCAGCCCTACTGGCACGCCCAGCCGGTGGCCTTCGTCCAGAACGGCCACAAGTCCTAGCCCGCCATAACATCGCCGTCATCGTCATCCTCACACTGTTACATTCGTTACCTTAGAAAACCGATATTAGAAGAAATAATAAAAAAAGCTAGTTGAAGCGAGAAGAAAGTCCCACTGGCCCCGTTACGAATCTATGCCGGCCGGTTGTCCACTCCAAGTGAACCGGTTCCAGAGCACCACACCCTTTCCTCTTCATCCGCCGCGCAAAAAGCGAATTACGCAATGCATGCCGTCGTGAGCAGCTGCTTGCACTTTCTTCCAGACATGCAGCACGAGACGACCTCCTCTAATTACATACCTGTCTTATCTAGGGTAGTTGAGACGGTTGTTGGACTGCTATTTTATTAGCACTTTGTCCTAATTTCTTTCTTTTTTGATTACTTGTACTTTTTGGTAATATTCTTCCTCTATAGCTCAAATTGGCGCTTACTGCAGTCTTTGAAAGTCCAAAAAATCGCAAAATTAAAAATAGTGTTTCCAACAATTGCCCCAACTACCCTACTCCACTTCAGCAATCCTGAGGCCCCCGTTGGCGGCGTCTCTTTTCACTCTCATCGAAAAAGCGAAAGAGAGAAAAAACAAACAATCGAACGAAATAAGTGAAAAATTGCAGATAAAAATAAAAGTAATCGAAAATGAACACCACCCGTTGACTTACCCGTCCGTGGCCACGCAATAACCGCGTTTATTTGTGTAGATTTATTGTAAATAAAGTAATTTTAGCGTCGAAGAAGCCGCCACGCCGATCGGCATCGACCGAAAAGTGAATCATTTGCGTCTGTAACCGTTATTGAAAGCCCATTTTCTTGGGGGTGGGGTGAGGGTGGTCCTAGGACCAGTGACCTGATGATGACCGGTCGATTGCTGCCCGCAAGGGTCAACATGGAGAATTAATGCGGTTTGTACGGTGTAGATTCTCACGCAGCACTGACTTGGCCGAGGGGTTATGGGTCGCTTGTGTTCAAGTCTTGTAGAAGCATACCGAGCGGTGAGTTAAGGTGGAATGCAACTACATGGCTGTTGAGGCAGCATTTATGGAACATTCCTGGCGTATGTTGGCTAGATAGTTTGCGAAGAGGTCAGCACCATAAATTAACTATAACTGCCAATGTGTTGAAATAGATATCGTTCACTCAACGGATGATGATTGAGGGTATTTATGTCATTATAAATAACTGTCAGATTGATGAGGCTTATGAGAAAATATACTGGACGCTCTATAGAATATTACTCTAAGTGAAATGATAAGTAAAACTTATTGTAACTTGTAAAATATTGTGTAAAAAATCACAATTAAATCAAAATTAAAATCTGTTCTTCCTTGATAATCAGTAAAAAGTTATTTTAATTTTATTCTTTTATCTTTGAACATTGGACATTTTTTATCAAACAATCAACATTAGAACAAACTCTAGATCAAATTTTTTTAAACATTATAATTGCTATCCAACATGAATTAAAGAAGGGAAAGATTTATTATCAGCTTATCGTTTTGATATACACATTTTAAAATTTCGAATAGTTAATCAGTGTTTAAATTTACACAATTTTACAAATTATTTTTTCAAAGAATTTCTAAAGATTTAATCAGTCCCAATCAATCAATCATTCAGCTGTCATCAAAACAAAGTCTCCCAAAATAGCGGTTCCCACACCTTAATGGAATTCACACCACCAATTTCCGATCAAATTTCATTGTACCATTTCGATCCAGACAAATCAATTGAATTCACTGTGTATGTGTGAATGTGTCATTAAAATCAACAAGCGACCAAAACAAAAAACCAGTAACAGTAAAGTTCAAGGTTAAGCCGCGCACAGGCACGAGCCCCGCAATCGAACGCCATCGGCTCGTCATCTTGTAAATGTGCAAGTGATCTTTCCGATACATGTTATTGTGCGAAACAACAAAAAACCTTAACAACAAAATGTTGAACAAAAAAAAGCAGCCGAGACAATTAAGGAGGTGAAGCGTTCGATTGCGGCAATCGGTGCGAACCCCCAGCTTCTGAATTGGGCTTGGCTTGATACAAGATTGGAAGGTTCGTCGCTTGAAAAGTTTCAGCTCGATGTAGCGTTGAAGTCTTTCGTTGTCATCGTGGAACAACCACGCAACTTGGATTGGGGCAACGTTTCAAGCGCCCAACTGTAGACAATCTTCAATGCAATTAAGGGGCCTCTGTTGATTGCTGAGCATTCGAAATTCTATCCAACTTGAATACAAAATTGAATCGATAAGGACTCATGCATAAACCACGTGGTTTTTCAGGGGAGAGAGGGTGGTCTGACAAAAAACCACGCTCCATAAAAAAAGAAATTTTGTTTGGAAAAAAAAACCACGGAGGGCGAGGGGGTTTGATACAATCAAATTCATAGTCCACGTGGTTTATGCACGAGCCTTAATGTTGCTGTCATAAATCGATAATTCAGATAATCTAACTTTTTATAACCCTCTACTGCTATTTTATTCAGACTTGAAATATTTGTTATGCTCATTAGGTTATTTTGAGCAACAACATACTTTACTTACTTGTTATCCTTCTTTTAGTATGATATTTAGTCATCTTCCTTGTTTTATGTATTTATTTTTTCAATATTTTTAACAAAAGTTGGCATATTGCTCATCAATTGGGATCACATTTTCTGATGATAAATTTTGAAATAAAAAAAAATCATGCATCTACTTTTACGATACAAGAAATTTACGGCAAAGTCAAAGATGCCAGAACAATATTTTTTAATCTATTTTATTTAATTGACAATAAAAATACATACTCCACCGACGTGGATGATTCCTTCCTCATTGCGACTTAAAGATGAGCTTCAAGGTAAATCTAGATATCGTTTTCATCAAATAAACTCAACATCAAATTAAATCTTCAACTAAGTACATAAATGAAAGGTGAACACAAAATTATTTAGAAAAAAACTAAATAGAAATTTTCAAGCTAACTTTTCAACAAATTAAAAAGAAACAGTATCAGTAAATTCTGAAACTTCATTCGCCACAATGAATTATTCCGTGAAATCTCATTACCCAAAATTACCCATACGCCAACAAAAAATAAAATGAATAATTTTCCAGAAATGTTTTTTTTTTATGTTTTACTAAGGCTGGTACAAATATTTTTAAAAGTTTTTGTCACCCCCCTCCTCCCTTCAAAATTGGCCCGAAAAATCAGGGGGCAAAAAAAATATTTTTACAATAAACTTCAAAATTTCAATGAAAATTCAAGTGCAATTAGCTGAAATAAAATTAAAATACATTCTCCTGCGTTTAAAATAATTTTTAGCATGTTTGGGTTTATTAAAAAATCTTAAGATTTTTTGAAAATTTTCGATGCAAAATCTTTTTTTTCGATAAAATTTTTGTTTTTGTCAGATCTTAGATTTTTTGAAAACTAATGATTGCAAAACAACTGAACTAGTGTAAAATGCATTTTAAAACACTTTTTTCATTTAAATGTGAAGACTATGGCTTGTTATTTGAATTTTTATATTTTTTTATTTTTTTGCCCCCCCCCTTGACCTCGGCCAGGGCCGAGGGACAAGAACTTTTTTAAATATTTGCATCGGCTTAATAGAAAGGTAATTATTTACAAGATTTCTGAAAATCATAGAAATTGAACTTTTGATTATTTGAAGATTTGAAGATTTGAAGATTTGAAGATTTGAAGATTTGAAGATTTGAAGATTTGAAGATTTGAAGATTTGAAGATTTGAAGATTTGAAGATTTGAAGATTTGAAGATTTGAAGATTTGAAGATTTGAAGATTTGAAGATTTGAAGATTTGAAGATTTGAAGATTTGAAGATTTGAAGATTTGAAGATTTGAAGATTTGAAGATTTGAAGATTTGAAGATTTGAAGATTTGAAGATTTGAAGATTTGAAGATTTGAAGATTTGAAGATTTGAAGATTTGAGATCGGAAGAGCACACGTTTGAAGATTTGAAGGTTTGAAGATTTGAAGATTTGAAGATTTGAAGATTTGAAGATTTGAAGATTTGAAGATTTGAAGATTTGAAGATTTGAAGATTTGAAGATTTGAAGATTTGAAGATTTGAAGATTTGAAGATTTGAAGATTTGAAGATTTGAAGATTTGAAGATTTGAAGATTTGAAGATTTGAAGTTTTAAAGATTTGAAGATTTGATGATTTGAAGATTTGAAGATTTGAAGATTTGAAGATTTGAAGATTTGAAGATTTGAAGATTTGAAGATTTGAAGATTTGAAGATTTGAAGATTTGAAGATTTGAAGATTTGAAGATTTGAAGATTTGAAGATTTGAAGATTTGAAGATTTGAAGATTTGAAGATTTGAAGATTTGAAGATTTGAAGATTTGAAGATTTGAAGATTTGAAGATTTGAAGATTTGAAGATTTGAAGATTTGAAGATTTGAAGATTTGAAGATTTGAAGATTTGAAGATTTGAAGATTTGAAGATTTGAAGATTCGAAGATTTGAAGATTTGAAGATTTGAAGATTTGAAGATTTGAAGATTTGAAGATTTGAAGATTTGAAGATTTGAAGATTTGAAGATTTGAAGATTTGAAGATTTGAAGATTTGAAGATTTGAAGATTTGAAGATTTGAAGATTTGAAGATTTGAAGATTTGAAGATTTGAAGATTTGAAGATTTGAAGATTTTAAGATTTGAAGATTTGAAGATTTGAAGATTTGAAGATTTGAAGATTTGATGATATGAAGGTAAGAAGATTGTAAGCATATCTGAGGAATTAAATCCTAGAAAATGGCATTCTGGAGAGCAGGTTAAAACCCAAATCTGTTGTTACTAATAGGAAAAAAATTGAATAAAAAAAAATGTTCCGCAATTTTATGGATTCTTGGAATTAATCCAAAAAATTCAGCAATCATTGAAACATATGTTATGTTTATTTTTGCAGATTGGTAGTGTAAACTTGAAAAATACTGAGAATTATTAAGTTTCACTTAAAATAACTAAAATAAATGGTCAAACGTATAACAGATTCTATTTACATTCATTGCACCACTTTTAAATTACATTGACATAGTTAGATTTGTTTTACATCCTGTATTCTTTTTATACAAATATTTTTAAAATGTTTGTACAAGACCAATCAATCTTTTAATAAAAAATTTAGAATCTGAGGTTTTAAAGTGGATGTTTCAATTGAAAAATACACTTATTTTTGTAGATCTGCCATGTAAACCCAGCTAAAAGCATTGTTTGCAAGCGTCACCTCACATCACAAATTAAGCAATTTATTAGCGATCAATTTTCCAAAGGCAACGCTCAACCAATCGCCAAGAAGCCAACTCTCGGGTTGACCATTTAGTGGACCAATTAAACGCAGTCAACAAGCCAACCAGCCGGAGTACTACCGCGTGACCAGTCCCCGACCAAAACCAGTCCAGTTCAAGCTGAAATTTACATAACATTAATTAATATTTATCTGCCTGCATCTTCACTTGCACTTTTTTCCTACTACTGCCGTCTACTGTCCCACTACTGGCGTGGTGTGTATTTCACTTTCATTCGACGCAATAGTCGAGAGCGTTTAAAACCCACTCGAAATTCGCATGAGACTCCGTTTAAAGTGCCTGCCTCTAGTACCCGGGCTACTCTCACCGGCTCGGGCTCCACCAATAGCCCAATAAAGAAAATAGTTAACTAGTGAAGTAGCAAAAGAGAATAAATAAATAAATCCAACGATGAAGGAAAAATAAAGAGAGAGAGAAAAAAAGCGAAAAAATAACGGTGGCGCAGTCATAAAACAGGCAATTTGAAACGTTGCAACAAGAAAAACAACATTGCAAAAAAAAACGACGAAAAACATGAAAACAGCAAAAGAGAAGCAAAACATACTTTTTCAAGTTCATCATAATTTGTTCCAATCTCGGGCGTGAGCTTTATGCTTTGGCGTGTGGTTGTGCGGTTCAGCTACATCACACTCGCGCACACACACACGTACGTGAAAAAAGTTGCAAGCAAAAGTGGTGTGTTGATGTAATCGACCCTCCTCCTCATAACCCCCTCGCAACACTCTTCCTCTCTATTGCTAGCGATCATTAACCGCAAGACTTCAACGATAGGGTAAGCAACGAGAGCGAGAGCGGGAAAATGTGGGTCAGTCTGTACAAGAGAGGCATAAAACTGCGCACACCCCACAAGAGTACCCCTTAAAACTTGTTATGATGAGAGAGGGAAAACCAAGCATATGTACGTGAGAATTGCGAGCTTGAAGTACGTGAGTGAGAGGGAGATGATGCAGGCAGTGCAGAGTGGAGGCACGCGCAATGTTTTAATCATTTCCGCAAATTGGATTAAAAATGCAATCGCTGCAAAAAGATGAAAGAGTGGGGAAGGGGAATCTTGGGGGAGGGTTGTGAATAGATTTTTTAATATGTTTTTAGCAACTTTTGCATTGATTGAGAACCGATTTTTATTATTCATACTCAATTATAAATGACCATAGAACCAAAACACTATCAAAAAGAATACATGAAAAGTGGCTTGTTTAAACCATTGCTTTTATTTTTTTCAAAGTCTCAATATAGTTTTTTGGAATAACTTTAAACAAGAATGCTCATTGTTAACAAATGGCATGCAAAATTCATAGCTTATAGATGACTCAATTATTTTTCAATCCAAGATCTTAATTTGCCATCGTTTGTGAAAGATTCGAAACATTTCTATCCGTTTTGTTTTTATTTCTTAATTAAATGAAGGATACTTTCTTCTATTCCAATTTGATTAAACTAAAGCTCCGCTACAAATAGTTTCGAAAGGTTTTTTTAAATTTGATTTTTTTTTGAAAATGAATAAAATAATCATTTCAATAGTTTTTTAAAGATCCAAGAGAAATTAAAATTTAGCGCCGCTATTTAAATATTGGGAAGTCTCGGACAAACAAAATTTGGCAAAAATAATTTGAAAAAAAACTTTACATATTTTTTTTACATTTTCTACTTAAGTTCTAAGTTAAAAAAATATCGAAAACGCTAGATAAAATATGAAAGAGTTCCTTTTTTCTGATCAAAACATATTTTTTCAAAACATCAAACTAAAAATCCAGTTAACTTGCTTGCTTTTTCATAATTGTTTAATCGAGATAAAGAACATAAATTTAAAATCAATTGTTTGTCGAAATTATAAACAATATAAAGTTGGAAGAATAAAACGTCAAATAACAAATGGTAGAAAGCAAGCAGGTCTTTTTGGCCTTATGAAAATAGAGTTTTATGTGTTCAAAAACTTGTAAAAAGTACAAAAAAATAAATAAAAGACATTTTTTTCGGGAAAAAATGTTTTTGAGGTGCTGTACATCGGAATTTTATAAAACCAGACCCAACATGCTAAATATGCTAATCAATGACTAGACTTCTATTTTCAATTAAAAATATTTTTTTAAATTTTCAAATGGAAAACTTCTTTACAAAAATAAGAAGAAAACAAAACGTATACTTAAATAAAGCAAGAACTCATGATAGAAAAAATGCAAAAAAATCAAAAATATTTTTTGATAACATTTTGCTCCTTCAAATTAACCCTCTACAACCTAACCTTGCTTTTAGACGGGCTTCGATCTGAAAAATCGCCAAAAATCCATTTTTCAACCAATTCTTGATCTTTAAAAAGCAATGGAAAGAAGAACTCTTAACATTGTATAAAATTTTAGGGTTGGAAGTTTTACTTGTTTTATGTGACTTTGCCAATGTTTTTTAAAATGATATTTTTTAGGGGTCAACTTTGGCTATGTTTTTCACTAAAATTTCCTATATTTTATGTTAAAATAAGTATGCAGTAATTTTTGTAGCGTCCCAGACTATGCTTTACACATGTTTTATCTTTTTAAATGATAATGGAAACGTGAAAAACAAGTAAAACACTGAAAAAGTGACTGTAAAAACATGAAAAAATTAGATAGGCAAAATGTAATGAAGGTGGTAAAATAGGCCAAATACTACCAAAAACAAACATAAACCAAACAAGGAAAATACAAATTAAAATACTAAAAATAAAACAAGAAAAACATGAAACAAGAGAAGTAAAGTTTTTCGTAGAACAAAAATTGCTCAAAATGACCTCCTGATCACGGGAAAAATAAAAAAAAACGAAAAAAATTTGGGCAGTAGAGGGTTAAAACAAAGTGCTGCCTAAGTGATGATAAGGTTGAATGAACAAGCAATTGATCATCGTGAGTAGTTTTGTGAATAAATTAAAAATTTAGTTAAAACAAGGCGAGGCAGACTAAATAATTTAAAAAAAATGAATATTTATGTAGCAAACCATGGTTTCAACTTATCAATCAAAACAGTGATGGTAACATGACATGCCATGACTTAAATAAATTAAAACCCCTTTTATCAGCTTAAAAAATACTTTATGGCTATTAGACTAGCTCGTCGTCATATGAAAAATTAAAATAAAATTATTTTAGACCAGTTTTGAGCACGCTGTACCTTTTGACATGATCAAGATAGCATAATACTTTCTTCGGGAAAGTTTTAGAGATTTTATTCAATTTTAAAGCTATTGTGTTGGTTTGAATATTCTCCTGGAAATTAAAAATGATACAAATCAAAATACAAAAAGAAGGTTTTTCCATACTAATTCTTATACAAAATTGAAATGCAATACAATTGAAATGCAGTCGTCTTGCAAGCATATGTTTAAAAAATTTAATTATCAAAATATTATTCTGATTCAACAAGTTCATTGACATTTTGAAGATTTTTGAAAATATATTTCGGTTGCCCCCCTGGTTTGTGGAAAAAAGTTAACATTTTGTATGATATTGAAATTTATTTAGGAGAAATATTCCCATTTTCGTCACAGAATAAGCTTTTGACCAATTCTCAAAACTTTTTCAAAGTTCCGCTATTCAAACAACATTTTCAGATACATTAATAATTGATAGTTTTTTGCTCACTTTTATTTGAGCTACAATTGACTCTCTCGTTGTCGATATTGAAACCACCGTCCAGAACGGTAGGTATCAAATTATAGAATGAAAAATCAAAGCATGCTTCTTGGAGAGACTGAAATATGTATTGAAAACTGGAACAATATTGATATCAAGAAGATCGACAGATTCGACTGTATTTATTATTTTGGAATATTCAAAAACACATTATGAAAGCTGTAATTCATGTTCTACAAACTAATACTAAATGGTTCCAACACACCAATCTATTCCGAAAATTGCATCCATATCTGAAAAAATGCCTTATACGTCAATCCACCAAAAAACGTTTGTAAAGTTATGACGCAAATCAGTTTGCTCTAAATAAATCAATGTTCACACTACAGTAGTAAAATGTTTTATTTTTAATTGTTTTTGTTGCCTTGAATGTCACACAAGCTGCTTGCTCAACTCGACTTTAACCGATTTTATGATTTTTGCTCTACAAGATCACTTTCTTAAGCAACACCCTATTAAAAGATGCTTAAGCGCATTTTACAAGTAAATTAACTTATCCCCGGTCGAGCGAATTGATCCACGACACTTGACGGCCATTCTAAAAATATGCCCCGGCGTCTAGCCATGCCAAAAGAGGTAGTAGTGGCCATCAAATTTCCTGGTTGCTTGCTCGAGCTCTTGAGCTGAACTTTCGCAACAAATCGAATGGCCTTCAAAACATCGGTCCAAAGCTTCCAACCCCACCGCGCACACACAAGGGAGACCCTTAATTGAGCGTTAAACAATAAAAAGTGGGCTTAATTTTTGCGCATTATACTTACATCGTTCGCGTTTGCTGTCAATGTCGCTTACATACACTTTAGAGGGCTTGAGACAATAAAAATCTCATTTTAGAGACCGACATGAGCTTTGGGCTTTTATGATTCTTGAGACCCTGTCAGGCCGTTTGTGCCACTTTGAGGCGGTCTCGTGAATTATCCAGTGCCACTAATTGTAGCAAATTTGGAAACGCTTTTTTTTCGGCAGGTGTGAGTACTTGACGCGAGTACTCTGTGGTTAAAAAGTTTGAGTAAGCTGAAACGCAGAAAAAACCACTAAAAATAGTCTAGACACTAATATGCGTCGCAAATAAGCTGCCAATTTTGCTTCTCTTCTGGTGGATGAGCTTGCAAATTATTGAGCGGCAACCGTCAAGTTCTTCAGACGAGTGATTTTTGCGCAAAAATGCTCTGGGGAGGTTCATGAAGGACCATGAGCAGCTGTGCCATTGCTCTCTGACAAAGCGATCAATTTTCGATTTCGTCACCGATCGTCGTCAATCGTTTGGTATGGTTTGGTTGATGGAAAGCCGTGTGGTCACAAAGAAAATGAGACAATAGAACATCAGAACAATAGAATAATAGAACATCAGAACAACAGAATATTGAATATTGAACTTTGAACATTGAGCATGAGCATGAGCATGAGAGACCACCCATGGTTGTCCTTCTCCGTTGCTGAACAGGACCGTAATATCCAATCAACACAACCGGTCATACGCTTCAACGATCAAATAATGTTTCCCTTATCAACAGCATGCATGAATGCGCTGAAAAGATAAAACATCACGATCATCAAAACTAGAGCCGTTGCTAATAGGTAACAGTCATTGGCCACCAACGGCGCCCGCCATGTCAGTTTGTAGATCTCGAGGGAACGGGACGGGAATGTTAGTTAGCACAGGCTGCTACCAAGGGTGGGTTCTATACGATATCCACACCCCCGCGTGTGCCGGAAAACTACTTCTACTTGGGATTTTGTTAGTGGGAATGGGTAATGGCCAGGATTCATCATAAAGGATGATGATGTGGCCCAATAATCAATAAATTTCGTTTAATAGGGTGATGTATTATTCTCAAGGCAAACAATCGGATGCTGCGGATGAGACTATTCCCGTTTATTTGCTGTTGAGTTTAGCTTAAATGATTCAATCTTAGACAGCCGGCTGTGGAAAGATATGATCAAAATAATATGTAATTAAATGGTGAAATTTTATACTCAGCGTAACATTTTTGTATAGAGTTTAACTAAGATGATTTATACTTTCAAATAATTATAAAATGTGTGACTAATCAATGGTTGATGAATTACGATGTTTTAAGCAGGACTGGAATAATCGCGTTGAAACAATATTTGTCGCGTGTTTTTCGAGCTACAGTGCTTAGAAGAGGTATTTTCACGGTGACCCGACGGAAAGACGCTTTAAATTGGACTAGCATAGTTGTCATCGCAGCCACCAGAGCCAGCCGCATTCTTTAACACACGCCCGAAAACAACAAAAACATACCGGCGACGAACGCGAAAAAACAAGCGATCGGATGGATTGGCGCTACAAGTCGAACAAAAAATAAACTGTCTGACACAATTTTTAATAAATTCAAGAAAACGCGTTATTGGACCCTGCGTAAATTTCGACCGTTGAAATGCGTACATCTTCTATTCTCTTCGCACATTTTACAAAAAGAAGCGATCGCGACCAAAATAAATAAAGACAAAAAGAAAAACAATGAACGCTCTCACCCAAATCCAGCAACGATTTCTGTCATCTTAGAGTATGGCAGCAAACAACAGCTGACAAGTGCGCACTCAACCGACTGCTGCGCCAACGGAGCCTTTTTCTTGCACAGGACAACAAACGATGCTTGAATATTGAACTTTGAACATTGAGCATTAAGCATTGAACATTGAACATTGAACATTGAACATTGAACATTGAACATTGAACATTGAACATTGAACATTGAACATTGAACATTGAACATTGAACATTGAACATTGAACATTGAACATTGAACATTGAACATTGAATATTGAACATTGAACATTGAACATTGAACATTGAACATTGAACATTGAACATTGAACATTGAACATTGAACATTGAACATTGAACATTGAACATTGAACATTGAACATTGAACATTGAACATTGAACATTGAACATTGAACATTGAATATTGAACATTAAACATTGAACATTGAACATTGAACATTGAACATTGAACATTGAACATTGAACATTGAACATTGAACATTGAACATTGAACATTGAACATTGAACATTGAATATTGAACATTAAACATTGAACATTACACATCACACAAATATAACGACTGTAAGCTTAGCTGAACTTCTAATATGTGAATACATCAAACAACAACAACGTTTCATTTCCAGCTCGTGTGCAACAAACTAAAGCCTGACACCAGTGCCATGACCAGCCGCAATTTTTGCCATCAACCTCTAGAAACTGCTCTACAGCTGATGTCTTTCGTCAGGCTCTAACATTTCTTGATCATTGACTTGACTTTTTTTGTTGCTGCAAAAAAAAACAACAACAATCAGCTGAGCCAATATTCCATGCTTCTCTCTTTTTTTTCTATCAAAGTGGAACCATTATTGATTGACTCGTATGCTTTACGATTTTATTATGTTTTGTTTTGTTTTGATTCTGGTTTTCTGCCCAATTGCGGAATGCCTCACGGGCAAACGTTAGTATTTTTTTTCTATCTTGCTTTGCATGACCACTTGTCAACACTGACGCACTCTATAAGCACGACACACACTGTCGCAACAATTTCACTGCACGCAACGTGTAAACAAAAACAAACGCTGATTATGTCACGGTCTTATTTCTGTTGTGAGATTAGCTCGTTTTTAGCTGATCAAATTAGGACCAGAAAAAGAAACAGCTGAAAATAAAAAAAAATGCAAACAATGCCTCCTAGTTAGGACGTCACATTGTGTCCATATGTTGATCAAGGGTCAGTTGGTCACTGTGGTCGTGAAAATCTAGGTTACGGCGGTGGTTTGACCATGAGATGGACCGAACCGCGCATGGTTCAACACCTTTGGGTCGTTAGGTTTCAAGGTTTGCTCAATTCCTCGCTATTTTATGTTTTACGACCAGAAGTTGTTTTTGCATAGTTAATAAGTGAGTGAGAGCGTGATTGAGTGAGTGAATTAGTGCGTGAAAGAGTGAGTGAGTGAGTGAGTAAGTGAATGCGTGATAGAGTGAATGCAAGAGTGAGTGAGTGAGTGAGTGAGTGAGTGATTGCGTGATAGAGTGAGTGACTGAGTAAGTGAATGGGTAAGTGAGTTAGTGAGTGAGTGAGTGAGTGAGGGAGTGAGTGAGTGAGGGAGTGAGGGAGTGAGTGAGTGAGTGAGTGAGTGAGTTAGTGAGTGATTGAGTGAGTGAGTGAATGCGTGATAGAGTGAGTGAGTGAGTGTGTGAGTGTGCGAGTGAGTGAGTGAGTGATTAGTCAGTGAGTGAGTGAGTGAATGAGTGAGTGAGTGAGTGAGTGAGTAAGTTAGTCAGTGAATGAGTGAGTGAGTAACTTAGTCAGTGAGTGAGTGAGTAAGTGAGAAAGCGAGTGAATGAGTGAGTGCCTGAGTGAGTGAGTGCATGAGTGAGTGAGTGCATGAGTGAGTGAGTGCATGAGTGAGTGAGTGCATGAGTGAGTGAGTGCATGAGTGAGTGAGTGCATGATTGAGTAAGTGCATGAGTGAGTGAGTAAGTGAGTGAGCAAGTGAGTGAGTAAAAGAGAGAGTGAGTGAGTGAGTAAAAGAGAGAGTGAGTGATTGAGTTATAGCTTCAGTTTTTAAACATTTGAGTGATTTTCACTGTTTCCGCAAATCGACTTTTTTCAACATAAGTTAAACAAATTTTCAGGAGTTCTCTTCAAATCATCTTCAAGAGTTTGGGAGATTTGGAAGAAGAGAGTTTTGTCCTGCCACAGGTCCACGCTACTATGTTGTAGCTATTTTGAAGAGCTCTTGTAGAGTTCCTGAAACTTTTTGCTACTTGAGCATACAAGTCCATACAATTTTGTGGGCTGGTTATACAAAAATTGTATCTAAATAAAAAAATTCTGTATCTTGGGAATGGGATGATGGGAATAGGAAATGGGAATTTATGATCGATTTGGTGTCTTCAAATAAAACGTCTACAACACAGTTCATAATGCATCTATACAAATTTATCGAGTATTAAAAAAAGGTATTTTTATGAACGTATCGAAATTATTTTCAAAAAATAAAGGTTTATTTAAGTTTATAAATTATCAGACACATAAGCAAATTTTGAATCGAAAAGGACTCACAACAATTTAAAAAATTGCACCGTTTTTTAGCTTATGCCACTTTTTAGGTTAAAATTTTCAAATGCTGTAAAAAATGGCATTTCTAGAGAAAAAATATTTTTAAATTCGTTTCAGGCTGCAAATTATTGAAAAAAAACTTCTTTTTTCGCATGTTCGAAAATGAAAGGGGTCGTACCGCCCCTCCGTCACGAGATATCAAAAAACGGACTTCGGATTCGTGATCAGGAACAAAAGTTATCCTATAGAACAAAGTTTCACGCAAATCGAAGAGGGATCGGGGCAACTGCTGTGTGAGTTGGCGGAGCATTTTTGTATGACCCAATCTCACCCCCCAGACCTAATGTAACCCCTGACGACGCTATATCGTTTATTCTTTGAAACTTTCAACCATTCAACAAATTTTATAAATACCATCAATCATTGATGTACTTTATCACAAATATTATCTTAAAACAGCTTAAAACCAATGTAAACCACATTATCCGATTAAACCAACTATAATTGTCAAGTCCAACTCCACTTAACCTGTCAACCGCGAAAACCTGCTAAAAGTCCAACCACCAACACGGTGCGACGTCTTGGCGGTCAAGAGCAGCACCAATTTCTGTCACGCCACATATTTTCATCCGCTGAAAAAAATAAAATCACCAAGCAATCAACATTCCACCGACTAATTCGCACCACATCACTTCACATTACTGCCGTCGTCCTTCACCAATCTCATGTAATAAACATCGCGTTCGAAGGCGGGTTCGGTACAGATTTTTCATGACCGTTTCCTTCATGTTTACACCTGATATTACCAACCAATGTTCCAAAAACAGCTCAATCACCCGCTAGTCAAGAGGTCCACAACTGGTGCATGCCAAAGTTGCACGTCAGTAGATTCTTGCCTGCTTCCTTCCGTGCGCACCTTAGTCGGAGCTACTTAGTTTCTACCACCCCGCTCTCTGGCTCACTCAGACATTGAACTAGTGAACCGTAGCAGAGTTTCACCATTCTTGTTTTTTTTTTTTTTGTTGCACATTAATGAAAACTAATGACTGACTAATTAGAAATTGCCACAGTTCTCCGGCTCAATTAGTGGGAAGCTCAGAAGTTCACACACACATATGTTTTGAGCTGAGTGCTTCGACTTCGGTTTTGAGAGGGTCCTACTCGACTTCGGATGGATGGATGATCGTCGTCGTCGGAAGTTGTTGTTGGGTTGGGTTGAGTTTTCCATGGAGTATCAAGCAGGTTTAGGGTAGGAAAATGAGTTGGATTTGTAACAAAAAAAAGCTATTTTGATACACCCATAAACTTGATAACTTCCTCAGTTCATCCCTTTCTCATACCAGAAATAATTTAGAGCTTGAGAAAAATGTTTATATTGAAATAAAACTACAGTGCACAGAAACCCAAACAGAGGAAAATGACTAGGGAATAAATTTTTTTTTATTGCTTGGACAAATAACATCGGCCAAGTTGTGATCTTGGTTGTATAGTATAGATTGTAAAATACCACGAAATCTTTCAAAATCTGGTTTGTTTAATTCGAATATATCTGTTGGAAAAACGACATATGCTTGAAGTCTTTTTTAAGCCAATTAGATGCGAAATACTAAGATTGAATAATTCTAGGTTCTGGGTTCCCAAATGTATTCTATTTAATGCAAAAATGTAAAACAATTTGAAATAAATAATTGAATGTGGACAGTTAATAATAAAACCAAAAGTACTACAAAGATGAAGAGGATTTAGCCATACCACATAGAATGTAAAAGAAATGTAATTATTATAAGAATGTTCGATAAAGTTATATTTGATTTCAAAAATAATTGAGTTCTGGGTACAATCTAAGTAAAGCATTAGTAGAACTACTTGTTTATCAAAGCACTTTCCTGTATTTAGTTGTCAATACGTGTGTGTATGCAGTCCCACCAAACTCTCCTTAGCCGGCAGCGAAATTATAGATAAATGATCATTCAGGAAGAACTTATGGTAAAAATTACGACCCAAGTCCTTTAAGTGCAAAAATTAAAGCGACCAGGCCTACTGCGTTGCATTAACCGCAGATATAGATTCTGTGAACGGATAACATTTCACAGAATCGACATGGAGGAAGAATGCGTGAACATACCGCACCAAACGCTCCGAATAATGGCCTATCTACAACCAACTTAACTTAGGTTCCTACGTAAGCAGTCAACAAGGTTGTTCGATGGCAATCAAACATCAGGACCAGTTTGCTACGATGTTCTGGCAACACCATATTTGACGATTTTGGCAGGGTAATAAGCAAGGTTTATAATCGATAGAATTATCGTAGATAATATTTTCGTCAAACGATAATGATAATGGTTATCGATATCGTTATTCCGATAATTCTATCGGTGATAAGCTTATCGCCGATAACGGACGATACTCATTTTTATAATCATTCTTAAATTGGCTTAATCCATCCAAAATCCAATATCATGTTAAATTTTCAATGCATTTGCTTAGAATATATTTTTTGATTATGTAGTCAAGTTCTCAAAGCATAAATACATTTTCATAATTTGCAATATGGGTATCAAACTAAGCGACATTTTACCTGCATTTTCACTGTTTTAGAGTTTTTTGAATGCAATTCTCAAATTTTCACAAAATACCGTATTTTATCGAAAATACTCAAATTTTTATAAATCGCAATAAAAACGGTTTGAAACTTTGAATGCATCTTCACTGTTTTAGAGATTTTTGTATGAAATACTCAAATTTTTGCAATTTTGCAAGCATTTTCACTTTGCATGCATTTTTACTTCACAGTGAAAATGTATGCAAAATTTCTTATCGTTTGATCCCATATTGCGAATTATAGAAATTTGAGTAATTTCGAGAAAATACGGTATTTTGTAAAAAATTGAGTATTTCATTCAAAAAACCCTAAAACAGTGAAAATGTAAGCAAAATTTTAAATCTACTGATACCCATATTGCGAATTATAAAAAAATGAGTTTTTTTTAAAAGAAATACGGTATTTTTTTTTAAATTTAAGTATTTCATTCATAAAACTTTAAAACAGTAAACATGCATGTAAAATTTCGAATCGTTTGATACCCATATTGTGAATAGTAAAATTTTTTGTTTTTTCGAGAAATACGATATTTTGTGAAAATATGAGTATTTCATGAAAAAAACTGTAAAACAGTGAAAATGTAAGCAAAATTTCGAATCGTTTGATACCCGTATTGCGAATAATAAAAATTTGAGTATTTTCGAGAAAATACGGTATTTTGTGAAAATTTGAGTATTTCATTCAAAAAACTGTAAAACAGTGAAAATGCATGCAAAATTTCGAATCGTTTGATACCCAGAGAGCGAATTATAATAATTTGAGAATTTTCGAGGAAATACGGTATTTTATGATTATTTTTTAAGTATTTGTACTTCAAATCTTATCATATTTTCAAAAAAAAAATTCTAAGAGAAAGCTTGAAAATTGAACATAATAAGGTTGGATTTAGTCAATTTTAGAAATATATTAAATATGAGTGGCAGTGCGTGGCCGAATGGTTACGCTGTCCGCTTTGTAAGCGGATGATTCTGGGTTTGATTCCCATCTGCTCCAACCTTCCATCGGATGAGGAAGTAAAATGTCGGTCCCGGCCTTGGTTGTTAGGCCGTTAAGTCATTCCAGGTGTAGGAGTCGTCTCCATGCCATAAGTACAAACAACACACCAAACCAAGCCTACTCCGGTGGAATCGCTGGCGGCGGTTGGATTCGCAATCCGAAGGTCGTCAGTTCAAACACTGGGGTGGAAGGTTCCTTGGAGTAGAAAGAGGTTTGGGTGCTCTCCCCATTCAAGCCTTCGGACTCCTAGGTTCGAGCAGAAACTTGCAATAGAGACCACAAAAGACCCGGGGGTTGTTAATGTGGTTTGATTTTTTGATTTTTTTTGAGCAACGATAACGATAGATTATCGTTACCGTCCCGACGATAACGATAGAACTTTCGTTATCGTTATCGAACCTCGATAATTTATTCGTTAACAGTTTCAGTGACCTACGGATACTCTGCATCATATTGAGATGTTCTGGACCACTAAGAACTTCCAGAAGTTACGAATTGAATATCTCGTCAGCTGTATGCTATCTTGTGACAACGACCATTTAGTACTATTCGAGAAAATCGATTTTTACAGTTTGATGATACATATTTTCAAAACTATGAATGGTAAAGCCAAACATTTTGAAGCAATCGGTTCGTACACTATCGCTTAACAAACGCTCCAAGTTTCAACTAATTTGGTTGCACCAGTTAAAAGATACAATAAATTATGTAAACAATAATATGAAAAGCACGTGTCACAAGTGTGTTTCGAAAGTAAAATTGTACTACGTGTCACAAGTGTGCACAGAATTCCCATACAAATTAAAATAGACCTAAATCAATAGTGTAACCGACTTAATCAGTGTATTTTCAAAAACAAAAGATTGCATTGCCTTCAGAAAATGTGAATCAATATAAATTTGTGAAAAACAAGAACATTTTTCCACATTTTTCCAACAACATGTATGACGTGTCACAAGTGTGCACGATCATTTTGATGATAAATTGGTCTATGTCACAAGTGTGTATTGCGATATCCGGGAAACGGAAGCGAGTTTCCAAAATCGGGTAATAGCATCTGCAAGTGTTTGTTAAGTATAGTAAAACGTCATCATTAACTCATTTTCGACCAAAATGGTCTATGTCACAAGATAGCACACAGCTGACGATCTATCAGTTCAACGGGTACCTGTACCGGTGTATTCACCATCGATATAGCTTCAGGTAGCTTCAGTGAGCCACGATGGACTCTCCACAATCTGTTGGAATGTACAAGGTCATACAGGAACTCCCGGAAGTTGAGGCCTGGATATATATCTGATCAACGGGGGTTTATATGGCTATATTAACCATCGGTATAGCTTCAGGTAGCTTCAGTCGACCACGATGGGCATTCTGCGGTAAGTTGTATTATTTTGGGTTATACTGAATCTCCCAGAAGTCATGATCTAGATATCTACCTGATCAAAGGTGGTTTATAAACCCAGATAGACCCCCTTTAACCAAGTAGATATCCAAGCCATGGATTCCGAGAGTTTCTGGATAACACAAAACAATCCAACATAGAATTCTACAGATCATGCTGTGTTAGAATTTTTTATCAGCATAATCCAAATCTTATACTAACTATATTTTCTTATAAAAAAAAAATCAACCAAATTTTACCAACCTAACTCTACAACTCAGTGGAAACCTCACTAATGAAGTTTAAAATTTTCACGGTTCTGCTCGTGTGTCGGTCGATCGGCGTTTAGGTTGATCGGCGGTGCTTTACCTCTTCGTCCACTATAGTTCTACTACCGAATCGACGTGGTAGATGTGTGTGGGTTCCAAACACATCCCAGAGAATCCGGTTCGGAGTTTTTACGATGAGTACTAAACGCTTCGGGCCAAGTTTGCTGTGTCACTTTTTGTAGTGGTTGTGGGCGTTTGCGGAAAATCGACCACATAGAATGTATCACCACGTGACGACTACTTTTTTTTTCTCTCGATTGTGTGCGTGTGCTAGAAGAAGAAGTCCTCGAAGTATCAATGACAGCTATGTGGCGCGAACTTCGGTTGACGAGCTTCGTACTATCCATTGGGGTGGTATAAAAACTATGTCTAGAGTCCAGAACGACATCAGATGTCCGTTTGTTAGCCTAAGGGTAACAGTTATCTAACGAAATCCTTTAGTGAAGAGTGCCTTTTAGTTTGGCTAATAGTTTCGACCCGTTTTTCGGAGATTTGCAAGTACTACTCGTAGACACCCAGCCCAGCTCAGCAACATCAACAATGTTGAGAGTGAGTGATGTTTGGTTGTTGATCTGCAGATCGTAGATCAGCTAGTTGGGTTAGGTAACTGGGCTGAACGAGAAGAAACGGTGGAGATATTATGTGATAAGTGTTCCTAAAAGTGCAATTGAGATCACTTGAGAGATCAAGCGGGGTTTTGCTTGTTGATGAAGATATATGCACACGATTGGGATCAACGGATGCTGAAGTGTGAATTGTGCAATTAGTGGAACTTGAGGACTGTTATGAGTTGAAGTGAAGTGGAACCAATGTGGAGAGCATTATTGGCAGTTCATGCATGTTATGGTCTCATACGGAGCAACCTGCAAAGATGTTGATATCAAATTAGAAGATTCAAAAGCTAATTATTTCTTATTAAGGGTTGATGTCTTTGTGAATTAATTAATTAATTGATTGCTTGAAAGATAATTTCAATTAATTTAAGAATAGCTCTATATTTGTAATATATATTTTTATATTTTCCCTCGAGTGACCTTTTTTCAAACAAAAACAAGAATTCATCTGTATCAGAACTAAAGGAATATCAGTTGTCATATTACTTACTATCGTTGCTTTAACACAAGGAAATTTCAAATTCATAATAATCATCCCAATTCAAAATTTTGTTATCCCGGGCAGACGGTAATAAGAAAATTCATGCCATTTAAATAAAAAATACTGTTAAAATTACAGAAAGTGTTATGGAATCTTCTTGAAAAATCCATTTTTGCATAAGGGTTTAATAACAGTTTATGTCATCATAACAAAATTTGTTATTGGTCTGATATTGGTTGAAAGACAAAACAACTTGGGAATAACATTTTTTGTTATGGAAGAATAACTCCAACTGTTATTGGGATAATCGGATTAATTGTTAAAATAACAAAAACTAATAACAAAGATGTGTTCGAAGAATAACTATCAATGTTATTAGTCTGTTATTTCAATAAAAATCCAATAACAAAAAAAAATCATAACGCAGAATAACAAATCTTGTTATAAATAACATTAAATGTTATTGGCTTAGTATTTTCAAATATCAAAAAATGTTATTCCCAAGTTATTTCCGTCTGCTCGGGATTCCATAAAATCTTCTTTTCAATAAAAAAAATTACCATAGTTTATTTAAACTTGAGCAATCTGAATATGAATTCAAAGACAACAATTTTTAAAATAGTTCAAATGTACAATAAATTGATATTTCGTTGGAGATTGTCATTTTATTTATGAATAAAGAATGTATATTGAACGAGCTCATTTTAATTAAAGAGGCTAAAACTTTGGTGATTTTTCTATTTTTTTAAATAAAAGAATAGAAAATTTTACAAACTACATGCACTTATTTTGTTAAACACCTTTTTTCCCTTCCAGTTTGTATCCGCCCTTGCGATCCTCGCCGCGACCGCCAAGGCCGCCCCGGTGGAACCGGCCCACTACTCGTTCGTGGCCGCGCACCCCCAGCACTACGAACATTCCGTCCAGCACCACTACCAGCCTGCCCCGGAGGTGCACTACCCGATCCAGGTGATCGAGAATGTCCACCACCACGGTCATGAGCTGCCCCAGAAGTACCTCGTGGAGAGCCATGATGTGCACCATCTGGACCATCACCACGAGGTGGCCGCCGCTCCGGTTTACGTCGATCATTCCGCCGCCGGCGGATACAGCTCGCTGTACGGTGGTGCCAGCCATGGCCTTTTGTACAACGGAGCTGGCCACCATGGTGGGTATGCCACCAAGTACAACGACTACTACGCGTATCCCAAGTACAACTTTGAGTACGGAGTCAACGATCCACATACCGGAGACCACAAGGCCCAGTGGGAACATCGCGATGGCGATGTCGTTAAGGGTGAGTCTCATCACAAGTCAACACTAAATTGAATAATAAAAATAATTCCACAATTCCAGGAGGATACATGCTGAAGGAAGCCGACGGAACGACCCGCGTGGTGGAGTACACCGCCGATGACCACAACGGATTCAACGCCGTGGTCAAGAAGATCGGCCATGCCCACCACCCGGAAACCCACAACCACCAGCACGTCGTTGCCGCGCCTCAGCCGCACGTGTACGGAGGCTTTGGAAACTACGCCGGAGCGTACGCCACCGGTGACTACTACGGCAAGGGTGCCACCAGCTACGCCAAGGTCTGGAAGCAGGAATAAGACCTCCGCCCGCAGCTCCCGGACCCCAGTATTAGTCAGCAGTGGTGCCAAAGACGACCCCCCGCAAAACGGAAAAAAAGAAACATGATGGCATAATTATAATTATTTAAAGCTTGCTTTTTTTTATTAGCTTTGTTTACGAGATGGATACATGCTAGCTTCAAACATGAAAGGCGAAAAGTTTTAGCCAAATACGCTCTTCACTAATGGTTATCGAATGTTGTGCTTAAATGTACTATACGAAGATAGATGTCTTGTTCAACGATGAAAGTGTTGGTAGCTTCACATGAGCAAACGATTGTTCATTGATGGACCACACTAATTGGCAAGGTTTGATCTTCAAAAATAAAAATGAAAATAAATAAATCGATCTGTGATAAAAACAAGGAAGTTCAATCAACAAGATGACATCAAATCATAGGAGAAATGGGGGTAAGACGGTCACCCAAAGGTAAAAATTCATTTTAAAATAAATATTCATTAGTACAGATCTTAGTTGGACTTCTCCTTCATACAGTATCGCTTCGCTTCGCTTCGCTTCGCTAGGAGACGGTGATTTTAGCGGATTGCAGACTGGATTTTCGCCATGTGATGTGATGATTGTCTAAGCCCAAGTTGCCTAGGAATCGATAATTGGGTATAGAACCAATTCCACCTGAACCAGATTCTCACCACCATGGCAGCCGTCCATTGCCGGCCGCTCCCATCTCCACCGCGCACCAGGGACAAGGATAGGGGATTTGGAAGACGGGAAGTGTTGATGCTCCACTTTTTCAGAGTATTAAGGGAAAATCTCCACGGTATCCTCAAGTAAGTTTCGCTTGGAGTTGGACGGTTTTTGGGAAGGTGAATGGTCTGAGGAGCCACCCTAGGCGAGTGGTAACGACCGTTTGCATTGTTGTTCGAATTCTTCGTGTGTTCTCATTTCTAATGGGAAAGCTTTCAATTCTTCTCATCTCTTATTGGATGAATTCTATCAGTCGCCCAGGCTATTTATAGCGAGGTATTTTTAGATTCAATTTCAACTGCGCTTGCAATCTTGCATGCAATCTTGTTTGAGTTCTGATGTTCAACTTGCATTCAATTTTGATTGTTTGTCCGATTCTTGGATTCAACTATACCATTCTAATTCCTCCTCAAGCTACCAATGCTCCACGGTTAAGTGGAAAGCATTTTTGCTTGCCAATCCTAAGGACAGGGGATCGAACCCCGCCGTGAGCTTTTTCATGATTTTCCAATTTTTATTTCCATTCCAAATTTAATGAGTCCAGAACTTTCTCGTTGGGAGCAGATGGGTATCGAACCCAGAACCATTCGCTTATAAAGCGAACATCGTAACCATTCAGCCACGACCGCTCCTTCCACGATGTCCCTTGCGATCTAGTGGACTGTAACTTTTCTCGGGGTAGATTCGGATTCGCGCGGAACGGTTTAAAATCGGTCTTTCCAAAGTCAAGCAAAACGCGTCTTTCTTCTCTTGACAATGGAGCTTAACTCAGTTGGACTTCTCCTTCATACAGTATGTAAAAAAAGTATTTACACCCCTTGGGCACTATGCACATTTTGTGATGAAACATGTAAAAAATTTAAAGTTTGACAGGAACCTAGTACTACGTTTTGTTCAGAAACTCATGCCAAACATTTTGCTACAAAAAGCTCATGAAAAGATGATTTCTATAAAGTTTTATAACAAATACTATTACGAAAATAAAAGGTGCAAAAGTTTGTACACCTTCGAAAATTAACATAAATAATGTTATTTGTTGACAAATCACCATAAATCCAGTCTCCCAACTCCAAATAGGCGTCCTTGACTGATTAAAAGAATTTGGATTGAATATAAAGTTTACTAACTACTTAGTATAAAAGTTTATATAACTCTGGAAATTCTATATAAAACTAAACTTAATTTTGCAAACTTTTAATTGAACTAAATGTCAATATATTACCATATAATTGCTAAATAAACATTTTGGAGTGGGTATAACACCGTTTTGGGGTATTTGTATCGATAGAATAGATTTTCGTTGGAATTTCGTGCCAACCTGAATTACGTCGTAGGAAAATCCGCCGGCATCCGAACCGATCCACGATTCACAAGTCAACCTATGTGGAATCGGAAAGGGCATAAAATTTCCGATCTTTGATACCCAAACATCTAGGTTTTCTTTAAAACCTACGTTTTTAAATACCTAAGCAAAAACGTTGTTATGGTTTCGTTTGAGCAACCTGCCGAAAATGTATGGAATTTCGTAATTTTGTTCTCGTGGATCAAACTTACTTTTGCCCAGGTATTTAAAAACGTAGGTTTTAAAGAAAACCTAGATGTTTGGGTATCAAAAGATCGGAAATTTTATGCCCTTTCCGATTCCACATAGGTTGACTTGTAAATCGTGGACCGGTTCGGATGCCGGTGGATTTTCCTACGACGTAATTCCGGGTTGGTACGAAATTCCAACGAAAAATCTATTCTATCGATACAAATACCCCCAAAACGGTGTTATACCCACTCCAAAATGTTTATTTAGCAATTATATGGTAATATATTGACATTTAGTTCAATTAAAAGTTTGCAAAATTAAGTTTAGATAAGTTTTATATAGAATTTCCAGAGTTATATATACTTTTATACTAAGTAGTTAGTAAACTTTATATTCAATCCAAATTCTTTTTTTAATCTGTCAAGGATGCCTATTTGGAGTTGGGAGACTGATTTATGGTGATTTGTCAACAAATCACATTATTTATGTTAATTTTTCGAAAGGTGTACATACTTTTGGCACCTTTTTATTTTCGTAATAGTATTTGTTATATAACTTTTATAGAAATCATCTTTTCATGAGCTTTTTGTAGCAAAATGTTTGGCATGAGTTTTTGAACAAAACGTAGTACTAGGTTCCTGTCAAACTTTAAATTTTTTACATGTTTCATCACAAAATGTGCATAGTGCCCAAGGGGTGTAAATACTTTTTTTACATACTGTAGAAATTACCTAACTTGGTATCTTCAAAATAAACTTTTCTTAACTTTTTATTAATTAAATTTTTTTCGATCCTCCCTCCTCTTGTAAGACGGCCGCTGTTTTTGCAACTTAGATAACTAAAATAAAAATACATAAAAACTCAACATTTGTAACAGATACTGTTTAGGATACTATCATTATCATTTTGAATCGACAAACTATAAGAAATATGCCCAGAAAAGCTTTAAAACAGTTAATAAACCAAGCATTTTATTCCAATGAAAAATATTACGTCACACAGGTGATCAAGGCAATTTTTTCTGACTTTTAAAAATTTTGTTAACAAATTACACATCTGTTTTGCAAAAAGTGGCTCAAAGTAACTTATTCAGCAAAAAGTACATTATCATCGGATATTTGGGTAACTTTTATCATGTTTAGTAGCTTTAGCAATTATGTTTTAGAAAAAAAAATCTTGACTTCTAAAGTACTCGAATTTTTCAAGCTAACACTAGTAAACATTGAGAATTAGTCTTGTTGAGACCTGAGAAATTTCTCAGTACTGTAATTTACTGTTTTAAGAATTGTTATAATTAGAAAAAGGAATATAGATTCCGTATGATGTTAATGTTTTAGGAGCTTAAATTCTGCATAAGAATTTCTCCAGCATTCCTGCAGATCTATCTTCACGCACACGTATCAACTCAGAATCAAATTCTGGGCAAATGTCTGTGCGTCTGTGATTTTTTTTTTATTTCGGCTGAACTAATTTTGTCCGGATTAGTTACATTCTGTCCAGTTTCGGGACCCATAAATTGGTATTGAAAATTGTAAAGTTTAATTCATTTGTTCAATAGTTATGCATACAAACAATTTCTATGGATGTAGAAAATGCTTGATTTTGAGATATCCTCAACAGTTCCAGCTCAGACGTCGTCCTTGACTTGCGACTTCTTACGGATATATTTCGAAACTACCTTGATAAACCTTTTTAGTAAGCATTCAGACTTGAGTGTCTAGTGCTTACAAAATTCCCGGGAAACGGGATTTTTTTACAAATTTCCCGGGAACTCCCGGGAAATTTTAAAATTATCACAAATTGTTCTGATCCTTTTCTGATTAATATTTTGCAACAAAATTGTATATAATAGAAACTTAAATGATCAAAATAAGTGTGAGGATCAATTTATGCCTTGACCTCTTGACAAAAACCATTTATTCGTATTTTTGCCTTCCTTACCTTACTGAGGAAAGGCTATAAAATCACTCGAAAACTGAACTTCTCAATTAGACCTCTTAGACCCACCTTCATGTATACCTATCGACTCAGAATCAAATTCTGAGCAAATGTCTGTGTGTGTGGTGGGATGTTGATCAAAAAATTGTCACTCGACTATCTCGACATTGGCTGAACCGATTTTATCCGTTTTGGCGTCTTTCGATCTGTCTTGGGGTCCCATAAGTCGCTATTAAAAATTATGCAGTTTAATTAAGTACTTCAAAAGTTATGCTTAAAAAACGATTTTAACAAAAGTCCGGAAGAATGTAAAAAGGGTGGTTTTTGCAAGAAACCCCGTCATGCTATACATTTTCAGAAAGGTATTTAAAAGACCTTTCCAACGCGTTTAAAACATTGAAGATCTGACAATCCTATCAAAAGTTATGAGCACTTAAGTGTTATTTATACGCTTTTTGGAGGCCGGATCTCAGATAAGTTGATGAAAACGTTGTCCGGATCTCTCATGCGACCTATCGTTGGATAGGTATTTAAAAGACCTTTCCAATGCGACCAAAACATTGAAGATCTGATAACCCTATCAAAAGTTATTTGCACTTAAGTGTTATTTATGTACTTTTTGGAAGCCGGATCTCAGATATCATGATGAAAACGTTGTCCGGATCTATCATGCAACCTGTCGTTGGATAGGTAACCAAAAGACCTTTCCAACGCGTTCAAAACATTGAAAATCTGACAACCCTACCAAAAGTTATAAGCACTTAAGTGTTATTTATACACTTTTTGGAGGACAGATCTCAGATATTTTGATGAAAACGTTGTCCAAATATATCATCATCATCATCACCTTTCCAACGAATGTGAAGAAGGCAGGATTAAGTAACGTTTTTATAAAGAAGTTGCTATGTGAATAAAATTAATCCATGCTTTAAAACCTTAAAATTGCCTCTAAATCTTTCTATATTAATGATAAAAGATAACTAAATTGAAATGAAAAAAATTCAGAAAATATGTTTTTCATTACATTTTCTTTTTCAGAACAAAGCATACTAGTTTGAGCTAATGAATAAAAAGATAATAGATAATTAAATTACCTTAAAAATCTGCTTTTTCACTTGATAGACAATTTTAATGCAATCACAATTCAAAGTTTTCATATATAAAGAGCGAATTTTTGAAATATGTTTGCATTTATATAAACGGTAAATTTATTTAATACGCATTAGTTTTTTAATGATTCAGCCTAACAAATGACTTCAGTTTTAGAAATTTTTAGCAAAAAACGTAGTTTCATATTTAAACTTCCTATGCCCTTGGTAGCTCATACCGAATGATGATACCAAATCAATTTCATTCAATTTTGTCATGCTAAAAAACATTTAAAAAAAGTTAATTTAGGTACCTTATTTTAAATGATATAATATCAATTTCCGTTTACAAATCTATAAAACTTTATTTTCATTCCATAATATGTATCTTAATTTTGGTTGCCCAAGAAATAATCAAGATTTATTCCCAGCTGAGTGCTTCAGCGATATTAATTGTCTGACATAATACTTGACATGATTTTTTTTACGGTCAATATGAACAGTAAATTGAATTGAATAAAATAAACTTAAGTTCTTTAGTATTTTTTTCTGTAAATTTTTAAAAAAGTTTTAAAAAGTAATCAAATGTATACTTTTGCTTGAATTTCGGGAATTCCAGGGAAATTTACAAATTTCCTGGGAAACGAAAAATATATTTTTTGGGAAATCCCGAAATTTTTTTTCCCTGGACGGGAAATTGGACGCTCTAACTCAGACGTGGTCTAATACAAACAGGAAGCTTATCCAAAAAATTAACACAAAACAATATTTTTAGATGTAAAATTTTATTCTAAATTAAAAAGAATTTTTTAAAATTTTAATTAAGTTCAACGTTTTTTAGTTGTATTTATGTTTAAGTTGAATTATTCAACACATTTATTTATTTTTTTCAGTGAACAGCTGAGAAAAATCTCTACAATATGCTTTTATATGCTTTGGAATATGGCCTTGCAAGGAATCAAAATTACCAAAAAAATCGTTTTCTTTAAATTTCCTAATCGATGATCTTTTGGAATCAATTATCAAATTTTCAATGTTTAAAAGTTAATCTTTTGTCAAATTTTCGTAATCCCTTGATAAAATATTTTCAGATTCTAAAAATAATAACTTACTTTTCAAAAGAGAATTCATATTATTTGACCCTATTTAAATTTAAGTCGTAATTCAAAAAATCTGAAAATATTTTAAACAACATTTTAAAAATTTCACACAAGTTTCACTTTTTCTATTTAAAATCTAATAAATGGTTTTCAAGATATAATCGATTGAAAATTGAGAGTCGATTGGGTAGAATTAAAAAGACTCATTTTTGGTAATTTTCATTCTTTGTTGGGCCTAAGGTCAGATCAATAATGTTCAAAAAAGCAAATTGTGAAGATTTTTCTCAGCTTTTCGAATATTTTTTTTCAATGATGCTATTTTAAGAAATTGAAAAAATACAGTTTTGTTTAAAAGTTTAACTGGAAATAGCTATAAACGGTGCACTTGATCAAAATTTAACTAAATAGTTTAATATTACAACTAAAAATGATTCATTGAATTTCGATAATTTCTAAAATCCACTATTTTTTCAAATGATTATAACTTGGCCAAAATCAAAACGTCCGTCATACCCTATAGCTCGAAAGTTGACACTTTTTGTCTATTAAAACATATCAATACATTTAAAAAAAAATTCGAAAGTAGTAACGGTCAAATTCGCGTTTCGAGAATTTATTTAATTGCCCTAATCATAAACTACAAGTTTGAGAATATCTTTTTTCAAGATACATAAATTTGTATGAAGAAACTAATGATTCAAAATGGCTGTCTTTAACCAAAGTCTCCAACGGATGCTCATTTGTGCTACGCGAATGCAGACCTGCATTCTCTTTGGATATGAGGAGCAAAAAACTTCGGTGCACTCTTCAAACAAACAAGTATAAATATCTTTGCACCAATAACTTCCGTCCATCATTGTACTTTCTCCTGCACACCAATTCACAACTAACTGTCTAGTTAGAAAAATCAAAGTAAATAAGCCACTAAAATGTTTAAGGTAGGTTCATCAACAACAATAAGTTTAGATTGTTTTAAAATCAATTTATTTTACAGATCATCGCTTTAACCCTCACCATCCTGGTCGCATCTTCGGCTGCCAGCGAGCAAGTCGCGCTACCGGGTGTGGCCGGGCACGCCCAGTACAAGTACCAGTACGGGGTGCAGGGCGTCGAAAACGGAGACCACAAGGGCCAGTGGGAGCACCGCGACGGGGACCAGGTGCAGGGATCGTACACGCTGCTGGAGGCGGACGGCACGAGCCGGGTCGTGGACTACAAGTCGGACTCGGTGCACGGCTTCCAGGCCCACGTCAAGCGGGAAGGTCACGCCAAACATCCCACCGGCGAGAGCTACGCCAACTTTTATCAGTTTTTTTGAAGAATTGATTTAGAAAAAATGAATTAATGTACTATAATTTGATCTCTCAAGGGCTTGCTTTCGAATTGTTTTTTTGAGCAATATTTAGAATGAGTCATCATAATCGGTTAAGATTAAATTGAAAAACAGCTCGCAAAGTTAAATACCTTATGAAACGAACATAATTATAGCAGAGTACTTTTTTTTCAAGATTGTTTTGAAATATATTAATTGATATTTAACTGCTCTGTGCTATAAAATCTTAATGAGTTGTACGAGAGTTACTCGTGATAATCATGCTGGTAACGACTACGAAAGAACATGCTTTTATATAGCAGCACGAAATCAAGTGGCTTAAATTTAAGTATGTATATCCACTAATCCACCCCAATCGTCCCAATCAAGTTTGTTATGATATCATTCCCCTTCTGTCTCGCACCGTTACGTCCGAAGCAAAACGTCACACGCAACCATAATGACACACGCTCTTTTGACTCGAACGAAAGAGAGAGATTAGCGTAAAACAAACATCCCATTTATGTCAGATCAATATCCAGCACCCCTCCCCGAACGTGTCTCCAAACGTGCTGAAACTGCACGAGATCGATTATGTCAGAATCATTCCTTTGTACGATCACCACAGACTGATCGTGTAACACTACCACACGCACGTAACGCACCCCCCTCATAGCTGGTCAACCCGGTTACAATTTGCCAAAAACAGAGAGGACTCTTTAAAAACGTAAGAGGCAGCTACTGCGCCCTCTTAAAGCGCGCATAACAAACAGGTCGGGGAAAACGGAAAACTCCAAAAGCGGGTGCCATTTAACGCGCCCCTTATGGCGTTTGCGGCGCCACGGGAAGGAGTCGCTGTGAAATGAGTCTCGATCTTTTTTTTATTATTATTATTATTATTGATTGCTGAGTAATTCTCGAATTTGATTTGATTTGATTTGATTTGATTTGATTTGATTTGATTTGATTTGATTTGATTTGATTTGATTTGATTTGATTTGATTTGATTTGATTTGATTTGATTTGATTTGATTTGATTTGATTTGATTTGATTTGATTTGATTTGATTTGATTTGATTTGATTTGATTTGATTTGATTTGATTTGATTTGATTTGATTTGATTTGATTTGATTTGATTTGATTTGATTTGATTTGATTTGATTTGATTTGATTTGATTTGATTTGATTTGATTTGATTTGATTTGATTTGATTTGATTTGATTTGATTTGATTTGATTTGATTTGATTTGATTTGATTTGATTTGATTTGATTTGATTTGATTTGATTTGATTTGATTTGATTTGATTTGATTTGATTTGATTTGATTTGATTTGATTTGATTTGATTTGATTTGATTTGATTTGATTTGATTTGATTTGATTTGATTTGATTTGATTTGATTTGATTTGATTTGATTTGATTTGATTTGATTTGATTTGATTTGATTTGATTTGATTTGATTTGATTTGATTTGATTTGATTTGATTTGATTTGATTTGATTTGATTTGATTTGATTTGATTTGATTTGATTTGATTTGATTTGATTTGATTTGATTTGATTTGATTTGATTTGATTTGATTTGATTTGATTTGATTTGATTTGATTTGATTTGATTTGATTTGATTTGATTTGATTTGATTTGATTTGATTTGATTTGATTTGATTTGATTTGATTTGATTTGATTTGATTTGATTTGATTTGATTTGATTTGATTTGATTTGATTTGATTTGATTTGATTTGATTTGATTTGATTTGATTTGATTTGATTTGATTTGATTTGATTTGATTTGATTTGATTTGATTTGATTTGATTTGATTTGATTTGATTTGATTTGATTTGATTTGATTTGATTTGATTTGATTTTTGATTTGATTTGATTTGATTTGATTTGATTTGATTTGATTTGATTTGATTTGATTTGATTTGATTTGATTTGATTTGATTTGATTTGATTTGATTTGATTTGATTTGATTTGATTTGATTTGATTTGATTTGATTTGATTTGATTTGATTTGATTTGATTTGATTTGATTTGATTTGATTTGATTTGATTTGATTTGATTTGATTTGATTTGATTTGATTTGATTTGATTTGATTTGATTTGATTTGATTTGATTTGATTTGATTTGATTTGATTTGATTTGATTTGATTTGATTTGATTTGATTTGATTTGATTTGATTTGATTTGATTTGATTTGATTTGATTTGATTTGATTTGATTTGATTTGATTTGATTTGATTTGATTTGATTTGATTTGATTTGATTTGATTTGATTTGATTTGATTTGATTTGATTTGATTTGATTTGATTTGATTTGATTTGACTTGACTTGATTTGATTTGATTTGATTTGATTTGACTTGATTTGATTTGATTTGATTTGATTTGATTTGATTTGATTTGATTTGATTTGATTTGATTTGATTTGATTTGATTTGATTTGATTTGATTTGATTTGATTTGATTTGATTTGATTTGATTTGATTTGATTTGATTTGATTTGATTTGATTTGATTTGATTTGATTTGATTTGATTTGATTTGATTTGATTTGATTTGATTTGATTTGATTTGATTTGATTTGATTTGATTTGATTTGATTTGATTTGATTTGATTTGATTTGATTTGATTTGATTTGATTTGATTTGATTTGATTTGATTTGATTTGATTTCTTATCCTCTTGCTTTCATATAGGTAAATCGCCTCCAACCTACACAGCAGGTGCCCCGAACCCTCTTCAATTTGCGTGAAACTTTGTCCTAAGGGGTAACTTTTTTCCCTGATCACGAATTCGAGGTCCGTTTTTTGATATCTCATGACGGACGGTGATGAGATAGAAATTTTTTGTCATAGGGACTTTTATGTAAAATTGGACGCCCGATTTGATGGCGTACTCAAAATTCCGAAAAAACGTATTTTGTATCGATAAAAACACTACAAAAGTTTTAAAAAGTCTGCCAATTTCCGTTACTCAACTGTAAAATTTTTTGGAACATGTCAAAATAAATATGAAAATGCTTATTAAAGCAAGAAACGTTTCCACTGAGAAACTATCCATACCGATTTCGTCGTTATAAAAAAAAGTGCCATAATATGGATATGATATAATGGCGAGCATAATCGAGCGAAAGTGACCAGAAACGCTCAACCGGCTGAGTGGAAGGAAAAACGAAGATCGGTGGAGGCAAGACAGCTTAACTCAAAACCCAACTTGACCAATTTATTGGCCCATAATGGCTCGCGCTCCGTCTGTCTGGCCGGCACAAAATCCGTTGAATGACTACTAGGTACCCGCTAATTTCCAGTCGCACAATGCAACGGAGGTCCGTGGGGCCGGGGGCTTTTCAATGTCTCTCAAGGCCATCGGGGGGACGACCGGCGAAGACCAACGACGACATCATCAAGTTGGTGTGGTGTGGTCAGTTCGGTGGACGCGTGTGCACGTGCAAACGAAACAGAATGTTCGGCGTGTGAAAAAGATGCCGTGGTCGCCGCTGCCTTTTTTTCGGGTTCGTCTTCTGCGGCCAAATCAGTCACCGGTATAAATATTCTTCGGTTCAGTGACGAAGGCATCAGTTCACTCGCAGCATTCGTTCTAAACTAGTGTTTTGTGTTAGTCGTGCAGGAGATCCAAAATGTTCAAGGTGTGTGTTGTGTGTGTTTGGGTGGGATTAGTGAAAAATAACTGCTCTGAATAAAAATGCAACAATGATTCAGTGAAATGACTTAACAGTCTCAAAATGAGTGCAAGTGATTCTAATCTGGAATGTAAATTTCCCCCCTCAGATCATCGCTTTGGTTGCCTGCCTGGCCGTGGCTGCCGTTTCGGCCGAATACTACCTCGGGGAGCACGTGGAGCACAAGGAGTACCACTCCCACCCCAAGTACAAGTACGAGTACGGTGTAAAGGACGGACACACCGGTGACCACAAGAGCCAGTGGGAGCAGCGGGACGGAGACGTAGTGGTCGGACAGTACACGCTGGACGAAGCCGACGGAACCCACCGCGTTGTCGCGTACAACTCGGACGACCACAACGGATTCCAGGCCCACGTGCAGCGCGTCGGACACGCCCACCACCCCCACGGAGAGAGCTACGCCAACATTGACCAGCACCACTAGGAGGGAACGGGAGGGAGAAGCCCGTTCGGACTGAGCAAAAAATCGTTTCGTTTTTTATCACATTAAGTCACCATCAAGTTGTTGTTTTTTATTTAGAGTTGCGTTTTCGCAACCATGCCAAATCAATAAAATGTTCCTCGCTCGTACAAGTTACTTCGATGTGTTTTAATTCTACAATTAAGTTCATGTGTGTGGTTTAAGAACGACATATTCAAAAGTTCAAGCGAGAGTTTAAATCTACATTAAGGTGTAACGGGCCATCATTAAATATGGCGATAAAATATGGAGGAAAAACATCCCGTTCCCCGTTAACGATGATACTTTCCCGTTCCACCTTATTCGTTGAAAATTTGAAACTTTTTCTAAAAAAATATATTTCTTAGCACTTCTATTACCGTTAAAATTATAGAAAAATAATCACTGTGTTCGAAACTTCCACTAGAACACAGGAAAACTTGCAGTAACCTCGAAAAAGCTTAATTTTCTTTAAATTTAGCCTGTTTTTGAAAAGTATATTGTTACCATACAAAAACAGGTGCACTTTTAAACACTTCAAAACTAGCGTTTCAATTACCTTACCTCCATAAATTGCTAATCCCTCGACGTGCTGCAGCCCGGAGAATCAGCCGAGAACGACCAAACACAGCAAAACTCGCGATTTTCGCGAAAACTAGCATCGAAAAATGCGAAGTGAAAATTTTCCGCGAGTTTTTTTTTTGTATACAAACACCCTTCAACACAACCATTCGTTACACAAATGTTGATAGTCATCACGAAAGTGGTTGCCAAAAATTTCAGTCAAGTACATTATATGAAATTCACAAAATACCTTTTCTAATTTGATTATTTGCCACGTACTGATGTAAAATATTGAAACAATTAACGAATATATTTTTTTAATGATAAATTATAATTAACATAAGCATAAAAGCTAAAAAACAACGATATTTAATTTGGGCAATAAACAACAATTTATAAAACTCTGCCCTTTTTGGCAACACTTTTCACTGAAGCTCAATGTTGTGACAGCTGTGATTTTTGCTGTCGATCTGTCAGTTTCAACGTTCAGCGTAAAATTACTCCGAGCCAAGATTTCCAATTTGGCCGGCTGATTGCCAGTTCAGGCCGTCCGGATATTCTGGATTTTACCAACGAACAAGAACTTTCTCGGTTGCGGCCATCAAGGTAGGGTAATCCGCCAACCAACAGCTGAAGATCAACTCACGGCAAATGAAAAGGTTGCACTGGGTCGATGCCAGATCAAGACGGATGTGGCCAGTGAGGAATACATCCAGTCCAGCACCATTCCGTAGATCTTGAGCTGCTTCTCGGTGGATCGTTCTCCTTGCTGGCCACATCCGGGTCGGCCTGATCTGGCTGCCATCTGACGCAAACTTTTCGGTTGTTTTGAGTTGAGGAGGGAGATGTTCAAGCCTTGGATTTAGATCTGCTGCTCGGAGAATTGTCCTCCTTGCTGGCCACATCTGGGACGGCCTGATCTCACAAGTCGTGGTTGAGTGGGGCTTGATCTGGCTGCCATCCGGCGCAAGCTTCTCATTTACCGTAAGTTTAAGGGGCCAGACCGTAGGTCGGCAGATTGCTCATCCTTGATGATCGCATCCGAGAAAGGCTTGATGTGGCTCCCACCCGGCGGAAGGTTTTCACTTAGCGTTAGTTGAAGGTTCGTCCTCTTGTCATCTGTCGGGGCTGCTTGTCCTCTTCGTCGATCAAATCTGGAAAATCCGGACGGCCTGAACTGGCATAATAGTGAATCTTGGCTCGGAGGAATTTCACAAAGTCACGGCAAGTGAAAACATTCCGCCGGGTGGGAGCCACATCAAGCCTTTCCCGGATGCGACCATCAAGGACGGATAATCTGCCGACTTACGGTCTGGCCCCCTCAACTCACGGCAAATGAAAACCTTGCTGCGGATGGCAGCCAGATCAAGCCCCACTCAACCACGACTTGTGCGATCAGGCCGTCCCAGATGTGGTCAGCAAGGAGGACAACTCCCCAAGCAGCAACTCAACATCCACGGCTTGAACAATGCCCCCCCCCCCCCTTCTCTTCCTTCTCTGCGCACAACAACCAAAAATTTTCGTTGGATGGCACCCAGATCAGGCCGACCCTGATGTGGCCAGCAAGGAGAATGATCCACCGAGAAGCAACTCAAAATCTACGGACTGAGCAGCCACCCACCTGTTCATAACATAAACAGCATAACAGAAAACAAGTACATAAGACGTTTTGAAAAAGTAAGCAAGATATAACATCACTACTACATTTATACTCGGTTGACGTGATGACTAATACATGTAAATTTCAATGATCATCATCGTACCAATACATTCACACCGCACTAATACATCAACATTGACGATGATGAGGCGTTTCACCTTAACTAAACAATTTCTTTAAGACTTGCTTGACTTCTTGACAAAAAAGGTCCTACTTGACAGCTCGTTCCAAGGAGACCATGGTTGATCCATCGAAAAAATGTTGTCTTGTTAATTTTTTTTTTGCATTTAAATGAAAAGAAATGATTAGAAATGGTTTTTAATCATGTTTTTTTACCGTTGTACATAAAAATCGGCAATGGGCTTTAGGACTCTATTTTGCGAAAAAAAAAAGAGTTTATTCAACAGAATTCAGCAAAGTAAACATTTCCAGAGTTTTTTAAAGGTTCAATCTGGGTGCTGAATAGTGGTTCGCAAAACGGCCTCAATTTTGAACTGTCAAAGTGGAACCAATTTACTGTTCGCCAAAAGTAGAGAGTATTGTGATCGGTCATTTTAAAATGTTTTTTTTCTTTTTTTTTTGCAAGAATGAAAAATGTGTGGCTTTTGAGAACCTGGGGTCGAAGTCTTAAGAACCTTAAGAAAGTTGAAGCTGTCTCTATTGTTTGTTCTGGTTTAGTGAACATCCTTTCTATTTGTTGGATCAGCTTCGCTAGCATTAGCGATGTTTTTTCGCTGGATCAGGAAGAACTGCAGGATTCCATAATCAGTCAGGAAATTTATCTGCGACATTGCAGAATTATACTCTCTCCGCAGTTCTTCGTCACCCGTAGAAAAGAAAAATCTATTCTAACCGATTGAAACGCGACAATTTTCTTGCAAAAAATGTCAAAAACTAGTCAAAATAAAACATATACTACCGATTATAAAATAGCTCATTTACCAGTAAGAAAAAAATCATGCTTGTGCTTGAACATCCTCCTACTTTGTAGATGTGAACAACGTGGGATCATTCGAAAATCACGTTACGCATTCTCTCTATTCATCACCCAGGGTTCAATATACATAACTTTTAATCTTTGGTTGATGAGTTTTTTTTTCGTAAAATCGCGATAACTCGTGATGTTTATAAGCAAACCCCTTATGTCTATAAATCAAAATGTTTGTAATTGTCTGCTCTACAACTTTTTAGAACATTATTACACTCTAAAAAATAACCCTGCAAAGTTAGAAAAAACACGAGATTTTAAAATGAAAATGTTTGTTCTACATGAAAAAATGACCCTTCTGGGTCAATGTAGATTCGAAAAGAACATTAAATTTCCCATAAAATGACATGTTCCAATTTTTTTTACAGTCGAGTAACGGAAAATTGCACAGTTTTTAAAACTTTTTTGGTGTTTTTTTCGATGAAAAATATTTTTTTTCGGAATTCTGAGTACGCCATCAAATCGGGCGTCTAATTTTACATAAAAGTCCCTTTGACACCAAATTTCTATCTCATCACCGTTTCAGGCTGCAAATTATTGAAAAACATCTATTTTATCGCATGTTCAAAAATGGAAGTGGTCGTACCGCCCCTCCGTCATGAGATATCAAAAAACGAACCTCGGATTCGTGATCAGGGACAAAAGTTACCACTTAGAACAAAGTTTCACGCAAATCGAAGAGGGACAGGGGCAACTTTTCCCGATTTCGTGTGAGTTGGTAGAGAATTACCCACCAGGTACAAAAATGTGTTTTATATCGCAATGTTTATTCTAAAAAATTAATAATTAGACAATTTTCTTTTTCATATTTAAATTGGCAAAAATACCAAAATTATGAGGGTTTAAAGAAATTAAAAACTATAAAAAATCTTATCAAAAACAAGGGGGGAGGGGGGTCTGGCAAAATGTGACGTATATTTTGAGGGGGGTTCAACTTTGTGTGATAAAGTGTAACATAGGGGGGAGGGGGAGGGGTTAATTTTGGCTAATTTTTGCGTGACATACTTTATTGATGACGCCATACCGCAAAAAGTTTTTTTTTCGCTGAAATTTTTGTTTTCCTCAAATCTTACATTTATTGAAAACTAATGATAGCAAAACTTCTCAACTAGTTAAAAAAGCATTTAAAAATACTTTATTCATTCAAATGTTGAGACTATAAGGTCTGTTATTTAAATTTTGCGGATTTTTTTGCCAGTGACATATTAATATTAAACCAAACATGCTTGAAAATCATTGATAATTGCATTTAAAATTTAAAAAAAATAAGTTTTACATACTGAAGATAACAATTTTGCCCTCAGATTTTTCGGGACGAATGGAGGAGGGGGGTTAGGCGACATAAAATTCGAAAAATATTTGCAATGGCCGTATATAAGCAAGTAAACTTTATAATTATTTTCACAAACTAATTTAAATGACCAGAAATTATGTTATTTGTTCAATTTCAGAAAAATCGGGAAATACCAAAAATCTTTGCTGATAAGAAAATTTGTCAAATTCAATCGCTGTAATCATTCATATCTGCAGCGGACCAACTATATAGTATTCATTTGTTGCAAAGGTATTTAATCAATTTTGTGATGTAGTGTAGCCGATTCGAAAAAAGGCCGCACTCTGCTTAAAAATCAAGGGTTGACCTGAGACATTTTTCTCTGAAATGGAAATATACTGTAGTGTAATGGTCAATAAATGAAGCATTTGAAGACTGAAGTCCAAAATGCATAAGCTCACACACAGTCAGTCACAAGATAGCTCGCATACGAAGATTTGAAGTACCAACTTTTTTCAATTTTAAAAACTAATTCTAATCAAAACACAACGAAACTTCAATTTGAAACGATATATTTTCAAAAATTTGTTCTAATTCTTTGGTTCCGAGATCAGTTCACCGTCCTAGTAGTGCTGCTTGATGTTGGCGTAGCTCTCGCCATGGGGATGGTGGGCATGACCCACTCGCTGGACATGGGGCTGGAATCCGGTCTTGTGGTCCGAGCTGTAGTCCACAATGCGGTGCGTACCATCGGCCTCATCCAGGGTGTACTGTCCCTTGACGTGGTCACCATCACGGTGCTCCCAGGCGCTCTTGTGGTCGTGGGTGTGTCCGTCCTTAACTCCGTACTCGAACTTGTAGCTCGGATGGCTGTGGTAGTCCTCGTAGGCCAGGGCGGCAACGGCCAGGCAGGCAACCAGGGCGATGATCTGGATTAGAGGGAATAATTAGTGATGATGATAAATTGTTTAAAAATTCAAGTAATGGACATACCTTGAACATTTTGGAAGTTTAAATTGAGTTGTTGTTCTGATGGAACGCTAAGCTTTGACTGATGCTTTGTTCGCGCAGCGGTAGAATATTTATACAATCGGCCTTAAACGTACGAGCCACCGCAGTCAGTAGTGGCTTGTTTACGTACGACCATTCTTGAAAGCAACAAGGAGGTATGGCCACACGATCGATTGGAAATTTCACTCGCGAGTATTTGTCAAGCGCGATAAAACGCAAGCAGTGCATGTGAACACGTGAACAATGAGATGTTTTACTTTCGAAGGGTGGTCAAATGGGAAACACAGTCTATCAGATTTTTTAGATGGAAAGTTTGTTGTAGAACAATATTTTAAGATTGGATTGATTAGTGTGATTTTATCAATGTTTCAAAAAATATTAAGTGTTGGGTAATCTTTGCTATGGATTTTCAAACAATAAACTTAACTTTGAATTTACAATTTAGATTTTACTTCGTCCAAGCACTATGTTGTTTCATTAAGCCAATTCGCATCTTATTAACACCTAAGCTCCCAAGCTCAAGAAAAAGAATGAATTAATATGGAAACTTCCTTTTTACAGCAGCAAAAGTGAAAACTTCATAATTCAAGAACTAATTTCAATTATTTTAAAATTTCGTTTAAGATACGACAACATCCTTGATAACTTTTTTGAAAGAAATGTTTTATTTTAATGCTAAATTTGTTTATTGTCTTTGAAAAATGAGTTTTGGCTAATTTGAAAATTTAACTTTCCGATGTTTATTTTTCAAATTTGACCACCCTTAGTCCCACTGTGCCCCGGTAGCGCCCCAATAGATGATTGATCGCATTGTTACAATAATCGAGGGAGATTTTTTTTGCTCTGGTACTTAAGCGCCACCAATATCCCTCCAATGAATGGCCCCACCCCGGCCACACGAAACGGACAGTGAACCGTGAAATTCGCAGCTATAGTTTGGCGTGATGTGGTGTCTATAACAAGGTTAATAGAAAACTGAGCTGAAGGAGCATAAAAAATGGAAATGCACTTTCAATTAGCCAGCATGGCACTTGACGACGACGACGACGACGATGACGGAGGTGCGAAATCGGTTGTGGGGTGCTTGAGCCATTTACCCGGGGTAGCGGACAAACATGCCCAAACATACTTGCTGGAAAGCGGCCCCAGCTGGCTCTGAGAAGACAACTTGCAATGTGTATAAATATTCTGCTTCTGGTTGAGCACGGCATCAGTCTCACCGCAGCTTTTCAATCGTGTCAATCAGCTCCAAGCTAAAAATTCAAAATGTTCAAGGTAGGTGCTGATAACGGCTCATGTCTGGTGCAAAATAAACTAATTTCAATTTTCTATCATTCCAACTTAGATCGCCGCCCTGGTTGTCTGCCTGGCCGTTGCCGTGCTGGCCGTCGAGGATTACCACAGCCATCCGAGCTACAAGTTCGAGTACGGAGTTAAGGACGGACACACCCACGACCACAAGAGCGCCTGGGAGCACCGTGACGGTGACCACGTCAAGGGACAGTACACCCTGGATGAGGCCGATGGTACGCACCGCATCGTGGACTACAGCTCGGACCACAAGACCGGATTCCAGCCCCATGTCCAGCGAGTGGGTCATGCCCATCATCCCCATGGCGAGAGCTACGCCAACATCAAGCAGCACTACTAGGACGACGATCCGATCTCGAAACCAAAGAACTAGAACAATTTTGAAAATAGAAAAATGAAAATCCCATATCATATGCTTCCTTTTGAAGAAGATATCACAACCAACGTGTGTGTGGAAAGTAATTGAATGAAATGTTTGGCAGTAGTGAAAGTGATCGTGTTTAGAGAAATTAAGTATTATTTGTCACATACTTTGACTGATAATGTGAATAAGATTTGAACAGCAGTGTGGGTAATGAGACCCACAAGTAAGGCCTGACGAGTTCCTGGAATGGACGTGGGCCCCACTGGGCCCCACCACTGATGTATGGTAGATGGGGTCTGGGCCACTTTGGAAAACACTGCTCTAAAGGGTGTGAATCCATGGATTTAAAAAAAATCACAAAACAAGAGTTGAACACGTTTTTAACAAGCTATGGTCGAGTGTCCAATTTATGATATTGTAGACATGTTTTATAATTAAATTTTTTAGCTTTTTACAAACTTAAGATAAGATTGTATTCTTAATACTTTTTTAAGGTAATTGGCTAATTGAAGGGGTTCTAGTCGGAGTCGTGGGGGAAACACTGCTTATTCTCGAGCCTTATTATGATATGTTAATCTTGAAGGCATCATATGGGTTAGCTACTGCCAAAGTTTAAATAATTCGATTTTTTTTGTATTTTTTAATCCGACTGAAACTTTTTTGGAGCCTTCGGTATGCCCAAAGAAGCCATTTTGCATCATTAGTTTGTCCATATAATTTTCCATACAAATTTGGCAGCTGTCCATACAAAAATGATGCATGAAAATTCAAAAATCTGTATCTTTTGAAGGAATTTTTTGATCGATTTGGTGTCTTGGGCAAAGTTGTAGGTATGGATACGGACTACACTGGAAAAAAATGATACACGGTAAAAAAAATTTGGTGATTTTTTATTTAACTTTTTATCACTAAAACTTGATTTGCAAAAAAACACTATTTTTAATTTTTTTTATTTTTTGATATGTTTCAGAGGACATAAAATGCCAACTTTTCAGAAATTTCCAGGTTGTGCAAAAAATCATTGACCAAGTTATGAATTTTTTAATCAATACTGATTTTTTCAAAAAATCGAAATTTTGGTCGTAAAATTTTTCAACTTCATTTTTCGATGTAAAATCAAATTTGCAATCAAAAGTACTTCAGTGAAATTTTGATAAAGTGCATCGTTTTCAAGTTACAGCCATTTTTATGTAACTTTTTTCAAAATAGTCGCAGTTTTTCATTTTTAAAATTAGTGCACATGTTTGCCCACTTTTGAAAAAAATATTTTTGAAAAGCTGAGAAAATTCTCTATATTTTGCTTCTTCGGACTTTGTTGATACGACCTTTAGTTGCGGAGATATTGCAATGCAAAGGTTTAAAAACAGAAAAATTGATGTTTTCTAAGTCTCACCCAAACAGCCCACCATTTTTTAATGTCGATATCTCAGCAACTAATGGTCCGATTTTCAATGTTAATATATGAAACATTTGTGAAATTTTCCGATCTTTTCGAAAAAAATATTTTCAAAATTTTCAAATCAAGACTAACATTTCAAAAGTCCAAACATTCAATATTACGCCCTTTTAAAATGTTAGTCTCGATTTGAAAATTTTGAAAATATTTTTATCGAAAAGATCGGAAAATTTCAAGAATGTTTCATATATTAACATTCAAAATCGGACCATTAGTTGCTGAGATATCAACATTTAAAAAATGGTGGGCTGTTTGGGTGAGACTTAGAAAACATCAATTTTCCTGTTTTTAAACCTTTGCATTGCAATATCTCAGCAACTAAAGGTCGTATCAACAAAGTCCGAAGAAGCAAAATATAGAAAATTTTCTCAGCTTTTCAAACATATTTTTTTCAAAAGTGGGCAAAGATGTGCACTAATTAAAAAAAATGATAAACTGCGACTATTTTGAAAAAAGTTACATAAAAATGGCTATAACTTGAAAACGATGCACTTTATCAAAATTTCACTGAAGTACTTTTTGATTGCAAATTTGATTTTACATCGAAAAATGAAGTTGAAAATTTTTTGCGACCAAAATTTCGATTTTTTGAAAAAATCAGTATTGATTAAAAAATTCATAACTTGGTCAATGATTTTTTGCACAACCTGGAAATTTCTGAAAAGTTGGCATTTTATGTCCTCTAAAACATATCAAAAAATAAAAAAATAAAAATAGTGTTTTTTGCAAATCAAGTTTTAGTGATAAAGTTAAATAAAAAATCACCAAATTTTTACCGTGTATCATTTTTTTCCAGTGTAGTCCGTATCCATACCTACAACTTTGCCGAAGACACCAAATCGATCAAAAAATTCCTTCAAAAGATACAGATTTTTGAATTTTCAAACATCATTTTTGTATGGACAGCTGCCAAATTTGTATGGAAAATTATATGGACAAACTAATGATGCAAAATGGCTTCTTTGGGCATACCGAAGGCACCAAAAAAGTTTCAGTCGGATTAAAAAATACAAAAATTAAAATTAAAGAAAAAAGACCGATTTCGTAGAGAATTGCTCATATCCAGTGTGCATGACTAAGGCGTCATCCATAAAGTATGTCACGCAAAAATCGGCCAAAATTAACCCCCCCTCCCCCCTATGTCACACTTTGTCACGCAAGGTTGAACCCCCTCTCAAAAAGTACATCACATTTTGCCAGACCCCCCCCCCCCCTTGTTTTCGATGGAATTTTTTATAGTTTTTATTTCTTTAAACTCTCTTAATTTTGGTATTTTTGCCAATTTTATTATGAAAAAAATAATAATAAGCTGTCTAATTATTCATTTTTAGAATAAACATTGCGATTTAATAAACAGTTTTGTTACTTTTAAAAAAAAGAAGACCTGGTATAACATTCAAGTATGAAAAAAAATTAGAAACTTTTTTTTCACGGCTTTGTATCTAATAAGTTCAAACCATTTACAGCAGTTTTCTTATGAACATCCTGCTTTCAAAGCATTTATTTACAGAATTTTGAAGTTCCAACTGAATAAAAAAAATGTGACTATATAATCAATTATAATGTGATACTTCTAAATAATAGTAACCAAACAATTTTGGAAAAGATGATTTAATTTAATTGTGTACATTTCGAATTAATATTATGCAATCATAAAAAAAAACCTAGCGTGACGTCACAGTCTCGCAAACCCCCCCCCCCCTCCCCCCTTCGTCACATCTTGTCACACCTACGGTAACCCCCTCTCCCCCCCCTAAGAGCGTACGTACTTTATGGATGACGCCTAGTCCAATTTTGTAATTTTGCTTGTTTTTAAATAGCAAAAATCAAAAAGTGACAATTTTGAATAAGAAAAACCAAAAAAATTTATGTTTTTTTTAATAAAGATTAAAAACGGCTTTCGTCATGCACATGGAACCGGTTTAACGAGTCTTCACTAAAATTGTGAGCCGATTTGTTCGAAACAGTGTTGAGATATCGTGGCACTCGTTTTTTGAAACTGCTCAATTTAAATAGCAATATCTCGGCAATGGTACTACCAAATGACTTTAAATTTATTTTGTTAACAGTTGAAAATGTATATTTGCTAATACCAACCTCTAATATTTTTGCTGATTTACGTGTATGTAACCCCTTAAATCAGTTCATAATCAATTGCAAACCTCTTTTTACACCTTAGCTTCCATCCACCCCGGGATTCAAACTGACGACCTTTGGATTATTAGTCCAACTGCCTACCAGCGACTCCACCGAGACAGGACCCAGGGAGACGACTCCTACACCTGGACTGAGCTAACGACCTAACCCTTTTTAGGTTAGTCCGGGGCAAACATTTACTTCCCTTCCGACGGAAGGCGTGATCAGACAAATCTCGTCTCGAAAAATGCCACCGGGACCGTCTGGGATGGAACCCAGGCCGACTGGGTGAGAGGCAACCACGCTTACCCCTACACCACGGTCCCGGCTTAAGGTCTGTACATGCAGGATTTAATTCAATATCGATAAATCGACTCCTTAATGCTATGCTTCTTTTTATCCTAATTCTAATTAACGCTGGCGAGTTCTGGCAAACGTTTGCTAAAATAAGGAATTGGTCAAAACTGAGTTTTAATATTTTAAATGTTAAAATATAATATTAGGGGGCATTAAAGGGTTAAAATTTTATTTTTATCGAATTCCTTGGACAATTTTCTATAAAATGCAACCTGTAGAATGTCTTTTGCTCAAAAAGTTGCAAACTTATGATTAAAAGAAAAAAAAGCTTTTTTTATAAAATTGTCAAAAAAGAGGCCGGTGCCAAAAATAGAGAGAGGGTCCAATCAACACCAAACTTGGGATTTCTGTTAACTATCGAGAGATGAACGTTCCCTCCAAGTTTGGTTCAAATCGATGAAGGTCGAGTCCAAAAGTGTACCTAGTTGCCCTGAAATAACCCTTAATTGATTTCAATTCAGGGGTTTAGGGGGATTTGGGCTAATAAAAAGGGTATTTTATAATGCAGAATTGATCATTATTCCAGTCTTTTATTACAAATTTAATGTAACACTGCAAATATTTTACAAGGAAAATTCATCAATCTAAAATGCTCTGAATTTCGTTTAATTCAACGAATGTCTTCAAAAAAATCAGCTTGAGCCAGTAAGAAATCGTTTTTCAACACAACAATTTTCAGTGATTTTTCTTTAATAGCTAAATCCAAAAAGATTTTTTTCCCATACAAATTCTTACGAGCCAAACATTGTTTTTAAACAAATGTATTTCAAAATTTAGATAATTATTATAATTAGCATCATTACCGGCAATAAATGATTAATGATGATTTCTAGACTTTTATTTGATTAGGTCCTATAAACATATGAAAACACAATAGCTTATAGGACCTTTGAAAAAAAAAAACTCTAGATTTTTTTTATATCTCTACAAAGAATAGGAAAATCATCGCCAAAATAAATCACTACGTGTATGCACGGAGAAAAATCCGTTCCAAAAATCCTGAATAAGCGTTTATGAATTTCGGAACCGCAAACAAAGAGTTCAAATTGCATGGTACGTTTTTCAAAAAAGTACCATGAAATTTGCACAATTTGGACGTGGTTCCAGATTTTATGAAAACTTGTTCACGATTTTGAAAACTGATTTTTCTCCGTGTGGTATTATTCTAAACAACTTGTAGAAGGAAATGTTTCAGAATATTGTCAGAAGAACAAAATCAAAAAAAAATAAAGGCTTTGATGGAAGTCGTGAACTAAAGGCTCCTCGAAATGTTAATACCAAAGCTGCCTGCTTGAATTTGTGCAAAAATAAAATTCAAAACAATTAGATTTTACTACTTTATTTACTCATTGCGACATTTTTCTCGTTCAACCAATCCGGAAGCCATTTTCTCTCTTAGTGATGCTGGTCAATGTTGGCGTAGCTCTCTCCGTGGGGATGGGCGGCGTGTCCCATACGCTGGACATGGGCCTGGAATCCGGCCTTGTGGTCCGAGGCGTAGTCCACCACACGGTGGGTTCCATCGGCCTCATCCACGGTGTACTGTCCCTTGACGACATCTCCATCGCGGCTCTCCCACTGGCTCTTGTGATCGTGGGTCTTCGAGTCCTTCACTCCGTACTCGTACTTGTACTTGGGGTGGGCATCCTCGTAGGCAGCGGCGATGACGGCCATGCAGGCAACCAGGGCGAAGATCTGGAATAGTTATAACATTTGTTGGTTAGATATTTTTGGAGAATGTTTGAAATATTTGCATATACTTTGAACATTTTGTTTGAGGAGGGTTTGTTGCTGTTCTTCTGAAAGACTGAGCTGAAACTGATGCCAGAACATTCTATTCTTCGTATATTTATACGAAAAAGAACTGTTCGTGAGGCATCACAAAATTGTGATCGCTCTCACACAGTATTTCCTATGTTCTCGTGAGGCCAGTTTAATTTTCCCGCCGAATTATGCATGAAGGAAAACGTGGTGCACACATACCTTGTTAGCAAAAAATGCACAAAATGCAAACGAAGCTTCAGTTTGGCATTTCTCCTTCACGGTATATTGTATACACGGCAGCTAAAGAGGAAAATTCACACATAGAAAAATAAGAAAAAATCAAGAACATACGTGCAAAAGAACGAGTGTCATGGCTACGCTGGCATGCAAGTCCAAATGTTGCTTTCTTTGTGCATCGGCTTTAATAGACACCTAATGCATTTCTTGACATTGACGATGGAAAATGGCAATAATTGTACCCATTTATGTTCCTATAAATATTTGGAAAAAAGATCCACCAGACATCAGTTCAGCTTCATCGTTCCATTCGAGAGAAACATCTGCCAAAACCTCCTCAAAATGTTCAAGGTATGTCTTTGAATAATTTCAAAGCTTTATAATAAACCGCAATAACTTAAACCAACTTTTTTTCAGATTTTCGCCCTGGTTGCCTGCATGGCCGTCATCGTCGCGGCTTACGAGGATGCCCACCCCAAGTACAAGTACGAGTACGGAGTTAAGGACGAAAAGACCCACGACCACAAGAGCCAGTGGGAGAGCCGCGATGGGGATGTCGTCAAGGGACAGTACACCGTGGATGAAGCCGATGGAACTCACCGCGTGGTGGACTACGCCTCGGACCACAAGGCCGGATTCCAGGCCCATGTCCAGCGTATGGGACACGCCGCCCATCCTCATGGAGAGAGCTACGCCAACATTGACCAGCATCACTAGGACTGACGTTGACCGGATAATTGTTATGAATGTGAATAAATGTCGAATATTAGCGAAAGATTAAATTTCCTTTGATTTTTTATTTGAATTGAGAAATTCTGATCCTTAGTTTTATTAATATTTTGTTGCTTAAAAGCATTTTAAAACTATTTGATAATTATGAAAAAAAAATCACAAAAAGGAAACCTATTGAGTAATTTTCTAGAATTTTTCAAGATGTTTTATTCTGTATGTAAAAAGAAGCTACATATTTTGCATAAAAGATTATTCCATTTATGGCTCCATACAATTTTGTGGGCCGGTCATACAAAATTGGCATGTGATAATTCAAAAATGTGTTTCTTGTGAAGAGTTTTTCTGATCGATTTGGAGTCTTCGGCAAAATTTTAGGTTATGTTTAGGAAATTTCAGAATGAAATTGAAGTAATAGAAAACAACATTTCCGATTTTTGGTGCAAAATCTTGTACAGAAGATATAAATTTATGAATAAAAAAATTGGAAAAATAAAACTAAAAATTTGTTTAACAAAACTTCAAACAGCTTCTTTAGACGCAAAATCTAAAATGACTTAACACATTTTTTTATTAAGTAAATCGCCTTCAAGTTGAAGGTACCGTGGATCGGGGTGACATTGATGTAATTTCAATTTATTTTTCAAATATTATTCATCCATTTTCAGCGATTTCACGGAAGTCGCGTAATCCGTGAAATTTGCCCTTGACCGTGAAATCTGATCAATACCGTGAAATGCCGCGAAATTCGAAAAATCAATCGGATAAATTCTCTTCAGCGTTTGAAAAATTTATTTTTGATTTGAAACAACCCACAAGACGAGTATTTTGGAAGCAGTTATAAAAAAACATTCAAAATGATTTGAATATTTAAGTTACATTTTTTTAATTTTATTTTAAAGTATAATACATGTTGATAAAAATTGCAGTATTTATAAATGTTTTAATTTATTGTAATTATCAATACAAAATGCTTTTCCCAAACTTATTCATAGTAATCAAATATTCAGGGTCACAAAATGTCCAGGTACGTATTTTTTCTACAATGTTTTTTTTCGATCAAGTGTTTCATAATTCTTTGAAAAAAAGATTTATTTAAAATTGTTATTTTAAAACCAGGGTGACAAGTAGTTTCATTTCAATATTATATTTGTATGTATCATTTGAAAAAGAACCAATCAAACGTTAACAAACTGAAAAAATGTTCTTTTTATTATAATTCACATAAAATTTATATTTATTTATTGAAAAAAAAAATCAAGCGTGATCAAAATGCATTTGAGATTGATTATTCTTAAAAATATGAATTTTTGTTGCAACCAAAAACAATTTCTTTGCATGATGCATGATAAATCTACTTTGAAAATAGTTCTGCTGAAAATGCTTATAAATCGGTAGATATTTTTGATTTCTGATTCAGTTGCGATTAAAACATGTATCCTAGAAACTAATATTAGTTGCATGATGATACAGATCGTTTACCGATTCGATTTTTTTTTTTCATTGAGGAAATATAACACGTGAAAAGCATCATTATTTAATTATCACTCATCAAGTTTCATAATTCATGTTAACTTAACTTTTGAAACTTTTCAAAATATGCTGAAAACTACTTCTTTATTTTGCAAAACAAACTTCAGTCTATCATTGTCACCATGGTTTACGGTTTTTAAGGTAATTTTTTTAACCTGGTGATCAGTTTTGGCAAATAAAAAATACTTCATGAAGAAAAAGAACCCCTGCCAAAATTATTTGGAAAAGCTGAGGAAATTTTCAACATTTTTGACTGCCGAGAAACTACCTTTTAAATCTTAAATTTTGTGAAAATTGAGTTTTTCAATGTGTCACCAAAATAGCTCCCATTTTTAAAATCGTGATATCTTAGAAACTGTGGTTTGGTTGAGCGTTTTAGCAGAATGCATTACTATGAATACAAAGAGACGAGTTGTTCCTTTTAATTCCGCTATATATTTTTAATATCTTGACAGATACGTATTTCGTCTACTACTTGCAGACTTCATCAGTGTTCTGTTCTCGACTCGACTCGAACAGAACAGAACACTGATGAAGTCTGCAAGTAGTAGACGAAATACGTATCTGTCAAGATATTAGAAACTATTAGGGGAGAGTGGGGAGACTTGATCCCCTTTTTTTGTATCGCACATAACTCTGTCAATTTCTCACAAAACTATAAACTTTTAGCATGAATTGAAACCTTAAACATTCATCTATGTTTGGCTAATAAGGGTATTTCATCAGATGAACTCTTCGAATCATGCCAAGCGTTTTAAAAAAATATTTTAAACCGGCATTTTAAAAATGTTAGAGGTAACTTGATCCCCATTTCAACATTTTGAAGAAATCTTAAGCAAAATGTTTCTTATTCATCCAAACTTGTAATTTTCTATAAGTTACCGCAATTTCACATGAAACCTGTACGTTTGTGTTCAAAATATAACAAGTTTAGCATGTAAAATATTTAAAAACTTTAAATATTTTTTTTTTAGACCAAAATTAAGCATGTTTACAAAAGCTGAATATTTTTGTTTACAAAACTTTTGAAAAAAGGTTCAAACTTCAGTAAGTTATGTACAACTATACTAAAGGAACCTATGTGGGTAATTCTCTACCAACTCACACGAAATCGGGAAAAGTTGCCCCGACCCCTCTTCGATTTGCGTGAAACTTTGTCCTAAGGGGTAACTTTTGTCCCTGATCACGAATCCGAGGTCCGTTTTTTGATATCTCGTGACGGAGGGCGGTACGACCCCTTCCATTTTTGAACATGTGAAAAAGAGGTGTTTTTCAATAATTTGCAGCCTGAAACGGTGATGAGATAGAAATTTGGTGTCAAAGGGACTTTTATGTAAAATTAGACGCCCGATTTGATGGCGTACTCAGAATTCCGAAAAACGTATTTTCATCGAAAAACACTAAAAAGTTTTAAAAATTCTCCCATTTTCCGTTACTCGACTGTAATTTTTTTGGAACATGTCATTTTATGGGAAATTTAATGTACTTTTCGAATCTACATTGTCCCAGAAGGGTCATTTTTCATTTAGAACAAAATTTTTCATTTTAAAATTTCGTGTTTTTCTAACTTTGCAGGGTTATTTTTTAGAGTGTAACAATGTTCTACAAAGTTGTAGAGCAGACAATTACAAAAATTTTGATATATAGACATAAGGGGTTTGCTTATAAACATCACAAGTTATCGCGATTTTACGAAAAAAAGTTTTGAAAAAGTAACTTTTTGCGTTTCTCTTTGTTTCGTCGTCCGTGTCTGTCTGCGGGTGACCATGAACAGCCATGATCGATGACGACCAACTTTTTCAAAACTTTTTTTCGTAAAATCGCGATAACTCGTGATGTTTATAAGCAAACCCCTTATGTCTATGTATCAAAATTTTTGTAATTGTCTGCTCTACAACTTTGTAGAACATTGTTGCACTCTAAAAAATTACCCTGCAAAGTTAGAAAAAACACGAAATTTTAAAATGAAAAATTTTGTTCTAAATGAAAAAATGACCCTTCTGGAACAATGTAGATTCGAAAAGTACATTAAATTTCCCATAAAATGACATGTTCCAAAAATTTTTACAGTCGAGTAACGGAAAATGGGAGAATTTTTAAAACTTTTTTAGTGTTTTTTTCGATGAAAAATACGTTTTTTCGGAATTTTGAGTACGCCATCAAATCGGGCGTCTAATTTTACATAAAAGTCCCTTTGACACCAAATTTCTATCTCATCACCGTTTCAGGCTGCAAATTATTGAAAAACACCTCTTTTTTCGCAAGTTCAAAAATGGAAGGGGTCGTACCGCCCCTCCGTCACGAGATATCAAAAAACGGACCTCGGATTCGTGATCAGGGACAAAAGTTACCCCTTAGGACAAAGTTTCACGCAAATCGAAGAGGGGTCGGGGCAACTGCTGTGTGAGTTGGCGGAGAATTACCCATGTATGAAAACCCAGCCCAATTAATAATCTTGAGGCTGATTCCAGTGACTGTAACAATGCAGGGATCAAATCTCCCTAAACGCACTTTTTTAAACAATTGATTGTAAAAATAGTATGACGATAAATTTAACATCAAAAGCGTAAGGGTTTTGGAGTTGATAAGTTTATCAAACAATTCATGTATAAAACATATTTTTTGAATATTTTTTGAGTGTTTTCTATACATATCAAAACAAAGAAAAAAAAGATCTCTTTGAAGTTTTTTGCAGCTCGTTTTAGAAAAATGTGTGTAACTCAATCTAAACATTTTTAATTTTTTTCTTTGTTTTCTACAATGAGTTTAAGTTAATTTCACACAACTTTCTAGAACAAAGCTCATTGTTTTACCCACATGCCCACATGCTGACGAGATACAGGGATCAAGTGTCCCCGGGGATCAAGTCTCCCCACTCTCCCCTACATATTTCGATTTCCATTGATCCCTAACTCAATTTTATGTGAAATTTTTTGCTCTTTTCCATAAAAATAAGCAAGCCCAAAATGAATGCCCTTCCAAAAGGTTACTCTTGATTCTAAATTATCGAAATTAATTTCGTTGTTGAAAAACGTGTCTTAGTAAAAATTCAGAAATTTTAGAGGGTCACCCCCACCATAACACAAAAAAAAACAAAAGGTACTTCAATAAATCGACATTTTATTACTCAAAACCGGACTTCCAAATCTCTAATGGTGCTGATCAATGTTGGCGTAGCTCTCTCCATGAGGATGGGCGGCATGTCCCTTGCGCTGGACATGGGCCTGGAATCCGGCCTTGTGGTCCGAGGCGTAGTCCACCACACGGTGGGTTCCATCGGCCTCATCCACGGTGTACTGTCCCTTGACGACATCTCCGTCCCGGCTCTCCCACTGGCTCTTGTGGTCGTGGGTCTTTTCGTCCTTAACTCCGTACTCGTACTTGTACTTGGGGTGGGCATCCTCGTAAGCGGCCACGATGACAGCCATGCAGGCAACCAGGGCGATGATCTGGAATTTTGAAGTTTCAATTAATTTGTCAAATATTTCCTAAACTGATGAAATTCACCTTGAACATTTTGAATTTGTGAATTCGTAACGATGGTGTGTTGATGAATGCTGAATGTGTACTGATGCTACTCAACGGTCATCAGTATTTTATATACGTTTAAGTGAGCAAATTAAGCTCTTCTTCAAACAGATACCGTGCTGCACTTTTCATTGTTTCTTCTTCCATGCATTGCATTTTTCAATTCACCGTTTTTAGCAGTCATAATTTCGCCCGTTTCGTGCCGTCTCAATAACACCCTTCTATTTGCATTGAATTGAAAAGAAAAACGAAAGGAAGCTAGCACAGCTTATCTAATGTATTAACAACAAATTTGGCCGGAGGTAATTTCATTAAACAAGCAATATCACCTCTCAACGCGGTACAGGATGCAATGAGAGCCAGCTTCCACACAGCCCAAAAAGTGCTTGGAGGTTCAAGGTGATGAAGAAAGTGTTCAAGATGAAACTGAGGAACCAAGCGTGAGGAGCAAGGTAAAAACTGCATTGCAGGAGTTCTACAGGAAATTGACACTCTCGTAAACACTAATTTATACGAAAAAACTAAAAATGCTCAAACAAGTAAATATAACAGTTGATAATTTTGTATCATTGCATTAAAAGATCTTTATTTAGCTAAATCGTTTTTCTTTTCAAAACAAAAATAAAAAAACTATTTAAAATGCACAAACAAATTTATAATTTTAATTAAATTTAAATCCTAAAATTAGAATACAGAGTTAAAAAGTGGAACAACAACTTTTCGATTTGACAGAGAATTGCTCATTTCCAAACTGTTCAGTGTGATACAATAATAATAACACACATGATGCCGAATTATCGGTATTTGAATGTTTCACAAAACTGAACCAATTGCCGCCCATAATTATCGTTCGCCTCACCCTCTATAAATATTCATGGATAGCCGAAATTCATCATCAGTCGGTTCACAGCATCCGATCAGTCTCATCAAAAGAAGAAGCACAAAAAAGTAGCTCAAATAAAAAGCAATAATGCAGAAGGTGAGCTCAAATTCGAAGATTTGATTTCAGACTCGTTTCGAATGTAAATCCCAGCTTCAGAATAGTTGAACTAACCATTTGACCCCCACTTTCCAGTTCATTGCTGTTGTTGCCTGCCTGGTGGCCGTGGCCGCTGCCCTGCCCTACAAGACCGGCCCTGCCGCCCCCATCGTGGAACCGGCCCATTACGCCGAACCGAAGGACTCGCACCACCACCCGCAGTACAAGTTCGAGTACGGAGTCCAGGACGGTCACACCGGCGATCACAAGGCCCAGTGGGAGCAGCGCGATGGTGACCACGTCAAGGGATCGTACACCCTGGATGAGGCCGACGGTGGCCACCGGGTGGTGGAGTACCAGTCCGACGGTCACGGTGGAATCAACATCCAGGTCAAGAAAGTCGGCGGACATGCCCCCGCGCTGAAGGCTCCCCAGCACCACCACCACGACATTGTTGCCCCCATTCCGGTGGTTCCGGTTCCGGTCAAGTCAATCAAGACGAAGCACCAGCACACCGGCGAGAGCTACGCCAACCTGAAGAAGCATCACTATTAGGGTGCTAGGATAGTGCCAACTTTTGAGAGGAAACACACGTTGATCGTGGAGCCTCACTAGCAAAATTGTTAATAAAATGTGATAGTTAGATAGCAAATTACATATCAACGTGACTTAGTTAATGTAGAGATGACAATCATAAATGAAAATTGAAATCTTTTGTTTCGAATTCCGAATTAGAGCGAATTCCGCCCAAAATAATAAAAAAATATCATTCTGGGTTGACTCTTTTCTTTTTAGAAAGGCACACTTTAGTATATCTCGATGGTTTGACCAAGTTAATCTGAAAATTGTCGAGACTTCGGCTTGGATTTTAATTGACAGAAGTTCATTTTAGAAAAAATACTTTGCTAATTTAATTATTGATATTTTTATTCCACATAAAAACAAACTTAAACCACATTTGTGGTTGGTCCCATCCTCACTACATACAAGAAAATGAGGAAAAATGGTATATAAGCAATTCTCTACAAAACCGGCCGATTTCGACCATTTTTATTTTTTTTTTTCGTTTTTTTTATTTGGCTCAAACTTTGTGGGGGCCTTCCCTTTGATCAAAGAAGCTATTTTGTGTCATTGGTACACCCATACAAGTCTCCATACAATTTTGGCAGCTGTCCATACAAAAATGGTATGTAAATATTCAAACAGCTGTAACTTTTGAGTGAATTTTCTGATCAATTTGGTGTCTTCGGCAAAGTTGTAGGCATTGTTGAGGACTTTTGGTTCACGGAAAAAAAAATTGCAGATTTTTTTATCAACTTTTTTTTCACTAAAACTCAATTTCCCAAAATACGTAATTTTTTAGTTTCGAGATTTTTTTATATGTTTTAGGGGACAAAAATCCGCAACTTTTGAGCTATAGAGAAACATGGTCAAAAATCAGCCGCCGAGTTATGATTTTTTGAAAAAAATAGTTATTTTTGGAAAAAATCGAAGTTTCATGCAAAAAAAAGTTTGACATTATTTTTTAATGCAAAATTGAATTTGCAATCGAAAAGTACTTAACAGATTTTTAATAAAGGGCTCCGTTTTCAAGATATAGCCACCGAAAGTTTGATTTTAGCGAAATATTTGCAGTTTTTCAATTTTTAAAAATAGTGACCATGAGTGACCATTTCTACAAATATATTTTTTGAAAACTTCAGAAAATTTGCTATAAAATTGTCTAAGAGACATTGAAGATTGGACCTCGGGTTGCTGAGATACAGCCGCTTTAAGAAAAAGAAACACGAAAATTTAAGTTTTCTAAATCTCACCAAAACAACCCATAATTTTCTAATGACGATGTCTCAGCATTTAATGGTCCGATGTCCGTGTAACATTCGTGAAATTTTTCGATCTTTTCGAAAAAAATAATAAATAAATCAAGACTAACATTTTAAAAGGGCCAAATATTGAATATTACGCCCATTTAAAATACTAGTCTTGATTTAAAAATTTTCAAAGTTTTTTTTTCTAAAAGATCGAAAAAAATATTTTTATAAATGGTCACTCATGGTCACTATTTTTAAAAATCGAAAAACTGCAAATATTTCGCTAAAATCAAACTTTCGGTGGCTATATCTTGAAAACGGAGCCCTTTATCAAAAAATCTGTAAAGTACTTTTCGATTGCAAATTCAATTTTGCATTAAAAAATAATGTCAAACTTGTTTTTACATGAAACTTCGATTTTTTCCTAAAATCACTATTTTTTTCAAAAATTCATAACTAGGCGGCAGATTTTTTGACCATGTTTCTCTATGGCTCAAAAGTTGCGGATTTTTGTCCCCTAAAACATCAAAAAATCTCGAAAATCAAAAAATACGTATTTGTGAAAATACGTATACGTGAAAAAAAAGTTGATAAAAAAATCTGCAATTTTTTTTTCCGTGTACCTATTTTTTCTCAAAAGTCCTCAACATTACCTACAACTTTGCCGAAGACACCAAATAGATCAGAAAATTCACTCAAAAGTTACAGCTGTTTGAATATTTACATACCATTTTTGTATGAACAGCTGCCAAAATTGTATGGAGACTTCTATGGGTGTACCAATGACACAAAATAATTTATTTGGTCAAAGGGAAGGCCCCCACAAAGTTTGATCTGAATCAAAAAATACAAATAAAATCCATTTCCGGTTTTGGTAGAGAATTGCTTAGCTGTAACTTTTGAGTGAATTTTCTGTGTCTTCGGCAAAGTTGTAGGTATTTTTGAGGACTATTGAGAAAAAAATAGGTACACGGAAAAAAATTTAAGATTTTTTAATCAACTTTTGAGCATGAGCATGAGCGTGAGCATGGTTGACTGCCAATGAGCTGCTACTCCGTTATTGACAGATCAGCTGAAGTTAAACAATGAATCAAAAATGATCAGTGGGAGCCAACCATCCGTTCACTGTTTAACCTCTGAAGATCCCTACTTTATTAGTCAATACCGGCGCCCTCCCAAGAAGCCTGCAGTTCAACGAAAGGGAGGAATGTTAGTCCGATAGTTGTTTTTCGCTATATACTTGTTGATACCGCTTGAGACCGTTGAATCCACAGCATCTCCTTCAAGCATCACGTGATTAATATTTTTTAGGTTAGTAGGATAAGGTATTGGCTTTTCGATGCCTCCCGAGCTACGATGCTATGGGAAGGTCTTTCTGGTTAACACTCAAAATCACTCACACACAGTTATTTTGCTCCACTATTAACTCGACGATCCAAATTGTCAGTGCGTCTTTTGATCAAAATAAAACCTTATTCGAACAATTTTAACACAATCCACACGACGCCGTGCCTTGTGATCAACGATGATATAGGAAGGGCTTTGAAAATCACAAAAAAATCACTTTTCACTCCGAATATTTTTGACGATCACGCGCTCCATTTGCCAATTATGCACTCTGAAGATTTTTTAATCTACTTTTTTCACAAAAACTCAATTTCCCAAAATACGTATTTTTTGATTTTCGAGATTTTTTTATATGTTTTAGGCGTCATCCATAAAGTATGTCACGCTCTGGGGGAGGGGGTCTGAGCATGTGTGACATTGCATGTTATAAGTATAGGAAAAGCGTGACAAAGGGGGGGGAGGGGGGGGTAAATTTTGGCTGATTTTAGCGTGACGTACTTTATGGATGAAGCCTTAGGAGACAAAAACCCGCAACTTTTGAGCCATAGAGAAACATGGTCAAAAAATCTGCCGCCGTGTTGAAAATTTTTGAAAGAATAGTGATTTTTGGAAAAAAAATCGAAATTTCATGCAAAAACAAATTTGACGTATTTTTTTAATGTAAAATTTTTCATACAAAAATGACATTTTTAAATCGCTGATAACTTTTCAGGATCGAGTTTTACAGCTTTGGTGTGTTCTACAAAGTTGTAGAGCATTAAATTTTCAATAAGAATCTCACTTTTGGGAATATTTGAATGGAAGACCAAACCGTAAGAAACTTGGGTTTTCCATACATTTTTTCGATTTTTTCCATACAAACTTCACCTTCGAGTATCAATGGGTAAATGATGACCGATTTTGCTCATATTTGGTTCAGAGTCCTAAAATAGCTCAAGGAACAATATTCAGCTTGTGGAGCGAGGTTTTGAGAAAAAGTCCCATATTCTGGGCACCCTAATGTACATGGAAAATGAACTGAATAAATATGATTAAACAAAAATCGGATCCGGACATTGTTTACATACACAGAAAAAAAAATCATGGTAATATTACATCTGGGAAGGGGTACATCTTTTATGTCAGAAAAAATGTGTAATTTTACCTCTGAAAATGTGTAATTTTACCACTATTCTGGTGTAATGTCACTTTTTCAGTCTAAATTGAGGTAAAATTACATCATAAAAGAGGTAATATTCAACCTTCTAAAATTACACCTTCCAAATTTACACAATTTTTTGCTGTGTACAGATTATAAGAATCTACTTCAAAAAAGTATACGAGTATTACTTAAGTGGTCATAACTTGAGACAGGGTTACCAGATTTTCAATCAATTAGTCTCGGTTAGAAGATCTCTCAATTATTAATTAAACGATAGGTCGGATGATGATTATCACTTAAGTGGTCGAAACTAAAACTGGGACTTCGGATATCCGGATAATTTGCAGCATTAAAAATTCTATTAAGAAACGAACTAACTTATACAACCCAGCATTGTCTCTCGACTGTGGGGTGACATAAAGATAAAACAAAATAATTGTACAGGTTTTCAAAAAACTTTTAATTTTGTATCACATGATTTAGGGCCGAATACTATTATCTGAAAAACTATCCGATCCGTTACATTTATATTCTTAAATCTATTTCAAGTTCATTAAATATTTTTATCAAAATAATTTTCAGTTCTGATAGGATTTTCGTACATCTCTTTTGATTTGGTTTGATTGAAAAGATGATATAATATCTAATTTTATATAGAAAAGAATGTAAATTACCCGGATATCCGCTCTAGTCGAAACTTAAAACAGGGTTGCCAGATCTTCCAAATTTTAGACTTGCTAGACTCTTAATTACCTATCCAACAGATCATGGATCCAAATATTGTTTACATACAGATAAGTGAAATGCATAAAACTAATTCAATCTGCTCCAAATCAAACACTAATTCAATTGCCCGCAACGTCCGCAGCATTCCACGGTTACGAAACACGTGATTATAACACATAGATAAACACGCACCTAATTACGTGTAACATTTCCATAAGTGATCGTGTTACGCTGCTGAGCCATTACTTGAATTGACCATATCTCACTATTTACCACTGCAGCGACATTATATTTAGCTGTGCCATTTCTTCAACTCGTCCATCCGCTCTCACGTCGTTATCGTTGTCCCAGTATCACAGTGACAAGATCCCACCCGACCACTTGCATTTACGCAACCGAAAATGGTGCAGACCTGTTTGGACTGACCAGTCTGCTCGAAGGAACCGAATCTTGCATAATAAGTGGAACATTCGAGAATTTTCTTGATAGTTTCCGAAACCTCCATCGACAGGAAATCAATAAAACAATAAAAAATACCGTTTTCAGCTTCACTTCTTTCTTAGCAGATCCTCAGTTTTAACCCAGGCTGGCAATTTCTTTCCAAAGCAGGAAGCAACTTCAGTAGGTGATTTCATTTAAAAACTAGCTAACAAGTCTTTATTGCACGCATGCACATACACATTCACAGCTGATTCGCACACTCTCTCTCTCTCTGCTCGCAGTACAGTAATACAGTAGTCGTCGATTAGTGATGCTGGTCGATGTTGGCATACGACTCGCCCCCGTGCCCATGGTGACCGTCCCCGTGGTGATGATCTCCGTACACGGCCGGATGCTGGGCGTGTCCCGAGCGCTGCACGTGGGCCTGGAAGCCGACGTGTTTGTCCGACTTGTAGTCCACCTTGCGGTGGGTGCCGTCCGGTTCGTGCAGCGAGTAGTGTCCCTGGACCACGTCCCCGTCCCGGTGCTCCCAGGCTTCCTTGTTGTCACCGGTGTGCGCGTCCTTGACGCCGTACTCGTACTTGTACTTCGGATGGGCGTGGTACTCCTCGTAGGCGGACACCGCGGCGACGAGCGCGGCACAGCAGGCAACCAGGGCGATGATCTGGGGAGAAAAGGAGATGGACATGTTAAAATTATTGTTCAGGGGTTATGCAACTTATGAATTTTCCATAAAATAATTTGGGAAAACTATTCGGCCCTGCCTAAAAATGCAACCTTATCCAATAGCTGATTTTTACTATTTAAACACTTATTTTGTAAAACTGCACGGAAAAGGGATCCATCGCCAAAACGCGCGAAAATTCACTAAAACTAGCGAAAAATTACGCTATTTTCTCAAACTACAGAAAAAATACCTGGAATCGCTAATTTTTTAACGATTGTTTGAAAACTGGTCAAAATTAACTGAATCCGTAAAAAATTACTGGTTTAGTAAAAATTTTCGCTGTTTGGGGGATCACTTTCGCTAGAATCAGCGATTTTCGCTGGACCAGAAAGAGCTGCAGGTTTCCAAAATCAACCCGGAGATTTTTCTGCTGGTTTCGAGAGACAATGCGCTGGTCCAGCGCATTTTTCGCTGTACCAGTGGGCTGCTTCCAGCTCGACGTCGTCGTGCTATCTTGTCGCACCCGCCATTTCGACGTTCCGAGAAAAACGCGTTTTAATGCTTGACCTTGAATATACAAAAAACGAAAGCACGCAATGTAAACAATAACAAACACGTTTTGTTTGACTGACCATTCTGTGCATTGTCCCGAAGTTTGGTTGATGTTGGTTGCTGGAGTCTCGAGTTATAATTACAAATGTTTACGGTAGTCTAACATGTACGTGCGTCAAACACGTTCTGACCTGAAATCCCTTCGGCCAATTGTCGCACTTACATCAGTTTTCAGGGATTTTGCCCAGCTGGTTACAGCGAAAAATTTTGCTGGTTAAGAGAATTTTTTGGCAAATATCAGCAAAACCAAACCAGGAAAATCTCTCTGATGATTTGGGGATGGATTCCCTTTCCGTGTGTTGATAGAAACTTGCTTGATCAATTCCAATTGAGTTATTTATCACTCGATTTCAGTTTAAAACGCTTTTTATGAGCTGTAATTGAACGTCAAAATGCTGATATGGCAACAATAGGGGCACGATGGAGTAAGATGATGTTTCTCTGGATACAATTTGATTTTTATGAAGATTTAAGAGCCAAATTCAAGTCAAGGCGACGTCAAGAATGGAAATTGACAGGATTGAAATGTAATTTTTGTTGTTGCTAGCAGATATGCACAAGAAAGAAATAAGAGTTGATCCTCGAAGATTAATGGAGCCTAAAATTCCATTATTCAAAAGATAATAACATCAATTCGAGATCAATAAACCATTTGATTTGTTGGACAACATTGCCCATCACGGTATAACTAGAAAAGGCTAACTCGAAGTCAAACTGATATCTGTAGGCTCTGTGGTTGTGTAGTGCAAACTTCAATGCACTTACTTTCTAACTGTGGTGCACTAATTCCCACAGAAATTTACCAAGAAAATCCGACTTCGGTTGTTGACTTTATTGAAGTAATACCAAACTGGGGCTTCTCGCATCCTCAGTCAGTGGCGGTAAGTGGATTTTGATAATTCATGAAACATTTGAATTGACAATTATTCTAGCTTTTGAATATGTACTCGAACACGGTAACGCTCCGTGGCCACTGCAGACTTTCCGGATTTTCCGGGACTGTTTGCAAAAACTGATTTTTAAGTTACTGTTATTTTAGCTGAGAAAAAATTACACTCAGTCTATATTTTTCCTTAAAAGCAAAAAAAAGAAATAACCAGTCTAATGAAACCTGGAGCATGAAAATCCTTTCGAAAATCCATTGAGATATGGTCATTTCTTTAAAAAAAAACAGGAAACAGGTTCCTGATATGGCCAATCCACGATTTCAATCGGAAATCATCTTGCGACGGCTCAAACTTAGTGAATGGAGAAAACCCCAGGGAACCTGTAATAATGGCCATTTGCATGCCCGGATCTTCAGGGGAACCGGTTGCATAAAGAATGGCTAATTTCTATGTTTGAGTTCCGGAACTTACCAGAATAAGTTCCATGGAATCGGTTCAAGGGGCAATTTCGTTTTAAGATCGAGATATAGCGTTAGTCAGCATCACAGAAAATCGCGAAGATTCATCGCATGCATCTTTCTTCTACAAAACAACTAATCATGTCGAAACCGATTTCCCTGACGATCCGGAAAACTCGTGGCTACCCTGTGTCCAATATAGCCGAAGAGTCATTTTGTTTACTCAATAAGATTGCAAGTAAAATGAAATACACTGAAAATAGTGGCTTCTTGACACAATCCCGGTAAATCCGGAACATCTCCGGTGGCCACTAGTGTGGTTCCCGGATATATGAAAAAGACAAAAGTATTTCATTTAGAGCGCATCAACCGGAATTTTCAAGTGCTATACGGCCCTTGATCGCATAAATGTCCCATATGCATTTTCATCGATTTTGAGTTGTTGATGCAGTTTTATTCAAAATCGTTTGCCCCTTTAGAAAAGCCTACAACATCCAGTACTTTGTTCTAGAAATCAGGAGTAATTCCAGTTTTTTTTCGCGAAAACTTAACACCTTTTACACCTTGCCTTACGTGTGGGACAAACTTCTAATGCGTTTTTTCAGCTTGCTGTTTTTGCATATGGGACATTTATGCGAACATGGGCAGTATAGCCCCAGAAACCCCTGAAAACCCTGAAAATATGAGCTAATTTGGTTAAGATTTAGTGGGTCAAGTTTTGTCCTGAAGTTAGAGAAGAATTATAATGTAGTTTATTTATTTTTCACTGTTTAACTCTTCTTCTAGAAATTTGACATATACTGTATGAAAATTTCCCTCTAAGAGATTTCTTATAGGTATCAATTTTGAAAGCAAATTTTGTAATTTTGCCAAAAAATATAAACTCGATAAACACATCCTGTATCCTTTCGGGATCAAAATCTAACGCATGGCGATGTGCTACAAAGTAGTTCCTCAGATCAAAATCTATAAGAAATATAAGAATAGGAAAATTTGATAGGGTTTTGAGAAACTTTTTCTAAGAAGATGTAAAAGGTGAATATTGCCCATAGTATTTCGATGCCTATGTGCTCTCTTATGCTAACTAGATAGGAAAACCAGCAAGCTTAACACAAGAGATCACAGAGGTTCCATACTAACTTCAGCTCAGCTTTGACCTTTCCATACATTCGTGAATCACGCCTTTGACCTTGTTCCAGAACATATTCAAAAACTAATATAATTTTTCTTTTTGGTGTTTTTTGAATTATCAAAGTCGGTTGAATTTTCGAAAAATTATAAGAATTTCAATTCTGAGCTTTATATTATTTATGCACCTCTGGGTGAAATAGGAAAATCTATGTCGAACATGTTTTTGATTCCATGACACAGTCAATTGAAATGCATTTGAATGTAGTGTATCCAATCCTTAAAAAATAATAGCAAAACGGAAGACAACTTTTTGGAAAATATTGATCAAAATAATATTGTCATACATTGTCAAAAGTATCGATGCATCCCGTAGTTTAAAAGATTTCAAATGTTTGATCATAAAATCTCAGTGCACCAGACTCTGAAAATTACTTGAAGAGTTCAGTACAATCTTTTCACAAGTTCCTCCGTTTATATTGCAATGTTTTTTGAGATAATTTCTTGTAAAAACTTTTAAAATTGTACTGTAAAACAAATAAGTTTAACATACTTAAAACTTCAATTATATTGCTATTGCTATTCAAAATATGTGTAATGTCTTATGTGTTATTAAAAACAATAAAGAAAATAATTTAAATTAATTTAAAAACTAAGGTACCGTAAACCGGGGTGATTTTGATAGGATTTCAATTTGTTTATGAAATATTTTCCAACAGGTAAGGTTTTTCTCAAGATTAATAATTTTAAAACATGTACTGGGGTAGGCCACACAAAGTCCAAGCACTATTTTGGATAAAAACTTTTTTCAATAGTATTTAGAAAAATAGTTACGTTAAAAATTCTTAGTTTAAATTCCGGGGTGACTTTGACAGTCATAGTTTTCCTTGTTAAAATCATATTTAAGATGTTCAAACTTTATTTGTACGTTAATTGTACCATCACTAAAGTCGCTGATGTAGTTTTTAAGAAAAAAAAATCAATGTTTATTTTTAGTTAACTAAATTTATAAGCTTTTTAACAAAATACATATAAATTTTAGGATTTTTTTTTAAAAAGTCGGAATTTTGCCTGAAATTTGTTAAAACTAGTTTGGTTTATAAAATTATCGATTTATATTGCATTTTATACTGAATTCGAAGCACGAATCCCAAGTTTTCACATTTTACATGAAATTTGTTCAACTAAAATTGGTAATGAATTTGGAGATTTTTTTAATTGTGTTTCAAAAACACGTATTATTTGTTATTTACAAACTTATTTAACCTTCGGCCTAGTGGAAAATTGTCTAAAGAATCCGAAAATGCATTTCGTTTTCCAATTCAAAATCAAGTCATTGAGAAAATCATGAAACTTTGAGAAGTTTAAAAAAATGACTTTCATCAACATTTTCTTAACTATAGTCAACTAACTTTTTAAACTTTTCAAATTTTTATGAAAAGTTCTTCTTGAGGTACTTTGAACACTTCTCTACCGAAGTCAGTATGATTCTAAACCATTCCGTACGTATTTTAATTTTACTCTTCATTTTGCGAAAAAAATCGCAAACCTATCAAAGTCACCCCGGTTTACGGTAACAATTTTTTTATTAAGATGAGGCATAACGGCAGTTGATGGTTTCATTTGGAACGAACAGGATAGGCTCATTGTTTACATTGTATTGCTAGGATTATAAATTGAAACACTAAGTTCCTTTGCACTCACAACATCAAGTTAGGCAACTTCTTTATTACTCTTACATTTTCATAGGTCCACATTGCATTTTTTAGAAACATTGTTTAAAACAACTTTTTTTTGTTTTCTTTTTAAATCACTGGTTGAACTTTGTTTTTTTCAATTGCAAATTTATCTGCTTAATTTTTCATTCACTTGAACTGAATAAAACTAAAACTTACTTAAATTTTAACAAAATCACTAAGTATAAGCGTGACTAAAGGATCACCCGAGCTCAACGAACTCTCTCCGTCGAATGCTGTCTCTTGGAAATGCGACACATACCTTGGACATGTTGGATTTCCTGCTACGTGCTACGGATACTGACTGAAACGGTTCGGCACTGCTGACCTATTGGTTGGATGCCGGCGGTTGCTACTAGACTGATACCTAAATCAGCTGGGCAGGGAATATTTATACGAGAGTTTAACGTTTTGTTTTGGACTTTGGCTTTCGGTTGACTCTGGGCAGCAAAGAGTTGCTCTGGACGACGACGACAAGGAGTGCAACGCCGGTGGTGCACTATTGCCGCGCTGCACACTAAGTGCGGTAAGTGAGGTGATTTTTTTATGTGAGCATTAATTTACATGCTACTTTTTGTCATGTAATCATGCTGGCAAAAATTGTCCGTGCCTTACTGCTCTCCTTTATGAGGGGGAACCATTTTTTTTTGTGCCTTTCACATGGTGGAGATTTAAGAAATTATGTGAAGATCAAGTATTAATATTTTTAAAAAATTTGCTCTTAAAAAAATCTTTTTTAAGGTTCCGAACCAACAAAAAAGAATTTCTTATTTTTTTTTCAATGTTATAAACGATTTAACAAGATTAGAAAATTTTAGGAGCCATCGTACTTCGAACGATCGTATTTTTTGTTGCTCGGATGTTTTCATAACGAAGCGCGAGTGGTTTTGTCATTTGTTTTTTTTTACAAATTACATTAAAAAAAATAATATACGACTATGAAATATATATCAACATTCCAAATTTAATCTTTTTTTGACCATGCACCACAACAATTGTAGCAAATAAAAAAAAATAAGCAAATTAAAAAAAAGTTAAGGAAAAAAAATAGGAACCGAAAGACAACAAAATCCTTAAAATTTTTAAATGAAATGTGAATCTTTGAAAAATTGATTGAGAGGATCTTACCAAATTTTGGCTTAATAGTCCTTCTCTCTCGGATCGGGTAGTCTAAGTAAGTAGGGGAACTATACCCTTTTTCAGCCTATTTCTATTATCAGCCTATCAGCACTTTGATCATGTTTCATTAAGTGTTTTTGACTGTTCCAAAGTAATGAATAGCTCAAATAACAGTGAGCAAGCAACTCTCCATTGTTGATATATCTGAAAATGTTGATTTAATAGCGGAAAACGGCGAAAGTGATGAGAATTGGTCGAACGGCTTAGAGTGATGAAAATGGGTATATTTTCCCTAAGTAAGTAAGTAAGTAAGTAAGTAAGTAAGTATGTAAGTAAGTAAGTAAGTAAGTAAGTAAGTAAGTAAGTAAGTAAGTAAGTAAGTAAGTAAGTAAGTAAGTAAGTAAGTAAGTAAGTAAGTAAGTAAGTAAGTAAGTAATTAAGTAAGTAAGTAAGTAAGTAAGTAAGTAAGTAAGTAAGTAAGTAAGTAAGATATGCTACTCTTAAAAATCTGTGAAAAAATGAAAATAAGTTAGGTGTTTGGTCTAAAATCTTATGAACGTATAAACTCGCAAGAGAGGAATAATTTGATTTTAATGCATAATCGTTGAACAATTTATGACTTTTCTACAGCCTACAGCCCTGAGTTTTTTCCAATAAAATATTTTAGTTCTAATATCACTTTTTTGCCTTTAGGAGAAATATTTTTTATTTGCAAAATTACAAATCATCCTGTGGATCCACTCAACTCGATTTCCCAGCCACCCTCGAGAACCCCTAAACAAATTTCAAACATTTAATGACCAAAGTTATTGTCAAACCGACGCTGCCACAGCCAAAACATCGCAATAAAAAAGTGAATAAAAGGTGCCAAGTAAAAACAATATCATTAGGTCGCCCAGGCTGGCAGTTCACGATCGAGGCACGGTTTCACCCCGGTCAAAAATGAGACCGCTCTGCATGGCTCAACATCCCGCTCACAGCGAAGCTTAGTGCTCAGCTGCCAAAAAGTGACAGAACCCCCCTCACTTGCTAATTGACTGGCTGCGACCAACAAGGGGGAGGGGGCGCAGTGGGGTGCGCGCAATTTTCCAATGATTTTCAGCTTCTTCTCTTTCATTACCATCGCGGTTTCATGTCACCGAGATTTTTTCATCGTTTTCTACTGCTTCGTTTTGCGTTTTTTTATGCCCCATGTTCGTGCAAGCTTCTCGGTTGAGCAGTTCTCTAGCTTTTCGCACATTATTATATTTGTTGTTATAATTATCTGAACAAAAGTGATTTCGCTATAATAGTGCACTTAATCTTAAATTTTGTTTTGATAAGATTTTTTTTACAATTTTTACCCGACTCGACATTCGAAACCCGGTTTGCGAAATCCTAGAGAATCGTTTAGCTCAAAGATCGTGATCTCTCTTGTACGTCGAGCAGATCTTAGACCAAAGAGTGGCACGAGAGCATGCAGCCGCAGCAACAGCTGATTGAATTTAATTATAATTCGAGTAATGCAATGGTCAGCTTTCGTGCCAAAAAGTAGAAGTTTTTGGAGGCCCAAAAAAACCAGGGGCATTTCAGGGGCGAACTGGGGAAGTGGGCGTAGCTAGGCAATGCAGATTTTTTTTCGCACGAGAGCTAAATGTTGTAAATTTGTATGATTATTTGCGTGTTGCTCTTGAGATTGGCAATGCAAATAATAAAAAAATAATACCATGTATCATGCATTGCTGGTAAAACATTAAAATTCAAGATTGTTTCAATGCATCACAGCTATGATCAATGTTATTTTTGCCTACTATTTTATTATATTTATTATGCTCCAGAAAAATTATGTTAAGATATTTTGATACATTCTTTAACTGTCGATCTTCCGGATATCAATTTCGCTACATTTATCAATTATTTTTTTAGTCACTTGAAATAGCATTGTTTTGCCTTCCTCACTGAGGTAAGGCTATAATCCTGCTCTAAAAATGATGTTTTTATAAAAAACGTCGTAGACCCACCTTCGTGTATACATATCGACTCAGAATCGAAAACTGAACAAATGTCTGTGTGTATGTGTGTGTGTGTATGTGTGTGTATGTGTGTGTGTATGTGTGTGTGTATGTATGTATGTGACCAACAAACTAGCTCATGTTTCTCGGCACTGGCTGAACCGATTTGACCCGAACCTGTTGCATTCGACTTGGTTTAGGGTCCCATAGATCGAGTTTTATACAGATTGAAGTTTCGATGAGTAGTTTAAAAGTTATGTATAAAAATGTGTTTTCACATATATCCGGATCTCACTTAAATGTATGTAAACTATGTCCGGGTCCATCATCCGACCCATCGTTGGATAGGTTACCAAAAGACCTTTCCAACGAGCCTAAATCATTGAAGATCTGGCAACCCTGTCTCGAGATATGGCCACTTAAGTGATATTGATGTATTTTTTGGAAGCCGGATCTCACTTAAATGTATGTAAACTATGTCCGGATCCACCATCCGACCCATCGTTGGTAAGGTTATCGAAAGACCTTTCCAACGAGTCTAAAACATTGAAGATCTGGCAACCTTGTCTCGAGATATGGCCACTTAAGTGATATTGATGTAGTTTTTGGAAGCCGGATCTCACTTAAATGTATGTAAACTATGTCCGGATCCACCATCCGTCCCATCGTTGATTAGGTTATCAAAAGACCTTTCTAACGAGCCTAAAACATTGAAGATCTGGCAACCCTGACTCGAAATATGGCCCCTTAAGTGATATTGATGTAGTTTTTGGAAGCCGGATCTCACTTAAATGTATGTAAACTCTGTCCGGATCCACCATCCAACCCATCGTTAATTAGTTTATCAAAAGACCTTTCCAACGAGCCTAAAACATTGAAGATCTGGCAACCCTGTCTCGAGATATGGCCACTTAAGTGATATTGATGTACTTTTTTATTCCGGATCTAAAAAATAGATGAAATTTGTGTACAGCCATTGTTGGTAATGAGTGAGGAAGGCTCCAACCACATGGATTACCCTGGATTAAGTTAGTTTTTTTGTTATAAAGTGGACTCTCTCGATATTGAAGGGACCGTCGAGAGCGAGAATCTATTTGAAGGGACTGAAAAAATTATTGACAGCTGGAATAATATTGATATCGAGAAGATCGACAGCCAGAGAATCCACTGTATAATTTGACACTTCTCTCTCTCTCGACGGCCTCTTCAATATTGACGCAGAGAAAGTGCACTGTATAATTCAAGTAAAAAAGTCGTGGTATTATTACATCTGGGAACGGGGACATCTTTGATGTCAGTAAAAATGTGTAATTTTACCTCTTAAATTTGTAAATTTACTACTTTTCTTGTCTACATTGAGGTAAACTTGCATCATTAAAAAGGTAATGTTGAACCTTACAATATTACACTTCCAATTACCACAATTTTTTGATGCGTGTTTTAAAAAAAAAATAAGCCGAACCTCTCTTAGATTTCTATGAAACTTTTCTTTAAGAGGTAATTTTGGTCCTTGATCGCGAATCAGCGGTTCATTTTATGAAATTTCGTGACGGTGATGACCCCTTTAATTTTTCTGGATTTTTACTAAGACTCGTGTAGCTCGAAACCATGGAAAGACAGAAATTTGGTGTCAGAGGGGCTTCTGTGTAAAATACAATTTTTTTCTATTTTTACAGTTTTTGACATTTTTTTTCGAAATTTCAACTACTGAAACTCAATCGTGTGCTTTTGTATGTTTTTATCGGAAAGTTCAACATAAAAATGGTCCTTTCAATGTATGTTGGGGCTCGTTCAGAGCTGGAATTTGGGGAACATTCAGATAACTCGTGAAGACTACAATCAAATCCCTTATGTTTAACCATCCAAGTTTTGGATTTTTCTGCTATACAACTTTGAACATTATTGTTACACTCTTAAAAGTTACCTTGCTTTGTTACAAAAAAACACGTTAAATGAAAATGTTTGTCTCAAATGGGAAAAATACCTGTATGGAAACTATTGCAAATTCAAAAAGTAAATTAAATTTCTAATAAAATGGCATATCACAAGTTTTTTAACAGTTGAGTAACGGGAAATATCAGCTTTTAAACTATTTTTAAGTTTTTTGATTAAATGATCGTTTTTTCTTTCAGAATAGAGAATAGAGTTGACCATCAAATCAGGCGTCCAAGCCCTTTGACACCAAATTGTATCTATTCACGGTTTCGGTTTCTATCTTTCACTGAAAAACGTAACTTAGTAAAAATCCAGAAATGAAAAGGGGTCGTACCGCCCCACCATCATGAGATATCGAAAAATGGACCTCGGATTCGTGATCAGGGACCAAAATTACCCCTCAGTGCAAAGTTTCATGGAAATCGAAGGGGGTTGGGACAACTTTTTCCGATTTAATGTGGGTTTGTGAAGAATGACTTAAATGATAAAACAAAAACACAAAAATAAAAAAAATGCATGCGAAATATACAAAGAGAGAAGTTTTTATTCTTCTCACATACTTTGGAGAAAAACTAAATATTAAAAAAAAATCAAATTGAATGTGTTTCTGAAAACCTCAAAGTTTATGCTTCCCCTAAAAAAAAACATGCGCAGAAATTTTGTTGGTCGTGCCAAAATTTAATTTATTTTATTTAGTTGACTATAAATTATACATTTTAGTTTTGAATTATATTTTAATCCGAGGTATTGGGATCAAATGGCATGTAAAAGCAAAAGCTCTCTCCGGACGCACGCCGCTGTGACCGTGGTCAAGTCGAAGAGAAAAAAAAATCTTTCGCGAGACCTCTTCGCCGGTACTGCCCAAAAAAAGATCACACACCGGCATATGCTGTACCATATGTGGACCTCACGATCGGCCAATAGATGGCATGTTCAAGCATCTCTCCCACCCCGCGGGGGGTATAAATACATCAAACCATACTGCTTGAAGGTATCAGTTGCGCAGTACATCTTCATCAGCACACATTCTAACAGCCTCATCAGCTACAACCAGCCACGAAAATGTTCAAAGTAATTGGATCATAATATTAACAAGCATTCCAAATTAACTAATTAAAAACTGCTTCTTCTTCCCATTTCCAGATCATCGCCCTCGTTGCCTGCCTGGCCGTTGTTGCCTCTGCCCAGTACTACGGAGGAGAGCACGGAGCGCCAAAGGTCGCTGCCCACCACGACGAGGACTACAACGCCCACCCCAAGTACAAGTTCGAGTACGGCGTCAAGGATGCCCACACCGGAGACCACAAGACCCAGTGGGAATCCCGGGACGGAGACGTCGTCAAGGGACAGTACACCCTGGATGAGGCCGATGGAACGCACCGCATCGTGGACTACAAGGCCGATGACCACAACGGATTCGAGGCCGTGGTCAAGACCGTCCATGGACATCACTAAGTGGTGGATTTAGGCATCGGAACCAAACAACCGGAAGAGGCACGCACTAAAAACACGAGAGAACACTTGACTGCATGATTGGAACATTTGCTGCTGCTTGTAACGAATGTGATATTGTAATTGTTGATAGATGTTGTTAATTGTTACATTTATTTATCCAATTGAATGAAATCGGTTGTTTTACTTGCTTGTTGTTTTGATAAATCACAACACGCTGTTTTGTCAAGAGCAGCGATATAATTTAAAGAAACTTAATTTGTCTACAAGCATTCCTGTTTGCCCATGCTTCATTGGTTGATGATAAATTTCAGAGAGCAAACAGGATGAGAAGCTCAAATGATTATTAGTTTTGATGCTCATCTAACGTCATGATTCGAATTCCCAGACGCTTCGAAACCCGGACACCTCATCTTGTTTTATCAATTATTTGAATATAAGTTCGCATTATGAATGTCAAAACTGTGTTATTTGATGGATTCTAACATCAACTTTTACTTAAAGTTTGTTTGAACGCTGTAGTTAATGTCAAAACAATAAAATAAAATTATAAGATTACCAAATATGCGAAACATTTCACGTGAAATATTTCATAGACGTCCGAAGCACCGGGAAGGTAGAGCAGAAATTTACGGTTTTGATTTCCTTAAATTCTAGCAAATTTTTATATAAAATATCGATCGTTTTGATGTTAACAGCTTATTTGAGACCTGAAGAATGCCATTCACTAACATTTCAGTCCAAATTTGTGCGATTCATAAGCAAAAACGAGTGTCCGGAATTCGAAGCATAAGTGGCCGGATTTCAGCTTTTATCAGTGTCCGGGATTCGAAGCACAGCAAGTCATTTTTATTTTCAAATTCTGATGAAAAATTGTTAGAAAAGACATATTTTGAATGCATTCTCTTAAAACTGACTGTTAATACTACATCCTGATGATATTTCTTCATTTCTAACTTATTACATGGTTTTTTGTCAGCTATAACGAAAATGATATGCTACTAAGTGTCCGGAAAACCTAGAAATTCTGTTCGGGATTGAAAATTTTTACAAATGCATTTAACGGTGCATATCAACCAGAGCTTTTGCACCCAGATTTTTGTTACAGACATTTTTGTATCTTCAAAATTACGGGTACTTTCGACATATTGTTTCATTCAACCCCTAAAGTGCTGTCCACAAAGAAATTTACAACAAAGTTTGACTAATTTGACAAACGCGTTGTTACAGGATTGGGTCCGTAAGTTTGACACGTTTGGAATAAGAAGACAACAACTTCCTTCGTTGCTGTGTACCCTTGATAATGTTTCTGTATGGGAAATATACCTTTTCTCGGCCCATTTCTATTATCGGCATATCAGCACTTTGAACATGAATTATTGCTTTCATGAAGTGTTTTCGATTATTCAAAAATAATAAATAGCTCAAATAAAAGTGAGCAAGCAACTCTCCATTCTAGATGTATCTAAAAATTTTGTTTGAATTGCGGAAACTACGAAAGTGATGAGAATAGGGCGCAGGCCCGTAGCCTGGGGGTGGGCTTCGGGCTTCGGGTCAACATGGTTTGCTTTGACTCAAATATCTTAAAAAAACAAAATTAAAAAAAATGTCTTAATTAGCGTGGATGATAAAATGATTGCATTCCAAAAGCTTTTGAAAATTCTTTGTCATATTGGTCATGTGTAACATAACACCCTGCATCTTGTTTCAGATTTTTTTAAATTTAAAGAATTTAAATTTATTTATTTTTTTCTTTTTTTATAAGAGTCAGTATTATCTCTTCAAAAGTGAAAGTACACATTGTCACAGCAATTTGCAAACCAATGGTCTTTTGGACAATCCAAAGTTTTATCAGCCGTTGCGTTGGTCTAAACTGAATTCTCATTGCAGATAATGGTGTTGTAAGTTGCAATACTGTTGTTCTGACTGAAAAACCTCTAACTATAAAAGACGTTTGATGTTGTCCAAACGTTATCATTCATCAACTGTTTGTAGTTTACTCAAGTTATCTCTCGAGATAAGCCGCATTGTTAAGTTTTCATAATGTTCAAGGTATAAACCATCCCCTTTAGCATTTAACTTCTTCTACATAAATTATTCTCCGTCCGCAGGTGATCGTTCTAGCATCCTGTCTGGTGTCCATCGCCTTGGCCGGATACGAACAATCCCACGGATGGGACTGGGACTCCAAGTACAAGTTCGAGTACGGCGTCAAGGACCCGCACACCGGAGACCACAAGAGCCAGTGGGAGATTAGCGATGGCAAGCACGGCCTCAAGGGAGGTTACACGCTGGATGAGGCCGACGGCACCAAACGCGTAGTCCAGTACAAGGCCGACAAGTGGAACGGATTCCAGGCGATCGTGAAGCGAATTGGCCACGCCGTGCACCCCCAGACTTACGCGGCTCCGTTCGTCGTTAAGAAGCAGGACTCGCATAATGGAAATGGATACCAGAAGCAGCAGCAGCAATTGGGTCAGGATAGCTACGGGCAATCGATCAATGGAGTTGGCTTCTGGAAGCAACCTCAGCAGCAGCAGCAGCAGAATGGTTGGGTCGACCAGCAGCCCGCTAGCTCCAGCAACGTTATTAATGGTAATAATGGGTGGAAAAACGAAGGCAGCACGTTTGCCACCAGCTATGCCAACCAGAAAATCTACCACTGAAAGGTGCCAGAGATATCTCCTCCTACTCTAGTTTTAGTAGCAGCGCCAAACTACTTCTAACTACAAGTATGAGGCAAGAGGACGAAAAAATGAACCACACGATACTCAAGAGATCTGAAGACAACAACGCGCCAGTCACCCTGGAGGTTGGCATAAAAAAAAACCAACCATGTGTAATTAGGAAAATGCTTTATTTTGTAGCTGTAAGCTCCCCCGCTTTTTCTGTTGTTTTTGTAGTTGACTAGACTTGTTACATAATAAAATGTGCATAATTGAACATGTTTTCTTTGCAAATAAATACATTTACCCTCCCTCCTCCTCCCCTTTTGGTAATCGAAGACACGATGTTCGTGTGGTTTCGAGAGTCCAGACCCCGTCTCCCCCGTCCAGTGTGCCCGCGTGATGGAATGGAAATGATATATCGAGTGTGAATTATCTTGTTTATAATGGGTGGGCGCTGCTCATGAGTCCGATACGATCCGCTTTTTTGTGCCACTTATGATGTGTTAAACGAAACCAGGGTTTCAAGAGTGAAGTTGTTTATGGCTTCATTTTTTATCAACCTGCTTGTTGATCTACAGCTTTATGGGTGAACGTTTTAAGCTGGAAGGCTAACAGGACTTAATTATGGTTTGCTTGAGAAAGACATTTCTATATCATCATTATCACATATATCAAAAGAGAATAATGAACGAATTTGACACTTGGAATTCAATTCAAGTTTGATTTTCTCACTTACTCGAAAAATTAATATCTCAATAAAGCATTCAAGACTCATCTCCCCGTATACGTAACAAATATCAATCAAATTATGATCATATTTCGGTCAATATTTTGTGGAGTTGAGGATCATTTTCAATTCTAATTGCAACCATTTATAAGGTTGAATTAAAATTGCCACCGTAAAATATTTATCTTAAAAACAGAATTTTCAAAACTCCGACGCTGTCGTGCATTCTTGTCACACGTCGCTTTTTGAAGTTCCGAGAAAAAAACGCGTTTTAATGCTTGACCTTGAATAAACAAAAAATAGGGCACGCAATGTAAACAACGACAAACACGTTATGTTTGGTTGACCATTGCACAGGCATTGTCCCGAAGTTTGGTTGAAGTTTGTTGCTGGAGTCCCGAGTTATAAATGTCTACACAGAAAAAAATAATGTGAATTTGGATGCTGTAATTTTGGAAGGTTGAATATTACCTCTTTTATGATATAATTTTACCTCAATTTAGACTGAAAAAGCGGCATTACACCAGAAAAGTGGTAAAATTACACATTTCCAGAGGTGAAATTACACATTTTTTCTGACAAAAAAGATGTACCCCTTTTCAGATGCAATATTACCATGATTTTTTTTGTGTACGGTAGTCTATCTGGTACGTGCGTCAAACGCTTTCTGACCTGAAATCCCTTTGGCCAGTTGTCGCACTTACATAAATTTTCAGGCTGTGTCAAGATAGCATGACAAGATTGAAACTTCTTTCATATGAAGAGTGACAACATTGCACGCAGTTTTTTTGTTGTTTTTATTGAATATCTCAGGTTTGAAATCAAATATAGCGACACAAATCTGAAATAAAAGCTGTGTCTATAAAAGAAATTCTTGTATGTTTGTATGTTTTTTACTCCATCCTATTTGCTGATTTTCACTATTTAAACAATTTATTTTGTAAATCTGTTTATAGAAAGTAGCTTGCTCATTTCCTGTTGAACTATTTATCACTCGATTTCAGATAAAATCGCGTTTTATGAGCTGTAAATGAACGTCAAAGTGCTGATATGGCAACATTAGAGGCACGATGGAATTAGATGCTGTTCCCCTTCTAAAAGGCTTTAGAAATATTTATTTATCTGTATCTTTAGAATGGAATTTCAGATCGATTTGCTATCTTCGGCTAAGTTGTAGATATCGCTTACACAGCAAAAAATCCGATGGTAAAATCGCATGCAAAAGCATGCACATCACCTTCGTCAAAATAAACACTTAATATTACACTAGCGTGTCCCAAAAAAACACGAAGTCGAGGAATTCAATGTGCTCAGTTCTCAAATGATAGAAAATCATGTTAGAAACAACTCTCTCATACATGAAAACTTTCGGAAAAATCGTTTACCACGTTCCCTGGGCATTTTTTTGAAAAAAGTAAGTTTTTTCGACAATTTCACAAAATCTGCTTAGAAAAAATGGAAAATTTGGAATTTCAAAAAGCCTATATCATTAAATGATGGTCTGTGGTCCAATAAACAAGTTAATGTATCGATTTGGCATTTAAAACCCTTGTTTTCACTTTCCCGGTAGCTTTTATGTCGAAAAATACGAGTTTTTGCTTTACTTTTTTCAATCTTTTTCCTCGGTATTGAACACAAAATTTTTCTCATATGTGAGAAGACATGCATCTTGTAGGAAATTTTCCGCCAAAGATTTTCGTCTAAGCAACTCTGAAATTTCATCAACTCTGAGCTGAGATATTCCAGTTTTTGTGAAGAAAGAATATTGAATATTTGAAAATGTTGAATTTAATCATCATTGGCATACAATATTAAGGAAAATTTAAGCCTAATATAATGTGCGGCTATATCGCATCTGTTTTTAAACATAATTGGCTCATCCTCTAATACTAAGGCCACCTGGTGTTGTTTTCTCATGGCACACTACGTGCTAAATCAATAAATTAGTTTTAATAAATAACTCATATTTAGAGCATTTTGCATTTAAACCAATCGATGCACGTTTGCTGTGTTTCCATGGATACAAATAACAAATATAAGGTTCGATTGTACGCATTTCCGTGATCTGAACCACAACGTAACGTTTGCACTCCCTTCTTATAACTCCTGTTGATAAATCCGATGTTTAGGTAAATTAAAAATAACACTAAGTATTTAGAATTTATTCTATAGGGATCCATCCATTAATCACGTAGACATTTTTGTTAATCTCAGCTCACTACCCTTCTTGTGGTCAATTGTCCATAAAAAAAACTTTTTTGTATGGAGCGTGGACAAATGCCATCCCCGTACAATCGAACCATATATTTCGATGCCTCTGTGCTCTCTTGTACTATGCTTACTGGTTTTCCTATCTAGTTAGCATAAGAGAGCACAGAGGCATCGATTTGTTTTTTGTTTATTTGTATCCATGGAAACACAGCAAACGTGCATCGATTGGTTTAAATGCAAAATGCTCTAAATATGAGTTATTTACTAAAAGTAATTCATTGATTTAGCACGTAGTGTGCCATGAGAAAACAACACCAGGTGGCCTTAGTATTGGAGGATGAGCCAATTATGTTTAAAAACAGATGCCATATAGCCGCACATTATATTAGGCTTAAATTTTCCTTAATATTGTATGCCAATGATGATTAAATTCAACATTTTCAAATATTCAATATTCTTTCTTCACAAAAACTGGAATATCTCAGCTCAGAGTTGATGAAATTTCAGAGTTGCTTAGACGAAAATGTTTGGCGGAAAATTTCCTACAAGATGCATGTATTCTCACATATGAGAAAAATTTTGTGTTCAATACCGAGGAAAAAGATTGAAAAAAGTAAAGCAAAAACTCGTATTTTTCGACATAAAAGCTACCGGGAAAGTGAAAACAAGGGTTTTAAAAGCCAAATCGATACATTAACTTGTTTATTGGACCACAGACCATCATTTAATGATATAGGCTTTTTGAAATTTCAAAATTTTCCATTTTTTCTAAGCAGATTTTGTGAAATTGTCGAAAAAACTTACTTTTTTCAAAAAAATGCCCAGGGAACGTGGTAAACGATTTTTCCGAAAGTTTTCATGTATGAGAGAGTTGTTTCTAACATGATTTTCTATCATTTGAGAACTGAGCACATTGAATTCCTCGACTTCTTGTTTTTTTGGGACACGCTAATATTACACACTGCATGTACAATTTTTGCAAACACAAAAAAAAAGTTGCAACCGACGGGATTCAAACCCAGCACCAACATTAAGGACTGGCGCCTTAGCCCACTCGGCTGTCAGACCGATGAACAGCTGCAGGGATAAACGCATATATGAGCTTGACATTTCGGGTAATTAGGTTTCCCATACTGATGGGCTACATATTTCAGGATGTAAAATCACATAAAATTGCAAAAAATAAAGCAATATTTATTTTACACCCAGGCCTTTTACACGCAGCTGGATTACTACTTTTTTAGCTGTGTAGGACTTCTCAGATAATTTCTACTAATACTGTAATACTCTTGTACTTTGATTTAGAAAGAAAATTGAAGAGGAGTCTGAGCAACTGTAGGGGAAAGTGGGGCAAGTGTAACAAGCTAAGGAAATGCTCGTTATAACCCATTAAACCCGTTGGGGCAAGAGGAACAATGCATGAAAAAACTTGTTAATTTGCTAACAATTGAACTGTTATCACTTAATTACATCAGATCAGAATGTTTTGGAACGTTTGTTTCATTTTTAGATTAAATAATAATATTTTACTAAAAATTTGATAGTTTTTATGAAAAAAAAAGTTTTACCTGGATGATAAATAGTAAATTTTCGTAATATCACTATTTTTGCATGACATTTTTTTTTAACAATTGTTTATCAGTTTTTAAGTATTTTGATGTATTTATTTCGCAATAAAATACGTTGTTGCAGCAATTCGTATTTTTTACATACAAAAAATACATATAGTACACTTGCCTAACCTGAACAAGATTTTTTAAAAGCTCTCAACAAAAATAACCAAAAGTTAAATCATACTTTATAATAGGTGCAAGTCATTGGTAGGGACACTACTGATCTAGGAAAAATAGCATTTTGATAAAGTGAGCCTTAAAACGAACCCTAAACCTTATTTTGTACTTTCCAAATATTATAAGAAAACAAAGGTTTTGAAAAAAACTTCATTCAATTTTAATATGCCCCGTGGCGTTTACGTCGTTTTGGCGGTTATGTGGTAGTATAATCAGTTAACTGCATTGCTAGCAACAATTCCTCATACTGGAAATAATCAAAATTGTAAAAATTACGGCCGTACGAGTGATTGTTCCTCTTGCCCCATATGGTCGTCTTGCCCCACCTTCCCCTACAACCTAAAAAAAGTTGTCAGATCGAGCCAAAAATTATTGCAGGGTTTCCTTGGCTGAAAAAAATCAGACCCGTATTTTTTGTATCGCAATTCGGGTGGCAAATGAAAGTGCAAATTTGCCTCGATTTTCGCAAAAACCGCATTTTTCTTAAAATTATAACTAAGCGGACAGTTAAATCGATTTTAGCTGTCTCGGACGCAAAAAAAATGGTTAATTGGGATGATAAGGAAAAATAATTTGAAGTGTCTTAAATCATTCACAAAATTTAGGTAAAATTTGCAAAAAAAAACAGCAAGAAGGAAAACAAACTTTGGAGTCTTTTGGAATCCATTTTTACCAAATGATTCATGTCTAAAGGATTTTTCTGATCAATTAAATTTGAACCACGAACAACCAATTCTTTGCTCTCATTTCATAGTTTATTCTTAACCGTTAATATCACATTTCTCTTCTCAGTCTTTAATGATGGTGCTGGTACAAATTGGCGTAGCTTTCGGCATGTCCGTGACCGTGGTGTTCCTCACCACCCCCAAAGTGATGACCTCCCTCCTCGTGGTGTCCATAGACCTGAGGATGCGACGCATGACCCACTCGCTTCACGTGAGCCTGGAATCCGTGGTGCTTGTCCGAGCTGTACTCCACAATCCGCTTAGTTCCATCGGCCTCGTAAAAGCTGTACTGTCCCTTGACCACGTCTCCATCGCGATGCTCCCACTGATCCTTGTTGTCTCCCGTTTTGGAGTCTTTAACTCCGTACTCGAACTTGTACTTGGGGTGGGAATGGTAATCCTTGGGATCGTCGTATTCGGCACTGATGGCCAAAACTGCGACGGCGGCAAAAATGATGGTGATCTGTTTGAGGGGAGAAATAATGTTGTAATTTGTTTGCTTGTGGTATGAAATTGTCTCCGTGGCTACAAACCTTAAACATTGTGCTCAAATGCGACTTTACCGTTCGACTAACTAGTACTAGACTGGTGACTAACTTTGCAAGCAAATCGGCTTAAATACCACACACACAACAATCATCGCGATCAAAGAGCGGTAAAATATGAGCAGCATATATGAAAATTTGCCCAGAAATGTTTTCGTAATTTCTTTCCCATTTAGCATGCACGGGGTTGCATTTCGGTGGGTGGATTTTATTTTTCCAAAGAACAAGTGCAGCCCTCATAAACCGCGGAATGATTTGCGGCTTTTTGGCTTACACGGTTCTGCGCTTTTGAGTTTCAAGTTCGCTCACATACGAGCTTTTCCTTCCATTCATTCTTTGATCTCCTCCTTCATGGCGGTGTGGTTTCTACGGCGGAACACGGCCTGCGGTGGTGGTGGCGGCGGTTGCTACTCATGCCAAATGCCACACGAAGGGATTAGGAAAAGGCACGGCCCAAGAACTAGTTAAGGCACGAACAGAATTGATCTTGGGCAAGGTTTAATGCTTTTGGTGGAATGATTTTCCAAAAATTGGAGCAGTTCAGCAGATCTTTGAATTTAGATCTATAAAACAGTCCAAGCTCATTCAGTCAAGTATCAGTTTAAGTTCTTCCAGCTTACGGAACACACTAGCAACCATCAACCAACACAAAATGTCCAAATTCGTCATTCTACTTGCCCTGGTAGCCGTCGTAGCCGCGGAGTACCACGAAGAGCACTACGCCCACCCCAAGTACAAGTTCGAGTATGGAGTCAAGGACTCCAAAACGGGAGACAACAAGGATCAGTGGGAGCATCGCGATGGAGACGTGGTCAAGGGACAGTACAGCTTTTACGAGGCCGACGGAACCAAACGGATTGTGGAGTACAGCTCGGACAAGCACCACGGATTCCAGGCTCACGTGAAGCGAGTGGGACATGCGTCGCATCCCCAGGTGTATGGACACCACGAAGAGGGAGGTCATCACTTTGGGGGTGCTGAAGGACACCACGGTCACGGACATGCCGAAAGTTATGCCAATTTGTATCAGCATCATCACTAGGATTATTGCGTCATGGAGAAAGACTGTCTGATAGAATTAGTTAATATGAATGACATAAGCACAAATGAGTCAAAAACTTATTCTTTTGTAAAATCAAGATGACTTCCCTTTCTATTCATGTTGGGCTATGTAGAGTAATAACTGCCGTGCAGCCACGTGCAGCTATCAATGATTAACCTTTTAGAATGTATAGATCTGCAAAATTCGTTTTTCTAGGTTGATGTTCGTCGTTGTCTCGCTGAGCAATTCATTAACCCAATCAGTCGAGTTCATGCACTTTATGTTTTGTTTTTTTTTTTTTTTTTTTGGTTCAAACTTTGTATGAGCCTTCTCTATGATCAAAGAAACCATCTTGTGTCATTGGTTCACCTATACAAGACTTCAATTTTGGCACATGTCCATTAGGGTGCCCAGAATATGGGACTTTTTTTTCAAAACCTCGCTCCACAAGCTGAATATTGTTCCTTGACCTGTTTTAGGACTCTAGGCCAAATATGAGCAAAATCGGTCATCATTTACCCATTGATACTCGGAGATGAAATTTGTATGGGAAAAATCGAAAAAATGAATGAAAACCCTAAGTTTCTTACAGTTTGGTCTGCACGGTGCGCTACTTTCATCCAAATATTCTCAAAAGTGATATTCTTATTGGAAATTCAATGCTCTACAACTTTGTAGAACATACCAAAGCTGTAAAACTCGATCCTGGAAAGTTATAAGCGATTTAAAAAAGTCATTTTTGTATGAAAAACATTTTTTCCACCAACTTTAGGCTCGGGTATCAAAATTTACACAGATGCTTAAAATAACCCAAAAAACCGTTTTCCGCTTGTGGAGCAGGGGGTCATTATTCTGGGCACCCTACTGTCCATACAACAATGGTACTCAAATATTCGAAAATCTGTATCTTTTGAAGGAATCGATTTCGCATCTTCGACAAAGTTGTAACGCGTATCGGTTATTTGAACTTAGCAATTCAGGGTAAAATTTTCAAGAAAAGTGATGTTCGGGCACTTTTAGAACTCTAAAAAACAAGAATGTCAAAATATCGATTTTTGGTAATTTGGGTGTATATGATAATTTTGCATAGAAACCCAAAATATAAGCAAAAAACAATATTTTGAAACATTGGCTCAAATCTGAGGGCAGATTGAGATTCAGCGAGCAAAAATACATGCGGGCAAAAAATACAGTCCAACTTACCGTAGGACAATTTTCGAATTCCGTTAGGGAATTGGAAAATTATACCTTTTCAAATGAAGATAGAGTTGAAAGAAAAACAGCCCTGAGATTTTTCAGCGTTTAAAATTTGCCATGCGCCTTTCCAAGATATGTAACCCTCTACTGCCCTATTTTTTCAATTTTTTTAGTTTTCCCGTGTTCATTTTCATTTTAAGCAACTTTTGTTCTACGAAAAACTACTTCTCTATAGTGCGTCCATCCCGGGAATTCCCGGGAAAAAAATCCCGGGATTTTTCCAAAACCGGGAATTCCCGAATCCCGGGAATTTTCATAATTTGTCCCGGGAATTCCCAAAATTGAAAAAAATCTAATTTTGGTCTGAAAATTCAAATTTTGTTGTAGAAATAGATGAACAGTGAAATACATAGTAATCGATACGAACTATAAAGCATTAAAATTTGTATTCGGCATATATCAGCTTTAATTTGACTGATAAGGGAAAATTGATTATAATTTAGTCATATATCCGCAAAATGCCTGGCGCAATAAATATTTTCTATTTAATTTTACGTATTTTTGAAGACTATTTATCATATTTATATTTATGATATTAAAATTGAAAATTATCATCTTAAATTATTTTTCATCAAACTCCGGATTTTGGGGCAAGTAACGAAATAAGACAGCTATTTAAGAAAAAAAAAATTTGCATCGTGTTTTGAATAACTTTGGTTAAAACAGGAACAGAAAAAAAATTTAGTACACCAATTTCCAAATGTATTGCTCTGAAATCTCCTGTACCTTTTCAGCCTGTATTCCTGATTTTCCCTAGTTGACGGTAGTAACTTAAAGAGAATTATTAAAATATGCTTTATATAAAATAAAACATTCAAAAGTTATCTAAAATTTTGCATTGACTGTTTTTTTTTTAATATGAAGGACAATAGCTTATAGGACCTTTTTTCAAAAAAAAACTCTTGTTTTGTTGTCGCTTCTCGTTTTTGTAGACATTTTCAAAGAAATTTGTCTAGCTGTTCTAGTTGTGGCATATATTAATATATATAAAAGAAATTTATTTATAAAACACTTATTTAATTTGAATGACATTGAAAATTTAAATTTGAACTTTTTTTAAATAAAAAAAAACAATTTTAATTTCTTTTAAGTTATTTAAAAATTGTCGTCCTTGTTTAGATTGAAGTGTAGATTGTCACCAATTATTATTATTGAGCTTGAAAACATATCAAATATTATGAAAACATACATTTTATGACTGCTTCAAAAATTTCCCGGGATCCCGGGAATTCCCGGGATTTCAAAAATATTTTTCTCGTTTCCCGGGAAATTCAAAACCCGGGAAAATTGGACGCCCTACTTCTCTAATTTTATGCTTTACTTGTTTCATTTAAGTATTTATATTTGCATTTATCTTGCCTAGTTTATGTTTGTTGCTGGTAGTATTTGGCTAGTGCTACAAGCTATTGTCTATTTAGTTTTTTAATTTTTTTTATTTGCTTGTTTTTCACATTTTTTACTCTAGACCATTTTTATTTAAATTGTTTATAATTGAATGGAGGCATAGTCTGGGACAATACAAATATTACTTTATACTTATTTTTAAACATAGAAAACTTGTTAAAAAGAAGATTTTATCAGTACTAGTAGTACATTTGTCCAACAAGTTGCTTACAACATTTTTTGCGCTTCCGAAAATCTTTTTTTGAATGGAATTTCATGTCAAATATCCATGTGTTAAAAAAATCACTGTTCAAAACAAAAAAAAATGAAAAATGTTACTTTTCGACACTAGTGCTGAAAAATTCAACTTTTCAGCACCCATTTCAGTATTGACAGCTATTAATTTTCCATTCTGTTTAATTTGGTAAAGAAAAGTAGGTAATTTCGTCGCTCGAGAATTACAGGAAATGTAAATGGTTTCACAACGTAATTGCAAAGAAATATTTTTTGGGATTGGGTTATAGAGAGTTATGTTTTAAAATTTCATATTTTTACCTTAAAATTGCTACAACTTTTGACCTTTTACTTCCAAATTGACCTGTCAAAAAATAAAAATTGATAAAATGTTGATGCCTTTGACAAAGCTGCCTGAATTGGCAAGAAACTTTCTAGAAGACAAAAAAATCCAAAAAATATTTCTAAAAAGTTTGATTTTCAAAATTACCCTAATCGTGAACCACCCTAGTTGCCCCTTTCCATTTGCAATAACTCTTCTGAAGACACCATTGCTCCAAAACTTCACAATTTTTCGGTAAATCCATTTTCCAATTAATTGCGATTTAGACCACTGTGCACTATTTCTTGTTGACCTTTTGAAACTACCTTACAAAACAAGATCACAGCTCTCGCAAGAAAGTTCCTCAATCTTTCCGTAAGCTATTCCCTAGGATGCCCCAACAATCTTACCATGACTCACCCAGTTTGCTTCGTCACCCCAATAGAAAAAGAGAGAGAGAATGCGTTGCCCACATTAGCACTGACCTTTGCAGCACCCAAAAGTGCAAATGACGGTCAATTGCCACCACCAATCACCATTATACGGTGTAGCATGAAAATTGCTTTACGAAAAAAAAAGAAAATCTCCCACCTGACCCACTCTGCCTGCTGCTTGCTATATCCAACTTTGCATAGTGTGGCACGCCATCAAATGAAAAATGCCCACCGAAATTTTCATATGACCATCAAATTGTGACTACCACCTTCGCGCCACATGATGATGCGTCCAAGTGATGAGAAGAAAGCTTGTTGAGTCGCGGAGTTGGCGCCGTGTGTATAAATATTCTGGTCAAATTCTGCATCATCATCAGTACAGCTTCAGCAATTCAGCAGAACAAATCAACCCAACTTCAAGATGTTCAAGGTATGCATTTGCTAAAATTAACAATATATCGCTTAGAATCACCAACTTTTGAAAATGTTCTAATTCTAACCTCAAATTCCCACCAACAGATCTTCGCCCTGGTTGCCTGCATGGCCGTTATCGCCGCTGCCTACGAGGACGCCCACCCCAAGTACAAGTACGAGTACGGAGTGAAGGACTCCAAGACCCACGACCACAAGAGCCAGTGGGAGAGCCGCGATGGGGATGTCGTCAAGGGACAGTACACCCTGGATGAGGCCGATGGAACCCACCGCGTGGTGGACTACGCCTCGGACCACAAGGCCGGATTCCAGGCCCATGTCCAGCGTATGGGACACGCCGCCCACCCCCACGGAGAGAGCTACGCCAACATTGACCAGCACCATTAAGGAGGGCGGACTGACCTTGTGTACCGTGTACATGCACCACTGCTAGCGAACAAATGGAAAAGAAATTAAATGACTGAACATTAAACAGCGTCTGAATCCACATGGAAAAGTTGTGTTTCATTCATTGTTTTTGGTGGCGTGAAATTGATGGGAATTGCTCAATTTGGTTCAAGGTGATGATAATCATTTCCAAAAACTAGACACACCTGGCATTAATTGAAATGTTGTGCGAAATAACAAAACGACTCGATTTTAATCATTTGTTGGTGTTGAACAGCCATAACAAGATGTTTACACAAGTATATACACAACAAAATAACTTGATTGTATTAAATTGGTTTTGTTGCTGTTACAAGCAAAATCATTGCAGTTTTTCTTTAATGTTGCAACTCGCTTTAAAACAACCTGCTGCAATGACAAATTATTACTAAGAAAAAAAACAAACTTAATCCACCTATGTGGTTGATGCCTTCCTCACTTTTTACCAACAATGGGTAATAGGAGTGGTTTGGACACATATTTAAGCTATTTTTTTGAATCCAGAAAAAAACGTACACACATATAACTTAAGTAATCATAACTCGAGACAAGGTTGCCAGATCTTCAATGTTTTGGACTCGTTGGAAAGGTTTTTCGATTACCTAACCAACGATGGGTCGGATGGTGGATCCGGACATAGTTTACATACATTCAAGTGGGATCCGGCTTCAAAAAAGTGCATCAATATCACTTAAGTGGACATATCTCGAGATAGGGTTGCCAGATCTTCATTGTTTTGGACTCGTTAGAAAGGTTTTTCGATTACATAACCAACGATGGGTCGAATGGTGGATCCGGACATAGTTTACATACATTTAAGTGGGATCCGGCTTCAAAAAAGTGCATCAATATCACTTAAGTGGACATATCTCGAGATAGGGTTGCCAGATCTTCAATGTTTTGGACTCATTAGAAAGGTTTTTCGATTACATAACCAACGATGGGTCGGATGGTGGATCCGGACATAGTTTACATACATTTAAGTGGGATCCGACTTCATAAAAGTGCATCAATATCACTTAAGTGGTCATATCTCGAGACAGGGTTGCCAGATCTTCAATGTTTTGGACTCGTTGGAAAGGGTTTTTGATTACCTAACCAACGATGGGTCGGATGGTGGATCCGGACATAGTTTACATACATTTAAGTGAGATCCGGCTTCCAAAAAGTACATAAATATTTCTAAAGTGGACATATCTCGAAACAGGGTTGCCAGATCTTCAATGTTTTGGATTCGTTGGAAATGTTTTTCGATTACCTAACCAACGATGGTTCGGATGATGGATCCGGACTTCGTTTACATACATTTAAGTGAGATTCGGCTTCAAAAAAATACATAAATATCACTTAAGTGGTCGTAACTCGAGACAGGGTTGCCAGATCTTCAATGTTTTGGACTCGTTGGAAAGGTCTTTTGATTACCTAACCAACGATGGGTTGGATGATGGATCCGGACATAGTTTTCATGCATATAGGTGAGATCCGGATAAATGTGAAAACACATTTTTATATATAACTTTTGAACTATTTATCGAAACTTCAAACAATTCAATAGCGATGTATGGGACCCTAAACCAAGTCGAATGCAACTGGTTTGATCAAAATCGGTCCAGCCAGTGCTGAGAAAACTTGGCAAGAATTTTGAACACATACATACATACACACACACACACATACACACACACAGACATTTGTTCAGTTTTCGATTCTGAGTCGATAGGTATACATGAATATAGGTCTACGAGCTGTATTTCAGAAGTTCATTTTTCGAGCAGGATTATAGCGTTACCTCAGTGAGGAAGGCAAAAAGTACCTATTGTTTTAAAATAACCTGACCAAATTTAGTCCAACATACTTGTAATAGTTGCAAGCAGTGCACTCTAAACTTTGGCTGTGTTTTTTACTAACAATTCCAATATTTTAAGTAAAAAGAAGTATGCAGTAATTTGTCTAGTGTCTCAGACTATGCCTCTACACATTTTTTTACAATTTTAATGATAATGATACCATTTTATAGTAAAAAATATGAAAAACAAGCAAAAAATTTAAAAAGTGAATGTAAAATCATGAAAAATTAGAAAGGCAAAATATTAAATTCTCAAACATTTAAAATAAAGAAAAACATTTCAAAAGGGCGTAATATTGAATTTTTGGCCCTTTTGAATTGTTAGTCTTGATTTTGAATTTTTAAAAATATTTTTTTCGAAAGATCGGACAATTTCGCGAATGTTTCATATTTTAACATTTTGAATCGGACCATTAGTTGCTGAGATATCGACATTAGAAAATGGTGGGTTGTTTGGGTGAGACTTAGAAAACATCAACTTTCCTGTTTTTAAACCTTTTCATGGCAATATCTTAGCAACTAAGGGTCGTATCAACAAAGTTCAAAAATACAAAATAAAGAGAATTTTCTTATCTTTTCAAAAATATTTGTTTCAAAGATAGGCAAACAAAGGAACTAATTAAAAAAAATGAAAAACTGCGACTTTTCAAAAAAGTTACCTAAAAATAACTTGAAAACGGTGCACTTTATGAAAATTTCACTAAAGTACTTTTTGATTGCAAATTTGATTTTACATCGAAAAATTAAGTTGAAAAATTATTGCGACCAATATTTCGATTATTGAAAAATCTGCATTGATTCAAAAAATCATAACTTGGTCAAAGATTTTTTGCCCATTCTGGAAATTTCTAAAAAAATGGCATTTTATGTCCTCTAAAACATATCAGAAAATAAAAAAAAATAAAAAAAGTATTTTTAGCAAATCAAGTTTTAGTGACAAAAAGTTAAATAAAAAATCACAAAAAATTTTTACCGTGTATCATTAAAAAATACAAAAAAAAAAACGAATAATCAGAGAATTGCTCATTGTGGTAAATGTAACTAGAATGGTCATAGGGAAACAAGAAACACGTTAGAAGCATAAGACTATTTTAAATGAATAATATTATTTTGGTAAGCATTCCAAAACACAAACAAATTAGTCACTATTCAGCCAAACCACCCATCAACCTTGATCATAAACCACGCTCAATCAACCAAGCTCGCTCGTCTACGGCATAGCACAGCCAAACGCGGTTTCTAAGATTCGACTAAAACGGAACTTTCGCACATCGCATGGTACTAGCAAATTCACATTAAGAGGTGGCGCGTTTCACTAATTAATTTAAACGGTTTCTTAACCACTATTGTCGCAACCTAATATGCTTTTAGTATAGAAGTAGTTCGTCGGAAGAATGCTTTTGTATAAATTAGTGTTCCGCCGCACCAGTAAATCACAGTTCTCATCTAGCATTCCAATCAAGTGGATCAACATAACTTCCTCAACAATGTTTAAGGTAGAGCGCGTAAGATTTGCTTAGATACACATTTTACTAATTCCTTCTCGAATTCCTTCCTCCAGTTTGTCCTGGTTCTTGCCCTGGCGGTGGCCGTTTCCGCCCAGTGGGAAGGTGGCTTCGAGGGAGGCTACGGCGGTGAGCACAAGGATTACCACCATTCCCACCCCAAGTACAAGTTCGAGTACGGCGTGAAGGACCACAAGACCGGAGACCACAAGAGCCAGTGGGAGTCCCGGGATGGGGATGTCGTCAAGGGAGCTTACACGCTGCACGAGGCCGATGGAACCGAACGCATTGTGGAGTACTCGTCCGATAAGCACAACGGATTCCAGGCCCACGTCAAGCGGGTCGGACATGCCCATCACCCGCAGGTTTACGGACACCATGAGGGAGGTCACTACGGTGGAGAGTCGTCGTCCTTCGGAGGATTCGGCAACGGTGGATATGGCCATGGGCACGGACATGCCAGCAGCTACGCCAACAACAACCTGTACTCCCACCATCATTAAAGTGTCACCGGATGATCTCTTGATAGTTTTATGCTTTTGAATCTATCGCTCTGTTAACAATTCTTTTTTTTGTAAATATGATTGTTTTCATTTTTCTTATGATTTGATTTTCACAAACTAAAAATACAAAAATATTTTTTCTCCAAAAACAAGTCTCTTTTGTCTTTTTTAACTCAACAAATCATGCTTTATGATTGGCAGGTTAATGATTCGGTTCTGTTTTCATTTGATTAGAAGATTTTCAATATTCAAACAATTAATTTTGCAAAACTGTAGAGTGAAACCTGCCTGTTGTGCTTGGGTTTAACCATGTCATTAAAAATTTCATTTCAGTTGAAATCGCTTTTTAGAAGTTGTAATTGAACGTCAACCTGCTGCTGAGTTCACATTAGGTGTCCAATATAATTACATGCTGTTCTCCTTTCTGAGATTTTATAACAAATTTTCTATATTGGAAAATTATTCTTTCAAAAATCAAATGTTCAGAGCTGTTGAGCCTTGTTATGACTTTAATTGGTAAAAATAAAAACTTTAGACATTTTAGTGACTTTTGGTATATTGAAAAAGCTGCACATCATAAAAAGATAAATTCTTTTAATTTCATTTAATCTAAAAAAACGACAGTAATTTGAATATCCTTAATAATATTATTTCTATTTTGAATTAGCCAATCAAAACGAATTTTGGAGCAATTATTTTTGTGTACGGATACATTGTTCAATTTGTTTTGGATCTATTTAGTTCAACAAATTGAATCCGGAAAAAAATCGGTCAGAAATCCATTATGAAGCTAAAGTTTTTTCGATGTTTTTTGATAATTGTTTGCGCAAAATTATTGCAAATTATGTTTGGTATTTTCAAAAAATATATCGACGTCGTCGTGCTATCTTGTCGCACCCGCCATTTCGACGTTCCGAGTAAAACGCGTTTTAATGTTTGACCTTGAATAAACAAAAACGAAAGTACGCAATGTAAACAATAACAAACACGTTTTGTTTGGCTGACCATTCTGTGCATTGTCCCAAAGTTTGGTTGATGTTGGTTGCCGGAGTCCCGAGTAATAATTAAAATTTTTACGGTAGTCTAACTTGTACGTGCGTCAAACGCGTTTTGACCTGACATCCCTTTGGCCTTTTGTCACACTTACATCAATTTTCAGGGAGTCACAAGATAGCACGACGAGATTGAAACTTCTTTTATATGTAAAGTGACAAAAAATGCACGGGTTTTTTTTCGGGTTTTATTGAATATCTCAGGATTGAAACCGAATTTTGGTGATCTGTGAAGGTCAAAAGGTGAGGCATTGTGAGCTGCACAAAATGGCGTTCTTAACTCAATTTGGCTTAAAATGCACGTACGACAAGTTAGCACGGCGACGATATGCAATCAATTTTTTTACCCGATTTCATTTATAAAAAAGTGTTACAAGTTTGCACACCAACTCAAAATTGGCAAAGAGTTGTTCTGACCAGCCTTTATAATTGTGTGGATGGGCTTATGACGCAAAAATAAGTTTTGATCACAGAGAAAGGTTATTGAATTTAAAATTAAATTGAAAATATTCACATTCTTGGAGGAATTGCTTATTTTCTAATGCCAACCCAATTGCAATATGAACTCTTTTTTACAGTTCAGAATTTCATGAACGCTTGTTTACGATTTAGGGAACTGATTTTTCTTCGTGTAGTGATGTGATATATAAAAAGTTGAAACAACTGATTTCATTCAATTGGATAAATTTATGTAGTAATTAACAACATCTATCAACAATTACAATATCACATTCGTAACATGCAGCAGCAAATGTTCCAATCATGCAGTCAAGTGTTCTCTCGTATTTTTAGTGCGTGCCTCTTCCGGTTGTTTGGTTCCGATTCCTAAATCCACCACTTAGTGATGTCCATGGACGGTCTTGACCACGGCCTCGAATCCGTTGTGGTCATCGGCCTTGTAGTCCACGATGCGGTGGGTTCCATCGGCCTCATCCAGGGTGTACTGTCCCTTGACGACGTCTCCGTCCCGGGACTCCCACTGGGTCTTGTGGTCTCCGGTGTGGGCATCCTTGACGCCGTACTCGAACTTGTACTTGGGGTGGGCGTTGTAGTCCTCGTCGTGGTGGGCAGCGGCCTTTGGCGCTCCGTGCTCTCCTCCGTAGTACTGGGCAGAGGCAACAACGGCCAGGCAGGCAACGAGGGCGATGATCTGGAAAGGGGAAGAAGAAGAAGCAGTTTTGAGTTAGTACATTTGGAATAATTGTTAGTGTTATGATCTAATTACTTTGAACATTTTTGTGGCTGTTTGGCTGTTAGAATGTGTGCTGATGAAGATGTACTGCTCAACTGATACTTTCAAGCAGTATGGTTTGATGTATTTATACCCCTCTGACGATAGGAGAGATGATTGACCATGCCATCTTTTGGCCGATGACGGTACGATCCACCTATAGAAGAATTTGACCGGCCGGTGTATGGTCGTTTTGATGACATTGCCAGCGATGAGGTTTTGCGAAAACAAAAATTGACCACGAGCACAGTATCGTGTATGAGGAGAGATTGCTGCTGTTTTTGATTCCAAAATACAGGATTTTTTTTATTTTTTAGGTACAAAGAAAAGTCGTTTTGTGAAATCATTGTTTGGTATTTGAAGCCTTCCTGTATTTTGGAAATAAAAACAGTAGCAATCTCTTCTCATACACGATACTGTGCTCGTGGTCAATTTTTGTTTTCGCAAAACCTCATCGCTGGCAATGTCATCAAAACGACCATACACCGGCCGGTCAAATTCTTCCATAGGTGGATCGTACCGTCATCGACCAATAGATGGCATGGTCAATCATCTCTCCTAACGTGAGAGGGGTATAAATACATCAAACCATACTGCTTGAAAGTATCAGTTGAGCAGTACATCTTCATCAGCACACATTCTAACAGCCAACCAGCCACAAAAATGTTCAAAGTAATTGGATTATAATATTAACAAGCATTCCAAATTAACTAACTCAAAACTGCTTCTTCTTCCCCTTTCCAGATCATCGCCCTCGTTGCCTGTCTGACCGTTGTTGCCTCTGCCCAGTACTACGGAGGAGAGCACGGAGCGCCAAAGGCCGCCGCCCACCACGACGAGGACTACAACGCCCACCCCAAGTACAAGTTCGAGTACGGCGTCAAGGATGCCCACACCGGAGACCACAAGACCCAGTGGGAGTCCCGGACGGAGACGTCGTGGATGGATGAGGCCGACGGAACCCACCGCATCGTTGACTACAAGGCCGATGACCACAACGGATTCGAGGCCGTGGTCAAGACCGTCCATGGACATCACTAAGTGGTGGATTTAGGCATCGGAACCAAACAACCGGAAGAGGCACGCATTAAAAAAAGAGAGAACACTTGACTGCGAGATTGAATAATAAGCTGCTGTATGTAGCGAATGTGATATTGTAATTGTTGATAGATGCTGTTGATTATTACATATATTCATCCAATTGAATGAAATCGGTTGTTTTAAACGAAGTTGACTTTATAGCTGTCGGCCACCATTGCTAGTACCAACCACTAGTGTCTTCCTTATCATCTACAAGGACTTCGCCGCCCTGGGCTCCTAAGTGTATGAAAGTATGGCACGGAGCGACGGCGCCGAATACCTATATTTACACAAAGAATTTTAGAGCGCCCGCCGCGGGATTCGAACCGAATCGGTTGTTTTACCTTTTTTAAAATCACATCACTATACGAAGAAAAATCAGTTCCCTAAATCGTAAACAAGCGTTCATGAAATTCTGAACCACAAAAAAGGGTTCTTATTGTATATTGGATTGGCATTAGAAAACAAGCAATCAATCCAAGAATGTGAATATTTTCAAATTAATTTGAAATTCAATAACCTTTTCTCTATGATCAAAACATGGTTAATTCTCCGGCAACTCACACAGAAGTTGCCCCGACCCCTCTTCAATTTACGTGAAACTTTGTCCTAAGGGGTAACTTTTGTCCCTGAACATGAATCCGAAGACCGTTTCTGATATCTCGTGACGGAGTGGCGGTACGACCCCTTTCATTTTTGAACATGCGAAAAATGAGGTGTTTTCAATAATTTGCAGCCTGAAACGGTGATGAGATAGAAATTTGGTTTCTAAGGGACTTTTATGTAAAATTAGACGCCCGATTTGATGGCGTACTCAGAATTCCGAAAAAACGTATTTTTCATTAAAAAAAAACTCTGAAAAAGTTTTAAAACTCTCTCATTTTCCGTTATTTGACTGTAAAAAATTTTGGAACACGTCATTTTAAGGGAAATTTAATGTTCTTTTCGAATCTACATTGACCCAGAAGGGTCATTTTTTCATTTAGAACATATTTTTTTATTTTATAATCTCGTGTTTTTTCTAATTTTGCAAGGATATTTTTTAGAGTGTTATAATGTTCTACAAGGTTGTAGAGCCGACAATAACACACATTTTGATATTTAAACATAAGGGGTTTGTTTATAAACATCACGAGTTATCGCGATTTTAGGAAAAAAAGTTTTGAAAAAGTTTGTCGTCGTCGATAATGGCCGTTCATCGTCACCCGCGACAGACACGGACGACGAAACAAAGAGAAACGCAAAATAGTAGTTTATGCAACAAGTTGCAAAAAGAGGATTTTTTCAGCACGAGTCGTACATTTATCCAACGAGGTTCACCGAGTTGGATAAATACGACGAGTGCTGAAAAAATCAAGTTTTGCAACGAGTTCCATACAACATTTTTTGCAATTCCGAAAAACACCCATTGAGTGAAATTTAATGTCAAATTTTCATGTATTTTGTCAATAAATCGTTTGAATCAAAAAAATGTTGAAAAGTGTTACTTTTCGAAACAAGTGCTGAAAAGTTCAACTTTTCAGCACCCATTTCAGTGCTGAAAAGTAGAACTTTTCAGCATTTATTTTGAAAAGTGTTGCTGTTCGATTCTGTTATTTTTGGTACAGAAAAGTAGGCTATTTCGTCGTTCAAGAATGACAGGAAAAGTAAGTAGTTTCACGACGGAATTGCAAAAAGTAACTTTTTAAAAACTTTTTTTCTTAAAATCGCGATAACTCGTGATGTTTATAAGCAAACCCAGCTTCTAAAAAGCGATTTCAACTGAAATGAAATATTTAAAATAGCATGGTTAGTAACCATTGGTTACATTCAACCACAACAGGATTGTTTCACTCTAGAGTTTTGCAAAATAAGTTGTTTGACCGACAAACATCAAACTATCAGAAAGCTTGAAATGCAATTTAAAAAAGACAAAAAAGACTTGGTTTAGGAGATTATTTTTTGTATTTACAGTTTGTGAAAATCAAATCATAAGAAGCATGAAAACAATCATATTTACAAAAAGAGCTGAAGACAGAGTGATAGATTCAGAAGCATAATACTATCAAGAGATCGACCGGTTAAATTTCAATGATGGTGGGAGTACAGGTTGTTGTTGGCGTAGCTACTGGCATGTCCATGACCATGGCCATATCCACCGTTGCCGAATCCTCCGAAGGACGATGACTCTCCACCGTAGTGACCTCCCTCGTGATGGGCATGTCCGACCCGCTTGACGTGGGCCTGGAATCCGTTGTGCTTATCGGACGAGTACTCCACAATGCGTTCGGTTCCATCGGCCTCGTGCAGCGTGTAAGCTCCCTTGACGACATCTCCATCCCGGGACTCCCACTGGCTCTTGTGGTCTCCGGTCTTGTGGTCCTTCACGCCGTACTCGAACTTGTACTTGGGGTGGGAATGGGGGTAATCCTTGTGCTCACCGCCGTAGCCTCCCTCGAAGCCACCTTCCCACTGGGCGGAAACGGCCACCGCCAGGGCAAGAACCAGGACAAACTGGGGGAAGATATTCGAGAAGAAATTAGTAAAATGTATGTAAGCAAATCTTTCGCGCTCTACCTTAAACATTGTTGCGGGAACTGTTTTTGATCCACTTGATTGGAATGCTAGATGAGAACTGTGATTTGTTGGCGCAGCGGAACGCTAATTTATACCACCAGCTTTTAGTCATGCCTAAAAACGTTCTTTGAGCATACACCCAACCGGCGGTCGCATGATTTTGATGCATGGCAGCATGAAAGTATATCAGAATCTGCATGAAAACTGTCCTCATGCATTTTTTGCGATATAGGGGTATGACATTTTTGCCCGTTACCGACAATTATCGACAATACCGACGGCAGATTGATTGTATTGCAGAAAAAAAATCTTAACAGAACGAGGATTGAACCATCAACTTCTAGGTTGCTGATCCGACACGCTACCACCGCGCCATGGACGCTTGATGAATGGTAAGAGACAGAGCGCGAACATAATGTTCTCTCTAGAGTGTTGCTCGGGGACGCGCCAGCATTCTATGTGTTGGTGAGAACTGCAGATCGCTGACGTGTTTACACGCGGGCAAAAATGATCTATGGGCTTGCTGCAAAAAATGTAATAAAATATAACATTTTCTGCAGCAAATCCACTGTTGCAGATTTTGAGATATATTTTTCGTTTGGGTGTAATGCGCTCACCCAAAGAACGGCCTTCTAGATTTGGTCACCGCATTTAGAAACCCTTGCGTCAATCACGCTCAACCGAGTTTTGATCTGGGATCTTCTGAGGTGGAAGCCACCCTCGAATAACTATAGCAGTAGCGCATGATGAGCATCGGTTGGAATTCTCCATGACCACGTGACACTTTTCGCGAGCCAACCTATTAAAACCAAGATTTCACAAAGTGTGGCGCTTTCGCAAATCACCATAAAACTTTTATTTGTCAAAGCCCAACTCATATGGACGCGTGCATTTTACGATTGCAACCTAATCGCGTTACATTAACTGATCATTTGTCATCTTTTCGACATTAATAATTGAAATATGTGAAAATCGTTCAAGCGATAAATCAGACACATGTGAAAACGAATGGAAAACAGCGCAAAACAAATCACCAAACAGCCCTTCCAAGTCGAGCTCAGTATTGTGAAGCAAATTGCCGTTTGTTGGTAGGTTCTGCTAAACTTTAGTACAGCGAGTGCGCGTAAGTACTCGCTGAACATGCGCTGAATTTTAGTGCCCTAGCTAGCAGCGGTGTGCAGCCGTTGGTCATTTCAGTAACGAATTTAGCAGGAAACATGAGAAATTAGTGCTGCCGAGCTGGGTTCTGACCAAGAAGCAGGCCACTCATGATTCGTGTAGAATTAGACCTAGGTTGGTCTGCTTACAGCTATAAAAGTAAATTGAATGTCTCTGTTGAAAAGCAGTACAAATTTGACGTTAAAACGAACAAGTTAAATTAAGATGTCTGACCTCTGAAGAATAATTGAGAAATTTTTTTTTTTGACATTTTATGGAATTAAGACAAAAAAAGTTCGTTCAGTAAAGGCCGTTGCATTTTTTGCATATTTTCTTTCAAAAGTTACCTTTTTCACATTACTTCTGATGAATCTGTATTACCTATTTCGAAAATGAATGACAGCCTTTATCGTTACTCGAACACATGTGGGTCATTCTCCGCCAACTCACACAGCAGTTGCCCCGACCCCTCTTCGATTTGCGTGAAACTTTGCTCTAAGGGGAATCCGAGGTCCATTTTTCTTTTCTTTTTTTTATTTTTCTCTACAAAGTTGTAGAGCAGACAATAACAAAAATTTTGATATATAGACATAAGGGGTTTGCACGTATTCTTCACGAGTCATCAGAATTTTACAAAAAAGTTTTTTGAAAAAGTTATGAGTTTGCCGCTAAAACTCAATTATGTGCTTTTGAAAGTATTTTTTTCGGAAAGCTAAGCTAATTTTGCATAAGAATGACCCCATGGACGATTGTTGTGACTCGTGCATTGCGAGAATCAGATTTTTTTTTCAAAAAAAAAAATTGTGATGAGTGAGTGTATCCGGTTTTTTTTTTTTATTTTCGAAAAATCCCCACATACAAACAGTGCACAAGCCACAACAATCGTCCAAGGGGTCAATATTATGCAAAATTAGCTGAACATTCCGAAAACATACTTTCAAAAGCACACGATTGAGTTTTTGAGGTTAAAAATTCGAAAAACTGGTCAAAATGGTCAAAATCATAACTTTTTCAAAAAACTTTTTTTTTAGATTCTGATAACTCGTGAAGAATACATGCAAACCCAATGTGTCTATATATCAAAATTTTGTAGAACATTGTTACACTTTTAAATTTAACCCTGCAAAGTTAGAATTTTAAAATGAAAAATTTTGTTCTAAATGAAAAAATGACCCTTCTGGGTTATTTCAGATTTGAAAAGTACATTAAATTTCCCATAAAATGACATGTCTCACGATTATTGACAGTTAAGTCATGGGAAATGGCAGCGATTTTAAAACTATTTTTTAACTTTTTTTGATGAAAAATACGTTTTTTTTCGGAATTTTGAGTACGCCATCAAATCGGGCGTCTAATTTTACACAATAGTCTCTTTGACACCAAATCTCTATCTCTTCACGGTTGCGAGCTACAAATCACTAAAATAACGTGTCTTAGTAAAAAACCAGTAAAATGAAAGGGGTCGTACCGCCCCACCGTCACCAGATATCGAAAAATGGACCTCAGATTAGTGATCAGGCACCAAAATTACACCTTAGAGCAAAGTTTCACGAAAATCGAAGAGGGGTCGGAGCAACTTTGTCCGATTTCGTGTGAGTTGGTGGAGACCCATGTGACAATAAAAAACGACATGAGAGTGTAAGATTTTTGTAGGAAATTCAATTCCCTTATCATTATCTAAAATAATACAAAAAAAATCTTTTGATGAAGATTCTTCCACCACTGATAACTATAGTATACTTTTTTACTGTGAAATATTACACACTAAAAAAATCATGGTAAACATTTATAAATGTGTGTAAATGCACATTTTTTCATTGTCATATTTTCAGTCTAAATTAATGTAATATTACATCATGAAAGATATAAAACCTCAGAATTCTACCACTTCAAAATATACACATTTTTTTACTGTGTAGTTTTACCATAACTATGGTTTGAAATATCCAATGCTTTTCATTGAAAATTGTTTTAAAAATCGTAGGTTATGGAATTTACCTTACAATTCTTTAGTACAAGGTGCACCGTTTTTAACACAGTAATAAAGATTAATTTAATAAAAGGATGAAAATAAGATAGTTGGATATTACCTCTTTTCAAATGATAACGTCAATTTATGTGAAACGGGTAGAATAACATACAAACAGATGTCAAATTTTTTTTTGAAAAATAAGTTTTTATCAATGTCAAATTAGGTTGGTACAAATATTTTTTCAACAGTTTTTGTCATTATTGAGTTTATTAAAAAATCTCAAGATTTTCTTTTAATTTCGATGTACAGTACCGCAAAAAAAAATCACTAATTTAAAATTGGATTAATTTTCGATGTCAAAAATAAGAGCAGAACAAAACATTTAAAACAGTTTCTATTTTTAGATGGAAAATTGGACCAATTGTTTCCGAGATATAGAGATTTAAGTATAGGGGCAAATTAATTTACACTGAGAAAAATAAACAATGAACAAAGTGCAAAACAAATTGTACGAAAGTTCCAGACTTTTGAAAATATTTTGTTCAGGTGTGTTTTTCCTTCATTAAATATTTTTGAATTGGATTCAAAAAATAATTTTGAAATTTGGTATCATTCCGGTAGCAGATTTTGCACCATCCTAAACTCTAGTGCTTTTTGGTCTTCTATATCATATCAAAAAATCTCCAAATAAAAAAATACGTTTTCGTGAATTTAACTTTTAGCGATAAAAAGTGGATACAAATTCATGCGCCATATTCATAAGCTATATAATATCTCCGAGGATACCAAATCCAACATTAAATTCCTCAACAAGAAACAGATTTTGAAATATTTACATGCCCATTTTATATGACCAGCAAGCAAAGTTGTATCGGGACTTGTATGGAAAATCAAATGATTAGGCTTAGTGATTTTTCACGCTCGAAAATTGCAATTTTCACGGGGACCTCAATTTCAAAACACCAAATTTCACGCAAATTTCGCGGAACTTGAAAAATGTTTTTAAAAAAACTCTAAAAATCCTATGTTTAAATCACAGAAACTACTTTTTATGCTTTATTATATATTATTCTTGAATAAACTAAAAAAATCTTCACTAAATTTGAACGAGACACAAAAAAAATCCTCCTGGTTTATGGATGGGCTCTATATATATTTTGAAACAAAATGTAGGGCACGCTTATTCTCATTTACTGACCTGCTCTTCCAATATTCAACTAATAAAGCTAAAATGTTTTCGCTCATTTGCTTCTGTTATATCATTTTACATTTTATTGAATCTCATATCAAAGCAAGATTTAACAATCTTGTCTAGTAAAAATGAGTAAAATAAATTGAATTTTCTGCGACATTTAGCTTTTTAAACATATTTTTTAAGGGTTTTAGCTCACTTTCAAAAACCAAATTTAAAAACAATTTGCAAATATAAAAATGATATAATATTTAACAATATCGAAATTTTGATCCTAAATGAGAAAAGAAAACAAAAAAGTAGTATTTTTAACTTTCACGGGAATCATCCACCCAAATAAACAAATAACAATAATTTGATGTTTTTAAAATGTGATTGCAGAGATAAAAAAATTCTTCATTTCATTTTGAATAAGACAAAGCACGATTCTTTAAATTTCTTTCAAAACTAAATATACCTTTCAAATAAAATAGCAGTAAAATTTTTGTTACAGCGAATGAAAATATTACTAAATTTAGTGAGTTTCTAAAAAAGCAAAAAAATCAGAACATTTCTTCAAATGGTTCATATCAAACTTTTTAATTGAATACTAATAAAATTTAATTAAATAGTCTTTTTAGATGAAATATTTATTACGTTGTTATTTAAAAAAAATGATTTGAGAAAATTGATAAATTTCACGAATTTAGTGCCGTCCACTAAATCGTCAAAATCACTAACCCTATATTAGTAATTAAACCAGTATATTCATTCGCTTAATTCTACAGTAGTTCATAAGATTATTTTTATTCCTTTTTGAGTTTGATAAATTATTTTGAGAAAAATCGTTACATTCTCACACAAACATATAATTTCACGGGATTTCGCGGAAAAAGCCAAATTTCGCGGATTTCACGCTGTCCGCGAAATCGTGAAATTTCACTAACCCTACAAATGATGTAAAATGGCTTGACATAGGGAATGAATTTTCCAGCAATAATGTCTTGATGAAGATAAGTAGGATATTTTTTACTATAGAATGCCAGGAAAAGTTAGTATTCTCAAAACGGAAATGCAAAACCGAGACAATAATCCAGATAAAACTTTGCTTAACAATTCTCTTTTTATTGCACATTTAAATAAATAAACAATCATCCCATCACTTTTGCATAGTCATAATATCACAGCCAATGACGTCCTAATAAATCAATTCCAAGCCGTTTCCGCTCACCACCCCTGCTGCTGCTGACCCTGGTGACCGTACACCTGCGGATGGTCGGCATGACCGACGCGCTTCACCACGGCCTGGAAACCGTTGTGCTTATCGGATGTGTACTCAACCACACGCTCAGTGCCGTCAGCTTCATGCAGAGTGTAACCGCCCTTGACAACATCCCCATCGCGCTCCTCCCACTGGCTCTTGTGATCTCCGGTGTGGCCATCCTTGACGCCGTACTCGTACTTGTACTTGGGATACGCGTAGTAGTCCTTGTGCTCATCGCCGGAGCCATAACTCCCGAGACCGGACGATTCGGCACCGGCGCCACCGTAATATTGGGCGGACACGATCGCCGCCATCGCCACCGACAAAACAATTGCAACCTGTTGGATGAAGAATGGTAAAAAAAAACACATTTTTAAACTAGATCAACTCTTGACCAAAAACTAACAATTAAATCTAGTAAGCAAACTCTGTACGAAAAAAAACCAACTTAAAGAAGAAGCTCAGCTCATAAGGATGCGCAACTTACCTTGAACATTTTGCTTGCTCGTTAGAAGTGTGGTGGCCCGGCCTGGTTTGGTTTGGTTTGGTTTTGGCGAAAACGCAGAGGTGAATGATGGTTCAGCTTTGATGCGCCGTCGCTTTTATAAGTCATTGTGGTCACCACGGCAAAAGTTTTAGCGGTCACGCTACCCAGTCGTGCAGAACATTCGAAATCGGTAGAATTTATTAAATTAAAACCCCGATAGCGATCCAAGTCAAGTGGTCACGCGACCTAAGGCGACGTGCGTAAAGAACAATTCCTAATTTAATTGTTCGGTTGGGAGACTCCTGAAAATATAACATTCTGTGGAAAAGTCCCCAAATTTAACGCGAAAAAAGGCGCATGTTAAAAATTAAAGTGGTCGTACCGCCCCTCCGTCATGGGGCATCAAAAAATGGAACTCGGATTCGTGATCAAGAATTAAAACACACAATTTCAAGGAAATCGAATAGGGGTCGGGAATGACCCATATTTAAATGGATATTATCCCTGTGACCACTAAAAAATCCTTTTTTGCATAATCTTTTCTGTTTGACAGCTATAAATGAATTGGTGAAGTTTTCGATGATATGTCGAGATTTAAATCGAAGGGAAATTACAAAATTATTCATAAAATGAACCATTCATTTCAAATTTGATGTTAACAAAACTAAACAATGTTACAAGCAAAGGTATTCCTGAAAATATGTTTAAGCCTCGATTAAAAATGTGGATATCTCAGTCACTAAACTTTTGTGATATAACCCTCTACTGCCCACATTTTTTTTCGAATTTTTTTTTGCAACTTTTGTTCTTCGAAAAACTTATTATATCTTGTTTTTTTATGTTTGTTTTTGGTAGTATTTGGCCTATTCTACTACCTCCTATCATTACTTTTCGTTTATCTAATTCTATTTCAATGTTTTGCTAGTTTTTAAAATTGCCTGCTATAAAATAGCATCATTATCATTTAAATTGTAAAAAAAAATGCGTAGAGGCATAGTCTGGGACACTATAGTCTATAGACAAATTACTGCATACTTCTTTTTATTAAAATATAGGAAATGTTACTAAAAAACAGAGCCAAAGTTGACCCCTAAAAAAATCATTTTTAAAAACATTGTCAAAGTCACACAAAAACCCTAAAATTTTCTAAAATTTTAAGAGTTTTTCTTTCCAATGCATTTTAAAGATCAAAAATTGGTTGAAAAATTGATTTTCGGCAATTTTTTAAATCGAAGCCCGTCTAAAGGCGGGGTTGGGTTTTAGAGGGTTAATATTCTGTCTGAAAAAGATATTTTTTTAAATCTAGAGGCTAAAGTGGATTTAAAAAAGGCACGAAGAAAAAGTTGAAATTTTGCGTGGCGTTTTTTTAATGCTGCAACATTCTTTAGAGTTTACGACTCTATTCGCACTCTTTGGTAAAATTGTTCTTCAAAACGTTAAACCAAGGTTTATACAAAAATTTAAAAAAAATGGAGAAAACCCACGGTAAGGGGGATAGGAAATTTTAAATTTGAAGGCCACTTGATCTATACACGATCCCATATCACGAGTTCAAAGAAAAATGCCTCTATTTTTTCATTGTATCTAGTAATTGCAACCTAGTGTAAAACAAATTTCCAGCGTTTTTTTAGATATATGAGTTTGAACACTGCATTTTTTTCAAAAATATTTTTAACTTCTCACTAATAGTTATATTATTTTTTGTTTTTGGAAAACAAGAATGTTGCCATATAACAATGGCACAATAAAAAAAATAAAAAATGCGTAAAGGCATAATTTGAGAACAACAAAAATTACTGCAAACTTCTTTTTACTTAAAATATAGGAAATGTTAGTATAGAACACAGAAAAAGTTGATCGGTGGATTTCTTCGACGACGTGCGGAATTACCCCTCACAGCAGCTGGCCGGAAGTGTAGCGGTGCCGAGGATGTAACGTTCTGCAAGGCGGAGTTGTTTTGTACGGCGCCTGGTAGATTGTGTCCAGGGTAGTTGAAGCTTGTCGTCGCGTTCACTGGAACGGGTTGAAAACCACTAAGAGGCGGGGCAGTACCGGGTGCTTCGGCCGGACATATACCGGTAGTCAAATTACCTGGCCGGATGAACTGTGGTGCCAGGGAAGTCACGTTCTTTTTTGTTTCAAGATTTTGAAAATTAGGCTTGCAATTCCCCCCACCCTCCTCTCGCGATCTCGAACAAAGCCAACGGACATAAATTTGAAATACAATTTATATCTAGAAATCTAGTTTATTTTTTACTTTTGCAATCATTCTCGAATGACGAAACGGCTTCGCCAAAAATAACAGCACTGAAAAGTACATTTCAGCATGAATATGAGTAATGAAAAGTAATAACTTGTTCAAGAAGTAATTCTATCGATACTGTTTCGGAGTTTGACACTTATATTGACAGCAAATAACATTCAAGCGCATAAACAAACGATTCACTGGAGAAAAAAAACAATTCAAAAGTGAGATCGTAAAAAAATGTATTCTACTTGCTGCAAAACATGACTTTTTCAGCCAAAAAAACGACTAGTTATGGAAGTATCCTCTTTTGCCACTTGTTGCAAAGCAAAGCAATCCACTTTAACGACCCCCGGGTCTTTTGTGGGCTCTGTTGCAAGTTTCTGCTCATTTCTAGGCGTCCGAAGGTTATGTGTGGTGAGTCACTTCATAACCTCTTTTTACGCAAATGGACCGACGTTTTACTTCCCCATCCGATAGAAGGCGTGATCAGGCAAATTTCGTCTCGAAAAATGCCACCGGGTCCGTCTGGGATTGAACCCAGGCCATACTGGGGTTTATAGGCTACCACGCTAACCACTAAACCACCGGACCCGCTTGTTGCATAAACTTCTATTTCATGTCAAATATAAATAAAGGGAATACAAAAAAATCCGACTCCGGCTGTTGAAGATTTAGCGACTCTGACTCCAACTCCGGCTTCTCAGAACTTACCGACTCCGACTCAACAGCCCAGTGTTTACAAAACGCAGTATGCTTTTTTAGTAAATTTTTAAATATATCTGAAATTATTTGCCTCAATCAAAACCTACTTTTTTACAGTTTTAGTAAACTCATGAAAACGGATGTACACAGAAAAAAATCAATTCTCGAAACCGTGAAGTCAGTTCACGATTATGAGAACCACGAAGGAATATATTCACGTTTATGGTGCAAATGCACCATACTCATGAATAAATTCCTTCGTGGATCTCACATTCGTGAACTTAATTCACGATTACGGGAATTGATTTTTTTCTGTGTAGCAAATTTATTTGTGATGGATGTATCATATCTGACAATGAAAAAAAAATAATAAAATAAAATCACAATAGTATCACAGCTGTTATACATTAACGTCTGTGCTCTTCCTAACCCTATCTGTATCATCTTCCATCAATCCCAACAACCCATTCATCAATCAATTAAATCATCAACAAAAAGTGTCCAAACCCCCCCAAGACCTGCAACAGTGCAAAACCAACATGCATATCTCCACGTTCCAATTTCACACCCAATTAGGAGCGCGAATTTCGGACTCAATTATCCGCATCAAACACCATTATCCAGTTTTGTGTGTCTACCCTCTGTCTGACGACCTGCTGCTGCCTGCGGTCAATCGCGCGGTTCTCTCTGCCATGAACGCGGCGCCGACACCCCACGGCGTCTTTGTAAGCAAATCGCGCCGGTTAGTCGCGCCCGTTTAGGTTCCCCCAAAGAGAAAATCGCTCTTTCCACCGTTTTTGCGCAAAACTGACCGCGAAAACCGAAATTTGCAAGGTTCTAACAGCCTTGGAACCGGCTGTGGGGTACCACCCTATGAAACCAATCGATTGACCTTCGGTGGAGGCAGATTTGTGGTCACTTGGTCTTGGAAACTGCCCTGGCCAAGGTGGTGGCAACGATTTGCAACGCGACCAAAGAGCAAAATTTAATTTAATGTTTTTGTTATGTGTCACTCAGCGGGCATGTTAGGGTGTCTTTAAATATATTATGACCTAATTTAACTCAATTTAACATACTATACATCATCTTTGAACAAGCGTGAAAAATTTGTTTAATCATTGGGAAGTTTAGCTATTTTTAATTTGAATTTTGCTAGTGTTAAAAAAAGAATATTTTGTCAGAATTTATTAATATTTTCTCAATTCCGGACACCCTAGCGCACGTTGTGCGTTCCAAGACAGGTGCATTTCTTCGGCCGCATGCGGTCACGGTAGGGGAAATCGATTAGTTTGTCGAGCTAGGTTTGTGTTCTATTCTAATGACTAAAATTAGCTACTGCCCGGTTGACTACTTCTTTGTATAAAAGCCAAATGTGACTTACCGAACAGTATCAGTTCATCGATTGACGTTGTCTCATCAAAATGTTCAAAGTAAATCTCTCGCTTTAAATTTTATCATTGAAATTTAATTTTAAAAACGTTTCCCCTAGATCGCCCTATTCGCCCTGTTCTGCCTGTTGGCCACCGTTTCAGCCCAGTACTGGGGCGGTGAGGGATACCACCACGAGGATCACCACTCGTACCCCAAGTACAAGTACGAGTACGGCGTGAAGGATCACCACACCGGAGACCACAAGAGCCAATGGGAGTCCCGGGATGGGGATGTCGTTAAGGGAGGATACACCCTGGATGAGGCCGACGGAACCAAGCGAGTCGTGGAGTACCATTCGGATAAGCACCACGGATTGACGGCTCACGTCAAGCGGATTGGTCATGCGCACCACCCGCAGGTTTACGGACACCAGCACTACGGTGGTGGATACCAGAACCAGGGATATCAGGGTTACGGACACGGATCGGGATACAGCTACAGCAACCTAAACCAGCACTTTTGAATGAAGTACTCCCTGAAAATCCTAGCTATGTTGCCCAATAAAGAATTAAATTTGTGACTGTTGAATAGATTGATTTATTTGCCTTGAACTAACTTAATCCACATATATAGTTGGTGACTGCCTCACTACTTACAAGAAATGGATCACACAAAAGATTTGGGAATAAATTTCATCTGACCTATTAATACTTTTTAAGGTACCTACGTAACTTGAAACAGGGTTGCAACATCTCCAAACATTCAAACTCGTTTGGAATGTCTATCGATCACCTAACCAACAATAGGTCGTATGGTGATTCCGGACATTGTTACATACACGCAGAAATATCCGATTCAACAAAAAATGTTTATTGAATTCATAATCCATTTCATTAAACTGATAAAAACTGACAATCTGGTTTAACTATTACTCATCCTTTCTTCTTTGAACAGTTTTGACAGTTTAGTGAAAAGTTGAGCAAAAAAAGAGAGAACGAACCATGGCTAACAAAAAAGAGCCTCGGTTCTTTTTGAAACTCCAGTCTTTTGAAAGAACCATTTTAAGATCGAATAAATTTTAAAGTTGTGTCTTTATTTAAGATTTTTAATATAATTCATTATGTTTTCAATTATTTGTAGTATTAATTTTGTTTTTGAGAATTGAAGATGTAATTTCAAATATTTCAATGCTTATGAATGAATGCCAAATTTGTCATAATTGACCCTAAGTGTACTTTTTCAAGTACCTTAGAATTAAAAAAAAATGGCAGCATGAAGAGGAGCTTTTACCCAACTTTTGAAAGCTGAATCGACATATTTCATTGGGAGGTTTATTTGCAACTTTCACATCAATATACGTCGAAAGATTTCATTTAGCATTTATGCAATTTTTTTTTGTTTTCTTTGTAATCGCTCCAAAAGTGAAGCTGAATGATTTTCTAAACAATGTAAAAAAATCATTGCACAACTAATCGTGAAGATGTATTTAATATTAACATTTTTTCCAAATCCTAGATTAAAATTTCCGTGCTCTCCACATCCAACTATTTAAACGTTTTGATTCGAGTAGAAATGTTGACATTAAGACCGCTTAAACCTTTGTTTTTCAAATAATTAATAAAAGTCCGATAAAAAAAATAAAAATATCTTACTATTCTTTAAAATAGGCTTTTCATCCAACTTTAGAAAAAAAAGCGATAGGGCCGTTAAAAAGAGCCATTCATTTGAATGAGCGGCTCCTAAAAAGAAGCAGTTTTGCCCATCTCTAGTTTTGTGTGTTTATGTTTTATTTATGTATCTTTTTGTGCAATCAACTTACATTTATCATCAAACTCAACTGAATAAATCGAGCCAAACATTTCATTATGGCACAAAAGCAAAAATCGCGATTCGAGATATTCGCTGGCAAAAAGTGGACAACCTTTTCTGATTCCTATTTGAGAAAGAAGTTTGACTGATGGTATTTTTACTGATCATACGTTAAAATTCACCATTTTTATCGACACTGCTTTGATGTTTTTTGCTTTTGAGCAATTCTCTACGAAATCGGTCTTTTTTCTTCAATTTTAATTTTTGTATTTTTTAATCCGACTGAAACTTTTTTGGTGGCTTCTGTATGCCCAAAGAAGCCATTTTGCATCATTAGTTTGTCCATATAATTTTCCATACAAAATTGGCAGCTGTCCATACAAAAATGATGTTTGAAAATTCAAAAACCTGTATCTTTTGAAGGAATTTTTTGATCGATTTGGTGTCTTCGGCAAAGTTGTAGGAATGGATATGGACTACACTGGAAAAAAATGATACACGGTAAAAAAAACTTGGTTATTTTTTTATTTAACTTTTTATCACTAAAACATGATTTGCAAAAAAACACTATTTTTAATTTTTTTTATTTTTTGATATGTTTTAGAGGACATAAAATGCCAACTTTTCAGAAATTTTCAGGTTGTGCAAAAAATCTTTGAGCGAGTTATGCATTTTTTAATCGATATTGATATTTTCAAAAAATCGAAATATTGGTCGCAAAAATTTTTCAACTTCATTTTTCGATATAAAATCATATTTGCAATCGAAAAGTACTCTAGTAAAATTTTGATAAAGTGCACCGTTTTCAAGATAAATCCATATTTAGGTGACTTTTTTGAAAATAGTCGCAGTTTTTCATTTTTTTAAATTAGTGCACATGTTTGCACACATTTGGAAAAAATATTTTTGAAAAGCTGAGAAAATTTTCTATGTTTTGCTTTTTCGGACTTTGTTGATACGATCTTTAGTTGCTGAGATATTGCAATGCAAAGGTTTAAAAACAGGAAAATTGATGTTTTCTTAGTCTCACCCAAACAACCCACCATTTTCTAATGTCGATATCTTAGCAACTAATGGTCCGATTTTCAATGTTAATATATGAAACATTTGTGAAATTTTCCGATCTTTTCGAAAACAATATTTTCAAAAATTTTAAACCAAGACTAACATTTCAAAAGGGCCAAACATTCAATATTACGCCCTTTTAAAATGTTAGTTTCATATATTAACATTGAAAATCGGACTATTAGTTGCTGACATATCGACATTTAAAAATGGTGGGCTGTTTGGGTGAGACTTAGAAAACATCAATTTTCCTGTTTTTAAACCTTTGCATTGCAATATCTCAGCGACTAAAGATCGTATCAACAAAGTCCGAAAAAGCAAAATATAGAGAATTTTCTCAGCTCTTCAAAAATATGTTTTCCAAAAGTGTGTAACCTGCCTGCTGCAGTTTACCATCGCAACAGTAGAAGTCTGCGAATAACAAGAAGAGTGCCCTAAGCCATCCCAATCAGGGCAAAATTTGGTCTTTTGTCTGCTAGAATTTTTATAAAACCACTACACTTACAACACAAACAAGAAGCCAAGAACCATCATCATCATCGATCGCGGCTTCCCAGCAGCCGATCGATGCCGATTGCGCGCTTACTCTCGCGAGTGCGTGATCTCCCAGCTAACCGTACGCACATAAGGCACGTATGCACTAGATATTGGGCAATTTCAAAACCGAAGGCCGATCCTTGAATGATTACCCTAGCACAAAACACAACATGCACACCCACCGATTATGTTCATGCTCATCATCACATCACGTACCGGATCAACATAATCCATGCCAGCATCAAACCAATTTCCCGAGGGGGAAATCAAGCCGAGCAGTTTGAGCCACCCTAGCGACGCCCCGGTACTCACTCTCCAATCTCTTATCGGCCGACGTCAACCAGAGCCGTGAGAGATAACACGCGGCGCGATCTGAAGTGCCTAATAGAAAGTGAGGACAAGGCTCTCAAAATGCAATTAAAGTGCCTAATAGAAAGTGGGGACACGAGAAACTGAGAACCAAGCGATTTTCTGTCAAAAAATTGAGCACCTCCAAGATCTTACAGATAAGGTGCTTACAATCTCTACTTCTTCCATAGGTTTTGTCAAAAAATGAACACCTTCCATTTAAACGCTTGGTAAATTTTGAGTGACCAACTGTGAGTGGCATTGCATTTTGAGAGCCTTGTCCTCACTTTCTATTAGGCACTTTAAATGCAATGCCACTCACAGTTGGTCACTCAAAATTTACCAAGCGTTTAAATGGAAGGTGTTCATTTTTTGACAAAACCTATGGAAGAAGTAGAGATTGTAAGCACCTTATCTGTAAGATCTTGGAGGTGCTCAATTTTTTGACAGAAAATCGCTTGGTTCTCAGTTTCTCGTGTCCCCACTTTCTATTAGGCACTTTAGGCGCGATCGGCCAACCAATATAGCCGATCGTCGCCCGCAGAGCATCATCAGTCACTGGTTAAGCATCAAAGAGACCGCCTCGATCGTCGACCCGTCAAGTGTTCCGCCAGACGATTGGCCAGCAGAAGTTTAGCTAATTGTGTTTTCTTGTGGTGAAAACCGTCTCACCAGTGTAATTTTTGCGGATTTTGTGATGTGAGCGTAATTTTAATCGTAATCTTGATTATTTCGCCTAGGAGGAAGAACAAGGCGTGGAATAATAACCGCACTGGAGTGCGAGGTGCCGCGACACCGTAAATTGGTCGTGGTGGAGAGGTAGAGTGGCGACCCTCCCTCGTGTGCTTAATTTGTGTTAATTTGAGTCCTTTTTGTACTTTTTTGTGCTTAGTGAGGTGGCGTCTACGATCAGCATGGAAAGCATGGCCATGCTGGAGTAGATAGGAGTACTTGAGATCGGTAAGATAAAGCTGCTAAACCGTATCTAAAATAAGTCCCAAAATGTGCTTCGTCCCTGAAATGTGTGCTAATTTCTATTGTCTGCCATTGTGCAGGCCTTCATTTCCTGTTTCACAAGCTGAATTCCATCATGGCTGGAGCCGTGGTGGGGAGTAGTGCGCTGCTGTGCATTCCTGCCGACTGGACGGCGGGGCAAATGCACCGGATGGCCGGCGTTCTCGCCGGTGACCAAGCTGGGTTCTGCCCGGGCAGCAACGTTGTTCCGGATCGTCGAGGGATACACGGGGGTCACACACACACATAGGTTTACACCCGCAACTCTAGTTTTAAGGACGCCAACTAGGTTTAGTTCGCCAATATAGATGTAAGTACGCTAAAATCCCCTCTTTTATTTCTGTGTAGATTGAATTTATCCTTGTCTTGGGAGGGCTGGTTAATTATCTGGGATTCTGTTGGAATTCGACCCATTTTTATTGTTTGCTGTGTTCTTTTGCATCTGTGCAGGAAATAGTACTCCTGCTATTCAATAGTCCTCCATCTTGTCTCATGCTCGCACTTTCCCTGGAAATGGGAGGTGACAAGTGTGCAAACATGTGCACTAATTTAAAAAAATGAAAAACTGCGACTATTTTCAAAAAAGTCACCTAAATATGGATTTATCTTGAAAACGGTGCACTTTATCAAAATTTTACTAAAGTACTTTTCGATTGCAAATTTGATTTTACATCGAAAAATGAAGTTGAAAAATGTTTGCGACCAATATTTCGATTTTTTGAAAAAATCAGTATTGATTAAAAAATTCATAACTCGATCAAAGATTTTTTGCACAACCTGAAAATTTCTGAAAAGTTGGCATTTTATGTCCTCTAAAACATATCAAAAAATAAAAAAAATTAAAAATAGTGTTTTTTTGCAAATCAAGTTTTAGTGGTAAAAAGTTAAATAAAAAAATAACCAAATTTTTTTTACCGTGTATCATTTTTTTCCAGTGTAGTCCGTATCCATACCTACAACTTTGCCGAAGACACCAAATCAATCAAAAAATTCCTTCAAAAGATACAGATTTTTGAATTTTCAAACATCATTTTTGTATGGACAGCTGCCAAATTTGTATGGAAAATTATATGGACAAACTAATGATGCACTGCACCGGACTTAGTCCGTGCGTCCTACCCTAAGTTAATGTTATATACCACGCATCGGCACAGTCGTCGATGGTGCTGTTTTCAGCATCGTCAGCAAAGACGTCCGATCGGGGCAGCAGTGCCGTATTTGCGACACGCTGCAAGTAGACATTAAGTAGGGACGCGGCATTCGAGCAGGTTGTGCTCGGGTGTTAGTTGAATTTAGAATAAAATAAATTAAGTAACCTCCCGGGAGATTTTGCTTTTCATAATGTAGGAGATATCACGTCATCATATGCGCAAGGCCTTACCGCTCGGCGGCGCATGTGGTGACAGCGGTGTTTCTAGTAGAATGTAAGCTAATATAGTTAAATTGACACGTAAGTAGATTCAACAAAAAGGTGACAAACTTTCAAAAAAATATCGCAACAAAACATGTGAGTGCATCTGGAAAATGAAATGGAAATGTGCATGGTGAATAAAATTTATTCGGAAAATGTTATTACTCTAAAATCAATCGCAAATAGCCCGTTTAAATTAAATTAATCCACAACGCGATTTCAATGCAGCAATGACTGCGATGTGAAATCTGCTGCGTTTGCAGTTTGTTGCACTGTGCATGGCGGGTCAATCGCTGTGGTGGTCTAATTGAGGTGCTTAACAATTTTGGATTTTAAAGTTTACAGATTATTTACAATTCAGCTCTGGAAAAAATATTCTATATGATAAAATTAGATAGGTGTGATGAGAATAAGCTTTCAATGAATCCACTAAAGTTAGTTTTAATATGTTATTTAAATTTAATTAAAGGATTCTTTAACAGTCAACGTTTATCTTTTTTTCAAATAATTGTTAAAAAAAAAAGTTCTCCCCGTGTTAATCGGATCACGCACTGGACTCACAACCCAGAGGTCAATGGTTTCGTCGGTAAAAAAGGCAAATTATTGATATTTGTCTGCATTTTTTTCATCTTTCTTTTGCTTTATAGACTAAGTTATTAGTTATTAGATTGCACACTGGACTCACAACCCAGAGGTCGATGGTTTCGTCGAAAAAAAAAAGGCAAATTATTGATATTTGTCTGCATTTTTTTCATTTTTTTTTTGCTTTATAGACTAAGTTATGAAAATTGTTGATCATTGCAGAAATTCAATGTTCAAATATATACAATATGATTATTTTATGTGAATGTCACGTTACTTAGGCCTCGTGGCAAGTTTTTTTTCTTCTTTTCTTTCATATTCATTTCAGGTATCCCCTGGCTACGGCCCTGACTCAAACCTTTTCATGGATGGGGAGGATGCCAAAACTTACGGTTGACGCTGATGACTAAAAAAAACGCTGGAACAAATTTGGGTTTAGCAAATTCACTAGTTAAAACAAGACATTGAATCAAAACAGTAATTTTTATCTCATATTGAACAAACAAATTAGGATCAGCTTTGTTGTAGCAGATCTGGAGGAGAAAACGGCACGCACCAGAACATCGAGGCTCGCCAGGATGGCTTGAGCGACAGTGGCACGAAAGGGCAACGTCAGGTGTGAGACAAATGGTTGTTGTGTGGAACACTCTATTATGCGCAACGTCACCAAACCGAATATTTGTCGTAAGCGTGTAAATCAGCCTGTAGCTCAACATGATAAAGATCCAATACTGGGTGAAAGGCATTCTTAAATCGTCTAGCGGTAACCTTAACCAATCGTCAAATAGGATAAGCTGACTCTCAAAGGGTTAATTCAACGAAATGGATGTCAAAGAAGAATCCACGTAGATTTAGGAAGTCGCGGAGAGAAAAACGTAAGTCGACACGAAATAATGTGCATTGCGACAGAAGCAATGGATGTCCATTAAGAATCCATGTAGTTTAAGAAAGTCGCAGAGAGAAAAACGTAAGTCGACATAAAATAATGTGCAATGCAACAGCAGCACTCTAGTTTTAGAATAGAAGCTGAAAAGCTCAATTTTCAATGCAACTCAGCATTCAACAAGGACGAGATCAAGGAACCCAAAGAATACGGATAAAGAAGCCACATCATTAAAGGAGATAAAATGTTCGAGATCGTACAAGCCGTCACTCACGCAATACAGCCAGAAGTTGAATGCCTAGACCCGCCCATGGCCACTGTGATCGATTGGAAGCCGAGGTCATCTCATCGCGTCACTATGCAGCACCGGTCAACGTAAGGTTAGGGATCATCTAACAAAATTTAGTATTTAAATTTTCATAATGTTTGCAAACGTTACTTAAGGCTAGAGCTTTATCTTTGAAATGATTTGTTTTAGATTCCAGCGTCTTACCTCTTGAAATTGACCTCTTCAAGGCCAAGTTCAAGCTCGGTAAGGGGGGGGACATGCACCGGACTTAGTCCGTGCGTCCTACCCTAAGTTAATGTTATATACCACGCATCGGCACAGTCGTCGATGGTGCTGTTTTCAGCATCGTCAGCAAAGACGTCCGATCGGGGCAGCAGTGCCGTATTTGCGACACGCTGCAAGTAGACATTAAGTAGGGACGCGGCATTCGAGCAGGTTGTGCTCGGGTGTTAGTTGAATTTAGAATAAAATAAATTAAGTAACCTCCCGGGAGATTTTGCTTTTCATAATGTAGGAGATATCACGTCATCATATGCGCAAGGCCTTACCGCTCGGCGGCGCACACAATGGCTTCTTTGGGCATACCGAAGCCACCAAAAAAGTTTCAGTCGGATTAAAAAATACAAAAAAAAATCGAATGACCGAAATCCTAGAGAACTGCTCTTTTGTCAACTAACTGAGGAAAGGCTATAGAATCACTCGAAAAATGAAATTTTTAATTTGACCTCCCAGACCCACCTTCATGTATACATATCGACTCAAAATCAAATTCTGAGCAAATGTCTGTGTGTGTGGTGGAATGTTGATCAAAAAAATTGGCACTGGATTATCTCGGCACTGGCTGAACCGATTTGGACCGTTTTGTTCTCATTCGATCCGTCTTGTTGTCCCAAAAGTCGCTATTGAAAATTATAAAGTGTAGTTAAGTACTTCAAAAGTCATGTTAAGAAACGATTTTATCAAAAGTCCGGAAGATTGTAAAAAGGGTGGTTTTTGTAAGAAATCTCGTTATGTTATACATTTTTAAGAAAGGTATTCGAAAGACTTTTTCAACGAGTTCAAAAGATTGAAGATCGGACGACCCTATCAAAAGTTATACGCACTTAAGTGTTTTTCTTGCACTTTTGGGAGGCTGGATCTCAGATATTTTGACAAAAACGTTTTCCGTATCTATCATGCGACCTGTCGTTAGATAGATAATAAAAAGACCTTTCCAACGAGTTCAATAGATTGAAGATCTGACAACCCTATCAAATGTCATAAGCACTTAAGTGTTATTTATGCAATTTTTGGAGGCCGGATCTCAGATAATTTGATGAAAATGTTGTCCGGATCTATCATCCGACCTGTCGTTGGATTATGAAGATCAGACTACCCAATCTGATGGTACGAATAATGAATCAAGTTGATAGAACATTGAAAGGTTCGCCCTTTTGTATCTATTTTGGATAGCATTACCTTCTAAATGTGAGGAAGGCACCAACCAGTTACTTTTTTTATGTTAATTGTGCAATAAAACTCGAAATTTAAAAATAAAATCTCAATATCAGTCCTTTTATTATTCAAACTGATAATTGTTTTGAATACTTATTATGGGCCCTTTCACTTTGTTGGAAATAAGGAGGAATTCAGTGGAAATTGTTATAATTGTTGAATTTTTTGCTAGAATGGTGTAGATAAGGTATGTGAAACATAAAATGTTCAGCGATTGTCTACGCTACAAAAAAATATTTGTTTTGTATGAATATTGTCTACGATGGAGGAGGGGAGGGGGTGTCTGATATTTTAACAAAGTGTCCACGTGGTTTATGGATGGTCCCTCATGGGAAATTCTCTTATTTCCTGTTCATCAGAAATAACTACGGTCTTCAACATAATGCATTCTATATTTTAACTTCTTTGGAAATCCCTTCATCACATATCACAGATATCTAGCCACTCTCCCTAATCATACCGGGACAGCTTACTGTAACTCTCCGCATGGTCGTAATGCCCCGACCGTTGCTGATGATGCTTCTCGTGGTGATGATGCTCGTGAACCGGGTGATGATCCACGTGGTGATGCTGTGGCTCGTGGTGATGCTCGTGATGCACGGGATGACCAACCGTCTCCACTACCGCGTTGAACCCGTTGTGATGATCTGCGGTGTACTTCACAACCCGTTCCGTGCCGTCAGCTTCGTGCAGCGTGTACTGTCCCTTCACGACATCTCCGTCGCGTTCCTCCCAGTGGCTCTTGTGGTCTCCGGTTTTGTGGTCCTTCACACCGTACTCGAACTTGTACTTGGGATGCGCGTGGTGATCTTCGTGATGCTCCTCGTGGTGATGTTCTGGCTGATGGTGCTCCTGGTGGAAGCCTCCAGCGGTGGCAGTCACTGCCACAAACAGCAAAATACACGCAACCTGGGGTAGAATATTTATGGGTTTATGAATATTTATATAAGATCATCTCAAATTCTAGAGCACAAACCTTGATCATGTCGACTTCCTTAACCAAACAACTGCTCACAACTGAATGCCATCAATCTGACAGCAAGTGGCCACATTTATACTGAAAAGAGAGTCCGAGACGTGGTGTGGCTAACACACAATTAACGGTGACTAATAAACTTAAACGTAGCTGTCCAATCCAATCTGAAAGCCTATATATGAAACTTTGTTATGTTACAAAAGCTCACCGCCCCAGCCACCTTTGCAGTACAGTGCAGCGAAGAAATAGTTCAGCCCTGCGTCCATAATGGCCAAGTCACCTTCGAGATTGACGCGCGCGGTGATGGTTGATGGTGGTGAGGCGGCGTGTGCGCCATCGCGGCATGCGCCACTTTTTGGCAAATTCCGCCAGATTTGGTCATTACCAAGATCACGGACCTTTGCGTTAGTGGGCCATTAACTTTGCCTGCCAAAGCAGTGTCCATAAACTTCAGCAGTCTACTTCTTGCATGAGAGATGAGGAATAAAAATCAGCCTCTTTTGCGAATTGGTTACGTCACATGGGAAAATATGGAAAATTCAAATTAGTTGCAATAACACATTAAACATGATCCGATCAGCAAAAGATCCATGTCATTGTTTAAAAAACGACTTCCAATAATTTTCCTGTTAATTGCTTATGCTCTTGTTCAAAACATACTGAAATCAATGTCAATAAAGTACAGAACAACAACGATTATGTAATTGCAGTGAAAGTATGTTTCAAATGAGGTCATTGCATTGACATCGAAGAACAGTGTTGCATTCACTCCTTAAGCAAACAAATATTTGAATATCTTAAAACAAAATGCACGTTTAACCCAAATCAAAAATCAACCCAATTTCGAGCGATTTCAAAACATGAAAAGCCTTGCGTTACAGGGCAGATTTGTATGGGTTTTTGATCATAAAACCCAAATATGAACTCAATTGAATAAAAACTCGAGCATTCCCAGGCCAATTACATTTTCAGTACGATTTTGTAAGAGAAAAGTCAGTTATCCAGTTATAGTATTTTTGGAGCATATTAGTCGTTTTTTCGACGGAAGAAAAAGATGAATAGTTCTCCATCCAGCCACATAAACAGATGAAAATAATTTTATAATTTGTACGATTGAAAAAAAAGGAGCTGTATTGTCTTGTCTTCAATTATCTGTAATTTTTATAGCGTCAAAAAATAATTTGATTGGCCCTTTTAACTCTTGACTTCGAGAATTGCAGTCATAGAAAACAAATGACGCAGGTACAACCAAAGCAAGACCACCACAGCAGCTAACGCCCTAATGTATGTAAGTCATTTGAACTCGGCCACCCAACCACCCACCGATCCAGCGATTTTCATGCTCGCTTTTTCGGCTACCACCGTACTGAATGGCTCACTGCGGTTTTCCGCGACGATGCGAAAGAGCTATTGAGTCCCATGCCGGCACAGAAATTGATTGTAAACGGCAGCTAATTAAATTATTGTGACTTCATTAGACCCACCTTCCTCCATCTCTCTCTCTCTAGATGTGCCCGACTATTGTCGCTACACAGAAAAAAATCAATTCCCGTAATCGTGAATTAAGTTCACGAATGTGAGATCCACGAAGGAATTTATTCATGAGTATGGTGCATTTGCACCATAAACGTGAATATATTCCTTCGTGGTTCTCATAATCGTGAACTGACTTCACGGTTTCGAGAATTGATTTTTTTCTGTGTAGTTGATCTAACTAGCGGCACGCCGGAGTCGACTGAAGTGTGCGCCAGAGGGAGGTCTTAATCCGTGAACGATTTTTCCTAGCGATTAGTTTTGGGCTTTTGTTTTTTATGTAACATTTGTTGCTCTCGCCGCGGGTGCGAATTATCACATGCACGGTGGGTTTAGTTATTTTGAAAAAAAATCTAAGAAATGAAAAATCTAAATATTCATATTGATCAATATTTCCACGTTGTATTCTTTCGAAACCTTTCAGATATAAAAAATCGACATGTCTAATATTTGGCACCTTGAAAGAAGGGCTCTTTCCCGACATTTGCGTCAATATATTTCGTCGGGGGGTCTAGAGCATTTTTTTATATTTAATAGGATTTATTTCAATCGATGGTAAATTAATTGTTCGTTTTGGGGTTTCCAAATTGTAGTACTTATCCATGAAATTTCTTATGAATATGCCTTGAGAGACTCTAAATAACTTATTTGACTATTATTTGACCCAAAATTAAAAATTTCAGTACCAAATTTATCAGATTTCGAGCTTTCTTTGAAATAACCTCGAAATCCAAGTTGGAAATCCCAAAACGAACAATTTTTTTTCTTTGTGAAATTTGTCATAAAAATAAAGAAACAGATCTCCCGGATACAGTTTTTGTAATTTCCCTAAAAAAGCATCAATTTTGGTTCAATATTAGCAGAGATACGGCCAATTGTGTAACATAAAAAGTGAGATTCACCAAATTTCAGGAATTAATTCCCATTCAAACGATGAACACCGCCTATTATTTGTAATGATGATGATGAAAATTACATCAAATTTTGATGTTGATTATTTTGTTAGAATCATACAAAAAACTCAGTAGGCGGTGTTTATCGTTTGAATGGAAATTAATTCCTAAAATATGAAGAAACTCACTTTTTATTTGAAAATCTGGTACTGTTCTCTTCAATGTGATTGATTCAAACATGATTTAAAATGTAATGGTGTAACATGGAAGTTGATCGAAAAAATAAATTTGAGAATCATTTTGGTAAAAAATAACTTTTTAATTAATTACTTTAAGTTAAACAATGTTTTGTTGTTTTTCAAATTTGATTTTTTTTTATTTTATTCTGAAACTTTTTATTTCAGGTCAAATATTGGTCATATATGTAATTCAAAGTCTCTCAATTTTACAGCTAAATTACATAACTATGTTAGGACTTTAAATCACTTAAAGTTCAATTTCCAAAATATGTGTTTTTTAATTTTCGATTTGTTTTTGCTGTGTGATATGATTGCTATAGTGCGTGATGGAGCATAATCTGGTTTAGGAGACCAGATTTTTTGAAACACTCGTGTTTAATTTAGATAACTGTTGTAAAATTTTCAGAACATCAAAAAATCAAAATTTTAAAAATCATGCTTTACTTTTGAAATACCAGATTTAAAAAATCTTGGAATATTTTTATTGATAAGATCAGATAATTTCAAAAAGTTTCATTTTTCAACATTAAAAATTGAACCATTAGTTTCCGAGATATCATCAGTTGAAAATTATAGGCAAAAATCACATTTTCATCAACATTTTAATTTTTTTTCAAGGGTGTTTTTTTCAAAAAAGTATTTTTAAAATGCAAAAAAGACGTAGAGAAATCGAAAATTTATACCTAGAAGTAGCTATAACTTGAAAACGTTACACGTTACACAAAGTATTTATCGATTGCAAATTTGATTTTGCTTCATTAAGGCCGTTGCAAATATTTTTCAAAGTTTAATATTTAATTTCAATGTTATTTTAAAATATTTTTTTCATAAAACTGGACAATTTCAATGGAAATAGAAGTCTAATCAACTCAAAACAATCTAAAAGGCATTTTTCTGCATTGATAATCATATTCAGCTTATTTGAACTTGTTAAAAAATATTTAGCACTTTTATGAAATTACAATGTAGCACCGCGAAAACTTTAGTTTATTCTCACAGAAGTAAAATGCTGGTCAATACTCAGAAATTTTGGAAACTTATGATAGCAGAACATCTGGACAGGTGTATAATGCATTTAAAAAAACTTTTTTAATGACCCAAAAATCAATAAATTGAAAACTAGCCTATAATTTTCGTATTGTCCTAAAAATCATTTTCCCATCATTAGATAAAACCATTTTTTTTTTTTGAAAATTCAGGCCTGAAAGGGTTAATTCAAATGTTGAAACCGTGGACTGTTATTTCAACTTTTTAACTTTTTTATATTCTTTTTGCCCAGGCCTATTTTTTTGCAACGGCCTAAATATTAAATATTTTTTTGTCTAGGTTTTCGATATTTTCGAAAACAAATGATTTAAAAAAATTCACATCTCCTTATCCAGAGTTTGCACCATCACGCACTTTGAAAAACAAACAAACAAACAATAACAAATCAAAAGATTTTAAAATAATAAATAATGCGTATTTTTTTTCTACTTGGAAGCTGACTTATTGTGCCTGTCATAAAAAATAAAAAATAAAAACATATTAAGCTTGCTGCTTTTCCTATCTAATTAGCATAAGCGAGCACAGAGGTTTCGATATGTTGAATGACGTACACCATTTTTTGCTGATTAACCATTTTTATAACACAAAAAACTATGTTTTACTATTGTAACTGCTTTCTAAACTATCATGCAAATATTATTTTTGAAATGATGATTTAAAAAATGATTTAATAAACAAAATTTTCAGTACTCTTTTACTGAGCTAATAAGAAAAGCATGACTTTAAAAATTAGATCATATCTCAACATATTTAGCTACGTTACGTATCGATTCGTTTTATACTTTTTTCAACATAAAGATTTGGAGCAAAACAGTAGTTATTATTCAAGAGATTTCAATAGGAAACATCACACTCGCGTCAGCTTCCCCATACCAATCCAATAGCATATTTAGCACAAAACCTCTGCTCGATATCCACAAAAAAAACCAAGTTGAATGCATCGAATTTGCATAAAACTTCTTCCTCAAACCCACCTTGCTCGTCCAACTTTGTACCTGTGCGCCGAGGCGCCCGACGCCATCAACGTCTTCGACGACTGGGCCATCGGCACGAAGAAAAAAAGCAACATCGAATTGAACCATTTCTCCCAGACCAAACCCGCACCGGGGGTCTCCAACCAGAGACCCCAGGCACGATCGCTCGCTCGTGCCTGCTGCTCGTCGCTCCGTTGGGGTCTCTATTGTTTTCCTTCACTATAAAAACTAGTTGAAGTGCCGTTAATTATATCATTCGATCGAGAGTCATCAAACATTCGACAGCAGCAACGGGCTCAGTGAAGTGTGTAGTGCAGTTTTTCGCGTGATTTTTACGTGAAAGTGGAAAGTTCTGGAATCATGCTGAAAGTGAGTGGTTGTTTCAGGAGGGGGTGAACTGTTCTACTAAGTAGCCTGTATGACTAGAAGGAAAAGCAATCAGTTCCATGAATTGATCCCAGTGAACTGTCAAAATAGTGTCAAATTCGAGCATCAAAATCATAGATTGATAAAAAGTGTTGAAACAACTCTCAAAATTCCAGGAAGATTTAATTAATAAGTGATTAAATGTTTGACAGTTCCTGGTTTCATACACTGCAGTGCAACATCTCGTCTCTGCTAATAAATAGGAACTTCTAATAAAATTTCTCAAAACAAAATCCCATGTTCTTCTCCCCAGTTTGTCTGTGTCCTTGCCTGCGTGGCCGTGGCCGTATCCGCCTACCGTGTCCACATTCCCCAGCACCACGAGGAGCACCACCAGGAAGAGGAACACCACCTGGCACCGGTGGAACATCACAAGATCGAACATCACCACGAGCCGGAACACAAGCATCACCATGCGATCGAGGTGCCGCACGATTACTTTGCCCACGCCAAGTACAAGTTCGACTACGGAGTTCAGGACCCCCACACCGGGGACCACAAGAGCCACTGGGAGGAACGCGACGGGGACGTCGTCAAGGGAGCGTACACGCTGTTCGACTCGGATGGAAGCACCCGGATTGTCGAGTACACCGCGGATCCCGTGCACGGATTCAAGGCGGTTGTGAAGAGGATCCAGCACGAGCCGCTGAAGACGCACCACCATGAGCACCATGAGGAAGTGAAGCAGCATCAGCAGCAGCATCATCACTACGAGCATGATGATGAGTAGCTCGGGCAGTTCCTAATACAACGAAAGCTCTCATGGGAAATCAATCTCGCCACACAAGACTTGAATAGACTGTAAGCAATTGTTGTTAAGTTTATATGTTACGCTTTATGCAGTGCAATAATAATAAATATGTCGCTTAAAATATATGTTATGATCGTGTTCATTTCAATCACAGCCAGTCCATATGATATCTATTTATGGTTTAACAATATCATCAATTCATAAATACATTTTATATTTCGACGTCGTCGTGCTATCTTGTCGCACCCGCCATTTTGACATTCCGAGAAAAACGCGTTTAAATGTTTGACCTTGAATATACAAAAACGAGAGCACGCAATGTAAACAATAACAAACACGTTTTGTTTGGCTGACCATTCTGTGTATTGTCGCAAAGTTTGGTTGAAGTTGGTTGCTGGAGTCCCGAGTTATAATTACAAATGTTTACGGTAGTCTAGCTTGAACGTGCGACAAACGCATCCTGACTTTCCTGGCCTGAAATCCCTTTGGCCTTTTGTCGCACTTACATCAATTTTCATGGAGTGACAAGATAGCACGACAAAATTGAAACTACTTTCATATGTAAAGTGACAAAAATGCACGGAGTTTTTTCGGTTTTTGTTGAACATCTCAGGATTGAAATCTAATTTTGAGGATCTGTGAAGGTCAAAAGGTGAGGCATTGTGAGCTGCACAAAATGGCGTTCTTAACTCAATTTGACCCAAAATGCACGTACGACAAGTTAGCACGATGGCGACGATTTGTCCGATAGCTCAAACAACCACCAGTTTTTTTTCTTTTTCTAAAATACATTTGAGAGTTTTAGTGTTATCAAAACATTTGTCTAGAATCGAATTTTGGGGGAGTCAAAACTGGTGATGCGAATATTTCTAATGCAATTTAGGGAGGGTTATGAGGTGACACTGAGATAATCGAACTTTATGCAACAAGCTGCAAAAAGAAAAAAAAATCAGCCCTAGTCGTGCATTAATCCAAAGAGGCTCTGCCAAGTTGGATATATACGACGAATGCTGTAAAACTCGAATTTGCGTCGAGTTCCATAGAACTGTTTTCTTGCAATTTTGAAAAATAATCATTTGAAGAGTTTGTCAGAAGAAAACATAATGTGTTGGCGTCCCAGCGTATGATGCTCTTGTACACTCTTTCGACACAGATGTCTTAGATTACTGAAAGTATATGTTTCTTCATATTTTTTCCAATAACCGTCGCGTGAGGTTAATTTTTTTTGGCAAGAACTGATAGAATGATGGCCTATTTACAATCACTTGGCTTCAGCTTCACAATCAGATTCATTTCCATTGATTCAAAATCCTAAGCTAAGTGCAATTTTTAAGTAAAGCGATTGTAGAGAAGCCATAAATCTGACACAGATTCCGACTATCTGAGATGTACACTGAACACTTTTTCCGGTGCTCTTCTGCCTCGCTTATTGTTAAAAAAAAAACCAGGAAAAAAATAAGATAAACCATATGAGGGTTATTTTCGACAACTTTATTTTTATTTTTTAAGAGAAACTTGTTTGATCTTTTCCTATTGAACTATTTTTCACTTGATATCAGATGAAAATGACTTTTAGAAGCCGATTTGCCAACATCCTTTTTCCTTTTTCCTTTTTCCTTTTTCCTTTTTCCTTTTTCCTTTTTCCTTTTTCCTTTTTCCTTTTTCCTTTTTCCTTTTTCCTTTTCCTTTTCCTTTTCCTTTTCCTTTTCCTTTTCCTTTTCCTTTTCCTTTTTCCTTTTCCTTTTTCCTTTTTCCTTTTTCCTTTTTCCTTTTCCTTTTTTCCTTTTTCCTTTTTCCTTTTTCCTTTTTCCTTTTTCCTTTTTCCTTTTTCCTTTTTCCTTTTTCCTTATTCCTTTTTCCTTTTCCTTTTCCTTTTCCTCTGTGGTTGGGAAAAGATGGCTGTTTCGTCTCTCCCGAAGAACCGGTAAAATTTACATTTTCAAAGCAGAATTGAAATTCCATTCAAAAAGCGTTTCTCAGAATTGCAAAAAAAAATGTTGTAAGCAACTCGTTGCAAAACTTGTTTTTTTCATCAAATCTCGTTAGATAAATAGTGCATCAAACGAGATCGTGTAGAAAAAATCTTTTTTTTGCAACTTGTTGCATAAACAATTAATTACCACAGTTTAAAATAGGGACAGCAGTTTTTAGAGCACTTTAAAGTTGCTTTAAAGCTTGAAATTTGAAAACGATGCACTATTTTCGTTGTTCTGTGTCGGTTCTATCCGAAACCAATAAAAATTATACAAATATTGTGCAGGGTTAAAATAGCTGTCCCGATTCACCACAAATGACAATAAAATTAAAAATAAATAAACTTTCACCAGCAGTCCTACAAACAAAGTTTCAAGAAGAAAATTGTAGTCCTACACTTTCGTAGCTTTTCAAAAATATATTTTCATCGGAGGGGCTTTTCCTTCATAAAGTATTTTGAAGTTTTTAAAAACTGAACATCTTTCAAAACATTATGAATTATCAAAAAAATGTAATTACCCTTTTGGCAAATAAGATTCACATTAAAAAAATCTTTCTATCGGTAAGAAAATTTCAACCATCGTAATCGCAAGCCCAAAAAAGCCCTGTAAAATACATTGAAAAAAAAATCCAAATTTAAAATTTTATAAAAACTTTATTAAAATAGTTAAACAAAAAAATAATTCCGATTTTTTCAAGAAAAAATTTATAGCACTTCCTTGGCGAAAAATATGTTTCTTTTAACCTGAGTATACCTTCAAATCGGGCGTCCAATTTTACATAAAAATCACTTTGACGCCAAATTTCAAAACCATCGCCATTTCAGGCTGCAAATTAGTGAAAAAACGACTTTTTTCGCAAGTTCTAAAGTACCAGGGGTTGTTCCGCCCTTCCGTCACGAGGTATCGAAAAATGGAGCTTGGATTCGTGATCAAATAAGATTAAAGTTTCACGCAAACCGAAGAGGGGAAGGGACAACTTATTTCGATTTAATGTGAGTAGGCGGAGAATGACCCATGTTTAAATAACTACTCCGTAAATCTTTTGTCAAAACACTTCTTCAATTTTTTGCGAGTTCAGATTCAAGCTGTTTACAGTACCGGCGGCGACCACAGTCGGTGGGTGGCTGTCGTAACTTTTTCTACAAAACGGTGTGAATTTGCACTTGTTTCACAGACTGCGTGGTGCGTCGTGGCGTGGCTGGGCTTTGGCGGCGGGAATTAGGTGTGATAAACGTATGCGTAGCAAAAAAAAAGCTAATAAATCTCGTTAGTGGTAACAAAATACACGATATTTGCATGAAACCGTGGCAGTGTTGCCAAGTTAATTTAAATTTGGTTGATCATTTTGAAATCTTTATAATAACGCCTGTTCGATGGATCGAAACTTGTTAGAAATTGTGCCATCTAGTACTCAAGGGCTTCTGCAGTGCGGCAATTGGTTAGGGCACAGCCCAATTTGTAGTTAACGAACACACCTTGGAGTCACACAACTGGCATCATCTGCTCTGTGCAATTGCGTGTTTGATTTGTTTGCTTTTCGTCAGAGCGGTACTTCTTTTTTGTCCTCATAACGTGAGAGACTTTTATGACTAGTTTTTATGAGACTAACTACGCGCCGCTGGTGCGACTGTTTAATTTGCGGATTTTGTTTTGATCTGTGTGCAGACTTCCTCGTGAAACAGCAAACCGGGTTCCATAGAGTGCACCGTGGTGCGTTTGGGGCGTAAAATACAGAGGCAATTTTGGCGTGTTAAGGTACGCGCTTCGGAACGCGAAACAATTTAGTGAGACTTTGAATTGCGCAGATAATTGCTTCATTTAAAGTCGGCTCTAAGCTACCTGGGACTGGCAAATCATAACTGGATTAAAAGATCACCATCTCCGTGCAAAAAAATAAGCAAGTTGGCAGTGCCTTTTTTTCTGTTATTGTTTTTCGCTGCAAAGTTTTAGTACTATGTCGAAAAAATAGGCAGGCGTTTTAACGCATTAATCAGCTCAGTGAGATCTCGGCGGGTGTTCAGACTGACTGACACTGATGGTCGCACAGCGCGTACAGCGCGTTTTTAGTTGAGCAAGGTATGGAAAATATGCCCCAATCAAATCTCTAACAGCAGCCGGCAGTCAGCAGCGTGGCGATAAATTGCAACACCAATTGCAGGCCACTTTTTGGATTAGAGCTGATTAATGGATAAAGTGGTGCGTTATTATGCGGGAGATTTTCGGCTAAGTATTCGCCGATTTTAACCGTGGCAGTTGCAATTTTTTTCGTTATAATGCGGGAAAATATTGGAAAGCAGGCTTAAGCTGAGTTCGGAGCTCTGAAGGAACGCGGTCATAATAACTGAAATATTAAAAAAAAACCTAAATTTAAAACTGAAAGCTAAAATTCAAAAAAAAATAATTTTCTAACAATTAAATATCCAAAAAAAAATAAAATTTCCTAAAATTAAAATCCGAGTATTTCAAAAATCATATGATTTTGAAATTAAAATCTTAAGTATTGAATTTCTGGATTCTTGAATTTTGAAATTAAAAAAAATCGTTATTAAAAAATTTTATCATTATTTTCAAATTCTTGAGTATATAAACTGTCAAATTTTAAACGTTTAAGGTTCCTAATATCTTTAAAAAAAAATTTTGAACTTAACAGTGTTTGTTAATTGTTAATTTTTGCCATTTTATTTTTGTACCCTTCCTCAAGATGCAGAAAATTTGTTTGATCTAAATCAAATATGTCTCAAAATTTCAATAATTTTGTGAAGCAATTGTTGACCTCCTGGTTAACGATCATTGATTTGTTATTATTAGGGTTAGTGAATTTTCACAATTTCGCGGACAGCGTGAAATTCGTGTAATTCCACATTTTCCTCGAAATCGCGTGAAATCCAAGAATTGTCTGTAATCAATTCATAAAAATAACAAATTCAATAAATATGTTACCCAGAAAGTTTTAAATGTATTAAAAATTTCATTTGTTTTCAATTCAAAACGTGATATTTACTTTTTGAACTCTTGAGTGGAACTCTAAGATTTGTTAGAAACACTAACATTTAAATAGAATTGTTACAATATTTATGAACAAATGAATGCTAAAAATAAATACCCAATTGAAGTTATAAAAAAATTAAATAAAAATACATAGTTGAACACCGGAAAACTAAAACTGCAGGCATGTAGGCTAATGCAAGTTTCATTGAATGCTTTTGTCATCCCCACCCCTCTTTAAAATTATCCTGAGAATGCTCCCCACCCGCCTGCTCCACCAAATGCTTAAAATAGATTTTTTTAAACAGGCAGAACAATCGATTGTAAACAATAAATTTCGTTTATTTTAACGTTTTAAATTAAATTTAGCACTTTTAAGCTTTTCTAAAAAAAAACAGTTTTGGAGCCATAAATTAGAAATACTCGTAGCACTCCGGGATTTTGAGATAAAAGTTGATATTTTCTATTTTATTCCACAGTAGCATATAACTTTAAAAATAGTATAAATTTTTGGATAATTGTTGCTTTAAATTTTAAATTAAAATTGCCTGCTTGCTATTTTTATCTGCATGGAAAAAACAATATTGATTCAAAATTCTTTGAAATGTTTAGTGAAAATAGAAGTTAAATCAATTGAAAACAAATGTATTTCTTGCTGGGCTCGTTAAAACATTTAGAATTTTAGTGAAATTTCCGTGTATTTAATGATTTGGTAACCATCCCCTTGAAAACTTAAAATTTTCAGCTTGAAAAATCACTTTGCATTAATGCTAAATATACAGAATGAAAAAAAGTATTTACACCCCTTAAGCATTATGTACGTTTTGTGATGAAACATATAAATAATTTAAAGTTTTACAAAAACCTAGTACTACGTTTTTTTCAGAAACTCATTCCGAACATTTTGCTACAAAATGCCCATGAAAAGATTATTTCTATAAAAAGTTCTATGACAAATACTATTACAAAAATCAAAAAAGGTGCAAAAAAAGTTTGTACAACTTTCGAAAAATTTACACAAATAAAGCTATTTGTTGACAAATCACCATAAATCCAGTCTCCCAACTCCAAATAGGCATCCTTGACTGATTAAAAAATAATTTATATTGAATATAAAGTTTACTAACTACTTAGTATAATAGTTTATATAACTCTGGAAATTCTATATAAAACTTATCAAAACCTTATTTTGAAAACTATTAGTTTAACTAAATGTTAATATATTACCATAGAATTGCTAAATAAACATTTTGGAGTGGGTATAACACCGTTTTGGGTGTCTTTGTATCGATAGAAGTGATTTTTCGTAGGAATTTCGTACCAACCCGGAATTACGTCGTCGGAAAATCCGCCGGCATCCGAACCGGTCCACGATTCACAAGTCAACCTATGAAGCATCGGAAAGGGAATAAAATTTCCGATCTTTTGATAACCAAACATCTAGGTTTTCTATAAAACCCAAGTTTTTGATTTTTGTAATAGTATTTGTTTTAGAACTTTTCATAGAAATCATCTTTTCAAGAGCTTTTTGTAGCTTTTGTTTCATCACAAAATGTGCATAGTGCCCAAGGGGTGTAAATACTTTTTTTACATACTGTATAATTAAGTGTTCTTTCCGGACGTTTAACATAAATTTTAATAACTTATTTTAGCAATTTTCACGCTCCGTGAAATTTTCGTGAAATTTTGTGTTTTTTAATAGTGGTTCCCGTGAAAATTGCATTTTTTAGCGTGAAACGTCACTAAAGAAATTGGTTTTGAAAACTGCATTTTTTTTATATATTCACATTGTGTTTTAATTTTGAACAACGGAAAATACACACAGTAATGGAAATATAAAAATAATAATTTTCCTTCAAAATTTTCAAATATAAAAATATAGATATTGAAAAAAATAATATTGCACCCAAAAATCCGACTCGAGAGAACCGTTCCCTCAAAATTTATTGTGAGCTCAAAGCCAAAATCGGAACAATAATGCTACCAACTCACACCATCATAACAAAAGTGTTCATTCGTTAATTGATACGATCAATTAACGAATGAACATACAATCAATTAACGAATCAACAAGTGTCATACATCGACATCTGACCACTCCTTAACCACCAAGCTGTGGTGGCCGAGGCAGTGAAGTCATTGGGTTAGTCTGCCAAAGGTCTTTTGTTAGATTCCCGTAGTCGACACTTTTATTTTTTTACGGATGAACTTTTTTTGCAATTGAACCTCGAAAGAATAATTCTCTCGCCCATCTCGAGCTGTGTTCTCTGTTTTCGTGAATGGTACCACTATTCTGTCGACTCGAGGCCATTATTCTCTCGGACGAGCGGTGCCCAGTTTTGGGTGAACTTGCTGATTTTCAAATGACTGAAGTAGCTTTAAATTACAGGACAGAATTAATATCATAGAAATTTGAAAATCGCGAAAACTTCCTTGTAAATTGGTTCTTCAAATAGTTAGCAGCAATGCTGCATGTTCAGTTTGCCATGTTTACATGTTGGCCAGATAAAATTAAAATTATTTATTAGAAATTCACAATTATGCTTGTTGGTGAAGAGATGAAATAACAAGCAGCATCCTGAGTCTGCCTGAATCCGCAAACTTAAAAATGTATACATTTAAAAAAACAATTGATGCTGGAATTAAACGCTTGGAAAACCTCGGATTTTTTTACCGTTCAATTGTAGAAATTATACTTCATTGATCGCTACTGTTCTGAACCCGCTCAGGCGGGCAGACTTCTATGCACCATAGAAGCCTGCAGTTAATATTACGAAATTTCTCCTCTAATAAACCACTTTTACTCTAATCGCCAATCAATTGGCGGACCAAAGTTCAAGTGCACCATTCTGTGCTCACTTCCAGCATCTCTCTGTATAATTTCCTCTGCACTTCAAAGCCCGCGCTCACGATCAACCGCATTCTAGTTCATATCTCACCCCTTCCTCGCGCCCGAAAAACGATGTTTAAATTTCGCCACACTGCACTGTTTGTTCCGGATCCGACCGTCTAGTTTCCACCATTATTTGGTGCGGATCATAATTAGCTGCAGCCCCCACTTCGAGCACTGCTCCGTATTCTGACGGTATCACGAAAAAAAAACCAACAAGACGCGACTTGGGCGCGCGCAATCTGGCCATGTTTTCCACGCGGTTTGTTTTTGTTTTGCTCATTAATTCTGGTTCTCATGATGTCCGCGGAACCGTGGACACACCGTGGCAGATCCCACGCGCCCCCTCGGGTACGGAACAGAACACTATTTAAGCTCGAGGGACCTCCAAGAATGGTATCAGTTGGTCGGTGATCATCACAGTGTGATAAAGTTTGAGCAGAGGAAGTTTGTTTGAGGTGCAAAATGTTTAAGGTAATAACGCGGGTTTGAGTGAAGTTTTTCTGGGGCTAGTGATTTGATTCGAAGTTTCGCTTACCAGGTTGTTCCGATTGTTGCTGCGCTGGCCGCTACGGCGTCGGCTTACGCCGTTGGAGGCGGATATAACATTGTGACGAAGCATGCCACCCAGTACTACGGAAGTGGTGTTGGTTCCGGGGAGAACTACGGAGGTTACGGTACATCGGGCGGTTACGGAACATCGGGCGGTTATGGAAACGTGGGCTACCAACAGGGTGGCGGTAATCAAGGCGGCGGCTACGGTGACGGTGGTTACGAGGAGAGCTACGACCACAAGGATTACTACGCGTACCCAAAGTACAAGTTCAACTACGGCGTACAGGACTCGCACACCGGGGACCACAAGAGCCAGTGGGAGATCCGCGACGGGGACGTGGTCAAGGGTGGCTACGAGCTGTACGAACCCGACGGTACCAAGCGTGTCGTGGAGTACACCTCGGACAAGATCCACGGATTCAAGGCGGTCGTGAAGAAGATCGGCCATGCTCACCATCCGCAGGTCTACGGGACCGACAACGGCGTTTCTGGCAGTGGCTACGATGGAGGGCACTACGACGACAGCTACAGCTACAGCAACTCTAACTGAGACCGCTTAGCTCTTAACCTTACTTAAATTACCTGAGATTATACTACAAACCTGAGAGTTGCACGGTTGGTGAACGCGAACGTTGCATGAAAGATTGTGTACAGTGTACCGAATAAGCCTGAATGTATATACTGCTCGAAAAATAAAACTTAATCTTCGTCTCTACTCGAATCATTTCTTCACGCTGAACTTCGCACCAAAGGCAGAAAAACATCAATCTTCTCGGCAGTATTAACGACGATGTTTGGACAACGTTGAAGTTGGTGTCGGTGGCGCCAAAGCGATGTGAACTGCTGCCGACCTAAACTGAAGTTGAGGTTGCAGCAGCCAGCAAAATTTGCATATACGGGCAGTGTCAAGGTGATTCGAGGTGGACGAGGTAAGAAGAAGTATGAAACCGCGATCCACAGACGATTGAAAACGCTGCAGAGAAGTTTAGCTTTGAGAAGGTAAGTTGGCCCCAAAACCGGATGCCGGATGCTGCAGTGCATACGTAACAGCTCGTTCCTTTTAAGTTATGCTACTGCTGCAAAGTGAAATGTGCAGTTTACTTGTCGGATTGGTGCAGTTCAAGATAGTGAGTGGATTAAGTAGTGACATTTCCGTATTTTGTTTAGTATTGACATGGCTATAGATCAACTCGTTATGTCTTTGCGTGGTGATCATGATTTATTGAGCTTCGAAAAATAACTTAGAATTTGAAGCCAAATGCAAAGGATTTTACTCGAAGTATTTTCAATCTAGAAAACTCAATGCATCAATTGACATTTGAAAAACGAAAAAAATGCTAAATAAATAAACATTTAATTCTCCTTAGCACAGTTCAAAAATGCTAAAAACTGTATTGCTATGTCTCACTAAAGAACTCAAATTAGAAGGGATTTGAAGATGTCGAAACATTTTTGGCACATTTCTCCTCGAGATTTATAATTAGCTGAAACATTGAAGATGCACCGTATTTTATCCTGATTTGTCCGTACAAATTTCCACGCCATTTTGACAGATAAAAATAGTAGGGTGATAACTCAAATGACGTTCCACGATGATCTAAAATCGTTTTGCAGTATTCTACTACGATGTTCGATTTTTTCATATAATTATTTCTAAATTGACAAAGTTTCGACACCTTTTTGCTATATGTAGAAAATTTTCCTGTTTTCCATACATTTCTTATAAAATTTCTCATAATAAAATTTCTGGCGGAAAATTGGTACAGATACTTAGTTATGACCCAACTAATTAAAAAAAGTAGTTTTTTTTTTCATTTAATTGATCATTTGAGCATCCTAAATTTCTTACCGAATTTCTAACGTGGGTAATTCTCCGTTAACTCACACAGCAGTTGCCCCGACCCCACTTCGATTTGCGTAAAACTTTGTCCTAAGTAGAGCGTCCATTTTCCCGGGATTACAAATTTCCCGGGAAACGGGAAATTTTCAACAATTTTCCCGGGAAATTTTAAATTTATTGAAATTGTTCTAATCTTCGTTCTGAATGATATTTTGCATCAATATTGAAAAGGACAGCGACTTTAATGGTTAAAATAAGTGTGAAGATCAAATAATAGCTTGACTGCTTGTAAAAAATCGTACAACTACAAAAAAATGCATTATTTTTTAATTTTCTAAGCTCAAATCGTAAAATAAATCAAAAAATGATATCTAGTATTTTTTGTTGAGATGTATTTTTTCATCAAAGTGTTTGGACAGTAAGTAAAATGAATCCCTACTCCACAATCCTAAAATTTCTTTAAAACTTGCTTCTATGACCAGTTTGAGAGAATATGGTTAAAACGAATAAAATCATTCAGAAATTGTTTGTTCCATAGCAAATAACTTTTCTAAACCAGGTTATACTAGTTTCAGCTCTTGAACAAATTTGTTGAACTTTTTTGTTTTTTTTTTTTAATCTAACTTCTCGGGTTTGTTTTACTTCTAACAACTCAATGTTTTCACATATTTGAAGCAAATTTTTAAAATAATGTTTGCATTTTTCGGGCACCTCTTAAACAATACAAAGTAGTTTTTCAATGATTTTTTAATGGTTTAAACATGATTTAAGTTATACGATAAATTGTCATCATCCCACTGCCACTCTTCCAATTTTTTTCATGTTAAGAGTGCACAGCAACGAAGGAAGTTGTTGTTTTCATATTCCAAAATTGTCAAACTTACGGACCCAATCCTGCAACAACGTGTTTGTAAAAATAATCAAACTTTCCCGAGCAGACGGAAATAACGTGGGAATAATTTTTTTTTTGATATTTCGAAATACTAGATCAATAACATTTTTTATTAATTATAATAAGATTTGGGGTCTAGAAGGTAAGATTGGGTCATACAAAATTCAGCATTTTTGTATGACCCAATCTCACCCCCCAGACCCAATGTGTAGCTTGAAACGGTGATGAGATAGAAATGTGATATGATATGTAAAATTGGACGCCCGATTTGATGGCGTACTTAGAATTCCGAAAAAACGTTTTTGCAATTCCACTGTGAAGCTGTCAACTTTTCCTGTCCTTCTGGAGAAGCGAAACGGCCTACTTTTTCCTACCAAAAATAACAGAATGGAAAATTAATACCTTTCAATAACAGTGCTGAAAAGTTCTACTTTTCAGCACTGAAATGGGTGCTGAAAAGTTGAACTTTTCAACACTAGTACCGAAAAGTAACATTTTTCAATATTTTTTTGCTTTGAACGATGAATTTACTAAACACATGAATATTTGACATAAAATTCCATTAAAGAAGCGTTTTTCGGAATTGCAAAAAATGTTGTAAGCAACTCGTTGCAAAACTTGATTTTTTTCAGCACTCGTCGTATTTATCCAACTCGGTAAACCTCGTTGGATAAATGTACAACTCGTGCTGAAAAAATCTTCTTTTTGCAACTTGTTGCATAAACTGCTATTTTATCATCGAAAAAAACACTAAAAAAGTTTTAAAAACTCTGCCATTTTCCGTTACTAAACTGTAAATTTTTTTGGAACATGTCATTTTATGGGAAATTTAATGTACTTTTCGAATCTACATTGACCCAAAAAGGCCATTTTATCATTTCGTCGCCATCGTGCTAACTTGTCGTACGTGCATTTTGGGCCAAATTGAGTTAAGAACGCCAATTTGTGCAGCTCACAATGCCTCACCTTTTGACCTTCACAGATCCCCAAAATTCGATTTCAATCCTGAGATATTCAACAAAAACCGAAAAAACTCCGTGCATTTTTGTCACTTTACATATGAAAGTAATTTCAATCTTGTCGTGCTATCTTGTCACTCCATGAAAATTGATGTAAGTGCGACAAAAGGCCAAAGGGATTTCAGGCCAGGAAAGTCAGAATGCGTTTGTCGCACGTACAAGCTAGACTACCGTAAACATTTGTAATTATAACTCGGGACTCCAGCAACCAACTTCAACCAAACTTCGGGACAATGCACAGAATGGTCAGCCAAACAAAACGTGTTTGTTATTGTTCTCCCTTGTGGACCACCGATCAGTGAGGTACTCCTGGATATTAGCTCCTGAAAAGTGCTTTAAAAGTGCAAAAAATGCCTCACGGCAAGAAAAAGAGGCGGTCCTCACCAGCAGGATCGGCAGATTTGAAGAAGCTAAAGAATGCCGAAGCGCTACCTGCAAAGCCAGGCAGTTTGAGCAAGGACGCTCAAAATTCGTCTGGAAACCAGTTCGCTACTCTCCCTGTGGACGTGAGCGAGAAGGAAGAATTTGAACGACGGGAAAAGTTGCCACCCATTTTTGTGAAAACATCGTCATCGGATTCGGTGCGAAAGTGGCTGACCGGATTTATCAAATCTGGTGCTTTACGAGCTTCCATTCGCTTGTGTGCTGATGGACTCAAAATTCTGCTACCTACCAGAAAGGATTACAACTACGTTCGGGATTTCCTGAACAACACCAAGATTGAATACTACAGCCATGACGATCCAGGTAAACGCCCCATGAAACACGTCCTCCGTGGCCTGTACGACATGGATGTGAGTGTGCTGAAAGAAGAGCTCAAAACTTTTAAGTTGAACGTGATCGAAGTCTTCAAGATGACGAGACACAACAAGGACATCAAATATCGTGATCAACTGTACCTGGTTCATCTCGAGAGAGGATCGACAACGCCGTCTGAGCTGAAAGCAGTTCGGGCAATTTTCAACATCATCGTGACTTGGGAACGTTATCGTCCAGTGCACCGTGACGTGACGCAGTGTTCGAACTGTTTGCAGTTTGGACATGGTGGAAGGAACTGTTTCATCAAGAGTCGTTGTGCAACCTGCGGAGGTGAGCATAAAACTCAAGCATGCGAAACAATCAACGAGAACATCGAAGCTAAATGCTTCAATTGCGGCGGCGACCATTCGACCAAGAATCGAAGCTGCCCAAAACGTGCTGAGTTTGTAAAAATTCGGCAGCAAGCGACGACGAGGCACCAACCAAATCGTCGCAAAACACCACCAGCATACACGGACGTGGATTTTCCTGCTTTGGCGTCACCTGTAGCGGGATCTGTTCGAGTGGTTCCAAATCTGCAGCCATTGCCGTTGAATCAGCGGCAAAAGTTGCAGAGAATACAACACCTCCAGGCTTCAGTCAGCAACCGAGGAAAACCAACCAGCATCAACGGATGAAGGCAGCAGTGACCTGTTTTCTCCACAAGAACTTCTGAACATTTTCATCGAGATGACAACAACACTGCGTGGGTGCAAAACTCGTGCGGAACAAGTAAGAACGCTTGGAGGATTTATCTTAAAATACAGTTCGTAGTTTACTCGTTCTAATGATTTTGAATATTTCAATGAATTTATTTTTTTTAGTTTTAAGTTAGGATTAGTTGTTAAAGTGATTTTTTTCTTTTTACCCAAATGTATTCGATTAAATGCAATAATGTAAAACAATTTGAAGTAAATAAAATAAATGTTATCAGTTAATAATAAAACGAAAAATACAACAAAGATGAAGAGCATTAGGCCATACCACTTAGCATGTAAAAGAAATGTAATTATTATAAGAAAGTTCAATAAAGACATATTTAATTTCAAAAAAAAATTTGTTTGTTATTGTTTACATTGCGTGCTCTCGTTTTTGTATATTCAAGGTCAAACATTAAAACGCGTTTTTCTCGGAACGTCAAAATGGCGGGTACGACAAGATAGCACGACGACGTCGATTTAGAACAAACATTTTCATTTAAAATTTCGTGTTTTTTTCTAACTGCAGGGTTATTTTTTAGAGTGTAGCAATGTTCCACAAAGTTGTAGAGCAGACAATTACAAAAATTTTGATATATAAACATTAAGGGTTTGAGTTATCACGATTTTACTAAAAAAAATTAAATAAAATATAAGTTTGTAAATAATAAATATTATGTGTTTTTGAAACATAAGGTAATAAAAAAAATACCTAGTTGCATAGGCATTTTCAATTGAACAATTTTCATATAAAATGTGAAAATTTCTGATTTTTGTTTCTAATTCAGCTTTAAATACAATATTAATCGATAATTTTATAAACAAAAGTACTGCCCACCATTGAAAAAACGGCTAATATCCACTTTTGGCAAAAACGAGATATTAGCACCAGGTGGTAGAGGATGTTCCAACGCATCTTCTGCAACTTGAATTTCACTAAAATAGTGTTTAGATTTGGCTGCCGATGCGAAAAACCAAACGGCTAATATGCCACTCTTATGGGAAATTGCCTTGACGGAGATTTGGTGACAAACACTAAAACGCGTTTTTCTCGGAATACTTGATTTGGCATAATAACCGAATTTTCAATTATGGGCAGAGTAGTATTAACGAATTTCAGGCAGAATTCTGACTTTTAAACAATTTCACCAAACATTGTAGAGAAATACCCACATGTATTTGTTAACTTTCAAGAGAATGCCTGATTGTTAAAAAAAAAATATTAAGGCTGTTGCAAATATTTTTCAATAAGGCCGTTGCAAATATTTTTCAAAGTTCATGTCGCCATTTTAATGAAAACTAAAGTTTAATCAACTGAAAACCAGATAAAATGCATTTTCCCGCGTTTATAATCATATTTAGCATGTTTGAACTCCTTTGAAAACATTTAAAATTTTCATGAAATATCAATGTACAGTCCCACGAAAAGTTTTTTTTTTGCGAATAAAAAAATTCCGTCAATACCTCGATATTTTCAAAACTTATGATTGGAAAGCAACTGTACGCCTGTAAAATGCATTTTAAAACACTTTTTTCATCCAAATGTTGAAACCTTGGCTTGTAATTCCCCCCCCCCCCCTCGACTTTGGTCAGAGCCGAGGGACATAAACTTCAAAAATTTTTTGCAACGGCCTAACAAATAATAAAAAAATATTTATAATTCAAACAGTGTTATTTTTTTTGTGAGTTTAATGAAGTGTTAATGCCATGACTTGTAATTTAAAAAAAAAATGTTCAAATTAAAAGCAAATAAGTATGATTTGCTTACTTGTTATGATGTATCTTATTTAAGAGTGCATAATATTAAATTATAAGTGTCGTTCACTTCATTCTGTGTAAAATGAAAGTGCTTAGGCACCGTTTCTCGCATGCAATCAATATCACATTACACATTTTAAACAGTCTTTTTGATTAGATAATAAACTAAGTTGTAAACCCGTCCCAAACGGCATGACTAGCGGTCCAGCTATAAATATTGGCGACATTTATCGCGCTAATCTTCATGCACAAGCTCAAAAATGTCCCTTCCCATAACACCTGGAAACCATTTGCATCCAAATCATGTCGTGACTTTTCCTGCTTTCATCAACTGTAGTGCCTTCTCCAGTGTATCCGCAAATCGATAAAGATGGTACCACCTGAGGGGGAAAAATGTACCCCATCACTGCCTTTACGCAACAGATTCGCGATCGCGTGACTTTCGTAACGTGCGTTTGTCTCGGAAAATTACCATACAACGCAATACCGGCCACGAGTTTGGACTCCCTGGGCGTTTCCTTTCAGGAGTCCGATATGTCGCCCAGCAGCTAATTGACACATTGATGAATGCGCTCGCCGGGTTCATTTCGCTCGAAATGACTCATGCTGGAGGACGGTGTGTGGAGTCCGAGTGACAGCATAAAAATAGAAAATCTACTCACGCAGCACCAGGCTTATCTAACTGTGTGAATTATTTCACAACACTGCCCTTAAATCATTGAACCCGACTTAACTACCGTTAGTAGAAGTGACTTTGAACACATTGCATGACTTGTAATTTAGATGCTCAGAAGTCCTCAGAGAAATTTCAAACATTTCAAACTTACCAAATGGCACGGTACTTACTCTGATCTGTGCAACTGGGATAACTTGTTTTTCTTAATTGCCCACATATGCGTTAGCTGTTGATGTTGGAGGGCATGGAAAATGGCAATTTCCTTCGGCCAAGATACCCAACTGTCTCTACTGGTACTCATAAAACCATGGTAGTGTACAAGCTAACTCCATCAAGCATTTCACCGTGGCCAAACCCTCACTGGTATTGCAACTTTTTTTCCCCCATGTGCAAACTTTCATTCAAACAAACGGCCTTTTCAATCATCAAGGGCAGGCCCTCGGAGTTGGCCAGTTGGTTATTACGGTGACAGCAATGATAACAATCTTGCTCCCCAGCTAATATGGCAGGGTTGGCGGGCGATTCGATCTGATCGTCCAGATTCCATCGGAGAGCAATAACAAAACCGGCAGGCGGTAGAGGAGAAATGGTTAACGCCAGAGGTGAGCAACTTCTACGCGCAATTACCGAGCTAATTGAATTAATTGGATGTGAGAAGGCTTGAGAAATGTGTCGATTTTTGACTTGGATGTCATGCACCCCTGCTGGGACGAGAGCCTTGAAAATGTCCAACGGAGTCGTAATGTGTGTTATTTATTGGAGGTATAATATATACTTCTCAATTTATTAAAATGTATCGGACTTTGGCACTCGGTTGATCCAGCCGATTTTAGTTCGAAAGGTGTAATTCGATCCAGTTTCAAGTTTCAAGGATCTCCCCTGAAAATTTAAAATTTTAGGAAAGTGTTGCAAAAATACTTTTATTACTTTGACCATTTTAAACAATATTTCAAAAATTTAGGCAGCAGTTCGAACGACGCTCTAAATAAACGATGATATTGGAAGGACACAGCACTTCATTAATCGAACTGAATCCTTCCTGTCGGTGGGCAAGCCAATCTCGATCGGTCAGAAAAAAAACATTTTCTTCTCACACACACACTCTTAGCCATCAAACAGGAAAAACTTCATGTAGAGATGATAAATACTAAATTCGACAGAACAGTTATGCTTAAAAGTATTCCAGGTCATATAAGATAAAGTTGAAGAAAAACTCGATTGTTCAACTTGAAAAGCTAAGAAAAATATGAAAACATTTTGTTTGTTCTATCTTTCGTTTCTAAGGTCAATTTCTCAACTTTCATGCTTTAGGACGATACGGCTCTCGCGGGGGAGAAGATGACGCGGTTCCGGACCTGCCATAACAAGGTGGAGCGATTTTTGGCCCTCGGGGAGCTGATTATTAAGTACATCTACAAAGGATAAAAAACCTGTTTTTTAGCTACAATCTTTCTCTATTTCTTTCCCGTATTTATTACAATTTTAGTAATTTTTTCACACTTTTTTTCTCTCCTCTACTTAACCTTCAATTAACAACATTAATTGTCCAAAAATAGACAGCTGAAAGAAACTCTAAAACTCTGCGTAAGCAGTTGCTCGCCGTTATTGAACAGGACCTCCAAGAGCATCCACGAGCCGCATTTTTTCGAATACTCATGCTGATCAATACCGGCGCCGGCTACGACAAATGGTATAGTCACTGGGAAGTGGATGTGAATTTTGGTCCGAGATTTGAGTGATAGAGACCGCACAATCGACTGCATCTAGACAAAGTAGGTATGAGCAGCGATGCCAGATTAATTTATGGGAGATCTGTATTTTCTTAAAAATAAATCTGTATTTTATCTCTATCATGTCAAATTTTAAGCCATAGAAGATTTTTTTGAATTTTTAACGGCATTGCATTTTTAACAGCATTTTGTATTTTTAACAGCAATCTGTGTCCAGATTTTTGAGATTTCGGATCGAAAAATCTGTAAAAAAACATATTTATCTGTATATCTGGCATGGCTAGGTGATGTTACCATGAGCAGTACCATAAAACAGGGTGACTTTGATAGGTTTGCGATTTTTCCGCATATTGAAGAGTACAATTCAAATACGTACGGAATTGTTTAGATTCATACTGACCATTGTGGAGGTATTCAAAGTACCTCAAAAAGAACTTTTCATCAAAATTTTAAAAGTTTAAAAAATTAGTTAACTACAGTTAGGAAAATGTTGATTAAAGTAATTATTTTGAACTTCTCAAAGTGCCATGACTTTCTCTATGAACATGATTTTGAATCGGAAAACGAAATACATTTTCGGATTATTCGGACAATTTTCCACTAGGAGAAGGTTAAATAAATTGGTAAATAATGAATAACATGTGTTTTTGACACATAATTATAACTAATCTCCAATTTCAGTTGAACAAATTTCATGTAAAATGTAAAAACTTGTAATTCGTGCTTGGAATTCAGTATAAAATGCAATATAAAAGGATAATTTTATAAACAAAACTAGTTTTAACAAATTACAGGCAAAATTCCGGCCTTTTAATAATGTTACCTAAATTTTATATGTATTTTGTTAAAAAGCTTATAAACTTAGTTAACTAAATATAAACATTCTTTTTTATTCTTAAAAACTATATAAGCTACTTTAGTGACGGAAAATTTAACGTTCAAATAAAGTTTGAACATCTTAAATATGATTTTAACAAGAAAAACTATGACTATCAAAGTCACCCCGGAATTTAAACTAAGAGTTTTTAACGTAACTATTTTTCTAAACGCAATTGAAAAAACTTTTTTCCAAAATAGTGCATGGACTTTGTGTGACCTACCCCAGTAGGACATGTTTTGAAAATAATAATCTTGAGAAAACCCTTACTTGTTAGAAAATATTCCAAAAACAAATTGAAATCCTATCAAAGTCACCTCGGTTTACGGTACTTTCGTACTTTTTAGTTTTTTAAACCATGATTTATTTAAACATATTTGAAGAATTCTCTATGGAACTTTCAAATTCCATTCTTCTGTGTAATTGTATGTATGTATGTATGTATGATCTCCATACCCGCAGGCAACTTGGTCCCGAAACACATGTGAGCGCTAGGTGAACAATTCGATCATCTTTTACTCCGTAATCTGTACATCCACGTGCATAAGTTTTTTTGCACGAATTTTTATGCTACAAATACTGGCGCATATAATAAAATGGTTTCCCTCTTCCCACCCCAAGCGCCGGAAATTTGTAGCGGGTGTAGGGACACTTTGCATAGACGCCCTTGTCCCCATCACGTCACTGAGGGTATGGAGCGACGAGAAATTAATAAGCATGCCCCCTCAGTCGAACCTTCATTAGAGAAGCAGGCAATCCACAACTCTCAGCGAACGACTAAGGGAACACCCTACCACGTATATAATAAGGTTGGCGTAGGTTGACTTTAGTGAAATGTGAGAATGTTAGAGTAGATGAAGGAATATGTTGTTATTCAAATAGGAAAAATCTCACCAAATAAGTAATCCATGGTTTAGGACTTGATCAAACTTGATGGAACTTGAGATCAGGTAGCCGAAATATTGCACCACACGAACGACAGCTACCGGCTTGACCTTAGAAGTTTCCGGACGATGGCCATCACTCAGCACACTCAATCAGGAAGCAATTGTTTAAACCGGTGGGAAATGTTGAAGCAAATTCTCGTCCACATCCAGCAGTACTTGAATGGCGTTGGTTCAGTAAGGACATTTCTGGTACACGGGGCAGGAACAACAGGAACGTTTCATTGATGGCCACTTCGTAATTGCCACAGCTCCCATAGTTGACACTTCGCCGAAAAGGACAGCAAAGTCTCCAAAATTAAACAAATTTCACTCTTTTTAAACAAAATTTAGGGACCAAAAAATGACAGGAAAAAAAACGCGTCCGGTCGCACGCACAGTTTACTTCGATCTCCAAATTCCATTTTCTTCTGTGTAATTACTTAAATACATGTATGCCTGCCTGACAACAGTCGGCTTGTCCGTTCCAAATTAAAGCTTAAAATTCTAAATTTTGAAGTATTTTTTGCACACAAAGTAAGCAGTTTGACAAAATAAATTACATTAATATCATTTAATGAGGTATTTACACGATAAAGATAATCCCACGATCGATCACACCGGGGCCCGTTCCGAGTCAACGTCTTTAAAATGTTGCCTGTTTCACGCCGCAAAGGCCAAACCGCCAAACCACCTCCTGCCAACATAATTTACTCGAATCTGTCCCGCAAAACCTGTCACGCCGCAGAGAAATCCTCCTCTCTTATACAACATAATCACTATCGCGAAAGGGAAACCATCCATCCCGCTGATCGATTTAACAACTTTTCTCTGACACGTCGGGGGCACCCTCCAAAGACCCGACCGCTCGATTACCCGGTCTCCGAGGGGGGGGGGTCCGCGAGGGTCGGACGCCGACCGGTTTTCCACTTTCCTTTTCCATAACACCCGCGGCCGGTCAGATCCGCCAAATGCCAAACGGTTGCCATGTGGGAAGGGGCTCCTTGGAAAAGCTCGTTCGTTTCTCTCGGCGTGGCCATCACATACGGTCTGGCCCCAGAGGTTCATCGCAACTCCAAGGCTCTTTCTCTCGCGGGGAGTTGCAAGCCCAGCCGGCCGGTGAAGATCAAGGTGAGAGCTCTCCGATGAGTTCCACGAATGACTTTGAACAATGCAGGGTGGCCAGAACTACAATTTTATTAATTTTGAGAAACTTGTTATTCTCGGGTTGATTTTCTTTGTTAAGAATTTTGAACAAACAAGAGTTCGTTGAATGTATTTTAGGTTTATTTTGAAGAAAGTAAAAAAACTGAATATTTTTGGTTAAAAAACTTGACATTAGTGGTGAAATATTAGAGAAGAATGTTCCAAAGAATCTATCGATGCATAGTTCACGGAGAAAAAAGAGTTCCCAAAATCGTGAACAAGCGTTCATGAAAATGGGAACCTCGAACAAAGTGTTCAAATCCCATGGTACGATTTTGAAAAACGTACCATGAAATTGGAACACTTTGTTCGTGGTTCCCATTTTCATGAACGCTTGTTCACTATTCAATTCAATCGAAGCATCTTTTCTGAAAAATATTTAATAAAGCAACTTCCTGAATAAAAAAACATTTGGAAAATTCATTTCTTGTATTTTTGAAATATTCTAATCTAAGTCTTTTTAAAGTTTTTAAGAAAACCCCTTCAAAATAACTAATCCAACCAGTTTTGTTGGCAACTCTGCTCAACCAACTGCTCCACGGTGAAAGACACTCACTTTGAGGGGGCGCCCGATGCATCGGCTTTGGGGAGGCCCCTTTCGGCGCAGCTCGCTCATCGACGCTGTCTTCGGGGTGGCGCTTTTATTGGTGGAAATTGCAATCTTGATCTTGGGGTCCGGGCTGGGCGTAAGCTGGTATATAAGCTTCAAGTGAAGATGAACACCGCTTGAAAAGTGTGAAAACCTTCGTAACGCGCGGAACTCGCAGCTCTGTGTTGTGTGGTGCGGTTTTTGGCGGGAAAGTGTGAACAGTGCTGGAAAGCTGAAACCCTTTATTGGGCGCATGGACGATTTGGAGTGACCCTTTGAGGCTGATTGAACGGACTTGTGATTAAGACATTATCCAGTGACATTCTAGTGAAGGACAATTTCCATGAAAATTTAGCAGTGGTTCAGATCGTGTGACTGCGCAAAACTGTGAGAGAAAAATGTTGCTCAAGGTGAGTCCAATTAAGAGCTCAATCAAACGTAAAGGATTCAACGAACTCGACAACCTAGGGCTGAACGGAGCTGTCCCCTGCTGTGATCCGAACGAAACTGTGTGACTTTATATTTCCTTTGGCAATTTTACAATTATCTACTTGAAATGAAATATTTGAAATGAAAATTCATGTTAACATTATTTAAAATATTGAAGCATACTTTAAATCAAAAATTGGCACTAAAGGGTTTAAAAGCCATAATATCGAAACTGCTAGCGACGAGCATTGCACTTAGCCATAAAAAATGTTCTGAACTTGATAGACTTGACAGGCTTGGTGGACTTGGATACGCACCAGAAGTTATGGTGCTCTTGTCGTTCTAATGTGTGGCTTGATGTCGTTGCCACCGCTGCATTGCGAACTGATCTTGACGCGCAAGAAGTTGTGAGTTGCGGAATTTCGCAAACACATAAAGTTTGCGATCAGCAACACATCAAATGACTGTGCTGTGCACTGGGGTGGTTGAGTGCTCTGGGCAATGAATTTTGGATTAGAATAAACTTGGAAAGAGAACGATAGCATGATCGAGCAGATTTGAAGTGCATTTGAACGGATATGTGAATTGCGATGTAGAATTCCACAATGTTGGATGTCATGGTGAAAGTTGTAGATAAATATGAATGTAAATGACAATTTTCATTTTTGAATGTCACTCTCCTGCATTAACTTACCTGATGATTGCAATCCATATTTTCTTATAATAGTAATATTATTTTTAAACTTTATCCTTCCGAAAATGCACGCTCTTACAGTCCAGACTCGATAATCCGAAGCTTAGATTAGCCAGATTTTCGATTATCCGAAGATTGATAGTCTTAAGAATTTCGGATAATCCTATCTTGAACAAAAACACGTATTTTTTACTGCCTAAGCTTCAACATTTAATTCGAATTCTGTTATCTCATTTGAATAACCGCGGCCACTTGAATCCAAATTACATATTTGGGATCATATTTGAGCTAAACGACCCCAAAACAAGTCAACTTGAAGTCAACGTAAACACAATCGATTAACAAAAAAGTAATTTTTCCCGAGGCCTTCGGATAATCGAGTCTAGACTGTACTGCAAAAACCGTAACAAATCACTTTCGACCAATCTAACTTCCCATGTTCAATCTCACCTCCCTGACTGACGATATTTCACAAATCTTGATTTTTACATTTTTTGTTAAAATATGTTCCGGTAATACAAAATTTCATCGGTATTTACAAGTTTAAGAGATGGATAAATACGAAGAGTTCTGAAAAAATCAAGTTTTGCAAAGTATTGAATATTTTTAACTCTTTTTCGAGAGTGAAATCGAGGATGAATTTTTCGCACCTCAGAGTTTGGGACCACCCTAATGAACTTCGAATATTATCCAAGTATATGTTTTCCATGTAATTTTTCCCGCTGAATCTGAATCTGCCTTCAGAATTGAGCCAAAGTATCGAAAAATCGATTTTTGGTAATTTTTTGGGTTTCCATGTAAAATTATCATTTATGACCAAATTATGACCAAAAATCGATTTTTCGATACTTTGGCTCATTTCTGAGGGCAGATTCAGATTCAGCGGGAAAAATTACATGGAAAACATATATTTGGACAATTTTCGAAGTTCATTAGGGTGGTTCCATATGGTTTTCCCATGAAAGTTAGACTTTTTCAAATGAAGATATCTCGAGTTTAAAGAAAAACACCTCTGAGATTTTTTCAGCGTTTGTAGTGCTAGATCTCCTCTTTCAAATGCAACCTAGTGCTTAAAATCTGGATTGCGCCTTTTCGAGATATTTAAGTTTTAAATTTGCATCTTTTTTACCTTAAAATAGCTGTAACTGTTGACTCTTAAGTCCAAATTGACATGTCAACAAATAAAAATGTTTGTTTTTTATAGCTCTAAAAGTGCTCCCAATATCACTTTTCTCTAAAACTTAACCCTGAATTGCCACGTTAAAAAAACTGATTTTTGAAGGTTTGCTCAGATGCTTTCTATAAATTTGGTCATAGAAAGTGTAGATTACGAGATAAAATTTTGGCGTCTTCGACAAAGTTGCTGGAATTGGCAAGCCCAACAACTTTTTAGAAGACATAAAAATTCTCAAAAATATTCCTGGAAAGTTAGATTTTCAAAATCACCCTAATCGTGAACCACCCTAATTTTAAACCAAACCAAAAGTTGTCCCTTTCCATTTGCAACAAGGATTCTGAAGACACCAAAGCTCCAAAACTTAACAATTTTTCGGAAAATCCGTTTTCCACTTAATTTTGCGATCTGGACCTCTGTGCATTGGCTCGTAAAGCTAAAATGAAAACAAAAATCATGCAGTGCAAATAATGTTTTTTTTTATGGAAAATATATTTTCCAGGAGAAGTCTTACTAGTTTCAGCTCATGAATAAGTAGATAACCATGGAATTTACCTTAAAAATCTACCATATTGTGCGATTTTTTATTGAAACTTGATTGAAACACTATTTCATGAAGTCATAACTCAAAATTTTAGGATATTTGAAGCGAGTCATTCCTTGGGTACCTTTCATATGATACGAAGCTGTTTTTAATGTTTGGTTTAATTATTGGTACGGTTTTTGTTACATGATATTTAGCCAAATAAATGACTTAGCTTAAAAAAAATCATGGCGTGTGGGAAAATGGCAAAAAGTTGTTTTAAATTAAACAATACATGTCTTTCATATTTAACCCTCGTACAACCTTGGTAGCTCAAGTGCTCCATGTATTTTTAACTTTAAACTTTTAATTCTCGAATACTATTTAACAAATTCTTCTTGCACAACCCGTTTTGTAACATTTAATGATACCAATTAAATTTTAATCCAATTTGATCACTGTAAACAAAACAAAAAAAATGATTTTAAAATGTTATAACACCAATTTTAGTTCCAAAGTACTGTAAATATTGCCACCCAAGCAAGATTCACAAGCAAGACTGTGAAAGCTTCAGAAATAACACAACACACCTTGACATGACATTTTCAGACGAGTTGATTAATTCAATATAAACAGTAAATTGAATTGAATAAAATCAAATTAAGTTCTCTCATGAATTTCTCTTGCAAATTTTCAAAAATTTGGTGCCAAACTGTTAAGAAAATGTACACTCCCGCTTGAATTTCGGGAATTCCCGAGAATTTTCAAATTTCCCGGGAAACGGGAAATATTTTGATTAGTGCAGTGCTTCTAGGGACGCGCAGTCCTGTTTTTTTCGCGATAATTTCGTCTCTTTTGTGTGGCTGTTTGTGTGCATGGGGTGATTGTTCATTATAATTGAATAATGCCGTCATAAGTGCAGTGCTTCTAGGGACGCGCAGTCCTGTTTTTTCGCGATAATTTTCGTCTCTTTTGTGTGGCTGTTTGTGCGTAATGTTCCGTCAGTGCAAGCGGATGGTTGTGTTTTTTTTGTGCAAAGTGCTCTTTCTTCATCATCGCTGGTTGGAAGGCAATTTGACGGTTGAGTTCGTTAGTTTTACCGCGTAAAATAATATTTTGATTCATCAAGAACGTTGTGTGGTGTGCGAGTCTTTTTTTGTGTTGAAAAGACCTTCCCATAGCTCCGTAGCTCGGAGGGCTCGACGTCGGTTGTTTATGTGTTAAGCCCTCTCCATAGCATCGTAGCTCAAGAGGCAACGATCATCAATACCTCATCTAGTTAACAGAAAGAAGATCGGAAGGCATTTGATGTTTGAGTTCGTAGCGTCGTGTCCGTAACAAATTTATGAATTAAATGGTTATATAATTAAAAATCAGACTACGCTATCATTGCAGCATTGCGTTTAACACCTAATTCTTTGAATAAACATTATTTGGCTTTATCTTTCCACAGCCGGCTGTCTAAGATGAAACCATTTCATTTAAAATTTAACAACAGTTAAACGGGAAATGTCTCATCCGCAGCATCCGATTGTTTGCCTTTAGAATAAAATATAATACCTTTCAACAAACACTATGATTTTGGGTCGCATCATCATCTTCTATGATGAATCCTGACCAAACACCCTATCCTACTAACAAGTTTTCAGGTTCCTGGCGCTCGTGGGGTGTAAGCACAGAGTAAATCAGCTGCCCTAGTAGCAACCTGCGCTAACTAACATTCCCGTCCCTTAAAATCGAGATCTACAAACTGACATGGCGGGCGCCGTTGGTGGCCAATGACTGTTACCTATTCGCAACTGATCTAGCTTTAGCAATCATGGTGTTTTATCTTTTCAGCGCATTCATACATGCTGTTGATAAGGGAAACACCACTAGATTGTCGAAGCCTATAATCAGTAGTGCTGAAAGGATATTACGGTTCTGTTCAGCAACGGAGGGGCAACCATGGGTGATCTCTCATGCTCATGCTCATGCTCATTTCCCGGGAAACGGGAAATATTTTTTTCGGATATTCCCGGGACGGGAAATTGGACGCTCTACTAGGAATTGATCCCAAAAAGATACAGATAATTTTGTGAACAAGTTTTTGAATTTTTCCAAAAAAAGACTTCAAGAAACATTATGTATCTTTTTAGGATCGCTTTGCGATATTGTACAAAGTTGTTCCTCTAAGCAAAACCTATACGACTTAAGAATATGACAATTTGATTGGGTTTTTGGACACTTTCACTACGAGAATGTAAAAAGTGAACATTCTCCATAGTAAATTGATTAAAGTTTAACACTAACTTCATGTTAGAACTGGACCCACTAAACCTTAACCAAATGAGCTATACAATTCAGGCTAGCTTCTGGGACAACACAGCTTGAAAATTGCGGTTGATGCTCTCGAAATTAAACACTTTTGTTTTTTTTTTTATATATATCCGCGAACCACGTAATGTTATACATATGGCGTCGCGGTGTTCATCAAGCTTTTATAGCATGCTAAGGAAAATGTGTTTGCTTCTTTAGGGAAAACTGTTGATTCCGATGACATCGCCAGCTCTAGAAATAACGAATCTATTTGCTCTCTTCGGGGAAAGTGTTCTCAAGACCACTCCTCTTAGGCCTGGCCATACCAGAAGTTGATGTTTGATTTACCCATATCTGTAGGAGCGTTTGAACAAAAAGTCCAAATTTCCTATAGTTATTTTTTCGCAACATGAATCGCCTGAATCGGTGGGATTTCAAGTGAACCATTTTTTTTTCAGTGGGTAATTCTCCGCCAACTCACACAGCAGTTGCCCCGACCCCTCTTCGATTTGCGTGAAACTTTGTCCAAAGGGGTAACTTTTGTCCCTGATCACGAATCCGAGGTCCGTTTTTTGATATCTCGTGACGGAGGGGCGGTACAACCCCTTCCATTTTTGAACATGCGAAAAAAGAGGTGTTTTTCAATAATTTGCAGCCTGAAACGGTGATGAGATAGACATTTTTTGTCAAAGGGACTTTTATGTAAAATTAGACGCCCGATTTGATGGCGTACTCAGAATTCCGAAAAAACGTATTTTTCATCGAAAAAACACTAAAAAAGTTTTAAAAATTCACCCATTTTCCGTTACCCGACTGTAAAAAATTTTGGAACATGTCATTTTATGGGAAATTTAATGTACTTTTCGAATCAACATTGACCCAGAAGGGTCATTTTTTCATTTAGAACAAAATTTTTCATTTTTAAATTTCGTGTTTTTTCTAACTTTGCAGGGTTATTTTTTAGAGTGTAACAATGTTCTACAAAGTTGTAGAGCAGACAATTACAAAAATTTTGATATATAATCATAAGGGGTTTGCTTATAAACATCACGAGTTATCGCGATTTTACGAAAAAAAGTTTTGAAAAAGTTTGTCGTCATCGATAATGGCCGTTCATGGTCACCCGCGACAAGAGAAACGCAAAAAGTAACTTTTTCAAAACTTTTTTTCGTAAAATCGCGATAACTCATGATGTTTATAACCAAACCCCTAATGTCTATGTATCAAAATTTTTGTAATTGTCTGTTCTACAACTTTGTAGAACATTGTTACACTCTAAAAAATAACCCTGCAAAGTTAGAAAAAAACACGAAATTTTAAAATGAAAAATTTTGCTCTAAATGAAAAAATGACCCTTCTGGGACAATGTAGATTCGAAAAGTACATTAAATTTCCCATTAAATGACATGTTCCAAAATTTTTTACAGTCGAGTAACGGAAAATGGGAGAATTTTTAGTGTTTTTTTCGATGAAAATACGTTTTTCGGAATTCTGAGTACGCCATCAAATCGGGCGTCTAATTTTACATAAAAGTCCCTTTGACACCAAATTTCTATCTCATCACCGTTTCAGGCTGCAAATTATTGAAAAACACCTCTTTAGCATGTTCAAAATGGAAGGGGTCGTACCGCCCCTCCGTCACGAGAAATCAAAAAACGGACCTCGGATTCGTGATCAGGGACAAAAGTTACCCCTTAGGACAAAGTTTCACGCAAATCGAAGAGGGGTCGGGGCAACTTTTCCCGATTTCGTGTGAGTTGGTAGAAATTCGAAATTAAATATGTCTTTATTGAACATTCTTATAATAATTACATTTCTTTTACATGATAAGTGGTATGGCCTAATGCTCTTCATCTTTGTTGTATTTTTCGTTTTATTATTAACTGATCACATTTATTTATTTGCTTCAAATTGTTTTACATTATTGCATTGAATTGAATACATTTGGGTAAAAAAGAAAAAAGAAAAGAAAAAAATCACTTTAACAACTAATCCTAACCTAAAACTAAAAAAATAAATCCATTTAAATATTCAAAATCACTAGAACGAGTAAACTACGAACTGTATTTTAAGATAAAAGCTCCAAGAGTTCTTACTTGTTCCTGGCGAGTTTTGCACCAACGCAGAGTTGTTGTCATCTCGATGAAAATGTTCAGAAGTTCTTGTGGTGAAAACAGGTCACTACTGCCTTCACCCGTTGATGTTGGTTGGTTTTCCCTCGGTTGCTGACTGAAGCATGGAGGTGTTGTATGCTCTGCAACTCTTTGCCGCTGATTCAACGGCAATGGCTGCAGATTTGGAACCACTCGAGTAGATCCTGCTCCTGGTGACGCCAAAGCAGGAAAATCCACGTCCGTGTATGCTGGTGGAGTTTTGCGACGATTTGGTTGGTGCCTCGTCGTCGCTTGCTGCCGAATTTTTACAAACTCAGCTCGTTTTGGGCAGCTTTGATGCTTGGTAGAATGGTCGCCGCCGCAATTGAAGCATTTCGCTTCGATGTTCTCGTTGATTGTTTCGCAAGCTTGTGTTTTGTGCTCACCTCCGCAGGTTGCACAACGACTCTTGATGAAACAGTTCCTTCCACCATGCCCAAACTGCAAGCAGTTCGAACACTGTGTCACGTCACGGTGCACTGGACGATAACGTTCCCAGGTCACGATGATGTTGAAAATTTCCCGAACTGCTTTCAGCTCAGACGGCGTTGTCGATCCTCTCTCGAGATGAACCAGGTACAGTTGATCACGATACTTGATGTCCTTGTTATGTCTCGTCATCTTGAAGACTTCGATCACATTCAACTTAAGAGTTTTGAGCTCTTCTTTCAGCACACTCACATCCATGTCGTACAGGCCACGGAGGACCTGTTTCATGGGGCGTTTACCTGGATCGTCATGGCTGTAGTATTCAATCTTGGTGTTGTTCAGGAAATCCCGAACGTAGTTGTAATCCTTTCTGGTAGGTAGCAGAATTTTGAGTCCATCAGCACATAAGCGAATGGAAGCTCGTAAAGCACCAGATTTGATAAACCCGGTCAGCCACTTTCGCACCGAATCCGATGACGATGTTTTCACAAAAATGGGTGGCAACTTTTCCCGTCGTTCAAATTCTTCCTTCTCGTTCACGTCCACAGGGAGGGTAGCGAACTGGTTTCCAGAAGAATTTTGAGCGTCCTTGCTCAAACTGCCTGGCTTTGCAGGTAGCGCTTCGGCATGCTTTAGCTTCTTCAAATCTGCCGATCCTGCTGGTGAGGACCGCCTCTTTTTCTTGCCCTGAGGCATTTTTGCACTTTTTAAGCACTTTTCAGGAGCTAAAATCCAGGAGTACCTCACTGAATGATGGTCCACAAAGGAATGAGTTGGTAGAGAATTACCCCAGTACATTAAATTCTAGTAAGGCTAAAGTTATAAATAAAACAACTAGATTTGAAATTATCCCCCGTTACTTTTTCAATCTCCTCGTGCTGACTCATACCACCCTTGCAGGCACTGCCAGCATGGAAAGCTTCATCAAACACACATTGTATAATAATGGAACAGGTTTAGATCGGAAATGGTTAAGTAACACCGCGTGTGTGTGCGAGACGATAAGTGTTGCAACTGCAAACTGCCATCACTGACCGTGGGGACCATTCCAGCTGACGATTGTGTGATGCATTAGATTGGATAGGCGCGTTACAACAAGCCGTTTGCAAAACGGGTTGATATGGCCAATTGCAGGCCAGGAATTGCACTTTCACTTTCGATGCAAACGTGCACAACTTGTGTGTGGGGGGGGCTGGATTAGATCGAGCAGGGTCTGCACTTTTAATTTGCATGCCGATTGAGGCCTTTTTTGCTTTTTTCCTGTAGAAAGGAAGTGGCGACAGAAACACGTAAAGCGTTTGTTTCTGACAAGTTCTTTTTTTAGCCTTTGGCCTTACATCATAATATTCAGCATAACATCTTTGTTGAATAATCTTGCCAATTCCCCTTTATCTTCCAATGTTTCAATCAACCAAATCAATCTCCCATTTATATCAAGATGACATACTAATAGCATCGTTAAAATAACGAGCTCTGCATTTATTATCACCTTCCAAAAACAGTCACGATAGCCTGCAGTGCGATTGGCTTAACGACTCTCATTCCAAGTTTTACCTTTTCTCACCTTATTGGATAACTTTATGCACACCTTTTGTTTCGATCATGATTTATTTTTTCAACTTTTATTAAGTTTTTTCAAGTAACAACTTTAATCACGTAAAAGAAATGGTTATAAACCTTATAATGATCCTGAATGTTTTTCAATTAAGCTGCAATTATCGATTTCTCAACTATTGGCCCCGTGGAAATGAACTGCCCATTTAAGGCGCCGGCACAGGGAGGGCAAATGCGTGTGATTAAGGCGTTTCAAGTAGCATGATCAATTTGCAATCAAAAATTTCCAAGAATTGCCTCCGCTTCCAACGAGACGACAGTTGGTGCGAGCGAAGAAAAAAAAGATAGGAAAAATCAGTTGAAAAATATTAGATAATCGATTGCATTTGCATAAAATTATAGACCACGCACCAGGAATGCAAAATTAAACGAAGTGTGGTGCGTGCCGCAGATTTTTGTTTTTCCATCGCATAGAGAGGTGACTCTGGGAATTTTATAAACGATCTCTCCAGCGGGTTGTTTCTTGCGGGTCGTTTTGGTCTGGGGTCGTATGAATGACTGCAGAAGTGCAAGGTATACGGTTGCGGTTGGCCACCAATGTCGAACGAGCAGGGTCGTAATTATTATAATTGAAAGCGTCAACGATGCCGCCACACATGCCATTTTGCGTTAGTGGCCTGTTCAATGACTTCACAGTTTGGCCACTGATTAAACAGTTGAACAAATATTTTGTTTTTTCAAATGTTCTATAACTCAATCCTTGAATTGGCTGGACTGACTGAAACTTTGTCCATCAGTTTTCCTTACAAGTCTCCATACAATGTTGGGGGCTGGTCATACAAAATGGTCATGCAAATGTATGTCATTCTGTATCTTGAGAAACGATTTTCTTGTCAAGAAAAGACTTGGTGGCTTTGGCAAAGTTGTAGGTTAGACTCCTGGAGTTTTTTGAAAAGGTCCAATAAACCAAATTTAAAGTTTTTGCTTTTTTAGTTTCATTTGACCCAATGTCACCTCCTCTACGGGGTGAGATTGGGTTAATTTTCAAATGATTGGCATTTAAGGTAGAGTTCAGAAAATTCCACAATATTTTGGGAAAATGTTAGTAAACTATCTAAGAACATTAATAGCGTTTCGAAGATATTTAAATTGTTTTTGTTATTAGGAAATTACGAGAGGTGTATCGTTTATTGACCGATAATAACCACCACTGACAATACTATACTTGAGGTGTAAAGTCACACTTCGAAAAATGACCTGTTACTTTTAGTTATGGGTAATGTGTGTAAACAAAACGAAATAAACTAATTTAATTGGTGCCAACAAGGAGGTTCTCAAGAATCTTTAACTGATCGATTTTCTTCGAAAAGTTCGATTTCGAGCGCTTTGCAAGCGAAAAAGTTTTTTTTGCGATTATTCTATCCTTGGTTTTAAGGGACTAAAAATACATCTTCTGAGCCATAATTCGCGAAGCAGGTATTAGACTATGACAAACAACAAACAAACTCGCAGTTTTTGACAGTTTGTTATTTCATTTGTTTGCATAAACGTCAGCCTGCAGATTTTGCTTTGAGTTTGGCAAACTGTCAAACACGAAAATGTGCGTGAAATGTTTTTTTTTGTCATAGTCTAATACCTCCTTGATGGTGCAAAATCTAGTTTAGGAGATATTAATTGATTGGAAAATATCGAAACCTGGGCAGAGACCATCCATAGACCACGCGGACACTTTTTTTGAATCGCAAATCGTGAATCGTGTCAATGTTTGACTTTGAATAAAGTTCGTTCAAAAATTACGTCCATGAATAGGGGTGGGGGAGGGGAGTCTGAGGTTTATGACATCCCTAAAAACTCTGAAGGTAATATTTGATGGGGTTGTTCAAAAACTAGGGCACGCCCAAGTAACATTTTTAAACCAACTAGCCACCACCTAGTTTTAAGAAGGTTTTATGGGAGCATCTTGATTGCTCAATAGTTTTATTTGGGCATTCACCGCAACCAATAAGCAAGAGCTAATTAATGGGTTCTAACAGGGTTTTATGCCTCGGACATAAAACCTTGTGACATTAAAAGCTCAATGACTTTCAATAAGGTTTTATGAAAGTTTTAATAGAGTCTTGGCAATGTCATGCCAAACGGTTTTATCGCATGCTTCTTTAAAACCAAGAGTGTTTTAGCTGTCAAGTGCCATTAGGCAAGCAAAAAGCCTAATTAAAACCACAAGCTCCTGAAAAGCTTTTAACGCGGCCAATTAGCAGTGCATAAATATGGCGCTAAACGCGTGTTCTGATTGAATTTGAATGACCGCCATCTTGGTTGAAAAAATAGAAAACTAAGAAATTTGATTTAAATTTGACGAAAACACTCATTTATGCTGAATTTCTGATGTAATTAATATAACAATAGATCACGCAGAAAAATAAGGCATATTTGAATCAACAAAACGTTTTGTTGATTTGAAAATCATTATTTTTGTTGAATCAACGCTAAACGTCAAAGCAGTTTTTTCGAAACAACAAAAGACTTTTGTGGAATTGAGAAAATCAAGGTTTGTTTCAACGCAAAATCGGCGTTGATTATATTCAACAAAAAAAATTGTTGATTCAAACCTCGTACAAGCTGATTCTACAAAACATTTTTCTGCGTGATGTTTATAAATAATTTCAACATATTTCAAAGAATTGTAATAAAATATTTTTTAACATTAAAAACTATGATTACAAATAACGATTTTTTTATGAAGCGAGTTCATTTTGTTGTGGCTCTTTCTCCCCTATATTTATCAATAAAATTTCAACAGCAGCTGAATTTGAGCCACCAATTGCGAGAAATAAACTTTAAAATTATTTTGATTATCTCCAATACCTATTATTTATCATCGTAATTTTTGCAAACCATCTCCATTTTATCATTTGGCAAGACAAAGACTTATTTTTTGCCAAAATATAACCTATTTGGCATAAGACGTTTGAAGACGTATGAAATGTCATTTTTCCTTAACTCCTGACTAGGTTTTAACAAAGGTTTTATCAAGGCTTTGAGGATGTTGTTAGGATTCAGTTGTAAAGCCTTGAACTCCTATGTAGGTTTTATAAATAGGCCGTGACAACTTTTTGCGGAAGTCCTTTTGGGTTTTAACAAAGGTTTATCTCGGTTCTGGGGAGGCTGTTACGACATAGTGATTTTAATTTTGGTTTTGGCTGATAGGTCCCAAGTAACCATCCTGCACTAAAAGAAATCATTAATAGGCTGTAAACCAGCATTCCACAGCTAATCTGCATTAAAACAGCTAGCCTTAGAGCAAATCAGCTCTAAAACAACTGCTCTAGCAAATTCTGAAATGCAGCTCATTTAATGCTGCTACCAGCAACACTGCCTAATATTTTCCCATTAAACTGGCAACACAGTTGAGATGTGTAAGAGAAAGAATGATGAAAACCAAAACAATATATCTCTGGCTCGCTCATCCCTCACGAAAACCAAACAGCTGAGGAAAAAACGGAACGGCTGTCGGTCGCAGCTGAGATTATCCAATTTCGATATTTTGCACGATTATTTTATGTTCAATGAGGTGAAATTGCGGCGAGAATTGCGGTGTTACCAAGGTGTAACATAATAAAAAGGGAACCATCACTTCTGCTGGACAGATTTCTTAGACTAAGAGGATGGATGTTGGCATTTTTGGGGGCCAGTTTGGTATCAAATGCAAACGGCAATTGCTTGGGATTCCACCGTAAGAACCACAATTTCCCAAGGAATGATTGCTTTCAAATGGTTCTCCGTTGAGAGTTGGGCATGCTGTTCCGGGGTTGCAAACACACCGTTGATGAATCTGTCCAAGTCCGTCGTTTGGCTTCCTTTTTATGATTAATTAGTCTCGAGAAAAAGTTAGCACATTCCAGTACCAAATGCAACTTACATATACTACTAAAACTGCGCCCGCATCCCACCGCCTATTTAGGCATGACGGCAAGCGTGCATGATTCGATCAGCGAAAAACATCAACAACCCATACCTGGCATCAAGTCTCCAACACCAAGCTTTTCATCAAATAAATTGTTCCCCCCTCTCAGCCAATTTCCTCCCATCAAGCTGTGTCGGTAAAGAAGTAAACAAACCGAAAATAAAACTGGGGTAGGAGGACGAGAGAGAAAGAGATGACAACATTTTTGCATCTCATTTTTTTTCACGTTTTGCAGGGCCGGATCAAGCACAGTAGGGGCCTAGCTCTAATCCAGAAATATAAAGTCCAAACTCAGCTGCAAATCAGCTGTAAAAGCGCTTTTCCAGCAATTTCCAAAACAATTCAGCTGTTATTAATTGCAGGTAAAGCGCTGTTAGTGCTGAACAATTACTACTTTTAGTGCTGATTGGTTACTTGGGGTTAGCGGTTGTGACAGCTTTGATTAAACCTAAAATGTTACTTGGGCGCAATGTAAACAATAACAAACACGTTTTGTTTGGCTGACCGTTGTGTGCATTGTCCTGAAGTTTGTTTAGAATTGGTTACCGGAGTCCCCAGTTATAATGAAAAAAGTAAAGAGTAGACAGGCATATACGAGTGTCAAACGCGTTCTTAATAAAATCCCTTTGACCAGTTGTAGCACTTGAGCAATTTTCAGAGTGTGTCTAGATAGCACGTTGAGATCGAGACTTCTTTCATATGAAAAGTGACAAGAATGCACGGAGTTTTTCTGAATTGAAAGCGATTTTTCTTGAACCTGTCAAAGTCAAAAGGTGAGGCATTTAAAGCTGCACAAGATAGCACGTCCACGACGACTTATGACTAAGAAATATACGTGATTTCATTATGACTTTGACTTTTCCGATGTAGCCCATTGCATATAACCTTATAAGTCACAACTGCACATTAGGGACCGACAAGACACATTTTGATATGTACTAGGCGCAACTAATTAAGTTAGGGTCCCCTGCGACATGATTTATGTTTAGCCACATTCCCCCTGAGAACATGTCCCTGGGACGGATAAATGACAAGTTTGAAATGGTGGGCCCCAGATTCGGCGCCGCCGCCGCTGGCCACCAAAGTTCTAACATTACAACTCTCTCGGCTGGGGGACTGGAATTAGCCCTGCAGGAATTTTATTGATGATTTATTGGCGACGGTCGCGAGATCCGCCACGATCCAATTAAAATCCAAACTTACGCATGTCAGCGGCGGTTGCCATTTGACAGTGTTGCCATACCGGAGCGGTTATTAATTTACTGCACTTTGTGTGTTCGCGCGACACTTGGAATGCCAAAATGGGGTCCGAGGTAAAACCTTTAATCGACAGCTTAGAATGCACACTGGAAGCCCGACCTTCACTTGGTCAGCCACGGGGGGCAATCAAAACTTATTGACAGTTTGATAAACGCAATAAAAGTGCAACGCGCCGCGGCCAACCCAAAAATGGGAGGCCAGAGAGCGGCCAGCGGGGGCCTTAGGACGTCGTCGGTGGGAATGTCCTCTGCATAGCTCTAGCGAATTCACACGGTTTAGCAGCTGCTTTTGGACCTCGGAATCGATAAAGACACAACTCGGGGCAGTGAACGCATTCCCATTTTGGCACCACCTCAAGAGACTAGACACATTTAAGCGAAAGTAGACTGGATCCTGGCTCCGCTGGCCGAAGACTTGAAACAGTCCCTGGCTGCTTCGAGTAAGGACCGCCAAGCGAGCAATAACGATCAACACTAACGACGGCTGGAGGTCGTAAATGTAATGCGTTAAATTATGGGTAATTTTGAAGAAAAAGGTTATGTCGTAAAAAATTATAACAATAATGCCAAAGGAGATTTTCTTTTCACCTTTATTTTTTTGAGATTGGGACTCGGTTCCTCAATTTGCTGTGATCGTTCATACATAATAGCAATTGACTTGTTATTGTAGGCTCAGACGATCCCATCATTCAGTTTGGCTAAAATCTGTCCAATTTTCGGTAAATATTGCAATGACAAAATAAAGAAATGATCAACATATAAGTTCAAAAGTATTTTTGTTTTTGACATCAACAATATTAGTAGAAATGTTACTTTAAAAAAATAATTCCTAATTTTCCAACAAAAAAGTTTGAATCGGCTAGTTTGGCATGCACAAACGCACAAATCGAATCGTCAGTCTAATTGCAGGTTTGGCAAACAGTTAGTACCGACAGAACATAAATGTACCATTGCGACACGTTCTAATGGCATAATCACAGATCACACTGCTGTCTGCCTGCCGGTGTTGTTATTAGCAGGTCGTTTGCCGCAGAATCACATTCATTATCGAATCCGTTGGGCTGGGTAATTAACCATTTTCATTAGGAAAATTGCGACTGATTGTCACCTGCCGCGCGAATTACGACACGCCAGACTGCATACACTCAGTTGAAATTTAGAATTTTTATAAACCTTTTACAAATTTGTACAATTGTTAATTGAAGTTGTTCAAATATTTTATTGGAAAATATTTAGGAATGTCAATTCCACAGCAATTTGAAGTGTATGCTTTTCGAATAAAATTGTAAACACCTGGTTCAATGCAACTGAGTGCACTCTCCACAGTGCAAACAACATATCTCGATATTGCGCATCCGGCTCACAAATCGACCATCGCCGTCGTCATCAATCGGCACAGGTGCAATTGCAGCAAAGCCACAGTAGCATTTATTTGCAATTGACGGCATAAGTAGTGCAAATTAATCAGCGATTTACTTTTATCTCTCCCTTTTTTCTCCCCTATTTCTCTCTGCAGGCACTATTTCTCGTATATCTGGCAATACTGGGTCCGCCACCGCCGGCAGTGAACGCCATCAAGGATGCACTGTACGCATATGCCCCGGAATACGTAAGTAGCACCATCATCAGCCCGGTAGTACTAGGCATTACGGTTGTGTTTCGTAATGACGGTGAAATTACATGACGACGATGAAATATGCTGGGGAAAACTTTGCGTCATCATTACTGTTTGAAATACAAGGAAATATACTTAGGATAGGATGTAACAAAATGGGTAAACTTTGCAGGCATTGCAAAGCTTTATCCGCTAGGTGTACTGAGCCCGAATCCCAAATATCTGGCTCTTTGACTTTGAAGTTTAAATGGGATTTAACTAGAGGAGGGCAAAAAAAGAGCGAGCCGCTCAAAGAGCCGGTTCACTAAAAAGAGCGAACGAACCATGGCTCACAAAAAAAGAACCACGGTTATTTTTTTAAACTCCGGTCTTTGGAAATAACCGTTCAAAGATAAAATGATTTTTAAACTTGTTATAAATACAATTTATTGTATTTTGAACAAATTGTAGCATAAAATTTGTTTTTGAAAATTGAAAATGCAATTCCTAATTGAAATATAATTGCTTATAAAGAATAATCCCAAAAAAGCATTGCTACCAAAAACTACTTAAAAGTTTCCTAACTCATTTTCAGTTTCCTACTTTTCTTTGAAATTCCAAAAGTAAATTTGACCATTTAAAATTGCTTAACTTGTAAAATATTACCAAAAACCTACTATAAAGCTGAGAGATTTTGGATAAAAAAATTTCTTGCCCGATTAAATTTTAGCGTTTATAGACTTTATCAAAAATCAGAATGTAGAAAAAAGTTCGCAGAATATTTTCTCCAAATAAAATGTCAGCATAAATTCAACTTTGGCAAAAATAAACGCAATTTTAAAATTGATAGCAATTTCAAAATCTTAGATTTAAGTTTGGATGCCATTCAATTATTTGAACGTTTAGGTTCGAGGAAAAATCTTGACATAACTTTAAAAATCACACTATTCATAAAAATAACCTTTTTATATTTTATTTTTAAAAGAACTAAACGGCTTCAACGGCTCAAATGAGTAGCTTTTTTTAATGAGTGAACGAAAATGAGCGGCTCCTAAAAAAGAGCGGTTTTGCTCACCTCTAGATTTAACCCGTAAAAAAAGTGCGTTTTGGTTTTTGCCAGTTTTGAGCACATTAACGATTTTTGAATTTAAGAAGAAAAAAACAAATGAGCTTATAGTTAGTTTTCCAGGAAACATTTTTACCGAAGAGTGCGAAAAGACTCGTTCATTCTGAAGAATGTTACACCGCAGCTGAAAACATCAACTTTTTCGTCGCACTCTCCTGGCAGCACTGCAGAAAAGATTGAGGTACGCTCATGCAACCAAGCAAATTTATGATTGAAGTTTCCAGCGACGGTGTTATAAATTCTGTAAACTTCTATTTAAGTTGTTCCCTGGAACACGAACTATAAGCTCATAAGGTTTTTGATAAAATCTAAAATCGTTAATGGGCTCAAAACTTGCAAAAATCAAAATGCACTTATTATACGGTTTAAAGGGTCCTGAGTTTGCGACAGCCCATGATATAAGAAAGTGTGCGACAGGGGTGACGGGGGGTATGAAATCTCGAAAATCTCTGGACGTAATATTTGAACAACCCCTTAGGGGCCATCTTTAAACCACGTGGACACATTACTGGAAATTCTAGACCCACCTATCCCATGTAGACAAACGTGGACAATCGCCCCTAAAGTGTCCACGTGGTTTATGGATTGCCCCTTGTTCAACAAAATTTATTTATTTATTGATGAAATTTTTGTGCATTAAAAAACACCAGTTTTTCAAAAGTTTTCAAAGATTATTGTCTGAATGCAAGCATATTTTGAAAATATATAGTCTTTCAATAAAAACAAAACCCCGAGAAGGAGAAAGTTTATAAATTTCAACAAATTTATGTTCATTCAAAAAAGTTAATTTTTGTTCTTGTTTTTATTTAATTTTTACAAATTTTTCAACAAAAAAAATCAAATTGTTCGCTCTACAGCATTGCCTTGGCGTTCTCGATTGCGAGATTCCTACTCGAAACTAGGTGTCCGAAGGCTTGATTGTTGAGGCAATTGTAAACCTCTTTTTACACCTTAGCTTCCATCCACCCCGGGATTCGAACTGACGACCTTTGGATTGTTAGTCCAACTGCCTACCAGCGATTCCACCGAGACAGGACCCAGGGAGACGACTCCTACACCTGGACTGAGCTAACGACCTAACCTTTTTAGGTTAGTCCGGGGCCAACATTTACTTCCCGTCCGACGGAAGGCGTGATCAGACAAATCTCGTCTCGAAAAATGCCACCGGGATCGTCTGGGATCGAACCCAGGCCGACTGGGTGAGAGGCAATCACGCTTACCCCTACACCACGGTCCCGGCCACACATTTTTAATTCTTTAAAATTATACATTCAAATTTTCATAATGTCTCGTGATTTTTTGCCATTCTTTCAAACATGAACAGTTATTTTAAAAAATATCAGAAATTAGATGAATTCGAAGATATGAGAAAGAATTTACCCTTGTTTCTGTAATATTTCTGTGAGATTTTGCATTCTTTGAAAAGAGTGTATGCTCATTTCAGTATTGTTTTTATCAGTTTTCCATTCTTTCAAACATAGCCAGTTCCTTGAAAAAAGTTGAGAAAAGTTTCAATTTAAAAATATTTCAATGATATTAAAATCATATAAATTTCAATCTGAATATTTCTTGTGAGTTTTTCCGTTCATTCAAACATGACCAGTTCTATAACTAAAGAAAAGTAAAAGGAAAGAGACGAATTTGAACAAACTATTGAGCATCATAAACACTCTCAAAACATTACCTTTATTCTGTGATATTCTTTTCAAAAAAAATGATCTTTACACGATCACTGTTATGTGAAGCAAACGATGCTATTGTTGTTCAATATTTAAAAACCAACATTTTTCACCTTTTGTCCTTTAAACCAGACATGCTTCCTCTCTAACTCCTCTTTTGAAAAAAATGTTTGGCATTTCGCATAGATGATTCTCAGCATTTTTTGCCAGTGATTAGAGTTCACTAATTACGCTAATATTGAAAGCTCCCGAAGACCCTGAGTGATTATATTGAAAACCTAGTGAAATATACGGTATTAATATTTTAATAAGCTTCTAATAAGTTCTTATTGAGAGCATATGGGCACAGTCCCATGAAAATATTGCTAAAATCTGGATTTCTAATGAACCAATGTTTTCTACTCATTATTCAAGTCAAAACCAAGACGTGTTAAACTGGTAACAAGCATAACACTACTTCAAACAAAAATACCATCTAGAACATGCTGACTGCCATTAAGAAAAGCTCTTAGTGCCGATGCATGTCTGCTTTCGACCTTTCGTCCATTCGACCATTTGACCTTTTGAAAATTTGACGTTATGTCTTTCGGTCTTTTTACATGCATTCGTTTATGAATATTTTCTAGATGAAGATCAAGAAATCATTCATATTCAGGTGTTTATAAAAACAGTAATTCCTCACGAATACAGCATGAAAAAAAAACAAAAGTACTCGGATCGATCACAAAACGGACTGAGGCTTCCCCGGCCGAAATAATCAGACCCGTTTGATAAAAGAAGAAAGTGCAAACGGCTTCAAATTGATGGTGAGTGCCTCGAAATACTTGTTCAAAATGAGTGATGAATGATTGCAGTACATTTGCCAGAGACAGATCTTGATCCCTGGTTGGTTGGGGATTGGTTGGGAATAGAGATTTTTGTTTTGCTCACGTCAAAAATATCCAAACTTATTTAACATTTATGAATCTTCTAATATAGTCAAAGTAGTGCCGCCTATTAAAAAGTGCAGTAAGATTGTCGCCAAACCTTGCCAGCGGAAGCAAAATTCACGTGTAGGTGAAGAGATTAGTTTCAAAGTGACCAACAGTCAAAACAATTCGTACTTTGCCACCAGGCCTGTCGCTAAATATGATCCAGACGCACCGTCCTTCACACCATTGGTTTTAGAAAGGAGTCAAATCGAAAACCCACTTGCTCTCGCGATTGTTGTTTTTAGGGTGACACCCACACGTGCCTGCTCGATTTGCTCGAATTTGCTCGCAAATCTTTGTCATTCTCCAGTCGTCTACAGGCGTGAACCGATTTGTGATTTGTGTGAAAATCAACCGCGAGAACCCCGAAAGTGTCAACGTCTAATTAAATACCTTGTAATGTCATTATTAATTTATTGCGATCACTATCGAATCATGTCGTGAGCGCGTGTGGCTTTGTGCTTCTGTCTGGCAGCACTGCCCTGCTGGCTTAGGAGAGGTGAGTCAGGTTGCCAGACGAAACAAGATCGCGTCGGAAAATCGATATCTGGGGTGCGTTTAATGGACTTTTACGATTAACGCCTCGCTGGTTTGTTTTTTTATCGCTTGATGCACTTTTCTGTTGATCTTGACATTGTGTAGAAACTCTTAGAATGTGTTCAGTGTGACTGGTTGCTAGTGAAAATCTAGAGCTCAAAACTAAATTGCCGTTTAGTCACTAGGTTTATTGGAGACTTTTAAAAGCTCATTATCATAAATCTTGGATTCGGTGCCATTGAGACGCGCATTTGACGGACAGATCGAGTCGCCAGAAGGAGCTGTTTCAAGTGGCGCCAGACTGCGGCCGTTGATCAAATGTGAAATCAAGATCACTTTCTGGAGGTTGTTACGCAATTCGAATTCGCGAGACACACTTGCTTATCTTGGCCCGCGACGTTTACAACGTAGATTTTGGCATTGGCCGTTCTGATTGATAAATGATCGTTTGAACCACCGAGTGATACCTTATTTTTTGTCTGATCGCACCCCCCTTGATCTCCGGGGTGATCTAGATTTAATTACGATCGATAAAAAATAATCAAGCTGAAATGCTATTAAACGATTAATTTATGGTCAATAAAAGCGTAAGAGGTCAGAAATCGTTACAATTAGCAAACAAATATATATAAAAAGAAAATGTTGCAACTATTCCTGCTCTCTAGAACTACATCACTCTACCCTTTCATTATCGTAAACCGTCATAATTTTCGGTGCAACTCAATCATACTACAAACGCTGCGAAAACTGCTGCAGCAAACTCAAACATAATTTATCATATACCTGCTGCCGGCTCCCCCCGAGTCATTGATTGACAATTGACACACATTTATCACCCGCTGGCAGATACCGGCTTCGAGAGCCACAAGATATCTACTAGTCACTAGTAGCTTGCACTCTTCTAGCCTAAACCAGTAGCAGCGCGATACCCACTGCACTGCACTTTGGCCCAATTAAATCTGATGAAAAGAAATTTTTCACTCGCACCACAGTCGGCGGTGTTGCTGCTACCGTGCAACATTGTTGCAATGCAGTGCAACCTGCAGAGCAAAGTGTACAGGCTCAGCTGAGAGTAGACGCCTTGACGACGACATTCTATCGGTAATTCGATGTGTGTTCCTCAAGTTGCCAGAGCAAAGGGGTGACCGAGCAAAAAAAAACGTGCATAAAATTGGAAATTCATGATCATTTTCACGCTAGAAATATGCAAAAGCAAAGTTAATAAAAGTTTTCCACCTCATTAGCATGCAAAACATTGACACCGGGTCAATCGTGGAGACCTGCGAGGGGGGGGGTCGTTCATAAATTGTGATGCAAAAAACGCAATCATTTCGACAAAAACAATCAAGCTGAAAATTTCAGGTGTAGTTTGTAGGTCAAATTTTACTTTTCACCAGTGGGTCCATCTCAGAATTTCCGAATTCCCGGAAATTTTGCAAAACCGGGCATTCCCGAATCCTGGGAATTTTTATATTATGTCTCAGTTTTCCTAAAATTGAAAAACTATTCGAATTTGTTAGCAAAAATCAGATTTGGTTCTGGAAATTGTAGAATTGTTGAATACTTAAAGTCGATATAAATTGGGAGGAATTAAAATTTGTTTCGGCGTATCGATGCTTTGTGCTCTCTAGATAGGAATCCCAGCAAGCTTAGTACAAACCAAGAACCTTGCAGAGTACTCAGCATTGTTCACAATTATTTTGTTTGATGTTTAATTATGTTTAGATTATACTTCAAAATGTACCTAATAGGACCTAATAAAAATAAGTTCGTGAGAAAAAGCTTAGTACAAGAGAGCACAGAGGCATATATACATCAGCATGAATGTGGCTATTTGAAGAAATTTGTTGAAATTTGAATGTACAGATTCAAAAAAAAATAAATAGTTCTTTAATTTTTAATTTTTTATATATTGTTAAAGGACCATCCAAAAACCACGTGATTTTTTTATTACAGGACGCCCCTCCTTGTTATGTGGACAATTGCCCATAGAAAAAAATTATAGAGCGTGGACAAAAACCGATCGAATCAAGTCTGTAGTCACAGTATTTGCGATTCTTTAAAAACTAATTGAATCCACTACTTACTCACCTTTTCAATAAATGTTTAACTTCTTGGAAAAGTTATTTACCTATCAAACATTGTGTCACAAGATTGTTCCAGACATCATTTTCATCAAAATAACTATGGCTTCAAAAAAGTTCATAAATATCAAACGATAATGGTTATTCGTTACCGTCGGGACGATAACGATAATCTATCATTATCGTTATTTCGATAATTCTATCGGCGATAATGGAGGAAAACTCATTTTTAAGATTTTTCTACACAGCTAAAAAAGTAGTAATCCAGCTGCGTGTAAAAGACCTGGGTGTAAAATAAATATTGCATTATTTTATGCAATTTTATGTGATTTTACATCCTGAAATATGTAGCCCATCAGTATGGGAAACCTACTTGACCGAAATGTGAAGCTCATATATGCGTTTATCCATGCAGCTTTACATCGGTCTGATGGCCGAGTGGGCTAAGGCGCCAGTCCTTACTGTTGGTGCTGGGTTTGAATCCCGTGGGTTGCAACTTTTTTTTGTGTGTTGCAAAAATTGTACATGCAGTGTGTAATATTAAGTGTTTATTTTGACGAAGGTGATGTGCATGCTTTTGCATGCGATTTTACCATCGGATTTTTTGCTGTGTAAAACTGTCTTAATTAAACCAAATCGTGATAAATTTTCAATGCTTTCACTAAGAATATATTTTTTGAAAATGTAGTAAATTTCGAAGTAATAATACTTAAAATTGTTCACAAAATACCTCATTTTTTCGAAAGTACTCAAATTCTGAATTTGATATATATATCATATATGCATATATGCTTTTTAAATTAATACCGTTTTTTCGAAAATACTCAGGTTTAAGAATTTCACTATGGGTATCAAAAGAAGCGAAATTTGTTTTGCATTTTCACATTTATAGAGTTTTTTTTAAATACTAAAATTAAAAAAATCGTATTTTTTCGAAAATACCTACTCAAACTTTAAAAAATTGCAATTTGGGTATCAAACCAAGCGAAATTTTTATTGCAAATTTTAAAAAAAATAGTATTTTCGAAAAAAAAATACCGTATTTTTTGAAAATTTTAGTATTCAAAAAAAATTCTATAAATGTGATAATGCAAAACAAATTTCGCTTCGTTTGATACCCATATTGCAAATTTTTAAACTTGAGTATTTTCGAAAAAAAGGTATTTTGTAAAAATTAAAGTATATGAAAAAAACTGTTATCAAGTGAAAAAGCATAAAAAATTTCGCTTCGTTTGATACCCATATTGCAAATTTTGAAAATTTTAGTGCTTTCGAAAAAATACGGCTTTTTGTGAACAATTTTGAATATTAATACTTGGAAACTTACTAAATTTTCAAAAAATATATTCTTAGTGAAATCATTGAAAATTTAACATGATTTGGTTGAAATGAGTCGATTTCAGAACGATTTTAAAAATGAGTTATCGTCCATTATCGGCGATAAGATTAAATTACGATAACGACAGATTATTGTTATCGTCCCGACCAGGGGGGTTACATCTATATTTCACTACCGCAGCTAACACAAGCTGTCATTTACGGCACCAAAACAAAGCCAGAACAAAAGTACAGCTGTTCATTACGGAACTAAAACAAAACAACTGCGCACAAGTAAAAGTACAAAAACTGCAGGCCTAAAATGGAAAAAAACTGATTATTTTTCTGATGTTAAATTTGACAGCAATATACGTTGAAAAGGTAGTGTATGTTTTCGAGGTGATTTTTCTGAATTTATGAGGAAAAAGTTGGGATCATTAAGAACACATCTGGCCGATGATTTCATTTTAATTTGTACTTTTATCACATGAAAAGTTTAACTTAACTATCGTGTTATTCAACATTTACTACAGTTATTCAAAAAAAAATATATATATATATATATATATATATATATATATATATATATAAAACAAATGTTATTATTTATACTGAGATCCAGAATCGAAAAATTACATAAATGCCACTAAAGTGGCCATAACAAAAGTTAGGATGACCAGATCTTCAAAGTGTATGAATGATTAGGAAGGTATATCAATTACATATTCCACGATATGGCACAAAATGGATCCGGACATCATTTTTAACAAAATATCTGAGATTCGGTTTCGAAAATTTACATAAATATCACTTAAGTGACCATAACAAGAGAAAGAGTGTCCAGATCATCAAAGTTTCTGAATCGTCTTTCAATTACATATCCAATGATGTGTCACAAGATAGATCCGTACATCGTTTTCATAAAGTTTATTGAGATTCCGCCTCGAAAGGGTACATAAATGCCACTTAAGTGGCCATAACAAGAGATAGGGTGAACAGATCTTCAAAGTTTGTTATTCATTAGAAAGGGGTTTCAAATACCTATTCAACGATGTGTCACATTATAAATCCGAACAACGTTTCTATTTGAAAAGTATAAAAATATTAGTTAAGAAACTATTACTTCAGATAGGGTTTCCAGATGTTCAAAAAAAACAATAGCGATAGCGATCAATCATCAACATATCTGAGATCTCAACAGTCTGAGGAAGGCAAAAAAAATCAATAAATTGAGCAAAAGCAAGAATCATTCAGCTTTCCCAATTCCCAGTTGTAGACACATAAATTGGTCAAAAACCAGTCACGTGATTCCCGAGCGGCCCCTTAGATCCGAGTTCTGAACCGGGCCATTTGCCACCGCCACCGCCCGTCAATATCGGCCGTAAAGTTTTGCGATTTGCTCCACCGAAAAGGGTGCCCAGCACATACGCATAATTTAAACTGACGTTGAGTGAAGCCGGTTGTAATTAAGTGTAAAACGAATCTGGCGCAAATCACCGCTGGAGGCTGGAAAGGATTTGGCGGTGCGCGCGCGTTGGAGAATTTAGATCGCGTTAAGATCCCCGGCTCGAAAAGTAACGCGTCCGTTGATGGTCGGTGGTGGCGGCGAAGGAGGCACCTGTACTTACAGGTGACACGCACCTCCACGGACTCGGATTACAACCCTTCACGCGCGCGATTGATGGACAGCTGTGTGATTAGCAGTGCTAACAATCCGAAGGACAGAGCGCTTGGGTGGGCTGAATATTTTTGTTTGGCGGTAGCCATTATTGAAAAAAACTGACCATTTCAAATTTAAATAAGATTTACTCAAAATAATATTGCAGTCTCAGCCAACAAAAAACAATCGCGCTCTAAAGGGTCACAAAACCTCAATAAATTTGCCGCCTTCAATGAAATTCGATCAAATTGGTGGGCGGCGCAAGTAATGGTCGTTAAATTGATTTTTTCTAACCCGTTCCCAGCAGCGGCTTCCAAGACCGATCAGCAGACCACCTCGATTTATGGTCCTCTCAACCCATCACCACCGGCCCACGGGCAGCGCGTTTTCAGAGTGTTTATTTTTATTTGATTTTGCCTTAGAATCCGGTCATCGGGGACAAGTTCAGATCAACACCTACCCTCCTCGCCACGTGCTCTTTAAGGAGTACAGCCCGTGCTGGGAATGTAATTGGTCTTTGTGTTTGTTATACTGCGTCAAATACACGATTTTGAGCCGTCACCAGTGTCATATTCAAATGGAAATTTAAAGTGGATGATTCCTGGGCTCTTTGTGGATTTCTCCAAGATGTTGAAAATCTTTTTAAATTTTCTTTATTTCGAATTAAAGAATTTACATTATAACCCCCATTCTGGACTAAGAACAAGCCTTATATTTAACATGATTCAGTTCGGTTTTATGGTCGTCATGCTGGTCGATACTGGCCATGAAATTAATCCCTGTGTCATGAAAGGTTGAAATGATGTCATCTCGGTGTTTCTGTTTCAAGCGTTAAATGACTCTACATAAAAGTGTTACTTCCCTTTAGCATGCATCAATGTGACGTGAAATTGAACAAGTTTTTTAAACTATTTTTTCAGGCACATCCATCGTACTCCTTCAGCTATGGCGTGAAAGATCTGCACAGTGGCGACGTTAAATCGCAGTGGGAGACCCGCGACGACGGCATCGTCAAGGGCCACTACAGTGTGGTCGAACCGGACGGATCGATCCGCGAGGTGGACTATACGGCCGACTCGAAGACTGGCTTCAACGCGGTAGGTTTTCTCTAAGTCTTGTCAGATTTTCAGTTTTGAACATGTTATTTTTGTTTCACTATCCAGGTAGTCAAAACGCACGGCCCCAACGCCCACCCGGTGGAGGACGACCACCAGCACTTCCGGTACGACGAGCACCACTCGCAGTCCAAGATCAACCACTACAGCAAAAACCAGGACCACATCATCCTGAGCTCGGACGTGCCCCACCACGAGCAGGACATTGCCGAACTGAGCGAGAAGAAGCGTCCGACGCCTTCCCTGCTGGAGCTGAAGCCCCACGTGAACTTCGACAACGACCACAAGGGCTACAGGGCGCCTTCGTACTACAACAACCACAACAAAGAGGAGTTCTTCTCGCACGAGTTTGACTTTTCCAAGGACAGCTTCAAGCCAACGATCCGGATCGAAGAAGTTAAGGCACCGGACCTTTCCAAGCTGAAACCAATCTCACCGTCGGTGGACTTTTCCAAACTGGGCGAAAAAGAACTGGGTCCGTACTACAAGAAGGACGTGGTCTACCAACCCTTTGCCCAGTACAACAACCAGGTCTCGCACCCCGTCTCAACTCTGCAGAAAGCCAAAGGCGTCCGACCCGCGGCGGTCAGCCCGAAAAAGAACCTGCTGAAGCCATACAACCCGACCAGTACGAAGCACTTCACCACTCCAAAGGTCTACCCAGTGTTCAAAGCCCGTGGAGGACCCCCGCGGCCGGACTACTCCAGCTACTTCGGACCGCCGACGGTTCAGAGCCAGAAACGTCAGGGGCGAACCGGACCCGTCCTGTTCCCCGGCACCGCAACGGCCGCTCAGGAGCAACAGCAGCAGCAGGCAGCATCGGCAAAAATGGTCCAGTCTATGATCAGCCAACAGCAGCAGCAGCGACGAGTTCCGGTGTACGCCAGGAATTACGCTTAATTTTCCGAAACCCCTGTTCTCTCCCCTAAGTAGTGCAATAACCTTCCCCCAAAAAACAGTCTGCGAACCCTCATTGTCACGTGGCGAGCCCCACAGGATGATGGTTGTTTATGTTGAGCGATTATTTATGAATCATTAACTATTTTTCTAATGTGATTGTATGAAAACGATTTAATTTAGTCTTTAGGAGTTAGCGTGTAGCCGAGTCGCAATTGATTCATTAAACTGTGACTAACGATTTAGCTTGATTTGTTTTGTAGTGATTATCACATTCCTAAATTATTATTGATTGTATTCAAGTCCAGAGATTGAAATTTTGATATAGAGTATTTGTCCCTAATTTGGGCCTGGCACATATTTTGGGTCTACCAAACTTAATTAAACACCCAACTGGCAGTCGCATGATTGTGATGCATGGCGGCATGAAAGTAGGGGCAGGGGGGGGCAGAATGGACCGCCTAAGGGAAATGCACCAAAAACCATAGAAAAACATAAAAATCTATGAATCCTGTGTAGTAGGCTTATGCTTTGGAATGTTACCTTCAATGTTGTATACTTGGTTGATGAAAATTTTTTACTTAAAACTATTTTTGAGCCACTTTGAAAAAAAAAGTTTTTTCGACTAATTTTCCAGGGTGCGGGGCAGGATGGACCACCCTGCGGGGCAGAATGGGCCACCTTAGAAAACAAGCCATTTCTTCTAATACAACGTTGAAGGGTGATAAGAAATTACTTGAGGGACCTTTCCATTATAGTTTCCATGAAATTTGATCACTTTTATAAAAATAGTAACTTTAAAAAACAAAGATTTTTGAAAATAGTGTAAATATGTCGAAAAAAGACACTATTTTTACAACTAAGCGTCGAAACAACTATAAAATCCACTTTTGTTGCATTAAACTTGATTTGTGAAGCTACCAGGAGTAAAATAATCCATTTAGCTCAATTTTTTAAATTTTTGATTGTTTTTACAAGGCAGGAAAAGGGTGGTCCATTCTGCCCCCAAGTGGATTTTAATTTAACACTTCCACCACCAAGCCTCTAAATGATTTTAAGGTTCCGTTGTTGTTTGTATACCTTGGTAGTAGCATCTAGTAACGTTATAAGCATTGAGCAAACTTTTTCAAACAATCCAACTTATCAAAAAGCTTATTAAAAATCCTCGAAATAAACAACATTTGCGTGGTTTTGTCATAAATTTACATTTTTGCTCATAATTCGAAAAATACTACATTCGAAAGTACGATCATTAGCATTAAAAAACCAACTTATTCGAAGTGCAATCGGCTTAGTAGGCCCAAAATAGGGACAAACATCCTATGTGAGAGGATAATTCATACAGAAATGTTTTTGCAATCCCAAAACAATTTACCGTCAACTGGGGCGAATTGGGACACATGGGGCGAATTGGGACAGCAGTTTTAACCATATTAGAGCACAATATTTTGATTTTTCTGGTTGGTTTCGGATAGGATAGACTCAGACCAACAAAATGTGTACATCCATTTCCAAATTTAAAACCTTTGAGTGCTCCAAACACTGCTGTCCCTATTCAGACTGTAGTCCCGATTCACCCCAGATGACGGTACGTACTTTTAGAAGTTATTAAGTAAAATTAATAATTTCCAAAGAGAAAAGTTTAAGAATTGATCAATGAAAACTTGTAGGTTAAATTGTTCCGCAATAGGATGTCAAGGATTGTACTGGCAATAACAAATTCAACAGCATTTCGTAACGCTTGTTAAGTATCCGTGATCTAACAAATCACTTTCCCGAATGACAAAGAGAGGCTAAGTTGGGGATACTTGGGAGAATGTCCCTTATCCCATCAAAAAAGGAAAGCGTCAACACTTTTCGTTTTCTAAGTCTATTTCTTATTCCCTCTAACTGACAAAAATCAAACAATTTACAACTACAAGCTTAAACTGCAATAACCGCAACTCTTGGCAGCCTTCTGTAAACAATTATAAAAAAAAACAAGTTGACATTGAAGCATTATTTTTTTAAAAGATAAATAATCAACACATCAACTAAAAGTGGTCGATAGTTAAAATCAAAAGCAAAAACAACCAACGACCGAAAAAATGTGCGTGCCATGTGACTCACGCATTGACATGGTTCAAATTTCATCACGCACAGGGATAATTGCAGAAATTGTTCAAATATTTCGCACAACTCACGCTCATTGGTTCGATGGCCAATGCCAGTCAATCACCTTAAGGACAGCTCGCTCCTTTCAGTCCACCACAGCAGCAGCAGTGCGTAGTGATAAATTATTAATTAGTGCTGCACCTAAGAGTACTGTTGAAATTGTTCTGACACGGCGTGGGTTTTCCAACAGTTGGTTACGCTCGCAACCCTTCTTCTATAAAGTTAATCTCATTTAGATTTTCTTTTAATTACTTAATTATTTTACTGCTCTACATAAACCGTTTAACGGGGTGCTCTGAACTCGCCATGGCCATCGGTTAAACGATTTCGACACTTCGATCATTAATGGCGCGTGCCACGAGCAAACGATTTGGAATTTATTGCTAATTAACTGCTTAACAGGCATGTTTGCTTTACTTAGGATGCAGCATGTAAACGCACTGTGAAATCACTAATTACAATACATTGAAAATCGCAGAATTCCCAACTCAAACTAGAGTACGTAATCTACTGTTCACATTCAGACATTCGCGCCAGGGTCGCCAAACGTCCGTCAATCTCGCAAATGGACAGTGTCTCCTAAAACCGATCCCACAATGACCAGTAGCTACCGGTGTTCTGGGACATGCCTTTGTTTTGCAACGCCTAATAGAATAGTGTAGCTACCGAACTGGCGGGTGGGCGTTGGACAACACACTCACTGTGTCCCCAGGGTTAGCGACAGCCACTTGACCTATCAAACTCAGCATAGGGGGGTAATCTCGGTTGATCATGGTGCAAGACGGCGATGGCGTTGACTCTCGGGCGGTGGGACACCAACATCGAGTGTGTCTCCGGAGATCGGTTTCAGTCGTTTATCAGTTGGGGCGCAGTGGTGTGTCTTAATTTTTTGTGCGAAATTCTTTGTACACTTTTCCTCCTTCCTGTATTGACGCATGTTGTGGATTTACAATGCTCAAGAACTGGGCTGGGCGCCAAGATTGTCGCGGTTGTGGTCACTGGCCACAGTTACAATTGTGTCACAGTGCTGTTAATCGATGAAATCAACGGCGTCAACATCATCGCTGTCAATGATCGTTTATTTAAACGTCAACGTCAACGGAGGTGTTGATTTCAACGGCGTTAATCAATGCGCTGATTTTTGGGATCCTATTTTAATTATTAAGAGTTTTATTAGGATAGAATGATTTTTTCATAAATGTTTTAATTAGGAAACTTCTCAAATTAATGTCGCATACGAAGGATTGTTTGAGGAGCCATGTGGACCAAAAGGACCGAAATGGCCGGATTGTAAACGCAATTTCCACTCTAGCTAATTGCTGGACACTGTTATCTCCATTTTGGTTTTCAAAGTCGCCCCCTCCTTCAATATAAGCTCGAAAAATCGCAGGGCAAAAAATAAAAACTTCGAAAGTTAAATGAAATTAGACGTGCAATCAACTGAAAAAAATAAAAATGCATTTGCATTATTAACTACTTTGAAACAGTAAAAACATATTTAGAATTTTTGTAAAACTTCGATGCAAAGTCCGCAAAAATATCGATTTTTCCATTTTATTTTGTCAAATCTTCGATTTTTTGAAAACAAATGATTGCAAAACATTGAGAATGTTAAAACCATGACAAAAAATATTTTTTCACAAAAAAGGTTTTTAAAGGTATCAGATTTCTTTACAAATCTATTAAAACAACTTGTTTATTTAAGATCGATCCACCTATAAGACCAGGTCAATTAAAAATCCGTACCAAAAATCAAAACCTTTCACGCAATTTTACCCGATAGCATATTTTTATTTATACAGCAATTCCCCACGAAAACAGCATGGAAAAAAACAAAAGTGCTCGGATCGGGCTCAAAATTTTTCTGGGGGTTCACTGTCCGAAATAATTAGACCCGTATTTTTTTTTTTGGCCATTAGGGTGGCCTACGCCGTGTTAGGGTGGTCTGAAAAATGGCCATTTTCGATGATTTTCGCAAAAACCACTTTTTTCGAAAAATCATAACTCCTCGTCATTTTAACCGATTTCAATTGTCTTATACGCAAATGAAAGGTGATAAGTTGGCCTTTCACAGAAAAATAGTAAGAAGTTTCAAAAATCTAGCCTAACATATGAAAAGGGCGTATAAAACTTTAAAATGCCGCTTTGACGGTGTCTGGACCAAAGAGCCTATGTCTGAAAATATTTTTATCGGATTCCCTGGACATTTTTACATAATATACTAAAAAATGGGAGGAGTTCATTAACAGGATTCCGAGATATGATTTTTTCAAAATAAAATCCGTGTTTTCTGACGAGCCGCGCGCAAAAACCGGAGAATGACGAAATTGGCAAAAAATCAACTTTTTTCACTAAAACTGCGATAACTTCAAAATTTCAGCGATGACCTATACATGTCTGGGTACCAAAAGTTGCGTCTTTTAATTACAAAATTTTTTTGAAACTTCTTACTATTTTTCTTTGAAAGACCAACTTATCACCTTTCATTTGCGTGTAAGACAATTGAAATCGGTTAAAATAACGAGGAGTTATGATTTTTCGAAAAAAGTGGTTTTTGCGAAAATCGACGAAAATGGTTATTTTTCAGACCACCCTAACACGGCGTAGGCCACCCTAATGGCCAAACAAAAAAAATACGGGTCTAATTATTTCGGCCAGGGAACCCCCAGAAAAATTTTGAGCCCGATCCGAGCACTTTGTTTTTTTCCATGCGGTTTTCGTGGGGAATTGCTGTATACAGTTTCTGATTCAAGCCGGTAAAATTTAACTTTCTACGTATAAATCTCTGACGGGGTATCTCGGTTTATAATATTTTGCTGCAGCCACGCCGTGTCAATAGTTTGAAAGAGTAGTTGAAGAAAATTTTATCCTGCCGCGGTCCAAAATTCTATGATGTAGCTATCTTGGGTTGGTCGAAGAGGTGGCACCTAAAAAGTTTGAGCCGAAAAATACAAATAAAATCCATTTTCGGAATTCGGGAAGTACACAGCTAAAAAAGTAGTAATCCAGCTGCGTGTAAAAGACCTGGGTGTAAAATAAATATTGCATTATTTTATGCAATTTTATGTGATTTTACATCCTGAAATATGTAGCCCATCAGTATGGGAAACCTACTTGACCGAAATGTGAAGCTCATATATGCGTTTATCCATGCAGCTTTACATCGGTCTGATGGCCGAGTGGGCTAAGGCGCCAGTCCTTACTGTTGGTGCTGGGTTTGAATCCCGTGGGTTGCAACTTTTTTTTGTGTGTTGCAAAAATTGTACATGCAGTGTGTAATATTAAGTGTTTATTTTGACGAAGGTGATGTGCATGCTTTTGCATGCGATTTTACCATCGGATTTTTTGCTGTGTACCTACGAAATTTTAAATTTGTTTGTTGAACACTTCAATAGTCTTCACCACGGCAACCTGATTTTGACATTCTGCGTTCGTTCGTTTCACACACAAACGAATGAGTGCTACGTAAAGTCACTCACGCAGTCATTGACCTCCCTCAAGAAATACATTCACTCGACGAACGGTCATTTGACATTCTACCGAGATTCCGCACAGCTTAAAAAGTAGTAATCCAGCTGCGTGTAAAAGGCCGGGCTGTAAAATAAATATTGCATTATTTTATGCAATATTATGTGATTTTACACCCTGAAATATGTAGCCCATCAGTATGGGAAAACCTACTTGACCGAAATGTCAATCTCATATATGCGTTTATCCTTTCATGGGTCTGATGGCCGAGTGGGCTAAGGCGCCAGTCCTTACTGTTGGTGCTGGGTTTGAATCCCGTCGGTTGCAACTTTTTTTTGTGTGTTGCAAAAATTGTACATGCAGTGTGTAATATTAAGTGTTTATTTTGACGAAGGTGATGTGCATGCTTTTGCATGCGATTTTACCATCGGATTTTTTGCTGTGTACCTACGAAATTTTAAATTTGTTTGTTGAACACTTCAATAGTCTTCACCACGGCAACCTGATTTTGACATTCTGCGTTCGTTCGTTTCACACACAAACGAATGAGTGCTACGTAAAGTCACTCACGCAGTCATTGACCTCCCTCAAGAAATACATTCACTCGACGAACGGTCATTTGACATTCTACCGAGATTCCGCACAGCTTAAAAAGTAGTAATCCAGCTGCGTGTAAAAAGGCCGGGCTGTAAAATAAATATTGCATTATTTTATGCAATATTATGTGATTTTACACCCTGAAATATGTAGCCCATCAGTATGGGAAAACCTACTTGACCGAAATGTCAATCTCATATATGCGTTTATCCTTTCATGGGTCTGATGGCCGAGTGGGCTAAGGCGCCAGTCCTTACTGTTGGTGCTGGGTTTGAATCCCGTCGGTTGCAACTTTTTTTTGTGTGTTGCAAAAATTGTACATGCAGTGTGTATTGCGCCTTGCATGAATTTCTAGAGTTTTGTGTCAATCGTGATGGCCTATGAGTTTTTCATCACAGTGGTCATGGCTGGCTACAACTGTCAACTTTGCGCACTTTGCACCTTGCTAGAGTGCTGCGCAATTATTTTCATCACAGTGGCATTTCTTCAACTTTGCTAGTTGCTTCTGAAACTCGACGTTTTTGCTTATCAACAATAAATAAAGTCCTCAGCCACGGAATCACAAGAAAGGAGCTTCAAGGAACAATATAAAAACAATCAGAAAATCGCAAAATAACAACTGGACCGGTTCAGGATTGATCCGAGCGTCTGAGGGAACCGAGTTCAAGTTTACCATGGATAGCATTTCGAAGACGACTTCTGCTTGCCTCGGTGACGATTTTTTGGCTGGCTGTTAGCGCCCAAGCGTTCCCATTTCAGAGAAAGGTTAAGTACGGAAGCTTCGGCATGCCAGTGACAAGCGATGACCGCTTTCGTTTTCTTCTAGCTTGCAAGAGTAATCCGAATGGATTGACGACTAAGAAGTGTGCTGAATTTGAAACAACGCAAGGATGATCAGAGCGGAGAGTGCTAGTGCTGCCAGGAATATAGTGCGACCGTTGTCTAGAAGAATTTTACGGAAACTCACTGCTCAGATCACAGATAGGCTGCCAACCGAGTCACTACCCGAATGCGATCGATACCGGTCATTCGTATGCGATCGAGTGTCATTTAGGTCAAGATCTTTGTGAGCGACCAGGCTTACGCCGGAGCCATGTGTGACGAGTTCCCTTATCTTTTGCCGTCTTCTGCAAGACCTGATTCAAACTTTCTCAAGAAACCAAGTACAACCGTCTAGGGCTCCTAGGAAAATCTGTTCAAATCCCATTCGTTTGGCTTATATTTTTTGTAATCGTCATAAATAAAAATTAATGATAAACTAGCAAAAAACCTTGGAGATGGTCATTGGGTTTCGGTCATTTCATTACCCAGAACGTTTTACAAAATCGAATGAGGACCCTCGGCGCGTTGGTTAGCACCTTTTTTCCTTTGGGCTGTAAGGCTGCGGTTGGTCCATCTTGCCAGGCTTTGGCTGCCGATCTCTCATGATGTCTAAGGGACCTGGGTTCGATTCCCGCCCATCTTCTCTGGGTGGTCTGTATTTGTCGCGTTTGAACTAAACGTTTTGTTAATAAATTTGGTCTATAAAGACGGTGTGATTCGCTTCGCTAGGAGACGGCGATTTTAGCGGATTGCAGACTGGATTTGGACGGAGTGATTGTCTACTAAATTGTTAACAATTCTGACTGCTTCCGGTTGTGGACGCAATTATGATGCTTTTAACGAAAATCTTTTTCTTCTCAATCCATTGCATGTCCTGAAAACTTAGATTGAGGCATCAATGCTACCCGGGAATCACAGAACATATTCCATTTTGGCTCTGTTTCGGAGCAGTTTCTTGGTAGGATTTGATCCTGGAACATATTTTCAAACATTAATCAAATATGAAAGAAATTAGAACTAACACTGACCTGGTATGGATACAAATTCGAAATAATTCGAGGGAAACGGTTTCGACTTTGAAAAAATAACATCAACAAACAAAATCAAGTTTTCTATGGCAACGACTGGAAGTGTGAAGAAAAATCACTGTGATTAAAAGATACTGTGATAAAAATATTTGCGCAAGACTCTAGTAAAGTGCAAAATGCGCAATAATATTAAGTGTTTATTTTGACGCAGGTGATGTGCATGCTTTTGCATGCGATTTTACCATCGGATTTTTTGCTGTGCGATCATCTCTCTAATGATCGCACTCAAATGACTTCTGCACCACGCAGCAAACACAAGTAAGGGAGAGACGAAAAACGAGAAAAAGAGCACGCTGAGTGGTGCTCATTTTTGGTTCGTTCCCTCTTTCTGTTTACGTTCGCCGACCGTCGCCAAGCAATGGCGATCATGATACAGTGAAACCACTTTTTACGCGGTGCGTTACGCTTTTCTAATTTGTCGATTTCTCTGGAACGACGCAACATTTTTGAAATCTTAAATTTTGAAATTTTAAAAGCAATTTGTAGATTTTGTTCAGATCTACAAAATGCTTTTTGAAGCTTGCAAAAATATTGTATGGTTTTGGAGAAATCAACGAAATAAAAAGCGTAACACCACCGCGTAAAAAGAGGTTTCTCTGTATGCGCTGTGTGTGAGCAAACAAATTACGTTTTCGGAAATGATCGCTCACAGAAAGTTGTATCAAATGTCGAGCAGTCCAATTCAGTGACAGATCCCTTTTCAAGCATTGACGTCTTATGTTTGGTGACCCCAACTCCTGCTCGCCAAAAAGGGCCGACTCTCCTAATCATAATATTCAAAAGAAAATGTGTCGTCTTTTTTTGTGATTATTCCAAAGCAATATTACAACTTTGCTGAATAATACCGTGTCGCTCAAAAACCCACAAATGTTTCAACGAAGTAAAAAAACAAAATTTAAATTTCCAAAAAAGTCAAAAATGTATGTATGTATGTATGTATTAGTACCCCCGTCTTGGCAGGACTTGGCCATGACCGCAGTATGTTTCAACTGAGACGGTTTGGTTAGTAACCGACTTATATCTTAAGGACCTTAAAAGATTATCATTAACATTCCAATCATTTCTTATGATATGATTAAAAAGACAATGAAGCTCATGTGACTTGGGCCAGGCGATCCACGACTCCCTCGTCCAGTCCATAAAACATATGAAGGCCCTGGGATGTTATTTTTTGAGAGGGGTTAGTATTTTTTTTGGGGGGTTGTTAGGCGTTTGAATTATATACAATGAATATAGTAAATATAATAAATATAATAGCAATGATAAATACAATGAATATAATAAATATAATGAATATAATAAAAATAATGTATATACAATAAATGGAATCAAATTAAATATAAGCAAACAAGTTGTTTCGAAGCATTCACTCTCAAAATTGTAATTAAAATAAAGAATGTAATTTAATGCATATTTAAGCAGTTATGGAATTCATTTATAAAATATAAAACTCAAGGAAATAAAAAAAAAACTCATGCAACTGTGATAAATTTTGTAAAACATGAAATGAAACTAATAAATGCAAATTAAAATTGATTTGCTTTTAAGAAACATAAATTTTAATAACAAAACCAAAATGCCAGTGCAACTCTTTCAGATGGAAATTGTGGAGTCTAGAGAATAAATGCTTCGAAACAGCTTAGTTTTAATATTATGTACCGATTTTGGCAGCAATAATAATAATTTATTGTTAAGAAAATAAGAACGACTGATTAAATGAACACAATACGTTACTATTGACAATAAAAAACAAAATCGCAAAACATTCAAATTATTAACGAAATTTAGGAAAATAACATTAAAAATATATTATTGATGCCAAAATTGAAAGACAACAAAAGAAATATAATTTTTGGAGTCATCCAGATGGTTCCAATCTTGGGCCTGAAATTCAATATTATAAATTATACATGTGACCAAACAGAGATCTTCAGAATAACCATTAAAAGAAGCCATCAGATGGATCCGCAAACTGTTTAGTAAAAAAATTAAATGAATTTTACAAACAGAAGTCAAAGTTAAAAAAAAAAACTTTTTCAAACTAATGTGAATGAATGTACAAACAATGTTGTAAATACCGAAAAAACTGAAAAAAAAAGTATTCAGCTAACAAGTTTAGGATTCAGTGAATATTTTTCAAAATGCCGTTTGTTTGCTAAATTATTTATAAGCTAGAAGTATTGAACTCAAACTAAAACTTAGTACATTTAAAATGTAACTAAAAAAATCATTCATGAGGCTAGGAGCAGTGCTGAAATAAATGTTCAACATTCATTAATATGTTTGAACGTTATTTAAAAAAAAAAAAAAGAAGAATATATAATAAATAAGTTGAAGCCGTTAATCATTTCCTAAAAAAAATATGGAACTCGTCACGTAAAATTATATATCAGCTAACAAAACAATTAACTACGGACCCTCACTGCTGGCTTTTTAGCTGGAAAAAATATGAATAAACTAACATTTTGAACAAATTATGAAACACCAAAATTGCAGGAAAAGTTAGTTTTTTCCTTAACGAAAAATTTATCAGGATTTTTTTTAAACTATATTCATAAAAAAATATATTTTCCATAACCTACCACTTTTCTTTATATGGATTTTTTATTGTCCAAATATATAAGAAAAATCAGGAACAGTTCAATTTAAAATTAAATTCTACCCATAAATTGTGTGGGTCAAAAGTCAAGCATGCCATGGAAAACATAACATTGACATAAATTGAAATAAGGAAAAAAAACATTGTTACCATGGTTGCCATGATGTTGTATGACATGTTTCTAAACGGAACATTCTCACCGGGATTCTGGTGTCCAGCTGAAAGGTTGCTCATCGCTGGAAATCCTTCAAGCAGCTTACCCAGCGCCATGGTCTTCAATAACATTTAACACCGATATTTAAACAACACCGAAATGATTTTTTTTTTTCCCCGAACTTCTAATGATCACGATAATGATGGCAGCAGCGGCACCAACACGAAAAGATCGCAAATTCACACAAATTCCCCACAGTCTCTTCTTTTGACTGTACGGCACTAAACATCGAAACTTTTATAATCGTTGGAAGAAAATCACTAATTCGACTTAAACACACCAATTTTAAAAGATTTTCCACGAAAAATATCTCTAATCAATCGAAAGTAAAGAAAACGCGACGCAGCGAAAAAAAATTCACTTCCGATCACACCGACTACTGCGATCTCTCTTCAATTTCCAAAAAAGTCAAAAATGCTCATTAACGTCAAAATGCATAATGAGACAAAAGAGTACAACAATGGCATGAGCCCAAAAAACAGCGGCGTAGCCCACGGTCTACAAAGCATTTGCATTTCGAGCCACACTTGTATTTTAATTTGTTTGTTGTGAACACTTTTTTTTTCCTCAACTTGATCGGCGCTAGGTGGACATTCGAGCGCGGACATTGATGTTTGTACGAGAGAGTCTAGACGTATCAATTTTGGCAAGGTCGATTCGGATCAACAACAAAGACCGGTCCCGGGAAGGTGGCGCGGCATCGGCGAAGAAACGCGTTTGCTATGGTCACGAGGACACACGTGACGATCCGCTCCAAACAGCGCGTGAGTCATCACGAAGGAATGAAAACTGATTAGCTGTCAACTTTACTGTTCAGGTATCAATTCGCTAGGGGTTTGTATTAACAAAACTATTAATTATTGACTGAGATCACCGCCCGACACCGTGCAGAACTCGATGTTTGTGAGTTTTCTGCTGCGCCTTAGAGGTCACAGTTGTGCTGGTTGTAGTGCTCGGTTGAGTTTGTACTTCTTGGACAGCCGATCGGACATCCATGGCAGGTTCATTCTGGATAGCATCGATCAGCTCATCCCAACTGTTGGCAACGTTCTGCGGAAAAGAGTCGTAGTCGTAGTTGGGCTGCTCACTTGCGACGGAGAGCGTATTGAATTGCGCGCGGTACGGAGTTCCATGAACTGCAACGATCCACACAGCCAGTAGTGCAATCAGCTAGAAAGATAAGCACAAACTTAAGGCAACGCAAATCTACCGCCAAAAAACGCTACCTTAAACATTGCGACAGTGCGTTCCCAAATCCCAGCCAGCAGCAGCAAACGGTTTCCAAATACAAACTGGCCACCGCTGGGCGAATTTCCCATCATTTATACAAGACCCATTAAAAAGCCACGGAACCACCAAAAGGTCGAAGCTTCTTCAAACAGCTCCGTCAGCATTACTAGTGCTGCTCATCTGCACCGGTCAATTGCTTCTCGGTTAATGCAGCCGTGGCCACCGAGTGCACAGAACCATTGGCTGACCTCGCGGCGATTCATGGCGGCTCAGCGGTTTTTGTTATTTTCGATTCTAGCCACCGCGGACCAAACCGATGAGCAGTAGAGATCTGCTCGGAAGGTTTGGGCAGGCAAATAAGGTGAAATTTTGTAACGACTCAATTAAAAGTTTTGTTTCCACGAGACATTCAATAGATCATAACACTGATTGACAGGCTTTTCCGACCAGGGCTATGAAGTCGAAGTCGGTGGAGTTTGAAATTTTAAAGAGCCTCTGGTCTGAATCGGGTTCACCAAATTCTGAAAAAACAAATTCGGACTCAAAGTCCACAATTCTGTTTGGGTTTGCTGTTCCATTCGGTGGGTATTGAAATTGACATCGACCAGCATTGCACCGACCATAGGCACCTTGCAACATTGTATGGAAACCAATTTCAGCCAAACCTCCTGTACTTGTCCACATCAGTCCACGTGAGATTTATTCCTAATAATCACCCAGCCAGTGACAAGATTTGTTCGCCGTCAGTCTGTCTAATAAATCTTAAAAGGAATAATTGCATCACCGGCCAAACAGCAGCAGCCCCGATAGAAACACGCACCATTCCGAAAGGTAGGTACCTCGCGAGATTGCCATTAGATTAATTTAATAAATTTGCACGCCGAGATTTGTCCGAGATCACGTGGGATTGGCAATATCTCTTTGGGGTCCGAGTCTAATTTCAGGACCCCTTGTTAACGACCAGTGTGCGTGCGTGCTTGCAGACTGCCAGACGGACGCTATCAACGCCTCAAAGCCTTCGCGAAGCCCACGGCCGCCGCGGTACAAATCGATAATCTGCTGGAGAGCGGGGAATGTCTTGAGAGCATAAACTGGAGCGAATCCTAAAACAGAACGCAACGCAACGGCGACGACTGTATGGTAGGTAATAGGCAATTCGATTTGACATGTTTGTGTCATGAAAATTACTACCTTTGGGCATTTTTTACTGACTGTTAACTGGCAAGGTGGTATGTTCTGGTGGAAAAACCCCCCAATCAATTTCACCATTACGACATGTTACATTGCGACTGTGCGAGAGACACGCAGAATGGCGGTGAAGTTCAAAGCAGCTCGGCGGTGCGTTCTGTATATATTTATCTTAACTGGGGTGGGATTGTTTAAAGGATTAAATTAACGTAATTCTGTTCACACTTAACGAAAAATCACGCGACGTAAAAAACAGATTGCCTTTAAAACTGCCAATGAAAAGATCCCGAGGAATTGCCCAGCTGGGCTTATCTCAGATTAATAATGTTCATGAAATTTTTGTCTATATTCGCATAAATGTCCCATAAGCATTTTCATTTTATTGAGTTAATAATGCAGTCATGTTCATTTGAACTTTCAGAAAAAAAGAACTAAAAAAAGGTAGTACCTTGTTCCAGAAAAGTTGATAAAAAAAACCCTTTTTGGTAAATCCCAACACGAAAATCGATCAACTTTCCTGTGCCAATCTCGTAAAAAAAATATTTCTGGGGTCAACTTTAGACTTTTTTTGAACTCATAGAGTAACTAGTACGGGGCAAAAGTGCAGTGCGCAAAGGTGTGCACCAGCCTTTTTAATACCGCCATTAGGGGTGACATTGGGTCTGGGGGGTGAGATTGGGTCATACAAATTTCAGCATTTTTGTATGATTGTATGTATACTCGGATTTTCGACATTTTCAAGGGTTAATTTTTTGTATTTACAAAAAATAAGTAAAAATATTGAAGTTTGTGAAAGTTATTGGGAAAAGTCACTTTTGGGCCATTTTAATCTAATATTTAAAGTTTTAAAAATAAGGTTTACAAATCATCAGGTCCGCGAAATCTATGTAACCTTTTAACTAGTGTTTAGCCTAGCCAATTATCTTGCTAATACTCAAATAATTTTTGGAATTCCTTTTCTTCGTATTTTTTACCGTCATTTTTTTCTAAAAAGAAATTTGCGGGTAAAATTTGTATGAAAAAATATGAAACACTTTTTATAACATTTATTTCTGATAGTATTGATTCAAAATCACTAAAAACTAGTATTTCTGCCAAAATTGGACCAAAAAATAAAACTTATGCGGAAATAGTAAGGGTTTCAACCCTTAAAATGAAGCTTTCGTTATATAACTACTTCTTAGTTCAAATTAATATATCTAGATTTGGGGCAAATAACAACCCCGAATTGAAAACTAAATAAAAAAGTAACTTTGCACTTAAAAATTACCAAAAAATTACTTTGCCTCGCAACTTCTTTTTTTTAGAACAATTGCCTAGTTCTCGAGATGTAAGCAGAAAATCCTAGTACTACGTTTTGAAGGCCATTGACAAGGGTACCATTTGATTTATACATGGAATAGGCCCAAAGCTATCAGTTAAGAAAATCATACATCATAAATGCATATACAATTCTAACAATAAGATTAAAGAAAAGCACAAAGCAAGAGAAGTGAAGTTTTTTGTTCCGTCAACTGGGGTGAATCGGGACTACAGTATGAATAGGGACAGCACGTTTTAGAACACTCAAAAGCTTCAAATTAGGAAATGAATGTACAGTCATGCCTCGATTTTGCACGCCTCGGTTTTGCACTGCCCCGGTTTTGCACCGTTCAGCTGCCTCGGTTAAGCACGGCCCAGTGCTTAAGGGGTTACATACATGTATATCGGCAAAAAAGTCAGAGGTTAGTATTAGCGCACACTTAAACTTTTTTTAATTCTTTTTTCATGGCATTAAAGTATACGTTTTCACCTACTTTCAACACAAATTTGAAGATATTTGGTTGCATCGTTGCCGAGATATAGCAATTTAGCAGTTTCAAAAAACGGGTGCCACGATATCTCTACACTGTCTTGACCAAATCGGCTCAAATTTTTTAAAAAAAGATAAAAATATTTTTGTGTTTTTCATATAAAAAACCGTTAGTTTTTGATTTTTGTATTTTTTTAAAAAGCAATTTTTAAAAATTGGGCTTCGTCATGCACAAGGGATACATCTTGAGAGTCTTCACCTCAAATTTCAGCCTATTTGGTCCATCTCATCTCGAAATATCGTGGCACCCGTAAATCAACTCGGTGTTTAGCGAAAAACGCCAACAAAGTTTGACAGCCCCCTTTACGCATGGCAAAATTTTGAGCTTAAATCGTCTCTTACTCAGTTTAATCATGAAATATCATCATGAAATTTTCTTTTGAGTGGATTTATCAAATATTCTGTAATATAAAATTTTGTGATTTTCTTCATGTATGTAACCCCTTAACTGAAGCACAGAGCTTATGGGTTTTTGGCTATATGGGAGACATTGACTTTAATCGTACGAAAAATCATGCAAACATCAAAAAATTATAGTGTTTTGGAATCGGGATGATGTCAGTTATCCATTAAAATTATTATTTCATGAAAGTTTTCACAAAAATACGTATTTTTCCTGTATTTCGAAAATGCATTTTTTTTCTGAAACGAATCCAAAAATATATTATTATTGCAATATGGGTATCAAATGATCAGGTTTTTTTTCATATATTTCGGATGTTATAACAACATTTTTAGAAAATACTCCAAATTTTCACAAAACTACGTTTTTTCAAAAAAAAAATACTCAAAATTTCAATTTTTACAATATGGGTATCTATCGATCGGGATTTTTTCATACATTTCGAATGTAATAACAACATTTTTAGAAAATATTCAAAATTTTCACAAAACTACGTATTTTAGAAAAAAAAATATTCAAAATTTCCGTTTTTACAATGTGGGTATCAAACGACCGGGATTTTTTCATACATTTCGAAAGTTATTTAAAAAATGAAAACACTCAAAATTTTCACAAAACTACGTATTTTTGAATAAAATACTCAAAATTTCCGTTTTTACAATGTGGGTATCAAACGCTCGGGATTTTTTCATACATTTCTAATGTAATAACAATATTTTTTGAAAATACTCAGAATTTTCACAAAACTACGTATTTTTGTAAAACTTTTTAAAATTTAAATTTTTACAATATGGGTATCAAATAATCAAATCCATTTTTTTCAAAAATACGTTGTTTTGTGAAAATTTTGAGTTTTTCATTTTTTTAATAACTTTCGAAATATATGAAAAAATCCCGATCGTTTTATACCCACATTGTAAAAACGTAAATTTTGAGTATTTTTTTCAAAAATACGTAGTTTTGTGAATATTTTGAGTATTTTCAAAAAAAATGTTTTTACATTCGAAATGTATGAAAAAATCCCGATCGTTTGATACCCATATTGTAAAAATTTAAATTTAGGTTATTTTTTTTCGAAAAAACGTAGTTTTATGAAAATTTTGAATATTTTCAAAGATTATTGCTAATACATTCGAAATGTATGAAAAAATCCCGATCGTTTGATACCCACATTGAAAAAACGGAAATTTTGAGTATTTTATTCGAAAATACGTAGTTTTGTGAAAATTTTGAGTATTTTCAAAGATTATTGTTAATACATTCGAAATGTATGAAAAATCCCGATCGTTTGATACCCACATTGAAAAAACGGAAATTTTGAGTATTTTATTCGAAAATACGTAGTTTTGTGAAAATTTTGAATATTTTCTAAAAATGTTGTTATTACATTCGAAATGTATGAAAAAATCCCGATCGATAGATACCCATATTGTAAAAATTGATATTTTGAGTATTTTTTTTCGAAAAAACGTAGTTTTGTGAAAATTTTGAGTATTTTCTAAAAATGTTGTTATTACATCCAAAATGTATGAAAAAAACCTGATCATTTGATACCCATATTGCAATAACAATATATTTTTGGTTTCTTTAGAGAAAAAAAATGAATTTTCGAAATACAGAAAAAATACGTATTTTTGTGAAAACTTTCATGAAATAATAATTTTAATGGATAGCTGACATCATCCCGATTCCAAAACACTATAATTTTTTGATGTTTGCATGATTTTTCGTACGATTAAAGCCAATGTCTCCCATATAGCCAAAATCCCATAAGCTCTGTGCCTCGGTTATGCACGCCTCGGTTTTGCATCCCCCATATGCGGTGCTAAACCGAGGCATGACTGTACACATTTTGTTGCTCTGAATACGATCTAACCGAAATCACTCAATAATATCAAAATATTAGGCTGCAATATTGCTAAAACTGCTGTCCCAATTCGCCCCAGATGTCGACAGATCAAAAGTTACTCAAAACGACCTCTTAAACACAGGAAAAATATGTTTTTGCAGCGCCGTACCTAGGGGTTGGCGCAGTTGGCGACCGCCAAGGGCGCCAGCCCTTGGGGGGCGCCAAAATCGATGATTGTACATAATTTTCATGTCAGCTATAACATCTTCATTAGATATTTGAAACAGAAAGGGCGCCGAATTATAAAATAGAATTACAATTAACTAATTTGCTTTAAAATATAAGAACAATATTTAGGGGCGCCAAAGTCAATTGAATGAGTATTTCTACTGAAGTGTTTTTGAAAATTCACACTTAATGCTAAATTATTTTTTTCATCGAAGAAGGGGCGCTCAAGCGACAGAAAGTTAAAGGAGTTTTAAAAGAAATTCTCAAAATAAATACACGATAAAGTTTGGACCGTTGTATAATGAAGTTTAAGTCATACTTTCCAGACTATAAAAATGTCCCACTATATGTTATTATCACGTTAATTTGGCTGTTCTAAAAAATGGGAATTATTTTAACATTGAAACTTATACCTTTCTTTTGAAATTTTTACATTCTCGAGTTAAAAAAAAATGGCCTTTGTAATAATTTCAGCACGATTTCCCCTTTTATAATCAACTTCGTGCATGAAATTTGCATACTCTTTTTCAAAATACAAGGGTTTTGAAATTGGAAAACTGCTGTAAATTTTCACCAATAAGACCAACATTATTTGTTCAAGAAAAAAATGTTTTTTAGAGCACATCGTTTTTATGTTTTAGCTTAACCAGTGTTGTTTACTTTTTAAATCGTCTAAAAAGCTTTGATAATGAAAAACAATCTATTTTTTTAAAGTTAAAACCAAAAAATAATATTTTATCAAGATTTGAAATTATTTGTATAGTTTTGCGCACAAAAATATTTTTCTAGAAAATAAAATTTAATTTTACGAATTAAAAATAAACAAATAAATACATATGAAAATAAAAATCAATGCGAAACATAATTTAAAAAAATTAAATGATGGAATATATTCTCAAAAATCGTATGGGCAAATTACTCAAAATTAATAAAAATTTCTTATCTTTATATTTTTTTAACTTTTTTTTTCTAACAAAACATAAAATTCGTCGATACTTAGAAATTTTTGAAACTTATGATTGCAAAACAACTGAACGGCCCAAGTAGCAGTTAAACATCGCATTTTATTGTTTTTGTTGATCAATTGCTTCACTAGCGTGTTTATACGTTAACAAGCCTTACCCGACAAACTTCGTTCTGCCTTTTTCGTTTGTTGACGTTTTTAACATTTTTGCTTATTCAGCCTCCTTTGATCAAAATTTGATTTTACGTAACTTTTCCCGTACAATCTGCAGATTTTCCGCAATCGGTTCCAGAGTGGCAAAAGTTGAAACTTTTTGGCGTAAGAACCTTCCTTGGACTAATACGAACTCAACGCAACAAAGAGCACCTCGATCCGACGTTCTGTGTTGAATTGATTCGCGTTCGAACAAAACCGTCGAAATTTTTTATACATATATATACAAGCCTTGCCCTAAAAACTTCGTCTTTTCCTTTTTTCGTTTGTTGACGTTTTTAGCTTTTTTCCTTATTCAGCCTCCTATGATCAAAATTTGATTTTACACAACTTTTCCCATACAATCTGCAGATTTTCCGGAATCGGTTCCAGAGTGGCCAAAGTTGCCACTTTTTGGCGTAAGAACCTTCCTTGGGCTTATACGAACCCAACGCAACAAAGAGCACCTCGATCCGACGCTCCGTATTGAACTGATTCGCGTTCGAACAAAACCATCGAATTTTTTTATATATATAGATATTTATATAAGAAGATTATTGAACAAGTGTCAGAAAATTTGGTCAATTGTCCACATTTTGATCAAAAAAACCATTATTCAACATGATTGTGTAACACAAATGCCAAAACTAGCAACGGATTAAGAATAGTTCATTTTGAAGTTTTTTCTGACTTAAATAAAACATGCTTGTAGAACTCGAAAAGCAAAATGACATTTGCAGACATGATGATTGGAATCATTTCAGTTTGCTAAACATGATAACATAGTAGATGTAACCTTTGGTTTCAGCTGGGATTTCTCGTAAACAAGTTGTTAATGTGTAGTTCTCAAATCATTTTCCTAACTCACTTCTTAATCTTAAGGGCAGGATGTTGTTAAATGGTTCTAACGACGTTTACTTTACCCGGTTCTGTATCTTATGGTCATGAGTTCTTATGACATGTTAAAAAAACGTTCTCTATGCAAGTATGACTTGCACTTGCAAAACTAGCTCGAAACACGGACCTGCTAACGGATGAAGAGATGTTCAACAAAAGAAAAACGTGCGCTTTTTCCAGCGTTCAAGAGTTCTCGGGGACGTTCGGAAAACATAGTAAATGAGTTCAACAACCAGTTCGGAAATCTCTTGGCGAACAAATGTGCTACTTGGGGGGTTTATAATGCATTTTAAAACACTTTTTTCATTGAAATGTTGAAACCGTGGCCTGTAATTTAATTTTTTTAACTGTTTTATTTGTTTGGTCATAGTCGAGGGACATAAACTTCAAAAAAAAAATTGCAAAGGCCTAAATTGATTTTGACGAAATTTAGTTCTGCCGCTGCATGTTGAAAAATTATACTTCGATGCCGGTGTGCTCTTTTGAGCTAAGCTTGCTGGGATTCCCATCTAGATAGAACAAGATAGCACACGGTCATCGACTTATTATTTATTTTTAATTTTGAAGAAGGATTTTTTTCATTTTTCGTTATAATTATCGAAATGAAATCCAAAGCCAAATCAGCTAATTATTTTTCGAATCCGGGAAAGTTCTTTGCTTATACAATCAAATTTAGACTAGATCAGATCAAATTATGCAGGCTTAAAAATATAAAATTTGCTAACAAGTTTTAGCAAAATTTATTATATTTGAGCATTTAATTCTGTGCATTTATCTGAGAAATAAAAAAAAACACAAAAAACTGCTATCATTATCGATTTTATGAAATCTGAGAAAATATATAGCCAACTTAACTCCTGTAATAAATTTTCAATTCAACCTATCTCATATTATATGAACAATAAAACATACAATAACTGTGTTTCTGAATTTTACCATATTAAGGTCTCCAATTGCAATTATAAAATCAAAACTCATATTGAAGCAATAATTAAAAAAACAATATCAATTTATCAAAATGCTTGTTAATTTGGGAGGGGCGTCAAATTGATGCTTCGCCAAGGGCGCCGTAGACCCAAGGTACGGCTCTGTGTTTTTGTAATGTTTTAAGATAGTAAAGAATAAAATATTATTAAAGTTAAAAAAAAATAATTTTTGAAATGTTCTTAGCTTACCTCTTTCAATTTTAAGAACTTAAAGAAGTTCATGGCAATACTATAGCACAAAAACCGTCACTATTTGGACGTGTTATATTGTCCTACGTCGTTTTTTCACGTTCTGAGAAAAAACGCGTTTTAATGTTTGACCTTGTATAAACAAAAATCAGAGCACGCAATGTAAACAATAACAAACACGTTTTGTTTGGCTGACTATTACGTGCATTGTCCTAAAGTTTGGTTAAATTTAATTGCCGGGGTCCCGAGTTAAAATTTAAAAATGTACGTGTGCCAAACGCGTTCTGACTAAAATGCCTTTGGCCAGTATTTGCAGGGTATGTCATGGAAGCATGATCAGATCGAAACTTCTTTCATATGAAGAGTAATAACAATGCACGAAGTTTTCCCGGGTTTTGAAATTGAAATCGAATTTTGGGGTTCTGTGAAAGTCAAAAGGAGTTGCACAAAATGGCGTCCTTAACTCAATTTGGCCCAAAATTGACGTGCGGCAAGATAGCAAGCGATCACGACGATCTAAGCTTTCCAAGCTTCCCCCAGAATGATTAATTGCGGGTGCCTCCTTCTCGCAACTGCAAACGCACCGAACCCGGTCCGGCCCCGTCCTCTAATCAGCCGACGATCGAAATTGATTTGTTGCAAATTACAGAAGCCATTGCCGTCTTGCTACATGTGTAATGTATCAAACTGATAACGATCACCGCGCTGTTCTAATTTCACCTTGCCATGCCATGACCTAATGGCTGGCCATAGGACACAATCGATGAACACTCCTAAGAACACACACACACACATGCGTCAGGGCCTCAGGGTGGCTCTTTCACAAAATTATGGCCCCATGGTCATTGGTGGCACCGTCGCGGTAAGGGGAAGGGGGGCTTAATCCGAGCAAGTATGCTGGAATTTCGTGCTTTGGACGTTCTCTCTACACCCAGAACTGGGTATCGGCATACGAGAGAATAAAGAGCACGATTCGGTAGTAAAATGGTACTGTGTGCGGACGGAGAGGATAAATCCCGAAATTACCGAGAGTACTTTACTCATGGTTCATCTTCAAAAAAAGTTCATCTATAAAAAAAAAGTACCGGTACCGAGACTCGAACCCAAGACCTTCGGCATATTGAACCGTGCCTTTGCCGTTTGGGCCACCATGGTTCGGTAACTAAGTGGCGGTCATTTGTCCATATAAGCCACTCAATAGGATGAACTGTTCAAATGAACGAATGAACACGCGAGAGGACTATACTCTCGCAAAATAGCACTTTCCTCACGTTTCTTTTCGTGAGGGCTATCCCCTCGTTCTTTAACTTTGGGTGTAGCTCCGTGAACTGCTTGGTGGATTCTGTGGGGTTAGAACAGTTCAGATTGAAAAAGTGGAAAAATTATATGATTCCAAGAAAACCTAAAAATGTTTTGTAGTGTGATATAAATTTGACACAGCTAGAAAGAAAAAAATAATGTAGTATGACTTGACATTGCAAATCTTTCAACCATCACAGTAGATCGCGGTCATTCAGCAAAACCAAGTCATGAAGTGATCTCATTCATGTAAGTATGCCGCTTGTGCGCAAGATCGTTATCGCGTATAATTGCCTATGCAACATTACCACCGCGCGCTTTGCAGCCACCGCACGTGGTCCCTAAGCAGGATCTAGTTTTCTCAATAAATCCTTTAGGCTAATAGACTTGTTAGGCCTTTATGATTTTCGTGTTGAACGCAGTTTAACATTCTTGGGTGACTTTCCCTTCACAGACGAATAAAAGAACATCGAAAAATAATTAGTAATCAATTTCAATGAAAATAATCCAGAAATTTATAATAACAAAAAATATGACTTTTTAAACCAATTTTCAAAAACTTCGTTTTCCTCCTAAGCGTTACAAGCAGCGATATGATCTGACTCAAGCCAATTAATATTAATGAGGTCAAAACTGCCCTTTTATCACCATCGCAAAGACCCACGGCACGTAGGTGCCCTTTGCTTAGCACTACGCCACGGTGGTATTTCGTTGGGTCGCACAAGCGTGACAAATGTCCAAAAGCAGCTCCGCCACTTGCAGGGCGTTACAAGATTCAGCAGGTTCCATTAGAGAGTGTCGTGTACACGTGCGCCGTTCTGGTCACCAAAAGTGCAGTTTGGCGAGCCTAAGCTGCATGATATTTGTCGCACTCGGGGGAATGTACAATGTCAACCCAAATGTATGACATTTTCACTTAGACACTTTTCATAATTTATGTGCGTCTTGGGTGAAGTTTCCATTTGGTCGCGATCGTGCTATCTTGTCGTACGTCGAATTTGTGCTAAATTAAGTTAAGAACGCCATTTTGGGCAGCTCACAATGCCACACCTTTTGACCTTCACCTTCATAGATCCCCAAAATTTAATTTAAATCCTGAGATTTTCGATGAAAACCGAAAAAACTTCGTGCATTGTTGTCACTCTTCATATGAAAGAAGTTTCAATCTTGTCGTGCTATCTTGACACACCCTGAAAATTGCTGTAAGTGTGACTACTGGCCAAAGGGATTTCAGATCAGAACGCGTTTGACACACGTACCTGCCCGACTACCGTAAACAATTCAATCAAACTTTGGGACAATGATCAGAATGGTCAGCCAAACAAAACTTGTTTGTTTTTGTCGACATTGCGTGCTCTAGTTTTTTTTTTTTTTTTCAAGGTCAAACATTAAAACGCGTTTTCTCAGAACGTCAAAAAGCGACGTGCGACAGGATAGCACGACAACGTCGATTTGCACTATATCGGTCCTGTAGGTGAGATGGTCTGTTGAGTAAATTATGAGTTTGTTGTTTGAGAAAAATGTATGTCAATGTTTTAACACCTTGAACTAAATCCGTATCAAATTCCTTTTCAGCAAAAAAAAAAGTTTTTTGAAGGCCACTTCACGCTGCAGCTCTGCACGTCCAAGTTCGAGCTAGTTCATTAGTGATGAAAGCATACGAAAAAAAAACTTGGAATTAAATTGATTTGCAGTCAGCAGCAGGTCTGCTCGGCAATCGACGACCCTGGTGCCCCCTGCAATCCACGCAGACTCCTGGCGGAACGACGACCTTGAAGTTCGTTGGCCGACGACGGATTGACGCCGTTGATATCAAGGAGAGCTAATTTGTCTGGTACACAAAAAAAGAGTGCCTCAATACACTTCTTTTATCAATAGAGGCGTTTTTTTTGGCGGGTTGACTGAATTGTGTGCAACTTTGAACGCTGTCGAAAAATGTCAATAGCCCCCGTCACTCTGTAATCAATAGCTTCTGACAACCAAACTGTGCAATTAACTCTGATTTATAGGCACGTTCTGTCAATGGCCTGATTAATCGGATTCGTACCAGGCTAGCGTTTGGACCAAAACATCGATTAGCATCAGCCGCCCGGTCAGTAAAGCTCAGCAAGCAAGCAACAACAAAAAAGTGCTCCAATTGCCCGGTGGCGAAAATGGAAATAAAAGCTCGCACTCCGCACTCGAGCATTAAGCTCGAAATTATAGTGGCATATCAATAATATGCGTGCCTAATAATTATTATAATGTTGATCGTTGGCTTAGATAAATCGTAAGAGTAGCCCTCCACTTTCAAGTTTTTGCTGTCGTTATTACTGCTACAATTTAAAAATCTTATAGATCATTTCCACGACCTTCGGGTGGTCGCCGAGGGTCGAAGGCCAACCTGTGAGCGTTAATAAAACTCACTCTGCGGCCTAGAGAGTTTGACTCAAATAGTTGGTTGTCAACGTGAATCACACCAGTCATAGCAAAGTGCCCCCCTTCCCTTCCCCCATTCATCGTATACACAGGTGATAATTTACGCGGAGGTGCCGATTAAATCTTTAATCTCAATGACTATACGACATATTGGTTCTTGAGCCGAGCAGAGCCGGATGTTGGGGCTGCTGGTTCCGGTTAATAAAGTATAATGGAGCAATTTTACTGCCAATTTGATTTAATCATATGGTGACTATTGAACAGACAAGATCTTATCCAACCACGCAATTTGGGAGCTGATTTGAACGCGTTTAGCTACAACCAGTTGTTTGAGTTAAACTGATTACCTTTAATACCAGGTCCAAATTGTATCGAAAAATTGTTTAGAACGGATAAAGGTATTCTAAAAACTTGGCAATAATGCAATTTCTTGTTTGTCAAGGATATATCTTCAAGTCTGCAGAGATAATAAGTGTATATGCATCATATTTTTTTTATCTTTTTTATAAAGTTTTTCATCCGGAGGTTCAACTATATATTAGGGTGGGTACGTTTTTCAAAAAGTTCTCGGATCAAGTTTTAGTATGGTTCCCCTTGTAGGGCATGTCCATAGGGACTTTCATGCCAAATATCAGCTCATTTGGTTGTAAACTGGCTGCGCGCATCAGGGTTAAAGTTTACATGGGAATTACTATGGGAAATTGGAACTTTTTGTTCAAACGCTCCTACAGGTCTGGGAAAATCACGCGCCAACTTCTGGTATGGTCAGGCCTATGGGGAATGGTCTGGAGAACACTTTTCCCGAAAAGAGCATATGGATTCGTTGTCCCTAGACCTGGCGCATCGGCAAACAATCCGATGTCTCCGGAATCAACGGTTTTACCCTCAAAAAGCATCAAATTTTCCTTAGCATGCTATGAAACCTTGATGAACACCGCGACGCCATACGTCAGGCAGCTACCACGTGGTTGAAATATTTGCAAAAAAATACAAATTTGCTGTGCAAAGATTCTGAATTCGACTAAATAATATCAGGATTACTTGAAATGATCATTATCTAGGGGAAATATACCCATTTTAATCACTCTAAGCCGTTCGACCAATTCTCATCACTTTTCCGCTTTTCCGCTATTAAATCAACATTTTCAGATGTATCATCAATGAAGAGTTGCTTGCTCACTCTTATTTGAGCTATTTATTACTTTGGAACAGTCAAAAACACTTTATGAAAGCTGTAATTCATGATCAAATTGCTGATAGGCCGATAATAGAAATAGGCTGAGAAAGGGTATAGTTCCCCTAGTTAAAAGAAGGTTTGCAATTGAATATTCCAGCCGTTTCTCACCCACGTGCTGCCTGCCTGACGTATGGCGTCGCGGTGTTCATCAAGGTTTCATAGCATGCTAAGGAAAATTTGATGCTTTTTGAGGGAAAACCGTTGATTCCGGAGACATCGGATTGTTTGCCGATGCGCCAGGTCTAGGGACAACGAATCCATATGCTCTCTTCGGGAAAAGTGTTCTCCAGACCATTCCCCATAGGCCTGACCATACCAGAAGTTGGCGCGTGATTTTCCCAGACCTGTAGGAGCGTTTGAACAAAAAGTTCCAATTTCCCATAGTAATTCCCATGTAAACTTTAACCCTGATGCGCGCAGCCAGTTTACAACCAAATGAGCTGATATTTGGCATAAAAGTCCCTATGGGCATGCCCTACAAGGGGAACCATACTAAAACTTGATCCGAGAACTTTTTGAAAAACGTACCCACCCTACTATATATGTATCAATATGTATCATAGGAGTGTTGCCATCACAGTGTGTTTTCTGGGCAACCTTAAGAAGAAAAAATAGTCATCGCTACTTTCAAATATGCCTTATAGGAAATTTTCTCAGCCCTCCAATGTTTCAAAGAGCAAAATATTTCATCGAGAAATTCCTGAGATATTTTTTTTTTAGTTTTTTTGTTTTAAATTCCTTAATTATTTATTTAACAAAATTTAATAACAGTTCAGGAAACTTGTCAAGTGATGTACTTTATGGGTCATTTACTCATCAAAATGTTCAAAATAAGCCAAGAAATAACTTTGTAGAAGGTTGCAAATTGGTAAACATTTTGAAAATTTAGTTTTGCAATATTTGGGATTTAACCAGAAATTAATATCATAAAACCGTATTAAAATATATTTTTTAACTAGAAAGAAATAGATTACCATATGAGCAATTCTCTACCAAAACCGGAAATGGATTTAATTTGTATTTTTTAATTTGGCTCAAACTTTGTGGGGGCCTTCCCTATGACCAAATATGCTATTTTGCGTCATTGGTTCACCCATACAAGTCTCCATACAATTTTGGCAGCTGTCCATACAAAAATGGTATGTAAAAATAGAAACAGCTGTAACTTTTGAGTGAATTTTCTGATCAATTTGGTGTCTTGGGAAAAGTTGTAGGTATTGTTGAGGACCTTTGAGAAAAAATAGGTACACGGAAAAAAAATTTGCAGATTTTTTAATCAATTTTTTTTCACTAAAACTCAATTTCCCAAAATACGTATTTTTTGATTTTCGAGATTTTTTGATATGTTTTAGGGGACAAAAATCCGCAACTTTTGAGCCATAGAGAAACATGGTCAAAAAATCTGCCGCCGAGTTATGAATTTTTAAAAAAATAGTGATTTTTGGAAAAAATCGAAGTTTTATGCAAAAACAAGTTTGACATTACTTTTTAATGCAAAATTGAATTTGCAATCGAAAAGTACTTTACAGATTTTTTGATAAAGGGCTCCGTTTTCAAGATATAGCCACCGAAAGTTTGATTTTAGCAAAATATTTGCAGTTTTTCAATTTTTAAAAATAGTGACCATGAGTGACCATTTCTAAAAATATTTTTTTTGAAAAGTTCAGAAAATTTGCTATAAAATTGTCTAAGAGACATTGAAGATTGGACCTCTAGTTGCTGAGATACAGCGGCTTAAAGAAAAAGAAACACGAAAATTGAAGTTTTCTTAGTCTCACCCAAACAGCCCACCATTTTCTAATGACGATATCTCAGCAATTAATGGTCCGATTTTTAATGTTAATGCATGAAACATTCGTGAAATTTTTCGATCTTTTCGAAAAAAATATTTTGAAAATTTTTAAAGCAAGACTAACATTTTAAAAGGGCCAAATATTGAATATTACGCCCATTTAAAATGCTAGACTTGATTTAAAAAATTTCAAAATATTTTTTTCGAAAAGATCGAAAAATTTCACGAATGTTTCATGTTTTAACATTGAAAATCGGACCATTAGTTGCTGAGATATCGTCATTAGAAAATTGTGTGTTTTTTTGTTGATATTAAGAAAACTTCAATTTTCGTGTTTCTTTTTCTTAAAGCGGCTGTATCTCAGCAACCCGAGGTCCAATCTTCAATGTCTCTTAGAAAATTTTATATAAAATTTTCTGAACTTTTCAAAAAAAAATATTTTTAAAAATGGTCACTCATGGTCACTATTTTTAAAAATTGAAAAACTGCAAATATATCGCTAAAATCAAACTTTCGGTGGCTATATCTTGAAAACGGAGCCCTTTATCCAAAAATCTGTAAAGTACTTTTCAATTGCAAATTCAATTTTGCATTAAAAAGTAATGTCAAACTTGTTTTTGCATGAAACTTCGATTTTTTCCAAAAATCACTATTTTTTCAAAAATTCATAACTCGGCGGCAGATTTTTTTTGACCATGTTTCTCTATGGTTCAAAAGTTGCGGATTTTTGTCCCCTAAAACATATCAAAAAATCTCGAAAATCAAAAAATACGTATTTTGGGAAATTGAGTTTTAGTGAAAAAAAAGTTGATTAAAAAACCTGCAATTTTTTTTTCCGTGTACCTATTTTTTTTCTCAAAAGTCCTCAACAATACCTACAACTTTGCCGAAGACACCAAATTGATCAGAAAATTCACTCAAAAGTTACAGCTGTTTGAATATTTACATACCATTTTTGTATGGACAGCTGCCAAAATTGTATGGAGACTTGTATGGGTGAACCAATGACGCGAAATAGCTTATTTGGTCATAGGGAAGGCCCCCACAAAGTTTGAGCCAAATAAAAAAAACAAAAATAAAAATTAAAATGGTCGAAATCGGCCGATTTCGTAGAGAGTTGCTCATATAATTTTTGAGTTCACATATCACCTGTCTAAACTGATTTAGCTTAGATTTAGCTGATACAATCGATTTTTTTTTTGCAGAATAAATATCGTATTTCCTTAACCAAACATTTACCAGTTGCATGGATACAAAACTTGTTTTATAATTGAAACTGAACTACACAATTTTGTTGCAAGCATTAAGAGAAATACATTTCATAAGTATGAAATGATTTTTTGTTTGGTTTATAGTATGAAATGATCAAGGAATCAGCAATATTATAGCATATCTTATAAATCTCATCTTTTCAAAAACATTTTACAAATACCTTGATTTTTGTTCAAATATTTTGGAATGGAAGTCTCAGCTTGTTTTTTTTGTTGAAATAATATAATATTTTTGTTTAAACATAAAACACATCATTTGACAAGTTTTCAGAACTGTTATTATTTTTTTCCAATAAATAATGAAGGAATATAAAAAAACTCAAAATACAGATATCTCCGAAATTTCTCGATGAATCATTTTGCTTTTTGAAGCTTTGGAAAACAGAGAAAATATCCTATAAGACATATTTGAAAGTAGCGATGGCTATTTTTTACTGAAAAGTTTGCTCTAGAGAACACGCCGTGGCCAGATCATCAAACATAATGACTCGCTGTTATGATCGTTCTGAAGACCTACAAAGTAGCGTTCTGGTAGTATCGAAATTATATATATTTCTTTTAAAATTAAATAAATAAAACTTAAGAATCAACACATCATAGCCGAGTTGTGAAATCATAATGTTGTGTGATTTGAACATGCTTTAAATACTTATTCAACTATAATGGTGCTCATAACTTCCGAAAGAGTTGTCAAATATTCATCACAAATTTTTCAGAGCAGAAAATCAACACAAATTTCGTGCCATGTATTGTCCCAATAAGCTTACAGTTGGTTTATTATTAGGTAAAATAAAAACACAACGACCTTGGTTTATTATGCGAACTAATTATTCCTCTGTCATCGCCAGAACAAGTCAACTACTTTTGGGGGCGCCCCCCTTTCGAATGGCTATCCCATTAATAAGGTTATTACAATCATTGACACAACCCACGGTTTTGGCCCGGACCCGAAACGGATCGTGTCGCCTGGCTGCAGTTCTAGGGGCACACAGAAATCAATTAAAATTATCGTGCTGCACAAAATGGCACGGCTTTTGCGAAATATGGCCAGGACCAGATCTTGGCTGGGCCGTACATACACCACATCTGCTGAGTGATTTTGGATTTGTGGACTTTTGGTTTTCTGAAAAGGGGTGCGAAACTAAATATACTTTCGATCACGCAGCAGAACTCAAAATTTAAACCAGAGCAAACCGATAGCAATCTGCGGAGGACACTGTTGAAAATACGTTTGAGAAATTTCTTGTGACTTTTGTCCATTCTTTCAAATACATGTATAGTATGCTTCAAAGGAAATTCCAGATTCTAAAATCAAACAGATTTTTCAATGTGTCTTTCCGTTCGAGGTTCTTCGAAAGGAGAAACCTACATTTTCCAAATCAAGCGAATCGGGCGATTGGAATCAAACGAACTATTACCGTTGATTGGTTCAATATTTTGATTTTGCACTTATCGCGCCCACTTGATCTTTCTCACGTCGTTGGGGGCGATCGGTGCGCGGCTGCGTGGCGATTGATCACCGACAAGGGTCTCGTCCGAAAGTGAAAATGTTGCAACGATTCAAAGGTTGGTATAGGGTACAGAAACTCGCGAAATACCCGGCTCTCGAGCGGGATATTTCAAATTAAGGGTAAAAGAAAACCAGTTGAAAGCAGGATACTAACAACTTCGTACCTCATTGTACGAGAAACTAGCAATTAGTTTGTAATGATACCTTAAAGTGATCATGTTTGGGTAGGGTCGTACTGGTATGGCATATTTTCCGTAATTTCCTCGTTCACAAACAAGTTTGAAGCGCTGAGCAGCATTCTTGGCTACTTTAAGATTTTGCATGGAAACAAACCTAAACTTTGCAAGATCATATGTAAACAAACGAAGAAAGTTTAACGCTAATATAAAAAAAAGAAAAAAATGTGTGTGAAATTACTGCAAATTTGGTGGGACCGAAGCTGTGTTGTAAATGAGTGATAGAACAAAAATATCGTCTGATGATTGAACAAAGATATCAGAGAGTGTAGTGTAGTGTAGTGTAGTGTAGAGAGTGTAGTGTAGCGATCGTCACTTTAGCTTGTGAGTTCTCTTTTTATATCTCGCGCTTGCCAGCAAGAGCGTTCTCTTTCAATCGTTCACGCACTCTCGCCGAAGATAGTTTTGTTTTCTCAGGAAACCGCAATGAAGGAACGGGAGAGAGAATGAGAGAGAAAGAGAGAATTTTACAAGGGATGCAAGGTTTTGAAATTGCTTGTTCGAGGATTCACGTCTCTTTGTCTATGAAACTCGACAAGATTTTTTAATGAATACCTTTTATATCAACAAGTTGCCCGCAAACTCAACATGGTTAAATCACCTCAGAACAAATTGCCAAATTGCAACACACAGAACCAATTAAAACTACCTCGACCATCAATCGATAATTGTGAACCGGTAAAACATCGAAATTAAACGACACTCATGTCATTCGGCCCAGCTGGCGTTTAAAGTGGCTTCTCGAGCCCATTTCACATCCCTGCTCCTGCCAGAGCTACCGCGGCGGCCAATTGCTGCACGAATCGGTTGTGAAAGACGGCGATCTCCTCCGGACTTGTTTGACCAAACTTCTTGCACAGTTCGGTGGTGGTGTGCGATTTGTAGTTGCACTAATAAATTGCCAATTAACAGGACTTCAATTGCTGAAAATTTCTCATTTTATGCGAAGTGACCCAATCCTTGCCGAACCAAACCGGTAGCAGGGCCCGGCAGCTGCTGACTGCTCTCGATTCGCCGTGTTCGCCGGTCGCGTCTAATGGCTTTTTGCCCAGAAGGAGACCACCGCGTGTAACTAAGTGCAAAATGTTGATTCGACCATACGCACATGTGCGGGCTTGAGACAATTTACCAGAACTCTTAAACTGCACTTTAATGGGGTGTTACTCACCGCCATCGAAGTTTGTGGAAGCTTTGATACGAAATTCGACGTAGCTTTCAACTTATCTTACAGTTTCCACAAAACTTCAAAACTGCTATTTTTGCATAAGAAAAAAGCCAACAACGATCTTACAATAGAAGATCTCTAAAAAAATCCGTATTTTTCAGAACCAAGCCAAAATTAAAACTAATGCTATCAAGTTCACGTTGATCGATGCTGGTAATTCCATCGCACGGCAAGTCACGTTCTGTAAATCCCAGCTTGAACTGCTGCTGCTGCTGGTTCGGGTTTTCATGTTTTGCGTGGCCAAGATTGGCCTTCTTTTCTGTGTCAACCATGTTCGCGCTCTTTCTCCACCCTAAGCCCAGCTCACAAATCATGTTGAAAGCCAACGGAGCCGCCTGACCTGCAGCGCTGCTGCTGCTGCACCCATTTGCGAAAATCCTGCCCCGTGATCGCAAAACTCATAGTACAACGGTTGGCACTCAGTACTCGGCAGAACACGGGCAATCAACCAACTGGGCCGAGATCAGATCAGCAAATCTACGCACACGCATTGCGTACTGCTGCATGCAGAAATTTTAATTTGCACTTTTAAGCGTTTATTAAATTACATAATTTATTGAAAATTATGCAGATCACCTAGCAGTCAGCAGTAGCAAGGAAAACCACGCCGCACCTGGGTTCTGGCAGTCGATTGATTGAGTGCGAGAAATAGGTGCAAAAGGCACAACAATCTGGAAATATCGTGAACCTGCCAGGGATTAGCCAGCAATGGTGCAATTTTTTAATTTTGAAGATTGCAAAAAAATACAAACTTTTCTGTATAAAGATTTTTTTATCAATTTGCGAGTACCCATTTTGTATATTTTTTAAACTGGAAATTGTGGAAAATCTTAAACTAACCGGAAAAATTTGCTTCTCAAGTTAGCCTCTTAGTCTCATCTTGACGTATCGTAAACATTTCGACTCAACATCAAAAACTGAACAAAAGTGAGAGGATCGCAGCAACCGTTGCGCGAGGTTGAACTTTTTTTCCGCTCCGCGTCATTTTTTCCAACTTTGGAATCATTTGTCTTGAAGAAAAAGTGAATTTTATGTTAAAGTCGTCGGGAATTGAAGCGGTTTTCTAACATCCGGCCTGGATGGATAGCGGTGCTGGAGGAGGACGACGGTTCAATCAAGGACGTGTACTTGTTCCAGGGTGGCCGTCGAAACTTCCCGGAAGAGCAGGGTGGTGATGAGTTCGACAGGGAAATAGGCAACATCTCGAAGCATGCGGGACCTGGCCCGAATTGGGAAGGTGGCGAGCGCAGAGAGCGAGGCGGTCCTCGGTCACAGCGTGAACGGTCCCCGTCAAGGTAAAAGTCACGCGAGCGAAAGAGAATCGGGGCCGGATTACTGCGCCGGCATCGTTTTACGTGGCAAGTTCCCTTAAAGGTGGAAAAGGAGGACGACGGAGGCAAGCGGAAGCAGCTCAAGCGGTAACCGGCATATTTCGCCTCGTGCTTTCCATAGCAAATCTGGTGTCCGCTGAAGACGTTTGTAGAGAAGCTAACTGGTGAGCTCGTTCTTTTTATGAGACAACAATTCTTTCATATATTCTGACATACACACACATCATTCAAGACAACCACGCCAAATTATTACAATAAAGGAGCGGCCGTAGCCGAATGGTTACGTTGTTTGCATTGTAAGCGAATGGTCCTTGGTTCGATTCCCATCTGCTCCCAACGAGAAAGTTTTAGGAAATATAAATTGAAGCTTTGAATATGAACGAAAAATCTAAGTTGCTCGAGTCGGGGTTCGATCCCCCGTCCTTTGGATTGTTAAGCAAAAATACAAAACACTAAGCAATCACGGCTTGGTGAGCGACTGGAATTAAAAACACTGTTACCACTAAAACTATATACGCGCTGGGTCTTTGTCCATTTGACAAGGGTTCAGAAGTGCTAAATAACGTTTGAATTCGATTGATGCAAACGTTCTTTAGGGCGGGGCTTGTCGATTCAAGGTGAGGTACCTCACGCAAGGCTAGCCTGCGTAGAAATGGGTCACCGAAGCTCGGATGAGCTAACACCACCCAAAGGCCTATGCGAGTTATTTGCATGTAAAAAATGTGAATCTAAAATACATGGAAACAACTCAATTTGTAAGAAGCGACCGCGTGATCCCGTTTGATTGGTTGCACACACACACACACACAACATCAAAAACTGAACAAAAGTCTTATTGTGTACCAATTTCCATTAGGCTGGTTGGCTCCACCCGTTTTGACCAGGTTTGTGTAATCGAATCTCGTTTGAAATTCCGTTAGCCTATTGAAAATTAACAACTTAAGGTGAAGCCGAAGAAAATTGATCATCACTTTAAAATTCTCTGTATTGAATTCAATTAAACGAATTTCTGCACCAAAATGATGCAGCATGTGCCGGTTGTTGCCTTAAGGTTGTTGCCTTAAGGTTGTTGCCTGCAAGAATTCTTGAAGCCACTGAAAAAATTTTTGGTCTTAATCAAATGTGTTTATATAACTTTGTGGTACAGTCATTGAAGTCCTAGTTGGCAATCATTGATTAATAACGATTTCCATAACTTTGCAAGGAATGGAATAATCGTTACCAAAAGGAATCAGCATCTGTAGGGCACTATTCTGAACAACTTGTTGAAGGAATTTTGTCAAAATATTGATAGGGGCGCCAAATTTATATCTTTAAACGCCAAACCCAAACATTCTATAGGTCATCGCTGAAATTTTAATGTTATCGCAGTTTTAGTGAAAAAAGTAGTTTTTTTGCCGATTTCGTCATTCTCCGGTTTTTGCGCGTGGCGCGTCGAAAAACACGGATTTTATTTTCAAAAAATCATATCTCGGAATCCTGTTAATGAACTCCTCCCATTTTTTAGTATATTATGTAAAAATGTCCGGGAAATCCGATAAAAATACTTCCAGACATAGGCTTTTTGGTCCACACACCGTCAAAACGGCATTTCAAAGTTTCAAACGCCCTTTTCATATGTTAGGCTGGATTATTGAAACTTGTTACTATTTTTCTTTGAAAGGCCAACTTATCACCTTTCATTTGCGTATAAGACAATTGAAATCGATTAAAATGGCAGGTCACCCTAATGGCCAAACAAAAAAATACGGGTCTAATTATTTTGGCCAGGGAACCCCAGAAATTTTTTGAGCACGATCCGAGCACTTTTGTTTTTTTCTATGCTGTTTCCGTGGGGAATTGCTGTTTATCTATATAAACGCTGATAAAATCCCAACGTTATTTCTCATAAACTCGAGATATAAGCTTGAAAATGTCTAAATATCATGAAAAAAGTGTATGGGATCACCCTAACGAAATTCGAAAATTGTCCAGTTATATGTTTGTTTCATGAAATTTTGAATCTGAATCTGCCCTCAGAATTGAGCCAAAGTGTCAAAATATTCATGATGGCGGCCAAAATGGCGGTGGGGAATTATTGAGAAAATGCCTTACTAAAATGGGCTCGTAGAACTCGAATCTTATGTTAAAAAAAGGAAATCCTATTTTCCGATTATCAAAGTCCCATACATACCCCAGAAACACATTCAATTTGAATTTTTCAAAAATATTCAGACAGGGCCGAATGGTTTTCTTCAAACTTTGTATGGAGATGCATTGGAGAATCAGGGTGGTTCGTAAATATGAACAAGAAGCGAGCCGCACTAATTCTTCATATAAACTTTTGAGAATTCAGCCCTGTCTGAATTATTAAAAAAAAAAACAAAGTGCACGTGTTTCTGGGGACCTCAAAGTGCATGCTTTCCTTCGAGTGAGGAGGAGAGTAGAGCCAATTCCACCTGAACCAGATTCTCAACACCATGACAGCCGTGCATTGCCGACTGCTCCCATCTCCACCGCACACCTGAGGACATGCACGGAGAAAAATGTGTTCCCAAAATCCTGAACAAACGGGATATTTTTTATAGAATTAGGTAAATTCTCCACGTACGTAAGTTTCGCCTGGAGTTGGACGGTTTATAAAAAGGTGAATGATCTAAGTAATGATAGTTTGCATTGATGTTCGCATTTTTTCATGTGTCCTCCTTTATGATGTGTAATCTTATACAGCTTTCTAACCATACCTGTAAGCAAATCCGGTAACTCTGTGTTGTTGAATTCGGCAACATGGAAATGTTTCCAAAATCATCAACAATTTCCTCGGTTTCGCTGCAAATGTTTTTAAAATCGATAACATTGTTGTTCAAAATCCATCCATTTCCATGTTGTCGAATTCAACAACAAAAAGTTACCGGATTTTCTTACAGGATTTCGATCCGTGTAATTTGGATCAAAATCCTTGACTATGAGCAATTCCAGCCCAAAACAGGAATTTTTCAGGCACTTTTTTCTCGACCCTCTCCGATTTCAATGAAACTTTGTAGACATGTTATCCTACGCTTATATAAGCCATGCTTGTGTATATGGAGTCAGTATCACTCGATAGAGACATTTAAGAAGGGCGTAAGTGTTTTAAATATGTTTGTATTTTGTAATCTAAATATTTCTGTATCTCGAAGCCGAAGTATATTTCTTTTGTAATTGTAATATTTCTGTATCTCGAAGCTCGAAGCGCAGTAGCACCAACATTAGTAAAAAAATCCGGCTGTCATGTCATGGCACACTTTTTTCGTAATGTTGGTATCACTGCGTGATTTTGACATTTCGGGCGTTCACCATTCGAACGCCATTTTCGCTTCAAAAGCTGGATACACTAAATTGGCTTATATAAGCGTAGAATAACATGTCTATAAAGTTTAATTGAAATCGAAGAGGGTCCGGTACAACCTATTCCCTATTTGGCATGGAATTGCTCCTATAAAAATGTAGATAGATACGATTTTCCATGCCAATTATTAGTTACTGTAGGTTAAAAATAAATTGTTTCAAAAATCAAATTTCTACTGACCTTGTCAGTACTTCCATTAATACTCAACATCCTCAGTCAAAAATCAAACGAGTAGTCCACGCCCGGCGGCGCGAATCTCGTTGCAACAGGGAGGAGCAAATTAATGGTTGTCATCAATTACGGTTGACAGTTATTATTTAATAAACATCATGATGTGAGCACGTTTACACGCCAAACCCCAACGCGTCGGCCGCAAAACTTACAAAAGAAACCAAACAAGCCGAACAAAACGCTACACCCTGTCGAACAACACGAAAGAGTCTTATGGCTTGGCAGAAGTCGTTGGCGGGCTGTCACAATTAATCTTTATGCTACCTTCACAAAAAAAAAATCCGCCACGCCCGCCCCAACTGACAACGTTGAAATGAGAGAGGAAAAAAAAAGCGGACGTCCTATACGCTCCTCTGGAGGGACCTCCGAAAGGCGAGCTCCAAAACTGACAGCAGAATGGAGGGTACCTGAAATGGCCCCTAACCACGCGCACCCCAGCACACGTTCACTTACTTACTTAATTCACTTTTGCCGTCGCTACCGAATGGCGCTGGCGCTGGCTCGAGAATGGGCGTAAACCCGCGGTCAGATTAAGTGAATAAGATTATTGAACATGCGAGAACATAATTTTATTTAATTAAAAAAAATATAGCTCGATATTGATTCTACTCAGCATGGCTGGCGAGTCACCCTGAACCGCCAACGATTGACGATTTTTTTTCTTCGGAGAAGGAAGGTATGCACTAGAGTTAGAACTTTTTCAAGTATTCAAATGAATTTCAAATATGAATTGCAATTTAAAGAAAATCAAAAAACCTGTGTGAAAAAAGTTGTTTGATATAACACCTTGAATAAATCTGTTGGTTTTCCGCACGTAAAAAATGGTGCAACCGACAGGATTCAAACCCAGCGCTTGCATAGTGGACTGCGCCTTAGCCGGCACGGCTATGGCGGTAGTTGAACGCCAATAAGAGCTGGACATTTCGATCTAGTAGGTTTTAAAACTGAAGAACTACATAATTCTGCGTGTTATATTACATCAAATTTCATAAAATTATGCAAAATTTATTTTAGACTGAAGTCTATTTCACACACATAAATTCATATGTTTTGTCTTGATACTAGATTATCTATCGGAATTGCAATTGGCTAGCTTTTCGAAAAAAATGTCACGATTTTAAAATAAACCATTTGGCATCAATTGTTCCTCCATACAAGCCTCCATACAAACATAGGAGCTGTCCATATAAAAGTGCTATGAAAATATTCAAATCCCCATTTATTTTAAGTAGAATAGATTTTCTAATTGATTAGATATCTTTGGCAGTCAAGGACAAAAAAACATCGATAGATGGAAATAAATTACACACTTAGATTTTTTACCGAATTCGGTAGTTGAAAAATCGGTAAACCATCTGTCGAAATGAACAAAATTTTACCGAACTTTGGTTGTGCGAAGAACAAAAATGAACTTCATTACAAAATTTCTGTAAGTTTTTGCCGAATTTGGTAGTTTTCAGTTTACCGAACTGTTCAGCAGTTGAAAATTCGGTAAACTTTACCGAATTCGGTAAAAAATCTAAATGTGTAAGGTATCGAATAATCAAAACCCAAAAAAGTCTACTACCGGTAAGGAATCATACTGACCGTGGTAGAGAAATGTTCAAAGTACTGCTAGAAGATGTTTTCATAAAATTTTGAAAAGTTTAAAAAGTTAGTTAACTGTAATTAAGAAAATGTTGATGAATAGCATTATTTTTCTATTCTCAAAGTGTCATGATTTTCTCAATGAACATGATTTCAAATCGGGAAACGGACTGATTTTTTGGAATCTTTTGACAATATTTAATTTAGAGAAGGTAAAATAAGTTTGGAAATAATGAAAATTTGGCGTTTTTGAAACATAATTCAACAAATCTTCAATTTTATATGCATTTTTAGTAGATAGATGTAATATAGTATAGAAGTATACAAAAAAACCTTTTGTCATTCCTTGAAATAAATCCAGCCTGTATACTTCCCTAAAAATCTCTATCAAACATCTAAGCACAAACTTAAAGTCACGAGACCAATTCAACTGCTATTGAGACGTATAGACGGCTATCGACCGTTCTTTGAACAGGTGTGTAAGCTCTACCGTTCACCTTCCTCCCGTCTACCGGAGCAACATAGGTTAGAATGGCTTTCGACTTAGATCTTAGAACGACCGACTAAACGTCGTCGTCGTCGTCGTCGTCGTCGCTGGGGCAGAAAACAAACAAACCCAACAGCAACAAAAACGCGCGCACCAAACAATGATTTATGACTTACGCGCTCCAAGTGGCTTCAGCCAAACATTAGCATTTAAGTCAGTTAGTGGCACATTATAACCGACGTCGGCATGTTTGCGCGGCAAACAGTAGAACTTACACGATAGTTAGTTGCAACCAGCCCAATAATACGGTTTTTGATGGCTGCAAATTGATCGTCAGCCGCGGCCGATCATTTGCACACAATTGGTTCACTGGCTGGCCGAGGCATCGAGGGCCCGGTCGGTGTCGAGTTCAACAAGACTGTCTCATTATCGCATTATCGACGGGCACTCGTCGGTTGAAGTACTCACTAGAGCTGACTTTGTCGTTTAACCCTATACTATCAATTTTTAGTAACATTTAATTTTGAAAAAAAAACAATTATGGTTTTTTAAGCCTAAGAATTTTCAATAGTTACTGATTATTTAAATTTTTTGACTCGCTAAAGGTTAAACTAAGAGGTGCCACTATAGTTAGTTCTTTTTGCCACTCTACAAACCCCGTCAAAGCGGCCGCGTCAAACCAATTTTTGACGATCACCGCGCAATGATCTTCAGCGGCAATGAGCACCGACGACGAACCCGCGTGAAGTTGAGAAGTGGTAATTTGGTCCAATTACACCCACACGTCGAGATCGCGTCCATGATTCTCGCCGTTGATCACAAACGATGGAAGCCGAAAGTGGGCTGCTTGTTTATGACAGCGCGAGTGCGGTCGTGAAACCTATTGGTTAAATTGTTTATGGAGCAAATGGTTATTTGGGTCGAGTTTAGCGGGTGCACCAAGTAAGGTGTGGTCCTGCCAGGTGGATTGTCCTTCATCGTGCTGCATGGTCACATCGAGCAAATTGTTTAAAATAAATTGTTTGCGGGAATGGATACAACCTTGACTGTTTATTTTTATAGTGCAACAATTATATAAAACTGTAGAACAGACTTGATGGGATTGATATACGAATTCATGCGAGTTTTCAGAATTTTACGAAAAAATATTTTTTATTTGAAAATTTTGACCATTCTAAACCAGTATAATTTTTATTTTAACTGCTAAAACACAATCGCATGTTTTTTGAAGCTTTCTTTACCGGAAAGTTCAGCAAATTTAGCATAATAATGACCCTTTGGACGTTTGTTGTGGCTCGTTCACTACTTGGATGTGAGGATTTTTCTGACTATGACTATGACCAAAGATGAGAGGGACGCAAAAAAAATATAAAAATGAAAACTACAAGTCACGGTTCCAATTTAAAAAAAAGTGTTGTGAAATGCATTACATACCATTAACATTAAAATACAAGTTTTAAAGAGAAAAATCCGCAAAAACAATATTTTTTGCGGTGCTTTCCAAATATTTTGAAAACAATTCAAACATGCTATACGCCAACTCACATAACATTTGCTAATAAATAGTCTATGGATGGACACTAGGGTGCCCAGAATATGGGACTTCTCATTGAAAATTTAATGCTCTACAACTTTGTAGAACATACCAAAGCTGTAGAACTCGATCCTGAAAAGTTATTAGCGATTTAAAAAAGTCATTTTAGTATGAAAATCATTTGTTTCACTAACTTTAGTCTCGGGTATCAGTGGGTTAATCTCAACCAATTTTGCTTAAAATTTGCACAGACGCTTAAATTAGCCCAATAAACCGTTTTTTGCTTGTGGAGCAGGGGGGCATTTTTTCTGGGCACCCTAATGGACACTCTATAATAGGGGTTCCCCAACCTTTCGGCCCTGCGGACCAGATCTGATTTTTCTGAAACATTTGATAAAAGCTAAAAGAAAAAAAATATAAAAAACTAGTGTTGCAAATAAGATTCATATATGTATCTTGTTTTTAAGAAAAAAAAATATAAAGATGACTTTTGAAAATGTGTTTTTCTTTGTTTTTTTTTTTAACTGTATAAAATTGTATTGCAATTTGTTGATTGCAATTGAATACCCTGATATCATTAAATCTAAAAAAAAACAAATTTCATGGTCGTTGCATTACTTTAAGTTTATTGTCCTCAACACAACAATATACAGCAATTCCCCACGAAAACAGCATGATTCGAAAAAAAAATTTTGCGATCGTGCTCAAAATTTGTCTGGGGGTTCCTTGGCCGAAATAATTAGACCCGTATTTTTTTGTTTGGCCATTAGGGTGACCTACGCCGTGTTAGGGTGGTCCGAAAAATGGCAATTTTCGTCAATTTTCGCAAAAACAACTTTTTTTCAAAAAATCATATTTCATTTCATCCGATTTTAGCTGTTTTAGGCGCAAAAGAAAGGTGATTAGTTTGGCTATTTGGGAAAAATAGTAAGTAGTTCCAAAAATCTAGCTTAACATTTGAAAAGGTCGTATGAAAACCTAAAATGCTGTTTTGAAGGTCTCGGGACCAAAGAGGGTATGTCTGATAATATTTTTATCAGATTCCTCGGAAAATTTTACATAATATATCAAAAAATGGTGAATTTATGTTTTCAATACTCTGAGATACGATTTTTTAAAATAAATCTGGGTTTTTCAACGCACCACGCGCAAAAATGGAAAAATGACGAAAACGGGAAAAATCGACTTTTTTCACTAAAACTGCGATAACTTCAAAATTTCAGCGATGTCCTATACATGTTGAGGTACAGTCATCCCACATATTCGGAACACCCACAAATTCGGAACACTTTTGTGGTAATTTGTCAATAACATGCCAAATGCAGCTTTTGTGTCGACCCTACTATTTTTAGGACCTTCATTTAGACAATGTCTTGCTATTTCACTAGTAAAAGTAGTACTTTCTGAACAAAAACCCCCTTTCCAAGACTACTTTATCCAGAGCAGCAAAACTCTGCCTCCAAATTGCCTGTTCCATTGTGGGATGTTATTGTGCCTCCCACAATTGTGGAACGCCTGAATTTAACTGATATTTTTACAAAAAAAAAGTTATCAGACCATTCATAAAACATTACTAAGCTTGAGTTTCGTTGGTTTCAGTGCATGAAGCCATTATATTGTAAAAATTATGTACTCATGGAGAGAACCAAAGTTTGTTTACATCCGTAAGAAAAAAGTGTTCCGAATTTGTGGATTTCAAGGGTCAAAGTTTTTCTTCAAAAACTTGATATAAAAGTTAAAATTTGCAGTTGTTTGATACAGCATCCGAAAGATCGCAAGAAAAGCTTTCAAATGAAGGTAAAAGCGAATATTTAAGTTCAATTATCGATTTTCTATAATTTTCTGAACATTGGCCGATCTGTAAATATAAAAAAAAAGTTGTTTTTGCAAAAATTGACGAAAATTGCCATTTTTCGGACCACCCTAACACGGCGTAGGTCACTCTAATAGCCAAACAAAAAAATACGGGTCTAATTATTTTGGCCAAGGAACCCCCAGAAATTTTTTTTTGGAATCATGCTGTTTTTGTGGGGAATTGCTGTATAAAAAAATAATTTCAATAAACTGTTATTCTGCAATCATAAAATTGATCGAATCTTAGTTTGGATTTTTCAGAAAAAAATTGCTTTGTTGTGCACTTTTATTTAAATATTTAACAAAATATTTTAAAATGATTTCAATTACACAAAAAATTTAAACAGTGTAGAAAAATATATATTGAACAGTTTTCAGTACGTTTTTCATAAAATTTCTAATAAATATTTAAGTTTATGAAAAAATAAATTTGTACTCCTTGATTTCTATTCAAGTTCATCAAAAAAGATAACTTTAATTTGAAGTAAGGCCGTTGCAAATATTTTTTGAGTTTATGTCCCTCGACTATGACCAAATTCGAAGGGGGAGGACAAAACAATAAAAAAGTATATAAATTTAAATTACGAGCCATGGTTTCAACATTTCAATGGAAAAAGTGTTTAAAAATGCATTTCACACTTTTCCAGTTTTTTGCAATCATTAGTATCCAAAATATCCAAGTATTGACGAAAATTTAATTTTCTGCGACATATTTTGTTTGCGTACCATCAGAAATTCATAAAAATTCAAAACATTTTTGAACGAGCCATATTTGGGCTAAAAATAAGATTATCAATGCAGAACAATGCATTTTAGACTGTTTAACGTTGATTAGACATATATTTTCAAGAAAATTAAAAAAAGAAAAAAATATTTTTCCCTCTGTTTTTTTGTACCAACATTGACTTAATCTTATAACTATATTTGCAACGGCCTAAACGCAGTAAAAACTGTTAAAAATTCAAATTTAGTTTCCTCATGTACATTTGTAGCCAACAATTCAATTTATCATATATTTTACCTTTTTACGAAATGGATAACTTATTGTCTTATCCCATATTTTCAATTATTTAATAATTGATTCCTACAACTTAATTAGGAACTTTTTTATTTTTTGAGAAAAAAAATCCAAATCCAAATAATACCGTCAGTGGGAGTGACTATGGGTAAAAACCGATACACCTCTTCTAATTTCTTGATAAGGATAGAATCATTTTTTGTATTTCTCTGTTTCAGTGTCTTAAACTGAACTTCCTCGTACGACTATCACTTGCAGATCTCAAAAATGCAATTATCTCAATTTGGCGTTTACGTCACTTAGTTATATCAAAACAGTGAACCGCAGTTAATTTAAAGGAGTTTTGTCAATGTCTAGGTTGAGCTGACCAGGGCTTACTTTTTGCTAACCTCGACAAAACAAATTCACTGTTTGTAACAATTCACGGTATTTTGCTAAATCAGCAAAAATCTATTAACCAAGCTCGGCAGCCATTCCGAAGCCCTGACCATGCAGCAATTAAGAGCCACACAACACAACCTGTCCCGGGCTTACGTCCACACAAAGGAAAAACGTGACTTGAGATATGTTCGCTCCCCTTCAGTGTCCCCAAAAGAGTCCATTCTTGTCGCCGTCTTTGTTGGTCCACCTGCACACACACACACACACACAAAAGGAGCGACCCCGTGACAATGACCTAGAAATTCCGCCGCGTCCTGATTAGTGTCGAATTTAATCGACGCGTGTGTCGCTCAAGCAAAAGCATATACCACCCGCGAAATCACGACCACGGCGGCGCTGCCATCAATCAAACAACAACAAAAATAAAAGGTGTATGTCTCCCGTTCACCTTTCGAACCTCCCTGATTGGGTCACCTGAGCAACAAAATTCTTAAAAGTCGCGCGACTACTGACAACATCATGTGGGGCTGAAACTGTTCTGCGCCAAGAACGCAAACGCGCCTAATGTTTTCAATGATGTTCATTAATCGACAAGCTGCGCTGGGTAAATAAATCATAAGCTTTGAACTCCTTTTTTTTAGTCTGTTGGCCGGATCCGGGCCGCCCTTGAATGTTGCTTGGTTGTGGCGTGGCGGTGGGCGCTGGCTGTCGTTTTGCTACATGTAGTTCAGAGATTTTCGCCAGACGTGTCATAGATCACGGTCAAAACCTGTCGCGGTATTTGGACGTTGGGGTTGGTAATCGAACCCGGATTATTACCAGCTCTTTTGAGGAGCTTTATGCATTACCTTTTTTATTGCTTTCTTGGGTCTCAAAAAGCACTTCTTTTTGAGAATGGAACTTACATAATCTTTTACAAAAACAACAAATTGACACCCAAAGGAAATATAAAGCTCAAAATCCGCAACAGTGGATTTGCTACAGAAAATGCTACATTTTACAACAGTTTTTGCAGCAAGCTCAAAGCTCACTTTTGCCCGCGTGTAAACATGTCAGCGATCTGCAGTTCTCACCAACACATATAATGATGGCGCTTCCCCGAGCAACACTCCAGAGAGAACAATATGTTCGCGCTCTGTCCCTCACAATTCATCGAGCGTTCATGGCGCGGTGGTAGCGTGTAGGATCAGCAACTAAGAAGTTGATGATTCAATCCTCATTCTGTTAAGATTTTTTTTGCGATACAATTAATCAGCCGTCGGTAATGTCGATAATTGTCGGTAACGGGCAAAAATGGGGAGTGGCAACACTGGTTGAGCGGTTCGGTCGCTTCTTTCGGTACGCGATTTTAAAATTGATTTTTTCTTGTGTAAAAACCTAGATTATTTCGAGAAAAGTGGTTCAATCAACTCGCGTGAATAACGGAATCGTGTGTATGCTGAAGTTTTATCGAGTTTGATTCGAATTTGTGTATTTTTATTGGAAGAAATAAATCATTTTCCTCGCGCCAAGATGGCTGCTTGTCGTTGGAGTCGGTTCTGCCCTTTGTCGGGTGTTTGTGCAGAGTGTGCTAGTGAGACAGTATTGGTGTGCAATGCGGAGAGATGAAAGTCTGAAGTGTGTTGGGAAACAAGACAAAAGTGAAAAATAAAGAATCCGCAATGAACTACAGCAGTGATTGTTTGGGAAGCTGTATTGTTTGTTGTAATTTTGTGAAAATCAGCGAAATTTCAAAGTGATCTCGAGCAGCAGTGACGTGTTGGTCGGACTTGCGTTAGTGGTAGTGTTGGGCGCTTGGAACTGGGATCAGCTGCAGCGCCTGCTTGGATTAGCTGGGTGACGGTGGTTCGGTGCTCGTCTGAGAAGGAGAGGAGACATCAGTCGAGAGGAGGAATTCGCTGTTTGAAAACCGCATGGCGCATCTGCTTCGGACCCGGTGAGATCGTTCTTTTTATGTAATGTTTTGTTTTGTTTCTCGCCTTGAATTGTGTTAGTGTGATCGAGCGAAAGATCGTGATGATGTGAAAGAATGAGTGATTGGCTGTATGTATGTGTGCTTCTCCTCCCGATTACCACAGTTGACTCACAGTAGAGGTCACAAACCCACAGATCCAATTCGTGTCAAATTTAATTTTCGTATTTTGAAGTAGAACTACGCTGCGTTTTTTGCGTTTTTATGTTTTATGCTTCTAAACAGTTCAAGTCTCGGTCGTCGCGAAATATTTCCGTTGTCGTCGTTGGTTTTACCCGTGTTTGTTAGTTTTTTTTTTTTTTTGCTTTTCTTCGGTTAATTGTTCGGTTATAGACATCAATGTAGATATTGCTGAAAATACTAAATGCACATTATATTTTCCCAACGATTCAGTCTTTCCACAGCCGGCTGTCTAAGAATGAGTCAATTTTAATTCAACGCCAAAATTTTCTCTTACTATTTACTCTATACAGCCGGCTGTATGAGTCTAAAACTACTTAAAACTGAAATTGTAAATATATAAATCACTATTTCCCCAGTACAGCAGGCAGACTGAGTATAATAATCTATTATTATAAACATATAAATCATAAATACTTAAATCATCCACATTACTCAATACAGCCGGCTGTATGAGTTTAATATCATAAAATTTAAACCACTTTTTATCAACCCGCAATACCTTTCGAGGTATATCCTAGGGTCCTACCTATCTACTAACATTGAGTCCAAAACCTCCCTAAAAACATCTATACCACTAAGGTGACGCAGGGATCCTTGTGCACTTTAGATAGGTGTTTACTAACATTCCTTCCGCTCCCCAAAGGATAGCTTGGACCCGGCGAGGACCCCCTTATGCCCTGGGCTGTATTACACACTCATCAAAAGATGAAGGCATGGTATCTCCCGTGTTGGATTATTGTTCCGGATGAGGGTCTAACACAACCACACCAAACAGAGGGATAAGCGTTGTGGAGCCATCCGTGGATAGGGCGTCCTAAAATGCTAATGCTAATGCTAATGCTAATTGTCGGTAACGGGCAAAAATGTCATACCCCTATATCGCAAAAAATGCATGAGGACAGATTTCATGCAGATTCTGATGTACCTTCATGCCGCCATGTATCACAATCATGCGACCGCCGGTTGGGTGTAAGGTGAAATATTTGTTGTGTAAAGAAACCTCCTTAACCCTCTACTGTCCAATTTTTTTTCGAAAATTTTTATTTTTCCCATTTTAGGAGGACATTTTGAGCAACTTTTGTTCTACGAAAAACTTTACTTCTCTTGTTTTATGTTTTTCTTGTTTCATTTCTAGTACCTATTTTAATTTGCATTAATCTTGTTTAGTTTATGTTTGTTTTTGGTAATATTTGGCCTATTCTACAACGTCCTATCATTACATTTTGCCTATCTAATTATTTCATGTTTTTACAGTTACTTTTTAAATTTTTTGCTTGTTTTTCACATTTTCTGCTATAAAATGGCACCATTATCATTTAAATTGTAAAAAAATGCATGGAGGCATAGTCTGGGACACTACAAAAATTACTGCATACTTCTTTTTACTTAAAATATAGGAAATGTTAGTAAAAAACACAGTCAAAGTTGACTCCTGAAAAATTAACATTTTTAAAAACATTGGCAAAGTCACATAAAAAAAAGTAAAACTTCAAACCCATAAACTTTAAGAAATTTAAGAGTTCTTCTTTCCAATGCTTTTTAAAGGTCAAAAGTTGGTTAAAAATTGATTTTTGGCGATTTTTTAGATCTAAGCCCGTCTAAAGGCAGGTTGGGTTGTAGAGGATTAATATGAGATTTTTTTTCAAAAAATTACAATTTTTTTCGGTATGGCAAATTTTTTTTTTGACTAATTACTATATGGATCTTATATATACTTTCAGCATCATCACAGTAAAAAAAAACATAGTAATATCACAGCTGGGAATGAGTGCCTCTTTCACCTCAGAAAAAAATGCAATTTTCCATCTAAAAATGTGTAAATTTACCACTCTTTCGTTGTAATGCCACTTTTTCTTCCTAACTTGAGGTAATATTACATCATAAAAGAGATAATACGAAACCTTCCTTTTTTACACATTCAAAATTACCGCAATTTTTTACACAGCATCTTTCTGTTTCCTAAATCCGTTTTCAAGAGCAGATTTTTTCAATTGCATTTGTTCTGTTTTTCCAAAGTTTCTATTTCAATTATCAATAATTCTATATTTTTACTCAGATCAAACCGAAAATCGTCGCAGAAATCGAACCGCTGCGCGATCACCTGACGAGCATGATCGCGTGACTGCTGCTGGCACTGCTGACCTTCGAAACACTTTAAGGTATTCTAAGAATTGAACTAAATAAGCTCGTTAGGACGAAAAATGCCATCGCTGGCAAACCGCAGCCCGTCAGCCGGCAACCGCAGCATTCAATGGCCATACGCAGTACGCAGTACGCACCCAGCGCAGAGATCCGCGGCCAAATCAATTGATTTAAATAAATTAATTGGAACTTGCATCACTCTCCGGCATCGGGCCAAAGGAGGTGAAAACGTCATAAAAGGTAAATTATGTAAATTAAGCTCGGGTAAGGTGAGAACCATGGCGTCAACGTTATGGTCGCTTGTCACAGTTGACATTTTGCTTGGTTTATTTCTTATTTTAAAATAATGTAGCAATTTATCAAACAAATTGCTTGTTTCATATACAATGAAGAATATTGTTGCACCTTTTTTAAAGTGCTAATAAAAATTCCACACAAGAAATGTAATGATTATAGACTATGGCAGGACTTTTTTTTTAACAAACCTCTACCCAAACAACAAACTGGACAAGAGAGCATGCCCGCAGCGATGTGTCGTTCCTCGAATCGTCTGCGTACCGCGCAGAGTCGGCACTCTGGAACTAAACGAGACACGGCTGACGCCATGTTTTACGGCTTTTTAAACACTTCGCTCTACAACTTCATTAAAAGTTGGTGAAAAGCAGCTCTCTGCCGTATACTTCCATCATGCCTCCTGTCGGTACGCAGCTAAGTAGGCTGATGTGAAAAAAATATTTAAAAAAAATTGCAGAAAATATTAAAATTGTAATAATCATGCTACTTTCAAACTACTTTTTTGTAATGATTCGTCAATAAGAACTTCTCACACAAAAATTAGGATTCAGAAGCCTGACGAAGAAAATTGTATTTTGTGTAACCATCTATCAAAGATCCCAAATATCGTAAATTTTAGTATGTTTCCACGACCTCAACGATCTTACGCATTAGATTCAGCAGAGATAGTTTTACACTGCAACAAAAACATTGCCGAAGGCAGTACAAAAGGAACAACCTTCAATTCGATTCCAATAAAAAGCACGTTAAGGAAATTTATTCACATCCGTGAATTTACAAGAGCAAAACAATAACAATAAAATTGGCCCAGGTTAGCAATTTACGGCAACATGATATGCGTCCTTTTTTATAGCCCCAGCAGCAGCAAGGAGATATAGACATCATGTTCAATTTTACGCCAATTTTCACGAGTGTTGGTACCGTAAACCGGGGTGACTTTGATAGGTATTCGATTTGTTTTTAGAATATTTTCCAACAGGTAAAGTTTTTCTCAAGATTATTATTTTTAAAACATGTACTGGGGTAGACCACACAAAGTCCATGCACTATTTCGGAAAAAAGGTTTTTTCAATAATGTTTAGAAAAATAGTTACGTTAAAAATTCTTAGTTTAAATTCCGGGGTGACTTTGATAGTCATAGTTTTTCTTGTTAAAATCATATTTAAGATGTTCAAACTTTATTTGTACTTTAAATGTACCATCACTAAAGTAGCTGATATAGTTTTAAAGAAAAAAAATCAATGTTTATATTTAGTTAACTTAGTTTATAAGCTTTTTATTTAAAAAGTCGGAATTTTGCCTGAAATTTTTTAAAACTAGTTTTGTTTATAAAAATTTCGATTTATATTGTATTTTATACTGAATTCAAAGCACGAATCACAAGTTTTCACATTTTACATGAAATTTGTTCAACTGAAATTGCCTATAAATTTGGAGATTTTTTTTAATTGTGTTTCAAAAACACATATTATTTATTATTTACAAACTTTTTTAACCTTCTCCTTGTGGAAAATTGTCCAAAGAATCCGAAAATGCATTCCGTTTTCCGATTAAAAATCATGTTCATTGAGAAAATCATGACACTTTGAGAAGTTCAATTTTTCTCTTAATTTTTCGGGAAAATCGCAAACCTATCAAAGTCACCCCGGCTATCAAAGTCACCCCGTTTTACGGTATTTGCTTTGGTATCTGCGAGGACTCCTCTTTTGAATTACTTCATGTCCATAATAAAAGAGTGAGTGAATGAGTGAGTGAATGAGTGAGTGAATGAGTGAGTGAATGAGTGAGTGAATGAGTGAGTGAATGAGTGAGTGAATGAGTGAGTGAATGAGTGAGTGAATGAGTGAGTGAATGAGTGAGTGAATGAGTGAGTGAATGAGTGAGTGTGCAAATGAGTTAGTCAGTGAGTGAACCAGTGAGTTGTTCAGTGAGTAAGCCAGTGAATCAATGAATGAATAAGTTATCGAGCAAGTGAGTAAGTTAGTGAATAAATATAATTGAAATTTGGAATTTTGAGTTTTACGAAAAAGGAAAACAACAAGTATTCAAGAAAACTTATAGAATAAATGCCTAGGGCCAAACCCAAACTCTTTACCTTAATATATTTTTCATTCGCCCATAACTCACCAACATTTATAGTACGATACGAAAGTACACGAATCGTGGTGCGTACGATCAAACGATCGGAACCAGACAGGTACAGCTCCACACACGAATGTTGTCCGATTTCAAGGAAACGATCCAACCAGGGTGTATAATCTAGAACAGCAGACCGGTGAGATCATTTATGGCCATGCGCAGGATCAATCAACTTTTACAACGCCAAGGCTCTCAAGGTGGTTTACCGAAATGGTTCAACTCTCCCTGCAGTCATACACTCAGCGATATAGTACAACGATGAGTCATCGAATCCTGGCGGAGTTTGCACTGCAAAAAAAAAAGTTTCTTCGCATGTGTCAAAATATGTCAATCGTAATAGACTTTCAATCATCAAGTTTGGCCTAAAGTTCATGTTCGGTCTACTAATTCGCACCAAATTCTCACTCACGGAGAACCGGTACGTGAGCCGATCGGCTATCGCGGAAATCCGTGAAACCGGCACTCAAAGGCTAAGCCATGGCAGTTCCAAGGTTCACGGCCGGATATTCTCGATATGGATTCCAATATAGCTTCTTGCGCTCTAGTTAGGCTCAAGTTTCACTCCAAAACCCAAGCAGTAGGTCATCGTCTCGGGAGTTAGTTCGACTACACAGCACTCTCAAGGAGTCGTCGAAGTCGTCGTCGTCGTGACTTTGTTGTTTCAAACTCATTTATCTCCCATTGTCCCAACGCCGCTGCCGCTGCCAAATTGTCAAGTCGCGCTAAGCTCAAGTTTAGTCCTTCGACATTTTTGTCTTTCGGTGTACAAATCTGTTTGACATTGAGTCGCCTTCACGTGCAACCTGCAAAGCGGTCAGAACGGGTTCACACTGCACGTGCCAATAAATATTCCCAGTCAAGTTTTTTTTCTTTCTAATTGAATAAACACGTTCTAACATGTCGTAGAATGCAAGTTATGACAATTTTAGTCGGCAATTATGTTGAGCAGGTGCGAAAATGATGCATGTCGGCAAAGTCAGCGTTATCGATTAAGAACGGAAACGTAAATTATCGGCTTCAAAGATAATTATTTCCGATTGGAAATAATTGAAAAATCGCCAACCAACCGTACCATATATTCACAGTTTAAGATAAACTTTTCGCTTAATTTGCTTAAACTAGTTGCAACCCACACGCATAAAATGTTACGTGACTAAACCAATATCCAGTTTTTTCTAAACAAAAAAAAGCAATTTAAGATAAACTGCAAAGCTACTTTTGTAGCCGTCATATCGGGCAATTCATTCGCGAGTTTTAACGCCCTGAGCTTGGAACTTGGCGTCAACTAGAGCGGTTGGTCACCGTCATGCACCAATGCGTAACTGATTTTAATTAAACCCACCTTATGCGTGTGGTACTTATTGCCCTCTGTGACACGAGCTAAACAAATTGAAAAAAAAATGATAATAATTTATTTTTTCTGCCTCATCAGTTAATTACACAATTTAAAAAAAAAATGCCTTGGCAAAACATAGGAAATCATTTGAGCTTACTAACTAATAAAATTACTACTTTGAAAACTCAAAAACGAAAATACATATTCATAAAATTTTACCTTTCGGTCATAAAATCAAGGAAAGTAGTGAAAATCCCAACAGAAATTGTGTAGATTATTCTAGAAAACGTTCGTGAAAACTTAGCGGACCCAGCAAAAAAATAGCCTAATAAAATCAATATCTATCAATTTCAATAATACCTTAATATCTGAAAAAATGCCTGATCTCCAGAAGGAACATGGAACGATCTTAAGAAGATCTATCCAAGAATATAAAAAAAAACATATAAATATTTACCATAGGAGGTATTAGACTATGACAAACTCGCACTTTTTGACAGATTGCGTGCTTTGTTTGTTTTCCTGCATATGTTTGCAAAAACGTCAACCTGTATACATTTTGTCCCGCCCGTGTGGATCAATCGGACCGCGCACTGGACTCACAATCCGGAGGTCGCTGGTTCGAAGCCCGCGGCGGGCGCTCTAAAATTCTTTTTGTAAATATGGGTATTCGGCGCCGTCGCTCCGTGCCATACTTTCATACACTTAGGAGCCCAGGGCGGTGAAGTCCTTGTAGATAAAAAGGAAGACACTAGTGGTTGGTACTAGCAATGGTGGCCGACAGCTATAAAGTCAACTTCGTTTCGTATACATTTTGATTTGTTTGCGAAAAAGTGCGAGTTTGTTTATCAAAGTCTAATACCTTCTTAACCAGTTCAACGAAATTAAAATTTAAATTCGTGTTTGGAGCAACGTTATTTTACTGATTCCTTGTTCATTCCTTGAAATGTCTGATCATTTTAGGTTCTTCAACAATGTTGTAGAAATAATTCGGAAAAAATGGTCACTTTTTAACACAAGAAATCAGACTAAGCAAATAACCCGGTTTTGATTATTTGTTTAATGTTTTAGCACAAGATGGCACTTTTTTCAATTAAAAAAGTAATACAGTCGACTCTCGGGTTGTCAATCTTCTCGATCTCAAAATTTCTCCATCTACCGATGAATTCTTCAGCCCCTGCCCGCATAAACGAGAACCTTAAAAAAACTTTTTGTTAAATGGTTTACTCACCATTTCAGATATCGTAACCACTATTTGAAAAATGGTAGGAAAACCTTTAAAATACCATATCGGAAATGGTACCCTACCATTTTTCATAAAGTTCGACCATCTGAGATGAGGGTGGTTAGCAACGGTAACCTTAAAAATCTCCGAACAACGTTTCGTCAGATTACCATTTGAGTAATGGTAAAAATAAAGTTAATTTTTGCGTGGAAGCGACCCCCGAATAAAATTATATGATGATATGCATTGTCAAAACCATGCAGTTACAATAGATATTATAATATCTATGGTTAGTTTATGGTTGATTTTTTTGAACTTCATTGGAATGACGATAAAGCTATCGTAGATTTCATGGTTACAGTCAATTTCATGGTTTTGTTATTGGAAATGTTATAAATTGAAACAATAAAACTACCGTAAAATACATGAAGACAGCAAATATCATGGTTTTGTTATTGGAAATCTCATAATGCATTTTTTTTCAATTTTTTGTTACAGTAAGTTTTATTGTAATGTTATAGTTGCGTAGTGTGGACTTTTTTTAACGATTTTTTTTTAATAATTTGAATCATGTAACAAAAGTATTTGAAATCGAGTTATATTTTAAATACAAAACTTCACAAACGATTTTGTGAAAAGCTCAAATCAAATCAAAGTATTAAAAAACTTTAGCATTAAGACATTAAAATACTAGAAATTTTACATATTTAACTGTTTCTACACAAAAAAAATAAAATATTAAAATATTCAAATATTAAAATATTAAAATATTCAAATATTAAAATATTAAAATATTAAAATATTAAAATATTAAAATATTAAAATATTAAAATATTGAAATATTAAAATATTAAAATATTAAAATATTAAAATATTAAAATATTAAAATATTAAAATATTATTCAATTCAATTCAATTGGTGTTTATTAGAATTTAACAGTTCTGCTCCAGGATGTTACATTTGCAATTCAGAGATTTGGAGAACCTTTCAACTGAGATCAATTCATAAGCCTTTACAGGGAGGGTACATGTTTCTAAGTTTAGATGTTGCTAGCTGCATGCTCTTTTAGGGAAAATAAATTTTGAGAAAAAACCCTAGATCTATGAATTAAAATATTAAAATATTAAAATATTAAAATATTAAAATATTAAAATATTAAAATATTAAAATATTAAAATATTAAAATATTAAAATATTAAAATATTAAAATATTAAAATATTAAAATATTAAAATATTAAAATATTAAAATATTAAAATATTAAAATATTAAAATATTAAAATATTAAAATATTAAAATATTAAAATATTAAAATATTAAAATATTAAAATATTAAAATATTAAAATATTAAAATATTAAAATATTAAAATATTAAAATATTAAAATATTAAAATATTAAAATATTAAAATATTAAAATATTAAAATATTAAAATATTAAAATATTAAAATATTAAAATATTAAAATATTAAAATATTAAAATATTAAAATATTAAAATATTAAAATATTAAAATATTAAAATATTAAAATATTAAAATATTAAAATATTAAAATATTAAAATATTAAAATATTAAAATATTAAAATATTAAAATATTAAAATATTAAAATATTAAAATAATAAAATATTAAAATAATAAAATATTAAAATAATAAAATATTAAAATAATAAAATATTAAAATATTAAAACTCTTGATATGTTCTTACTGAAAATTCAATAATAATCTGAAATTATTAAATCCAACCAAACAACAAATTCAAAAATATGAAAAAAACAAACATTTCAGAAATTTCAAATAACATTTTTTTCAATTAATAAAGACAATTTCAACAAAAATCTGAAATTTGGAAATATGCAGAATTGAATACTAATTTTAATATTAAAGTTTTTATAATTTCAATAGCTCAACAATGTAAACATTCAAAACGAATGTACAAGTCGAAATTCCAAAAGTTTTAAAAATCGGAAATATAGAATATTCAAAAAAAAATTAATAAAATCTAAAATGAAAAATTAAGATTCTAGAAATTTAAAAAAAAATAGAATTTAAGAATCCAAAATTTAAAAATCAAAAGATTTAAAAACTTACAAATTTAAATATTTAATTAAAAAAAAGCTTGAAAATAAAAAATTAAACAATTTCAAAACTTAAACTTTAAAAATTTAGAATTTAAGAATTTAAGAATTTAAGAATTTAAGAATTTAAGAATTTAAGAATTTAAGAATTTAAGAATTTAAGAATTTAAGAATTTAAGAATTTAAGAATTTAAGAATTTAAGAATTTAAGAATTTAAGAATTTAAGAATTTAAGAATTTAAGAATTTAAGAATTTAAGAATTTAAGAATTTAAGAATTTAAGAATTTAAGAATTTAAGAATTTAAGAATTTAAGAATTTAAGAATTTAAGAATTTAAGAATTTAAGAATTTAAGAATTAAGAATTTAAGAATTTAAGAATTTAAGAATTTAAGAATTTAAGAATTTAAGAATTTAAGAATTTAAGAATTTAAGAATTTAAGAATTTAAGAATTTAAGAATTTAAGAATTTAAGAATTTAAGAATTTAAGAATTTAAGAATTAAGAATTTAAATTTAAGAATTTAAAATTTAAGAATTTAAGAATTTAAGAATTTAAGAATTTAAGAATTTAAGAATTTAAGAATTTAAGAATTTAAGAATTTAAGAATTTAAGAATTTAAGAATTTAAGAATTTAAGAATTTAAGAATTTAAGAATTTAAGAATTTAAGAATTTAAGAATTTAAGAATTTAAGAATTTAAGAATTTAAGAATTTAAGAATTTAAGAATTTAAGAATTTAAGAATTTAAGAATTTAAGAATTTAAGAATTTAAGAATTTAAGAATTTAAGAATTTAAGAATTTAAGAATTTAAGAATTTAAGAATTTAAGAATTTAAGAATTTAAGAATTTAAGAATTTAAGAATTTAAGAATTTAAGAATTTAAGAATTTAAGAATTTAAGAATTTAAGAATTTAAGAATTTAAAATTTAAGAATTTAAGAATTTAAGAATTTAAGAATTTAAGAATTTAAGAATTTAAGAATTTAAGAATTTAAGAATTTAAGAATTTAAGAATTTAAGAATTTAAGAATTTAAGAATTTAAGAATTTAAGAATTTAAGAATTTAAGAATTTAAGAATTTAAGAATTTAAGAATTTAAGAATTTAAGAATTTAAGAATTTAAGAATTTAAGAATTTAAGAATTTAAGAATTTAAGAATTTAAGAATTTAAGAATTTAAGAATTTAAGAATTTAAGAATTTAAGAATTTAAATTTAAGAATTTAAGAATTTAAGAATTTAAGAATTTAAGAATTTAAGAATTTAAGAATTTAAGAATTTAAGAATTTAAGAATTTAAGAATTTAAGAATTTAAGAATTTAAGAATTTAAGAATTTAAGAATTTAAGAATTTAAGAATTTAAGAATTTAAGAATTTAAGAATTTAAGAATTTAAGAATTTAAGAATTTAAGAATTTAAGAATTTAAGAATTTAAGAATTTAAGAATTTAAGAATTTAAGAATTTAAGAATTTAAGAATTTAAGAATTTAAGAATTTAAGAATTTAAGAATTTAAGAATTTAAGAATTTAAGAATTTAAGAATTTAAGAATTTAAGAATTTAAGAATTTAAGAATTTAAGAATTTAAGAATTTAAGAATTTAAGAATTTAAGAATTTAAGAATTTAAGAATTTAAGAATTTAAGAATTTAAGAATTTAAGAATTTAAGAATTTAAGAATTTAAGAATTTAAGAATTTAAGAATTTAAGAATTTAAGAATTTAAGAATTTAAGAATTTAAGAATTTAAGAATTTAAGAATTTAAGAATTTAAGAATTTAAGAATTTAAGAATTTAAGAATTTAAGAATTTAAGAATTTAAGAATTTAAGAATTTAAATTTAAGAATTTAAGAATTTAAGAATTTAAGAATTTAAGAATTTAAGAATTTAAGAATTTAAGAATTTAAGAATTTAAGAATTTAAGAATTAAGAATTTAAGAATTTAAGAATTTAAGAATTTAAGAATTTAAGAATTTAAGAATTTAAGAATTTAAGAATTTAAGAATTTAAGAATTTAAGAATTTAAGAATTTAAGAATTTAAGAATTTAAGAATTTAAGAATTTAAGAATTTAAGAATTTAAGAATTTAAGAATTTAAGAATTTAAGAATTTAAGAATTTAAGAATTTAAGAATTTAAGAATTTAAGAATTTTAGAATTTTAGAATTTTAGAATTTTAGAATTTTAGAATTTTAGAATTTTAGAATTTTAGAATTTTAGAATTTTAGAATTTTAGAATTTTAGAATTTAGAATTTTAGAATTTTAGAATTTTAGAATTTTAGAATTTTAGAATTTTAGAATTTAAGAATTTAAGTATTTTAGAATTTTAGAATTTTAGAATTTAAGAATTTTAGAATTTTAGAATTTTAGAATTTTAGAATTTTAGAATTTTAGAATTTTAGAATTTTAGAATTTTAGAATTTTAGAATTTTAGAATTTTAGAATTTTAGAATTTTAGAATTTTAGAATTTTAGAATTTTAGAATTTTAGAATTTTAGAATTTGAGAATTTAAGAATTTTATTTCCTAAATTATTGATTTTCAAATTTCCTAATTTCCTAACTCCCTAATATCCTAATTTCCGAATTTCCTAACTTCCTAATTTCCTTATTTCCTAACTTCCGAAATTCCTAACTTCCTAATTTCCTAACATATTTACATATAACCTAATTTTCTTATTTTTTTTTTATTTTACTTATTTGCTAGTATCATAATTTCCAAATTTCCTAATTCCCAAATTTCCTAATTCCCAAATTTCCTGATTCCCAAATTTCCTAATTCCCAAATTTCCTAATTCCTTAATTCCGTAATTTTCTTATTTCCTTATTTCCTAATTCCTTATTTCCTAATTCCTTATTTCATAATTTCATTATTTCATAATTTAATAGTTACCCAAATTTCCTTATGCCTAATTTACAAATTTCCTTATTTACAAATCAAGCAAAACATTGTAATAGGGCCGAAGCCGAAGTGTAAACAAAGAGTCTATCCTGCTCGTTCCTATTGTAAACATCAACTGACGTGAGCAGGATAGACTCTTTGTTTACACTTCGGCTTAGGCCCTATTACAATGTTTTGCTTGAAATTTCCTAATTCCTTAATTCCCTGATTTCTTGACCACGTTCCTTCCGATCTGCATACTTAGCTTAAACGAACGCACCATGACTGAACTTGGCAACGCTCACCAAACGAACGCACCATGATGAACGCAGCGAGCTGTCAAAAATTTTCACTTGCGTGCGTGTTCAATCACGTTGGTGGTGGCCGCGGATTTATTTGAGATTTTCAACGTGAAGTAGTGTGTGATTGTGAAAAAGGATCCTCTGTCGTTAAATCGTGCGGGTGGCCGTACCGGAACAGCTCCTAAATGGCGGAATGAGCAAATCTGGGTGAGTATTTGCTGTTTTGTGAAACTCAAAAGGGCGGAATCCCAGCAGTAGGCATTTTCCATGGCCTGCTTTTTGTGTTTCTCTTTTTTACCGGAATTCAACACAACGGAGGCGCTCGTTTTGGAAAAGAAGGCCCGGCTCCAGCTGCGGACTTTCCCGGCCGCCGTCATGACGTGGCCTTCAAGACGGAGTACAGCTGACATGGTGCAGAACTCGTTCCGGGTGTTGGTTCTGCCGAGTGACGGACCAGGGTGAGTTTGAAGTGTGGTTGTTTCTTGGGACATTTTTTCTACGCTATTGGAGGAGGACAGAGCTACGGCCCAGTATTTTCAATTCTGAAACGGTTCTCGATTCGGATTCCGGTTCAAACGTAACAACCCAGTCAGTTCAACTTGAGTTCTGAAACGAAATTCAATTCGAATAGTTAACAAATCCTGTTCCAAACGCTACAACCGGTTCCGTGTTCGTGGAATCTCACTTTGCAGCACTTGCAGACATTTTCCTTGGCCTGCTTGGGAATAAACAAACAACAAAAACTTTGTTTTGCTGACTATTTTTTTTAATATTTGTTTTCGTTATTGCAGGGACTATTTCGATCGTGGATTACGGATGAGCCAAGTAATGCTGCCGGGGAGTTTCTTTCCGGATGAAATCAATGGAAACAGTGCAACAATCTCATCCACGGGTCAACTGATCACCAAGAGGGCAATCTTACTGCAACCAGGTAAGCAGGAGCGGGGGAAAACAGAAAGCGGAGTATTTACTGTTCAAATTCCGCAGGCTGCTTGTTTGGATCGCCAAATTTTCCCTGGCCGTTTCCTGGAAGGCGTTGCTACAGATGCGAAAAGGGTAGACCGACAACGTAGACGGAGTTCCTGTGGTGTTGGTGGTGACAAGAGGACGAAATCAACCGGAGCCTTCACAGAGGTTGTCGCTGAAAAAATTGCAGCTAAGCCGAGTGAAACGGGAAGGCGAAACAATAGTGCGAGAAAGAGAACGGAAAAGATCGCAAGAGCCCAGCAATTCAATTCGAATTTGGAAACGGAATCTAATTAGATTCTAAATAGAAACCGTTTCAAACGCAACAACCGGTTCTGTGTTCGAACCGGTTGTTGCGTTCGAAATGGAACCTAATTCGAATCTAATTTGATTTCGTTTCAGAATTCGAATTGAACTGACTGGGTGGAAGAGAAACCAAAGCCAAAGTTTGTAACACGCACCCACACGAACACAAACGTACACAGCTTTTTGGGCCAATACAATAAGAACCATGAAAGTACTGTATTTAATTATATATTTCATTGTCCATTTTCATTTTTTACAGTATAATGTAGTGGAGAGAAAAAAAATTAATAAAATGAGAATACAATGAAACATACTGTAATTATTATTTATTTCAATGTACGAATATAGTTTAAACAGTAATAATTAGTATGGAAAAAACTATGAAGAACTGTAAATTGACTGTGCAATCCATTGTAATGCTTGCTGTATTTATTATAAATGTATGATGTTTTCTATGGTCAGGGTAATTTTTTTGACGGAAAAGGCATCAATGAAAATACGGTAGAATGTATAGTTTTTGGTTTTTTTTTGTATGGGGAAAAGTCGAAATTTTTATGGTGACTGTGCCTAACAATACCCCTTTTTTATAGTAAATTCCCAGAATAGGATATATTCTATGGTGAAAAAACATAAAGGCTACTGTAGAATCATGGTAAAAATAACCATAGAATTTATCGTGTGATAACCATAACATCTACTGTTGGTTTATAGTAAAACTTTATGCGGGCCTTTTTCCTCCGGTTTTTACTGTTTCAGAAATGGTTTTTAAATGGTATTTTAAGGTTTTTCTTACAATTTTTAACCTTGCTGCTACTGTTTTACAAATGGTTCGTAAATGGTTTTTTAGGGGTTTTCTTGCTATTTTTACCGAGCGCTACTATTATAGAAATAGTTTTCACATGGTTATTTAAGGTTAATTCTATAATTTTCTCCCAGTTCCACTATTTGAGAAATAGTTTTCAAATGGTTTTTAATAGTTTTTCTAGCATTTTTTACCTACCAAATTTGTACAGAATTGTTCACTTTTTGACGGATGGTTCACAACAATAATATTAAAACTATTTCGGCTTTTATTCTAGTTGATTGCCGATTCTGTTCGGTTGATCATACTTCCAAAGTCGTCCAAACCTGAAAAAATAAGAAAAAAATCACAAAATATCGAGTAGAATGTAACATTCAAATGTGTGTACTTATCTGATGATTCAAATGATTTCCTTGATTAATGCCAATCGTGCGTTCGCTTCGATTTAGTTTTGTCGGTCGGCTGCCGCCGAATCCTCCAGCACCAGCTGTTCCGTTGTTTCAAGTTCTCCACGGCGCTGAAATGATCAACAAGAAAAATGTAAACAAAGTCTGGTAAATCAAATGATTTGTTTGAAAATTATACCTGCGCACAAAACGTAGACAACAACCAGCCGCACAAACGTTTCACTTCAGACTGTTTTTGCCTGCGCCAGCCTGCAACGAGTGCAGGTAACGAGCATAGCGAGAGAAGAGAAACGAGAGAGCGCGAAAAGCAGAGTAATAATATTCTGCCTGGTGCGCTCTTTCGTTTCTCTTCTCTCGCTACGCTCGTTACCTGCTCTCGCAAATATGCCGTAAATCCAAAATTATCAACTGTTGAAAAATGATTCGCTCATACAATTGAAATAAAGTAACAATTATCACAAACATGATATGCTTAAAATTGAATCGTCAACGAAACTCAAAGGAATTATAGCGCATCAAAAGGAACCGACATTTTCGAGCCTTTTTGTTCTTGAGCTCCTCAGTTTGTTTTCTCTTTTTGTTGGTTTAGATTCTGTCAATTAAAATTGGTAAACTTCGGATTGGCTTTCTTTGGCAGCTCAAATGTGGGTAAAATCCAGGGCCAAGTAAGCCAAATGATGTCCACATAACTTGGTACTACTGGTGCAGCTGCACGACGAACACTTCACCGTATAGTGAATGCCTTTTCGCTTTTATCAGCCCCACCATCGTTGAGTAGATCGTACACTTTTCCGGCAACTTAGTCAGACAAAATCTTGTTCCGGAAGTTGCCCAAATCCGACTCCAGCACAAACCCAACCCCTTTTGAAGCTACAGACAAAAAAGTTTGATTTTTTCATTTGAAAACAAAACTTAGTCAATTTTGGTAAACGCTTTTTGCAAATTCTAACTATTTTTCAAATGGGTATTTAATGTTTCTATATGGTAATCGTGTATCAATATGAACCATTTGAACATTAAAATTACCTTATGATTTAGGGTAACCATTTGAGAAAACATCTGCAAATAGTTTTTTAAAGTCATCAAGAAAATTGTTTACCATTACAAACATTAAAATAACTCTATTACTTATGGTGACCATTTGACAAATAGTTATCAAGGTCCGCCAAATAACATTATTACAAATGGTGACCATAACTCATAAGGTTGTTTTAAGGTCCATACTTGGAATTTCTTAATTTCTCGATATTTTCTCTTTCTTGAAGGATCCCTTCCTCGAAGGTCTATAGAGTTTTTTTCGAAACGAAGCTTTGAAGGATGTTTGACATTTGTTTGTTTTTGTTTACGTTTTGGACGTTGCCATGATTCTGTCCCAAAGCAAAGTACCCCCTAAGGGAAAACTGGGAAAACTGTGATGTTTCAACCATAACAGCATTTCTGTGGAAGCATTTTGTTAGATGTTCTAAAACAACTACTATTCTTCGTCATCCATGTGAAAAAAGTCTTTAAAATCCGCAAAATTGTTTAAAAATATCAAATTTCAAATATCAATTTTTTTTTGTTTACATTTTTGATTCATTTCAAACAATCATACGGGGCAAAATGCACCACAACAATGGAACAAAATGCACCGGGTAAAAGCAGTTTTCACTAGTCACCACTAGATAACACCGCTGTTTTTACTAAGGAGCATCACAGCGGTACATTTTGCCCCGATCACGCTTTTTGCATAAAATTCAATTTAAAATATATTTTTTAATGTTTTTGGGCTCATCTATCTATAGAATAATGAAGACTATGTAAAGTAAAGTAAATCTTTCCCAGTTCCTGAGGGGAACACCCTTGAAGAGTATCGGGGCCGGCATTTACAAAGCGGATTCAGTGGCAGTTTCATTCTTAACTTAATGTTAACATGTTAAGGTTAATGTTAACATTCCATAGGTCGCCTCCCTAAGGTGTCGTGATAAGGTCCAGTTTGTGACGATCACTACCTTCCCTTTACTAAGCAATCGATTCCAGAAGGGAAAAGATCACCAGTTGTGTTGGTCCGAGCCGGGATTTGAACCCCGATCTACCGCTTACGAGGCGGAAGCGTTACCACTGGGCTACGTGGCTCGGTCATGAAGACTATGACAAAAACTATATAAATCAACACTTACAATATCAATAAATGCTTTTCATATTGTCCAAAAATCATATTGAAAGTTCAATGAAAATTAGATCAAAACAAAACATTTTAAAGTTTTGCAAATAACTTTAGCTATTTTTATCCCACGATGCTCACATTTTTCCAGCATGGTTTTACAATGTTAAGCTTCGAATTTCTATGTTTTTCTCCCAGAAAATTCTTCCCAATACCGAGAAAAGCAGGGGGTGCATTTTGCCCCGGGGGTGCATATTACCCCCTCTTCAATGAAAAACATGTTCTAGCCTTCTTTTTGCATCGTTCTGTGAACTGACGATTCTCTTCTTCGATGGTCCTTGAATATCGACAACATTTTTGCATGCGCAATCGACTGCCAAATGTACTGATCCGTGAAACGTTTTGCAAAACGGATCACCCTAATGGCCCAGCATGGATAAACATTATTTGGCAGTATTTCCAATCAATTATAAAAACATGACTTTTGTTTAACATTGAAAAATTGCCACCGTTTTCAAATACCTACTCCTGAAGATTAGTTAATGCTAAACATTTTGCAATTATCGATCTATTAAAAAAAATAAAGTCTTAAATAAAATTTCCATTCAATTTTGCAGATGAAAATAATTATAAAACGGCTCTGATCTAATAAGCCATTGAAATTAATTGTTTAATTATACAAAATGAGTATAAACTATCATTCTCGTCTTAAAATCAACTTCTTTCTAAAAAATATTAGTAAATTCCATTACATAAGTATGTAAAAGACACATATTTTCTAAAAACCTCAATTTTCAAAAAAAATCGGATTATCAATCAGGCCGGTAAAACACAATGTTTTACATAAAAATCTCCGATGGGGTATCTTGGTTTATGATATTTTGCTCCAACCACGCCGTGTACCTTAAATGTTCCACCTAGAACGCAGAATTGTGGTAACAACGCAGTGCACATTTTCTGTGACCAACTCATTCCTAGTGTCCACCCAAGACTGACCGCACCGGACTGTGCAAATCGGATAAAACTTCTCGCCAGCGTTGTGCGTTGAAATGCATCGATCGAGTTCAACACAAGCTAACACGTTTTTGGCTTTGGTCGCGTTCGTCGCCTGCTGCTCTCGTTCAAGTCACCACGGTGTGCAACTAGATCATCGAGTTTAGGTCTGCCCGATCTACTCTAGTCGTCGTCGTCGTCTGTCCTCAGCAGCTCCTTTCACTTTTAATCTCTGCTCGTTCTGTCCTGCTCTGGTCGGTCAATCCCGGCCATGGCGAGAGTTCAGAAACGCAATGCAAGTGTTCTCTGTGGTCAGCACCACCGCCGCCGGTTACCACAGGCCCAACCCAGGTCAGACCTGCTGCGTGCGCCCAAGTTGGAGTTCTATAATCACACATAAAAATATTGCTTTTCAGATTAGCTTGAACGATAGATTTGTTTCTTGCGCAAAATCGACGGGCTGCGAAACATGTGTTATCGGAAATTCCTAATGTCCCAGCCATTAGCCACTTTCAGGTTGTCCACCAAGTCCTTCCATCAGACATCAACTCTCGCACTCTCGAGAGGTTGACATTCCTCAGCAGCAGCAGCAGCAGCTGTGGAAGTACCTAGTGCGGCTTGAGTAGAACAAATTGGAGCACAAATTTGACCCATTCCATTGCGTCTGAAACACGCGCCCTGGGGTCTCGTGACAGCATTTTCTTGCACAACGACGCATGCCAAGAAACGACGACCGATTAAGATATTCAAGTTCTGTCCACCGCCGCGGCGCGATCGAAAGTGATCCGCCCAGCACCTTCACCACTTCCTACGAGAAAAAAAGGACCCCGCGGGTGCACCGAATGCCTCTCATGTGTCGAACGACCAGCTAAGGCTGCTGGCAGGAATTAGGGGTTGTCTTGAAAGAACGTAGATCAGGGTGGTCCAGAATTGTAAAAGTATGATTTTTTCAAACTCCATCAATGAAGGTCCTATTGGACCTGAGGTGAGATTGCCACCACTGCTGTTACATCATGTCGGAGAAGCGGTACGACTCCTATTTTTTTACACTAAAGAAACGAATTTTACAACCACCCTAAACGCCCATACCTAAAACCCATTATCGAAATCAGCTTTGGGCGAAAATCTTACACTGCGTATCTACCGCTGACTAAACTTTGCATCAGCAGCAGCCGCGGCTTAAAAGTTTCGATTGGATTGCGCGTTCTTACCACGCGGTGGCGGCGGCAGATCTCGCCCAGGCAGATTAGATTACGACTCGATAGTGTACCGTTTGGACACCTTCTCCGTGGCCACCGTGGGCTGACTGCGTGTGTCCCAGGCCACGGCCCCGGCGGCGATCCGCGGCCACAGCCAATAAAAACCATATCATTACTGATTATGACATGATAATTTATGTCTTTGGTCAATTTTGAAATTATTTGGCGTTAGGCGTTTTTTCTTGTGCGGTTTCGCACGCGCGTTGGGCCGACTAGCTTTAGGCAGGGATCTTTCCGAAAGGTGAATGTGTGGTGCGTGTGGAGAATTGCCGAGTGCTGGTGGCCAAAGCTGTTGGCCAGTGAAAAAGACGTTATGTTTGTTTTTCCGGTGACTGTTATTCTGCTACTGTGCGGCGTTTTAAACGTTTCGTGATGGTGGCTATTTGTTCACTGAGAGCTGAACCGTCATCAAATTTTAAGTTTTATTTTGACAAAACAATCATGAACCATACTTTCCTTTCCAATAAATTAGTTTATTTAAATTAACTTTAATTTGCTTCAATAAATTTTACTGAATGAAAATAAAATGATGAAGTAGTGCTTACCGTGGTTTTCCCTCACTCCAACTTGACTGGGGTTTAATCACAGTCGACCGAGGTTAGCGTTTTTTGTGATAAGAAATGTTTGATCACGCTTTTCGTCAGATGTTGAAGTAAAATGTCGGTCCTGGCCTTAAGTGTTGAGATAGGTCATTCCTGGTGTAAGAGACGTCTGTCTGTAGTTGGTTTTCCTGCTTCGATGGAGTCTCTGGTCGTCACTCAAATTACATCTCATGAGTTGCGTCTTTCAATTACGAAAATATTGGTACCCAAACATGTATAGGTCATCGCTTAAATGTTCAAGTTATCGCAGTTTTAGTGAAAAAAGTAGATTTTTTTTCGTTTGCGCGCGGCGTGTCGAAAACCCCAGTTTTTTTTTTTTTTTTTTAAATCGTTTCTCAGAGTGCTGACTTCTGGAGTACATAACTTCACCATTTTTTGACATGTTATGTGAAATTTTCCGAGGAATCCGATAAAAATATTTTCAGACATAGGCTCTCTGGTCCCGAGACCTTCAAAACAGCATTTTAAGTTTTCATTCGACTTTTTCAAATGATATTTGATATTTGAAACTTTTAACTATTTTTCCTTGAAAGCCTACGTAATACCCTTTCGTTTGCGTCCAAGACAGCTAAAATTGGTTGAAATAATGCGGAGCTATGATTTTTTGAAAAATGTGGATTTGCGAAAATCGACGAAAATTGCCATTTTTCGGACCACCCTAACACGGAGTATGTCACCCTGATGGCCAAACAAAAAATACGGGTCTAATTATCTCGATCAAGGAACCCCAAACTTTTTTAGAACTTTTTTATCGAATCATGCTGTTTTCGTGTGGAATTGCTGAATTGAAATAACAAGCCATATTCTTAACATTTGAATAAAAAAATGTTTTAAAATGCATTTTACACAAGTTCAGTTATTTTGCAATCATTAGCTCTCAAAAAAATTAAGATTTGACAAAACAAAAATTTTAGTGAAAAAAAAACATTTTGCCAAGCGTGACATCGAAAATTTTCGAAAAATCAAAAAGATTTTTTAATTATTTAAAAATGCTAAAAATAACTTCAAACGCAGGAGAATGCATTTTAAATTGATTTCAGCAGATTGCACTTCAATTTCCATTTAAATTTTGAAGTTTTTTGAAAAAATATTTCTTTTGCTCCCTGATTTTTCAGGCCGACTCTGAAAGGGGGTGACAAAAACTTTAAAATAAAATTTGTACCAGCCTAAGCATAGTTACATGAAAACATTTCTAAAATCGGTTTTTCCAATGAACCAATGTTTGTTACACATTATTTCTGTTTAAAACAAGTCGTTCACAAACGGATAACAAGCATAACAGTACTTTAAATGAAAATGGCATCTAGAACAAGCTGAGAGCCATTTAGAAGAGCTCCTAGTGCCGATGCATGTCTGGTTGTAGGAATTGATGAGTACTATTCAGAAAAAATACATGGAATAATGCAAGGGTTGCGGGTTTAAAAAAAAACAGATTTTGAGAAATTGATTTTTTGTAAAAAAAATTAATTGAAAAATCGGCATTTTTTCCGGATTTTTTAAAATCATTATTGGATATCTCCAAGGGGCTGAAAACTCTAATATTACTTAAGAATACTGAGTATACCTAGGAGTATACTAACGATATTCCAGTATACTTGTTAGTATACTAACTGACAAGCAATAAACTGTTAGTATATTAAGATACTCTCAGTATATTGGTGAGTATACTGGCGATATGTAAAGAAAATAATAAGTATACTAACATATATTTTGATATACTGGTTAACATAATAATTATAGCTCCAAGAGTTTTCAACCCCTTGGATATCTTAGGATTGGAATCAAATTTTGGGGATCTGTGAAGGTCAAAAGGTTGAAAGCTGCACAAAATGGTGTTCTTAACTCAATTCGACCCGAAATCAACGTTCGACTAGATAGCACGACAACGACAATTTTCAGTTATTGTCATTTCCAGCATATTAACCATTTTAGAAATTTCAACGCTGTCGTGCTTACTTGTCACACGTGCATTTTGGGGCAAAATTGAGTTAAGAATTCTTGCAGCTCACAATGCCTTTTGACTTTCACCGGTCCCCTCGATTTCCCGAAAAAAAACTTCAAAAGAAGTTTCAATCTTGTCTATGACATTGAGTCTGACGGGTGAGATTGGGTCATACAAAAGTACAAAAAAATTTATGACACAATCTTACCCCCCAGACCCAATGTCACCCCTGATGGCGGTATACACAGTAAAAAAAATCATGGTAAATTACAGATAATTTTTCTAGCGTCTGTCAGAGGTAAATTTACATATTATGAGAGGTAAAATTAAACTTTTATTCTGACATAACAGATGTACCCTGAAAAAGGGGTAAAATTTCATCTAAAAGCTGAAATTTTACCATCACGCAGAAAAATATTTTGTAGAATCAGCCTGTACGAGGTTTGATTCAACAAAATTTTTGTTGAATATAATCAACGCCGGTTTTGCGTTGCAACAAAACTTGATTTTCTCAATTCCACAAAAATATTTTGTTGTTTTGAAAAAGTTGCTTTGACGTTTAGCGTCGATTCAACAAAAATCTTGATTTTCAAATCAACAAAACGGTTTGTTGATTCAAATATGGCTTAATTTTCTGCGTGATGATTATTATAATATATTTATCGCAAGAATTTGGCCTACACGCCCATCACTTTCACATTAATCGCAAAATGGGCTAATATGCCCGAAACGGCAATTACTGAAAAAAGTGACTTGCACGATACAAATTCGTATGGAAAATGTACTAGGCTTGGGGTGCTCAAAACTGATGTGGGATGCTCAAGTTTTCATACAATCGAGGTCATATTTAGGCACAGTAGACCCTTAAAATTCAGCCCTGTTATAGACGATGAAACTCAAATTTGAACTAACTACACTGAAACCACGGTGGATTGACACCAACTGTTGTCAAACGAACGGGATCACTTTTTTTGTTTGACACCCTCTTTACACAGAGCATACATTTACTACCAAACGTTTTGTTTGGTAGCATGTGTGAGTCCCGTGTAAAAAGTGACAGTTCGTCAGTTTTTAGTTTGAATTTGTCAAACCAACGGGGTACAAACTAAAAAAGTGTCAAACGAAAAAGTACCAAACCACCAGGGGTTGAGTGTACTCTTCGAAAGTTGCGACAAAGACTGGCCTTATTGTACGCTTCTTATTCCCACTTTTAAGAATTTAATGTTTGCTTCGGTAATTTGCGGTTCCAGTCTACACACAACAGTTCATTTATCAAGACGCGGGACACGTGAAAAGTCACCACCAATGAATAAATATGGTCATTCTACCATGCCTTGCATTAGTTCCAAAGCATGCCCTCTGAAACAAGTGCACGATTTTCGTTAGTCCTAGGTTAACCTAATGTTTGGTATTTTTATATTGCCCTTTTTTAGTCCAACGAACCACTTCGTGCTGTATTATGGTCCTCCGGCAGAGCATAATTTGGTCTTTTTTTTTTGTCAGGCGGTCAACGCCAGACTCTCTGATTAATTTCATGCTGGGTCAGCGCTTTTTTTTGTTGCTTGTCAACGGCTAAAACGCATTACCTGCAGTCTGTCTGTCGCTCCCTCAACGTCATGCTGGTTCTGGCACCGTAACAGGTCATACTGCGCTGCATTTCAGCGATACGGAGTTCAATCTGAAGAACGAGCCGCTGACTGCTGCTGCAGGGCAAGGTTAAGAGTAAAAGTTAGCCCAAACACAATGTATTCGGTGCTGGAGAGTGTGTTGTCTTAAGGCCGGAGATGGTGGAGCAGCAGCCCGCGGGTCATTTCGCTTAGACCCCTAGACGATTTATTAATGGCTTCGACGCCGCAACACTACACACACCGTTTGATATCGGAGGCTAATCGCTCCAGTTTATATTGGTAATTTTGCAACACATATTTGCTGTCACTGCATTGCGGACGGAGTCGGTAGACAGCAGCAGCAGTCGTGAGTCCACTAATAGTTTAAACCTGGCAGCTTTGCAGAAAGCTATCAAATTTGATACTCGTGGAATTTACGCAGCAGCTGCAGTGCCTTGATATCTGAAGAACTTTTAATTACCTCTGCCAATTTTTAATGGAGACGCAGTTTTAAGCTTTTCGCAAATCGACTTTTCTTTGAATTTTTTATTGAATAAGACTTTGTCAGTGCATTCCCTATGTCAAAAAAGCCAGTTTGCATAATTAGTTTTTTCTGTACAAGCCTCCATACATTTTAAGCGGGTTGGTCATACGAAATGAGCATGTGAAAATAAAAAAAATCTATATTTTAAGAAAAGTCTTAAAGATGAATTCCATCTTCATATTAATTTTCTATTTTTTATCTGTTTTAGGAAACTTAGAAATGCATCTTTTGCGCGAACATTTTGAACGGTATTACGGTATAATGGTATATCGGAAACATTGATACCAATGGAAACATTAAAAAAAAAAGATTTTTGGAAAAAAAAACTAAAATAGCGTCGAACATTATTTCAAAAACCTTTTTCAGATGCAAAATTAACACCTGAACTCCCAAGCTCGAGAAAAAGGGGGAATTTCCATACAAATTCCCCCTTTTTTCGAGCTTGGGAGTTTAGGTGTTAGATTTGTTATCGATTTTTTTTTAATTAAGGTAATTTTTACATTCAATTTTTCGAAAAATGTTAATTTTATGCTTTATAAAAATACTTCATGAAGAAAAGCACCCTTCCAAAAAAAATTCAGAAAAGTGAGACAATTTTATTCTTTTTTCTTTATTTGATATTTTCGAAGCCTAAAGAAGTAAATTACAAACTTATGGGAATTTGGATGTGCTTTCCGGTAAACATATTTACGAAACTGAAAAATCAAGTCATATATAAATGGCCAAAAACCATCAAAAAATGGCCATAACATTTTTATTTTTGAAACCGCCGCATCTTCACAAGGATTGGTCTTAGGACAATGGTCAAATTACAGACATCGTGACATCACCTTAAAATTTAACTTTTACTCATAAAAAGGAAAAAAACTCATACAAGTGGCGTGAATTTTTCTTTCAGTTTTTTTTTTCTCGGAAAGCCCTTCCAAGTTCCTACAAGTTTGTCTTTGGCCACTTTTTGATGCGATGCAACGGTTTTGAGATACAGTAATTACGAAATATAAAAATATTTCAATAACATACAGTCATGCCTCGGTTTTGCACACTTCGGTTTTTCACTGCCCCGATTATGATTCGATCAGCTGCCTTGTTTAAGCACGACCCAGTGCTTTACTGAAGCACAGAGTTTATGGGAATTTTTGCTATATTGGAGACAATCCTATCAAAATCATCAATGATGTCAGTTATCCATGGAAATTATAATTACATGAACATTTTCATAAAAATAAGTATTTTCCTGTATTTTGAAAATGCAACGTTTCTTGAAAAAAAAACTAAGAATTTAAGTTGTTTACAATATGGGTATCAAATGATCGGGATTTTTCATACATTTTGAAAGTTATAACACAAAATTTTGAAAAAGTGAAAATTTTCACAAAATTACGTATTTTTGAAAAATTACTAAAAATTTAAGTTTTTCATACAATAGCTTTCGAATGATCAATATTTTTTCATACTTTTCAAATGTAATAACACCTTTTTTTACATTTGAAATTTTCACAAATTACGTATTTTTAATAAAAATATTTTTTTTTGCAGACAAAAATCCGATTATATGATACCCATATAATAAAAAAACAAATTTTGAGTATTTTTTCAAAAGTACGTAGCTTAGTGAAAACTTTGAGTATTTAAAAAAATTCTATCGAAAGGTACTGAACTAAATTTTAGCATTTTTTTTTCAAAAAGACGTTGTTTTGTAAAATTTAGCGTATTTCACAAAAAAATTAAAAATGTATGAAAAAATACAATTTTATCCTGTATTGAAAAAAACTGAAATGTTTAGTATTTTTCCGAAAATACTTGCAAAAATACGTATTTATGTGAAAATTTTGAGTTTTAAAAAAATAGTGTTATTATTTTAGAACATATGAAAAAATCTCAATCATTTGATACCCATATTGTAAAAAACTGAAATTTTGAGTATTTTTCCGATAATACGCTGTTTTGTGAAAATGTTGATTATTTTCTCAAAAATTTGTCATTACGTGTCGAATGTATGAAATATCCCGATCATTTGATACCCATATTGTAAAAAAAACTAAAATGTTTAGTATGTTCCGAAATTACGTAGTATTATGAAAATTTTGAGTATTTTCAAAAAAAATTGTTATTACTTTGGAATGGATGAAAAAAATAATTTTGAGTATTTTTTCTCGTCAAAAAATTTAAAATGATTTTTGTTTGTTCTAAATCGAAAACCTTTTAGGTTATTGCAGATTCAAAAAGTAGCTAAATTTGAAACTATTTTTGTATTCCTTTTTTATGAAAAATAAGTTTTTTTCGGAATTCTGAGTAGGGGAAAGTGGGGCAAGTGTAACAAGCTAAGGAAATGCTCGTTATAACCTGGGTGCAGAATAGTTGTCCCCAAAGCGTCCTCAATTTAGAACTGTCAAAGCGGAACCAATTTACTGTTCGCATAATTATACCAAGAAGTGGCAAGTATTGTGATCGATCTAAAATTTATTTAGTAAGGAATAAAAAAAATCGATGACTATTGAGGTATTCGAAGTCAAAACATCTTAATAAGAGGTTTGAAATCGAGTTTGGCATAATTCGTCGCTAAAATTTTATAATCGCTATGTCTACAAAATCTATGTTTATGACGCTTTTTTAAATGTTAGCGACGAATTATCAATAACTATCAATAGTACTTTCCAAATAATATTGGATACTCCGATATTATCACTACACATCAAAGATACATAATCTCGGAACTTCCATTCGGTTGCTCTTCTGATTCACGAAATTCCACCCACTTTTGACACAATTTTTCATCACGTGGAAAACAAAAAAGGCCTCTTTTGGCCGCCCATCGTTTAGTCTACGAAGAAAAAAGTGCGAAGCACTTAATTTTTCATCCAAAACATCAACATCAACAGATCCAAAATGTTTCATAATAATTCACTTCAGCAGCAAAAAATATGTCACGCTTGAGCTTGAACATAGCCTTCTACTTTGTTTATGTTTACAGCTGTAGTGCAGATGTATTAGTGGGAAGCAGTGGGGAGCTTTCGAAAATCACGTTACGCATTCTGTCTTTTCAGCACCCAGGTTATAACCCATTAAAAACGTCAAAAATCTGTCGGATTTTTTAGAATCATCTTATTCTAGGTCTTGACTGAGACTTTGATAGAACAAGTTTTGAAAAAAATCGTTTTTTTTGTGTAAAAAAATGATTTTAAAATTTTTGATTTTTCGTACGTTCTACTCAACTAGTGGGGCAAGACGAACAACCCGTTGGGGCAAGAGGAACAATGCATGAAACAACATGCTAATTTACTAACAATTAAACTGTTATCACTTAGATACATCAGATAAGGATGTATTTGAAACGTTTCTTTCATTTTTTTTTTCATGATATTATTATATCGTGAATGGACAATTTTTTAAACAATTGTTTATCAGTTTTTAAGAGCTTTTATGTATTTTTTTGACAATAAAATATGTTGCTGCAGCAATTCGTATTTTTTCCATACTAAAAATCCATATGGTACACTTGCCCCACCTAAACAAGATTTTTTAAAAGCTCTCTACAAAATTAACTAAAACATAAACCATACTTTATAATAGGTACAAGTCATTGGTAGGGACACTACTGATCTAGGAAAAATAGCATTTTGATAAAATGAACCTTAAAACGAACCCTAAGCCTTATTTTGTACTTTCCAAATATTATAAGGAAACAAAGATTTTGAAAAAAAAACTTCATTCAATCTTATGCCCCGTTGCGTTTACGTCGTTTTGGCGGTTATGTGGTAGTAGAATCAGCTAATTGCATTGCTAGCAACAATTCCTCATACTGGAAATAATCAAAATTGTAAAAATTACGGCCTTACGAGCGATTGTTCCTCTTGCCCCATATGGTCGTCTTGCCCCACCTTCCCCTACGCCATCAAATCGGGCGTTCAATTTTACATGAAAGTCCCTTGTACACCAAATTTCCAAATCTTTACCATTACAGGCTGCAAACTATTCAAAAACACGTCTTTTCCGAATGTACAAACATTTACCCCTCCCCCTCCCCCCGTCACTAAATACAAAGTTTCAGAGAATATATATAAAATCATGTTGAAAATTAAATATTAAATCATACAGGGTAAGTAAAATGCAAAAAAAAATCATTGAAGTCAATTCAGTGTGCAGTATATTATTATATATGGAAATGTCAGCGACAACTAACTAATCTCATTTCAAAAAAGTAAACTGCCTTGCCTTTAATCCAGTTCAAGTCGATGCACTACAGCAATGTCACATCCTGAGCTAAGATCACTCATTCGCGATGACGACTAAGTCAACCACTAAGGCACGAAACGAACCGAGTCTCGGCTGCGAAGAATGGTACTGAAAGTTGCACAATCGCCTCACCAAGCACCAAAGTGAAGTTCGGCCTAGTTTTTCCCAATCGCTCGCGACATTGCTGGAAAATCCCTAGAGCTTTATTAATTAATGAATAAATAATAAATCTAATTAATTATGCCATTAGTATATGTGTGTCAACGAGCAAGCAGTTCAGTTTAGCTGGCGTATGTACTCTGTTAAAGTCGATGCACGCACTTGGTCGTTAAGCTGCTAAGTAGATGCAGCTGCTAGTTCTTGCCTTGGGGGGTTTACTTTATATCACTACAAAAAGTGACTTATGTTGCAGCATAGAGGTACAACTCAATCTATTATTTACAGGTTTTGTGCCATTTTTTCACCACAAATGATCAAAATAGATTTTTCTTACTAAAAGCATTTCTTTAACATCAAATTAATCCTCAAAAATAGCTGCCAAAGTGCACGTGCCACTGCCCCTCTCGGGTCTACGTGACAATGTCACACAGATTGACACTTTCCATGCCGCCAAATGGTCTCAAACTGACCGGGGTCCAAGCCCCTCCAACCCGTACATGTTGTCGTCCTAACGCGATAAACTGCGCTCGCTGGTGTATAATTAAATTATAAATATTTTGCATTCATGTTCACTGATTTTGTGCCGATTTAGTTCATTATTTTTCGCAGTCTGTGCTTTTTTCAGGTTCATAAATTATTCATGCACGTGCACGTTTATCGGCATCGAACCGGTTGGGGGTTGGTGGCAGGTGGCATGGCACCTACGGAAGATTTTGACCAGCCTCGCCGAGCACACGCCAAGAACGCAAAGTGGGGCATTTTGAGTGCCAAACCTTTTAAGGTGAAAAGAAACAACTTTGAAAACGTGTACCCACGTGAGGGAAACCTTGTCATTGAACTGAATGCAGCCAAGCAAATGGAAAATGTTTGATTGGTGGAATTGTGTCGTGCTTTAACTTGTTCTCGAATTGGTTCATGATTTTTTGTAGTAAAAGTAAAACCAATACAATTGATTTTCAACTTTTCCTCGAAATTCTGTTAACAAATTCTTGTGTTTTATCTTGAAGCCTTTTCACACAAGTTTCAAAAGAATTGGTTAAATGATCATGAACCAAGTGGTCAATTTTTTGGCAATATTATAATGATCAAACGTGCATCACAACTTGTATTTTTTAAATACCTCCTAACTTGTTCAGCAAATGTTATCTGCAGTTTCAATTGGGTACTAAAGCCCTATGCCAATTTTTATATACAACGGTAAAAAACACGATTAAAAACCATTTCTGATCACTTTTTTTTTCATTTTAATGCAAAAAAAAAATATTGACAAGACAACATTTTTTCGATGGATCAACTATGGTCCCCTTGGAACGAGCTGTCAAGTAGGAGCTTTTCTGTCAAGAAGGACCGCGAGGTTAATTTTTCAAAATTGATTTAAAAATCCATTTTAAACTCTTTGTGGTCGTACAAAGGGTCATTGTACTCAGAAAAATAAGCTTTATCGCTGTGAACAATAATATCAGCAATCTAAGCTTCATTTTAGGACCCAATTGATTTTCATTTATTTTTAAAATGAACTAATGGCAACCTTCAAAAAAAACAAAACGACCTAAAACCTTTTCCCCTAAGCTATCCGTATCTGCCGTAGCCTGTTGTAAACAAATTCTTATTTAATTTATTGCAGTATAATACGTTATCACGACCACTGAATCGAAATCGAACAGAAGGCCGGACGGACCGACGCTGGTTGATCATGACTGTATCGACAGGTTGCAGTTCAGCGTTCATTAACGCTCATTTTCGCCGAATTGGTGACCATTAATCATCATCGCATGCTCGTACCGGGGGAAGAAGGGGGTGGGAGATATTTTTGGCGCTTGGACAACAACAACAACAACAACAGCGAGGTGACCGCGGAGCGCTAATAGGACTTCACGACGCCACCAGGGGCATAATTCGATACCCCCCAAAGCAGCAGGCCCAGCGGGAATCGCTCAGGTGTGCGCGCAAATATTAGAGCAAGGTCCTTCGGAGTGTGGTGAAAAATTGTGATCGGTGTGGAATTTAACCTGCACAAGAATAATGGGAAGGTTGCCCCCCTAGTTCAAGGGTAATTAGTGGCTGTGGTCAGAGCTACCGGATGCGTAGAGAGCTTTTAGAACATGCACGGCAAAATTTGAGTGCGAATTCCTTCCCCCGAAATCGTGAAAAATGGTAGCCTTCAACTTTACGACCTTTATGCTATACATTGCTCCTAACATTACCAATCGTTGAGATGACAATAGATGCCAGAGGAGTGAAAAATAGACAAACTGAAGTTTTAATAAATATTTAAGCAATCGATCTCAGAAGATCTCGGTGGCAAATTGTGATACGAGATTTGTCTGATCACGCCTTCTGTCGGACGGGAAACTAAATGTTGGTCCCGGTCTAACCTAGAAGTTAGGTCGATAGCTCAGTCAAGGAGTAGGAGTCGTCTCCCTGGGTTCTGTCTCGGTGGAGTCGCTGGTAGGCAGTTGGACTAACAATCCAAAGGTCGTCAGTTTGAATCCAGGGGGGGGGGGGGGTGGAAGCTAAGGTGTAAAAAGCGGTTTGCAATTGCCTCAACAATCAAGCCTTCGGACACCTAGTTTCGAGTAGGAATCTCGCAATCGAGAACTCCAAGGCAATGCTGTAGAGCGAATAATTTTATTTTTTTATTTAGCAATATCTCTTTGGCTAACATAATCGAGAATTTTTTTTTTCAATATTCATCACACTACCCCTAAATGAATTGATGTCAAAATGGGCATATGAATTTTCGAAAACCTGTATTTAGAAAAGGGATTAGCTGATCGGTTTGGTGTCTGCAACAAAGAACTAAAATACTTATTTTGATCATTTTCAAATGTAAGTTATATTTAAAAAACTAATTAAATACGAAAAAAATTTAAACCTTGTTTTATAGATTTAAAATACCGTCTTGAAAATTTAAAAAAATCTTTTGAGAAGTTTTAATTACACTAAAAAAATTCTTGTAGCGTTCTATTTTTACCTATCAGCAATTCCCCACGAAAACAGCATGATTCGAAAAAAAAGTTCTCCGATCGGGCTCAAAATTTTTCTGGGGGATCCTTGGCCGAAATAATTAGACCCGTATTTTTTTGTTTGGCCATTTGGGTGACCTACGCCGTGTTAGGGTGGTCCGAAAAATGGCAATTTTCGTCGATTTTCGCAAAAATCATATCTCCGCGCCATTTCATCCGATTTTAGCTGTCCTAGACGCAAAAGAAAGGTGATTTTTTTGACTATTTAGGAAAAATAGTAAGAAGTTTCGAAAATCTTGCTTAACATTTTAAAAGATCATATGAATACTTAAAATGCTGTTTTTAAGGTCTCGGGACCAAAGAGCCTATGTCTGAAAATATTTTTATCGGATTCCTCGGAAAATTTCACATAATATATCAAAAAATGGTGAAGTTATGTTTTCGATACTCTGAGATACGATTTTTTGAAAATAAAAACTGGGGTTTTCGACGCGCCACTCACAAAAATGGGAAAATGATGAAAACGGGAAAAAAATCGACTTTTTTCACTAAAACTGCGATAACTAGAAAATTTCAGCGATGACCTATACATGTTAGGGTACCATTTTTGTAATTAAAAGACGCAACTTTTGGTACCATAACATGTATAGGTCATCGCTGAAATTTTCAAGTTATCGCAGTTTTAGTGAAAAAAAGTCGATTCTTCCCCGTTTTCGTCATTTTCCCATTTTTGCGCGTGGCGCGTCGAAAAATCCAGTTTTTATTTTCAAAAAATCGTATCTCAGAGTATCGAAAACATAACTTCACCATTTTTTTATATATTATGTTAAATTTTCCGAGGAATCCGATAAAAATATTTTCAGACATAGGCTCTTTGGTCCCGAGACCTTCAAAACAGCATTTTAAGTTTTCATACGACCTTTTCAAATGTTAAGCTAGATTTTAGAAACTTCTTACTATTTTTCCCAAATAGCCAAACTAATAACCTTTCTTTTGCGTCTAAGACAGCTAAAATCGGATGAAATGGCGCGGAGATATGATTTTTTTGAAAAAAGTGGTTTTTGCGAAAATCAACGCAAATTGCCATTTTTTGGACCACCCTAACACGACGTAAGTCACCCTAATGGCCAAACAAAAAAATACGGGTCTAATTATTTCGGTCAAGGATCCCCCAGAAAAATTATGAGCCCGATCGGAGAACTTTTTTTTCGAATCATGGTGTTTTCGTGGGGAATTGCTGTATGGAAACGAATAAATCAAATAAACCTAACATTTTTGATAATCAATTTTAAAATAATTTTAATCGAAACATCAAAAAGTTTTACAAATGTTTCATATTTTTACCATGAGAGTCGAAAAATAGGAACTGCATCAAAAAGTAGTGCAAACGCAAGGTTATTAACAGAAATATTCTTAATTTTTTAACTCTTACACAGGTTAAGGTTTTCCAGCAGAATTTTTATCAAATTATGTAGCTGGCAAAACTAAAAAAAAACATCGTTCGTCTTATTCCATGGGTCTAATTTTCAAGCATACTATTTATAATTACGGTTTAGTTTTAGCTTTTGTGTGAACTTTTTTATTTTTTGTTAACATACGAAACAAATGTTTTGTTGAAAAATCAATCACATTAAAATTTTGAATTATTATTGGTAAAAATGGTACGCAAATGTTCCAAAAATGGTGTCTTTTATTTTTGTATGAACTTTCTGATTGCAAATTCAATTTTACATTTAAAAAATTTGGTCAAATTTTTTTTATGTATAGTTTTTTTTCCTCCAATCACTGTTTTTTGACAAAGAACTTTGTCTATACCAGGGGTGCCCAAAGTATGGCCCGCGGGCCAAACGTGGCCCGCGAGGTGATATTTTGTGGCCCGCGGACCCATTTTGAATGATCATGTAAAATGGCCCGTTGACCACTTGTAAAGTGATTTTATACTTTTTCAAAATTAAGGTTTATTTTAAGATTTTTTATGCTAATCTTTTTTATTTTTTTATTAATAATATTATAAATATTATTTAGGAAATAATTTGTTCCAAATATTTTGTAATTAAAACAATTTCACACGTTTCAATGTGAATGAAACTAGTAAATATCGTCAAAACATTTATCAAACATTTTTAGAAACATCAAAAAAAACGTACAAGTTTGTCTTGGGTAGAATTCTGTAGTTGCAAAAATAAAAGTTTTCTTTATTAATTTGCAAGTCATATTGACCCTTTTATAAACTGACCCTCAAACTTACATTGTACTTCCTTAGGGATTCGAACTCATTACAGTTAGATAACGAATCTGATTGACTTTCAACTGATTCAGGCAGACAAAATGTGGAAATCTGAGAATCAAGTTTGCAGCAAATATTTAACAAAGCTTTCGTCGATCAACCCACCCCTCCAACATTATTAAAAAATTGGCTCGAAAGCCAGGAGCAAAAATATATTTGAGTAATTCTCCGCCAACTCACACAGCAGTTGCCCCGACCCCTCTTCGATTTGCGTGAAACTTTGTCCTAAGGGGTAACTTTTGTCCCTGATCACGAATCCGAGGTCCGTTTTTTGATATCTCGTGACGGAGGGGCGGTACGACCCCTTCCATTTTTGAACATGCGAAAATAGAGGTGTTTTTCAATAATTTGCAGCCTGAAACGGTGATGAGATAGAAATTTGGTGTCAAAGGGACTTTTATGTAAAATTAGACGCCCGATTTGATGGCGCACTCAGAATTCCGAAAAAACGTATTTTTCATCGAAAAAAGCACTAAAAAAGTTTTAAAAATGCTCCCATTTTCTGTTTCTTGACTTTCAAAAATTTGGAACATGTCATTGAATGGGAAATTTGATGTACTTTTCGAATCTACATTGACTCAGAAGGGTCATTTTTTCATTTAGAACAAAATTTTTCAATTTAAAATTACGTGTTTTTTCTAACTTTGCAGGGTTATTTTTTAGAGTGTAACAATGTTCTACAAAGTTGTAGAGCAGACAATTACAAAAAAAATGATATATAAACATAAGGGGTTTGCTTATAAACATCACGAGTTATCGCGATTTTACGAAAAAAAGTTTTGAAAAAGTTGGTCGTCATCGATCATGGCCGTTCATGGTCACCCGCGACAGACACGGACGACGAAACAAAGAGAAACGCAAAAAGTAACTTTTTCAAAACTTTTTTTCGTAAAATCGCGATAACTCGTGATGTTCATAAGCAAACCCCTTATGTCTATATATCAAATTTTTTTGAAATTGTCTGCTCTACAACTTTGTAGAACATTGTTACACTCTAAAAAAAACCCCTTCAAAGTTAGAAAAAACACCAAATTTTAAAATGAAAAATTTTGTTCTAAATGAAAAAATACCCTTCTGGGTCAATATAGATTCGAAAAGTACATTAAATTTCCCATAAAATGACATGTTCCAAAAAATTTTACAGTCGAGTAACGGAAAATGGGAGAATATTAAAAACTTTTTCAGTGTTTTTTTCGATGAAAAATACGTTTTTTCGGAATTCTGAGTACGCCATCAAATCGGGCGTCTTATTTTACATAAAAGTCCCTTTGACAAAAAATTTCTATCTCATCACCGTTTCAGGCTGCAAATTATTGAAAAACGCCTCTTTTTTCGCATGTTCAAAAATGAAAGGGGTCGTACCGCCCCTCCGTCACGACATATCAAAAAACGGACCTCGGATTCGTGATCAGGGACAAAAGTTACCCCTTAGGACAAAGTTTCACGCAAATCGAAGAGGGGTCGGGGCAACTGCTGTGTGAGTTGGCGGAGAATTACCCGTATATGAATTTTCGAAAATCCGTTTTTTTTATGAAAAGGGATTAGCTGATCGGTTTGGTGTCTGCAACAAAGAATTGAAAATACTTATTTTGATAATTTTCAAATGTAAGTTATATTTAAAAATATAATTAAATACGAAAAAAATTAAACCTCGTTTTAGAGATTTAAAATAGCGTCTTGAAAATTAAAAAAAAAACTTTTGAAAAGTTTAAATTATGCTACAAATTTTTCTTGTAACGTTCTATTTTTACCTATAAAAACGAATAAATCAAATAAGCATAATATTTTTGATTATCAATTTATAAATATTTTTAATCGAAACATCAAAAAGTTTTACAAATGTTTCATATTTTTACCATGAGAGTCGGAAAATAGGAACTGCATCAAAAAGTAGTGCAAACGCAAGGTTATTAACAGAAATATTCTTAATTTTTTAACTCTTACACAGGTTAAGGTTTTCCAGCAGAATTTTTATCAAATTATGTAGCTGGCAAAACTAAAAAAAACATCGTTCGTCTTATTCCATGGGTCTAATTTTCAAGCATACTATTTATAATTACGGTTTAGTTTTAGCTTTTGTGTGAACTTTTTTATTTTTTGTTAACATACGAAACAAATGTTTTGTTGAAAAATCAATCACATTAAAATTTTGAATTATTAATGGTAAAAATGGTACGCAAATGTTCCAAAAATGTATAGAATTGAATTTCTGATCAATTGGTGTCTTTTATTTTTGTATGTACTTTCTGATTGCAAATTCAATTTTACATTTATAAAATTTGGTCAAAATTTTTTTATGTATAGTTTTTTTCCTCAAATCACTGTTTTTTGACAAAGAACTTTGTCTATACGTTTCTATACGTGGTGTCAATCCAAAATTTCCGCGAAGCGAAAACGTTACGTGACGAATTCCCCTCTCGACAAATTTTCCCTCTTTTTGGTACACGCTGGATTTCTATTTCAGCTCCACTAGCAATTTCCGTCCCCTTAGTTCGATAGGACGTTAGTTATAAGGAGAAATTTGGACCGGACATTCTAATCGAAAATTTCAGCAATCATCTAGCAAAGTTCTTTGTCGTACTGGTCATGTGTAACATAACCACCTGCACCTTATTTTCAAAAAATCATAACTCGGCGGCAGAATGTTTGACTTCTCTATGGCTCAAAAGTTGCGGGTTTTTGGCTCCTAAACCATATAAAAAAATATCTAAAATCAAAAATACGTATTTTAGGAAATTGTGTTTTTGTAAAAAAGGTAATCAACAAATCAACATTTTTTCAGTGTACCTTTTTTCTGAATAGTCCTTAACAATACCTAAAACTTTGCCGAAGACACCAAATTTATCCGAAAATTCATTCAAAAGTTACAGATATTCAAATATTTACGTACCATTTTTGTGAGGACAGCTGCACAAAAATGCATGGATACTTGTATGGGTGAACCAATGACACAATATTGCTTCTTTGGTCATAGAGAAGGCCCCCTCAAAGTTTGAGCCAAATAAAAAAATACAAATAAACTCCATTTCCGGTTTTGGTAGTGAATTGCTCATTTTATTTAAAGATTAAATTACTCAATTTGTCATAGTTTGTGGCTCTCCTTTTTAAACCATATTAAAAATATCAATGATCATGTCGATTTTGGGCCAAATGGAGTCAAGGACGCCATTTTGTGCAGCTCCCAATGCCTTACCTTTTGACCTTCACAGATCCCCAAAATTCGGTTTCACCACTGAATATCACAAACAAAAGCGGAAAAAAACATTGTTGCATTGTTGTCACTCTTCTTATATGTTCCGATTGGTCGTGCTACCTTGACACACCTTAAAAATTGCTGCAAATGCGACAACTGTCCAAAGAGAATTTAGTCAGAAGCAATTTGACACACGTACATGCCCGACTACCGTGAAAACAATCCGACAACTAGAATAAACCAAACTTCGGGATCGCTCATCTTTTACAATTTGTTACGAAAGGAGGGAGTTAAGTCCAGAAGATTGATCAAAAAAGATTGAAGATCTGACTTTGAGTTCTTTCCCAGTCACAAAATATTCTAGCAGAGCTGGCTTTGCCAGAATCCTGCTAGAATGGTGGAACATTTCTGCTAGAATGCTGTAAGAATATCCAGCTCTGTAAGAACTCTGCTAGAATCCTGCTAGAACGTCGTGACTGGGTTAGTGAAGCCACATACAGTCCAGACTCGATTATCCGATGGCTTTGACAAAATTTCACTTCGAATAATCGAATCATGAAACATTTTTTTATGTCTTTTTTTTATTGTTGAGCTTCAGTATGATCTCTAAACTACTCAAAAGTGATGTAGAATTTTTAAATCCAAGATGGTGGCCAAAATGGCGGTGATGCAATAGTGAAAAAATGTATTATAAAATTACTATTTTAATGTGAGGAAGACATCAACCACCTCAAGGTGGATTAAGTATCAATTTTTGAGATTGTTCTGTGAAAAAAAAAACGAAGTTGACTTTATAGCTGTCGGCCACCATTGCTAGTACCAACCACTAGTGTCTTCCTAAGTGTTTGAGTACGGCACGGAGCGACGGCGCCGGATACCCATATTTACACTTAGAATTTTAGAGCACCCGCCGCGGGATTCGAACCAGCAACCTCTGGATTGAGAGTCCAGTGTGCGGTCCAATTGATCCACACGGGCGGGATTGTTTTGTGATCTTCCAATGAAACTAACGTATGCATGAAAAATAACATAAAAATTCATAAAGGTGCAATATACCAAAAATCTATTCCAATTTCTACAAACTGCTTGCAATGCTAACATTTCATCGCCCCTTGCAACTCCAATAACCACAGTCGCGACTAAACCCAAAAAAAACAACTTCAAGCCAGCAGCGCAGCAAGGACACGCACTTTAGCGCAAGCTTAAATGCACTTATGCCCACCGCGTCCACAACTCCAATTCCCGACTGCTGACCAGCTGCGGCTGGTGGCGGTGCACAAGGAGCAGGATCAGGTCACCCTTCTTGAACTCTCTTCTCTCCTCCATCGACGACACTGCGGCGCGGAACGAAGGGTACTTAAAAGTGTATCAAATCTTACTGCGTTGAGACCCCCTTTGCGGAGTGTCGCTGAGACCACGCAATATCGGTGAGTAGAGTGTAGATCGCGAGTTCGTCGCAAGGTGGGGACATTCTTTGAACTGGCCTTAGTAGTGGTAGTAGTAGAAGTAGTAGTAGCAGCCGAGAGGAGTAGTACTTCACGCAGCAGGGTGTAGTCGCGAGCGCACAGAACCCTGCCGAGTTGCGGGAGAAAAGAGAGAAGGATATCGGAGGTTGGCAATATCGTGCGGTTCGTGATCTGTCGCGCGTTGAGGTCTCCCGACGGCTTGGACGCGGAGCAGGTATAGAACGCGAATCGCGTGAAAATTCAAACAACTAGAGCACACAGAACTAGGTGTCAGAGGTGTGTTTGTGTCGGTTTGTGTGCGTGGAGGGGACATGTTCTCGGGGCGCGTAGAGTTTCGCACATTTGGTGACGGCGGCGGCACTTTTCGTGAGGCCGGGACCTGTGTGCACTCTGGGGGTATAAAAGCTACTACAGGGCTAGGCCGAGCCATCAGTAATAGTTTTAGGTTGACGCTCTACGCGCAGATGTAGAGCGATTTTTTGACGTCCGGTCGATTCCGAGGTTCCGTTCTTCCGTCGTGCGTGTCCGCTGTCCGTGTCCTAATTCCGTGCGTGCACGCGTTCTAATTTCTGCCGTAAACTAATTGTGTATCCGTGCGTGCGTGCGTGTTCTACACGAAAACTTCAACATGAAGGTGAGTTCCCGGCGGAGAGCAGGGTCATTCCTCCGCAAGGACTACCATAGTGTACATAGTGCCGAGAGATAACCCAAGGATTACCGTGAACAACCCCCGTGAAGGAACACTCTAATGAATTGCGTTTACTGTGATTAATGGACGCTGCCTAGCCGATCTTCGACACCTGCTGATCGATACCGTGAGGACATGTTCAAGTGCCCCCCCAACTAAGTCAGCGCACCGGCAACAGTGTGTGATACGAACTACTTCAGTGGCGACTAATTGATCCACATTCTGTGCAAGCCTGCGCCGTGAAGTTTTTAAGGTCGGTGATTGTTGATCGTTGACAGGCCCGTTTAGGAATAGGCGCGCGAGCGCGTGAAACCTGCTACGGAGGAACTTGACGCAAGCCATAACCGGAGTGACCGCGCAAAAAAAAGCGAACGCGCCGCGGCGGTGACTTCGGGTGCAGGTTCTGCACGTGCCCACGGGTGTTGCCGGATGGGAAATGCAAATTTTCTAGCTGTGGCAACTCCAGTAACGGCTTCGTCATCGCCGACAGAGTGATTTACTGGCGCCCTTTCAGGGCGCAACCCCCGTTGAAAACCCGCTTGGGTGTATGTTTGTGTGTGTGTGTGCGAAGTGCGTGGTGACAAATGCACCGCGGATAGATGAATAAATTACAACTGTTTTGAATAATTGAACCGTAATCGGTGTTGCGGGTTGGTACTACCGCGTTTGTGCCACGCTACCAGTACCGTGAGAACGTTTTGCGAAAGACCTTGATTCGTGGTGGGTTAGACGAAAGTGTGAGTCACTAGTGGCAAAAGTGGATCGGAACAGAAGCGCCCTAATATGGGTTGTGTTGAGGTGGAGAACTGATGCAAGAACTGTGCTAGAAGTGGAACGCTACTAACGGACTGTTAATATGTTATGTGAAAAAGGTCGATGTTTATGGACTGGGAAGTGATCAGGACAAAGGAACAAGCAGTTAAAATAAACGTGAAAGGAACATGAAATTCGAAGAAACGTGTAGAAAAAACTGCAGAAATCATCAAAAATCTTAAAGATAGGATGTTTTGTTAGTGTGTAACGGAACATGTCTATTTTGAAAAAAAAAATACATCTAATTCATAAAATCTTTGAAGCTATTCCTTAAACATTGAATGCATTTCAGTACGTAAAGGTATGTAGATACAATAATAACACCGGCCAGCAATTTGTTTTGCACCAACACGTCGCCAAATGGGTTTTCTTTAAAGTTTGTATAGAGAATTTCCTATGTCAAAATACGACATTTTGAACCATTAGTTTTTCCATACTGGATTTTCAGATAATAAAGAAAATGTAAATCTTAGAGTTAAATTGAATTAAATTTTTGTCGTTCGTTACCGGGCTGAATTTAATGGGTCTAAATCCCAAATATGAGCTTGATTGGACGAACATCCGAGCATCCCATGCCAAGTAGGGGAAGGTGGGGCAAGACGACCATATGGGACAAGAGGAAAAATCTCTTGTACGGACGATATTTTTTATATTTTTTTATAAATATTTCCAGAATGAGGAATTGTTGCTAGCAATGCAATACGTTTGTACTGTTGAAAAATGCAAGAATCACGAACTTCAGCCAAATTGGACAACTCCTTCTTCATCGTTCCAAAGTTTTGTGGAAAAAAAATGATAGAGCAAAACTCGACCTTATTTTAAAAGGAAATTGGACGCTAAATTGAATGGCGTCATAAGATTTTCGATTGGTATGAAGCTTTGACGCATTTTTCACAATTGAAATCTTTAGACGAATTTACATAAGAATCGCCTTTTTTTCTTGTTGGGCAAACTGAAATCCCTTGACTTGAGATAACGAATTTTGAAGCTTGCAACTGCAGAATTCACCAGCCATGCTATAGAGAGTCTCTATTAGAGACAGTAACTTGTCCCGCCCGTGTGGATCAATCGGACCGCGCACTGGACAACGTCACGTCAAAGACATATATATTTTTTATAAACTGAATAAAGCACTACTTCTGATACATTTAAGATATTTTTTTTAAATGAAGCATTTATAAAATAAATGTATTAATAACATTATCTTAAAATTGATAAAAAAAATTATGAAACTAGAGCGTCCGATTTCCCGGGGTTATAAAATTCCCGGGGAACGGGAAATTTTCAACAAATTTCCCTGGGAACCGGGGAATTCCCGGGAAATTTGAAATGCATCGAAAACTATTCTGATCGTGCTTCTGATTAATATTTTGCGACCAAATAGCAACTTTATTGGTTAAAATAAGTGTGAGGATCAATTAAATCAATTAATGGCTTGTCTGATTGTAAAAAATCATACAACTTTAAGAAAATATATGAATTTTATAATTTTAAATGCTGTCTTTGAAACAGTACCAAATCAAAAAATGATCATAAGTATTATTGTCGAAACGACTTATTTTTTAATCAAAGCGTTTGGGCAGTGTGAAAATGAATCCATGCTCCACAACCATAGAATTTTATTTCCATTTGTGTCTGAGAAGTTGTTTAAGAATAATATTGACACATAAAAAATAAATGAAAAAATATCAAAAAAGTATTATCGGTGAAATCACCATAAGAATCTAACTTCTCGCGCTTTTATTCTTGAAAACTATTTCATGAAATCACTACCCAAATATTAAAAAATGGGAGTAATTTCTCGAAAACTATGATATTTCAATTTTCATTTAAAAAGGTTACCAATTTCTTTCCATTCCATAATAAAGTAATTTTTGTTTCCCAACAAATAAGCAAGATCTACTCCCAGTTGTGAATGCTTCAAAAATAAATATTATCTAAAATAAAACTTGACGTGAAATTTTCAGACGAGCTATTAGCTTAATATAAAATATAAAAACATTTTTGCTTAAAAGTTAAAAAATTGTATACTGCCACCATTGAAAAACGGCTAATATCCACTTTTGGCAAAAACGAGTTATTAGCACCAGGTGTTCCAACGAATATTCTGAAACTTGAATTGCACTAAAATAGTGTTTAGATTTGGCAGCCGATGCGCAAAACCAAACGGCTAATATGCCAATCTTATGGGAAATTGCCTTGACGGAATACTTGATTTGGAATAATGGCCGAATTTCCAATTATGGGAAATATACATCCACTTGAATTTCGGGAATTTCAGGGAAATTTACAAATTTTCCGGGAAACAAGAATTCTACTTTTTCAGGAAATCCCGGGAATTCCCGTTGTTTAAATTTACTGATTTTTCCGCTTTCTATTTTTGTTTTTTTTTTCATTTATGAAATTCAATTCTTTTTATTAGAATGATCTTTTGAAGAACTTCTAAATTTGCTTTAAAGGTCCTGGAATGGTTTTACTTTTTCTCATAGCTCTTGAAAATTACTGCAACAAATGATTTCGTTGAAATTCCAATATCTGTTTGCAACCGCGTGGACGAAGAATGTTTTACGCCCCATACCATTTATTGAAATTTGTATGGACATTTGTTACGAGGGGGTGGCAGGGATCCATAAATCCTAATTTTTGTGTTACGTTTAAAGTAAATGGGGCAAAACCCATGGCCAACGAAAATTTTTCTCATGGTTTGATGATTTTTCTGTGAAAAACTTTTAAAACCGTTAACTTTTTCCCTGTATGCGTATAAAATGGCTTATTTTGGATTCAATTTTGACATGTTCAAAATCCTAAGAAAATCACATAAGTTAGAGTTGAACGATTAACCCCCTTTTGCTGTATTTCTACGCATAATTGCCCCACTTATCCCCATTCGCAGTTTTTCGATGTACAACCAAAAACATAGAAAAAATGATTCGTATAAAATAGGGCTGCTTCAAAAAATGGAGGGACAAATATGCGTACCGTAAACTGGAGTCAATCGGGACAGATGGGGCGAATTGGGACAGCAGTTTTAACCATGTTGGAGCACAATATTTTGATTTTTCTGGTTGGTTTCGGTTAGAACAGGCTCAGGCCAACAAAATGTGTACATCCATTTCCAAATTTAAAAGCTTTAACTGCCCATGATCGCATAAATGTCCCATATGCATTTTCATCACTTTTGAGTTATTGATACAGTTTGGTTCAAAATCGTGTGCTCTTTCTAAAGAGCCTATAACATCCAGTACTTTGTTCTAGAAATCGGGAGGAAATCCAGTTTTTTCGTCAAAACTTTACACGTAGCCTTATGTGTGGGACAAACTTGCCTTGCGTTTTTCTCAGCTTACTGTTTTTGCATATGGGACATTTATGCGATCATGGGCAGTTAAGTGCTCTAAAAACTGCTGTCCCTATTCATACTGTAGTCCCGATTCACCCCAGATTACGGTACTAATGTAACGATTGAACAAAAGGGTGGTCCAAATCCGGGCATTCTCAGGGCTACCCCCTGAAATCATCGATTGACCCATTGAGCTCATTCTGACCACGGGTACCCCTCCCTCTAATCGCATAAAGTTTGTATGGGAAAAATCGTCAAAATGTATGGAGAAAAGTAACTGTTTCAGTTTTTTACCTGTGGAGAGCGCAATAGTCGTTCAATCTTTATAAATTATACCTTCATTAAATTTAAAACAATATTCCCAAAGTCACCATATTTTTGGGATTTCTTATTGAAAAGATATTAGCTTCTGAAAATAACAATTTTTGCGCAGATAAGAGGCTACCTTAAAACAATGATTTTTAAATGCACGTGCTTGCTCGCTTGCCTGCCTGCCTGGCAGTGCGCCTGTTATGTTGCCTCTTTGAGCCGGCCGCACAAAAATCGTCCATTTCGGAAGCTAATAACTTTCAGCAAAAAACCTTTAAAATGTGGTGATTTCGGTAAAGTTGTACTAAATTTAATGCAGGTATTGGACGACCTGACTTGATTTTGGATTTTGTGAGCATTGAATCAAAGTACAAGACCTTATGTGTTTCTTTTTCATCAAAGGAAACTTGATAATTTAAAAAAAAATCGAAACGTTCAAAATCATATATGAGACAATTATACATAGAATGGCAATTATGATAAAAGATAAGTCGAAACCCTCCCCGTACCGGTCAGGATTTCCGTTCCCGTTGTTTACTCATTGATGAGAATCTGACTTTGCCAAGCCAGACGAGAATCGAACCCAACAAATTCCTCTTACAAGGCGCTACCTGTACCACAAGGCTACAAGAGCTCGGTTTCTTTTATCAGCCCAAATATGTAAAAAAAAAACAAAAAGGTCCGATCCAAAATAATCTCCGATAACGGTACTGTCAACCACAACTCTCGCACGAAAGTCATAGTCTTAAAAAGCTCACGCACCTTTTATTTGTATTAGATTGTAAAGGCTTCAACCCGCAAGGTACAACCAAACTGTAGAATTAATTGGACCACATCGACCATAGAACCCGCACCGCTCCAATCCGCACACACACACATATCCTTTGATGGCGATTTTAATTGATTTATCAAACACACCGGATAGCCAAAACGCACACGATCTGCACCAGTTCTAATCGACCATCTGACATATCTGGCTTAAAATGCTCCAATTTGGTCAGGCTGCCGCCAAACACGTTCGTTAGCCATCTATCACACGCGACCAGGCGTCACGAGATCCGGACTCCGGTTAAAAGAACGCGCACTTCCACCATCTGTGTGATCGGCGATCGCCACCACCATGCTGGGTCATTGTGAATGATGTAATCGATGCAAGGTTGTTCACATTCCTTGGGTTAGATCAGGCTGAAAACGTGATACAGATATTTCACCGAGGGACCACTCGACACGCAGCACGTGTCTGTATATGTAGTACAAATAATGATCGTTAATTTTCTTCGGTTTCTTCTCCACCGGCCAGCTTTTCGCTGCAATCTTGATTGTAGCTTTAGCAGCGGCACCCAGTTTAGGGAACCCCGCCCCAGACTGTCCACCGGGTGGACACGGATACGCCTATCCAGCACCACAAGTACAACTCTCGGTCGGCAAGGCCATCAACAGCGTCAGCGTGACGCCCGGATTCTCGTCCTACTCGGTTGATGGTGCCGTCAAGTACGCCTCAGTTGGACCTTCGTACAGCTCGTACGAAGCATCGCCAGCATACGCCGCCTTCGGAACCGGCGCCGATCTCAAACTGTCCAGCTATGTCCCGGCGGTGAAGACGGTGTCCGCCACCCCCGGCGTTGTCTACGCCGCGGAAAAATCGGCCGCAGCCTACGTTACCCCGGCTGTCACCAAGATCGTCGCGGCGGAACCCGCGTACGTGTCCAAAGAGTACCTGCCCCCAGTGAAGACGGTAGTTTCGGCCGCTCCCGCCGCTTACTCGTCGTACGTGTCCAGCCCTGCGATCTCTTCGTACTCGGCAGGCCCAGCCGTGTCTTCGTACGTTGCCACCCCGGCTGTCAGCAAGGTCATCAGCAGCCCTGCCGTCTCGTACGGATATGCTGCGCCAGCTGTTGCGTCCTATGCTTCTCCAGCTATTGCTAGTAAGTACTGCCGTACGAAATCCTAATCATTAAAATCCATTGATTTTAAGATCCTATACTGCCCATGTTCGCATAAATGTCCCATATGCAAAAACAGCAAACAGAGAAAAACGCATTTGAAATTTGTCCCACACATTAGGCTACGTGTTAAGTTTTCGAGGAAAAACTGGATTTCCTCCTAATTTCTAAAACAAAGTACTGGATGTTGTAGGCTTTTTTGAAAGAACACACAATTTCGAACCAAACTGCATCAATAACTCAAAAACGATGAAAATGCATATGGGACATTAATGCGATCAGGGGCAGTACAAGCTATGGGCTTATCTATGTTTATATGACCTTTTTAAATAAAACTCTAGAAATGATTAATACGGAACAAGGACATGAAAATCAATATCTAGAGTTTTTTAAAGGACTTATAAGCTATCGTGTTTTATATGTTTATAGGACCATTTAAAAAATAAATCTATATATTTTTTTCTGCTGACAATATTCTCTGGAGATCAGAGCCTTGTCGTTATCACAGTGTATTTTTCCAAGAACATTAAGATAAAAAAAATCGCCATTTGGCATTTGATTTTTTTTTTTTTTTTCGTAAAATTATTTTTATAAGGTCCTTTTCCTTTACATTTTACTTAAAGCTAAGAGTAATTACAGAGGATCTTGTGTGTAAATGTTAGTGGGAGGGGAGTGGAAATTGATTTTGGCACCATGAAAGAAGGACTCTTTCCCAAAATTTTTCGGGGTCCAGCGAAATATTTCGTCGGGGGGTCAAGAGCGACACAGTAAAAAAAATCTGTGTAAAATCGCATGCAAAAGCATGCACATCACCTTTGTGAGCAAAAGCATGTAATATTGTATGAGAAAACGTGTACACAAAAAGTATGTACGCAAGAAAAAAATAAATTGTGCACACCCCAAAATTAACAGCAATCTGGTGAGAGTCATATTCATATTACCAAGTCCGCGCCCCAACCATCTCGGTTATCTCGCCGCTGTGAAATTAGTAAATAAATCATTTTAATGTTGATTTGTGGCATAAACATCACAATGATTTAGCCGTACTGGGGGAGACTCGATCCCCGGGGAGACTTGATCCCAAGCCTGTATCTCGTCAGCATGTGGTAAAACAATTAGCTTGGTTCTAGAAAGTTGTGCGAAATTGACTAAAACTCATTGTAGAAAACAAAGAAAAAAATTTAAAAAAGTTTAGATTGAGTTACACACATTTTTCTAAGAAGTGCTGCAAAAAACTTCCTAGAGATCTTTTTTCTGTGTTTTGAAAAGTATAGAAAACACAAAAAAAATATAAAAAAAATATTGTTTTTACATGAATTGTTTGATAAACTTATCAACTACAAAACCCTTACGCATTTGACGTTAAATTTATTGTCATACTATTTTTACAATCAATTGTTTAAAAAAGTGCGTTTAGGGAGACTTGATCCCTGCATTTTTTACAGTCACTGGAATCAGCCTCAAGATTAAATAATTGGGCTGGGTTTTCTTACATAGTTTCCTTTAGTATAGTTGTACATAAATTACTGCAGTTTGAACAATTTTTCAAAAGTTTTGTAAACAAAAATTACCAGCTTTTGTAAACATGCTCAATTTTGGTCTAAAAAAGAAAATTTTAAGTTTTTAATTATTTTGCATGCTAAACTTGTTATATTTTGAACACAAACGTAAAGGTTTAATGTGAAATTGCTATAACTTAGGCTGGTACAAATATTTTTCAAAGTTTTTGTCACCCCCCCCTTCAAAATTGCCCCGAAAAATCAGGGGGCAAAAAAAATATTTTTACAATAAACTTCAAAATTTCAATGAAAATTCAAGTGCAACCAGCTGAAATCAAATTAAAATACATTCTCCTGCGTTTAAAATCATTTTTAGCATTTTTGGGTTTATTAAAAAATCTTAAATTTTTTTGAAAATTTTCGATGCAAAATCTTTTTTTCGATACAATTTTTGTTTTTGTCAGATCTTAGATTTTTTGAAAACTAATGATTGCAAAACAACTGAACTAGTGTAAAATGCATTTTAAAACACTTTTTTCATTAAAATGTGAAGACTATGGCTTGTTATTTTAATTTTTATATTTTTTTATTTTTTTGCCCCCCCCTTGACCTCGGCCAGGGCCGAGGGACAAAAACTTTTTTAAATATTTGCATCGGCCTTATAGAAAATTAAAAGTTTGGATGAATAAGAAACATTTTGCTTAAGATTTCTTCAAAATGTTGAAAGGGGGATCAAATTACCCCCAACATTTTGAAAATGCCTTTTTAAAATATTTTTTTAAAACGCTTGGCATGATTCGAAGAGTTTATCTGATGAATTACCCTTATCAGCAAAACATAGTTGAATGTTTAAGCTTTCAATTCATGCAAAAAGATCATAGTTTTGTGAGAAATTGACAGAGTTATGTGCGATACAAAAAAATGGGATCAAGTCTCCCCACTCTCCCCTATGTCAAAAAGTTTTCCACGTGCTTCGAGATTTCAACCAATAGAAAGGTGGGTCAAATTTATTAGTACATTGAAGGTAAGATCCTCGGAGCGATAGACCCAACATAGATACAATTTGTTTTAAGTTTTTCGGGCTGATACAGCCCGAAATAGGCCAACGGACATGCAGAATCGCCATCAAATGTTCAGAACGATCCGCGAACCTTTTTTTGCAAAACGGATCACGCTATTAGAGCAGCCTTTGAGTCAAAAATAAGAAGGCTGCTGTCAGCTTTTTTTTTTTTAATTTGTATTTATTCAGTTTTTCTTTTCCATGTACACTAAAACCCCCGTTTACGCGCAGGCGTTACGCTTTTTGTTTGGTTGATTTCTCGAAAACAGTGTAATGTTTTTACATTCTTTTGAAAGCAATTTGTAGAATTGCACAAGACCTATAAATCACTTTAAAAAGATTGCAAAAATATTGCGTCGTTCCAGAGAAATCGACGAAATACAAAGCGTAACGCCTGAGCGTAAACCGGGGTTTTAGTGTACATTCATTCAGTTAAAATATTATTGAGTGTCCAATCACAATCGATGACTTTTCACCTCAATTTTAAATACTAGCAACTTTCATTTATTCATGAAATATTTAGCTTTCGCTATTCAGTGATTTCAAATGTAGGAGGTCCTACATGTACAAAAGGGAAAAGGGATAACTTAAAACTAACTTATAAACTATATATAGAGCGGATCAATGCAGCTGAAGACTGCAATGATTTTTAGCCTTTGAGAATACATCAAATTAAAAGTGTTACTTACTGCTTAGTAGGTCCAAAATATATAAGAATTCTTGGATTTTTTTTTTCTAAGTTTATACGCTGGATTATAGAGGTCATCCTTACACCATCGGCCCAATTACAAAGCTATTTTTTCTAGAAAACTTGGTACGGAGCTTTCTTTTATTACGTAACGCAAAAAAAAATAATTTTAGACCCCTTCCCCTACCCTCGTATCAAAATTTCGTAAGCGGCCTTCGACCCTCTTCCCTTCCCTCGTCTGCGTTACGTAATAAAGGAACGCTCCCGTAAAATAGCCTTGGTGAGTTAACATTGACCGTTAAATTTCTGATCGATGGAATTGAAAAAGGATTTTCGTCTGTTTGTCTGTTAACCTTATATTCCGAAATTTTTGAAATATGAAACAACCAAAGTTTTGCCTTCCTCACCTCACTGAGGAAATGCTTTAAAATCACTCGAAAAATGAAATTCTTAATTTGACCTCCTAGACCCACATTCACGTATACATATCAATTCTGAGCAAATCTCTGTGTGTTGGGATGTTGATCAAAAAATTTGCACTGGATTATCTCGGCACTGGCTCAACCGATTTTGTCTGTTTTGGTCTCATTCGATCTGTTTTGGCGTCCCATAAGTCGGTATTGAAAATTCTAGAGTTTAGTTAAGTACTTCAAAAGTTATTTAAAAAAAACGATTTTAACAAAAGTCCAGAAGATTTTAATAAGAGTGTTTTTTTTAAGAACAACTCTATCAAAATATTTAAGCACTTGATCTCAGATATGTTGATGAAAATGTTGTCCGGATCCATCATGCGACCCTATTAAAAGTTATAAGCCATAAGTGGCCTGAATTATGAAGATCTGACTAGCCAATCTGATGGTATGAATAATGAGTCAAATTGATAGAACACTGAAAGGTTCGCCCATTTGTGTCTATTTTGGCTGGCATTACCCTTTAAATGTGAGGAAGGCACCAATCACATAAGGGTGGATTAAGTAACGTTTTTTTTATTGTGATAATTCTACTGATCTATGAAACAAACATATTTGTCGTTAACGTAATATTTAAGCCTATTGTTTTTTTGGTTTTTAAAAATTGTGATATCGACAAAAACTCAAAAATGGTCAAAAACCCTGGACATTTTTTTACCGATCTGTAGTGAGTAATTAGACCATCTTTTTAAAATATTTAAAGTGCTTTTATTGGTGAAATTGGATGACAACGCTCTGAACGGATTTTCCACCGTTTTCATTTGATTGCATTCTATAAAACACTAATTTTCACAAAACTAACTACTTGTTACTCCCCAGCTGTGGCCAAGGTCCCCGCCTACTCGTCCTACGTGTCCGCCCCAGCCGTTGCTAAGGTAGCCGCCGTCCCAGCCTACTCTTCGTACGTTTCTGCACCGGCCGTCAGCAAGGTCGTCAGCGCCCCAGCCATCTCCTACGGATATGCCGCCCCTGTCGCCAAGGTTGCCAGCTATGCTGCTCCGGCCAGCGTTGGTAGGTCTTCCTTTTTGATCTGAGAGACACTTTGAATTATGTAATTTTGAAACGCTTTTCAGCTTACGCTGCTCCAGTTGCCAAGTACGCTACCTACTCGGCTCCAGTCACCAAGGTGGCCAGTTATGCTTCGCCAGCCATCCCGGCCTACAGCGCCCATGCGTACGGTCCAGCCGTCTCATCCGCCTATGTTTCGTCGCCGGTAGTGTCCAAGGTCGGATACGCTGCCCCAGCGTACGCCACCTACTCCGCTGCTCCAGGTGAGTTGAGGTTTACCAAAATGGAAACATTGGAAATTAATTTGATTGAGTTGAGGTTTACCAAAATGGAAACATTGGAAATTAATTTGATTGTTCTTTACCAGCCATCTCCAAGGTCGTGGCCAGCCCCGCCTACTCTTCGTACGTGTCAGCTCCAGCTGTTTCGAAGGTTGTGTCTTCCCCAGCCTACTCGTCGTACATTTCCACGCCGGCCATTGCTAAGGTAGCTTCCGTGCCAGCCTACTCTTCGTACGTGTCTGCTCCAGCCGTCAGCAAGGTTGTCAGCAGCCCTGCCGTCTCGTACGGATATGCCGCTCCAGTCGCCAAGGTCGCCACCTATGCTGCCCCGGCTTCTTATGCTGCCTATGCACCGGCTGCTGTTACCAAGTACGCTAGCGCCCCAGCTTATGCCAGCTACAGCGCCGGACCAGTTGTGGCCAAGTACGCTACCGGACCTAGCTATGCTGCTTACAGCGCTGGTCCTGCGATCACGAAGTACTCTTCCGCCCCAGCTGTCTCTACCGCTTATGTGTCCGCCCCAACTGTGACCAAGTACGCGAGCGCTCCGGCTTACGCCAGCTACAGCGCCGGACCCGCAATCACCAAGTACGCTAGTGCCCCGGCTTACGCCAGCTACAGCGCCGGACCTGCTATCACCAAGTACGCTAGTGCTCCAGCTTATGCCAGCTACAGCACCGGTCCCGTTGTGACCAAGTACGCTAGCGCCCCAGCTTATGCCAGTTACAGCGCCGGCCCAGTGGTCGCCAAGTACGCGACCAGCCCCGCTTATGCCGCCTACAGTGCCGGCCCGGCCATCGCCAAGTACTCTACCTCGCCAGCTGTGTCCACCGCTTACGTTTCTGCCCCGTCCGTTGCCCAGTACGCAGGTAAATGATCCTGAACATTTTACCAGAATGTCTTGAACTTCAAAATTTAAAACCTAATTCACTTCAGTTCCAGCCGTCACCAAGTACGCTAGCGGCCCGGCTTACTCCAGCTACAGCGCAGGTCCCGTCGTGACCAAGTACGCTACCGGTCCGAGCTACGCCGCCTACAGCGCCGGCCCTGCCATCGCTAAGTATGCCGCTGCCCCAGCTGTCTCCACCTCTTATGTGTCCGCTCCAGCTGTGACCAAGTACGCCACTGCTCCGGTTGTCTCCACTGCTTACTCTGCCGGACCTGCCGTCACAGCCTACAGCTCCGGAGCCGCCTTTTCTAAGGTCGTTGCCGGACCAGCCTACTCCAGCTACGTGAGCACCCCAGCCGTATCCAAGGTCGTGTCCACTCCGGCCGTGGCCGCTTACAGCACTGTCCCTGCTTACTCCTCGTACTCGGTCAGCCCAGCTGTGACGAAGTACGCCGCCACTCCGGCTGTTGCCGCTTACACCACCTCCGGAGCTGCCCATGGCTACTACGCCGCTGGACCAGCACTCGCTTCAGCTCATTACGGAGGAATCCGCTACGCCGCGGCTGCTCCCGCCATCACCACTAGCTACCACGCCGCCCCGGCTGCCACCATCGTCAAGTCCGCTGTTCCGGCCACCATCGTGAAGACGGTCGCCGAGAAGCATCTCGAATACTACGTAACTTAAACCAACAAACCCTCCAATCCCGATCCAAATCTCTAACTAGCTAACCTACATTTTCAGGACGACCATCCTCGGTACGCCTTCGAGTACGGCGTCAACGATCCGCTGACCGGCGACAACAAGCACCAGAAGGAGGAACGCGACGGCGATGTCGTGCGTGGCCAGTACTCGCTGGTGGAACCCGACGGCAACGTGCGCACCGTCGACTACTACGCCGACTGGGCCACCGGATTCCACGCCACCGTCACCAACAGCCGGGACCAGGTCCACGCGACCAAGGTGCTGGGCAAGCGGGCCGTTGTGAAGGCGTAAATAGCGCAGAGCATAGGAAAAAAAAACAAACAAACAAACGCGTACCACCTATCTTGTTTGAGAGAGCTACGACAGCAAGCAATTTGTGTATAAAATGTTTTGTTAGAGTTGTGTTAGAGTGTAAGTGTAACGGAAAAGTACCGCCCCCCCCCTCCTCAAGCAAATTATTTATTGATCGATGCAATTACGCCAGCAAAGTTCTGTTCTGATCATCCAACTTTCCTATAGCTTCATTTTACCCTTCTATCTGTTTGTACATACTAATTCTCAACCAAATTGAACCTCACCACCTTCCTTAAGCCACAACTTCTTCTTCTTCCCTAACTCATGTTTCATTAGTTCTTTTTTAAATAATTATTTTTTTTTGTTTTTTTTCTCTACATTATAATGCCAGCAAGAGTAACGAACAGCAAGTATTTGTCTCATGAAATGAAAACGCATGATTTCAATGTGATAAAAGTGTCATAAAATGTTATTTGTATTTGTCTAAAGAAAATTTAAACGAAATAAAAAAAAGTTAAAAAAGGCCTTGTTTTATTGATAAACTTCCCTAAGTAAAAAGCAATAAAAGCTGGAAAAAACAAGCCGAGATGGTTGGGGCGCGGACTTGGTAATCTGGATATGACTCTCACCAGATTGATGTTATTTTTGGGGTGGTCAAAATAATTTATTTTTCTTTTGGACATGCTTTTTGTGTACACGTTTTCTCATACAATATTACATGCTTTTGCTCACAAAGGTGATGTGCAGTTTTTTTTACTGTGCAGGCTTTCCTACGACTGTCACTCCTAGTGCAGACTTCATTACCTTGCTTTTGAACCTTAAATTATTGGTCCACAATTCTTCAATAACGAAGCGGCTACACTAAAAGAACGACCGCGGGTGGAGATTCCTTGACGCGGTCAGCACTACACAACCAAGCGGCTCCGCTCAAAAATTCCCCGGGAGAATCGATTCTACGACGGTGCAACCATCATATCACCGAAAAACTCGCGTGGGTAGCAATCAAAATCAACGGAACGTCGAAATGCTCGAGCAAAGTCGCGAGAGTTTTGACAATTGATAAACATGTTTAAGTTTAAAAGCATCAGTTGCTATGATTAAAATGAGGGTATGGTTTTCACGTGTTCATCATAGTAATGTTTGTCTTTGTCGCCCTAATTAGTACCTGTGAATCGCCACCAGGCGCAACAACAACAAGTTCAGCCCACTGGTAGACAACAACAACAACAATGGTAACCCAGCCTGGAAAGGAAGCGACCCACCGGTTCCAGTGGCCAATAAACCACCACCTCTGGTGGTAAAGAATATGAGTTGTCATGCACAACCAGGCCAAGTTACAAGCTGACTCCGTTTGGGATCAAATTGCTGTGGATCTCCGAGGACCGTTTTGAAACCGCGCGGGCCCACTTGATGACCTACAAAGTGCAGTTCTATACCCACGGGAAACGAAGCGAGCGGCAACTCCGCGTCGTTGTCAGATGACTTCCATCGGTTTCACCTGAATACGTCAAGGAATCGGTGGTTGCGCCCGACACATAGGCAGCCCAAAGGCATAATGTTTCACCAAGGCTCGACATTCTTAGATTACTCACTCCTGGTACGGACTTCATTATGCAAATTAACTCTTTTTTTAATTTGAATAGCTGCTGTCAATCGTCTCCCACTTTTTTCTCTAATCTTCTGGCTGGCTGCGATAGCATCCGCTTGGCAGGATCGGTTCTGTATCATTTGTCGGTTATTGCCCATGCCAAAATTAGAGGAACTTTTGGCAAACGTTTTAATCGAATGTTTTTTCATAAACTCTCATTATGAACTACTTACATGGTATGATTCAACCACGAGCGCAAAGAAACGAAGTGTATCACGGTCAAGAGTGCTGGTGTTAAAAAAATCCCACTTTTTTATTTTTTCGCATTTTGGCATCTTTCGGACTAAAGTCACAAATCCAACTTGCCGTTTGCAGCTCCTCAACAAGACTAAATTTATTTGTTTCTTCAGCGGTCTCTTGTCTCTCTCTTTCTCTTTTGGCTTTTCCCTTTTCTCTCGGTCCTTTTTCATATCCCTTGTTTCCATTTTCCCTCGTGTGAAGTGAAGTACAATTATTCAGCCATTTGCTCATTGAATTTTCTTTTTTCAGTAGAAAAAAAAAATCACGAGTGATGGATATACCCATAGTACAAATTGCTTCATTCGTGGTATCTGTTGTTGATTGAGAAAGAGATTAGATCTCTTGCAAGGAAAGGCGTCTGTTTAACTCGACGTACAGAATTGGAATGACAGTTTATTTAGTATTTCAACCTTCTACCGTATATCTACATAAATCAAGGATTACTATGATCAACAAGACTATACCTTACCAGCTCTGTTTTGCTTCATCGATTGTACATTTGAAACCTTCAATTTAGAGATTAAGACCAAGAAAACCACACACATCAGGTTTTTTTTATCGCTCACCAGAACAACATCCTATGGCTATTTCAACTTATTTTGATGTCTCTGAGCTCTCTTAAGCTAACTAGATAGAAAAACCATCAAGCTTAGTACAAGAGAGCACAGAGGCATCGATTTGTTCAATTGCGTTAATATTGGCCAGTTATGTAGGAAATCTTGATGATTGTTTTTCTTCCCAAAAAAAAAGATGAATTTCGGATTGATTCGCAGTTGAAAACTATTTTCATTTGCTTGAATTTTACTTTATTACTTGATCAATATCATACTGTTTAGCCCAATAATGTGTACTTTATGTGTATGTGTTCAAAGACAGGTTATTTTTCTCAATGATCTTTCGTCGGTATTTGCGATATCGTCAGTTTATGAACAAGTAAGATGTTAATAACACCTTAAATTGCATTACACTGCAACAGATATCATCCCAGAACACATCGAAATTAAATTACAAAAAAAAAGCAAGTATAACTTAATTGGGTTTGTGAAATTGGGAAGGAACTGAAAAGATTCAACTTACGCTAATTCATTGTGACTTTATTGAATTAAAACAAAGTTTGTGATTGTGTGTGTACTTGAACAATATCTATTTTTAATCAGTAAGACTTAATCACTTAAATAATAAACATACTTGCAAGTCCATTCTTCGTAAAGTGTCAAACAGAAGTGCTGTTTTTGTTATTCTCAATAGAATTGTTTTGCTTACACAACTAAATTTTTTTCAACTGTTTATTGAAAGTAATCGAAATAGCGCTTAAAAGTCTAATTTATGTAAGCAATCCACATCCAGAATGGATTTGCAACTATGAAATATTACAATTGTATGCTCGATACAACATGATACCATTACGCTCTGAATCGTGGTACTACGGAGGATCTTAATCAGCTAGTTTTAATGATAAAATTTTTGCTTACCGTAGGATCTCGAGGGCCCCGGCGTTGGCGGCGGATGGTGCCGCTCGCGGGAGACCCCCCGATACCGGTCTCAGTCGGAGATGCTCTGCTGCTTCTTCATCGATTTGAGGGCACGCTCGCGCAGCTGCTTCTCCAGGTCGTCGTTGACCACGACGCCTCCCTTCGTCGTTCGCTGCGGCTTCTTCTGCTCATCGTCGTGTTCGTCGTCGTCGTCGGACGAGCTGCTGCTGTCCCCCCGGGACGGCTTGCCCTTGCCGCTCTTCTTATGCTTCTTGTGTTTCTTGTGCTTCTTGACATGCTTCTTGTGTTTTTTGTGTTTCTTTTTCTTTGCGGCACTGTCCGAGTCGGAGGAACTGCCGTCCGAGGCGGCCGCCACGCGCTTCTTTTTGTCCTTGCGTCGCTTCTTCTTGGCCCGTTCCGCCTCGGAGTCGCTCGAGGACGACGATGAGACTGCGGCCGGCTTTTCTACCTTTTTCGACTTGACGGCGACTTCCTTGGACGCGGCGGGTTGCTTCTTGTCTTCGACGGTTTTCGATTCGCCACTGATAGTACGCTTTCGTTTTTTGTTGTTTTCTTCGCGCGCTTTGGCGGCTGCTGCTGCAGTTGCTGCCGCGGCGGCGGCCGCAGCCGCAGCTTCTTTTTCCGCCTTTTCACGTTCCGCGCGTTCCTTCTCCTTTTCGCGCTCCTTTTCCTTCTCGATCCTGGCGGCAGCTGCAGCGGACTTTTTGCGATCTTCCTGAGCCGCATCTGACTTGGCAGGCTTCTTGGGCGGTTCGTCCTCACTGTCCTCCGAAGAGTCATCCTCGCTGGATGACGACGAGTGGCGTCGCTTTTTCGACGACGACGACTGCTTCTTCTTTAGCTTTTTCTTGTTGTTGCGCGAGGATTTCTCATCCTCTGATTCGCTGCTGCTGTCGGAACTATCGCTGTCACTCGAGTCCTTCTTGCTGCTGGACTTCGCTTTTGGCTTGCTATTCGCAGCTGGTGCCGCAGCCGCAGACTTGCCCGCAACTTTTTCTTCCTTTTGCGGAGCCGCCGCCACGGCCACCGGAGCAGCCACGTTGTTTGTGGACCCGGCGCCCCGTTCGTGTGACTTCAGGAACGGTGACGGAGTTCGGGACAGACTTCTGCTGTATTTCGCCCGAATAATCGGTTTCTTCTCCTCCGCCTTGGCCACAACCTCTCTCCGACTAGCTTCGACCTTCTTGCCGGCTGCTGCTTCATGCTTTTTCGAGGACCTTCTGGACTCCTCAACCGGTGCCACCTCCGACGAAGACTTCTTCTCCCTTCCAGGCTTAATCTGCGACAGCATCGGAGCGCTACCCCCGTCATCCCAAAACTCCCCGGAATCCAGCGTGTTATCCCGCTTCCTTCCATCCCCACCATTGTCCACGAGGCCACGCCTATCGTCGAACCGGGACGCCGGCGGTCTCATGGGCGGCTGCTGCTGCTGCATCTGTTGTTGTTGCTGCACCGGTGCTGGTTGCTGTTGTTGCTGCTGCTGCTGTCTCTCTCCACGCGGTGGTGAAGCCCGCCGGTTGAATTCTCGACCCGCTGGCGGAGGACTATCGGCACGACGAGCACTCCCACCAAAGTCGCGACCTCCTTCGCCGCGGTTGCCTCGGCTGTCCCGATCATTTCCACGGCCGCCGCCGCCACCACCACCGCGGCGATCATCTCGGGGAGCCGGTGCTGCTGCCGGAGAGCGACGACGTTCGCGACTTCTTCTCGGTTCAGCCGCGCGACCGCCTCCGCCGCTGTAACGAAAGAGCAAACGGGGGGAAATTTTCGATTAGCGATGGGGCGTTGGGACAAGGTTATGGGGAATCTCTCATTGGGAAATTATAATATGTGAAATCAGGATAGATTTTTTGAACGCACACATGTTACCTCTCTGTAGACCTATAAAAAGGAGAAGATGAATAGTTTTTGCCTTCCTCACCTTACTGAGGAAAGGCTATAAAATCACTCGAAAAACGAACTTCTTAATTTGACCTCGTAGACCCACCTTCACGTATACCTATCGACTCAGAATCAAATTCTGAGCAAATGTCTGTGTGTGTGTGTGTGTGTGTAGGGATGTGGGTCTGTGCACCAAAAATATGCACTCGATTATCTCAGCACTGGCTTAACCGATTTGGACCGTTTTGGTCTCATTCGATTCGTCTTGGGGTCCCATAAGTCCCTATTGAAAATTATGAAGTTTAGTAAAGTACTTCAAAAGTTATGCTAAAAACGATTTTGGCGTATGTCCGGAAGATTGTAAAAAGGGTGGTTTTTGTAAGAAACCCTGTCATGTTATATATTTTCAGAAAGGTATTAACAAGACCTTTCCAATGAGCCCAAAACATTGAAGATCTGATAACCCTATCAAAAGTTATTAGCACTTAAGTGTTATTTATACACTTTTTGGAGGCCGGATCTCAGATATTTCAATGAAAATGATGTCCGGGTCCATCATGCGACCCATCGTTAGTTAGATAACCGAGATGACCTTTCAAATGAGCCTAAAACATCAAGGATCTGACAATCCTATCAAAAGTTATTGACACTTAAGTGTTATTTATACACTTTTTGGAGGTTTGATTTCAGATATTGTGATAAAAATATTGTCTGAATCTTCCATGCGAACTATCGTTGGATAGGTTTTTTTATCAGACCTTGCCGATGAGCCAGAAATATTGATGGTTTGCGAACCATATCAAAAGAAATGAGTAATAAAGTTGATTTGTTAAACATGTTAAGGGGGAATGTTGCTATTTTTACTGAATGTATTGACTTTATGAATATGAGGAAGGCACCAACCACCTAAAGGTGGATTAAGTAACGTTTTTTTTATTTTACATTGCAAAAGACAGTTTTTCTTTAGATTTAGTGGTACCCGAATATATTTTTTTAGTTAAAAAAAACCATACTGAAATACTAAATAACCTGTAGAAACAAATGTTTTTTTTTTATGTTATGTAATCAATTCCGTTTAAATTGCAGTAAATCCTAAACGAAACATAAAAAAATATACTTATCTGAAACTGCCTAACATTTAATATCTATATTTTCAAATCTTTACTTCTATAAATCTTATTTTTTCATTTGATTTTTAGATTTTTATTTTTGTATTTTTGATGTGACCAAATTTTTTTCTCTATGACCAAAGAAGCTATTTCGCATCATAAGATCATTCTTACAAATTTATAAGCTTTGTCAGATGTGATCTATCGAAAAAAAATAAAATTTGTGTTTTAAGGACAGACATCAAAATTCGCTAAAAATCAAATTTTCAACCTATTTTGGATCTAAACAGCATTGGAAAGAAGAACTTTTCAATTTTAACAAAATCTTAATTTTGATGATTTTACATGTTTTATGTGACTTAAGGAGTCAATACACTACCGCAAATAAACAAACAAACTCGCACTTTTTCGTGTTTGACAGTTTACCAAATTCGCAAACTTGCTTGCGGCAAACTCGCAAACAAGGCAAAATATATGCAGGCTAACGTTTGTACTTACAAATCCAAAGCAGGCGAACTGGCAAACTGTCAAAAAGTGCGAGTTTGTTTGTTTGTTTGCCGTAGTATATTAGCTCCTTTAGCCATTTATTTCTGTGGTCAACTTTGGCCGTGTTTTTTACTAATATTTCATTCTTTTTAAATCACACACGTTATTGCGACACCATAGCTTAAAAGTTTATATTAAAAAATGTGAAAAACACTAAAAAAGATCGAAAAATTGCGGTAAAATTATGAAAAGCGGTACAGTCATCCCACATATTCGGAACGGTTTACAGATCGGCCAAAGCTCAAAAAATCATAGCAAATCGAAAATTGAACTTAATGATTCGCTTTTACCTTCATTTGAAAGCTTTTCTTGAGATCTTTCGAATGATGTATCGAACAACAGCAAATTTTAACTTTTATATCAAGTTTTTGAAGAAAAACTTTGACCCTTGAAATCCACAAATTCGGAACACTTTTGTCTTACGGATGTAAACAAACTTTGGTTCTCTCCATGAGTACATAATTTTTACAAAATAATAACTTCTCGCACAGAAACCAACGAAACTCAAGCTAAGTGATGTTTTATAAGTGGTCTGATAACTTTTTTGTGAAAATATCAGTTAAATTCAGGTGTTCCACAATTGTGGGAGGCACAATAACATCCCACAATTATGGAACAGGCAATTTGAAGGCAGTGTTTTGCTGCTCTGGATAAAATAGTCTTGAAATTAGGTTTTTTGTTCAAAAAGTACTAATTTTACTAGTGAAATAGCAAGAGAATATCCAAATGAAGGTCCTAAAAATAGTAGGGTCGACAGAAAAGCTGCATTTGCCATGTTATTGATAAATTATCACAAAAGTGTTCCGAATTTGTGGGTGTTCCGAATATGTGGGATGACTGTAGATAGGGAAAACATAATTCGAGTTTATAGAATCAGCCTGAAACTACCCATAAAAAACACAAACGCATATAAAATAATTTAAAAAGTGGAAAACAAGTTCAGTAAAGTTATTCAAAAATTAAAAATATTTAAAAACTAAAAAACTCTATTTCAAAAGTTTAAAAATTCGAAAATTTGCATAGTCCTTTATTTAAGAATTCATTTTTTTAAGTCAAAATTATAAAATGCAAAATTTCTACAATTCCAAAATTTTTAATTTCTAAAATTCTTAGATTCCTAATTTCTTATGGAGGTATTAGACTATGTCAAACAAACAAACAAAACTTTGTCGTGTTTAACAGTTTGCCAAACTTGCAGACAAACTCGCAAACAAAGCAATATATGTTGGCTGCCATTTCTGTAAACAAATGCAGGCACATAAAACGAGTTTGCTTGTTTGTTTGCCATAGTCGAATACCTCCTTTAAATTATTGTATTCTCAAATTCCGATATTTATGTCGCCAACTTATATTACATAAAATTAGATAGTTTTGGAGCATTTTTGGAGTCATACTTTAGGTGCAAGACTAAAATTTTGAGAAAAAAAAATGTTCGTGATTCGATTATCCAGAGTGAAATTTCGGGCGAAGACTTCGGCTAATCAAGAGAGAACTGTATATAATTTTTCATATCCCTGGATTTCTAATCTAATCTAATCTAATCGAACACAAGCGCAGCCAGTCCGAAGAAAGCATCCGGGAAGAACTTATGGTTAGATTACGCCTCAAGTTCTTTCTTGTCATTATTAATGATTGCAGTACTTTCGAGAACCCCCGAAATGTATTACACTCACTAAAGCGGCCCGGCCTACTGCGTTGCATTAACCGCAAGAGACAGATTCTATGAACGGAACCCACATTTCATGGAATCATCAGGGGAAGAAGAAGAAGTGAGGACATACCGTACCAACCACTTCGAGTTATTTATAAATATGGTGTGTAGTGTGTGTAGGGGAATCGTGGGGAAAGGGATTGTTGTATTATATAGTAAATGACCTTGTGACATTATTTCACCACTACGGATTAATTCACTTAAGGGGTGTCAACCCCTCGGTGACCGAGTGGCTAGAGCATCTGACTACCAATCCAAAGGTGTGAGTTCGAATCCCACCTGATTCCATGCGTTTTTTGTTCATATTCAAAGTTCAATTATAATCGGATAATTTCAAGGAGACCGGTCGGGAATCGAACCCGGTCGGGAATCATATCCCTGGATTTTTGAATTTTTATGTTTTCCAGTTTCCAAATATCTGTTTTTTCTATTTTTCTAATTGAGGCATTTTTGAATTTGTAATGTTGAATTTAACCGATGGAAGAGGACGCACAAAGGCGGCACAGCCCCCTGTTCCCTAAGAGAAAGAAAGAGATGGCCCATTAGGCCCAGCGAAGGAGACGCTGCTCGGTAACGCGCGGCGGCAGCCTCGACGACAGCGAGTGGAGTCGGTTTCGACCGGCAGTCTGACCACTGGACGAGCACCAACAAACAATTCACAGAACGATCAACTAAATAGGATTAACACACGTTAGAATTAGGTTATATTGTTATAATTCTTTATGAGAGGCAGCGAATGTCCAAGTTGGTTAAAACTGCCTTAAATAAATGAACAAACAACAACAACAATGTTGAATTTGAAAATATTAAATACCTGTACCGTTTTAATTTTTTTTTGTTTTTTGAATTGTTCAAATTTGTATGTTTTGGAACGTCAATTTTTGTTTTTATTCTTGAATTTAAGAATATCTGAAATTTAGTTTTTTTGTTTGTATAAAAAAAATTCTAAATGATTTTTTTTTCTTATTCAAAATTTCGCAATTTCACCTTTTCTAGATTTAGGCAAAAAAAAAGTTTAAACATTGAGTTTACGAGCCATGGTTTCAACATTTGAATGAACAAATTGTTTAAAAATGCATTTTACACCTGCCCAGTTGTTTTGCAATCGTTAGTTTCCAATAGAGGGTGACGATTCTCGAGATTTTCAATTTCCCGGGAATCGAGAGTTGTATTTTGCTATTTCCCGGGAATTGCCGGGACCCGGGAGTTTGCAATAGTGCCAATAATTTAACAGAAATGTAATAAATTTGTTCAGTAACATGAGTTACGGAAATTGCTTTCCGCATAATTGATCGACGCCACCAACATCGTCAGCACAGCCGACAACAGTAACCCAAACTGCGAACAAAGCTAAACTTCGTTTACCTCGCCGCGATTAAAGCAAGTAGCTCGATTAATGCTTTGTAAACAAAACCTCAGTACCTCGTGTGTGAGGCTCTGGGGGACTTTTCGATCATAATAAAATCAGAACGTTTTGGACCGTCAAACTCAACACTTTGGAGTAATTAATTAAAAGAAACCACCCTTTCATAATGGACGTTTTATAACTCATGTTATGTTATAAACTAATTCAGTTACAATTAATTCTAACTTATTCAATGAAACGTTAATTTAAGTAGCCTCGTTTTATAGTTCACAGTTCTACATTTTGATTTTTTTTTTCTGAATTCTGAAGCTTTTTGCATGAACTTGTTATTAGATTTTTAAAAATTTAAAATTAGCTAATATATAATTTCCCAGTATCTTTTTTTTGCAATTTTATAAATAACGACTCAAAACAACAATTTTAAATTGTTTTTCCTTCTTGGTCCAACTGTAAATATTAAATGAAGAAATATTAACAGTTATCCGGAAAACCAGAATTTTAACAATTGGCGGACCTAAACATTACAAAGAGTTGCAGAGTTATTTTTCCAAAATGTTATTTAAAATTGAGGTTGATGCCCAATACTACTATTGACATCAAAAAGGAAATTACCTTGATACAGCGAAATTAACTTACTTAGAATAAAAAAAAACAAAATTATAAGGTTTGCTATGCTCGAGAGATGATATAGAAAATGAACTTATTTTTAAAATGCTTTTCCTTCTTAGAAATAATAAATTGGAATAATATTTAAAAAAAAAACTTGAGTTTTTCATTTCTGGGGTGTACCTGCAAAGTATGCTTCAATGTAACTTTTGTTTACACTTAATTTTAGGGTGGGTACGGATTTTGAAAAGTTCTCAGATCAAGTTCTGGTGTGGTTCCCCTTGTAGGTCATACCCATAGGGACCCTCACCCCAAATTTCAGCTCATTTGGTTGAAAACTGGCTTGTCTCAAGCGAGTTCAAGTTTACATGGGATTTACTATGGGAAATTTTGGATTTTCGTTCATTCGCTCCTACAGGCCTGGGGAAAACATGTAGAAACTTCTAGGATGGCCAGAAATGAGCGGAATCGTCTGGAGAACAACTTTCCCTAAGAGACCAGGTCGATTCGTTCAACCCCTATCGAGCTCAACGGCAATACATCCGGGGTTTTCGGAACCAACGGTTTTCCCCAGAAAAGCATTAAATTTTCCTTAGCATGCTATGAATGCTTGATGAACACCGCGACGTCTCATGTCAAACAGCTAACACGTGATTGTACAATTTGCACCAAAACAGTTTTTTTCTTATTTGGAGGTTTAGAATACAGCTAAATAGTATGAGGATCACCATAAATGATAATTCTATAGTTCAAAAAGTAATAAAAAGTAATTTTTTATAGGAGATGCTAGTCCACGTGTTAGCTGTTTGACATGAGGTGTCGCGGTGTTCATCAAGCATTCATAGCATGCTAAGGAAAATTTAATGCTTTTCTGGGGAAAACCGTTGGTTCCGAAAACCCCCGATGTATTGCCGTTGAGCTCGATGGGGGTTGAACGAATCGACCTGGTCTCTTAGAGAAAGTTGTTCTCCAGACGATTCCGCTCATTTCTGGCCATCCTAGAAGTTTCTACATGTTTTCCCCAGGCCTGTAGGAGCGAATGAACGAAAATCCAAAATTTCCCATAGTAAATCCCATGTAAACTTGAACTCGCTTGAGACAAGCCAGTTTTCAAACAAATGAGCTGAAATTTGGGGTGAGGGTCCCTATGGGTATGACCTACAAGGGGAACCACACCAGAACTTGATCTGAGAACTTTTCAAAATCCTTACCCACCCTATTAATTATAGTTATTGGAATTTTTGACAAGTTAAAATTTACACTTTCTAAATAAGATTATAAAAGCATTGGTTTATTCGAACTTAAATATCGATCATTGAACACTCAATGTTCTGGACAATTTCGATTTTTTCAAATGGTTTTCTGATTAGTTTATATAATTTGGTTTTCATATTTATAAGAATAAAATTTCCCGGGAGTCTCGACCAAATTTCCCGGGAATCGAGAGGTCCAAAAATGATCGATTTCCCGGGATTTTTTTTCCGGGAATTCCCGCTCGTCACCCTTTTTCCAAAATACCTAAGTATTGACGAAATTTTATATTTTTGCAAAAAAAAAGTTTTTGTGGTGCTGTACATTGGAATTTCATAAAAATTCAAAATACTTTTAATCCAACCCAAACATGCTAATTTTTTTTTCGGATTTTTCGGACCAATTTTTAAGGAGGGGGGGGGGCCACATAAACTTTTTCTTCCTTAATTATTTTCAATTTTTAATAATACCGATTTGTAAAAATTTTGATAGCATTTTTGTATGAACTCCTTCAAAATTGAGGAAGATTTGTATCAGTGACGAAAAATTGCTTCTTTGGTCATCTATAAGCTCTAACAATAATTCAGACAAATCAAAAATGCAAAAAAAACACAAGCGAGTTTCACAAAAAGGTTCGTTCAATTTAAATTCTAGATTAAATTTTCAAAGGGTTCTATGAGTCATGGGTTCCCCATGCAGGTAGGACCTTTTGAAAATTTAATATAGAATTAAGGTTTTCACTCAGAAGTTTTGAGTCGGAACTTGTTTTGTTAAAGATTAAGGACTTCGAATCGTATGTTTCCCCATGAATTGTCGTAATTTTTTCCGATTTTGTGTTGCGGAAGTCTCTGCATTTAAGTGACTATTTTCCCACAACCGATCATACTCCATCCGTGGCCTCTCCACATGCCGGCGTGACCGCTATAGCTACTGAATCGACTCATCTTACTCTTCCGGCTCTCTCGGTGGGCTCTCAACTAAACTGAAACAATGGTGTTGCGCTATTTTGTTGCAATTTTTAAAAGGTTAAACAATAAGAAAACGAAAAAAATAAAGGAGAATTCTTCCAACTTACTGCTGAGCCTACCTCGGGTAGAAAGAAATGTAATGTATTTCGAAACTCAGAACCATCAGAACTCAGAGGGACGAAGACGACGGGGCTGGGCCGGGTCGGGCGTGCGGGCATCCGTCGCGTCGGCCACCATTCGGGATGAGTTGAGTTGAGTAGTTGAGGGCACACACACACACATAGCAGTGGTAGTGTGATTGTGATACAAGATTGTGTGGTTGGTTGATTGGTTGGTTTGTTTTTCGGATTTTCGGTGGTTGCATCTCTGGCCATTTCCGGGGTGCTGGACTGATGATGATCGGCGTCGTAGTCATCGTGTGTGTTTATTTTGGTGTCATCAAAGACCTCGCACGCCTTTGCTGCAATCGATGTTCGGTTCCCCCCCTTGGCAGTTTAAGGTTTCACCTTCAATGGAGTTCGGATAGTTTCAAGGTCCGCTCGTCCGATGACGGTTCACCCACCGCTGAAGGCCAAAGCACGAAAGCCAACGCCACGGCCAGTCAGCAGGGATGAGCTCGTGAAATGAACGAGTCTGCTGAACGTCGTCCGTTGAGCACCGGAACGGACGGACCACGGGCCAACGGTGGCAACTGTCATCATCACTACAGCTTCTGCAAAGTTCTGCATTTTCTTTTCTAACTGAGGAAAGTGAAAGGGTCTTTCGAGAGAAAGAAAAACGAGGAGCAAGATCAAATGTGGGTCCACAATCGGAGAGCGGGTGTGAAACTTATGATAGAGGTTGAGAGGTTGAGAGAGAGGTACAGAGGAAATGTGGAGGTTGTGCTCGATGGCGCGGCTGAGCGCGCACGCAGAGAAATGCAATCAAAAAACCAACAGAAAACAAACAAAAACAAAGCGAACCAGTTTGAAACCGGCCGCATACGTACCGATTTGAGCGACCTCCTCTGTCGCCGCCACGTGGTGAACGGGAGTAGCGCTTCCTCGACCGGGACCGGTTCCTGGACCGCGAACGATTGCGCGACCTCGAACGATCCTTCCGTCCGCGGGAACCATTCCGGCGACCGCCTCGCGAGAGCGACCGACGATCGCGACCCCGGTCCGATTTCCTCGCCGGTCCCCGGTCCGACTCCGAATCCGACGACTCCTTGTTGGTCCGGTAGTGGCGCTTCTTCTGGATGCTGTTCTCCTTCTTCTGGATCTCAAAGTCATCGTTCTTCGCCGGTCGCGACGTGGACCGGCTGCTGCGCGAATGAGACCGCGAGCGGGAAGTGCCACCACGCGCCCGACTGCGGCTCCGGCTGCGGGATTTTCCGTTGCGTTTCTTGGCCGCGCCAGCGGTGGGTTTCTTCTTGCGATCGCCACCGCTGCGGCTGCGGCTGGACGAAGAGCGGGACGACGACGAGCTGGGCGAGCGACGCGAACGGGAGCGCGCCTTGCGGTCTCTGAAAAGGTGCAAAAATGCAAGGGTAAAAACTTTTTCGAAAATGATATCCCAGGGCTATTTGGCATAATCAGTTCGAGATATTGGGATCAGAGGCGTCGCGTCCAACTGTTCAACCTGTTCATAGGAGAGGTGGTCATTTTGATTCCTAATATGAAGGAAGAATTGAAATATGTTCATTCGAGCTGTCACCGTCGACGTGTAAACATCGTCGTCAAATCCTAGCTCTCGCGAAAAGTTAATTTATTGGTGCTCCCGGTGTGTTCACCAGCACCCTGGGGAAACGAAAGCAGCCCAAGCCGCCGCCGCTGCCCGGCGAAGGCGATTCCGGCCGGGACAGTGCATCGCAGATCCTGCAGCGGGTGGACTACAAGAAGGCCCGCAAACAGCAGAAGGAAAAAGTGATGACGCCGCCATCTTCGAGACGCCACCGAAGAAATTCGACCGGCGGTATCTCATCGATTTCGGAACAGCTGAACGAACATCGGCCACTGACCCAACCCGGGGGGTCCTCCGGGGGATTCCCGACGGCGAATCAGTTCGAGATGCTGGACTTCGACATCTCCGGCGACGAGCAGGAGGATGTCAACAATGGCGGCGGTGGTGATATTTTGCCCGCTGGTGATGGTGCTGCTAGTGGTAATGCCACCGGTAAAGTTGTGAAAAATGTGTCTCCCGCGCCCGCCAAGGTGAGATGTCCGCCAATCTTCGTCCACGGTTCCAGTGTCCCAGCGCTTAACCGACTGATGTCAACAACCCAGCTGGGCGCCGACGATTACCACCTGCGGGTAAACAAAGGGTACATCCAGATCAGGGTGTCGACTAAATCCCACTTTACTTCTGTGGTGAGTATTTTGAAGCAGGCAAATGTCCAGTTCTACACCCACGGGACCAGTGACGAAACCCCGGTGAAAATCGTCCTTTCCGGATTACCAGTGTTTCCGGTAGAAGACGTCAGGCGGGAACTCGAAGATGTGTTTCTTCGTCCCACAAGTGTACGCCAGTTGGGGAAATCGAAGCACGGCGATTACGCGCTGTACCTGCTGCAGTTTGAGAAGGGAACCGTGAAACTTCAGGAGCTGCAACAAATCAAGGCGCTGTTCAACGTGATCGTCCGTTGGAGGCACTACTCCAAGAAGAAGTCGGACGTCGTTCAGTGTTTCCGGTGCCAGCAATACGGCCACGGGATGAGAAACTGCCATCTGGAGGCCAAGTGCGTGAAGTGTGGTGAGCGCCACCAGACGACCGCATGCGCACTCCCCGCGCGTGCCGACGTTGTGGTCAACGACGACCGTTCGCAAATCCGTTGTGCTAACTGCAACCAAAACCACACAGCGAACTACAAGGGTTGCCCCACCCGCCTCAAGTACCTGCAGGACTTGAAGGCCAAGAAGAAGACGAGTCCCGCCGGCAGAAGCAACCTTCCGAAGGTGTCTGCAGTTCCTGCGCCTGTTCCCAGGCCACCGGGTGGTGACTTGAGCCAGCTGCTCGGCAGCATCGCGAATCCTGGGCTCTCGTATTCGCAAGCCGTGCAGGGCCAGCCCGAGTCGTCAACCTTGTTCACCGTCGAGGAGTTCATGTGCCTAGCCAGTGAACTCTTCACTAGGCTTTCGAAGTGCCAATCGAAGGCCATGCAATTCCTCGCCCTCAGCGAGCTCATCATCAAATTTGTTTATAATGGCCAACCTTAGCTCGCTGAAGGTGATGAATTGGAACTGCCGTTCCATCCGCAACAAGGTTGTGGAATTTTTCCACTTCCTCGAAGCTCACGAAATCGACATCGCTGCAATCACGGAGACCTGGCTGCAGCTCAACAACTCGGTGTACCACGAAAACTACACCATCGTTCGCGCGGACCGTAACTCGCCGGATGCTGCTCGAGGGGGAGGAGTGGCACTTCTGGTGCGAAACGGCATCAACTTCTCCAAGCTGGAAACCTCAACCCGTGCAATCGAGTCTGTTGGGATCACAGTCAAGACGGACCCGGCACCAGTTAACATCTTTGCCGTCTACTACCCCGGTTCTCCTCGCAGGGCAACGCTCAGCCAGCTCCGACGCGATATCCGCCAGCTCAGCAGTATCGATGGGCCATTCTTCCTGGTGGGTGACCTGAACGCGCGACATAGGATGTGGAACTGTGCCAGGGCCAACAAAGCAGGGCAAATCCTGCACCAAGAGTACGAGTCCAAGGACATCTACATCCACGCTCCGGATACTCCCACCCGCTGCCCCGCTGGACGAGGGAGGCCTTCCACGTTGGACCTGGTCATCTCAAACAACCAGGTGCCGATGTCGAAGCCGATAACGCACGTTGAACTGTCGTCGGACCATCTGCCGGTCACCTTTACGATCGACGTTGATGTTCCAGTCGCCCCGGCTGGAAGACTCGTCCGATGCTTCGACAGAGCGAACTGGAGCACTTTTGCTCGCTCGATCGAGCGGGAGGTCGACCTCAACGCTAGCTGGATCAACACTCTAGATCGCTCGAAGAAAATCGACGACGCCATCGACAAGTTCACCGCCATCCTCAAAGCAGCTGAGGAAGCCGCTATCCCTTCGCGTAGGATCCTACCTCAGAAAAAGGACATCCCCGACGAGCTGAAGCTGCTAATCCGGCTGAGGAACGTGCGGCGTAGACAGTTCATCCGAAGACGGGACCCGCTCATCGGAGCGGTGGTGACCCACTTGAACAACGTCATCAGCACCAAAAGCGCCGAGCACCGCTACAAAAATTTCGGCTCCTTGCTAAGGACGCTGGACAACGGCAGCAACAAGTTCTGGAAGCTTACCCGCAACCTCCGGAACACGGTCAAGTACAGCCCCCCGCTGAACGTCAACGGAGACCTTGTAGCGAGCCCTTCAGCGAAAGCCGAAGCGCTCGCAAGTGCGTTCGCCGCTGCCCACAACAATGAGCAACCAGGTGATCCCGAAACATCGGCCGCTGTGGAGAACGCGCTTGGCCACATCCGAGCGACAACTCCTCCCGTGCCTCCGGCCGCCCTTGTCAAGCCGAAAGAGGTCAAGGCGATCATCCGCACGCTCAAAAACCGGAAGTCTCCTGGGCAAGACGGAATCCGGAATACGTGCCTCAAGCAGCTGCCAAGAAAAGGGTTGGTCGTCCTGACCAAAATCTTCAACGCTTGCCTGGCCTTGGGCTACTTTCCGGCTCGTTGGAAGCACGCAAACGTGATCGCCATCCCAAAGGCGAACAAGAACATAACCAATCCAGGTAACTACCGCCCGATCAGCCTTTTGAGCAGCCTGAGCAAACTCCTGGAACGGGTGATCCTCGCCCGGATAAACCGTCACCTGGAGACGGAGCAACTCATCCCACACGAGCAGTTCGGCTTCAAGACGGGGCACTCAACGGTGCACCAACTCGCCCGTATCTCGGAGATGGTGAAGCGCGGTTTCCTGGCGGGGAAGTCGACCGGCATGATCCTTCTCGACGTCGAAAAGGCCTACGACTCCGTGTGGCAGGACGCCGTGGTCTACAAGCTCTTCCGCTCGAACCTCCAGCCGTTCCTGGTCAAGATCGTCGAGTCGTTCCTGACGAATCGGTCGTTTACGGTGACGGTGAATGGCGAGCGATCCTCCGTCCACAACATCCCCTTCGGCGTGCCCCAAGGATCAGTGCTGAGCCCGACTCTCTACAACATCCTAACCTCCGACGTGCCGATGATCGATGGAGTGTCGTACGCATTCTTTGCGGATGACACTGCATACTTGGCATCGGATAAGGACCCGAAGATCGTCGTCACCCACCTACAAGCGGCACAGAACAACCTCGAGGAGTTTCAGCGGAAGTGGCGCATCAAGCTGAACGCTGGGAAAACCCAGTCCATCTTCTTCACCAGGAGGCGTGCTGCTCGGCACCTTCCCCGCAGATCGATCAGCGTCAACGGCCAGCCTGCGACGTGGGACGACGAGGTCAGGTACCTGGGTGTGGTGCACGACAAGAAGCTGAAGTACGACAAGCACGTGAACAACATCATCGAGAAGGTGGATCGTTCCACCAAGGCGCTCTACTCCCTGCTGAATCGGCGGTCGAAGCTGAGCATCAAGAACAAGTCGCTCGTGGTCAAGTGCATCATCCGTCCAATGCTGACCTACGCTGCTGCGGTCTGGGGCAACTGCGCCAAATCGCACCGTAAGCGACTCCAGGTGAAGCAGAACAAGCTGCTCAAGATGGTGCACAACTTGGACCCGTGGTACCCGACCGACGATCTACACGAGCTGGCCGGCGTCGACACCATCGACGCAAGCATCGAAAAAGCAACGAGAACCTTCAGGACTTCCTGTGGGATGTCAACGAATCCGCTCATCGAAGCACTCCTCCGTCAACAACTGTGATATTAGTCTTAAGCCAAACATAGATCTAGGGTTTTTTCTCAAAATTTATTTTCCCTAAAAGAGCATGCAGCTAGCAACATCTAAACTTAGAAACATGTACCCTCCCTGTAAAGGCTTATGTATTGATCTCAGTTGAAAGGTTCTCCAAATCTCTGAATTGCAAATGTAACATCCTGGAGCAGAACTGTTAAATTCTAATAAACACCAATTGAATTGAATTGAAATTGAAATATGTTCATTAAAATAATTGAACGAACACACCAACTCGTCTTGGAATCATGAAACGGCCAAGCGCTCAATGAAAATCTAACGCGCGTTGAAAATACTCCCATGCAGTCGCCAACCTGTCCGGATTCTCCTTGCACGAGTTCCCAAGCAACGCATCCAAAAAATACACTGAAAGCCTTCTAATTTGTACACGCTGGACGGTATGAATGTGGTAGTTCAGGGTGTGCATGAAAGCTTTTGGACAGTCGACATAAAAGCGCGCGAGCCGAAACGCGAGCAGGGAGAGAGCAAAATATGGAGTTTTCTCTCTCCTCTTTGCACTTTGCTCTCTCCCTGCTCTGCCTTTATGTCGACTGTCCAAAAGCTTTCATGCACACCCTGAACTACCACATTCATACCGTCCAGCGTGTACAAATTAGAAGGCTTTCAGTGTATTTTTTGGATGCGTTGCTTGGGAGTATTTTCAGCGCGCGCTAGATTTTCATTGAGCGCTTGGCCGTTTCATGATTCCAAGACGAGTTGGCGTGTTCGCTGAAATATTTTTGTAAAACCTTTTAAATTTTTATAACAGGGCCTTCCAAAAAGCGTCTTAAACTGAAATAATGTAAAAAGCTCAGTAAAAAGTGAGCAAGCAAGTTTCTATCGACAGATTTGCAAAATAATTTGGAAGAAATAGATCAAAATCTTTAACCTAGCAAACACACAATAATTTCCTCTACATGTTGTTCGCAATTCGCAATTTTCAGTGTAAGAACGGGCCTTGACCGATCTTATGCACCAGGTTCCCGACGAACACGCACTGCCCTTACACCTACATCTCACCCTTGCTCTGAGTCAGTACGAGCAGCACGCTAGAACACGCTTTGAGTGTTCGTGCCAGGCATGCACACCTTCTTTTCCGGTTACGCATTTTAACTCGGCCGGGGGTGGTACATTACGTAGGGTTTGATGTAAGTATAAGCTGTTTTATTTTTAGTTTGAATTCAAAAACTAATTCTTATTTTACTGTGTATTGTTTTCTCCTGAAATCTTCCCTATTGTTGAGTCGTGTTTATCTGTTGCTATTTATTTCTTTTGTCGCGGTGTTTTGTTACAATTTTCTGGTCCTAAGCATTTTATAAAAAATTAGCAAAAGTACAATAGTAGTATTTGTGTTAATCCTTTAATCATTCCATAAATTGAGTAAGGGTTCGAACCTCACTTGCTTAAGAAAAAGGTGAAGTTTCAAAACAATGGACAGTGAAGGAAACATACTATGTAAAGAATCAATAGTAAAAGAAAGATAGTAATTTATGAAGTAGATAAATAAATTAACAATAGTTAATAAATAGAGGTAACAAACAAGCATAGATTGTAATGAGGGCAATTTACAGGGAAGATGAGAAATTATTCAAATAGATAAATAAAGAAAATGCACATGATAAACAAAATTGACATCGCTGCCAAATTAAGGGAAAGCAGACAGTTTGTTACAGCAGAATCAATTGGTAAAATAGAGTGGAAAAGCGTTGAGAAATAAGAGAATCAAATAAGTAAAATCGAAATAAAATGGAGGATAGTAAACAGAAGCCGTTTTAGAAAATCAGTGAAACAAAATAAACAGAAGATAGCTGTTAGCTGAAATGGAAAGAAGAGGAGCCCCGTTCTGCGATGCTCAGGTACATCCACAGCAGTTGACTCAACATACTGCGAATCAAAACAATACCGTCTACAATCACAAATTACTTCCCTTTCCCACATTGACGCGCCCTTTCTTCTAGCCGTCTCTACTCTGACCCTCGCTGGTCAAAGGTTTACGAGTCTTTTCCACCTGCCACCAGCTAGGTTACACCTTGTCATCATGATGACTAAACCAAGCCAACGTGGAGGTAAGAAAATAGGACACTTGCAAGGAACCAGAGCCATGCTGTTTTGTCCAAACAGCACTACGGATGTAGTTGGGCTCCTTCCGGGATGTTCCTCGCCTGGGTGTCAACCGACGAGTATCATCAGTATCATGCACCCTTGGCCTGCACAGGGGTTCTTGTTCAAGGTTCAAATGATATCAAAACATTTTTTGTTTAATAAAATTTCGTGTTTGGTAATTTTTACGGGCTTTCGAAAACAGGTCTTATTTATTTCCCTAAAATTGGCCAATTTTTGTTTACATTTCGTACTGTAACTTTGCTTGTGCTTAACCAAATTTGATGAAATTTGGGGAGATGTTAGTATACATTCTACATGAGCACCTGCAACTTAACCCTTTCGAGCCTGATGGGTCATATATGACTCAAATATCAAAATTTCCAAAACTAGCCTATAATTTTCGTATGGTCATAAGAATCATTTTCCCATCACTGACTAAAATTTTTTTTTTTTTGAAGATTCATGCCTGAAAGGGTCAAAGCACCATGAAAAGTTGTGTCAGTTCAAAGTTTTGGTGCTCTGGAGTAACCATGGGCGGGAGAGGGTTAAGGGACATCAAATGCAAACTTTTCAGAAAATTTCAGAACGGGCAAAAAATCTTTGACCGAATTATGAATTTTTGAATCAATAATGATTTTTTCCAAAAAAATCGAAATATTGGTCGCAACAATTTTTCAACTTAATTTTTCGGTGTAAAATCTAATTTGCAATCAAAAAAAGTACTTTAATGAAATTTGGATAAAGTACACCGTTATCAAGTTATAGCCATTTTCAGATAACTTTTTTGAAAACAGTCGCAGTTATTCATTTTTTTAAAATAAGTGCCCATGTTTGCCCACTTTCGAATTTTTTTTTTTTTTTTTTTTTGAAAGGCTGAGTAAATTCTCTATATTTTGCTGATACGACCATTACTTGCTGAGATATTGCCATGCAAAGATTTAAAAACAGGAAAATTTATGTCACACCAAAACAACCCACCATTTTCTAATGTCAATATCTCAGCAACTAATGGTCCGATTTTCAATGTTAAAATATGAAACATTCGTGAAATTTTCCGATCTTTTATAAAACGATATTTTCAAAAAGTTTAAACCAAGACCAACATTTCAAAAAGGCGTAATATTGGATGTTTGTCCGTTCTGAAAATTTCTGAATAGTTGGCATTTTATGTCCCCTAAAACATATCAGAAAATAAAAATAGTCTTTTTTTTTTTGCAAATTAAGTTTTAGTAACAAAAAGTAAAATTAAAAATCACTAAATTTGTTATACTGTGTAATATTTTCTTTTCAGTGTAGTCCTTATTAATACCTACAACTTTGCCGAAGACACCAAATCGATCAAAAAAATCCTTCGAAAGATACAGATTTTTGAATTTTCATACATCATTTTTGTATGGGCAGCTGCCAAATTTGAATGGAAAATTATATTGACAAACTAATGATGCAAAATGGCTTCTCTATATAGGTCCTATAAACATATGCTTAGGCCGATGCAAATATTTAAAAGTTTTGTCCTCGGCCCTGGCCAAGGTCAAGGGGGCAAAAAAATATAAAATTTTAATAACAAGCCATAGTCTTCCCATTTAAATGAAAAAAGTGTTTTAAAATGCATTTTACACTAGTTCAGTTGTTTTGCAATCATTAGTTTTCAAAAAATCTAAGATCTGACAAAAACAAAAATTGTATCGCAAAAAAAGATTTTGCATCGAAAATTTTCAAAAAAATTTAAGATTTTTTAATAAACCCAAGCATGCTAAAAATGATTTTAAATGCAGGAGAATGTATTTTAATTTGATTTCAGCTGGTTGCACTTGAATTTTCATTGAAATTTTGAAGTTTATTGTTAAAATATTTTTTTTGCCCCCTGATTTTTCGGGCCAATTTTGAAGGGGGGGGGGGGGTGACAAAAACTTTTAAAAATATTTGTACTAGCCTTATTGGGTGGTTAAGCGATTGTCCACGCTCCATACAAAAAGATTTTTTTGTATGGGCAATTGTCCACGAAGGGGGGGGGGGGGGGTTGAGATTCCCAAAAAAGTGTCCACGTGGTTTATGGATAGTCCCTTAGTTATTCATCACCACTAGCGTGCCCAGGTCCTCAAGGAAGGTGGGGCAAAAATATTAGAGTTTTGAAAATTTCGTCGTTTATGGAAACCCCCTGCCCAATTTTAGAACAAATTTCCGAGGATGGTGGGGCAACTGCCCCATGTTGCCCCACCCTGGGCACGCTAGTGTTCATCACGTTACCTTCGTGTTATGGACCACTTTATAATTACAGATGGATTGTTCACAATCATATTCCTTCCATTTGCCAAAACTCTAAAAAAAAAACAAACGATCATAGCAAACACACAAAATGACATTAGTTGCACGATATGGGTCGCCCATGACAAGCGCACTACGGGCTTACTTATCCAAGCTAAAAAAAATGATGCAACCGTAAAAAAAGTGCGGTTTCAACGTTATCCGGCAAATCAAAATTATACGGGCGAGTGCGATTCAGTTTCCAAAATCTGCGATCAGTGCGAAAAAACAGGTATCTGGGAGATAAATTGACATTTAGGTTAATAAAATGTACTATTACACAGCACTTATTGGTTCGTCCTTTGATCGTTGGCGCTTGTTCAAGAAGTTGCGAAAGAGTGTTCAGTCGTAATCAGATCGAAGCATTGGAAATTACCTGGGGCCAGTGGGCCAGCCTGGTCTCCCGATAAACCATTGATGATCGTGAAGACTATGTCTATCTGGATTCACCGTTTTAGCTGATTTACCTCTATCGATCGTGACAGTTGAACGCACCAGAGTTGTCTGGTGCGAAAAGGCTAACATGGCTTTATCCATCAACAGCTCTAAGATGCCGTGAAGGAAATAAATCTCTTACTCTATCTCTTACATACTCCGCCAGTCCAACACAACTTTCGAAGTAACAACAATTACGGAGGAGATGCGATTATGATCACGCAAATGGGGACGTTGTAGTTGTGGTTAAGAGATTGCTGGACAAGGCAACAAGTCAAAGTAGTTATGCCGTGCCGTAACCGAAATTTCATGAAAGGATTTATGTTTTCTAGGTGATAGAAGTTTACATCCGTGTTAGGGAAGTGCTTTTTCGGTGTCCTTTTTTACATGCTAGGTATTCGACCTTCTGTCGGTGTTGGGCAAATGCTCAGTTTGCTTGCAAATTATGTGCATTTTGAATACATTTTGAAAAATGTAATTGTTTGGATGGTAAAACTATTTTGCCAATTTTAAAAGTTCAATAAGAACTGCTAAATAAAACTCACTTTGATCTGGACCGGGACTTGGAGCGCGACCGGCTGGTGCTGGCCTTCTTCTTGCTGACCGAACGGGACTTGGACCGCGAGCGGGACGTCGAGCGGGAGCGGCTGCGCCGTTTAGTGACCGCGGCACCACCGCCACCGCCAGGTGCCGGCTTCTTGCCCTCGGCAATGTTCATCAGCTTCGACTGCAGCTTCGAAATGGCCCCGTTATCTGGAAGAGATGGTTAATGGTTGTTGTCTGAGTTCTTGAAATGTTTGCAAAAGAGAGAAATGAATTAGGGATGTGGAGCGAGTTATGTTGTTACGCTTGAAGTACCAAGGTCGCAAATAATTGGAAATAAACTTAACAAAAAGGTTTTTATTTGCGAGCTTGGTAGCTTCATTTAAACAGTGATGACTTCTGCCCTATTTCGGATTTTTAACATGATTTATCCAAATCATTAGAATTGGATTGAATGGAATAATTATATTTCACAAATATAGTTCAACCTGTCGATGAATTCACTAGTTCGTGAACAAATAAAGCATTTTAAGCATGAAAAACAGTAAATTGACCCAGCCAATTCAACAGTATTGTGACCAGTACGACGACCACTCACCGGATGATTTATCACTGGGCGGAGGAACCTTTTTGGCTCTCGGTGGACTGCGCGAGCGCTTCCGGCCACTGTCGCGAGGACTGCAAAAAAAAAGAAGAAAAGTTTCAATCCCCCTTACAACCTTCAAATCTCAAACTCTCAAATCTCACCGCGCATCGCGATCCCGTTTATCTCGGGGCGAACGGCTTCGCTTCTTGGACCGATCCGTCGATCTTCTGGGGGAACGCGAACGACGCCGATCCCGCGACGACTTCCGATCGCGCGAGGAGCGTCTATCGCGCGAGCGGCGTCGCGATCGAGAGCGATCTCGTGATGGCTTACGACGCGAGCGGTCCCGGTCCGAGTGTTCTTCCGGCTTGCGGTGGTGACGCTGGTCCGCCGCGTCCTTCGCCGGCTTCTCCGGGGACTTTTTCGCGTTCGACGAGTTCCGCTCCGCGGAAGCGCCCTTGTCGGCGGCCGTCGCCGCCGTTGCTTTCGGTTCTTCCTTCGGTTCCGGTTTATCCCTCGGCACTTCCGCCTCGATGAAGTCCTCGATCATCTTCTCCTCGTCGTCCAGGTACTCTTCCGGTTCCGGCTTGTACATGGCGCGGTTTTCCTTCTTGAACTTTTTGTGATCATCACCACGATCGCCCCCACGATCACCTCCGCGATCGCCTCCACGATCACCGCCACGATCTCGATCGCGACTTCCGCCGCGGCTACGCGACTTGCGCGAACGTATCTCGTCCAGCAGCTTGGCGTCCTCTTCGCGCTTCATTATCTCCTCCTTTTTCTGCTCGATAAACTCGGCCGGAATGCCCGACTCGGACTCCTGCGCCGACAGCAGCAGCGACCAGAGGTCATCCATGAAGACGCGCGCGTTCTTGCCGTTCAGGAAGCCGGTCATGTTAATCTGCATCTTCTTCGGGCACGGGTACTTTTCCTCCTCGAGCTGGTTGTACACAAACTCCACGATCACGTCGTCCTCGATGTTCAGCATGTCGGTGATCTTCTTGCTGATCCAGGGCCGCAGCACGTCCAGCTTGACCTTGGACATGTCCACCCGTTTGTTGAGGTTGTCCTGCACAAGGGGGTTTGAAGAGATATTGTTGGAAAGATCGTTACGTAAATCTACACTTCTTACCCCAAACTTCATCTGTTTCAGCAGTTTTTTCTCCTTGTCGCTGAAGCGAGTGTCCTGCTGCTGGTTGGTGCCCTACAAAAGAAGAACAAGATCATGTTTAAAGCTATGAACGGAAAAAAATCTAAAATTCTTAAAATTCTTAAAATTCTTAAAATTCTTAAAATTCTTAAAATTCTTAAAATTCTTAAAATTCTTAAAATTCTTAAAATTCTTAAAATTCTTAAAACTCTTAAAATTCATAAAATTCTTAAAATTCTTAAAATTCTTAAAATTCATAAAAATCTTAAATTTTTTAAAATTCTTAAAATTTTTAAAATTCTTAAAATTCTTAAAACTCTTAAAATTCATAAAATTCTTAAAATTCTTAAAACTCTAAAAATTCATAAAATTCTTAAAATTCTTAAATTTTTTAGAATTTTTAAAATTTTTAAATTTTTTAAAATTTTTAAAATTCTTAAGATTTATAAAATTCTTAAAATTCTTAAAACTTTTAAAACTCTTAAAATTCATAAAATTCTTAAAATTCTTAAAACTCTTAAAATTCTTAAAATTCTTAAAATTCTTAAAATTCTTAAAATTCTTAAAATTCTTAATTTTTTTTAAATTCTTAAAATTCTTAAAATTCTTAAAATTCTTAAAATTCTTAAAATTCTTAAAATTCTTAAAATTCTTAAAATTCTTAAAATTCTTAAAATTCTTAAAATTCTTAAAATTCTTAAAATTCTTAAAATTCTTAAAATTCTTAAAATTCTTAAAATTCTTAAAATACTTAAAATTCTTAAAATTCTTAAAATTCTTAAAATTCTTAAAATTCATAAAATTCATAAAATTCATAAAATTCTTAAAATTCTTAAAATTCATAAATGTCTTAAAATTCTTAAAATTGCTAAAATTGTTAAAATTGTTAAAATTCTTAAAATTCTTAAAAATTTTAAAATTCTTAAAATTCATAAAATTCTCAAAATTCTTAAAATTTTAAAATTCTTAAAATTCTTAAAATTCTTAAAATTCTTAAAATTCTTAAAATTCTTAAAATTCTTAAAATTTTAAAATTTTAAAATTTTAAAATTTTAAAATTGCTAAAATTCTTAAAATTGTTAAAATTGTTAAAATTCTTAAAATTCTTAAAATTCTTAAAATTCTTAAAATTCTTAAAACTCTTAAAATTCTTAAAATTCTTAAAATTCTTAAAATTCTTAAAATTCTTAAAATTTTAAAATTTTAAAATTCTTAAAATTCTTAAAATTCTTAAAATTTTAAAATTTTAAAATTCTTAAAATTCTTAAAATTCTTAAAATTCTTAAAATTCTTAAAATTCTTAAAATTCTTAAAATTCTTAAAATTCTTAAAATTCTTAAAATTCTTAAAATTCTTAAAATTCTTAAAATTCTTAAAATTCTAAAATTCTTAAAATTCTTAAAATTCTTAAAATTTTAAAATTTTAAAATTCTTAAAATTTTAAAATTTAAAATTTTAAAATTTTAAAATTTTAAAATTCTTAAAATTCTTAAAATTCTTAAAATTCTTAAAATTTTAAAATTCTTAAAATTTTAAAATTCTTAAAATTCTTAAAATTCTTAAAATTCTTAAAATTCTTAAAATTCTTAAAATTCTTAAAATTTTAAAATTCTTAAAATTCTTAAAATTCTTAAAATTTTAAAATTCTTAAAATTCTTAAAATTTTAAAATTCTTAAAATTCTTAAAATTCTTAAAATTCTTAAAATTCTTAAAATTCTTAAAATTCTTAAAATTCTTAAAATTCTTAAAATTCTTAAAATTCTTAAAATTCTTAAAACTCTTAAAATTCATAAAATTTTTAAAAATTTTAAAATTCTTAAAATTCATAAAATTCTTAAATTTTTTAAAATTCTTAAAATTTTTAAAATTCTTAAAATTCTTAAAACTCTTAAAATTCATAAAATTCTTAAAATTCTTGAAACTCTAAAAATTCATAAAATTCTTAAAATTCTTAAATTTTTTAGAATTTTTAAAATTTTTAAATTTTTTAAAATTTTTAAAATTTTTAAAATTCTTAAAATTTTTAAAATTCTTAAAATTCTTAAAACTCTTAAAATTCATAAAATTCTTAAAATTCTTAAAACTCTTAAAATTCTTAAAATTCTTAAAATTCTTAAAATTCTTAAAATTCTTAATTTTTTTTAAATTCTTAAAATTCTTAAAATTCTTAAAATTCTTAAAATTCTTAAAATTCTTAAAATTCATAAAATTCTTAAAATTCTTAAAATTCATAAATGTCTTAAAATTCTTAAAATTGCTAAAATTGTTAAAATTGTTAAAATTATTAAAATTCTTAAAATTCTTAAAATTCTTAAAATTCTTAAAATTCTTAAAATTCTTAAAATTCTTAAAATTCTTAAAATTCTTAAAATTCTTAAAATTTTAAAATTCTTAAAATTTTAAAATTCTTAAAATTCTTAAAATTCTTAAAATTCTTAAAATTCTTAAAATTCTTAAAATTCTTAAAATTCTTAAAATTCATAAAATTCATAAAATTCATAAAATTCATAAAATTCTTAAAATTCTTAAAATTCATAAATGTCTTAAAATTCTTAAAATTGCTAAAATTCTTAAAATTGTTAAAATTGTTAAAATTCTTAAAATTCTTAAAAATTTTAAAATTCTTAAAATTCATAAAATTCTCAAAATTCTTAAAATTCTTAAAATTCTTAAAACTCTTAAAATTCTTAAAACTCTTAAAATTCTTAAAATTCTTAAAATTCTTAAAATTCTTAAAATTCTTAAAATTCTTAAAATTCTTAAAATTCTTAAAATTCTTAAAATTCTTAAAATTCTTAAAATTTTAAAATTCTTAAAATTTTAAAATTTTAAAATTCTTAAAATTTTAAAATTTTAAAATTTTAAAATTCTTAAAATTCTTAAAATTTTAAAATTTTAAAATTCTTAAAATTTTAAAATTCTTAAAATTCTTAAAATTCTTAAAATTCTTAAAATTCTTAAAATTCTTAAAATTTTAAAATTCTTAAAATTCTAAAATTTTAAAATTCTTAAAATTCTTAAAATTTTAAAATTCTTAAAATTCTTAAAATTCTAAAATTCTTAAAATTTTAAAATTTTAAAATTTTAAAATTTTAAAATTCTTAAAATTTTAAAATTTTAAAATTCTTAAAATTTTAAAATTTTAAAATTTTAAAATTCTTAAAATTTTAAAATTGCTAAAATTCTTAAAATTGTTAAAATTCTTAAAATTCTTAAAATTCTTAAAATTCTTAAAATTCTTAAAATTCTTAAAATTCTTAAAATTCTTAAAATTCTTAAAATTTTAAAATTCTTAAAATTTTAAAATTCTTAAAATTCTTAAAATTCTTAAAATTTTAAAATTCTTAAAATTCTTAAAATTCTTAAAATTCTTAAAATTCTTAAAATTCTTAAAATTCTTAAAATTCTTAAAATTTTAAAATTTTAAAATTCTTAAAATTCTTAAAATTTTAAAATTTTAAAATTCTTAAAATTCTTAAAATTCTTAAAATTCTTAAAATTCTTAAAATTTTAAAATTCTTAAAATTCTTAAAATTTTAAAATTTTAAAATTCTTAAAATTCTTAAAATTCTTAAAATTCTTAAAATTCTTAAAATTTTAAAATTCTTAAAATTTTAAAATTCTTAAAATTTTAAAATTCTTAAAATTTTAAAATTTTAAAATTCTTAAAATTTTAAAATTCTTAAAATTCTTAAAATTTTAAAATTTTAAAATTCTTAAAATTCTTAAAATTTTAAAATTCTTAAAATTCTTAAAATTTTAAAATTTTAAAATTTTAAAATTTTAAAATTAAAATTCTTAAAATTCTTAAAATTCTTAAAATTCTTAAAATTTTAAAATTCTTAAAATTCTTAAAATTCTTAAAATTTTAAAATTCTTAAAATTCTTAAAATTCTTAAAATTCTTAAAATTCTTAAAATTCTTAAAATTCTTAAAATTCTTAAAATTTTAAAATTCTTAAAATTCTTAAAATTCTTAAAATTCTTAAAATTTTAAAATTCTTAAAATTTTAAAATTCTAAAATTCTTAAAATTTTAAAATTTTAAAATTCTTAAAATTCTTAAAATTCTTAAAATTCTTAAAATTCTTAAAATTCTTAAAATTCTTAAAATTCTTAAAATTCTTAAAATTCTTAAAATTCTTAAAATTCTTAAAATTCTTAAAATTCTTAAAATTCTTAAAATTCCTTAAAAAAATAAAATTTTTAAAATTCTTAAAACTTCTAAAATTCCTAAAATTCCTCAAATTCTTAAAATTTTTAAAATTCTTAAAACTTCTAAAATTCCTAAAATTCTTAAAATTCTAAAAATTCCTAAAATTCTTCAAATTCTTTTAATTCTTGAAATTCTTCAAATTCTTAAAATTCTTAAATTTTTTAAAATGCTCAAATTTTTTAAAATTCTTAAAATTCTTAAAAATTTTAAAATTCTTAAAAATTTTAAAATTCTTAAAAAAATTTAAAATTCTTAAAAATTTTAAAATTCTTAAAAATTTTAAAATTCTTAAAATTCTAAAAATTCTTAAATTTTTTTAAAATTCTTTGGAGGAGAGAGAGCGATGGTTCGAAAAGCAAGTGACGCGTCGCGTTGTTGATCCGATTATGACCCCGATTTTCTCGCGAATTCTTTGTTTTTCCGGGTTGAAAATAGTGCTAGAGAGTCCGTTTTAATGTGCGCTTTTAGAGGATTGTGCAGTTTTCTTGTTTTTAATTGTATCCGTGATGTAAATTTGGTTTTCTTGATGACCAAATTTGTCGCCCGAGACTGGCCATGATGGAGTCGGGCTTCAAAAGTGTCGATGAAGAGAAAGTCAGCGCGAGAGTTACCGTCGCGAGTGTGTGAGCGGGTGTTTGACGTTTGGTAACAAGTGAAGGAATCGACGAAGAGCAAGCAGCAAAAGCCGATCAGCAACCAGCAGCAAGCAACTCGACGGTAACATTTCAAAAGGCATCATGTACATTTTGACACTTTCTGGGTTATTGCATATTCTGAAAGTACTCCTAATAAGCTACCTCTCCACCAAAAATGAGCAAAAGTTACTTCAGTAAAGTCTGTTTAATCATGGTTTTAAATAAAGTAACATAAACAAAATCTCTGCCATCAGCAGTCCCTGTTTATATAGCCCTGTCAACCTGTCAAATAAAAGACTACATAAACCTCGTGACGAAAAAAAAGCTACATGAACAAAGCGCCATGTACATTCGGCGAAGAAAAACGAATCATAACAAAGCGTCCCCCTCAATGACAGCAGGGTGATATAGACGCTGGTTATTTCAAAAGAAGTTATGTTTGTTTTTCTCAAATAAAATTACGGAAATAATGTTTTATTGAATTTGGATGATCAAGTATCAATAAAAGCAACGTTTTTCATCGTTTGTTATCATTAGAACATCTTATTTTGCTTTTATATTAAAATGGGAATTGAAAATGGATGCTCAACATTCAAATTCGTTTTTCTCAAAACGCATGGTTTGTACATGATGCTTTTTGAAATGTTGGCGTCGAACTCTTCTTTTCGGGTGAGAGCGTTCTTTTTTTGTTTTGTTTTTATTGGGTTAAAGCTTAACGTGGGAGAGGGGAAGGATGGGAAGGGCAAGAGGTGGGTAAAGAAGGTAAAGAATAACCGCTGACGCGCAGAGCCTACTTTGTGTATTCTGCCAGGAGCATTTGCCTTTAAAAAAATATCTTTTGAATATGCAAGAATTTTGCTATTGAATTTTTGGTTTGCGGTCATTTAACGATAAATTTTCTTGACTAAGTTTTAAAAATTTCTGTGAGCCTCTGAGTTGATAAGAAAAAAAAGCCCTCTCCCATTCGTCTGCCTCATCCTCCTCCTCTTCTTCGTTCTTAGTATTTCATGAGCTTCAGTCGGACCGTACCCCAGTGTAGTAGTGTTCGAGGGTGTTTTTCTTGAGCTGCTAAAACCGACGGTCAGCACTGTTTATTATGCGAGGCAAAGGCTCAAGAAGTTCCCCCTCTCAGCGTTGCCTAACGTTCATCGTCTTGAGAACTTGACCAACAGTGCTTCCAGATTGTATCCTTTTCAAAGAATACCAAATATTTTAAATGTTTCATTCTGTTTCCCACATTTTTAAATTCCGTTTATCCTTCTTTTCTCTATATTTATTTCTTTTCAAACTATCGAAATCCTAGATAAAACTTTCTTACAATCTCTTTATTTCTTTAACTGCTATGCTGTATGCTCTACCTCATTTCAATTAATAATTCATTATTTTTCAGCTGATAATGAAGGTAAATTACTATATATAATAATGCCATTGATTATATTTATTTACTATATTGCGTTTAATTAACACTATTACACTAAACACAACTTTCACAACAATAATGCAAAAATAAACCGGAGCGTTTGGTACGGTATGTCCACGCATCCCTCCTCCCCTGTAGATTCTGTGAAATGTGATCCGTTCACAGAATCCTCTCTGCGGTAAACACAACGCAGTAGGGCTGGCCGCTTTAATTTTTGTAATGCATTTTCGGGTGTTCTCGGATGTACTACAATTATTAATAATGACAAGAAAAGTGCTTGGGGCGTAATCTTATCACAAGACTTTCCAGCATGCTTTCATCGGACTGGCTGCGTTTGTGTTAGATTAGATTAGATTAGATTAGATTAAAATTTTTTAAAATTCTTTAAACTCCTAAAATTCCTAAAAATTTTAAAATTCTTAAAATTCCTAAAATTCTTAAGATTCTTAAAATTCTTAAAATTCTTAAAATTCTTAAAATTCTTAAAATTCTTAAAATTCTTAAAATTCTTAAAATTCTTAAAATTCTTAAAATTCTTAAAATTCTTAAAATTCTTAAAATTCTTAAAATTCTTAAAATTCTTAAAATTCTTAAAATTCTTAAAATTCCTAGAATTCCTAAAATTAAAAAAAAAAACAGAAAATTTAGAAAATGGAACATCGGATTCGAGTGATAGAAATGACAGTTCTCCCATAAGAAAATTCAAAAAATTCAGAAATTTCAGAAAATTTTGAAAATTTAGAAATTTTTGAAAATTCAGAAAATCCTGAAAATTTAAAAAAAATGAAAATTTTGAAAATTCAAAAAATACAGAGAATTAAAAAAAAAAAACAAAAAAAACCGAAAGATTTAAAAAATTTAGAAAATTTAGAAAATTCCAAAAAATTAGAAAATTTGAAAAATAAAAAAAAATCAGAAAATATAAAAAATCAGAAAATTCAGAAAATTTATTAAATTTAATTTTGTTTTTTATTAGAATTTAACAGTTCTGCTCCATGATGTTACATTTGCAATTCAGAGATTTGGAGAACCTTTCAACTGAGATCAATTCATAAGCCTTTGCAGGGAGGATACATATTTTTGCGTTTAGATTTTGCTAACTGGGTGTTCTTTTAGGGAAAATAAATTTTGAGAAAAACCCCTATTCAGAAAATTTAGAAAATTAAAAAAAAATAGAAAATTCAGATTTTTTTTAATTTTTTAAAATTATTTATATTTTTGTTATTATTTCTTTGAAATTTTTAATTGTTATTACTTTAAATTATTATGATTTGAAATTATTAAATTCCTTTTTTTTTTTAATTGTTAAATTTCATCAGAAATCAATCACCACAAAATCAGACATTTTTAGAGTCACAGATCATCTGGTAAGAAACACATTTTTGCTTTGCTGATTTTCTAATTTTTTTTTTTTTTTGAAATTCCAAACTTTCCAAATTTTGAATTTTCAATTATTGGATTTTTAAGTTTTGAATTTTGGTGTTTTCAATTTTTTTTTGTATACTTGTAAATATTTTTAAATTTCTAAATGTCTGATAATTGTTTGGATTTTTCTCCTGGTTAGCTTCATTTGGACAAAATACGTCCTTTAATTATTTAGATTCTATGTGTTTTAAAATAAGGCAGTATAAGGCAATTCTGATTTTTTTTTTTATTATTATTTATAGGTTTGTAAATTTCAGTCGTATTCAAATAAACAAATCTAAAACTTTTAATTTTTTCATCTAAACACATTGCAAGTTAGTCCAGTAAATCGTTTTATATCATTCTGCTACCTGTAAGTACAATAATTAAATAATTTAAAACCACTATTTAAAACCATGACCAGTAACGTTTGAAACTTTTGAACCTTTTCTACGCATTTTACATGTAATTTCGTTCTGAAAAAAGCATTTTCTGAAACAAAAATCATTTGATAACTCACCGTGAACATCATCTTGGAAGATTTTTCCAAATTACTGCACCTTTCAGTAGTCAAAAATCAAAACCAAACCCCTTTTTTCTTCCTGAAAGAAAAAGTCACTACCCAACCCTATTTTTCACTTTTCCCAAACCGATGTCCACTTTTTCGCTTCGAACACAAACCCAAATCACACCGGCAAATCCGTCACAATCCGCGCAAATTCCACCACCAAGTCGCACGCCAGCTACGGCACCACGTCCGGAAACGTTTAGCGGCACGAATTTTCACGAAAAACTACGCTTTTCTACAAGCGAAAACATTTTTCTGCCCTTTGAGACCGCAAACCGTTTGCACATGCAAAATGGCGTTTTATCTGACGACGGCGGTGGGAGAAAAAGTTTTTTTTTCTTCGGGTCGGCTTTGTTGACATTTGATTTGACAGCGGCGACGGCGGTTGACAGCTTGCTAGCAGCCGCGAGGGAGTGGACATAAGGCGGGATTATAATGCGGATGGACGTCACAAACGTCACAGTATAGAGGTTTCTACGTGCGCATGTATTGCGTGTACGTACACGAAAAAGATTGAGGTTAAATTTTGTCCGGCCAGCAAAATCAAATGGTGCGCTAGTGTGTGTACGCGAAACGTCATACAGCTCTATTGTTTGATGGGCACACGATTATCCCAAATTGTTCATATCAGCTGATTTTACGGATTTTTCTAAAATTTCGTCAAATCTAACCTACCCAGTCACGAAAAAAGTTTTTCCATCGGGCCCAAAATTGGTGTGCAGATTCCTTGGCCGAAAAAATGAACCCGTACCTCGACCCGTACTCTTTGTTTGGTCATTAGGGTGACCTACGCCGTGTTAGGGTGGTAAAAAAAAACGATAAAAAATCTAGACTGACAATTGAAAACGTCGTAGAAAAACTTCAAATGCTGTTTCGAAGGTCTCTGGACCAAATGTTTGAAATATGTTTATCGAATTTGTCGGGAAATTTAACATACTATGTAGTACTTTTTTAGAGGTATTTTTTAAAAGTAAACACTGAGTTTTTCAACGCACCGCGCGCAAGTACAACATGCAGAAAAATATTTTGTAGATTCAGCCTGTACGAGGTTTGGTTCAAAAAATTTTTTGTTGAATATAATCAACGCCGATTTTGCGTTGAAACATTTATTTATTTATTTTGGACACCAACAGGCTCGGGCCCCAATGGTGTTTTACCTTACAAACTAATACATAAATTAACGTCTAAAGAACAACAAGAATTTCCTTTTGATAACATCACGAGACAAGTTAAAATCGAACAAGGAAGCGACAAAATTAAACGCCCGGTGTAGCCCTGTCAGTGCACTGTACATTGCATAATTTGTTTGACGGATAGGGACACGTAGGAATGGGGAGTTCCGAAAAGTCCGAATGGGGGCGAAAATGTTCAATCCACGGAGAATGGCCGGACACTGCACTCTCGAGGTCAAAACGTCGGCAACTAGGAGTGATCGGCACACATTTCGTCGTACTGCTAGCGTGTCCAGGTTGATCAGCTCACAGCGACTTTCGTAGCTGGGCAGTCGGAAGGATCCCGCCAGGGTAGAGATCGAAGGGCATATCGGATGAACCTTCGCTGCACACTCGATTCGCGCTACGCTGTTCTCGTAGTACGGACTCCACACAGAACAGCAGTATTCTAGTGTGGAACGGACCAACGCACAATAAAGTGCCTTCAAACAGTAGATGTCAGTAAAGTTTTTGGCTGTACGGAAGACAAAACCAAGTTGCCGCGATGCTTTGGAGACGATGTAGGAGATGTGCTGCTTGTATGTCAGCTCCGTGTCGAGGAGCACACCCAGGTCCTTAACGCAGTTCTCACGAGGAATTGAAGTGCCGCAAATCTGGTACTCGAACTTAATCGGGTTACGTTTTCTGGAAAAAGAGATAACGGAGCATTTGGTTGGATTAACGACCATTCGGTTAATTTTGCACCATTCCGCGAAGTTGATCAGCTGTTGTTGGAGAACTTGAGCATCAGATGCATTGTCAATCCGGCAGTAGATTTTCATGTCGTCCGCGTACGACAGGCGTGGAACCGAGATAGAATGGTTACAGTCGTTGTAGTACAGCAGGAATATAAGTGGTCCCAAGTGACTGCCTTGTGCAATTCCCGAAAAGGCTTCAAAGACAGCGGACAGCCAATCACCGATCTTGACGCTAATTTTCCGGCCGACCTTGATATTCTCAATTGGGTCCTAAAATGAAGCTTAGATTGCTGATATTATTGTTTACAGCGATAAACCTTATTTTTCTGAGTACAATGACCCTTTGTACGACCACAAAGAGTTTAAAATGGATTTTTAAATCAATTTTGAAAATTTAACCTCGCGGTCCTTCTTGACAGCAAAGCTCCTACTTGACAGCTCGTTCCAAGGGGACCATAGTTGATCCATCGAAAAAATGTTGTCTTGTCAAATAAAAAATTTGCATTAAAATGAAAAAAAGTGATCAGAAATGGTTTATAATCGTGTTTTTTACCATTGTACATAAAAATTTACATAGGGCTTTAGTACCCAATTCGACAAAAATCTTTTGCGGTTTTGAAAAATTTGATTTGACGCTTGATTTGATGTTTAGCGTTGATTCAACAAAAATTTTGATTTTCAAATCAACAAAACGTTTTGCTGATTCAAATATGTCTTATTTATCTGCGTGAATTCAGCTTTTTAAGCGAAAATGGCGTTCGAATGGTGAACGCCCGAAATGTCAAAATCACGCAGTGGTACCAACATTACGAAAAAATTGTGCCATGGCATGACAGCCGCATTTTTTTTTCTAATGTTGGTGCTATTGAGCGATTTTGACATTTCGGACGTTCAACATTCGAACGCCATCTTCGCTTAAAAACCTGGATTAGGAAAACGGTGTTTTTTCCGTTTTCGTCATCTTTTATTTTTGCGTGCGGTGCTTGGTGCGGCGCTTCGAAAAATAGTATTAATTTTCAAGAAATCGTATCACGGAATCCTGTTAATACATCTTGAATAACTTTGATATGTTGTGTTACCTGTTTTTCCTTTGAAGCATATCTATATCTAATCACCTTTCATTCGCGTCAAAAAAGCTAAAATCGGTTAATGAGGTGCGGAGTTATGATATTTCAAAAAATGTGTTTTTTAACAAAAATCTCCGAAAATTGCAATTTTTTGTAACACACTAACACTGCGTAGGTCACCCTAATGGCCAAACAAAAATTACGGGTCTTATTATTTTGTACAAGGAACCCCAAAACTAAACTAAACTTTTCGGCACTCTCCGCTAACGTCAAACCAGAACAAAGTTGCTGCCGGATCTCTTCCGAAAAACATCCGGCAACAAATTTATATGGTTTGACGTATGCGGAGGGTGCCGTAAAATGACAAAAAAAACCACTTGGTGCATTGGACAATGTTGTGAAATAAAACTTTTATGATTTTTTTTAAATTTTGAATCATTGATTCGCTGGATAGATTCGCTCCATGCAAAAATGATTTGTTTGATGAATCCAATCTGCTGGAAATATGGTATAAGTTTTCATCAGTTGTTAACGTAAGTAGTAATTCCCAGGTTATGTCACTGCTTGCAACAATAGGACTCGTTCTAAGACTCGCTCGTTTGGAAAATCTGAGGTTATTTCACGGGTTTAGTGCTGTTCTCTACTTTTGATATCCAACCCTGCGGAAAATGTCAAAATAAAAAATAAACAGAGAAGCAAAAATGTTGCTCACCCCACGCTCTCTCTATTCTATTTTTGGTTTGTTTACTATACTGCGTTACCGACTGCCTGCTGAATGAACGAAGACGATTATTTTTAGAAGATCTGTGTGATTATTGTAGTTGACGTCGCTGATATGGTGATTCCAGAGCCCATGTCCTCACGGCTAAATGAGAAGTAATGTTTGATGTGTTTTCATAGCTGGTTATTAGTTCGTGTCAACACAAAATCACAAGTTTTTCTCAAGGGGTAGGACAGAGAGTAACTGAGTGACTCAATTTCCCTCAATTACTCAATGTTACTTAAAGTTACTCAATTTTCCTCTAGAACGATTTTTCAGTCAGGTTACGGAATATTTGAATACGTATAGATTGACAGATGAGCGTGACAATCAGGTTAGAAATTTTTTCCGGTTACGGTGCTGCCCAATTTCTCAAATTTAGAGCCGATTTCGGAGCAAAAGGAACCTTTCCAGGAGGTTTATCGGAAGGCCATTTACTATTAAGGCCTGGAGGATATACTGCTGTCGATGTGGTGACCAAATTGAGACCCCTTTATGGCCGTTAAGCGTAACCGTTCCGGCCAAGTGTTGGGGCGAATTGGGACAGCAGTTTTAACCATGTTGGAGCACAATATTTTGATTTTTCTGGTTGGTGTCGGTTAGAACAGACTCAGGCCAACAAAATGTGTACATCCATTTCCAAATTTAAAAGCTTTAAGTGCTCTAAAAACTGATGTCCCTATTCAGACTGTAGTCCCGATTCACCCCAGGTTACGGTACTTTAATTTAAATGTATCGGCTTTTTGTTTAATTAATGATTTAGTGACATCGGTGTCTTTTATTTTGATTACGTTTGGCGATCATTTACGCAAAACCCCCATCATGTAACAGCACATTGGTTGGCGCTGCCGTTGTCACCGGCAAGTGATTTCTTCTATGGTATAAATGCCGGTTCTGCAGCCAAAATGAAATCCTTCTGGACGGAAACCGGCTTGGTGCTCAGATATCGCTGACGCCAAGGAGATTTGGTACACCTCTCTCCTAGAGAAATTGAGACTTTTGAGTTCTGAGTCTGACCGTGCACCATAAAGCAGTGTTACCGGTCAAACCTTTCCGAGAGTCCTGGCCACCGAACCCCGTCCGGTTCACGGCTTGCAGCAGCTGCTGTCGGATGTAATTGATCAACTGGTGGCACCTTAACGTCTCAGTTGCAACCTATAGAAGCTCGGATTATCTGAGTCACGGTGGCCAGTGGCCACCGACAACTTTTCGGAACAAGCTTAAATGTTTTTGCCATGCTCCCAAAAAAAATCAAAACAAATTTTCGTAAGTGTCATATTTGACATAACGTTTGACAGGTTGCCGATCGAATTCGTCGAGATTTTGGCTCGCTGAAGTCGGATTTGCTTAGCTGAAATGAGATTTGCTTAGCTGATTTCGGATTTGGTCGGATTTGTAGGATTTCACACGCTGAGTCAGATTTAATCGGATTTAAAAAAAAAGCTGAAATTTTATCCAAAATCTAGGATATTTCGCTGTGTCGTTCCCCTCGGTTATTTCACATCAAGTTTCACATACTTACATGAAAAGATTGCAAAATAAGGAAAGATTTGAGCTCGGATTTGAGCGAAATTTCAAAAATATCTGCCCACTTGAAGGGGCCTGAGTGAGCGAACAGTTTGTTTTGCTTTTTCCCTCTCTCTCACTCTTCACTCATAACCAGAATCGTGTTGCCAGTTTTATAAAAAAAAATCTGGAAGGTGTTGCCAGTCGTGGCTTTAAATCAGCACTATAACAGCTTTTGACTGTGCTGTTAAATAAGTGCTGATTCGCATTAACCAATGCTGTTGAATGGCTAATCAGCAATAGAGGTGCCAATTTACTGCTGATTTGTGACTTTTGTTAGTGCTGGATGGTTATACTTGGGTATGAAAACCGCGTGGTTCATGCACGACCCGCAAACGTGCATTTCAAAACTCAACCCGAACGTCACCCATTCATCCCGCCTCGACGCCGCGTCGCGTCCAATCCCGCCCTTTTCGCACGCGCCGCCGCAGCTGTCACCGCGCCGGATCCACTGAACTGCCGTTGACAACTTCCGGCCGCTTGTCGATTGTAGTTTTCTTTTCGCCTCAAACTATCAAGATGGTAAGTAACGTGTCGCTCGATTCGGAAAGTTAAATTGCTAAATTTTGGTGGAAATACAGCAGTGATTGTGCTGTAATGGGCGTGAATCTTTGGCGAAAAGTAGTGGCGTCGGGGTGGTGGTAAGTTTTACGAAGATTTCTGCGAATTTGGTGTGAATTTGGTGGATTTAAGTTGGCACATGTAAGCGGTTGTTGATATTTGGTGGAAGAGTAAATTGAGGGCTGTGAAGGAGGAAATGCCTCTACGACAAGCCATGATTAGAGCTTTGAAGTGCCGCGAAGAACTGGAATCGGTGCATGGTGAAGGAAATTTGAAGTGATATTTCGTTGCAAGAAGAATCCATTTTGAGGAAAATCCGGCACCGAAATCGGATTGTTGACATCGGCGAAAGGAGGTTAGCCGATCGAAGCTCAGCTGTCACCGCCATCGATGGAACCGGATTTAAGCAATTTATCTTTCTTGAATCAACTCAAGTTCCTAGACTATATGCTCATTAACTAATTATTATCCGGCTTTATTGTAGGCTCGCGGTCCGAAGAAACATTTGAAGCGCCTGAACGCCCCGCGGGGATGGATGTTGGACAAGACCGGGGGTACCTTTGCCCCGCGGCCGTCCACCGGCCCACACAAGCTGCGGGAGTCGCTGCCGCTGGTGATCTTCCTGCGCAACCGGCTAAAGTACGCCCTGACCAACAACGAGGTCACCCGTATTGTGATGCAGCGTCACATCAAGATTGACGGCAAGGTCCGCACCGACATCAACTACCCGGCCGGATTCATGGGTGAGTGGGTTGGTCCTTCTGAGTGGGTGTGTGCGGGGTAAAACGGGCCTTATCGAAGCAGGATCACATCGAAATCGTACGAGTTTTCTTGTCAAAAAAGCTGGCCCAGAGCAAACACCGTCGACGGTCATTGGAAGCCTTGAACTCTTGTGTGTGGTTTACCAATAACATTTTTGATGGTGTACAAACGTTTATTATCATCAAAATATGCCTGTTAGAATCACTTTTCTTAGCGCCCTTTTGAAATGTTGCTCCAAAAAATGAGAGCTAACAAACAACTTTATTCAGGGTGGCCACTCAAGTCGGGAAATCTGGAAAGTCGGGAATTCGCCAAAATTGGGAAAAAGTCGGGAATTTGTGATTTTTTGTCGGAAATCCCAAGCATACCTGTTTGAAAAAAAAAAATATCTAATTCTTGTATAATTTTGTAATATTTTCTACAATTTTCAAATTAAATTCACTCAATTCTAGAGTAAATTTTCAAAACAACCTGAGTCATGGGTTTCATATGCAGGTAGGACTTTTTGAAAATTTAATTTAATCGAGAATAAGCATCTTACTTTAAATTTAGGGTTCCTTTCACTATTTCAATCTATTTGAGAATGACAATGTTTTTAAAACGTTAAAAATCCTACTTAACTGTAGATGTATTTGACGCAGATTTTTAAAATATGTCAAAAGTCTTTTTTCATTAAGGGGTTACATACATGTAAATCGGCAAAAATGTCAGAGGTTGGTTTGAGCACACACTTAAACGATTTTCAAAATACGTTTTCAGGGCATTAAAATATACATTTTCATCTATTAACAAAACAAATTTGAAGACATTTGATTGTATCATTACCGAGATATAGCTATTTGAAATAAGCAGTTTCAACAAACGGGTGCCACGATATCTCAACATTGCATCGACCAAATCGGCTCAAAATTTTGGTGAAGACTCGTTAAACTGGTCCCGTGTGCATGACGAATGCCGATTTCCAGAAAGTTTATTTAAAAAAAAAAAAAGATACAAATATTTTTGTGTTTTTCATATAAAAAATCGCTAGTTTCTAATTTTTTTATTTTTTGAAAATTCAAAATTTCGAAATCGGGCTTCGTCATGCACACGGGAAATGTCTTGGGAGTCTTCACCAAAAATTTCAGCCAATTTGGTTTATCCCATCTCGAGATATCGTGGCACCCGTAAATCAATTCGGTGTTTAGAGAAAAACGCTCAGAAAGTTAGACAGTTTGCTTTGCGCATGGCGAAATTCTGAGCTTAAATCGTCTCTAACTGAGTTAAATCATTAAATATCTTCATGAAACTTTTAGGAGTTATTGAAATTCATTTTTCAAGTGGATGTAATAAATTTTTGGTTATATGAAATTTTGTGATTTTTACATGTATGTAACCCCTTAATTAATTTGTAATTGTTTATCAAACATTTCCTCTTGTCTTCACTCCAACTTAAAACAATAACAAAGTTAATGAAAAACTAATATAAAAACTGAGCCTGATTTTAAACGTATGATTCTGTTTCATTTTATCACATTGGATTGTATATTTAAAAAAAGATTCCAACTTGTTTTTTGTGGAAAATATTTTCAATTGTTAAACTAAATTCATTAAATCATTTCACATTTTTTTTTCCAAATGTTTCCCTTGAACTTTTTTGTGAGTATGGGTAAATTAAGCTTGATTTTCAGTTATCGGAAAACTTAAATAGTAAAAAAATCTATTTGTTGTTCGTTCCGAATGAAAAAAAAAAAATACTTTTTTACGTTTTGAAAACATGAAAAAATATTGAATTTGCAAAAAAATAACCAACAAATGTTGGTATAAGTTATTCCAAATATGTCTGAAGAATTTATTCTTTCGATAATTTCACATAAAATAAGTGGTAAAACAAAGAATCTTACCAAACTGTTTTTTTTTTCATTGAAAAAAAAAATAAGGCATTTAAATACTGACAACTAGATCAATAAACATCAATTCAAAAAATCAATATTAACAAAATTAAATAATTAAAAATAAAAGGAAACTTTGTAAAAACATTGTTTATGTAATCCTTGATATTTTCTGAATTCTTTGAAAGAATAATAGTAGCAATCATGTTTTAAAATAAAGAATAAAATTTTAAATTTAGTTATCTTTAGCTATTTGTCATTTCCAATTTAAAAATAAACATTGAAATTATAAATATTTTTAAACTTTTGGTTATTTTGCAAAGACTAATTCTGGAGTTTTTTTTAAATGGTCCAATAAACAAATTTTCAGTATTTGCTTTTTGGTCGTTTTTCAATACCCCTGATTCAAGGCGGTTTCAAAAACACCCAAAAAGCAAAAACTGGAAATTGGGTTTATTGGACTTTTTCAAAAAAAAAAAAAAAAAAAAAACTCTAGAATTGTTTGTGTTTCTAATCTGAATCAAAATAATGAGTGCTTCCATTTTTAAAAGGTTTTTTTTTTGGATTTTGTTGTGAAATTTCTGTTTTTACGAAAATTATTCATATTAATCGGTGAGTTATTGTGTGCTTAAAGCCCTTTCTTCATCATCGCTGATTGGATGGCAAGTTGACGATTGAGTTAGTTAGGTTTACCGCGTAACAAAATTATTTTGATTCATCAAGAACGTCGTGTGGTGCGCGAGTCTTTTTTGTGTTGAAAATACCTTCCCATAGCTCCGTAGCTCAAAGGGCACGACGACGGTTGTTTGTGTGTTAAGCCCTCTCCATAGCATCGTAGCTCTGGTTGAGTTCGTATCGTCTATTCCGTAACAAATTTATGAATTAAATGATTATATAATTAAAAATCAGACTACGCTATCATTGCAGCATTGCGTTTAACACCTCATTTTATAAATAAATATTATTTGGTTTTATCTTTCCACAGCACAGCCGGCTGTCTAAGACTAGACCATTTCATTTAAAATTTAACAACCGATTAACGGGAAATGTCTCATCCGCAGCATCCGATTGTTTGCCTTGAGAATAATATATAACACCTTTCAACAAACACTATGATTTTGGGTCGCATCATCATCTTCTATGCTGAATCCTGACCAAACACCCTATCCTACTAACAAGTTTTCAGGTTCCTGGCGCTCGTAGGGTGTAAGCACGAGTAAATCAGCTGCCCTAGTAGCAACCTGCGCTAACTACCATTCCCGTCCCTTAAAATCGAGATCTACAAACTGACATGGCGGGCGCCGTTGGTGGCCAATGACTGTTACCTATTCGCAACTGATCTTGTTTTGGCATTTTATCTTTTCAGCGCATTCATACATGCTGCTGATAAGGGAAATACCACTTGATAGTCGAAGCCTATGATCAGTAGTTCTGAAAGGATATTACGGTTCTGTTCAGCAACGGAGAAGGACAACCATGGGTGGTCTCTCATGCTCATGCTCAAATTTCTGTTTTTACGAAAATTGTCAATAATTTTATTTTTTTTTAAATTCATTTGGAGTTTTTTTTTGGTTGCTATTGACTTCTATATTTTACATTTATAAAAAGTTTTTTATTTGAAATCATACTTTTGATATGAAATGCCTATTATTTGAGATTTTGGACAAGTCGGGAAAAAGTCGGGAATTTGAAAATGGGATTTGTATGGTCACCCTGTTTATTGTTTTGATTTTACGTGATTAAAAAAACTCGAAATTGCTTTGGAGGGTTAATATTTTTCAAGAAATCATTAAAGAGAAGTTGTTTGCTAAGTTTGATTTAAGATATATTATGTTTTATCAATACTAAACGAGGCATTCAAAATTTTTGATTAAAATCTGTAATTTAACACCAAAGTGATGGTAGCCCGGTAATAGAAATGTGATTAGAATAGGCATATTTTTCTTTTTCTCTAATATTAAATAATAAAAACATTCTAGCTTGAAATTTAATTTACAGAAATTAATTTAGTCGCTAGTTTATTGCTTAATATCATAGCTAAGCAAACTCAAACAGACAATCTGGATTTAAAAAGTTGTCCAAATAAGCATTTGTCCATGAAAACACTTCATCTAACAACACTTCCCCTTCAATTGTTGCAGACGTCATCACCATCGACAAGACCAGCGAGAACTTCCGCCTGATCTACGACGTCAAGGGCCGTTTCACCGTCCACCGCATCACCCCGGAGGAGGCCAAGTACAAGCTACTGAAGGTGAAGCGCGTCCAGATCGGCCCGAAGAAGGTGCCGTTCATCCTGACCCACGACGGGCGCACCATCCGCTACCCGGATCCGATCATCCACCAGAACGATTCGATCCAGTACGACATCGCGACCGGCAAGGTGATGGACGTGCTCAAGTTCGAGCCCGGCAATCTGTGCATGATCACCGGCGGAAGAAATTTGGGTCGTTGCGGTACCGTGATCCAGCGTGAGAAGCACCCGGGATCGTTCGAGATCGTACACATCAAGGACTCGACCGGACACGTTTTCGCCACCCGGCTGACCAACGTGTTCATCATCGGCAAGGGCACCAAGGCGTTCATCTCGCTGCCGAAGGGCAAGGGTGTCAAGCTGTCCATCGCCGAGGAGCGCGACAAGCGACTGGCCAGCAAGGCTGCCCACTAAAGAATTCCGCGATAAGTGTAAGAAGCCACTGCTGCATACTGGTTGATGTATTTTTAGTGCATAGTGGGCACAGTTGAAAGCCGCCACCATGATTCAAATGCTGGAAATATAAAAACTAAAAAGCGAAAGTCTGAAAATCGCACACTTGCTTGGTATCTCTCGATTACGATGACCTCCTTGTATTGCGCGTTACCACGACATTGTTCGAAAACGTTGACGGCAATGTTGGTGTTATAGTTAATGAAAATGAGTAAGTATATAATATTTTATAATATTGCACCCTTTAAGGTGAAGCCGTTGATCATTTTCGAAGAAAATTGATCATCACTCTAAAATGCTCTGTATTGAATTCAATTTAACGAAGTTCTGGACCAAAATGAATCAGCATGTGCCGTTTGTTGCCTTCTTGAAGCCACTGAAGGAATTTTTGATCCAAGTCAAATGTGTTTCAAAATTTGTTAAAGTTTGTGGTACAATCATTGACGTCCTAGTTGGCAATCATTGATTAATGACGATTTCCATAACTTTACAAGGAATGGGATAATCGTTTCCAAAAAGTATCAACACATGTATGGTACTATTCTGAACAACTTGTTGAAGGAATTTTGTCAAAATATTGATAGCGACACAAAATTTATTACTTTGAACGAAAAATCATGGCGATGATGGAAGTCCTCACGTTAATAGGCGATCAAACGTCAAAATTACCCCTCACCCGAAGGCGGCCCGAGTTCCCCCTGGGATGTTCCGGGACATTGTGTGCCTGTAGCCCTCGGAACTTTCCAACTGTCGAGGCTTGCAACAGGCTTTGACAGGTTGCGCTCGTATTTTAGAGTAATTGTCATCATTGAACATTTTCATTTTTAGACTCGAACGCAGAACGCTTCTGAAAATCACCAGGGCCGTAAAAAAGGATCGTTGCCCGGAAGGACCGTTCAAAGGAGAAATTTGTTTGTTTCTGTGCAGTGGGGTGAAAAATTGGGCAAATGTGCTAAAATTCCCAGATTTTATTGAAGCCATTTGTCCAATGGACCGAGTAGCCGTGGTGGAGCAGCAGCGCACTGATGTAAGAATGTTCCAAAGCTATACAAAAATGACATATTGCAGATACTGTCCGCATGCAGTAATTCGTTCCCGAATCCATTCGGAAGTTTTTTCCCGAAAAAAAGTGTATGCACAGAGACTTCTGCACCAGGTACAAACGAGTGTTTACCTGCGACCAGTTGATGATTCCGCACGTTTGTGTCAAAATGTGGGTCCATTCACTCGAGATAAACGATCCGACCAAAAGAGCTGCGGTACAATTTACTACACTTCTACCTACAAACAAACTGCTGGACCGTGTTTGGAATGCTACTACTCTGATAAACCTCAGCAACCACACCCGCGACATTAACTGGAAAGATGTGCGAGCAGGGACTATCTTCGTTTCCAAGGCTTGATTTGTATGAGAAGTCGGAGTACAAAAATTGCGTCAACGACTTCTTTGCATCCGGATATTAATGTGTTTGTACCGGGGATACTAAGAAGGTTATTGCAATAATCTTTCCGAAATGCTCAGTAGTGATGGAAACTAATCCAGAAGCTGGCGGAATCCAGGAAGACTACCAGGAGTTCGAGAAGTTCGATGGAGAATACCAATGGCCTGACTGCCCGTACCGAAGTATACATTTGAGTGTGATGAAGTTGCACAAGAAGAAATACAACAATTGTGCAATAATGCCACGCTGCTCAAGCTGCAATAAAGTTCTCCCAGGTAGAGCTTTTCATATCTGTAGAAAACGAGCTGACCAACGTAGAGATTGTGAGCGATGTGGCAAGGTTTTTGCTAATAGCCGAGACAGAAAACGACATCATCCTAATGGTATGCCACCATCCACAAATAACGTTGCATTTCAGAGGAAGAGGAGGTTTCAAACATTTTGAGAAGTGAACGGACTCTAGTTGATTCTACGTAGCATTGTAGCATGTAGCATTGTAGTTTAGGCAACAAGTTGCAAAAAGAAGATTTTTTCAGCACGAGTCGTAATGAGGTTTACCGAGTTTGATAAATATGAAGAGTGCTAAAAAATCAAGTTTTGCAACGAGTTGCTTACAACATTTTCTTGCAGGCCAAGGATTGATACCTAAGAGCATGCAATGGCACCAATGGCACTGATCTTGTTGCGTGCTCTTCGGTTGACGTCCAGGGGTCCAAATAAGGGACATCATGGAAGGAGCGCAACAAACTATATCCGTAGTTCTGTTAGATCATCCGAATTATCTTGATCAGAACAGTATAGCTCTGGTTCCTTGCAAGTGTCCTATTTTCTTACCTCCACGTTGGCTTGATTTTCATGATGACCTAGCTGGTGGCCTGTAGAAACGGATCGTAAACCTTTGACCACCGCGGGTCAGAGTCGAGACGGTTGAAAGAAAGGGGCGCGACAATGTGGGAAAGGGAATTTGTGATTGTAGACGGTATTGTTTTGATTCGCTGTATGTTGAGTCAACTGCTGTGGATTCTTCTATTTAATAACCATCATTTGATATTGATTTTACTAACTTTTGATTCTCTTATCTCTCAAAGCTTTTCCACTCTTTTTTAAAGAATTGATACTGCTGTAACAATCTTTGTTTTTTCCTTAAAAATATACTTTTCCTTAATGTACTAGTAATATCAAGTCTATTTATCATTTGCCTAATCTTTTTTGATTTTATTGCGAATTTATTTATTTGAATAATTCTTTATTTGTCCTATAAATTATCATTACTATAATCTAAGCTTGTTTTTTTTATCTCTATTTATTAACTATTGTCTAATTTGTCATCTACTACATCCAGCTTCTCATTTTTATTCATTAAAATGCAATCATCATTCTCTTACTATTGATTCTTGATTTTTATAAAATATATTCTCTTTTACTGTCTATTGTTTTCAATCTTCATCCTTTTCTTCAAACAAGTGAGGTTTGAGCCCTTACTCAATTTATGGAAAGGATTAACACAAATATTACTATTGCACTTTTGGTAAACTTTTATAACATGCTTAGGACCATAAATTGTAACAAAGCACCGCGACAAAAGAAATAGCAACATATAAACACGACTCAACACTAGGAAAGATTTCAGGAGAAAACAATACACAGTAAAATAAAAACTAGTTTTTGAATTCAAACTAAAAATGAAACAGTTTTTGCTTTAATGAAAATTGTTAGGCACACTATAAATGGTTAGGCGCTTATACTTACATCAAACCCTACGTAATGTACCACCCCCGGCCGAGTTAAAATGCGTAACCGGAAAAGAAGCTGTGCATGCCTGGCACGAACACTCAAAGCGTGTTCTAGCGTGTTGCTCGTACTGACTCAGAGCAAGGGTGAGATGTAGGTGTAAGGGCAGTGCGTGTTCGTCGGGAACCTAGTGCATAAGATCGGTCAAGGCCCGTTCTTACACTGAAAATTGCGAATTGCGAATCACGATGACCTCCTCCGAAACCTGGACAAAGTAACTGCTCCCACTGCTCTTGAGCTACTTAATACGAGAACGAAAGCTGTCCAATAAAAATTCTCGCTCTTAACTCCATCCAATTTGCTGGTTTTCACTATTTTAACAACCTATTTTGTAAAACTGTTGATAGAAACTTGTTTGCTCACTTCCTATTGAGCTATTTATCACTCGATTTCAGTTGAAAACGCCTTTTATGAGCTGTAATTGAACGTCAAAGTGCGGGTATGGCAACATTAGAAGCACGATGGAGTTAGATGATGTTCCCCTAAATGCAGAAAATTTGTAAGCAAAATGAGCACATTCCTAACAGTAACGGGAAGTTCAAGCACCCAGAATGGATGAAATAGGCCATCGAAAAAGCACTTCCCTAACACGGATGTAAAATTTAAGTACCTGTCCTAGAATGCATGAAACCAAACCCGTAATAAATTAATGGTAATTACACGGCGTAAATGCTATGATTATTTGATTAGCCTAGCTATCATTCAACATCGTCGGCTGCTCTTTATTCATTTAAATGTGTGAAGCAGCTCAGCCGGCGGACCCAGACGTAGTCTTCACGATCATCAACGCTCTTTTCAGAACTCCATGCTCGGCGAATTCATTTGTAACTGCAAGATACTTTATCATTTTTTTACGGTTCCTTCAGTTCCTTCATTTTTCTGGGTCTTCATTTAAAAAGTCAGTATTTAGTCCTGTAATCTCAAAGAATTAAAATATGCTAATACAACGATCGAAGGACGAACCTTTGTTTAAATAACGTTCTCCGTTGAGGGGTCCGATCGAAAATGAAAAAGCGCTTCGGATCTGCTCAGGCGATGTCCGCATCGCGTTCTGAATCCGCCTACGAGGCGTTGGGGTTTACGAGGTGGTCGATGTGACCGGGACTTCCTGAGCGTCATAAAGTGCTGTGTAACAGTACACCTTTGACTTCGAATAACGTCTGAAATTCAGATCATCTGAGATTCGGATCCAAAATGGTCCGATTGTTTATTGTGCGAATCAACAGGCACCTTTGAGCCCAATCGCTACACAGCAAAAAATTCGATGGTAAAATCGCATGCAAAAGCATGCACATCACCTTCGTCAAAATAAACACTTAATATTACACACTGCATGTACAATTTTTGCAAACACAAAAAAAAGTTGTAGCCGATGGGATTCAAACCGAGCACCATCAGTAAGGACTGGCGCCTTAGCCCACTCGGCCATCAGACCGATGAAAGGCTGGAAGGATAAACGCATATATGAGCTTGACATTTCGGTCAAGTAGGTTTCCCATACTGATGGGCTACATATTTCAGGGTGTAATATTACACAGAATTGCATAAAATAATGCAATATTTATTTTACACCCAGGCCTTTTACACGCAGCTGGATTACTACTTTTTTAGCTGTGTACACATAAAATTAACTCCCTAATTAGCCTCTAAAATGAGAGAGAATCCTATCCTTGAGGGCGTCAAGGGACAAACTTAAAATCAATATGGAACGATACACGATTAAAGATTCGTAGAATACCGGATAAAGCGCCGTGCATCCAGTAAATAGTAGGGTGGAGTCGAATCAAGGTAGAATCGCGTAAGGGTCGGCTTGGCGCGTGAAGGTTTATGCGGTGAAAAAGAGCAGGGCAATTCAGTCCAGAGGCTAAACAATCAGTAACTACGAGGGCTCGAGCGAGGTTCCTACGAACTTTGAGAGTGTTGAGGTGAGGCACCGACTTTCATAGCTGGGTAGACGGAAGAATCGTTCCAGAACAGGCGACGTAACGCGAACCGGATGAACCTGCGTTGCCCGTCTTCGATCCTCTTCATGCCGTTCTGATAATAGGGGCTCCACACGACAGAGCTGTATTCCAGAGTAGAGCGGACAAAACAGAGCTTTCAAACAGTAAATGTCGGTGAAACGCTTCATGTTACGGAAAGTGAAAACCAGTTGCCTTGAAGACACTTTAAAATATTAAAACACACTACTACTAAATACGTGCTGATCCCTGTTTAGCCTTATGGGATTGGAAGTTTAAAGAAAGATTGAAGACCCGTCTGGTTTTTGCTCTATGTTAAGGCGGGGCCAGACGTGGTTTATGTCCCATGCCACTTTTCATTGAGAAAGTCTAGGTGTCGGTCAAAAATAGTTTTGAAATGTCAAAGGTAGGGGAGAGTGGGGAGACTTGATCCCCGGGGAGACTTGATCCCAAGCCTGTATCTCGTCAGCATGTGGGTAAAACAATTAGCTTTGTTCTAGAAAGTTGTGCGAAATTGACTGAAACTCATTGTAGAAAACAAAGAAAAAAATTAAAAAATGTTTGGATTGAGTTACACACATTTTTCGAAGAAGTGCTGCAAAAAACTTCCAAGAGATCTTTTTTCTTTGTTTTGATAAGTATAGAAAACACCGCATTATACATGATTTGTTTGATAAACATATCAACTTCAAAACCCTTACGCATTTGACGTTAAATTTATCGTCATACTATTTTTACAATCAATTGTTTAAAAAAGTGCGTTTAGGGAGACTTGATCCCTACATTTTTACAGTCACTGGAATCAGCCCCAAGATTAAATAATTTGGCTGGGTTTTCGTACATAGTTTCCTTTAGTATAGTTGTACATAACTAACTGCAGTTTGAACCTTTTTTCAAAAGTTTTGTAAACAAAAATTACCAGCTTTTGTAAACATGCTCAATTTTGGTCTAGAAAAGAAAATTTTAAGTTTTTAAATATTTTACATGCTAAACTTGTTATATTTTGAACACAAACGTACAGGTTTAATGTGAAATTGCTGTATCTTATAGAAAATTAAAAGTTTGGATGAATAAGAAACATTTTGCTTAAGATTTCTTCAAAATGTTGAAAGGGGGATCAAATTACCCCCAACATATTGAAAATGCCGGATTAATTTTTTTTCTAAAACGCTTGGCATTATTCGAAGAGTTTATCTGATGAATTACCCTTATCAGCCAAACATAGTTGAATGTTTAAGCTTTCAATTCATGCAAAAAGATCATAGTTTTGTGAGAAATTGAAAGAGTTATGTGCGATACAAAAAAAGGGGATCAAGTCTCCCCACTCTCCCCTAATTATTGATAGTTATTTTCAGAGCAAACAATTTAATTTATTTAAAAAAAAATAGCATCATTGAAATAAAGTTGATGAGAATCAGAATGCGGCTTCTGCAAAAGCTGTGGTGCACTGCAGACATTCAGACTTATTCTTGTAAGTGGCAATAGACTTCGAGATGGCGTTAGTTTATCACCCGCCGTGTTTTTACACTCGATTTTCAAATTATTTGGTTCTAGCTGCTATGTCTGTTGTCTGTGTCTAAACGAAGGGGAATGCTTTTTAAATTAACTTCAGTTGATTGCACATAAATTTCCATTGAAAATTTGAATGTTTGCGACATCAACTTTGAAAAATGTTTGCAACGGTCTAACTTTTTTTTTCACAAAAAATCAATTTCGCAAAAACTGTATTTTTTTATTTTTGATTTTTTTTTAAATGTTTTAGGAGACAAAACGTCTTTTAAGCCATCAGAAGAATGGACCAAAATTTTGCCGACGATTTATGATTTTTGTTTAAATATTGATTTTTGTTAAAAATTGAAATTTTGTACTTCAAATTTGTTGACCTCATTTTTTATGTATAATCGAATTCTCAATCGAAAAGTACTTTACATTTTTTTTGGATTAAGTGCACTATACTGCCTTTCTACGCATAATAGTCCCATATCATTTTTTTGTCGATTTTTACTTTTTTACATTTTTATGTTTAGTTTGTCGTATACTTTAAGAAAAACACATAAAATCTGGTATTTTGTTCGGAAACTCACTGAAAACAACATCAAGTCTGTTTGTCCCATCGTTGTACTTCTACGCATAATTGTCTCATACGGAATCAATAGTTTTATGAAGCATTATGTCGTGTTTACCTGTTGTTTAGCAAGAGGATCACAAAAAAGAGTGATACACTGCTTACTGGGGCGATTAGGGACACATAGGGCGAATAGGAATCCACGGGACAATTATTCGTAGAAACACATAAACCCATCGAAAAATTTCAATCGCGTTTTTCTCAGTTGCACTTTTTCGAACATGGGACAATTATGCGTAGAACGGCAGTATAGCCATTCAAACGTAAATTTTGTCCGAAAAATTCCGGTTTTTTGTTTTTTTTTTTTAAATTGTGTCCATGATTGTTCATACCTGAAAATATTTTTTTTTTTTTCAAAAAATTCAGAAAATTAAAACAACTTAAACTGAGACAGTGAAACCTAAGAAAAATAATTTTCCAGTTTCTTTTTTTATCCGCTGTATCTCAGCAACCAGTGGTCCAATATTAAATGTTTCTTAGACGAAATTGAAGGAAATTTTTTAACTTTGAATGGCTATATTTTGAAAACGGTGCACTTAATCAAAAATTTGTAAAGTTTTCTTTTCGATTGCAAATTTGATTTTTACAAAAACAAATTAAGTCAAAAAATTTAAGTACAGAATTTACTTTTTTTACAAAAAATCACTATTTAAAAAAAATCATAGGTCGGCGAAAATTGGCTTTAAAGATGCGAGTTTTTGTCCACTAAAACCAATTAAAAAATTCAATTAAATTTGAATTGAAATTTTTGTGAAATAAAAGGTAATTAAGAATCACAAAAAAAATCCGTGTACCTATTTTTTTGCTGAATAGTCCTCAACAATACCTACAATTTTGCCGAAGACACCAAATCAATAAAAAAAAGCTTGAATGGTTACAGATTTTCGAATATTTATGTACAATTTTTGTATGAACAGCTGCCAAAATTGTATGGAGACTCATACTGCCCCTGATCGCATAAATGTCCCATATGCATTTTCATCGGTTTTGAGTTATTTATGCTGTATGGTTCGAAATCGTGTGCTCTTTCAAAATAGCCTACAACATCCAGTACTTTGTTCTAGAAATCAGGAGGAAATCCAGTTTTTTGGAGAAAACTTAACACGTACCCTTATGTATGGGACAAACTTCAAATGCGTTTTCCTCAGCATGCTGTTTTTGCATATGGGACATTTATGCGAACATGGGCAGTATATAGGTGAACCAATAACATAAAATTACTTCTTTGGTCATTGGGAAGGGCCCCACAAAAATTGAAAAAAAAAAACAAAAAAAATCTAAAACAAGACTTTTGTTTATCTTTACACTCAAACGCAGGGGTAGTCATTTTACCCCTATTTTTTCTTGAATATCTTATAACTTTTGGTAGAATTGACTATTTGTGTGGCTTAGAATTTGCCATGCTTAAAGTAATTTGGATTTAACTGTTGAAAAAAAAAATGATTAATTGTTACAAACGACAGACTCCTGAAATTTTTCAATGAATATTGATTTTCCTTAAATTAAGTTTGATAGGTCCAATTAAGGCACTACTCCCAATTTTGGAACATATACCCTATATGTTATATTAAGAAGAAAAAAACGAATAAAAGTATTTTTTGTTAAAAATAAATAGTTTATTAAGTAATCGTTGTTCGCATATACAAAATTGTATAAATCATTATTAACTTCATTCGGAATTTTACGCACATAAAGCATTTAAAATCCGTCCAAGTTTAGCTTTTCGTTGTTATATTTTTAAATTATGATTGTGGAAGCCACCCATATATCTAACAACACCTGCGCCGTCGTCGGTCGATAGTTCAAATGCAAATATATTCATTTATTTTCTTACATAGAGCTTTGTAATTAGTGTGGAGAGACGAGGAAAAGCGTGAAAATTGTATGTACAAAAAGGTGCAATCTATGTTATTTTTAGTTTACTTCTCTGTTTTTCTTAATCACACAGAGATTGTGTTTGTGTTTGCGTGCGTTAAATAATCTTAAAGCTAGTCTTATCGTTTGCCAACATTTTCATATTTGAACTATCGGCTCAAGATCGAGGAGCAACACGATCTAATCTAATCTGCGACTTTTCTTCCTCTTATTTTTTTCTTCTCGAAATTGTTTGTTTAACATATTCCTACTAAAGATATAGGATCACTCTTCAGCTCATTCTTTCTCGCTCGCGCACTCTCTAGCATTTCTGTATGTCTCGTTCTACCGGAACTTGGTGGAGGTTGGTTGCATTTGGGTCTCGTCAATTCGTCGTCGTCGTCGTTCAGGGGATAAAGTTTCCGCCCGACTCACGCGGCTTCTCCGTGGCGTACTTGGGCTTGCACACGCAACCGCTCTCGACGAGGACGTAATCCTGGCCGGTCAGCGTCACCGGTCCCAGCGGAATCACCAGGAACAGGTACGGGACGTACGTTTGGGTGCATTCACCCCGGACCACATCGCACTCGTTCGACCTGCAATTGAGAAAAAGAAGCAGAAGCAGAAAGAGCAAATGAGCAGAGTTGAACAAACAAATAATATGTAGAGCGCTGCCGGGGGGCTGCAAAATCAAGTGTGAGAAAGCCAGACTTCAATATAAAGTAATTAATTACAAGTGCCGCGGCGGTTCAAGGAGGTTGAAACCCAACCTTTTCCGCACCTCAGAAAAGGAAAGAAAAAAAAACACATGTTGGCAAAAGAGATGAAAATTCAAACAAGAAACGAACCGCGCGAATTAAAAGACTTCAACGCCGCCGAGCCAGGGCGAGGAACCCTCGCAAACAGCCGGTTATTGTTTGTTTGTTTGGGTTTGGTTTTTCATAATTGATTTGTTAACCGGTTCCGGAGTTGGAGTGCTTTGAGAGATTCCGCGCCGTTGGCGTGGTAAACAAATTCTAATTTTATTATGTGATTATTGCTCGCGCACTGAGCACCGCCCCCAAGTGTCGATTGAAGTGAAGCCGCGGCGTGAAAAATGTTAGCTCATCTCGTGAAAACTATTTGGCTCGGTTGTTCGGCGCTTAGAGCACTGCAGCTTAATGAAGTTTTTATCTCGTCTTGGGGGAGTGCAAGCTTACAATGTTGCTCTTTTGCGGCTGGAAGAATGCATTTTTTAAATATCTATCAATTCATCATAAAATACTCAATTTTGTTTTCAAAATATGTCCACATGATCTGCCCAACAATTCAACCATAAACTCTGACAGTCACATCAATATTATCGTAACAATTTGCAAACATTTACATAATCCTCCAAATTGCCCCCTCTATTACGCGCCATGCGGAATGCCGTCGATAAACTAATCTAACTCGCTTCTATCGCATACAACATTACATGAACATGATCGCATTTAAATCCGTGCGCAATTGCTGTAAAATTGGCGCGCGCGACTTACGCCACGTGTGTGCTTCCTTCCTTCCGCTCATCCGAAAATTGATCACACGGTCATTTTCGGCTCCGGGGCGTGATATTATCTGCATTTTTCAATTGAGTTAATTCTGTTACGAACGCCGCTGGCGCAATTTTCTCGCCGGTGATAATTTGATAGTGCGCTAGAGCGGGGAGAGAAAAATCATTGCATTTTCGCACCCACCGTCATCGGATTTTCCGGGCAGTAAAAAATGGCAGTAAATAATATCGATTCCGATTGCCGTTTGCATAAACGGAACGGAGCTTGGAACGGAGAGTGATCCAACAAGCAAGTGCAATTCAAACTTTGTTTTGTGGTGAATGTGATTGAAAAAAAAAACGTTTTTTAACTGTTGCGTACAGTCCAGACTTGATTATCCGAAGTCCTCAAAAAAATTTCATTTTGGACTATCTAATCTTCGGATAAACGGGTAATCAAAAAAAAAAAAAAATTAAACAAAAAAAATATTTTGGTTTGCTTTGTAAGCGAATGATCATGGGTTCGATTTCCATCTGCTCCAGCCTTCCATCGGATCAAAACAAACAAAAAAAAAAATAACTCGTGATAGTTACAAGCAAACCTTTTAGTTGCATTGTTAATTTGATTTTGGTTAACCGCGGTAAATTGTCTACTTTACAACTTTGCAGAATATTGTTACACTCTAAAAAATTTGCAAGTTTGCAGTTACAAAAAAAACACACACTAAATCGCGGAGAATTACCCAAAAGTAAACGTCAAACAAAACTCAAAACTGCTAAAAAGTCAGAATCGGGCAAAAATGAAATGGGACAATTATTTGTAGAACGGCAGTATATCTAGCAAAAAATCACAGATCCAAGTAGGCGGAGCTCATCATGGTAAAGGGAATTTTGGCGAAAGTCACGTCTTATTACGAAATTATCACTGCTTATATTGAACGAAACCTACTTCTTTTAGGAAACTTGTTCTGAAAACGGTTCTCTGGAACTTTTTTTAAAATCGTTTGTCCCCGCGGAATTTTGGGTGTTTTTTTTTTACATGCGAGAAAAAAAGTTGGAACGATGTTTTCGATCGCAAAAAATACTGATTTGGTCAAATCGAGTTCTGCAAAGTTCTAGGATCATCTAGACATCCTTACAAATCACTGGAAAAAAGAATCATCCCGATTGGTTGAGTTATACTCGAGAACCATCGAGTTGAAATTGCCGTTCCAACTTTTTTGAGGGGTTGGGAGTTGTTATAGTTAATAAATAAACTATAAGTTCAGCATTGTTTGATGCTCAAATTTGTCTTAGTTCTACCAGCTTTGATTTTGGGGTAAGTTCAAAGAAAGCTAGAAATCTGTATGTATATGATGTATGTAAATGAATCCATAGATTTTAAGCGTTTTTGCATTCCTCACTGAGGTAAGGCTATAATCCTGCTCTAAAAATGAACTTTGTATAAAAACGTCGTAGACCCACCTTCATGTATACATATCGACTCAGAATCGAAAACTGAACAAATGTCTGTGTGTATGTGTATGTATGTATGTGTATGTATGTATGTGACCAACAAACTAGCTCATGTTTCTCGGCACTGGCTGAACCAATTTGACCCGAACCTGTTGCATTCGACTTGGTTTAGGGTCCCATAGATCGAGTTTTATACAGATTGAAGTTTCGATAAGTAGTTCAAAAGTTATATATAAAAATTTGTTTTTACATATATCCAGATCTCACTTAAATGTATGTAAACTATGTCCGGATCCACCATCCGACCCTTAAGTGATATTATGTACTTTTTTTATTCCGGATCTAAAAATTAGATGAAATTTGTGTACAACCCCATGATATCAGCCATTGTTGGTAATGAGTGAGGAAGGCTCCAACCACATAGGTGGATTAAGTTTGACTTGGGTTTTTCTCGGCTTGCTGTTTTTACATATGGGACTGACTCGATTAGAGCGGCAGTAAAGTTCGGTCTACAAAATAATGTACAGCCAAGCTGGACTATTTTAACAATCAAATTGTTGTAGGATTGAGTCCGTAAGTTTGACAATTTTGGATTAAGAAGACAACAACTTCATTGGTTGCTGTCTAAAAAGTTTGTATGTTTTCCATTTCCAATCATGTTCTGTGTGTTAACAATTGAAAACAATTTTCTGCATTTTTTGAATAGCATTGTTTTGTGATTGTATAACTTTTTTTTGAAACTTATTATTGCAATCGAGATTGCAATCTATTTTCGATTCGCATTCGCCTGGAGATGGTGATCTTAGCGGGTTGCAGACTAGATATTATTGCAATTTATTTTCGATTATGCACAATGCATCTTTCATTGTTAATTTGAAAACGATTTGAAATATCAATTATTGTCCTATCTCCTTTTGACTAGAAATCAAATCTGGTTTAAAATTCTATTGCAATTTCGAAGTTTTCTGCAAATTATTATCTCCTGATTTTCTAACATTTAAGAAGAGCGTAACTTTTAATATTTGGCCCTTTTGAAATATTAGTATTGATACCTAAGAGATCAATAATTTGACAAATGTTTAATTTTTGAGCATTAGAAATTGTACCATTATAGTTGCTGAAATAATAGCATTATAAAATGTGAGCCTCAGAAAACTTCAGTTTTTCTTTTTCTTTTATCCGCTGTAAATCAGCTCACAGAAGTCCGATTCCAAATTAGTGGAAATTTTCTGAACACTTTGAAAAAAAAATATATTTTTAGATATATGGATATCAATAAATAAAATAAATAAAAAGGCATACTTTGTCAAAATCTAATCGAAGGCACAAATTAAAAAAATATGGATTTTGGCGAAATGATTTTTCTGTAAAAAAGATAAAAAAAATCACCAAAAAAATAACATGTAGGGGAGAGTGGGGAGACTTGATCCCCTTTTTTGTATCGCACATAACTCTGTCAATTTCTCACAAAACTATAAACTTTTTTGCATAAATTGAAAGCTTAAACATTAATCTATGTTTGGCTAACAAGGGTATTTCATCAGATGAACTCTTCGAATCATGCCAAGCGTTTTAAAAAAATATTTTAAACCGGTATTTTAAAAATTTTAGGGGTAACTTGATCCCCCTTTCAACATTTTGAAGAAATCTTAAGCAAAATGTTTCTTATTCATCCAAACTTTAAATTTTCTATAAGTTACAGCAATTTCACATTAAACCTGTACGTTTGTGTTCAAAATATAACATGTTTAGTATATAAAATATTTAAAAACATAAAATATTATTTTTTAGACCAAAATTAAGCATGTTTACAAAAGCTGGAAATTTTTGTTTACAACACTTTTGAAAAAAGGTTCAAACTGCAGTAAGTTATGTACAACTATACTAAAGGAAACTATGTATGAAAACCCAGCCCAATTAATTAATCTTGAGGCTGATTCCAGTGACTGTAAAAATGCAGGGATCAAGTCTCCCTAAACGCACTTTTTTAAACATTTCATTGTAAAAATAGTATGACGATTAATTTAACATCAAATGCGTAAGGGTTTTGGAGTTAATAAGTTTATCAAACAATTCATGTATTGAATAATTTTTGAGTGTTTTCTATACATATCAAAACAAAGAAAAAAAGATCTCTTGGAAGTTTTTTGCAGCTCGTTATAGAAAAATGTGTGTAACTCAATCTAAACATTTTTTCATTTTTTTCTTTGTTTTCTAGAATGAGTTTTAGTAAATTTCGCACAACTTTCTTGAACAAAGCTAGTTGTTTTACCCACATGCTGACGAGATACAGGCTTGGGATCAAGTGTCCCCGGGGGTCAAGTCTCCCCACTCTCCCCTATCCGTCAACTGGGGCGAGTCCCCAAAGTCTGAACAAAAACAGCAGTTTTTAGAGAACCTATGCGCGTCAAATTTGAAAAATCAATAATCTAGTTTTGTTGATCTGTGTCTGTTTTTTCCGAAACCAATAAAAAAATGATCAATAACAAGCCTAAAATAGCTGTCCCATATCAGCCCATGTGTCGCGACTCGCGACTAATTTTTGTATGGGCAGCTGCCAAAATTGTATGGGTGAACCAATTACACAATATGACTTCTTTAGTCTTAGGAAGGACCCTTGAAAAGTTTGAGCCAAATAAAAAAACAAATATGTAAAATCCAATTTCGGAATTCGGGGTGAATTGCTCATTGATCTCTTGGAAGTTTTTTGAATGTGGGTCTCGTGGCGCAGGGGTAGCGGCTTCGGCTGCCGATCCCGATGATGCTATGAGACGCGGGTTCGATTCCCGCCTTATCCACTGAGCTTCTATCGGATGGTGAAGTAAAACGTCGGTCCCGGTTTCTCCTGTCTCGTCAGAGGCGCTGGAGCAGAAATCCCACGTTAGAGGAAGGCCATGCCCCGGAGGGCGTAGTGCCAATAGTTTCGTTTCGTTTTTTTTTTTGCTCATTGATAGGTTGAAGATTTATTCTACAAGATGATTTTTTTTGATTTATTACGAAGGTAATGAATGATATGGAATCATAGCGAGCTTGATCGGTAGAGTTCCCAGTACCTCAAGAAGTAGCTCTAAATAAATTTTGAATTTTTTTAGAAATATAATTCTCGAACTGACATAATTTTGTCATTAAAAATGAGTTCGAATCGATATAAATTGATCATAACTAATTCTTAAAGCACTTTCCAAAAATACTTTTTTGGAAAAAAATGATCTAAATAAATAAATAAATCTTGAAACAAGCCGACTCGGTTAAATCACATTGGACATTTTTTTAACGATATTTTTTTAAAGATTCTTCGCCAGTGTAATAAACCGACTTGTAAAAATAAATCCTTTCTACCAATTTTTAAATTTAGCAGTATTATCTCCATGAATTAAATAATGAAAAGTGCAACCAACTCTCTATTTTCCCAAAACTAAACATTTTCAAGTGCCTCTGTGTGTCAGCAGTGCTGCCATTATGCACAGAGAAGCCACTTTCCCACCAAATGGCAGGCAGCCAAATGAAAGTGAAAACAAGAAAAAAAACAACAACATTATGGCAAGCGAACCCAGAAGAGAAATTGGCGCATCACCAAATTAATCGTTGCCGCCGCCACCGCCAAATCGTGAAACTGACGAAAGAAAACGAAATTTTCGTACAAATTTGGAAAATTCACACCAACACACACACACAGACGATACTTACTCGCACACTTCGAAGACGACCTGCTGCAGGAGGTCCGGGAATTTCTGCACGATCGTGACGGGCTGGCCGGAAGTGAGACTGACGCCGTACATCGGGGCCGTCGTGTTGTAGCGGGTTTTGCACAGCCGCGAGGGCGTATCGCGGCACTGCTGCTGGCTGTCCACCGAGCGACCTTCGAGGGAGAGAAGAAGAAGAGGAAATAGTGGCCATCAGAATTGGTTTCGATTTCTACGCGTGCGCAGCTGCGTCATTTTTGTAAAGTCAAGTCACGTTTTCGCAATGTTTGCGTACAAATTATAGGGACAAACTTCGAGGGAGGCCGATTTGGCAGTATGGTATAATAAACTGCTTCCATTTCAATAAAAATCATTGGTCTTTGCCATTTTACTTATATCTTCGATCTATTGTCGGGCCCATTAGGAGTTCAGAGAAATCTGTAACGTTTAAGTATTATTGTTCCCCCGTTTAAATGGAACACAAAGTTCAACAAACTCTACTATCGAAATATAATTTAAGAATACATAATTAATGATAAATGCTCAAAGTAATTTTGATTGCATTTTTTTTTTCAATTTTGTGAATTTTACAATTATGCTATAACAAAATTGCAAAACATAAAAAAACATTTTTTTAAGTTTTTTTTTAATTTTTTAAAAGCTCTCACTCAATAAATACCAAAAACTTTGCCGAAGTACTTTTACTTTCTTCTTTTTTGGTGCTTTCGGTATGCACAAAGAAGCCATTTTGCATCATTAGTTTGTCCATATAATTTTCCATACAAATTTGGCACCTATGCATACAAAAATGATATATAAAAATTCAAAAATCTGTATCTTTTGAAGGATTTTTTTGATCGATTCGGTGTCTTGGGCAAAGTTGTAGGTATCAACATTTTTGTAATTGTCTGTTCTACAACTTTGTACAACAATCTTACACTATAAGAATAACCCGGCAAAGTTAGAAAAAAAACCAGGAGGGTGCTGTGTCCTATCCCTCGCCTAGACCAGACCAAAATTTATGATAAAGCTGTCAGACCAAATCTGTCAGACCAAGACTGTCAGACCAAAGAGTAAAAGCAAACAATCTTAGTCTTTGACGTAGGTGCACACAAATCAAGAAAAGAAAATTTGAAAAAGAGTTTTATTTTCTTTCAATTCAACTGGTTTTTGGCTGCAAAATTAAATGTATTGCTTATTGCGAGATAAAATCACGTTTCTCTTTCGCTATGAGTGACAGGAGATTATAGCCACCAAACTACCGTGGTGTAAAAATCAGCAAGTTGAACTGAAATTCTACTTTGATTTGCCTGTCAACCTGGTTTGTTTTGAATATTTTCCAAAATGTCAGCTGAAAACCCAAGGCAACCTTTGACAACAGCCAAAAATTTGTTCTGCGGCTGTCATGCGGCCATTCTCCTGCGGTCATATCAGCGCGCGCGAACTCTACACTTAAAATCGGAAGTACCCTTCAAAGTACCCTTCTACCCTTTATCTGTCATTCCTAAGAAAAAAAACCCTTTTTGAGGGTTACTTCCATCCTTTTTTCAAGTTTACCGGTAGTAACCCTTTGCAAAAGGGTGACGATGGGTAAACTTAAAAAAAGGGTGGAAGTAACCCTCAAAAAGGGTTTTTTTCTATGGGATGACAGATAAAGGGTAGATAGAACCGTTTTTGCGGGGTACTTCTGATTTTGAGTATAATTATTGACGCCCGCGATAATACATTTGAAAATTATTAAATAGTGCCTAACCTCTACAACCCCTACAACCTAACCCCGCCTTTAGACGGGCTTCGATCTGAAAAATCGCCAAAAATCCATTTTTCAACCAATTTTTGATCTTTAAAATGCATTGGAAAGAAGAACTCTTGAAATTTTAGAAAATTTCAGGGTTGGAAGTTTTACTTGTTTTATGTGACTTTGCCAATGTTTTTAAAAATGTCATTTTTTTAGGGGTCAACTTTGGCTGTGTTTTTTACTAACATTTTCTATATTTTAAGTAAAAATAAGTATGCAGTAATTTTTGTAGTGTCCCAGACTACGCATTTGTTTACAATATAAATGATAATGGTGTTATTCTATAGCAGAAAAAGTGAAAAACAAGTAAAAAATTGAAAAAGTGACTGTAAAAACATGAAAAAATTAGGTAGGCAAAATTCAATTATAGGAGGTGTTATAATAGGCCAAATACTACCAAAAACAAACATAAACTAAACAAGATAAATAAAAATTAAAATACTAAACATAAAACAAGAAAAACATAAAACAAGAGAAGTGAAGTTTTTTGTAGAACAAAAGTTGCTCAAAATGACCTCCTGAACACGGTAAAAATAAAAATTTTCGAAAAAAAAATTTGGGCAGTAGAGGGTTAAATAAGCAGCCTTATTCGTCCACCTTAATTTTTGATCGCGTTTTGAAACGTTTTCGGTTTACACCTGAACAATCTTGAAATTATTTATGCGGATTTGTGATTCCTCTCGTTCTATCATTCCCTTGGAAAAAATACGAAATTTTAAAATGAAAAATTTTGTTCTGAATGAAAAATGACTCTTCTGGGTTATGTAGATTCAAAAAGTACATTAAATTTCCCTTAAAATGACATATTCCAAAAATGTTACAGTTGAGTAACGAAAAATGGCAGAGTTTTAAATATTTTTTTTGTGTTTTTTCGAAGAAAAATACGTTTTTTCGGAATTTTGAGTAGGCCATCAAATCGGGCGTCCAATTTCACATAAAAGTCCCTTTGACACCAAATTTCCATCTTCCTCCTTCACCTTTTTAGGCTGCAAATTATTGAAAAACATCGTTTTTTTCGCATGTTCAAAAATTTAAGGGGTCGTACCGCCCTTCCGTCACGAGAAATCAAAAAACGGACAAATGTTACCCCTAAGGACACGCAAAATGCTGTGTGAGTTGGCGGAGAATTACCAATAAGTTTCAGGTTACATTAAATGCCAACTTTTCAGAAATTTCCAGAATGTGCAAAAAATCTTTGACTGAGTTATACTTTTTTGAATCAATACTGATTATTTTCAAAAAATCGAAGAATTCTCTATATTTTGCTTAATTGAGGTCTTAAGCAAAATATAGAGAATTTATCGATTTTTTGAAAAAAACAGAAGTGATTCAAACATTTATAACTGAGATATTTCCATGCAAAGGTTCAAAAACAGGAAAATTGATGTGACCCAAACAACTCACCATTTTTTATGTCGATATCACAGCAACTAGTGGTCCGATTAATATTGTTAAAATATGAAACATTCGTGAAATTTTCCGAACTTTTCGAAAACAATTGTTTTAAATCAAGACAAACATTTCAAAAGGGCCAAACATTCAATATTACGTAACGTGCCCCTGAACTCCCGCAAAATAGTCATTTTTATCACTCTCTAATGAACAGCTCCTGTATGGAGACTTCGGTGAACCAATACATTAAAAAGTGTATGAGAGAATATGAAAACTACGAAATAGAGATTTAGATAATAAATAAGAGGGTATATTATCTAAAAGATAATGAAAACTAAACTTGAATGTAAAATGAACGTTACCCACCCGAAACGAAAAGCGTTTGAGAAGACATCGCTCGATGCCACACTTTTTGATTGGCCTGAATGCTGCCGACGTCTTGATAGCCACTTTGGCGGCCATCAAAAGAAGACAGCTCGGTAATCCGGTAGCAATAGCTTCGGAACCAGATCAAGAGGTGTGGACTCTCGGGAAAACGGGACCACCGCGCAAAATGCTGTATAATTGATAATTATTTTCAGCGCATTAAACGCACTCACACACTTTTTTTTCGATAGCCACTTAGGCTTAAACTCTAGTGTTGAAAGAGAGGGGGCTCGATTACAAAGCACTTTAATAAATATAGTTAAAGTGCGAAGTCAGTGAAAAAAAAATCGCACAAATTGGAGCTGAGAAAAATTATCATAACGGGATCGTGTGAAGATCGTCGTCATCAACGTTCCACCAGCGGCGCCAAATGTTTGCACTATCACTTTAGGAGATCTGCAAAGGTTTCTCTTTTTTTTCTAGCTGCTGCCTGAATCGTGTGTGCATTTGGACCGTGAGTTGAGTTGCTTTTGGGCGATTAATTTGTTCGCAGATTAAAATCTGCTACTATTTTGCTAAAAATTTGCCAACTTAGGAGTTTTGAGTCAGCTCTGAATTAGGACGAAGTTAACATTTTATCACCTTTCCAATGATTCCTATGATCATTATGGTCGTTAATAGTAGTTTATGCAACAAGTTGCAAAAAGAAGATTTTTTCAGCACGAGCCGTACATTTATCCAACGAGGTTCACCGAGTTGGATAAATACGACAAGTGCTGAAAAAATCAAGTTTTGCAACGAGTTCCATACAGCATTTTTTGCAATTCCGAAAAACACCTTTTGAATGTAAATGTAAGTCAAATGTCCATGTATTAAGTCAATCCACCGTTTAAATCAAAACAATGTTGAAAATTATTACTTATGTGCTGAAAAGTACAACTTTTCAACACCCATAACAGTACTGAAAAGTAGAACTTTTCAGCATTTGTTTTGAAATGTGTTTCTATTCGATTCTGTTATTTTTAGTAGAGAAAAGTAGGCTGTTTCGTCATTCGAAAATGACAGGAAAAGTAGGAAGTTTCAAGACGGAATTGCAAAAAAGTATTTTCAACAATGTCCACATAGAGTTAATTTATTTTTAAACTTTGATTTTGAAAAACTAATTTATTCATGACAACTTTAGGCATTTTATACAACCGTTATTTGATTCGACCAAATTGAAAGAAATTTGAAATGTTATCAATAAATAAACCAGGCAGCCTTGTTAGTGTGCTTTGATTTTTCTCTATACATTTTGCTGGCATCATTCGAATTTTGGGAATCGGCTTCAAGGCAAGTCCAGAGGCTTCGGATCGTCTAGCACTTTTGTAAGGAAATTTTCCTTAACCCTCTATAGCCCAAATTTTTATTTTGAAATTTTGTATTTTTCCCGTGTTCAGGTCAGTTTAAGCAAATTTTGTTCTACGGAAAACTTTATTTCTCTTGTTTTATATTTTTCTTGTTTTAGTATTGTAATTGGCATATGTCTTGTTTAGTTTAAGTTTGTTTTTGGTAGTATTTGACCTATTCATAACATTTTGCCTATCTAATTATGTCATGGTTTACAGCCACTTTTTAATTTTTTTGCTTGTTTTTCACATTTTATGCTAAAGAATGGCACCATTATCGTTAAAGTTGTAGAGGCATAGTCTGGGACGCTATAAGAATTAGTGCATACTTCTTTTTACTTAAAATATGGAAAATTTTAGTAAAAAACACAGTCAAAGTTTTAAAAAAACATAAATTTTAAAAGCATTGGCAAAATCACATAAAACAAGTAAAACTTCCAACCCTAACATTTTCCTTAAATTTGAAGAGTTCTTCTTTCCAATGCTTTTTAAAGATCAAAAATTGATTCAAAACAGGCGATTTTTCAGATTTCGGCCCGTCTAGAGGCGGGGTTAGGTTGTAGAGGGTTAAGTAATCTCGTTGGACCCCATGGGTTGTTAAATTCGTCAAATTTAAACGGCTGTGCTGTACAAAGTGATTTGTCTAAACATTCAACGTTTTAGGGGTAATTCCCATTCAAATTTATTTCTGCTCCCGGTAAGCCAGTTTTCAACTAATTTGGCTAAATTTGGGCTTGAGCCCGATTTTGAGTACTCTTTTGAGCAGTCATAGTGTCAATCTGAAAGAAAGTGTCGAGGCTTTTATAATTTCTGTTTCATACTTCAGAAACATTGTCATAAAGGAAAGAAAAATTAGTATTTTGGTACAGAAAAGTAGGCTATTTCGTCGTTCAAGAATGACAGGAAAAGTAAGTAGTTTCACGACGGAATTGCAAAAAGTGTTACTTAAACAGCCTTAAGTTTAGTTGATTGGTTTAGTTTTTCGTACATGGATTCCTATAGCATCGTTGAAAAGACTTACTGCAGGTTTTCAGATGTTTTTTGAACAAAAAATATCAGTTTTTGTAAACATGCTTTATTTTCAGTCTAAACATGAATATTTTATGTTTTAAATAAGTTTCACTTGTTTTTTGTTGTGAAAGTGCTATAGTGGTATTGTAGTGGTATAACAGAAATTTAAATAGCCTGGATGAATAAAAAACATGTTGTTCGGAATGTTGAAGGGGGATCAAGTTGATGTTGAAAACGAAGGCTCAAATTTTTATGTTCAAACGTTTGGTATGACTCAATGATTTTTTTTCTATCAAATAGCCTTATCAGCCAAATATGGTTGAACGTTTAAGCATTCAATACATGAAAAAGTTCATAGCTTTGTCACAAATTGCGAGAGCTATGAGTGATACAGAAAGGGGATCAAGTTTCCCTCTCTCCTATATAAAAGTCAAAAATAAATGAAGAAAATCTTAAAACAATAAAAGTAAAGTTGCTCAAAATGACTTGCTTGACAGGATTTTTTTTAAAGTTGGGCTGAAGAGGGCATATGCGTGGAAAACGCGCTGGATTTTTCCCTGCATTGCATTTATACCCCAAAAAATCGTGCGTCATCATGACTGTTTGAGTGCTTTAAGGTGATGACGTCAAGTGCAAGTGGCAAACAATGTGCAGCGAAGATCCATTGTTTATGTTCAAACACTAGACTAGACTCACGTAACTTCATTTTCAAGAGTGCTCTATTGGGTTTGCCGGCGAGAAAGTATCCGCACTTTTGAGGGTATTTAAATGGATCTGGGGTTTCACTTCCATGAGATAACTGGACTTGAGCCCATTCAATTTTCGCTGAGGTGAAATTTAAAGCTCAAACCCCAAAGCCCGGTGCGTCGAACTCGCATAACCTGTGGTGTTGAATTGTAGCACTTACTGTATCGGGTTCGCACATCCTCGACCATTTCGTTCTCGTTGACATCGCCGTACGCCTGCAGCAGAGTTCGCTGCATCAGTTTGGGGTCCAGCGTGGGAGGAGCGCTCATGCGACCCCGCCGGGACGATCCGCTCGGGTTCCAGCTGGAGAAGGTTCGCGACACGGCCGCACTCGGGTAGGGCGCGTTGTTCGGTCCGAGGCAGTTGGGACTGTCGGTGAGGGCATTTCCGGAGATGTACTTGAGGTTCCCACTCGAGGAGCACTTTTCCAGCAGCGTCTGGTGCTGTTCCACCGACGAGGGCAGGTTTGGCCACAGGGATTGTGCCGCTCGGGCGATCTGTGTGAAGGTGAGGAGGAGTGCGAACATCTGTGGGAGCGGAGAAGAAAAGGGATGGTGTTAGATTGAACTGATTTACTGCTTTTACTTAAGTGCTCAAATAATTAGAGTGTTGCCAGATATCCAGATTATAAAATTATTCAAGGGTAAGAACATAAATTTAACAAAAAATAGTAAAATTAAGCTTGATCGCATAGCAAACAATTTTTAAAAAGTGCCGTAAAACAACACTTCATCAAGCATCAGAGTCACACAATCAGTGTCGTCGTCTGCAGGGTGTGACGATGACGACGTGTGTGCTCTATGTTGCCCTGTGGAAATGCACCAAGAGGGCTGCAATTTGTCTGCAACCTGAAATTATCAGCAATTGCTCTTTCGCCCGTCTACGCCACGGAGTTGATGCACTTCTGGAGCGTTGCCATCTCCGTAAGTGTCGTTTTCTTCACCTTGACTTTACACGTGGCATCAGCCATTGTCTTTCGAAGGTTGGTGGCGGTTTGCTCGCGATTCTACGATCTGTGTATGTGTTTTCCACGATGACGAGATTCAACAATCGGCTTGGAAGTGATAGCTAATTGGCTTGGGAATTCACAGTCCGAGTCGATTTGGTGGTGGAGCGAAATAATTCACACCGTCACGCTCTTGTTTCCCCGTTTTCTCATTTTGGTTGGACATTTTCCAACGAGTCGCGGGCGACAACCGTGGAGAAATGTGGTCCAAAATGTAGGCCAACACCGGACCGGTCGGATCTGTTAATTGATCCGTTTCATTGACCAATCGACGGCACCTGAACACTACTGGCACACACTACCCATTGATGGTTCCTCTGTTCGGTCGGTGAAGTGATGCGGCGGCGGCTGCTGTTAATGGGGAATCAATATTCAAATTTTTGGTTTATCTCGTTAACCCATTTTGGAGGAACGGTTCTCTCGGAGAGCATACTTTTGGAGAAGTTATGGTAAGATTGAAATCCACCTTATGGATTCTTGATGGAAGATGAATCAATGTGTTGCTTCTATTGCTGTCAAAATCACTCGCCAAAACTCGGATAGAATCTTCGGATAAACGAATGATTAAAATCGAGATAATTCCTGATGGTTACAAGCAAACCACTTATGTCTATATTTTGTGTAATTTTCTGTTCTAAAACTTTTTAGCACATTATTATATTCTAAAAAATGACCCTGCAAAGTTCCAAAAAACACGACATTTTAAAATGAAAAAAATGTCCCTTTTGTGTTATTGCAGATTCGAAACATACATTAAATTTCCCAATCCTTTTTTCCAAAATTCCGCCAAAAGGTGGAGTTAAATATGTCGGATCATTGTCAAGTGTGAGATTCTTATGTCAAATTAATCCAAGTTAACCCTGACGAGTTATTAACGTTTTGAAGCAGTCGTTTTCATATGAAAAGATTTTTTTACCAGCTTCAACGATAAAAAGCTACCCTTGGCCTTAACCCTTAACCGATTTCGCACAAAATTTTAACATTTACTTATTTTTGCCTAAAGAATCGAATTTTTTATGTTAAAAAATTTAAAATTTCAATAAATCCATAATTTTCCAATCAAAATCAATATAATAATAAATATTACGGCCTTTATAATTGTCAGACTTGAATTTTAAATTTTCAAATTAATATTTTGAAATGTTAAGATAATTTCAGAAATATTCTATTTTTGAACATTGAAAATTGCACCATTATGTGATGACCTATGGTACAGTCCAGACTCGATTATCCGAAGTTCGATTATCCGAAGGTTTGTATGGAACTTTGGATAATCGAATCACGTATAAAAAAAATCGATTATTTTCATTTTCTTGTTTTTAACATAAATTTAACATAAAATGCATTTTTTCAATATTACATCACCGCCATTTTGGCAGCCATCTTGGATTTAAAAATTTTAAATCATTTTAGCGTAGTTTTGGGGTCATACCTAAGCTCGACAATCAAAAATTAGACAGCGAAAAAAAAATTTCGTGATTCGATTATCCGAAGTGATTTTTTTCCGAGGCCTCCGGATAATCGAGTCTGAGCTGTATTGGCATTAGAAATTGCGGGGCTGGCAGGGTAGAAAAGTTCCTGAACCTTTCGATTTTTTTTTCGAAGTGAACACTCATGGATTCTATTTTTAAAATCGAAAAATTGGATTTATTTTTAGTTACAGACATATATTTGTTTGGTGGCTATATCTTTTCCAGTTCAATAAGTTTTTATTAGAAAATAATCAATTTATAATTTCGTAATTCTTATATTCTAAAATAATTTTGGAGTTCCTTTCAATTATAATTTGTACTATCCAGATTTTTAAACGAAGATGGCGTTACTAATGATGCACGTCCGAAATTTCAAAATCCCACAGTGGTATTAAAATTACAAAAAAAGTTTGGCTTTCATGCCATGGCACACTTTTTTTGTAATGTTGGTACCACTGCGTGATTTTGACATATCGTATCGTATCGTTAAAAATCTGAATAGTCATTTTGATGTAATTGGATATTCTTACAATAGATTTGCCAAAAGAAGGAAAAATTATTTTTTATTTATTTGATTTTGTCCGTGTTTTAAATCTTGGTTTTGTCCCTAAAACATATCGACATATTTCAAAATGTTCAAAATACGGATTTTGGGAAACGGGTTTTTTTTTTAGAAAAAAAGTTAAATTAAAAATCGGCATTTTTAATGAGTAGTCTTAATCAGTATTAAAATTGCATTGACAAAAATTGCTCATTAAATTGGCCTATGACGCTCCTATAAGGTTTGAGCCAAATTGAAAATTACAAAAAATAAAAATGGACGGAATTATAACTAAATTTCTTTTAATTTTTTATTGTTGAATTTTACTTCAACGATGAGTAATTTTCATAACCCAATTTGCTAATATTTTTTATTTTGCTAAACATTCCCAGAACTATGAGATTTTTTTTAACAATTTTGTCAAGGATATTATTTTGGACATGTAGTCTTTGAACAAAAACGTTTGAAAGTTTTTTTAAACTACCCCCCTCCCCCCCCCAAGCAATAAAAAATACGTACGAAATTTTTCTGAGTGTGCATAACAAATTTATTTTTTTTATATTGCAGGAACTTTGGGTACTTTTGAAAGATTTTCAAGTTCACCACTTTGGTTATTTGCTCACGTGGATATTTTGCCTGGTCTCTGCTAAAATTTATATTTTTTACAATGTTTACTGATTTTATTCAGCATTTGGAATTATGTAATATTTAATTGGAACCAAGCAAATTAATATTATAATTCATAATAAGCTGACAATTAGAAAACAATATCAAAATCAGTTATTTACCATTGCAAAAACATATCTCACCAATACTTTTTTTTTTCTATTACAGGATTTGCTTGTAATATTTATGGTAATTGAATGAGGTATTTTTCGAACAAATCTTTGTTATTATTTTGTGTTATTATAACAGCTAATGTGGGTGTTTTAATAACAAGTCCTGACAACCTAACAATAACACAACTTAAAATTTTGTTGTTTTTTTTCACCTGCTCGGGTTGGTACCACAGATCGGAAAAGACAAAAAACTTGAAATAACATAAATAATAAATAAAAAATCAATTAAGATGATATTATTATACTTTTTAGAAGCCTTGTCTTTTTTTATTTTTTTCAATCCATGTTAATTTTGGGAAATATGATATCCGGTGCTGCCGTCCGAGCTAATTTTGATAAGACATCTACCACAAAACCTTCATTTTAGGCAAAGTTGTATTAAAATCTGTTTTAAGTCCATTGAATAGTAACTTCACACAAGTGATGCTCAAACAACGAAATAAATTAAATGAAAATGAAATTTTAGAACACTTTAAGAAGTTCAACCGTTTTATATTGTAAGAATATTAGCAAATTGTTGTTGAAAATTTGTAGATCGGTAGTTAAATCTCCTGGTCGGCCCAATAGAACTGGTGATGATTTCTCTTCTGGATTGGTTGGCTTATCTAAACACCTTAGGAAGACAACCTACGAAACGTTCACATTGAACATTAGTCAAATAATAAACTGTCACTAATTCCGTTTTGTAAATGTTGGCCCCGATACCCCTCGAGGGTGTTCCCATCAGTAACAGGGAAAAAATTACATTTCTATTGGTCGTCCCAAGACTCATGGGTCATTTCCATTAAAAATAGTAATTTCCCAATCCTTAACATGCAGCTTAACCCCTTGCACTATCCGTGCATTGATTGCCTTTCTCGATAATAAACAAAAACAACAACTATCCAACCATCTCCGCTGCAATACCCTCATTCACACAGACCAGACAGCAACACACAGAGCGGTAATCTTGTGTCGTTTGCGGAATTTCGTAGCCGGTTTTCACTATCGACGGCCACGCCACGCCGTTCCCATAAGGCGCCTGTTTGCTACTTGCACTTTTCTTTGCCCGTCATGTTGAAAATGAAAATGAAAAGCGCCATAATGTCGAGCCATCATCACCAGCAGCAGCAGCGGGTGAAAGAGACAACGTGGGGAAACCAAAACGGAAAGAGTTGTACGCGGCTTAAGCTGGCTAGCCCAACTCTCACCCTCACCTTAACGACGACAAGACGATTTGGCGAAAGAAAGGCGATGGTGTTGTTTTTAGAAGTTTAATAGTGTAGGGATAATTGGGGTTTGTTTCATTCAAAAAGATTTATTTTGTTGCAATTTTGTTTTGGAAACAACCTTTTACAGTGACGAATCTGCCTATTTTTCATCATCCATAAGACAAGTGCAATTTTTCAGCACTTCTTAAAAACAGTATCGAAAAGTTAGCCTGAAAAAAACTGGTTTCACTGAAAAATCCCATTTGAAGGAAATTGTTGCAAAATTCGAGTTTTTCAGCACCCGTAGTGTTTATTCAACTCGGCAAAGCATCGTTGAATAAATTTCGACTCGTGTTGAGAAAATCTGAATTTCGCCTCTCGTTGCATAAACTTTTATTCAATTTCAAACATTGAAGAAAAGGAAACTTTTATTCGCGATTTTGACCCCAAGTTCTCTAAGATTCACTATTTAGGCACGAAAAGCAAATCCAACCCTTTTCATCTCCTACCCCGCCCCTTCGCAAAAGTAGTAGCAAAAACCGAATCATGCTTTTCATTTTCTACAAAAACGTGTTTGCGATTCGGCTTTGGCACAACAAAGAATTTGATGACCCGCTTCTTCGTGGTGGCGTGCAGCATCGTGGTTCATGAATAGAGTCTCTCTTCTTCGGACTGACGCCATGCCACAGGAAACAGTAAAGTACCATTACGGGAGGTGATGCTGCCGTGAATGCTTTGCATGAGAGACGTCTTCGTGATGCTGCTTAATCATGGAGAAAAGGGCACCACCGAGAGGAGAAGGTTCAGCAAAAAAAGAAACTCATTGTAATTTCATTGCCCTGGCGCATATTTGCCTTTGCAGTGTCTTTTCTTGTTTACTTATTTTTTGCAGAGAAAACATTCCGTAAAGTATTTTTCGCAATCTGCAGCAATTTATTCAAACGTATGCAATGCCATGAGCAAATCTGGAAGAAAGTTCTTGTTATCGATTGGTAGCGGCGGTGTTGATTAGTCATAAAAGCAAATGATAAGGATATTCATCACGATTTACTGAGGTCTTCTGAATAGTTTTCTATAGGGGCCATCTATTAACCATTTTTTGTAAATTTCTAACCACTCCCCTCCACATTAGCTTTTGCATGCGATTTTACCATCGGTTTTTTGTTGTGTGGTCCACTATTGAAAATATGACCAAAAAGGTTAAAGCTGTCAGAAATATATGAATTAACAACAACAACAACTATTGAAAGATTTCCGGTGTTACAAAGTGTTCTGGCGAAAGTATCATAATTTTCTCCACAATGGCCAGGATGGCTGCGCTAGGGTTAGATTTAATTAGAAATATTGTTCAACTGAATGTAAACGTAATTTTACAACCTCGATATTATATGTGTTATAAACTACCGTCAACCGTAGTGGGGCGAATCGGGACAGCTGTTTTAGCCTTGTTACCTGTTAATTTTTTGATGTTTTTGATATTTTTTCGGATAGAACAGGCACAGAGCAACAGAAATAGTGCATCGATTTTCAAATTTCAAGATTTTAAGTGCTCTAAAACGTGCTGACCTTATTTAGACTGTAGTCCCGATTCACCCCAGATAACGATACGTTTAATAAAAATGTAGAATTATTAACAGAAATATGAACTACAGTTTCAGTTGGGTTTCACGTTGACGTTATAATTCAACCAAAAAATATGCATTGGCTTTTTAACGTTAACGCTATTCGGTCAAATTTCCCAAAATAAAAAAAATCCTTAGCCAGTTTTTTTTTAATTTTTGGCAACTTTTGAGCCACAGAGAAGCAGGGAATTGGTATTGAATAAAGAAATTCATAGATACCTCTGCGCTATCTTGCTCACTGGATAGCGCAGAGGCATCTTAATGTTGGGTAAGTGCTAGGTTTCCTTCAAAGTTATACCGTCATCTGGGTTGAACTAGAACACATGGGGTGAATTGGGACAGCTGTTTTAGCAATGTTGCAGCCTAATATTTTGATATTTTTGAGTGGTGTCGGGCAGACCAGATTCAGAGCAACAAAATGTGCTCATTCATTCCCAAATATGAAACTTTTAAATGCTCTAAAACGTGCTGTCCCTATTCGGACTGTAGTCCCGATTCGCCCCAGATTACGGTATGCATTCAAAGTACTTGAAGTTTGCATCCGTGTTTAGGCTCATTTCGCTTTGCAAATTTGCATTCTGAAAACGTTTTAAAAAATAATAATTAGTAAATATAAAAAAAATATATAAAAATTGAATTATAAGCCATGATCTCAACACTTATTCAGTTAGGCCGTTGCAAATATTTTTTGAAGTTTATGTTCCTCGGCTCTGACCAAAGTAGAGGGGGAGGGGCAAAAAAATAAAAATAAAATGAAATTACAAGCCTAGGTTTCAACATTTGGATGAAAAAAGAGTTTTAAAAGGCATTTTACACTCGTCCAGTTGGTTTCCAATCATTAGTTTTCAATATATCGGTGTATTGACGGTAATTTTTTTTTCGAGGAAAAAAAACTTTTTGTGTGACTGTACATTGGTATTTCAGGAAAATTTCAAATGTTTTCAAAGGAGTTCGAATATGCTAAATATGATTATAAACGCAGGAAAATGCATTTTAACTGGTTTTCAGTTGATTAAACTTTAATTTTCTTTAAAACTTTGAAGTTTTTCAAAAAAAATGTTTTTGCCACCTGATTATTCAGGCCGACTTTGAAGGGGGGGGGGGGGACATAAACTTTGAAAAATATTAGCAACGGCCTTATTTTGTCACGAAAAAAATTAGAAAAAGTTTTTTTTTAGGTGTACATCGGAGTTTAATAAAAATTCAAAATATTTTTAAACGAGCCCAAGCATGCTAAATATGATTGTCAATGCATAAAAGTGCACTTTAGATTTGTTTTAGTTAATTCTAGTGAAATTCATTCGTATTTTTCCACCCACAGGGAGCGAGTTGTGGCGCTATAACCACGACAAATAGTGTCCAGGACATTCGCGGAAATTCGATGAATTTTCATTTTACACGACTTCAATTTATTGGGCCAACTCGCAAATGACGATTACTTGAAAACGGTGCATTTTATCGAAAATATTTTAAGTACTTTCCGATTGCAAACTCAATTTTCCTTGAACATGTTTTTTTTTTCAGTGTACCTTTCTGGACATTTTTTTATAAGGTCCTATAAACAAATGTAAACATTGATTGTATCCTCCTCACAACCTTATGGGAATGTCCATCGGAGTTAGCGAGTTAACTCAATGTTTATAAAACCCTGGGTGCTGAATAGTCGTCCGCAAAGCGGCCTCAATTTAGAACTGTCAAAGCGGAACCAATTTACTGTTCGCAAAATGCTCCCAAGAAATAGCAAGTATTGTAATCGATCAATAATTTATTTTGCCAGGAATAAAAAAAAGTTGATGGCGTCGAACTTTTGAAAGATTTAACAGTGCAATTTGGATGCTCTTACGATTCACTAAATTCCACCCACTTCTGGCGCAATTTTTCGTCACGTGGAAAACAAAAAAGGCCTCTTTTGGCTGCCCCTCGTTTAGTCTATGAACAAAACACGCGCGAAATACTTAATTTTGTCTGCGAAAAGTCTAACATCAACAGATCCAAAATGTTTCAAAACAAGTCACTTCAGCAGCAACAAAAATGTCACGCTTGAGCTTGAACATAGCCTTCTACTTTGTTTATGTTTACAGCTGTAGTGCAGTTGTATTAGTGAGGAGTAGTGGGGAGCATTCGAAAATCACGTTACGCATTCTGTCTTTTCAGCACAGATAAAACCCAATAAAAAAATTCACAAGTTTTAGTTTATTTTTAGGAAAATCTAGAATTTTTCTAAAGTATTTGTCTTCGTGGAAAAAAAGTTCGCCTGCTCTGTTGCTCAAAAGTTTCTTTAAGGTTTATAAAACATATCCTAAAATATTTGAAAAAATACGACTGTTGTTCATTTCACATGTTATTGAGGCCGATTTAAATATTTCGCAATTTTTGTTATTAGCCATGGAAATCAAACGAATAGTTTCCAAGATCAGTTAAAAATTACAGGCTAACTAGGTAGCACTTTGTGAGGCTGTATCTCATAAACTAATAGTCCGATTTTCAAAGTTCCAGTGAGAAAATGGCACAACATTTTCTCAGCTCTTCTAAACTTTTTTTTTCAAGGGTGCTTTTTTTCAAGAAGTATTTTTAAAATGTAAAAAAAATTAGGGAAATCGAAAATTTCTATTTATTTTATTTATTTGAAAGTAGCTATAACTTTAAAACGGTTCATTTTATCAAGAAAATGTGAAGTTTTTTTGTCCAGGTTTTTGATATCTTCGATTAAAAAAAATCATATAATTTGAGCTAGATTTTGCAAGTTACTGACTGAAAATGACTTTTTTGACATGGATGAATGCATGGACCAAATTCCATCCAAATCAAGAAATCAAAACTTAAAAATCGCGAAAAAATGTGAACTAGTTAGCTGCCAAAATTGTATGCCAACTTGTATGATGCTTAGTGTCTTCTTTGGTCATAGGATAGCACATAAGAAAGATTCAACCAAGTAAAACAAAACAAATTAAATCCTTGTACGATCTACGTCGAGAATCTCTAGTTAAAAATTCTGAGGTAAACAAATTGATATTTCAAGACATTTTTAGGTTATCTATTCTATCTCTTACTAAGTTCTTCTCATTGCCGGAAGTACAAACGAGCGCGTGTTCTCGCTCGCGACCTCCCACGCGAAAAACCCAATCTGCCACAACGTAAAACGGAAACCACAGTTATCCGACCACATTCTCAGCTCTCTTTTCTCAGCCCGATCTTTTAACTTCTTCCACACACACACATGTGGTTATTCATTCAGTTAAGCAATAAAACCCACCATTTAAACTTCTTTCTCTCTTCTAAAAGCCTTTCCGTTCTGCTTTGTTTAGTATACAAATCAGTCTGGTTTGTGTTCTTTTATTTCTTCTTCTTCTTTTCTCCCCCCTCAGCGTGGTCGTTTTGCATCTCATTATTGAGGAAGGATTGGGGGACGGGGGAAACCTTCTTATTCCAGTGACCTATATATAAAAACCAAGTTGAGAGATTTTTGTTTTCGAAAGCTGAAGCGTATCATAAACTCTCTCGCACACTCAGACAGACGCACCGTCGACGTCGTCGTAGGACAACACTCCGTTGATCGAGTTTCGTCGTCGTCGGTGAAATGGGTCGAACTGCTATCACAGCGCGATACTTGTTACACAAGTTCTGCGCGGCGATGTTTTGCGATGATCGGAATGCTCCGTGCGTGGAGAAAATTAATCAATCCAAATCGATTTTACGCCTAAACTGGATCTGATTCGATGCGGCTCTCGTTTAGTGGATGCTGCGCGCGCGGTTGGGTTCCACGTGGTTAGTTGGTTTGCTAATCGGAGCAGGTGTGCTTCCGGGCGTTCGTACGGGGAGGCCCTCGGGAAAGGGTGGGGAATCGCCGCAATAATTGATGGGCGTTCGTCACACTTTTACTTTCCAACAAAGATGATTATGAGGGACAACATTGTTGGGGGATTGAGTGGTTGTTAGCAATAATCAGTCGAATTTATTGTGATTGATGAGCGAAATTAGACGATTTATTTTCATTGGAGAATTTTTGATTTGCTTCGCTGTAACGGATTAATTTAACTTGATAATATTTATTACGCAATTACACGAATGTAATGAAAGCTTAAAACGTTCAATAACTGCTAATTATTGTGTAAAATGTTATATCGGTCCTGAATGTTATAACATTATGACTAGGGCTAGTGATTTTTCACGACTCAAAAATTGAATTTTCGCGGCATGCCAATTACAAAACAGAGCAACTCTCTACGAAATCGGCCGATTTCGACCATTTTTATTTTTTGTATTTTTTGATTTGGCTCAAACTTTGTGGGGGCCTTCTCTATGATCAAATAAGCTATTTTGCATCAATGGTTACCCCGTACAAGTCTCCATACAATTTTGGCTGCTGTACATACAAAAATGGTATATAAATATTCAAACAGCTGTAACTTTTGAGTGAATGTTCTGATCAATTTGGTGTCTTCGGCAAAGTTTTAGGTATTGTTGAAGATAATTGAGAAAAAAATAGGTACACGGAATTTTTTTTTGCAGATTTTTTAATCAACTTTTTTTTCACAAAACTTCAATTTCCCAAAATATGTATTTTTTGATTTTCGAGATTTTTTGATATGTTTTAGGGGACAAAAATCCGCAACTTTTGTGCCATAGAGAAACATGGTGAAAAATCTGCCGCCGAGTTATGAATTTTTGAAAAAATAGTGATTTTTTGAAAAAATCGAAGTTTCATGCAAAAACCAGTTTTACATTATTTTTCAATGCAAAATTGAATTTGCAATCGAAAAGTACTTCACAGATTTTTTGATAAAGTGCTCCGTTTTCAAGATATAGCCACCGAAAGTTTGATTTTAGCGAAATACTTGCAGTTTTTCAATTTTTAAAAATAGTGACCATGAGTGACCATTTCTCGCCCGCCATGTCAGTTTGTAGATCTCGGGGGATTGGGACGGGAATGTTAGTTAGCACAGGTTGCTACAAAGGGTGGGTTCTATACGATATTACTTAATTGAATAAATAAATAAATAAATAACTCACATTGAAGATTGGACCTCGGGTTGCTGAAATAGAGCCGCTTTAAGGAACAGAAACACGAAAATTGAAATTTTCTAAATCTCACCAAAACTACCCACCATTTTCTAATGACGATATCTCAGCAACTAATGGTCCGATTTTGAATGTTAATACATGAAACATTCGTGAAATTTTCCGATCTCTTCGAAAAAAATATTTTGATTTTTTTAAATCAAGACAAACATTTTAAAAGGCCCAAACATTGAATATTACGCCCATTTAAAATGCAAGTCTTGTTTTCAAAAATTCAAAATATTTTTTACGAAAATATCGGAAAATTTCACGAATGTTTTATATATTTACATTGAAAATCAGACCATTAGCTGCTGAGATATCGTCATTAGAAAATGGTGGGTTGTTTTGGTGAGATGCAACTTATTCATCGTTACTTTACTAAATTTAACACAGATTTAAACATAAAATACCCCAAGCTGTTTTGTTTTTCAGCAATTCGCTGTGAAAATCAGCATTTCGATAAAGATATTTTATGATCAATACTTCAAAAAATGAGATCTAAATTAACCATGCAATGTTTTTATATTTATCTTAACTGCTGCCAAAATGCTTTACTTGTGGTTTGTTTCAATTCAAAAATCAAATTTATAAACACAAGGAGCAATTTTTCAAGTGAAAAATCACTAGCCCTAATTATAACATTTTTGAAGTTTATTTCAGTAAATGCTTCAGTTCGTTCAAAGTATGATAGAGTTAGGCTCCCTGAACACACTCCAATCAACAGAATTGAATTTTAGTGAATTTCCTGCCAATAAATAAAATTGTAAATTTCGGTTATACATCCCTCTGGTTTGACGTGGAATCGCTGTAAATAAAACAAATGCTTGCCAATGTCAAGGTCACCGTAATTAATCGTTGTTCATGGTCAACCAAGCTAACATTGCTGTTGATGCCGCCATTACCAGTTGCTGACAACCCACCTTCAATCTATGGATGGGACATCAAAAAAGACCACCGCAGTAGCTACACGACAGCGCAATCACGTGCCTCCACTCTGCTCGCTAATGGCTTTTTAGTTCGCACCGTGATTTCTTCCTCCAGCCATCAAAGCTCAAGTACCTAATCATTTTTGCTCATACCTCCCCGCAGCCCGTATTTCCGCTCTAATGTCCAGTTACCGCGTAAAACCTTCCTCCCCGCAACTCGCAAAGCCAATAACCTCGTCGGTCTTTAATGTTTTTCGCTTGCTTCCACCTGAAATCTTTTCCCAGATTTCCGATGGGTTGTGGTTCTTGATGATTGTTTTCTTTGTGGGCGACGAACTCCCACCAATCGCGGAGTTGGAGTAATTTCACTGCGGTTTTTTTTCTAGAGAAGAACTTCCTGGATCGTCCGATGACTCCCATAGCTCCGGAGATCGGCGTTTTGCGGGCAACTCTTTCTGTGGAGCCGATTCTTGGCGTGATCGCGTATCGACATCAAATTGCTTTGGAGAGTGGATGTTGTTTTTTGAGGGGTTGGGAAGATATTACATTATTTTTTGGCGAAATTGTAGTTGCCTCACGGTATGGTGGAAGCAAAATTCTATAAATCGAGATGACCCATTGGAGATTTATACGTAAAAAGTTGTGTTTAACCTTCCTGATAAAGAATATTAAGATTCGAAATATTCTATCGGTGAAAATTGCGTTTTTAAGATTTTTTTTAAGATTCTAATGGAGACGCCTGGTACATACTAAACAAAAAATCAACATTTTGAATAAAAATCCTCTTTTAAGGTTTATGGTAATTAAAGGTAAAGGCAACAAAAGCATTTTGAAATACGACATATAGTCAGGCTTATTTACAAATTACTAAAATTTACTTTAGCCACCATGCGCCTCCTCCCATGGTACTTCAAATGGGAAAAAAAATCTGATAAACGCAATTTTCACTGATAAAATATTTTTAATCGTACATATTCTTAACCAGGAAGGTAAAACACAATTTTCTACTTCTTCCGCCATACCGTGTTTCAAAGAAGGATTTTTTTTTATGAGTATTTATTTATTTTAAAATCAAGTTTTTATTGTGCTTCTTATCATGTAACTAAATTATTTTTTCCAAATTGATTTAAAAATCCATTTCAAACCGATTAAGGTTGTATAAAGGGGGGGAATTTCCCGGGATTTCCCTGAGAAAAATATCCCGTTTCCCGGGAAATTAGTAAATTTCTCGGGGATTCCCGAAATTGAAGAACCCATATTTTGAAAATATGCAAGAAAAATTAATGAGAGAAACTTATTTGATTTTATTCATTTCAATCAACTGTTCATATTGAACTAGTCAGCTTGTCTGTAAATTGCATGTTGGTTTGATTCAGATAATATTTATTTCTGAAGCATAAACAACTGGGAATAGAGAATTTGCAGCAAAGCTAAAAGACGCGTGTCGCCACCTATGAACAAATAGCGTAAACCTATGATTTTTAGAAAAAATGTGTTTTTTCCTTCCTAATCAACATTTTTATAAAACTTATGCCGGATTCGGATGAGAAAAATTATTTCCAACAATTTGGTGTATAACTTTCCAATATTTGTTTGATTTTTCTATGAGAAAACTGTAGATTTAGAAAAAGATAGTAATTTGGACTATTTGGCAAGAAAGTCGGTCAAAAATCAATACAAATTGTTGAATATACGTTAACACATCTGTTATCAACTATATAACTGTTTATTTCATTGATATATACGGGGAAACTCATTTTTTCGTGTTCCAAAACATGTTTTTTAAAGAAAAAGGTCACAAATTTTTGCGCCCCCAAAAGTTGATGTTCATTATTTTAAAGCAAATAATTTTTCTCGTCTTTTGCAACCAGTTTCATGAAGATTGATGCAGGGAATCATGAGAAATAAGCGATTTTGTTCTTTAATCGACAGAAAGGCATACGACTTTAGGCAAGTAACCTCATTTTGGCGCCACCTACATTTGAAACGCAGTCGCGCTGCAAAACCTCAATAGATCTGGCCAAGATCAAAATTAAGATATATTTAAACGTTTTTGTTTATCGTGACCAAATTGGATGAAAAGTGAATTGATATTTTTAGTTTATTAGTATTCGAAAAATTACAATTTGAAGCACTGGAGCTACCAGGGGCGTAAGGGAATTAATTATGAAAAACAAGAATTGTTTAATTTAAACCACTTTTTGAAAAATCACACTATGAAAATTCTTTTGAGCTTCTTTTATTAGCCTGAATTCCATGTTGCAAAAACTGTACCATAAATGAAAGCATAAAAAAACATTTAAAAACAACTTCGTATCATATGAAAAGTGCCCAGAAAATGCAATCATATTTAAAAACTCGCTACAAATAAATATTTGAAAACCTTGAGTTGTGATTTCATGAAAAAGTGTTTCAATTGAAAAATTCAATGATTATCTTTTTATTCATAATTTGAAATTGTTCTGGGAAAAGTTAAATTTGCACATTTTTTTTATTTCAAATTTAAAAGCATTTTTTTGGCTTTGGGACATGGATCTTACTTAATTTCCAAATACCTTGATCTAGAAAATAATACTTCACAACAAAAAATACGAATGATATTATTTTTTACTTGGTGCGATTTCAAAGATAGCATATATCTTATATATCTTCTCTTCTATCTATATATATAAAAAATTTCGACGGTTTTGTTCGAACGCGCATCAGTTGATAACGGAAAGTCGGATCGGAGCGCTCTTTGCTGCGTTGGGTTCGTATAAGTCCAAGGAAGGTTCTTACGCCAAAAAGTTACAACTTTGGCCACTCTGGAACCAATTCCGGAAAATCTGCAGATTGTATGGGAAAAGTTACGTAAAATCAAATTTTGATCACAGGAGGCTAAAAACGTCAAGAAGTGAAAAAAAATGACAAGACGAAGTTTGTCGGGGTTAGCTTGTTTTTTTTAGAATTTGTATATTTTCTTAAATTAATAATTTTTGATAAATTTAAAATTTCCCGGGAATTCCTGAGATTTCCCAGGAAATTGGATGAAAATTTCCCGTTTCCCGGGAATGTTGCATCCCCGAGAAATTGGACGCTCTATCTCTAACATGTATCTCGATGAAGAATTCGGATCTAATTCCATTTTTTTTTCGAATTTCGCTATAAAGCAACTTTTTCACAAAACTATTACGAAAACTTGCCTGCACACCGCCGACTGAGCTATTTACTATTCGATTTCAGTTGAAAAGGCCTTTTGTAAGCTGTAATTAGCCAGATTTCTGAAATAATTTTTTTGTTCAAGTATAATGTATAAATAGTGAAAATATAAAATAGGTGCTCGATGGAGTTACATGCTGTTCCCATACCATCTTGTAATACGTATTTTTTCAGTTTGTATTCCTTTATTTTCCTTTGACCATGAAAAAGTCAGACTAAAACAAACTATCAAAACAAAAATTTGGTAAACGCCCGTTCAGAATCACTCAGTTTTCGTCAAAACCGAACCTACTCAGAAATGTGTAAAGGGGGCATCTTCACTCAAAATTCATCGAAAATTTAGTGTAATTAACCCAGATCTGAGTGAAATTCACTCAAATCTGTCAGATGCCCCCTTTACACATTTCTGAGTAGGTTTGGTTTTGACGAAAACTGAGGGATTTTGATCGTGCGTGTAGTGTGTCCACCTTTTTTTCATAAAATTATTTCTAATGTCCTTTTAAGGGACCTGGTTAGGACCGAGTCGGCTTTTGTAGCTACATTTTTCTTAAAGCTTGAAGTTTGATAACAATCAGTGTCAAACCACCGGGGTGTTACTGTAGTAGTCTATGTCAAACCCACAGCCTTCCCATTAAGCTAGCACTAGCAGAGAAGGTGTGTTTCCATCTTTACTCGCTTCACTGCGTGAAGTTGATCTCCATGCAAAATAGCTTAGCCATTAGCTCAAAGAAAGGTTCTTAAAGGTGTTTGCGCAATTCGAGCCGCGGCTAATGATGTTATTATCGCTGGTTAAGCCCTCACTCGTTCTGTGTTTGTGTTTCTTTCTTTCTCTTGTTGGCGGGCTCATGCTGATTCAGCTGGCATGTAGCTCTTCTGTATCAATTATCCGAAGAACGAATCGACTCTTCTGGGAGTGTTGTGTGTGTGTATAACAGACTACATTTGTTCAACATGTGCTTCTTAAGCTATTAACATAGATCCGACACGAGGAAATGCTTCGAATACCGTTAAGCCCATCTCTCTTGCCGTTTAAGAAGGGCAGCAGCATCGCACATCCGCGATACCTAAACGCATCTGTTGGTTGTCTATAACTGAACAACATGACGGTGTAACTTATAGCAAGGGGAGTTGCTGCTAATGTTGATCCAACTAATTAATTTGTGTCTCGTATGTTGTGCTCACTTGTAAAATTACTTCCGGAGTTCTTTACCTTCTTTGTAAAATCAAACTATGTATTATATCGTCGTGAGTCAAGAGTAGAAAATATGTACAAACAAAATAGGATTCATTACCCTATTATCAAGGTTCGGTCCGGACGACGCCTTTTCACGCTCGATAGGTTTGGACAATCCGGCCGGTTAAGGCACCGATCACGGCAGGAATCCTCTTCTAGACCAACCCCTCGACGCCCAACACTACCAACAGCTGGTTGGGCAAAAAAAACGCTACTAACCCACTGTGCCATTATTACACATTGTCGGACGCGTGAATAAGCCAGCAGGTTGGCTGGACGCTTAGAGCATGAGCATGAGCATGAGCATGAGCAGAGCATGAGAGACCACCCATGGTTGTCCTTCTCCGTTGCTGAACAGGACCGTAATATCCTATCAATACAAGCGGTCATACGCTTCAACGATCTAATGGTGTTTCCCTTATCAACAGCATGTATGAATGCGCTGAAAAGATAAAACATCAAGATCATCAAAACAAGATCTGGAGCAAATAGGTAACAGTCGTTGGCCACCAACGGCGCCCGCCATGTCAGTTTGTAGATCTCGGGGGATTGGGACGGGAATGTTAGTTAGCACAGGTTGCTACAAAGGGTGGGTTCTATACGATATCCACACCCCCACGTGTGCCGGAAAACTACTTCTACTTGGGATTTTGTTAGTGGGTAAAGGTAATGGCCAGGATTCATCATAGAGGATGATGATGCGACCCAATTATCAATAAATTTTGTTTAATATTGCGCATTTTGCACTTTACTAGAGTCTTGCGCAAATATTTTTATCACAGTATCTTTTAATCACAGTGATTTTTCTTCACACTTCCAGTCGTTGCCATAGAAAACTTGATTTTGTTTGTTGATGTTATTTTTTCAAAGTCGAAACCGTTTCCCTCGAATTATTTCGAATTTGTATCCATACCAGGTCAGTGTTAGTTCTAATTTCTTTCATATTTGATTAATGTTTGAAAATATGTTCCAGGATCAAATCCTACCAAGAAACTGCTCCGAAACAGAGCCAAAATGGAATATGTTCTGTGATTCCCGGGTAGCATTGATGCCTCAATCTAAGTTTTCAGGACATGCAATGGATTGAGAAGAAAAAGATTTTCGTTAAAAGCATCATAATTGCGTCCACAACCGGAAGCAGTCAGAATTGTTAACAATTTAGTAGACAATCACTCCGTCCAAATCCAGTCTGCAATCCGCTAAAATCGCCGTCTCCTAGCGAAGCGAATCACACCGTCTTTATAGACCAAATTTATTAACAAAACGTTTAGTTCAAACGCGACAAATACAGACCACCCAGAGAAGATGGGCGGGAATCGAACCCAGGTCCCTTAGACATCATGAGAGATCGGCAGCCAAAGCCTGGCAAGATGGACCAACCGCAGCCTTACAGCCCAAAGGAAAAAAGGTGCTAACCAACGCGCCGAGGGTCCTCATTCGATTTTGTAAAACGTTCTGGGTAATGAAATGACCGAAACCCAATGACCATCTCCAAGGTTTTTTGCTAGTTTATCATTAATTTTTATTTATGACGATTACAAAAAATATAAGCCAAACGAATGGGATTTGAACAGATTTTCCTAGGAGCCCTAGACGGTTGTACTTGGTTTCTTGAGAAAGTTTGAATCAGGTCTTGCAGAAGACGGCAAAGATAAGGGAACTCGTCGCACATGGCTCCGGCGTAAGCCTGGTCGCTCACAAAGATCTTGACCTAAATGACACTCGATCGCATACGAATGACCGGTATCGATCGCATTCGGGTAGTGACTCGGTTGGCAGCCTATCTGTGATCTGAGCAGTGAGTTTCCGTAAAATTCTTCTAGACAACGGTCGCACTATATTCCTGGCAGCACTAGCACTCTCCGCTCTGATCATCCTTGCGTTGTTTCAAATTCAGCACACTTCTTAGTCGTCAATCCATTCGGATTACTCTTGCAAGCTAGAAGAAAACGAAAGCGGTCATCGCTTGTCACTGGCATGCCGAAGCTTCCGTACTTAACCTTTCTCTGAAATGGGAACGCTTGGGCGCTAACAGCCAGCCAAAAAATCGTCACCGAGGCAAGCAGAAGTCGTCTTCGAAATGCTATCCATGGTAAACTTGAACTCGGTTCCCTCAGACGCTCGGATCAATCCTGAACCGGTCCAGTTGTTATTTTGCGATTTTCTGATTGTTTTTATATTGTTCCTTGAAGCTCCTTTCTTGTGATTCCGTGGCTGAGGACTTTATTTATTGTTGATAAGCAAAAACGTCGAGTTTCAGAAGCAACTAGCAAAGTTGAAGAAATGCCACTGTGATGAAAATAATTGCGCAGCACTCTAGCAAGGTGCAAAGTGCGCAAAGTTGACAGTTGTAGCCAGCCATGACCACTGTGATGAAAAACTCATAGGCCATCACGATTGACACAAAACTCTAGAAATTCATGCAAGGCGCAATAGTTTGATGGATTATGAATTCTCAAGGCAAACAGTCGGATGATGCGGATGAGACTATTCTCGGTTATTTGGTTTTGATTTAGAATAAATGATTCAATCTTAGACAGCCGGCTGCGGAAAGATAAAACCAAATAATATTCGAAAAAGCGAAAACGCGAAACCGCCCGAATAGAAAAACAAACGCAATCGGGGGGACAACAAAGACGGAAACGGCAACGAAAATCTTGCGAGATTACCGCGACCCGCACCGTTCAACTTCACGAACGCAACTCACCAGCAGGTTGGCTGGACGCTCAGAGGAGGAGAAGTCTTCCGCCGGTCTGGCCCCAGAGTCCAGGTGCCGACCGCGGCCATTGTTTCCTGGCGCTAATCATAAATTAGATGCGCTTTTATGAATTGGTCCATAAATCAATCAGTGTGCGGTGGTCGGACCAAATACCGTGTAATTTTCGCTTCTTGCAGGAAAGGCCAACAATTTCGCGCATTTTTTTTTTTTTTTGCTATCACTCACTTCTTTTGGGAAAACTTTGATTTGATTAGAGCGTGCCCGCCAGCCAGCCAGCCGGCCGGGCACGAACTTTCTTCCAGTGCGAGGTGAAAGAGGCGCATAATGGGCTTTATTAAAAGTTCATTAGAGCAAACCACCTGGCCTGCGCCATGGGGCGGGTCGCTAGGAGAAATGAGAGCTAAACGTAGATGATGTGCAGTGGTACCACTTTTTGAATGGCAAGTGAAAAGGTGAAAATTGAGTTATTTGAACATATGCTACTGTGTTTGAGAAGAAAAGGTATCGTTTTAACTCTTTTATACTACTTTTATACACATTAAAGTAAAAAAAAATCAATAAATACTTCTTTTCTTTTTTTTATTCATGCAGTTTTAGGTTTACAGTCAACTTTGCCAAACAGCATATTTTGAAATTGGTTGATCAGCTCTATTTTATTTATCTATTTGGATGAAAATCGAGCTTTTTAAATAATGAGGTGAAATCCTTCTAATGCTCAACAACGATCAAGTGAGCAACTCTCATTCTCTCAATTTTCTTAATTTTTTTTTTGCACTGTTCTCGTTTACTCAAGTGAATCGCGCCCTAGAGCAAACGAGAGTAATGTTTCGAACACAGTAAGAATCGAGAGAAATGAGAGTTGCTCTCTTGCTTACTGTCTTTCTTCGATTTTCTATGCATCTTCTGTAACATACAGTTTCTTATAAGTTTTCCTCTACGTTTTCGAAAAACGATTTTTCTTTGTTTTTTTTTATTTGGATGAAACTTTGTCCATGCCGAGGTCCATGCATTCCGTATGTCAAAATTAACTAATTCAAATCATTATCGAAACCAAATAGGTTGAAATTTGGACTAGAGGCTAAATTTCCCTTACCCTTTCGATCAATATTATGCATTTTCGATTTTAAGCAACTTTGAAACTAGACATGTATGGGTTATGGGTTCTCAACCTGGGGTACATGGGTACACCCCTGGTTGTACCACGAGCGGTGTCAGGGGGTACCGGAAGACAAACCTCGTAATGGCGAATTATTGGAAAATATCCCAGACAAAATATTTAAGAGAAGAAAATACTAACTGATAAGAAGCAAAAAATTAACGCAACATTTTTTTAACAGACTATTTAATACAGGGGTGCTCAAAGTTTTTGGAAGCCGGGCCAAATTTGAAGCTCAAATGAGCTTGCGGGCCAAATTTACAAAAAATTTGTTATTGAAAAAATAAAATTACATTACTTTGATTTAAAAGATTTAATTCGTTATTTAAAAAAAATCAATTCAAAATAATAGAAACCACAAAATAACGGTTTTCTATCGGTATCGTTGATTTTATTGTTTCAGGTATTTGAAAAAAAAAATTAGCTGAATGTACTTGTGTTTTCAAAAAAAAAAAGCAAAGTTTTGTTCTTATATTTCGAAAATGGTGACATTACATGTTGAACAATTCATCTAAAGGCGTAATTTTATCTATAAATTAAGTGTGGCTAATAAAAAATCGTTGAGAGCCAGAATTTCTACATTTCAATCAAAAAAATGTTAGAAAATGTTTTAAGCTTCCGTATAGTTAAACTGCAATCATTATTTAAAAAAAAAGATTCGACAAAAAAAACATTTTTGCGAAAAACAATTATTTATTTCATCGAAAATTCACTAAAATTCATTTTTTTTTATAAACCCAAACATGCTCAAATGATTCTAAATGCAAAGGAATGCATATTTAATAAATTTCAGCTAATTGCACTTAAATTTCATTTTTTTTAAGTTTTGAAGTTTTTTGAAAATATATTTTTGCTCCTGGTTTTTGAGTCAATTTTTTATAATGGTGGAGAGGTGGGTTGATCGACGAAAGCTTTGTAAAATATTTGCAACAAACTTGATCCTCCGATTTCCACATTTTGTCTGCCTGAATCAGTTGGTAGTCAATCAGATTCGTTATCTAACTGTAATGAGTTCGAATCCCGAAGGAAGTATGTTTGAGGGTCAGTTAATAAAAGAAAACTTACATTTGCAACTATTACAAAATTCTACCTAAGTCAAACTTGAACGTTTTTTTATATTTCTTAAAATGTTTGATGAAAATTTTGACGAAATTTACTAGTTTCGCTCACATTGAAACGTGTGCAATTGTTTTAATTATAAAATATTTTGAACAAATTATTTGTATCCTAAAGTTGGAAACAAAATATTGATAAATCATAAGTTTTTTTATTAACAAAAAATAAAAAAAGATTAGCATATAAAAGTTTAGAGTAAACCTTAATTTTGAAAAAGTATAAAATCACTTTACAAGTGGTCAACGGGCCATTTCACATGATCATTCAAAATGTGTCCGCGGGCCACAAAATATCACCTCGCGGGCCACGTTTGGCCCGCGGGCCATACTTTGGTCACCCCTGATTTAATACACTTATTTTTTCCTGATTAATGGCTAATACAAATTTTATTTAAAAGTTTTTGTCATAGTATTATTTTAATATTCTCAAGTTGTTATTATTTTCTCCATGAACATGAATTTGAATCGGATAACGGAATGCATTTCCGGATTCTATGGACAAATAAAATTATAAATAATGAATTTTATGTATTTTGAAACATAATTCAAAAAAATCTCCAAATTTATAAGCATTTTCAGTAGAACAGATTTGATATAAAGTCTGAAAACTTTTGATTCGTGCTTAGATTTCAGTTTAAAATGCACTATGATTTGATAATTTTATTGATAAAACGTTACTTAATCCACCTTAAGGTGGTTGGTGCCTTCCTCGCATTCATGTTGTATTTTAGGTTGTATTTACAAATTAATGTAAGAGTTTTATTTATTTATTTATTTATTTTTATAATTATTGATTTTACTTGACAGGAATTTTCAATTCTTTTTTTTACCAACTCTCCAAAATAAAGGAGAAAAGTCTCATGAGTTATATATTTCAGTAAAAAGTTCGTGTAAATCTTTGTCGAGACAAAATGATGCAGCAACATAATTAATACAGATTTTTTCCAGAAGAAACGCAGACACTGCTTAAACAATGTGGCAACCGGGCGATACGCATGCAAGGGGGTGTGGCTGCCAATCCCCCGCGTGGTCAGACCAAAATCCCTACGCATGCTGCGCGACTCTCGCGCGTAAGCAAAAAGACCCGGCCTTTGAGGTTATGCAAAAATCACCCTTTTTTGTAGCTACAAAAAAACTTTTTCTTGGCATAACCTTAAAAGTACTTCATTAAACAGAATAAAATTTAATATGGTCTTAGGGGACCCCAAAACGAAAAGAATAAGGCGGATCCGGCCAAAATCGGTTCAGCCAGTTCTGAGATAATCGTGTGGAAAAAAAATCATGCCTACACACATCCCCACAGACATTTGTTCAGAATTTGATTCGATAGGTATACGTGAAGGTATATCTAGGAGTCGTATTTAAGAAGTTCATTTTTCGAGTGATTTTATAGCCTTGCCTCAGTGGGGTGAGGAAGGCAAAACTGGTTTCAACGAAGTGCATGGACCTATGTCACCCTGGTTTATGGTACTCTAACCTTCAAATTCAATATATTGTGCAAACATTTACCAAAATTAGAAAGTCAATTTTCTTCAAAATGATGCTGGATCAATTTTGTACGATTTGTGGTTCCAGAGATATCGCAGTTAAAACAAATGGAGATTTTTCACAATTTTTGTAAAAAATTCGAAAATTTGGATTAAAAAAACTGTTGTGCTATCTTGTCGCACGTGTATTTTGGGCCAAATTGAGTTAAGAACGCCACTTGCTGCAGCTCACAATATCTCACCTATTGACCTTCACAGATCCCCTAAATTCGACTTCAATCCTGAGATATTCAATAAAAACCGAAAAAAAACTCCGTGCGTTTTTGTCACTCTTCATATGAAAGAAGTTTCAATCTTGTCGAGCTATCCTGACACACCCTGAATATTGATGTAAGTGCGTCAACTGGTCAAAGGGAATTCAGGTCAGAACGAGTTTGACACATGTACAAGCCCGACTACCGAAAATATTTGTAATTATAACTCGGGACTTCTGCAACCAAATTCAACCAAACTTCGGAACAATGCACATAATGGCCAAATAAACAAAATGTGTTTGTGTTTGTTTTCATTTCGTGCTTTTCGTTTTTTTTATTCAAGGTCAAACATTAAAACAAGTTTTTCTCGGAAAACGTCGAAATGTTGATTTATGTTTTGCATATTTTTTTGTGAACGATTGATGTGCAATAGCTCGATTTCAATGATTTTATCCCTCTTTACGAGGCATTTAGAGAGCTATGTGAAATGGGGCAAACACAATATAACTCATGTTCATTGTGCTGAGCAATTCAAAAAAGACATTTGTAGCTACTAATTAGATTAATCTACGGTAGCAGAGCAAACAAATGGAAGAAAGTGTACTCTATTGGCGTGTGAATTCTTGTTTTTTCTCCTCAATGGAAAATAATGACGGTTTTATCTATGAAGTTAGCTGGAAGTTTACAGACAATAAAGAACAAGAGGAATTGAATGTCGGCAAAATAACCAACATTCGCAGAACAATATTGAACTTTGCATTCAACACATGAAAACCTACCACCAACAATCAATAAGTGACACAAAATTCCATCATACCTGCTCACCGCATGCGATAAATCAACATTTGAATGGCCCATCGCGGTCGTCAGTTCCAGCATGAATACATTAAGCATTGATGAATCTTGGCTTGGTACGCGGGCATGCATTCTGGTGGTGGCACAAAACCACCGTTTGTCGTCGAGATTTACCCTCTGAACATGACACCGCGACCATGCTTATTGCGCGGCGTACTCGCAACGTCATGGTCGGGGCCGTGTATTGAGAGACCTGGTCAGACAGGTTTGCCGCACCGTGTAGCCCTTCACCATGGCCAAGTTCAGGGTACACGAGAGTACATCGAATCGGAGAGAGACCGCGACTCAAGCTGAAGTCTGCACGAACGGAGAGAAAAATCTGGTGACGATTACCAATCTGCGTTCGAGTTGTTTACCAGTAACGGTTTGATAATTAAATTCGGTGCAAGTTCTTTGGGGGGGGGACTCACAGCGCCATTTAGTGCCAGCTTAAGGCAATTCCACACCTCAAATTGTGCCACGTGAATGGCTTTGCGAAGAATGAAAGGCTTTTCCACTTATGCATTGTACCCCTTGAGTGAGACTGGCGAGAAAAGGGAAGAATGTGACACAGGTCGGTTTGTGTCCTTATTCAGAAGTGGCCAAGCCAGGCCATTCACTTTCTACTATAGCTACCTCAGGTTTCTCTTTGAAACGCATGTTTAGTGAGAGCACGTCGAAAGTGGGGAGACAATTTTGGCGATCAATTCTTGATTACTTTGGGCACTTTGCATTTAACTTTGTGCTCGTGAAAAGTTACCGTCCACAAATAACGTAGCATTTTAAGAAGGTGGGTGACGTCTGAGGGTTTTTGACGAACCATACCTTTGTGAAGTTGATGTCAGTAAACGCATCAATTTCGTCAAGGTATGGTAGATTTGGGCTCCCTGAACACGCTTCAATCGACAGAACTAATTTTAGTGAATTCCCTGTTAATAAAAAAATTTACACTCAGTTAAATATGCTATGGAATCACCTTTTTCATAAATATTTAGACAGGACCAAATTTTGAGTTTTTGGACCACAGATCCGAAAAAGATATGAAACTTTCATAAATTCATTGATATTTTGCTCATTTTCTTCGACTTGTTGCTTATGCAAAGAATGGCTGAAAATTAAAAACTGTCAATATTATTTATCGAACAAAATTTCAAAATTTAAAAAAATATTATAAGATTAAACAATTGACACTTTTGGTAAAAACAGTAGTTTGACAACAATTGCTAATACAGTAGTTGTTCGGTAACTGGGCGATGTTTAACTGGGCGCTCGATAACTGGGCCATAGCCCAGTTAAAAAGCAGACAAACGTCAAAAAACCTAAACAAACCGAAATGACCGATGGGTTAATGGATGCAAAAATCATGTACAATAAATAAAAAAAAAACTTCTTTCAAACTTTTATTTAGTTTAAAGTCACAATTGAAGAAATATTAAAAGTAAGCATTGTAAATAAATTTGAGTAACTTTTATTTTTATATTTCATCTGGAAAATATTTCGCATCGGTGGTCCCCTCGTTATTTTTTGTTCAGCCCAGTTAACGAGCAGCATTCGGTGAATGGGCTACGTTCTCAGCCCAGTTACCGAACAAGTACTGTAACTTCAATTCAGATAATCAAAAGCTTAAACAACATAACATTTCAAGACTCAATTTAAAAAAAAAAATCCAATCATATAATAGGGGAAATATACCCATTTTAATCACTCTAGGTCGTTCGACCTATTCTCATTACTTTTGCCGTTTTCCGCTATTAAATCTACATTTTCAGATGTATCAACAATGGAGAGTTGCTTGCTCACTTTTATTTAAGCTATTTATTACTTAGGAACAGTCAAAATCACTAAATGCTGTAATTCATGATCATGGTTAGTGAATTTTCACGATTTCGCAGATAGCGTGAAAATCGTGAAATATCACAATTTCCGTGAAATCCCATGAAATTCAAAGATTTTCTGTAATCAAAGCTTATGATTAGGTTTAGTGAAATTTCACGATTTCGCGGACAGCGTGAAATTCTCGAAATTTGGCTTTTTCCGCGAAATCCCGTGAAATTTAATGTTTGTGTGAAAATGTAACGATTTTTCTCAAAATAATTTATCAAACTCAAATAGGAATGAAAATAATCTTATGAACTATTGTAGAATTAAGCGAGTGAATACACTGGTTTAATTACTTATATGGGTCATTCCAGGTCAACTGAGTACACTTTTGGATTCGACCTTCACCGATTTGGACCAAACTTGGAGGGAACGTTTATCTATCGATAGTTAACAGAAATCCCAAGTTTGGTTCTGATTGGACCATCCCTCTATTTTTGGCACCGCCCTCTTTTTTGGCGATTTTCTAAAAAACTTTTTTTTCTTTTAATCATAACTTTGCAACTATTTGAGCAAAAGACTTTCTACAGGTTGCATTTTATAGAAAATTGTCCAAGGAATTCGATAAAAATAAAATTTTAACCCTTAAATGCCCACTAATATTATATTTTAACGTTTTAAGTATAAAAATTCAGTTTTGACCAATTGCTTATATTTTTATTTGTTTTATTTTATCACCATCGTGTTCCCCGGACAATTTCACATAATAATCAATGTAGACTTCAAACTAAAATGAACTATTGACGAGATACAGCGATTTTACTGAAAAAAGTTTGATTTTGCGCAGCACTCGGAAGTTAATGGTGTACACAGAAAAAAATATGTGAATTTACTCGACACGGAAAAATGAATCACATGTAAACCCAGTTGATGTAAACTTGAGATTCGACGTAAACGGTTGAATCACACGTAAAATCATGTTTTTACGTATAATTTGTTACAAATTTACATCAAATTGCATTTAAATTTAAATGTTTAATGACGTGCAAAAAGTGTTACATCATAAATGATGTAACATTCGGAAATATTTTTGTGTGTGTACTTTTCAACAAAAAAGAATGATTCTCGCATAATTCGGTTTTTATTTGTGAGAAGCTTATTTCGGATTTGAATTCATAGGACAGAGTGCAGTGCAAAATCAAACTTTTTTCAGTAAAATCGCTGTATCTCGCCTATAGTTCATTTTAGTTTGAAGTCTACATTGATTATTATGTAAAATTGTCCGGGGAACACGATGGTGATAAAATAAAAAAAATAAAAATATAGGCAATTGGTCAAAACTGATTTTTTATACTTAAAACGTTGAAATATAATATTAGTGGGCATTTAAGGGTTAAAATTTTATTTTTATCGAATTCCTTGGACAATTTTCTATAAAATGCAACCAGTAGAAAGTCTTTTGCTCAAATACTTGCAATGTTATGATTAAAAGAAAAAAAAGTTTTTAAGAAAATCGCCAAAAAAGAGGGCGGTGCCAAAAATAGAGGGATGGTCCAATCAGCACCAAACTTGGGATTTCTGTTAACTATCGATAGATGAACGTTCCCTCCAAGTTTGGTCCAAGTCGGTGAAGGTCGAGTCCAAAAGTGTACTCAGTTGACCTGGAATGACCCATATAGGGTTAGTGTTTTTTGAAGGTTTCGTAGACTGCGTAAATTCATGAAATTTATCAATTCAATTTATTCTATTCTCAATTATTTTTTTTTAAATAACAATTTAATAAATATTTTATCCATAAAGACTATTGAAATTAATTTTATTAGTTTTCAAAAGAAAGCTTGATATTAACCATTTCAATAATTGTTTAGATTTTTGAGTTGTTTTAGAAACTAACTTAATTTAGTAATATTTTCATTTGCTGTAATAAAAATTTTACTGCTATTTTATTTGAAAGGTTGGTTTCAAAAGAAATTAAAAGAATGAAGCGATGTTTTATTCAAAATAAAATGAAAAGTATTTTTTTATCTTTGAAATCACCTTTTAAAAACATTGCAATTTTTTTAGTCCTGTTTAAGTTAAACTATATTTGTTTATTTGGGTGGATGATTCCCGTGAAAGTTAAAAAATACTACTTTTTTTGTTTTCTTTTTTCATTTAGAATAAAAATTTCGATTTTGCTTAAAATTATATTAATTTTGCCTATTGATTTAAAATTTAGTTTTTGAAAAGTGAGATGAAAACCTTACAAAATATGTTTGATGGGTTAAATGTCGCGGAAAATTCAATTTATTTTACTTATTTTGACTGGACAAGATTGTTAAATCTTGCGCTGATATGAAATTTAATAAAATATAAAATGATTAACAGAAGCAAATTAGCGAAAACTGTTTAACTTAGTGGAATATTAAAAAAGCAGTTAAGTAAATGAGAATAAGCATGTTCTACATTAAAAAAATAAAATAGGAAAAAAAAATTTTGTGTCAAGATCAAATTAGTTAAGATTGTTTTAGTTATTGAAGAATAATATATATTAAAGCATAAAAAGTAGTTTCTGTGATTTAAACATAGGATTTTCAGAGTTATTTTAACATTTTTCGTAAAATTTTGTGCTTTGAAATTGAGGTCCCCGTGAAATTTGCAATATTTGAGCGTGAAAAATCACTAAGCCTATTCATGATCAAAGTGCTGATAGGCCGATAATAGAAATAGGCTGAAAAGGGTATAGTTCCCCTACATATTGCTTGGTTTAAACTGGGAAAGAAAGGTAATAGCAAAAAGTTGACTTTATTTTAATTTTATTCTTGCTTTTATATTTTTTTTATTAATAACAATAATCGAAATATCTAGGAATAAGAGTAAAACTTTTTTTTTAACTAGGTTCCTTTTAATTTTGTGGATTTGATATTTAATTTTAAAAAAATCAGTTTTGATCTATCAAGTTGTCAGTTTTTTATTGTTTGAATTTTGTCCATTTAACACGAAAAACTTTAGAATTTAACTTGATAGTTAAGTTTTTCAAATTTTAGAAAGTCAGGAATTCTTTCAATTCAAAAAAAAGCAATGACTTTAATACATTTTAAAACATTTACTACAAAAAAACTTTTGCCAAACTCAAGTTCAAATCGTTTTTCAAATATTTAAGCAATGTGACAAAATCAAACAGAGTAATAATTTTACGCTGATGATTATCATTGAAATTGAGCTCTTTTCCAGTTGGTGTTTTGTTTAACTTTAATAATAATTTTACAAATTCTTTTGATTTATTTAAAATATTATTATAATCTGTGAAATCGATGCCATCAAAATCATCGAATATTTATTAGGATTTGAATGTTTTAAATAACATTTTCATTCTCAAAAACATTGAAATAGTAAGAAAAACCTTACATATTGAGTTAAGTCCTTAAAACGAATCAATTGTAATTGACCTAATAACTGTACAAATGATTATAACATTATTCAAGAGTAAGAACATATTTTTCAAACGAGTATGCTTGGGATTCCCTTCAAAAAATTCCAAATTGACGACTTTTTCCCGATTTTTTGCGGATTTTAGCGACTTTTTTTTCAACTTAAGTGGCCACCCTGTCTAAGACATTCTCGGCTTGTAGTAAAAGTAAATCTTTCCCAGTTCCTGAGGGGAACACCCTTGAAGAGTATCGGGGCCGGCATTTACAAAGCGGATTCAGTGGCAATTTCATTCTCAACTTAATGTTAACATGTTAAGGTTAATGTTAACATTCCATAGGTCGCCTCCCTAAGGTGTCGTGATAAGGTCCAGTTTGTGACGATACACTACCTTCCCTTTACTAAGCAATCAAATCCAGAAGAGAAAAGATCACCAGTTGTGTTGGTCCGAGCCGGGATTTGAACCCCGATCTACCGCTTACTAGGCGGAAGCGTTACCACTAGGCTACGTGGCTCGGTCATTCTCGACTTGAGTCTGACAAAAAGCTTAAAAATTTGTTAAAAAAAAACATTTTTAGTGCAATTGTAAAGCATGGCCTCGTCTTTTCTATTTTTTGTCCATATCAAAAGAGATAAAAATATATTAAAAAGACTTCAACAAAAAATGTTCAGTGCAGGCGACGAACCCGGTTCAATCACGCAAACCGAGGTGAAAGACAGTTTTGTTTTGCACTTGAGCAGTGCAATATAGCCATAAAGTGAAGCGAGTTCAAACTTGCCATAATTTTAGCCAACATTTTGTACAACCAATTTTCCGATTCGTTATTAATGCAGATTAATCACTTCCACCAGCGGTCGGTGGCAACGATTCGATTGGTTGGCGGGTTCGTTGGTGCGCCCCATAGTGAAAGCGATTTTTGTTTTGTTCCGTATTATCGTTGGCCAAATGCAATAAAGAGTCCGTTGTGTCGCTGTTGCCTTTCTCGACTTCACCTTTCCGTTGGTTGGGTTGTGATTCACGGATGAATTCGGTGGCCATTCGAGAAAGGCTTGACTCTATCTGTGTGGTTGCGGTGTGCTTTTGTCAGTGTATTGTTTTGTTTGGCTGATTTGTCATGAAAGCACCACCTTCCCTCCCAAAATGACGCGGCACGTGCTTTCCTCTTGGCGTCATGCGTGCTTAGGGCTTTCAAGCACTTAAATGGCCCAATAACACTGTTTCCCTAGATATCATTCAACCATCAAGATGTACCTTAACCCATTTCGAACCCCACACAACACGCACACAATATAAACAACACTCAGCGGAGGAGAGCAGATATAGAGGGAAAGATTGTCTACAGCTGAAGCTAAAGTGGTCCGATGGGCAGTGAGTGGCTTTCATCGCTTTGCATTGAATTGTTTGAAAGCATCAACAACAGTTGAAATGAATAAAAAAAAAGCTAACGACCGTCGGTCAGTCGACTTGACTCGCTGGTAGTGTGCAGTAGTAAGTAACGCAGAATCGATTAAACATTTCTTTTAAAAGCGTGTGCCAATTCAACTTCCTTTTTTCGTTTCTTTTCTTTTTGCCTCATTGAATTTTCAAAACCCAGGCTGAGAGTGCGGCAGGTTGGTTATGAAGATGAGTGGTTTCGCACCAGTTATGGCGTTTTCGGTTAGTGTGTATCGGATGGAAGCATCACACTGGCCAAACATTACGTTTACCAATAAAGGTTATTGCGTACTCAGATGTGTAACAATCTTTTCGGTCATTAAGACGATAGTCATTGGTTATTGGATTGGAATAAAACTTGATCAATTCAAATAAACCTGCACAAAACCTGAAAAAATAAACGTTCTTGATTCACCCCTTCCCGAAATAGTTACTGTCTTTTTATCCAATCATCTCCTGGCATTGTAACCAGACCCACAAACTTTAAATTGAATTGAACAACAAATAAATTGAATTTGACTGAGGATAATCCCCGCGAATGACCGATTACGCAACCTAACCAAATGAATCATTGCAACTTTTTATTTCCTTTGCAATCTTCCAAACCATTGTTCAATTTTCCTAAGAATTTTAAACTGAAAATTTAAGCCTGATCTACATCGGGAAACTGCTGCGATCCTGCGCTGCGCCGCGATGACAGGAATAGAAAAAAATCGTTCTAAATACGCAGACTTTCCTGCGAGTATCTACAAAGGGCTGCGTTGTTTGCTGTGATTTCAATTTTTCAAAATTTAGAGCTTGCGACCTGCGTTTTTAGTACAGAATCGCAGCACCGCAGCATTGTCATTGTAGAAGATCAGATTGATTTGCATGTGTTTAAAACTTATGCTTGCATCTGCGATCCTGCGAGTTTCCAATTGTAGAAAAAAAAATCAAATCAATCATATAGCTGAAATAAACCTATTTTCGGCACACTAAGCTTTCCGACCAATTTTGCAGTTCTCCGCTATCAACAAAGAAGAGTTGCTTGCATCAGAGATGGAATAATCGCAAAAGAAAACATTCTTCACCCGCGAACGCGAGAGGAGGCGAAACACGATAAAAAATATCGCTCCCGAACTTCTCGAAGAAAATCAATCAGTTGAAGATTGTTTGTGAATTTCCTTGTTGTTCCTTGTTTCCTTGCATTTTCAGACGTGTGACGTTACACCTGCAAGGGTAGTAGTGAAATAAAAGTTTCGACAAATAATCAAGATGATGATTTTTTGAGATTACAAGATTTTTTTACTATTGATGAGCGTCAAAAGATTTTCTTTTGATGGTGATTCTTCCATCGCTGATTACTTTGAAGTAATCAAAAACACTTCATGTATGTTGTAATGCAAGGTCAAAGTGCTGATAAGCCGATAATAGAAATGCGATAAGATCCCTACATATCTCCAAATTTGGATTTTGTCGGAAAGTTTTAACATCAAACAGTTAAATCTGACCTGAGCACCAAAGTAGTTTTTGATACGCATTTTGTTAATATTTTCATTTCTCAGGATAGCTTTCAAAATGTAATTACGTACATTGTGACTGGAAAGCAGGAAAATGCTATCAGGTCGTTTTGAAAATCATTTGCATTTAAAATAAATAAACTTAAAAATCTTAAAACTGCATAGAGAAAAAAAAAGTTTATAACATTTATGCATATAGTTTTTAATGTATTTGCCAGCATCTTTGACAAAAAAGCTCGTGTAAAGTCAAGATGAGTCAGTATTCAGTCAGTCAGTATTCTTCTAAGAATAAGCAATTTCTTTTTCTTTGAATGTTGTCTTTTAATCAGCTGAAATCATTTTAATAAAAAAAAACTCATTTTATTTCAAAATTTAAACACAATCAATAAATCCGGTTTTTTTTAAAAAGGTCCAATAACCTATTGTCTTTCATATGTTTATAGAACCTAATAAAAAAAAAGTCGAGAAATGGAAGATACGATTTTGGAATATTTTTTATAGCATATCTGTATGGACAGCTGGTAAAATGGGGGTTGTAAAATGTTGGCAGCTGTCCATATAGAAATGCTATTAAAAATATTCAAAAATCGGTATCTTGAAAACAATTCCAGAGTTTTTTTAAAGGTCATATAAACATATGAAAGACTCTAGAATTCTATTTATTTTTTAATTTAGTTTTTTAGTTTTTTTTTTAAATAATTTTAACTCGAAACATAACAATGTTTTATTTCTATACATAGATTGAAATCAAAATGCTCAAACTGTTTTGATAGGTATTCTAGGAGGAGTTTCCTGAACAACTTTTTTCAAACATATTTTAAAACCTAACATTTCAGTTATTTTAAAAGCAGAAAATAGTAGTTTATGCTACAAGTTGCAAAAAGAGGATTTTTTCAGCACGAGTCGTACATTTATCCAACGAGGTTCACCGAGTTGGATAAATACGAAGAGTGCTGAAAAAATCAAGTTTTGCAACGAGTTCCATACAACATTTTTTGAAATTTCAAGTCAAATGTTCATGTATTTTGTCAATAAATCGTTTAAATCAAAAAAATGTTGAAAAGTGTTACTTTTCGAAACAAGTGCTGAAAATTTCAACTTTTCAGCACCCATTTCAGTGCTGAAAAGGAGAACTTTTCAGCATTTATTTTGAAAAGTGTTGCTATTCGATTCTGTTATTTTTGGTACAGAAAAGTAGGCTATTTCGTCGTTCAAGAATGACAAGAAAAGTAAGTAGTTTCACGATGGAATTGCAAAAATATACTTATTGTGATTGAATTCCAAAAGAAATGTTTGCCAATATTTTGTCACCAAATAACAATTATTTAAAAAAAACTAAATTTCAAATTTATTTTCTGAACATATCACAAAAAATGCTTCAAATATCATAACAATTATGCTGCTATCAAAAAATTGCAAAACATCAATGAATTTAGGAAAATATGTTTTTCTTTTATTTTTACGGTTTATACCGGTCTGTTGTCTGAAAATTTTAAATTTGTAAAATGATAAAAATAAATCTTTACTTGATTTGAAATGCAATTGGAAGGGGTGACAAAAACTTGAAATAAAATCTGCAATGGCCTTATTAGAACAATATTTTAGACAGAAAAAATATATTGATTTAATTTAAAAGAAGTTTAGGCAACAGCAAACGTTTTTCAAAGTTTTTTTTTGTCAAAACTTAGATTTTTTTAAACTGATTATTGCAAACCAACTGTAGTATTGTATAATGCATTTTCCAAAAAACTTTTCCCATTACCATGTTTAAATTCTTGCTTGTAATTTAAATATTAATGTATTTATCTTATGGTAACTTTTTCCACTCGTCAAAAAATTCTTATGAAAAGAGACTAACTCCATTTTTCTTCTAGATTGTTGATCAATTCAAAACTTCACACAATAATGAATAATTTAAATATTTACGTTGATACCTAGCAAGCAAATTTAAAAAAAAAATGAAATGACGCTGTAGTTGTAATTTTTTAATGAAACAAAGCATTAATATATCCCAAGTAGTTAAAATGCAGAAGTTCTACAAGAGCTCTTCTATCTAGCTACAGCATAGCACCTACTTTTTGAAATAACATATTGTCACTTGAGTGTTATCTTGTAACACGTCCTATCTTTTTATATCAGACGTGTCACAAGATAACATACAAGCGACAATATCATATTATATGATTCTTTTAATGCTTTTTATCAAGTCTTTTCGACGGCCTAAACTTTGTGCCCCACCCTAACAATGGTTTTTATAGTATTCAGAAATTTTACGATACGATAACCGAGAAAACAAACATCCAAGAATTTGCATACAACTCAGCTAAAACAGGTCATCAGACTTGCCCCGGGTTCGTCGCTCGACGAACAGGGAAGTCTCCCGGCAAACAGGCTTGTCTCAGTTATTTCACTAGGAAGCGTTCGCAATTCCACTCGACTCAAAATCAAATCATCAGGGCCTGGTTTTCCATCAAACAACACGCTCTTCTTCCCCAAATCAGTCATAGCCGGTAGCTGTCTTGACTGATTGCCACAAAGAAGGAGAAAAAAAAACCTCCAGCAATAATAACACACAGTGCTAAAACTAGACAGCAGCAGCAAAAAAATGTGCCAACATACCTGGACCGCCGAGTAGATCCACCGGTATTCCATCTTGCTTGGTCTCGCGATTCTGATTGTAGTCACACGTACACACGCACACAAACACACACACAGCTGCGTTGCACTGGGAACCTTTTCCTTTTTTTTTTTGCTTGCTTGCTACGCCTTCCTCCTGAACGGGAGAGACTTGTGTGGAGAAAACGACGAACCCCGGTCGAAATGGTCAAAACTCGAAATCGGCAATTTTAGCACTTTAATTAGCACCAGCAATTTCTCCGGACAAGTTTCTCTCTCTCCCCGGCAAGACTAAGCCGGATCGGATCGGATCTGATCTTCGTTCGCGGTTCGGTTTTTCGGTAGTATTCTTTTGTTGAAATTGTTTTACAATAAAAAAAACGACTCACTAACACTGAAATTCTTTTTTTAGATCATCACTTCAGTGCTGCGAACTGAGCTGCGATTCGCTCTTCGGAACGCGATTTTGCGCGATAAGTGCCCTCCGGGGGGGTCGTAAATCGGCTACAGCAATTTCATCAAGTTCAACCTGATCTTAAGCCAAAAAAAAACTTTGCACCTGCAGGACCTAGGTCAGCTCTCGCACACAAAGAGGAGAATCTGCTGAAGCAACTCCAGCAACCAAACAGGTGATCAAACACCTCTGCTCTTCCACCACAGAAGAAAAAAAACAAGCCTTGAAGAGCTTTGGATTCGGACACGTCCTTCCAGTACCACCGCCAGGTAACAACTGAATGGAAGACGGCCGCTGCTCAAATTAACACCGTCCCGGGCGTGCTCGTTCGTCCGGCGGAACCGCAATCGAAGATGCGGAATAAAGCAGCGGCAGGAGCAGGGAGAAAGAATTTGTGATTTTTGTGGTGTGGTGATGCAGAGTGAGATAGATCGCACTCTGTGAACGTGGTCCATTTGCGAGATACGATCGTCTCGAAAGAGAGGGAGAGCCATTTTGGTTGTACTTCTTCATAAGTTCCAGCTAAGCTGGTGGAGTGGATGGATTGTGGTCGGAGAAGGAGGATTTAGAGGCAGAAAAGGTACCTGCGATTCTCCGTGGTGGTTAATGATGACGTTGATGATGATGATAGTCGCGATGATCAAACAGTGGGCTGAGCAATAATTGAAATTAAAGCAAAATTATTCTTGAAATTGGCTCACGAAGTTTATCAATAATTATGGTTGAAATTCTTTTTTATCTGCTAGGAATACAGTAAAACCTCTTTTTACGCGGTGGCGTTACGCTTTTTGTTTCGTCGATTGCTCTTAAACTACGCAATACTTTTGTAATCTATTAAAAGCAATTTGTAGCTTTTGTTCAGCTCTACAAAATGCTTTTTGAACCTTGCAAAAATATTGCGTATTTTAAAAGCAATCGACGAAACAAAAAGCGTAATTTCACCGCGTAAAAAGAGGTTTCTCTGTATATAATTCATGCGTCTCCATTGAGCTTATGTTAGAATTTGAAGGAGACGCATGGTACACCAAGGTGATTTCAGTAACTATTTTTTCGAAATTAAAAAAGGGTAAAAAATAGTACGTTGTTGTTACTACAGTAGTCGAACTGATTAGGGATTTTTCAAATCTTTAGAGAGTTATCAAAACATTATCGTTGAAAACCTTGAGCTGCAGGGTGGTCGTCCGATTTGGATGAAATTCGGGATTCTTGCATGTTTTGATAGTATCAACAGCCCTGCCAAATTTGAGCAGGATCGGACAACGTATTTTTCAAACGCTGTTCCGCCTCAGATGGAATGACTCATTAGCGTGTCCCAAAAAAACAAGAAGTCGAGGAAATCAATGTGCTCAGTCCTCAAATGATAGATAATTATGTTAGAAAAAAACTCTCTCATACATGAAACATTTCATACAAAAAAATAAAAATATATAAAAATTTAAATAACAAGCAATAGTTTCAACATTTGAACGCATAAAGTGTTTTAAAATGCATTTTACATCAGTTCAGTTGTTTTGCAATCATTAGTTTAAAAACTAACTTAATCCACCTATGTGGTTGATGCCTTCCTCACTTTTTACGCACAATGGGTAATATGAGTGGTTTGGACACATATTTCAGCTATTTTTTTTAGATCCAGAAAAATAAGTGCACAGATATAACTTAAGTGGTCATAACACGAGACAGGGTTGCCAGATCATCAATTTTGTGGACTCGTTAGAAAGGGTTTTCGATTACCTAACCAACAATGGGTCGGATGATGGATCCGGACATCGTTTACATGCATTTAAGTGAGATCCGGCTTCAAAAAAGTACATAAATATCACTTAAGTGGTCATAACTCGAGACAGGGTTGCCAGATCTTCAATGATTTGGACTCGTTGGAAAGGTCTCTTGAATACCTATCCAACGATGGGTTGGATGATGGATCCGGACATCGTTTACATGCATATAAATGAGATCCGGATATATGTGAAATCACATTTTTATACATAACTTTTGAACTACTTATCGAAACTTCAAACAATTCAATAGCGATGTATGGGACCCTAGACCAAGTCGAATGCAACTGGTTTGGTCAAAATCGGTTCAGCCACTGCTGAGAAAACTCAGTGAGAATTTTGGTCACATACATACATACACACACACATACACACACAGACATTTGTTCAGTTTTCGATTCTGAGCCGATATGTATACATGAAGGTGGGTCTTTGAGCTTTTAATAAAAAGTGCATTTTTAGAGCAGGATTATAGCCTTACCTCAGTGAGGAAGGCAAAAATATCAGATTTGACGAAAACAAAAAAATAGCAAAAAAAAACTTTTTGCGATACTAAACATCTAAAATTTTCAAAAATTCATAAGATGTTTAAATCAACCTAAACATGCTTAAAATGTTTTAAACGCAGGGGAATGCAATTTAAATCAATTTCAGCTAATTGCACTAAAATTTCCATTAAAATTTTGAATTATAGCATAGCATAGCATAACGGGTCTGCACCACGCTGTAGGGGGTGCCACAATGGTCAATTCAATATTCTTAGACAATTTGATTGCTGCCCGGTACATCCAAAAATATCTAAGAACGTAAATTTCCACACTGTGCTCCAAGGCTACGCCCATACAGTCCCGTGGGGATTTGGGAGGGGATGTTTTTGTTGTTCACTAGTGGCAAAAGTGCAGGGAACCCATGCGACTTTTAAAAGTGAACGGAATATTTTTGGGAGGTTTGGAATGGGGTTAGGGAATTTCATCGGGCCGATGAAAATGGTTGAATGCGTAATGTATTAAATGATTTGGAAGTTTGTACGTGTAAATGTGAGTCTTTAGTGTATTATATAATAAGCATGTAGTTTTGTTAAAAATAATAAATGAAACAAATATAGTACATAAAATAAATATAATAAATAAAATCAAGATGATTCCAGGAAGCTGTAAAAAAAATTGCAGTAATTTAAAATATAAATGCTCCAGATGGTTCCCATGCTGTTCTAGAAAGTTTCGTTAATTTAAAAAAAAATGATCATATATGGTATGAGGAGATGGTATGTTACAGGAAAGGAAAAGGATAAGGAATAATATAAACAATTATATGAATCATATAGTGAGTTGATAAATTTACATGCAGACAGTAAAACTACCACAATCCCTCACCCCATACGAACAGCGACACAAACGCACACACAAAAAAATTAACCTGAATAATCACGACTTCGACTCAAGCGCAACAATATTCATTAGCACAAAACCACTCACCCAAGCACACAAACAGCGACACAAAAGAAATAGAAATGAGCATGCAAAAACAAGACAGTGCGTCCCCGTGGTCAGCGCACTAATGATGCCATTATTTCAATTTCCATTAAAATTTTGAATTATTTGAAAAAAAAATTTTGCTCTTTTATTTTTCGGGCCAACTTTGAAGAGGGGGTGTCAAAAACTTTAAATAAAATTTGTACCATCTTTTTTAAAAATTTTGTGTTGAAGAAATTAAACTTTAAGAAACTTACAACGACCAATTAAAAACATCGAAAATTTCATGCCCTTTCCAAAATTTTGCAAAATTAAGTTTAGATAAGTTTTATATAGAATTTACGGAGTTATATAAACTTTTATACTAAGTAATAGTTGGTAAACTTTGTATTCAATCCAAATTTAATCCCCCCCTATTGGGGAGCGGCCGTGGCTGACTGGTTACGGTTCTGGGTTCGATTCCCATCACACTCAACCCCCGGTGGTTGGTCACTTTTTCGTTTCACACTTTGACAAACTAAAAAGTGACGAACTGTCACTTTTTAAACGGCGCTTATGACGGCGCACCTTTTTTGAATTTTGTAATAGTATTTGTTATAGAACTTTTTATAGGACAAGAGTTTCTTAACAAAACTTAGTACTAGGTTTCTGTTAAACTTTAAATTGTTTGCATGTTTCAACACAAAATAAATACGTTTTTTACATACTGTACATATCCAGAGTTTTATTTTTATTTTTACAAGGTCCTATAAGCTATTGTGTTTCATATGTTTATAGGACCTATTAAAAAAAAACTCTAGAAATGTCTGTGTGTGGTGGGATGTTGATTAAAAAATATGTCACTAGATTATCACGGCCCTGACTAAGCGGATTTTGTCCGTTTTGGAACCACCTAAGGGTGAATTAAGTAACTTGAAATCATTAAAAACGAAAAACGTATGTATTTTGTTTGATATTTAAGTTTTCCGATAGCTCAAGCTTTATCTATATTTATTAGGATAGCTCGATGTGATCGATTTTTCAGAACATGTTTTTTTTCGCTTGCTTTTTCTCATATAAACTTCGCCTTTAAGTTTCAATAAGTAAACATTAACCAATTTTGCTCATATTTGACCCAGAGTCCTTAAGGAACAATATTCAGTTTGCGGAGCAAAATGACTACTCTACTCTATTAAAAGACAACAAAATTTAAATTTGAACAGTTCAACATGTACACGCAGTTTATTTCAGTTCATATCATCGAAGTGTAAAAATATCAAAAAAAAATATTCCAAAAGGGAATAAGATTTATCTTAATCTAAAAAACATTGTATCCTTATTCGGTATAATTTTCCAACTTTCAACAGAACATGCTTTCTTCGCCGGCACCACCCACGAATGACTTAGCATTTGCCGGCGCTCCGCAGTGCTTGCACTCAACCTCGCTGGCCAAACTGAGTCGCGCACAGAGCCGGCACAGCCAGCTCCGTTTGTACCGGATCGGCCGGCTGACCAGTGACTTCCGGTTGCCGCAAGCAAGACACACCCGCCGGCTGCGCGCGTTGTACGCTTTGCACTCGAGACACACCCAAAACGAGTCCGACTTGAGTGGTTTCAGCGGGGACACCGGTTGGGGCAGCGTCACGGCAACCGGTTCGGGAGGAGTCTGGATCGAGCGCGAAGTGGCCGGTTGAACTGGAAGCGGGACGATGTCATCGGGTGGGTCCTGTTGGGAATTGTGAAAGTCTTAAAACTAATGTTAAAGTACTTACACGGTAAGTGGCATTCGTTGGTCTCATTTCAGTTTTATTCAATTGAGCTTATTTTTTCGGTTTATCAGCTACAAATTGCTGTCTAATACGTCTATCCCAATGAATGTCATGCGAGTTTGTTGTAGAACGAACTTTGAACAGAAAAAAAACACTCGCAAAACCGTATTATTCTGGGCACTTCTCTGCTATTTAAAAATAAACAAATATTTTAAGGGTTGGAGGGGTGTAAACGAGTAACATTCAAAACAAACTTTACTTTTGATTTAGGTACTATAACTTGAAGCGGCACACAAAAAAAAACACATTCAACCAAGGGTCCTGATTTTCGGTTCAAAGCTCAGAAATCACTCACTCTTCAGCGAAAAAATCTTTGCCGATTGCGACTCGCAAGCTGCCAGCGTCTTGGTCAATCAATTTCAATTTGGTTTTATTGGCGAATAATCAAGATACAATAAGATCTTTTACAGTTCATAACAGAGTTTTAGAGTTCCTTTCAGCTGTGTGTTGCATCTTAATCCATTTTGGAACAATTATTTACCTTAGGCACTGACAAGAGTAAGCGTCTTGGCTTGGTCAATCGTTCCACTCAGCGATACAAAGAGGGGAACTATACCCAGTTTAATCACTCTAAGCCGTTCGACTAATTCTCATCACTTTTGCCCTTTTTCCTCTATTAAATCAACATTTTCAGATGTATCAACAATGGAGAGTTGCATGCTCACTTAAATTTAAGCTATTTATAAATTTTTAACAATCAAAAATTTTGTTTTGTGTTTTGTGATTTTGTGTCAAAAAAAATGATAAAAAAACTGGTGAATTTTCATCAGGTTTACATGTTTACTCATTTTTTGGTAAAATTACAAATAAAAAGAGGTAGGGTAAGGTAGTCATCAATGAGACACTTTTGGTTTTTAACTTTCAACGATTTTTGTATTTTTTTGTAGCATTTTCTTTCTATTAATGTGTTCTAACATTGACCAAAATATGAGATCGATCTGACGTCTCATTGTAGACGCACTTGGCTGGAACAATGAGACAGCTGGAGAACAATGAGACACTCTACAAAAATCAATACTTTTCTTGTAAAACATCATGTTTTTATATTGTTCCATTGCAGGTGACTTATTTTGAACATTTCCAAGCAATTTTGTCAACATGAAACTTCAATTAACAAAAGTTATACTAAAAAGTATTTAAATTTCTTAAAATCCATACATTTTACCAAATAAATTTATATTTTTGGTAAAATGAAGATCAAACTCAATAAATATGCCAAAAATCACTTCTAATTCATGTTTAAAAAGATTTCCATAGATTTTGAAAAGTTTTATGAAGAAAAATCAAAGTATCTCATTGTTACCCATGGGCCGAAAAGAGTGGGGAACAATGAGACAGCCCTGGATTCTGGGTATATTCTAAATGTTGGTCAAACCTAATACAGTCATCCCACATACTCGGAACACCCACAAATTCGGAACACTTTTGAGATAATTTGTCAATAGCATGCCAAATGCATCTTTTCTGGCGACCCTACTATTTTTAGGACCTTTATTTGGACATTCTCTTGCTATTTCACCAGTAAAAGTAGTACTTTTTGAACAAAAAACTGCTTTCAAGACTTTTTTATACAGAGCAGCAAAACACTACCTCCAAATTGCCTGTTCCGGATTTGTGGGTTGTTATTGTGCCTCCCACAATTATGAAACATCTGCATTTAACTGATATTTTCGCAAAAAAAAAGTTATCAGACCATTCATAAAACATAACTATGCTTGAGTTTCGCTGGTTTCAGTGCCAGAAGTCATTATTTTGTAAAAAATATGTACTCATGGAGAGAACCAAAGTTTGTTTACATCCGTAAGAAAAAAGTGTTCCGAATTTGTGGATTTCAAGGGTCAAAGTTTTTCTTCAAAAATTTGATATAAAAGTCAAAATTTGCAGTTGTTCGATACAGCATTCGAAAGATAGCAAGAAAAGCTTTCAAATAAAGGTAAAAGCGAATCATTTAGTTCAATTATCGATTTGCTATGATTTTGTAAACTGTTCCGAATATGAGAGATGACTGTAAAAGGACAGTGTAGCATGTAGCCTAACTCATGCCCTGTGAAATGACGAAAGAAATTTGGAGAAACATTAGTTTTTGTGTTAATGGCAGCCTATGAGCGAAAATGTAATTTTTAGTCATAATTTACTTTTACACCCCAGAATCAAACATGCATGAATAACTTTGCAAGGGAGCGTCCATACCCAAAGCCACTATTATGACAGACGTGTATCCAGTAGACACACCTTTCCCCAAGATATGAGCCTGATTGGTTACTACGTCTTGTGAGAGCCATTTTACCATTGTTCCCCGTGTCTCATTGATGACTACTCTACCCTAATATCCTCGTCTGGGTGGCGATGGTCGGTACTTCAATAAACGCGTGCAGCTCATGGTTCATGCGTCTTCGCCAATCACTCCATCAGACACCTGCACTCCACCGTAGATCGTTCGTAGCACCTTCCGTTCGAAAACTCCAAGGGCACGTTCGTCCTCCTGCCGCATCGTCGAGACCTGGACTTGGGGGCCGAACGACTTGGGGGCCGACGACCTTTGAAACCCTTTCTCCCATGTGCTTTGTTTTCGTCGTATTCATGCCAGGTCCTACACGTCTTTCGCCGATGTGATATTTGGTCCGTGGTAGCGCGTGCTCCAGTGAGGCCCGCTTGGTTGTGCCCCACGAACCTACTTGCTGACGGCAGAGGATCTGGGAGAGGATTTTGTTGATAAGCGTGATGCTGCGGTAGTTGCCGCAGTATAGCTTATCGCCCTTTTGTAGATGGTGCACACGACACCATCCATCCACTCCTCCGGCAACTTCCCAGATCTTGGAGTTCACACAGTGAAGCGCCCTCGCCAGTTTCTCTCCTCCATATTTGGAGAGCTCACCGAGTAACCGATCCTTGCCGGCAGCTCTGTTGTTCTTCAGCTTCCTGATCTCCCTCTTCACCGTCTTGCGGGACCGGTTGACCTTCTTGTAGAATTTGCGCGTTTCGTTAGCTCGGAATAGCTGCTCGATTTCTGCGCAATCTCGGTCTTCTTAAGCCTTCCTTTATTTTAGTGGAAATAAGTATGCAATAGTTTTTGTTATGTCGAAGACTATACCTCTACGTGTTATTAGCAGAAAATGAAAAAAAAATCAAGAAAAATTTCTAAAATGATTGGAAAAATATGATAAAAAAAATAAAAGGAAAAAAGAAATTACAGAAGGCTAAATAGAAGGTGGTAAAAATGCTTAATACATTCAGAAACAAACATAACATAAGAAAGAAAGTGCCAAATAGAATATTATAAATGAAACAAGAAAAAATAACACAAGAGAAGTAAAGTTTTCCGTAGAACAAAAGTTGCTCAAAATGACCTCCTGAACACGGGAAAAATACGGGCGTTAGAGGGGTTTATAAAAAGGCTGTGATAAGAAAGAAAGTAAAACAGAAGAAGTATTTGATACAAATTATTTGTGTATTTTTAAAAGCATTGTTTATCATTAGATATTCCTCATACGCGAGAAAAAAAATCACGAACGGTTCACAAAATCGGTGATGATTTACGATACTGACTCAACTGATCTCATTCACACTAAATAAATCGTTTTCTTGTTATCTTGCTACGGTGGAAAAAAAGAACATCTTAAACTATCTCCCTACAGATTACAGAGAAAGGTCACCTCCCGCACTGGCACGCCCTTAACGCTAGATGTCGCGTCAATCGTCAAACTTTATCGAGTTCACCGACATGTCGATCAAACCGCCGCGATAACCGCTGCGCTTCTTCTTGGTCTTCTCGTGACGGAACGACTTGCCGCGGGTGTGCTTCAGGATTTCGTTCGCCTTCTCGCCAAACGAGCCCCGTGCGTTGATCTGCGATAAGAGTTATGGTTAGGATTTGTTAGATGTTTGTTACATGCTGGTTGATCCTCTGTGCGTAGGTTTAGCTTTCAAGTGGCTTAGGTTGACAGCACTTGAAACATTTGAGGTTTTTGCCAAAGTTGTTTCGCGAACATTTTGGACATTCCCAATCGCCTGCCCGCGCCGGACGTTCATTTTTAGCCGCAAACGGTGCCTGTTTGGTACAGTTGGCACATATCGCTTTACGGGCTCCGTTGGTGTGTCCACATCCGGTGCAACTCCAGTTGGTTCTTCGTTTTGTACACCTTTTACAACGAACATAATGTCCGTAGTTTTGGTAGTTGCAGCCCTCGCAAGTCCAACAGCCGTCCTCTTTGGGGTTCTCTTTGCCACATTTGAAACAATTCTCGCGCTTGGAGTAATTGTACACCTGGCAGTCCGAACAGCTCCAATCTCCGGGGCGACGACCTGGGTGCAGTATCGTATTGGCGGCATCTTTGTTGGGATTTTCCGCTGAACACTCAACGCAAGTGCCCGCATCCCAAAAGTTCACGGTGTCACACTCCGAACAGGCCCAGCTATTCTTCAGCTTGGATTTAGAAGTGGCAAGCACCTTAAACGTCCCACATTCGGAGCAATTCCTTTTGTCCGGATTGGTCGCTTTACACACCAAGCACCGCCAGGCACCGGCCACAAGATCAACCTTACCCTCATCCTCCTGATAGTCTACGTCCCTCGCAAAGCTAATAAACTGCTTCTGAAATGTGCCAACAGAGAAAGAAAGAGAGAGAACATTTTTAGTCGCGAAGGGACTCAACTCGATCGAAGCGGAAGCGATGCCACCCCAAACCTCCTGCGGGCAAGTGTGCTACTTGATCAAGTCCTCCCCCCTTCGCGCCAAAAATGTCCTCTCGAACTTCCCTTACCTCACCACCCGCCCCACCACACACAGAGGATCAACAACCCAGCGACCGAAACCAAGTAGCACACTTACCTTCGCGTCGTACGAATTGTCCCGCAGGCGGTCATCGATGGTGACGTTCTCCTCCTTGATGCGGCGGAACCGTTCGACGCCGCGCTTCTCGTCGCTGTTGAGGAACTTTTTGTTGGCGCTTCCGCCACCACTTTGCTGTTGCTGGTTGCCGAACCTAGGCTGATTCTTATTGGGCGGAGTGGAGAACTGAAAACGCGAGGGGAAGGTTTTTTGAGAATTTTTCGATCTTACATGTTTTGAAACTACCAAACTATTATATCTAATACAGTTAAGACCTACTGTTGGCTAAAAGTTGTCGAGAAAAATGCGAAGAAAAAAAGAGCGTTTCCCAAACACCGACGTGAACTTCAAGTACCTAGAGTACATATTTGCTTCATCGACACAACTTTTTTCGAGACGCTATCAAAGGTAAGATACAACAAATTTTCGTAGATTTTATATATTAACATATTTTTAACCTCATCTCAACAGGCATAAACCGGCAGAATCTCATCGGAAACAATCCTCAGCATGCAACTTGTTACATTCGGCGCCGCGACGTTCCGCCAATCGCAACGATCGGCGTAAGGGGTCGTCGACGTGGTATATGATACTTTGCATCGTAATTCACCAAAAAAAATCCAGAGTGGAGAGTTGAAGACGGCTCTGCGTTCAAGATGGCCAACGTAACATCGAGCAAAGTTACAAAAGCAGGAAAACCTACGATGAACAATCTTTTCGCGATTTGAACTATTCGTATTATGTCTGGTGACTATCGCAGCCCGGATCTTAGGAAATTCCAAAACAAAAAGTTACAGGTACCAACTTTAATTTCACGTCTGTGTTCGGGAAGAGCTTTTTAACGGGTAAATTTCGAATTTTCTAAATATGGCCATGGAAAAGCACCCCAAATGTTCTGCAACTTAAAAAGAAGTTTTGGAGAAACTGATAGAATTTGTTCAGTAAATTTTTATAATCTGGATGCATATTTGATAGAATTTTATCATATCTTTCAGCGAAATGGACTGTTCTTCAACAGAGAAACACATTCGCTATTTTTGTGTTGTTAAGTGTACGATATATATTTGCTTTATTGTAAACACAATCTTATACAATGTAACTTGTACATTTAGAGTGAATCGACCACATCATCACTGTGAATAAATGGATTAAAACGTATCGACTAACGGTGAGCTTCTCCTCTTCCAATGCTGCTCCAGCGCCACAGAGAAAATGACCAAGTTAAACGACGACGTCGAGGTGCAACGAGCTAAATGCGTTCTTTATTACTTAAACGAAAGTAAACCCTACACGAAACCACGCGTCCGCACCCTACTCATCGAAGGTGATTTTCTTATTCGCCTTGGATTCACCGCCGTCACCGCCGCCGCGTCCTCCTCCGAATCCTCCCTTCTGTCCAAACTTGCCACCGCTTCCACCGCCAAATTTGCCTCCACTTCCGCCACCAAACTTGCCACCGCCTCCTCCACGCTGGAATCCACCACCGCCGCCGCCACCACCTCCTCCGTTAGGGTTTGGCTTCTGGCACTTGAAGCAGGACCGTCTATTCGGGAAGTTGGAGAACTTGCAGTCGGCGCACTCCCAGTTATCGCCCATGGTTCCGTCCGGGTTGGCCGCCGAGCACTTGAAGCAGGTGCCACGCTTGGCAAAGTTGGACACTCCACAGCTGGGGCAGTCCCAATCCGGGGGGAACTGACGGCCTCCGCCGTTCTGGTCTCCGAAGCTCTTGCGGGCACCGCCACCACCACCGCCTCCTCCGCTGGGATTCGCAGCCTTGCACTTGAAGCACTGATTTCTGCTGGGGAAGTTCTTGAACCCACATGCGCACTCCCACTGGTCATCGTTGCCGTTGTTGGCCCCGCCTCCGAAGCTCTTGCGACCGCCGGCAAAGTTTCCACCGCCACCGCCGCCTCCGGCCGGATTCGGCGATTTGCACTTGAAGCACTGGCGCCGGTTCGGGAAGTTCTTAAAGCCGCACGAGCACTCCCAGTCGTTCGAGTCGTCCGCGTTGTTGTTCCACGCCTTGCACTCCTTGCAGCTGCGCATGTTGGCGTCGTTGAACGTGTTGCACTTTTCGCACTCCCAGGCGGGGCCGGCGTCCTTGTTGTTGAATCCTCCGAACGATTTGCGCTCGCCACCCTTGCCGTTTTGCATCTGTGCGCGAAAGTCGGGAAAGAAACGGAGAAATAGGTTAGCACAAGCGCAACTCTCAACGCGAATTCTTAACGCTAAGACAAATCGACAATCCCCCCACACAGGTGTGACTCTCTACGAAAAAAAATCTAGCAAAGTGCTTGCGTATTTCTCTATTTCTTTCCCAATTCGATGCACGCTTGAGATGCAAAACGCAAAGGTTAGAGAGAGTTAGGAAATGCGCATCAGCTTTGTCACTTTCATCACTTAAACTTGAAGTATTGTACAAAGATCTCCGTAATCAACACGCCCATTTAGCTCCGCGAGGAGCTAGAGGGCATGTCGAAAGCACGGTGACCCTCGCGGCTTACTCTGGGAGAGTTGTTAAGTGCTAGGAGAATGAGTTGGGGTCCGCAAAGCACTCCTGAACGACTCCGGTTTGGTTTGAAAGGTGTCGAGTAAACACTTTGAATCTTAAGAAATTTTAAAACTAAGGCCACTTCGTGGCATCGTAGCTCGGGTGGCACATCGACGTTAAGTCGACAGTTTAAATCATGATTTTTCAAAAGAGAGTTCCACAACTAATTGTTGAAGGCATCCAAAACCCAAATTTAGCCAAAATTCCACCTACCTTGCTGTTGTTCTTGTTGTTGTTGCCTTCGCCCGCCTTGACGAAGTTGCTGTAGGCGGCCTTCTTGGCCGGCGGCTTGGACTCCTCCTCTTCCTCCTCCTCATCGTCGTCCTCTTCTTCCTTTTCCTCCTCGGCCTTGCGCTTCTGTCCGGGCTTGGCCGCAGCCGGCTTCTTCGCCGGAGCTTCGTCCTCCTCTTCCGAGCTCGAGTCCCCGCTGGATTCGTCCTTCTTCTTGGCCGCGGCAGCAGCTGGCTTCTTCACCAGCGGTTTGACGGCCGGAGCTTCGTCCTCGTCGGAGCTGGAATCGTCACTGGACTCGGCCGCCTTCTTGGCCGGCGGCGCGGGCTTCTTCACGGCGGCCTGCTTGGACTCCTCTTCGTCGTCGGAGCTGTCCTCGGAGGACGAGGCGGCCTTCTTGGGGGCAGCCTTGGGCGTGGCCTTGGCCGGGGTCTTGACCGGTGCCTTCGCGGGGGCGGCTTCCTCTTCTTCCGAGGAATCGCTGTCGCTGCTGGACTCGGCCTTCTTGGCCGGCACAGCCTTTGCGGGGGTCTTGGCCGGGGTGGCCTTGGCTGGGGCAGCGGGCTTCTTGGCAGCCGGGGCCTCGTCTTCGGAATCGTCCGAGTCGGACTCGCTGTCGCTGGATTCGGCCTTCTTCGCTGCGGCCGGCTTGGCTGGGGTCGCCTTCGCCGGAGTTTGCTTTACCGGGGTCTTTGCGGGAGCCTTGGCCGGAGCTTCGTCTTCCGAGGAATCGCTATCGCTACTCGACTCAGCCTTCTTGGCTACGGGAGTGGCCTTGGCTGCGACTTTAGCGACGGCCGGTTTGGCCGGAGTTTTCGGGGCCTCCTCTTCGGACGAGCTGTCATCGCTGGACGATTCCTGCTTCTTGGCCGGTGCGGGTTTTGCCGCAGGCGTGGCCTTTGCGGGGGTCTTGGCTGGTGCCTTAGCCGGAGTCTTGGGGGCTTCCTCTTCTTCCGAGGAATCCGAATCGTCGCTGCTCGAGGCAGCCTTCTTGGCCGGAGCAGCCTTAGCCGGGGTCTTGACCGGAGTGGCCTTCACTGGGGCCGCCTTCTTGGGGGCTTCCTCCTCTTCGGAGCTGTCGTCCGAACTGCTGGAGGCAGCAGCGCCCTTCTTGGCACCGTTTCCGTTAACCGCCGGGGCCTTTCCGTTGGTCGCTGGCTTTCCGTTGGTCACTGGCTTGCCGTTGGCCACCACCTTGGCCATCTTTGCCGGCGGTTCATCCTCGTCGGACGAATCCTCCGAGCCGGATTCGGCGGAAGATTTCAACACGGCAATCTTCTTTGGGGCCGAACCCTGGTACTGCTTCACCACTTCCTCCAACCGGGGAGAACCCTTGGCGATGACCGGCTGTGGAGAGAGAGAGAAAACGAGTTACTTCCGTGTAAACACGCCTGCTGTGTTTTTGTTTCGACGCACATTTTTCAAGGTCTTTCGCGTGGCTGTCAATAAACACGCGGTCGTGTCGCCATTTTCAGAAAAAAGTTTTCTGAAAAAACACCCCGTTTTTACCTGCTGTTTTTGCTTATTTCAGTAGTTATTATCGAATAACTTAGTTAAAATCAATACTTGAGCTAGAAAATCAACTTCCAAGTGTGAAAAAATGCGTCGTAAAAAAACACGTGTATTTTTTCCACCCAACACAAAAACTCAAATTTCCCCCAAAAATACCCAAAATTCCGCCCAAACTCCACCCTCCCCCGAAAGAATCCCACTCACCGATTTGAATTTCTTCTGGTAGACCTCGGCGAACGTTTTGTCCTTCCGGGAAAGGTAGTCGAAAACCAGCGCCTGCAGGACGGTCTCACTTGCCGCAGCCATTTTTGTCACGCGAAAAGACCGAACAGACTGCTGCTGTCACTAAAACGCACACACAACTACTACTCCCAGCAGCGCCTGCTACTACTACCACTGTGGTGCGGTAGTAATCGATTCCGCGGACCCGGGGGGTTTATTTACAAACCCACTAAATCCGTTATTCCGCGCGCGCAGACCACGTTTTACCTGACTTAAGCACTTTTCTCTTCTGATTACCGAGCGACCACGAATCGTCACACGTGTGCGGTGTGATGGAGCGCTGGCGAGGGAGTGTGTCGATGCGATGTGGTGCGAAAACACTGCTGGCTGTGGTGCTGAAGAAGAGAAAACATGTGCGCGGCGGTTGACAGTTGGCGTTGTATGTTTTTTCGGTGGCGTCAGGTTGGTAGTTGAAGCCCGCCCGCTTTAGGTCAAGGTTACTGTAAGAAAGGTTGGGCTGAAAGCGTGTTGGTTAAGTATTAGTAAGCAAAAAAGTGTCAACATTTGCGATGCTTCAAGTGGTGACGTCACAACGCTCTCGTTTCTTATGGCTAGTATACGGGATTGAATGAAAATTTGTCCAATTTTAAATTAAACGGTGATTTTCGAGATTAAATGGATTAAAACAATAAAAAGCATGTATATACAGTAGTAGAAAGCATTAAATGAGAGTTTCTTGATTACATAAAATATATAAATTGATTAAATTTGGACTGCAATGATAGTACAACTTTGATCGCAGGGATTTGGAATGTAGTTTGTTAAATTACCTGGGACCCGTGGTGTAGGGGCAAGCGTGGTTGCCTCTCACCTTGTCGGCCTGGGTTCGATCTCAGAAGGTCCCGGTGGCAAATTTTGTGACAAGATTTGTCTGATCACGCCTTCCGTCGGACAGGAAAGTATATGTTGGACCGATTTAACCTTGAGGTTAGGTCGATAGCTTAGCCTTCGGACACCTAGTTTCGAGTAAGAATCTCGCAATCGAGAATGTCAAGGCAATGCTGTAGAGCGAATAATTTATTTATTTTTTTTATCAAATTGAGAGACATCCAACATAGAAAACTAGACTTGTTTAAAACGAGGAATAAGTCGGAAATAAATTATTTTGATTTGTTGATACCGTCAACTGGATGGTGGTTCCGGTACAGCCCCAAGTTGCCTATGTCCGCCTTCAGCAGTTGCATCTTGAAATAGCAATTCGACGCCCACATTTCAAAAAGCATCATGTACAAACTATGCGTTTTGAGAAAAACGCATTTGAATGTTGAGCATCCATTTTCAATTCCCATTTTAATATAAAAGCAAAATAAGATGTTGTAATAATAACAAACGATGAAAAACGTTGCTTTTATTGATACTTGATCATCCAAATTCAATAAAACATCATTTCCGTAATTTTATTTGAGTAAAACAAACATAACTCCTTTTGAAATCACCAACGTCGATATCACCCTGCTGTCATTGAGGGGGGCGCTTTGTTATGATTCGTTTTTCTTCGCCGAATGTACATGGCGCTTTGTTCATGATGCTTTTTTTTCGTCACGAGGTTCATGTAGCCTTTTGTTTGACAGGTTGACAGGGCTATATAAACAGGGACTGCTGATGGCAGAGATTTTGTTTATGTTACTTTATTTAAAATCGTTATTAAACAGACTTTACTGAAGTAACTTTTGCTCATTTTTGGTGGAGAGGTAGCTTATTAGGAGTACTTTCAGAATATGCAATAACCCAGAAAGTGTCAAAATGTACATGATGCCTTTTGAAATGTTACCGTCGAATTCTCCGTTTGAGTATCACCTTGTTGAGCTTAAAATTGAAAATCAACCATTCCCGCTTGTAGACGTGAGCGACTTCATCCATCCCGGATTCGGGATCGACCGCGAGACCACCCTTCAGCTTCAGCGTCACCTTCGACGGGGCAGATTTGGTGTAGATAATCTTCTTCGATTTGAACTTTTCTTCATCCTACGGGATTCGGCTGTGCGGATTGGAGACCCAATCGCAGATGGACTTACTCGTGATGTACGATATTTCGCCGCCTGCCTTGGCATTCTCGAAGTAATCTTCCGGCACGACCTGAATCTGCATGTCTTTAGCCTCCTGCATGCGACTGCACATCCGTTCAACCTCTGCCGGGGTCGAGATAATGGCCGCGAACGAGGGGCGGGACAGTAGTAAAAAATTAAATAAATTAATTAATTAACTGCTGAAATTAATTATTTAACGAGAAATTAACGATTGTTTACGATCAAAACATCGCCACCTCTTTTTACACCACATTGATTTGACAGTTCGAAATTGCGCACGATTGTTGTTTGTTGTGTTTGATGTAAACTTGTTGTCGCCGAAAAGTCGAAAGGTGGTCCAGACAACCAGGCGTGGTGGCTACGATCGTGACAGAGATCACTCCGGTGGACATTCCGACGGCGGAGGCACAACTCTGACCGTAGTGGGATTGCGAAGTTTACTATAGTAGTTGAAGGCGGCGGCGGTAGCCGGTTCATTGATTGCAAAAATAACCGAGGTGGAGACTACGGCAATAGCGACAGCGATGGCGGCGGTGGACACCCGGATGGGCAGCAACTCCTGCAGCGGGAGCTGTCTTCCCAGGTGAGTTTTTGGTTGCGGCAGAAAATTGCGTCACTAACTTCTGACTACTTCTGACGTGGGACAATCCGGCAGGTTTGCCTCCTTTTTTGTTTGTACAAAACTGATATTTATTCGTTTTAGGGTCAATTGCCACCCCAGGAGTTTCCGGTAAATGGTGGTGGAAGCCTTCCCGTCGGCGAGTCTGGTGATGATCACTTTTTCGATGGCCATCGGGCGGTTCAAGAGATTTTCATGATAACCGTCAGCCGCAGAACGACATCTGGCAGGATCCCCCGGCCAACGAGGGTGGAGGTGACGGTGAATGCAGAGGCCGATGCGAGTAGGCCATGGTCGGAAACGTTCCACCCCACATGACCGAGGAAAACGAAAATAATTTTAAGCTGGTGAACTGCGACGTGTCGGCGTTGGTCCAGAAGAACGCCATTCCGATTGTCATGAGCGGATACGATGTGATGGCCTGCCCCGGCCAGTTCCGGAAAGACTGTGGCGTTCCTGATTCCGATACTAAATAAATTGTACAAGCATGGCGTCACTCCACCGACCCGGAATCGTTCCTTCAATAGCCGCAAGTAGTACCCACTGAGACTTGTGCTGACTCCGACATGATGCGTGAGTTGAACCGTGGTTGCAACCTGGACAACATTCGCTTCCCCGTGCTAGACAAGATCGATAGTATGCTGTGAAATTGTGAAAACAATATATACAAATTTTCTTTGAAATATATGCTTGAGTCTTAAGTAACTTGTATTTATTTATTACAAATGAAAAAAAATAAATCAATTGTTGTATGAAGAAGGTGTGACCGTGTCCAGCTGCGTCAGCTAAATCCTCGCAGCCACTGCTTGTCCCGTTCGCTCATCAGATTCGCGTACGCGTCGTACTCCCCGGAGTGATTCACCTTGCCACGATGGTGCTGCATCTGTTGCTGATTCTTTTGGCAATTTTGCGGCTTTTGTGCTGCTGCTGCGATTCTGACCCTGATGCTGGCGGATGATTTTGCTGAACCTCCTGAACCAGCCGCTGGTCAGAACCTGGGAGGTTCGGCGACAGCACATTCATTGGAATTGGAGACTGAACGTTCGCCTGGAGCAGGTGCAACGAGGGAACCATGTTCAACGGTGGAGAAAAAATCACTGGGTCGACAACGGCGGCTGGTTCATAATGCCGGAAATTACAGGTAGCGAACAAGGTAGTCCTTTACCTAGATGATAAAATGGCGGTAACTGCTGGGGAACCTCCGGTGGCGGATGCATCGATTGCTGCGCCTTCTGTTCGTACAAAAATCCTCTCCTTTCTTGGCTCTCCGCCTATCCTCTGATGGTGCTACTGTGCATCACCGGATGCTGCGGTCCGGCGTGCTCGGCATCATCCACACGCTCAGGTCCAGCTGCAACCTAGCGCCGATCCACTTGAAGATGCGTGTAGAAGCCAAAGAATTGTGGCAGCGACCTCGAATTCAAATTCAAATTTTCCGTAAAAACTCAACGATGCATTTATTTCCCAAAACTAAATCAACACACAAACACTTGACAGTTTCGCGAGCGAAAATGACACGAGGCAAATCAATGTTTTCAAAGCAGGTGTGGTGCTGTCAAATATGAAATAATGTGAGGAATTTAATTCCTTAATGTATTAAATGCGAAAAATTAATATATTAAGGCCGATGTCATGCCCCTCGGCCGCGAACAAGTTGGTGATTCTGGTGCCCACTTTACCGCCCAGTTTGAGGATCTCGCCCTTTAGGGCGTTTCCGTCTTGCGAAGAATGAAAAACTTCAGGTTGTAGAGTGGGGTCTTCTTGCACTTGATCCTCGGTTCTGCCAGCTATTCCCCCTTCTTGACCTTCTTCATCGTGATGCTCAGACTCTGCGGGACGTACTTGATGACTCGATTTGTACTTGGCCAATAAGGGAAACTGCAGCTTGATCTCGTCCGGAATTATGGCTGGAACGCACGTCGGTTTGACCTCCGCTGTTAGGCGCTCGACCTACTCGGCGAGGTCGCTGGATTGACACAGCTGAATAATGAAAATAATATTGTATTAATTATTTTTCGAATCTAATCTTAGTCTGTTTTACCTACTTGTTTGCTGAAGGATTGAATTTTGCCGGAAGTGGAGAGAGGAAACAGCACCGCAACCGTCTCCGGTTCGTCAAATTAATAATCACTCCGCAAATGGCCATAATCACGCCATAGATTCCTCAAAACTAGTCCAAACCAACTTAAAATCGCCCATCTGCCACTGAACTTCAATGAAAAACAAACTTTGTGACGTCACAGTGTTTGTCGCCAAATGTGCACGGAGATAAAAAATGAAGAAAACTTAAATTTCATGCGAAAATTGACATTTTCTTTTTTTTCTCCGTGTTGGCACCAATACAGCCTTACAAAAACAGCCCAACCTGTCTTACAGTAACCTTGGCTTTAGGTAAACGAAAATGAAGGGGTAGGAAGGTGAGAATTCACATTCGAGTGAGGCTACCTAATTTTGGGTAAAATTAAAAAAAATCCAAAATATTTACAAAAAAAATCCAAAAACCAAAAGTTTGAACACCTGGATTCCATAATTGGGTACTAAAGCCCTATGTAAATTTTTATGTACAACGGTAAAAACACGATTAAAAACCATTTCTTATCACTTTTTTTCATTTTAATGCAAAAAAAAAAATTGACAAGACAACATTTTTTCGATGGATCAACTATGGTCCCCTTGGAACGAGCTGTCAAGTAGGAGCTTTTCTGTCAAGAAGGACCGCGAGGTTAATTTTTCAAAATTGATTTAAAAATCCATTTTAAACTCTTTGTAGTCGTACAAAGGGTCATTGTACTCAGAAAAATAAGCTTTATCGCTGTAAACAATAATATCAGCAATCTAAGCTTCATTTTAGGACCCAATTCTTATATTCCGAAAAAGGGTCCTAAAACCCTATGTAAATTTTTATGTACAACAATAAAAAACACGAATAAAAACCACTTCCGATCACTTTTTTTTCATTTTTATGCAAAACAAATAAATCGAGAAATTAAAAAGCGAGATGTGAACCGGTAACATGGAGTTGAACTTTCGCGACTGTCATGCTAAACTTCACAGAAGCTTGACAGAAAGTTTAACTCCATGTTGCACTTTTAATTTCTCGATAGACAAGACAACATTTTTTCGATGAATCAACTATCGAGAAATTAAAAGTGCAACATGGCGTTAAATTTTCTGACAAGCCGATGTGAAGATTTCCATGACAGCTGGGAAAGTTTAACTCCATGTTACCGGCTCACATCTCTCTTTTTAATTTCTCGATGGTTCCCTTGGAACGATCTGTCAAGTAGGGCCATTTCAGTCAAGAAAAGCCGTGAAGTTATTTTTTCAAAATTGATTTAAAAATGCATTGTAAACCCGCCACACTTTTTTTTCAAGTGCCCAAACACTTGAAAGATTCAATAAAGCCACATCTTAGATCTAATTTGTTTGTGTTTGAATTTCAATCCAATCCATTATCAAATTCAAGTGTTTAAACGATTGACTTTTTGGTATTTTTTGACACCTTATTTTCATTCGGGTGGCTCAAAAATTTCAAGTGTTTTGCTCATGAATTTGCCCCACTGTGCTGAACTATTCAAAGTGATGAGGAAAACACTTGAAATTGATCTTGTTTTGATTTGAAATGCAGCTTCGTGACAGCTTCGTCAGACTTTGCTTCGTTTCTTCATTTGTGCTTTGGCGGTCCGGTGTGTTCGTTTTTCGCAGGCCCGAATGACCGCGTGAGTTCGCTGCCGCCATGTTCCTGTCCAGTAAATTGCCTGCCTGGTTTGTGACCGCGAAGCCAAGCATCACCACAAGGCTGCGTCCTCGGGCTCAGGATCCGTATGGTCAGCGGAAGGGCTCGGTCTCCCGGACCCGGAAGGAGGCCAACTTTGGCGATTCCGGAGATTCATCCACTGGGGAAAAAGATTTTTTTGTTGGGTTTTGTTTTGATTTTTGGATTTTTGTTGTGTGAATTGCAGGAAGGATGCGATTGAGCTGCAGATGCCGTACCAGGAAGCGTTTGATGAAATTAAGGAAAACACCCGCCGGGCGCTGGAGAATCGGTGTCGGTGAGGACAAGAAGCGGTGAGAAGCAGGATTCGATACATTCCACCCAGGGGCCAAGCAATGCGTCATTCGGATGGTCAAGGCACAGTTTGATTCGTTGGAACCAACCGCGGTTCCGAATCAACAAGAAGGTTCCCCGGGGGCCTCCATCTCCGCAGAAAGCGGTGGTGGCGAACAACCCGAACCTGACCAGGAGGACGATCCTGAAAGCAGGGACAACCGGAAGAAGAGACAATTTAACAACAAAAAGAATGTTCCATTTTTGACAAGCAAATAAAAGCTGTCATAATAATTCATGACGCAACTTCTTCTCTTATTTAAATAAACCGAAATCCATTTCTATTACATACAAACATGCATTGATTATGGAAGGAAAAATCATTTAAAACCAATAGATATAACGTGGTTTTCCATGTGACACAACACATCAAATTCAAGTGTTGTGCTATTGAATTGACAGCATCTTTAGGTGCCCAAAATTCAAGTGTTTTGCGATTGATTTCTGAGTGCTCTGTACAGCAGGGTCAGATCATGTGTAGAACACTTCGTTAAGCTGTGTAAGTTTTGCTCAGTGTACACAGTGAAGTTGCGTCATGAATTATTTTGACAGCTTTTATTTGCTTGTCAAAAATGGAACATTCTTTTTGTTGTTAAATTGTCTCTTCTTCCGGTTGTCCCTGCTTTCAGGATCGTCCTCCTGGTCAGGTTCGGGTTGTTCGCCACCACCGCTTTCTGCGGAGATGGAGGCCCCTGGGAACCTTCTTGTTGATTCGGAACCGCGGTTGGTTCCAACGAATCAAACTGTGCCTTGACCATCCGAATGACGCATTGCTTGGCCCTGGGTGGAATGTATCGAATCCTGCTTCACCGCTTCTTGTCCTCACCGACACCGATTCTCCAGCGCCCGGCGGAGGTTTTCATTTCATCAAACGCTTCCTGGTACGGCATCTGCAGCTCAATCGCATCCTTCCTGCAATTCACACAACAAAAATCAAAACAAAACCCAACAAAAAATCTTTTTCCCAGTGGATGAATCTCCGAATCGCCAAAGTTGGCCTCCTTCCGGGTCCGGGAGACCGAGCCCTTCCGCTGACCATACGGATCCTGAGCCGAGGACGCAGCCTTGTGGTGATGCTTGGCTTCGCGGTCACAAACCAGGCAGGCAATTTACTGGACAGGAACATGGCGGCAGCGAACTCACGCGGTCATTCGGGCCTGCGAAAAACGAACACACCGGACCGCCAAAGCACAAATGAAGAAACGAAGCAAAGTCTGACGAAGCTGTCACGAAGCTGCATTTCAAATCAAAACAAGATCAATTTCAAGTGTTTTCCTCATCACTTTGAATAGTTCAGCACAGTGGGGCAAATTCATGAGCAAAACACTTGAAAAGTTTGAGCCACCCACGCAGAAAAATATTTTGTAGAATCAGCCTGTACGAGGTTTGATTCAACAAAATTTTTGTTGAATATAATCAACGCCGATTTTGCGTTGAAACAAACCTTGATTTTGTCAATTCCACAAAAATCTTTTGTTGTTTTGAAAAAGTTGCTTTGACGTTTAGTGTTGATTCAACAAAAATTTTGATTTTCAAAACAACAAAATGTTTTGTTGATTCAAATATGCCTTATTTTTCTGCGTGCCCGAATGAAAATAAGGTGTCAAAAAATACCAAAAAGTCAATCGTTTAAACACTTGAATTTGATAATGGATTGGATTGAAATTCAAACACCAACAAATTAGATCTAAGATGTGGCTTTATTAAATCTTTCAAGTGTTTGGGCACTTGAAAAAAAAGTGTGGCGTATTTTCAGTGTACCGCGACAAGTACCGCGGTGGGGTTGACGTCGGGTGCAAATTTGATTTGCTTCGATGTTTGCTACCCGCGCTGCACTCAAAATCAGAAGTACCCTTCAAAAAGGGTTTTATCTACCCTTTATCTGTCATCCCAAAGAAAAAAAACCCTTTTTGAGGGTTACTTCCACCCTTTTTTTCAAGTTCACCGGTAGTAACCCTTTTCAAAAGGGTGACGACGGGTGAACTTGAAAAAAGGGTGGAAGTAACCCTCAAAAAGGGTTTTTTTTCTATGGGATGACAGATAAAGGGTAGATAAAACCCTTTTTGAAGGGTACTTCTGATTTTGAGTGTGGAGATGCACTGATGGGTCAAATTAAATCCCGCCCATGTCGGCTCACATCTCTTTTCTCACGAGAAACGTCATTCAAGCGCAAAAACATTCAAAAGTACACAAAACTTCTGGCAAAACAGTGACTCATCTTGCAAAATCGAATTATTTCCAAATTATTTCGGTACAGTGGCAAAAATCACCCGTAATTTCGGCTCATTTATTTTCTAAATTTTTCTGTGCCCATAAAAGCTAGCAAAACGGGGAACGACATGTCTGTCTCGGCGATGGAAAGCATCCTTTTCAAAATACATTACAAATTGATTTGTCCTTGATAAACTTATTTTATTTGTTTTCTCCTAATTACGATTCAAGATTTTCCTTAACTAGATTCTCCAATATACAGAGCATATGTTTAATTTAAAATTTGCGGTTAAGGATCTGGAACGGCAGGCAAAAAAGTCCGAGAAAGAGGAAAAGGCCGAAATCCTCAAGACAAAGAAGGCAATCCAGAAGGGCAACACGGAAGTGGCCCGTATCCACGCAGAGAATGCCATCCGGCAAAAGAACCAATCGCTAAACTATCTTCGGATGAGCGCCCGGGTGGATGCCGTTGCGAGTCGGGTTCAAACTGCGCTGACCACTCGCCAGGTCACCAACTCGATGGCGGGCGTCGTGAAGGCCATGGACGCCGCTATGAAGGGAATGAATCTGGAGAAAATCTCCGGCCTGATGGACAAATTCGAGTCGCAGTTCGAGGACTTGGACGTCCAGAGCTCGTACATGGAGAACACGATGTCGCAGACGACGACGACGGCTGTTCCGCAGAACGACGTCGAATCGCTGATGCAGCGGGTGGCCGATGAGGCTGGGTAAGTTTCAAATTGTTTCAAACACTTCAGACCTGTTTTCTAACTGTGATGTCTTTTCAGTCTGGAGTTGAACATGGAACTCCCAAGCGGACCCGCATCGTCTGCGATCGGAGCGTCGACGCAGGCATCGACCGAACAGGACGAACTGACCGCTCGTCTGGCGAGATTGCGCCAGGCGGAGTAGGTTCCATCAGCAGCAGGAGGCGATCCATCGGAAGGAAACAATAATTTGCACGCTCATTCTATAACTTTTCAAAACCGGCGGCTGAGTCACATTAGTAAAACAGAAGCGTTTCTTTTTTGGATAGGAAAAGTGATGCGAATGGATTTTAGTAATTTGGTTTTGTGACTCGAAAAAAATGCTTTCAGGATGAATATATTTATAAGACTCTTTATGTTTATACTCTGTTGTTCATACACTTCACCGCAAATATAGAACATAAACAAAAAAGTTGGTGCCTGGTAAATGTTATCCGAAAACAATATCCAAATTCCACGCTCTTACCAGTAAACTTATCAAATGCGCTATGTCCCAATAAAGGCTAACATTATATCGAGAAATTAAAAGTGAGAGTGTGTGCAACATGGAGTTAAACTTTCTGTGAAGTTGCTGTGAATATTACCATGGCACTTTGAAAAGTTTAACTCCATGTTGCACGCACACACTCTCACTTTTAATTTCTCGATAGAAAAAAAAAGTTAAATTTGTCTAAAACTTTTGCAAAATCATCTGAAATGAGACAGAATCCTTAACCTGTCAATCATACGAGAATTTTCTGACCAATTCTGACATAAAATTTAGAACATCAAAATTATGGCCAAAGTTGACTACTCCCAAAAAAAAAAACATAATTCATAACAGAAAATTAAGACCATGTCTTCTAAAAATAAAAATTAAATGATAGATCATTATTTTTAATACGATTTTAAAATCAAAACCTACATCGAATTGAAAAGCACTTGAACGTAAAAATTCAGCTCTCAGTCGGTTGAATTTGCGAATTTGGATTCACTAATTCGAATGCAGAATTACAAAATCTTTGAATATTTAATTTAATTTGTAAAAATCTGTTTTTTTTTAATTTCAGTCCTAAAAAGGTTAAAGCTTTGGCGTAAAAATATGTATCTTCATACAAGTACAAAAACACTCAAAAATTAAAGAAAAATTTATATTTAATAAGGGAAACATCAAAAAAAGAAAACGTTGTAAAAAATAATGACCAAAGTCAAAACGAAAAAAAAAATGAATTTTAGATGCTTTTTGATTGAGTTGATGAGGATTGAATTTCAAAATCTATAAATTCTTGATTTTTTCGTTCAAAAAACTTGTCATGTTTTATTTAAAGATCAATATTTTTAAATTGCTGAACCTAAATAAGAAATATTCAAATTTATAAGTTTGTCACTTTTCAATTTTTCAATAGTTGCCCCTCGATAGCCTATCCAGATTTTTAAGCGAAGATGGCGTTACGAATGGTGCACGCCTGAAATGTCAAAATGGCGCAGTGATACCAACATAAAAAAAAAGTGTGGCTGTCATGCCATGGCACACTTTTTTGGTACCACTTCGTGATTTTGACATTTTATATGCAGAGGCGGACTGTTACCCAGTCAACTCAACCGGAATTTTGAAACGGAATTCAATCCGAACCGTTTGAGAAAAATGGCGAACTCCTTGTCACAGTATCTTTCTTCTGTCACAATTTTAAAGCTGTCCTTGTCTGTGGGCAAACTAAAATCTTTTGAGATACCGAATTTAACAGCTTGAAGTTGCAGAATTTACCAACAACACGATGTTTCTGGAGACCCCAAAGTTCATATATACTTTCCCTTGAGTTGAGCCTGCGCAGTCATTTTGACAATTTTTTAAGGTTTGTGTAATCAATACTAATTTATCAAGTTTTCAGTATTATAAAGTTGTATTTTTTGTGCAAGCCGGTTTAATAACATTTCATTCTTCACATCTTATTTTACCGGCTTCGTGGCTTAATGGTTGCGGCTTCTGCCTCAAAAGCAGAAGGTTCAGGGATCAAAAATCCCGGTCGGTTCCCTTGAATTTTGAAACTTTGAATATGAATCAGGTGGGATTCGAACTCACACCTTCGGATTGATGGTCTGGGACGCTAACCAGTCGGCCATCATGGAGTTAATGCTCTAGAACTGAATTGATCCGTAGTGGAGAAATAATGTCATAAGGTATATAGAGTTATCTAAGCCCGAGATCACGCACACTAGCACCCCATTTGTTTTGCTGGCGGGTACAAAATTTAACCTCAATCTTTTTCGTGTACGTACACGCAATACATGCGCACGTAGATAACTCTATAACATATCAAACCATTATATAACTACTTACACCGTCTCAAAAACAGCCCAGGGCCATCTCATATAGGGGGATGGCGTCGCTATTTTTAGACCACATTCCACTTTTTCTCATCGAAACCGACTACTTTATCGACTTTATTTTGCTGGGCGAGATAGGACTCCGTCTATTTTTAGACGATGACTCAGCACTTTTCCACTCTTGCACTTCAAAAAACCAGATGGCAGCACGATGTAACGCCACGTCCCTATACTCATGAACTGGACGAGGGAGTCGTGGATTGCCTGGCCCGGGTCATCTGCATTACCGATCTATGTCTGTACAATTTCAGAAGAAATCGTTAGCCAGAGAAAGGTATTCACTTCAAAGGTTCTTGAGATATATGGTGGTTACTAACCGAACCGTCTCAGTTGAAATATACTGTGGTCATGGCCAAGTCCTGCCAAGACGGGGTTCAAATACATACATACATATATACATAAAATTCATTCTTCACATCTAATTTTATGCGAAATTTGAGCAATTCTCTGAGATTTCGTACATTCAATTTTTTTTATATTTTTTAATCCCGCTGAAACTTTTTTGGTGCCTTCGGTATGCCCAAAGAAGCCATTTTGCATCATTAGTTTGTCTATATAATTTTCCATACAAATTTGGCAGCTGTCCATACAAAAATGATTTATGAAAATTCAAAAATCTGTATCTTTTGAAGGTTTTTTTTATTGATTTGGTGTCTTCGGCAAAGTTGTAGGTATGGATAAGGACTACACTGAAAAAAATGATACATGGTAATTTTTTTAATGATTTTTTATTTCACTTTTTGTCATTAAACTTTATTTGCAAAAAAACACTATTTTTTCTGATATGTTTAGGGGACATCAAATGCCAACTTTTCAGAAAATTCCAGAACGGGCATAACATCTTTGACAGAGTTGAATTTTTGAATCAATACTGATTAAAAAAAAATCGAAGCATTGGTCACAAAAAAATTTCAACTTCATTTTTCGATGTAAAATCGAATTTGCAATCAAAAAGTACTCGAGTGAAATTTTGATAAAGGGTAACGTTTTCAAGTTATAACCATTTTCAGATAACTTTTTTGAAAATAGTCGCAGTTTTTCATTTTTTTAAATTAGTGCCCATGTTTGCCCACTCTTGAAATATATTTTTTTGAAAAGCTGAGAAAGTTGTTGTTGTTGATACGACCCTTCGTTGCTGAGATATTGCCATGCAAAGGATTAAAAACAGGAAAATCGATGTTTTCTTAGTCTAACCTGAACAGCCAACCATTTTCTTATGTTGATATCTCAGCAAATACACTCAACCCCCGATGGTTTGACACCAACTGTTGTCAAACGAACGGGGTCACTTTTTAGTTTGACACCCCTTTTACACGGAGTTCACACACACTACCAAACGTTTGTTTTGATAGTGTGCGTGAGCACCGTGTAAAAAGTGACAGTTCGTCACTTTTTAGTTTGACTTTGACCAACCAACGGGGTACAAACTAAAAAGTGTCAAACGAAAAAGTGACCAACCACCGGGGGTTGAGTGTACACTCAACCCCCGGTGGTTGGTCACTTTTTCGTTTGACACTTTTTTAGTTTGTACCCCGTTGGTTGGTCAAAGTCAAACTAAAAAGTGACGAACTGTCACTTTTTACACGGTGCTCACGCACACTATCAAAACAAACGTTTGGTAGTGTGTGTGAACTCCGTGTAAAAGGGGTGTCAAACTAAAAAGTGACCCCGTTCGTTTGACAACAGTTGGTGTCAAACCATCGGGGTTTGAGTGTAATGGTCCAATTTTCAATGTTAAAATATGAAACATTCGTGACATTTTCTGATCTTTCCGAAAACAATATTTTCTATTTTTTTTTCAATCAAGACTAACATTTGAAAAGGAGCAAACATTCCATATTACGCCCTATTGATCGTTTGAATGGAATTGCTGTATATAAATACGATTGTAATTTTTCAATAGTAAAATATCATTCGGAATTTCTTTATTCTAGTTCGTAATTTGTCAATGTTGGATCACGATTTGTCGATAGTAGATCGTAATCACTTTATCAATACTTTGATGGCTTTGTTGTATGGTCAGCTGAAAAAAATTGTGTTGAGATAGATATAAACCGGTGCGAATTTGTCCGATAAAACAAAATAAAATGCAACATTGTCATATTTTGTTTTTACCTCAATCAAACGTGTTTTAGTAGCTTTTAAATTTACTTAGCTCTACCGCTCATCAAAACTACTGGATAAATAAGTGACTAATTCCTTACAATGACGGCACACACGTGAGTAAAAAAAATATCGCCTTATTATTGATTCGCACTTTGTGCAAAGAGTAAACACACATTTTTAAAGATGCAAGTAAATTTTATCCCGTACTCTTAACTTGCTGACGCAAGATTGCTCACTTTAGTTAGTAGATATTTTTTTCTTCTCTCTGTTGAATTGTGATATTGCGACAACAAACGACTTGAGTTCTTTTTTTGTTTATTTTGTCAATCTTAATAATTTATTTTGATACAAAATGAATAGGTTCGGTAAATTTTATGTTGCTTCATCATTCGCAGTTTTCCATACACAATAAGTAATAGAAGAAACAATACAGAACCATTTTTGTTTGTTGTTTTGTTATACTATTTTTTTTTCACTAGTTGAATTTTTTTCCCCTTTCTTTAAATGTTTGTTTTTGCTTTGCTTGCTTGTAGTCACTGTTACAGTTTATGAACTATAGGTAGATTTTTCTCCTTCTTTACGCCACACTGCTAGTAATGAACCATATTTTTTGTTAACACTTTTTTGCCGTTACATTTTGTTTTGTTTTTTTTTTTTTCATTTTGAGTTAATTATTGTTTGCCTTTTTATCCACCTCTTTGTGATACTTTTACGAATGTAGCGAAGTTGTTGTGTTTTTTCTCTTTACTTTCTCTCTTGGGTTTTTGATGAAATTTTTCAGCTATAATAAATATTGGTGTGTAGTTGTTGTTTGTGTGTGTTTAAAGCTTATGTGTGTGTTTGTATTTTCGATACAAGTAAACAACCAAAGAATTTCAAACGAAAACAAAATTCAAACACTTTCACTCAATCAATTTTTAACAAAACACATTTGTGTATGTGTGTGTGCGTGTGTGATTAGCAACCAATAGAAAGATTATTTTTGCTAGTTTCACACAAGAAAAAGAAACGAAAAGAAATCAATGTCATGTATTTTTCAAAAACTTCTTTCAACTTGTTTTGTGTGATTTGCTGTATTTTTGATCTATTGTTTTTTGCTGCTTCGTCCTTAAATGCCGCGCGCACACCCGCACCAAGGAATGTTCTAAAAATGTTGCACTGCAAACGTGGACACAATGTGCGGTTTTCTTGTAACGCGTGAAACGCAAACGGCGAAAGCTCATTTTTGTTCGGTAGAATATTTACACAATGAGGAATTCCTTTCTCACCACACATCGCACCGCCACGTTTTGCGGTTATTTTTCTGTGGCATTTTGTTAAATTTGTTTTTCGCTAGTTCGGGGTTGAAAAGTTTTATTCTTTTTTTTTTTAGAAGGGAGCACACATTTGTTTCTGCTACGGCAACAAAAAGCGAATCATTTTTTCCTTGAGTGGATTTATTTTTCTTGTTTTCTTCCTAGGACGGGATGAACCGCAAAATTTGTGTAATTTCTATTGCATCAACGGTTTGTTTTACTTTCATTTTATTATTTTTAGAATTTCTCAATTGTGGGATTGGTTTCTGTTTAGCTTTGCTTTGTATTGTTTATTTTTTTTGTTATTTCATCAGCATTTCTCGCAATGGTATCTCAGCCCTAAGGTCGTAATAGAGTTTATAGCTGCTTAACGCGATATCCTTTTTTTAAATGGTTGTTTTGTTCACTAGAAAAGATTATTTACACAAGGATCTTCCAAAAAACAACTTACGCCCTAACTCAAGACTATTTCGTACGAATACCAGTAACAAGAGAGAGAGAGAGGGAGAGATAGTTCATGGGCGGGTGGATTGAAACTTTTGAGCAGTGTTTTGCAAGAGCGCAAAAACAAGATTTTTAGAAGATATATATAAATTAATGTGGGAAACGGGGAAAACAGGGGGGCTAGGCCCAAACAGTACGCACGCGGTTCTACGCGGCTCAGCAGTGAGGACCCTTCGCTCAAACTTTGGGGCTAGCTAATCGTTTGAAGCTTTTTGCTAGAACTACCCGCTTGCACGCGAAAATATCGTTAAATGCTTATTACGAGGAGGGGGAAATTTATTGTCTAGATTAGAAAGTACAGGAAATCACATTGCCAGGGTGGTTAATCAAATCTAAATTTTGAATTTCAGTTTATATCTTAGATTTTTCGAATACAAAAATAAGGTTTTTTCAAATTCTATTATTTACACTGAAAATACCATGATAAAATCATCCTCGAATTCTCGAAAAGAAGGAGATGACTTGTACACGAAATCTCTCGTGGATCTTCAATTTCGTCGATACTTCGCAAACGAGTGAAGAGAGGCTCGTTCTCTTGCGATATTCTCTCTCAGCTTGTGGGCCCAGATGGTCTTAAAAAACAACAAAATATTCTAAAAGAAGTCTCACTTGATTGCCAACATATTACATTTGATCGAGTTGTAAATATCCCATGCATTGCACAAAACTGAGGAAATTCTGTTTTTATTTTTTAAGAAAAGTTAACACGAAGTGTTGCAATTTCAAATATCAAACTTTCAGTACTCAGCGACTACAAATATCATGCCCGAAATCTCATCTCCAAATTTTCATTGCCATTCTTTCTGTCGCGAAATTCTAAGCAAAAAAGTGGTCTCTGTCTCGTGTTTACACAATCCCGTGCGACTCTTTTTCTCACTCAGCGTAGCCATTAAGGTGAGAAAACAAAATAATCTTCGGCGAGTGAGCGTGATCGAGCAAAAGAGAAGGAGTGATAGAAAGGGAATGCTCTTGCTGGCAATCACGAAATATGAGAAGAGAACTTGCAAGCTATAGTGACGGTCGCTATACTCTCTGACATTTTGGTGCAGAGATCATCAAGTGATAGTTTTCTTCTATCACTCATTTACAACACTGATAACACATATTCAATAAAAAAGCCTACATGGAGAGGCGAAATGTTACCCTTGGGCTTTCAAATCGAGCTGTCAAATCAGGGTTCCAATCGAGCGATGAGGCTTTGGAATATCAAAGTTGGATAAATTTTTAATATTTTTTAGCAATAAACAATATTTTTAACGTCACATATTTTGTGAAACTTTTATTTTCAAAAAACCTAATGTATGATGCTTAAAATCTCGTTTTTTGATCAAAAATATTTCAAATTGTTTACGATCTTATTTTTACAAGGTCTTTTTTCTCGATTAGAACCTTGATTCAACAGCTTGATTGGAATCCCGAAAGTAACATTTCGCCTCTTTATATAGGCTCTCTAGTAGTCATATGTATGGGAAAACATTCCTTGCAAATTTGTTTTAATATGCAAACATGAACTTCAGTTTGATAACTTGTTTTGTGAAAAGTTTTTTTCTTTCTAAAAATACGATGTTCGTTCAAACCACAAAATAATTCTGGACCGAATGGACCCAATTTGGAAATTTTGTCTCTAAACAAAAGTAATAAATTGGCGTTTTTCGTCTTGTTTTTTTTTTTTTTTTTAAATTGTTGACCAAATGTCATCAAGTAGCATTTTATGCGAAAAGTGGCAAGAAGATATAGCACGAATCATACAAAAATACGATCATTACTGAGAAAATCGAGTTTTTCAACAAATTGCATACAATATTTCTTGCATGTTCGAAAAACAGTTTTGAATGGCATTTTTCAGTGAAAAGTTTGTTGACCTGCGTTAAGGAGGTATTAGACTATGACAAACAAAAAAAACTCGCACTTTTACGTGATTGACAGTTCGCCTAACTCGCATACTTGTTTGCGGCAAACTCGCAAACAAAGCAATGTATGCTGGTTGACGTTTCTGCAAACAAATGCAGGCAAACTGTCAAAAAGTGCGAGTTTGTTTGTTTGCCGTAGTCTAATACCTCCTTTAGTTTGGTGTCGAAAAGTATAACTATTATACAAGTGCTGAAAATTTTCACATTTGGATGCTGAAGGTACTTTTTTTAGTTAAAAGAAGATGAAAATGAGGCCTTTTCCCCTTTCAAGAATGACAGGAAAAGTTAGTAGTTTCACAACGCTGAAAACAAAACTTACAAAAAAAAAAAACAGGTTTGGCCTAAGTCCGAAAGTTTTAAATTAGGATGAGTTTTGCAAAAATAATTCCATTTTATTATACTTGAGTTTGAAACATCATTTATTTTGGGAACAATGAAGATCTGGGTACCCTTTCTAAGGATAGAAAGTTAATTCGAAAGAATATTAATTGAAAATCGGCAACCCTACCATGAAATATCACCACTGAGTTTTCAAGTATCAATGCTGAGAATTTTAATGAAAACCATTTTCAGATTTTTAGTTTTTTTCAGATTTGATTACTCTATCTAGCATTTTCACCATTGTTATAAAATTTTCTTGAATTTTGTAGAAAATAATCTCAAAACTTAACTTTTTTTTTTAATTTGGCTTTCTGAAAACATTGAAAATAATTCTTGAAACTTGATTAAAATCTTAGCAAGAAAATATTTATCTGAAGGTTGATAAAGGTGCGTTTTGTTCTAATTTTTCCGATTTTGAGTGGCCACCCTGCGCTTTCCCCCTCATGAGCTCCATCTATTTGAAAGAAAGCTCTACCAAATTTCGCTACGCGCTTCATTTCCAATATTTAGCTTGTGAACATTCTCGCGCTCGAGATTACGCACAAACTTTCCTGTCTATCATTCAAATCTTTTCGCTTTTTCAAATAGATCTGCCCACAGAGACGAAAGCGGAAACGTGATGTTCGTTCAAAACCGATCCAAGCTGCTACTCACCGTGGTCGCACACTTTAAGAAGGTGGTGGGAGGGTTAGAGAGAGCTAGTTTTCCGCGCGGAAAACCCGGTACAGCAGCAAGGAAACTAGAAAATTTAAGCATCGAGGTACGATTTAATTCAACGTTTGAGCTTTTTTTTACTTCCTTTAAAACCAACAAATGAACACATTCGAGCGTAAATGTATAGGGTGGTGGAAATGGTTAGAACAAGTTAACGATAGTTTTTTTGCGGGTAGCTTCAAAGGTCCTCATGCTGCTGCGCAGCTGCGCTAAGAATTTACTCATTTTGAATAGAACTAACACCTATTTAGTCTGTACTCACTACCCTTTGAACAAGAAAATAATAATAATAATGATAATAATCGAAAAAAAAAACAAATGAAAACGTGGAAAGATGACTTGGGAAAGGGGGTTTGTGTCCCAAACCCCGCGATGATATGCCGCCACGTTCTGTGCGTGCACTGTTTTTTTTTGTTCGTCGTGTTAAGAATTCTCACAGAACTCGCGGACACTTTTTGTCTTTCTCTGAAAGTGTCTCCCCTTTTTTTTAGGTTTAGCTTTGCTTGCGTGTGAATGAGTCAGTATGAGTGTGTGTGTGTGTGTGTGTGTGTGTGTGTTTGTGTGAAGCAGAGAAAGCCTTTTTACTGTGCTTTGATTTTGTCGTTTTGTGCTGCTGTCGTCGCCGAGAGGCTGGCACTGATGACCGTCGGTTTACTGCTGGCGGTGTACTGAACCTGGTCCACGTTGCTGCCGCCGCCGACGGTCGTCTTGACCATGCGCTTGCCCTTGCGGGCGTTCGTCGAGAGGTAGGTCTTGTAGAAGAAGCGCGCAAACAGGACAAAGTAGCTAAAGTACATCGCGATCGACAGCTTGATGTTCATCTCGGAGATGTTACAGCTACCCTTGCCGGCGGTCTGCAGGAATCCGTGGGCCCAGATGTTGATCGCGCAGCCCACCACCATCTGCGTCAGCTGCAGCGTCGTGATCAGCATCGCGATCGAACGCGGGGGCTTAAAGTTGAGGGCGCGCAGCGCATAGTACGAGTACATCACCGAGTGGACGCAGTAGTTCATCACGATGAACCAACGGGCCGACGCGGTGTACTCGGTGTAGCTGAACCAGCTGTACATCAGCACCGTGATGTGGTGGTACCAGTGCAGGAAGATGAGCGGCTGCTTCCGCAGCACGATGAACACGGTGTCGCCCAGCTCGGGCAGCTTCGACAGCACAAACAGCCACGTCCAGAAGCCACTGACTCGGTCGTGTTCGATGAAACTGCAACGAGAGAGAGAAAAATCCAAATTAGACCAAAAATTACGCAAAACATGGGCCAATTTGGCAGTTCCAAGGTCTTGGCGGCGCAACAATTTGCCAACTGCGCCGTGCGGCTACGCTTTGCAGAGATGAAAAGAGATTTTGCAACTCTTTGCTCTCTTCTAAGAAGTGTGCGGTTGTGCAAATCGTTCGACGTGAAAGGGAGGTTTTTTTTTCGCAATTTGTGGACCGGTCGGCTAGCTAGTTAGCTGCTGCTGCTGCTGGGTGTTCTTATCTTGTACGGGGGAATTTTACACGGTAGTTTTACACAGCTATGAACAGTTGAGTTGCAGAAACCCCAAAATCATTGTTTTTGGGCGGTGAGTAATGGGAAACAGTTTGCCTTCCCCAAAAGCTATGAATCACCCGAAAATCGGGCATTAACTACAATTTTACATCTTATCTGATTTTTTTTAATGATATTTTTATCAGAAAGAGCACAAGTTTATTTGTCTTCAGTTAGACATTTTGATAATATTTTTATCGGAAAGTCACAAAATTTCACATATATTTCATATGTTTACATTGATAGTCCGATCAACAGTTGATAAGAAAACTTTGCTGTTCAGGCAACTAGAGGTCCAATTTTCAAAGTTTCTTAAACAAATTTATAGGAAATTTAGAAAAGAAAATGTTGGACAAATAAAAAAAAATGCAAATCAAATTTTTGTTTTCAAAAATTTCTGTGAAGTACTTTTAAATTTCATTTCCGATTTTGCATCCAAAAATGATTATTTTTTCGACCGGATTTTTTTTCCAAATATTATATTTAAAAAATAATATTTTTGTCCAAATTGATTTTTTATGTTAACCATCTAACGCCCATGGTTACTCTAGATTACCACTAATTTTTGTCTTCAAAATTAAAATTCTCGGCAACCATGCATTTTGCTTCAAAAAAATGGATAAAGTAAACGTAAAAATGGATAAAGTTGTTATAGCGTTTACCTATTTTCCCCGAATTGACCTAACCTATACCTACAACTTTGCCCAAGATACGAAATTTACTAGTATGGTGACAAGAAATTCTTCAAATTTTTGAAAATCTGAAGAGACACCCTCTTGTTCGATTCTTTAGATAAAAAAATAAGTAACTTGGCAAATTTTGAGCCAAATCGGTTAAGGTATAAGGGTCGTTTTTTATCGTTGAAGTTTGTATGAGAAAACAAAAATGTATGGCGAAAAGCAAAAAAAAAAATCAAAGATACGCCAAATGGTAGCGTCTAATGTGTCGGATCATTAAAAGATTCTTGAGTAAAATGGCAACTTTGTCCAAGACGGCAAAACGATCCGAGTTAACCCTAACTAGTTATTAGCGATTTAAAGAAGACGTTTTTGTATGAAAAGATTTTTTTACCAGCTTTAACGATAAAAAGCGACCCTTAAACTTTAACCGATTTTGCTCAAAATTTTCACAGTTACTTATTTTTGCATAAGGGATCAAATCAGGGTGTATCCAAGAGGTCGATTTTTTTTATTGGAACCTTAATGGACAGCTGAAAATTTTTCGTCTTACTAGAAGGTGCTAGAAGGCATGCATCAAAACATCATCGTTAATTATTCACATTATGTAATGTTTTTTAATAACTAAAAAAATTAAGGCCGGGCCGACGTTTTTCTTCTCCATCTGATGGAAGGTTGGAGCAGATGGGAATCAAACCCATAAAATCACCCGCTTACAATGCGGACAGCGTAACCATTCGGCCAATCCTGCTTCCTATAACTCATAAATATTTAAAATTTTCATCTGATTTGGAGCATCTAATGTATCTGATGCTGATCGATTTGGTGTCTTCGGCAAAGTTGTAGTTTATAATTAAGACTTTTTAGAAAAAATAGGAACCCAGAAAAAACACAATCCCGATTTTTAAATAAATTTATAATATTGATAGTTGATTCCCAAAATTTTGCATTTTGCGATATCTTGTTAACTATTGGTTTGATTTTCAAAGTTAATATTTTTTGTTGTGATATTTTCTTCTCTCTTCTATTGTAAGATCAGTTCCTAACTGGACTCGGTCGTTGGAAACGACCGTCGGCTCAACGACCGACGAAATAGGCGGCGGGCCAGATGCGGGCATGAAAATGTCAAAACCTCTCCCCCCTCACTTCGTCTCATCATCCAGCTGCAGCTTTGTTGACAAACAAACGGAGCACGCGGTCGCATGATGGCGGCATCGAGCCAGAATTAGGCGTGGTCATGTGGTTTAAAAATGAAACTTTTTTCAAGAAAAATAATATTTTTCCGACTGAATAAAAAAAAATGCGAGCATGTTCAAAGAATTATTCCTGATGTCAAAGAAGCGACTAAAAATCAAAATTTTAATAAATAATTTTTCTAGAATTGAACTTTTTTACACCAATTGGGAACCCACGACCGTTTCCAATGAGCGTGAGAAGATGCCAGAAAATCCAGCTACCAGCTAAATCCACAATATAAAAATAATTTCGAAATTGTGAATCAAGGGTGACATTTTGAAAGGATTAAAACACGCATTTTGAACATGTTCAAATGTAGGGTTTTATTTTAAATTCGAAGTTGTTGTTATAGAAAAGATCACACAATTTCACAACAGTTTGCGAGATATCGCGAGTTGAAAAATGATGACTAATTAGATGACCTTTAGAAAAAAACTAATTTCTCAGCAACCAGCAGTTGGGGTATCAAAGTCAAAAAATGAATTATGTAGAAAATTTTCTCAGCTCTTCGATAGTATTTAAGCAATTCTAGCAAAACCATGTAATTGGGCCAATGTCGAAGCGTATAAAGACGAAAAATCCAGGGAAAAAATATTTTTAAAACAAGAATTTAAAAGAAATATACTGCCCATGTTCGCATAAATGTCCCATATGCAAAAACAGCAAGCTGAGAAAAACGCATTTGAAGTTTGTCCCATACATAAGGCTACGTGTTAAGTTTTCGCGAAAAAACTGGATTTTCTCCTGATTTCCAGAACAAAGTACTGGATATTATAGGCTCTTTTGAAAGAGCACACGATTTTGAACCAAACTGCATCAATAACTCAAAAACGATGAAAATGCATATGGGACATTTATGCGATCAGGGGCAGTATAGTCAAATTAACTGAAAACAATTTCAAATGCATTTTCCTGCGTAAACAATAAGTTTTGGCATGTTTGGTCTCGATTAAAAATAGAAGACATTAAATCGTTCCGAAATTCTTTTGTCAAGATATAAATTTTCGGATATTTACATGCCCATTTTGTATGAACCGCTTGCAAAATTGTATGAAGCCCTGCATAAATAAAACTAATTACCAAATCTGGAGTTTTTTTTTGAAAAGGTCCAATAAACCAAATTTCCAGTTTTTGCTTTTTGGGTGGTTTTGAAACCGCCTTAATTCAGGGGTATTAAAAAACACCCAAAAAGAAAAAAACAGAAAATTTGGTATATTGGACCTTTTAAAAAAAACTCCAGAAATAAAAAAAAAATACAAAGAAAGTCGATTTGCAAAAACCAAGGTGTTTACGTAGGTAGATTACAAGCTAAACTTACTCACATAGGATGTGATTCGCACAAACTACTTCAAACTAAAAATAGAAATCCTCATCAGCCTGCAAAAATACCTGTCATGGTAAAAGCTCCAAAACAATTCCGCACGAAGCCCCCCCAAATTTCACGCCTGAGCTAAGTGTAGTTGACCTTGGTTCTATACCCCGGGAGGGGAAGCTCCCCGTTTTGCCGCCAAGTACGGAACCGCATCGTTAAACCTAATCAAACGTCTTTCAAATCGAACCATTCACCGAAAAAAAGTGCACATCAAATATCCTCAATTCAGTGTGCTGTGTACCGTCACGAGGTTCTGCGCACGTGGAGAAGATTAATGACTGCGCGTAAATCCCGACGGTAAACAGCAGCAACGTTTTTTTTGTTCCCTTCTTTTCTTAAAGTACGTACTCAAATTATCCAAAGTTTTTTGTTTGTGTGTTCGATCCGTTCTGACCACAGTCGATTGCGTCCATCCGAGAGCGCTTCCTTATGGCGTCCGAGGAGGTGTTTGAATAATATTCCGTGGAAAAAAATAAGGGGACTTGTCGTTTTTGCTCTTCCCAAGAAGGTCGATTAGAGCGTACATTTACGTCACATTTGCGCGGAATGGTTCGGGGGGCCTCAGATAATCACACCAAACAATGAATGACGTACACGTGAATCTTGACTTTTGGCGTTCTCTTGAAGTTTGTTTATCCCCCGAGTTGTCCAGTTTTGTCTTCTTAACGTACGTCTTTTTAGCAGCTTTTAAAATTTATTGTTTTTTTGAGATATTCGTTTATGATCTGTCCATGCTTCATATATTTCCAAATTTAACTATTTATTATGATCAGTAATTGATTTTTTTTTCTTTTTAAATGTTTTTAATGTTTTCACATTAAACAAGGTATAACTTAACTTTAAAATTACTTATCGATTTAAGCAGCTGGTGTGATGACTCAATATTGGTCGATGACAGCGCAAGAGTTGAGTTCTGTTTGTTCAATAATTCGCAAACCGTTATCGCCAGCCGGATACATTAGATAGCGGTTTCTAAGAAGTTTTTTTCTTCTTCTGGGGATTCGACTCGTTAAATTTAATGACAAACTGAAACCAGTTTATCAAATAAATGTTTTATTGCTTTTTAACTTCAAAGAAAATTTTAAATTTGTAGATTGAAAAATAGCATTTAAAAAAAATCTATTGTAATTCTGCCCATAAACCTCTTTATGTCAAAGTACACAGTAAACCCCATCTTCGCCGCGCCGTGCTCCGTCAATGTCCGGTGGCGGCAGGACATTAGTCGAATTAATTAATTACCCCCCTGAGCTGGGTGACAACCCGTGGCTCTTAACCTTTATTGCTTCGAGCTCCCGTGGAGTCGTAAAACAGTTTACCAGGCTACAACACTTTGAAGGGTACACAACAACACCTGTACATTGTTTAGGGGTCATTCATAAACTACGTTGCGCTTAGCTGTACAAAGCTGGTAGTATAAATAAAATTTACCTTCTAAAATTGAACGCGTGATTTATGGATGACCCTTTTCCCACCCTAACGTACGAAGAAAGCAACAGTCAGCCAGCGGCACTTGGAAAGTTCCTAACCTTTAGATTCAGTACCGAAATAGAACCAACCGTGTGTGCGTGATTAGAAATGCAAATCTTGCCATTAGAAGAAGCGTCCGGTCCGGTTGAGGGTGGTGGAGAAAAGTGAAAAACAGTACACTCCGAGGGTGGTCTGTAGGGGTCATAAATCTGTTCACTTCCATGGCATGAATGGACGGAACGATTGATGGAGGGCGCCGGAGGGCTGTCGGATTGCCAGCAGGTGGGGGTTTGGCGTTAGAAATGGGATTGATAGTTGTTGCGTTTTTTCCTGGATGGAATTAATTATTTTCCCTTGGGAAGTTGAGATTATTTTGGAGATTTTTGAAAATTGAGAGTTCAGTTGTTTAGATTGTGTAAGATTTGACGACAACAAAAAATTTAGCGAAAAAAAAAACTTTTCGCGATAGCGAACATCGAAAATTTTCAAAAATTCAAAAGATTTTAAATCAACTTAAACAAGCTAAAAATGATTCTAAACGCAGGGGAATACATTTAAAATTGATGTCAGCTGATAGCACTAAAATTTTTAAGTTTTTTTTTTGCAGAAATATGTTTTTTGCTCCCTGATTTTTCAGGGCAACTTTAAAGGAAGGGGGGGGGGGGGGGCGTAAGCAGTGCTTAAGAAATTTAGACTTTTTGTGATAGGTAACATAACACTCGTCTTCACCACGACAACCTGATATTGACATGCTGCTTTCGTTCGTTTCACACACAAACGAATGAGTGCAACGCAAAGTCCCCCATACCGTCTTCGGCCTACCTCTAGAAATACATTCGCTCAGAGAACATTCTCGTTTGACATTCTAACGAGATTCCGATTATCTCTTCCATGATCGCGTTCAAATAACTTCTGCCACCACGCAGCAAACAAAAAGAGGAGAGTGACGATAAACGAGAGAAAGAGAGTGCGTTTGAGTTCACCGACCGTCGCCATAACGATCGTGATAGGCGCTGTGTGTGAGCGATCTAATCTAGATCAAATTTTTAAAAGGTCCAATCTGCATAGGAAACCCATGACTCACAGGTTGAAAATTTACTCTAGAAATTTAGTTTTCGCCCGGTAGAGGTGGGCAAAACCGCTCTTTTTTAAAGCCGCTCATTTTAACTCGCTCATTAAAACGAGCGGCTCTTTTTAAAAATTTTGATTGAAATGCAATTTTAAAGCATGGTGTGATTTTGCATGTGTTTTCTTTTTCATTTTATAAATTATCTTGACGGTCTCTATGTCAAGATTTATACTTGAACCTTAACGTTTGAATGCTTGAATGGTTAGGGCTCTCAAACTGAAATTTAGGACTTAGGAGAAAGTTGCTATTAATTTTACGAAATTGCGTTGATTTCTACTATAATTAAACAAATGCTAAAATTTAATTTTGAGAAAATATTCGGCAAATTCCTTTCTGCATTCTGATTATATCGATCAAGTTAAGAAATATCAAAGTTTATACGGGCAAGAGACTTTTTCCCAAGATCTCATGAGCTATTTAGTAGTTTTTTTTTGGTATAATTTTCTTTGTTCGGCACTTTGAAATTTTGAAATTCATATATTTACGATCAGTTTTGCAATGAAAAGTGTTTTATTTTTTTTTGAAATTCATTCAGCTTAACTTTTGGAGTAATTTCAAAGAAGATTACAATTTTGAAATATATGTTTGAAAACCTTTAAGGGTGCACAGCAACCAAGGAAGTTGTAGTGTCCAAAATTGGCACCCAATCCTGCAACAACCTGATTGTAAAAAAAGTTTAACTTTTTTGTAAATAACTTTGAAGACAGTACTCTAGGGGATGAATAAAAACCATATTGATAGTTTCCGTAGTTTTGAAGATACTTAAATGTCTGTAACAAAAATCTTGGTGCAAAAGCTTTGGTTGATGTGTACCGTTAAGTGGTGCTCATATATTTTCAAAATGCAATTTAGAGTCTTTCAATGTATATTGATGAGAAAGTTGGAATAACCCCCAACGAAATATGTCGATTCAGCTCTTCAGCTCGGGAATAGGCCCTCTTTATCGTGTAGTTTTTTTTTATCCTAAAGTACTTGAAAAAATTGGCATTCATTTAATAAGCATTGAAATATATTAAATTGCATTTTCAGTCCTCAAATACAAATTTTATAAAACAAATTGTTGGAAATTCAATTAATTATATGTTAAAACTTATAAAAAGATACAAATTTATAAGTATATCAATCTTGGAACGATTCTTTCAAAAGACCAAAGTTTCAAAAAGAACCGCGGCTCTTTTTTTTGTTGTAAACCATGGTTCGTTCGCTCTTTTTAGTGAACCGGCTCGTTCTTTTTTGCCCACCTTTAGTTTTCGAAAATTATCGCTGACAGGAAGTTCTTTCAAATATTGAGCAGTCCCATTCAGTGACAGCTCCCTTTTCAAGCATTGGGTGTAAGTTACACAGAAAAAAGAAGTTGAATTTTGGAAGGTTGAAAATTTTGTAGGTTGAGTATTACCTCTTTTTTTTGAGTAATATTACATAAAAAATGTGTAAAAATGTGAACCTCATGAATATTCATCAAAAACTGATGAATATTCACAAATTCCTGATGTAATATTACACATTTTTTTGGACACAAAATCTGTCACCATTTCCTGATGAATATTACCATAATTTTTTTCTGTGCATTTAAATATTTTTGTTTTTCGAAATTTAAATATTGTCGTATTTAAAAGGGGTCAAAAAATTTTGACGGGACTATTGAAAAACTACATTGTCAAAAAATACACGAAACTTCTATGGGATCTTTTGATTTTTAACCTAAAAATTCAAATTTATTGGTCATCAACATATTTTTTAGATCTTTTTTAGCTTTCTGTGCCCTTTCCGTTTAGAATATCTACTTAGGATTTATTAACTAACATAAAATTGTTGTTCAATCATCGATTTCGGCGCCTCTGGAAAACAGTCCATGTATTAGTACAGCTAAGTGGGAAATTCTTCGCAATCCTGATTGGCCCATTCGTAACCCAATACACGTGTTTCTATACCGAGCCAGTGAGACGCTAATAAAATTCTGTACTGCCGGAAACGACATTATTTGACACTTGTTATCTAATTGTCGACACCTGCAGCATCTACTAATTTGATTAGAGTGCAATTTCCCGATAGCGGTTCGCCAACACACTCAGCAGGGGTCGGTGATTTATGTCACGTATTTCTCTTTTCTACGCAGCCCCCTCCCGTAACCCTAGATCCAGTGCGTAACAAAACACTGTCAATTAGTAACTTAATCGTGTACCAACAAGCGGCGTCGATTTGTCCTGTTACAGTTTAACCCGTCAAAGACAAAACACAGAAGCTTCCTATAGCGGCGCGCACAGCTATAGAATTACCATCTCATTATCATAGTAATAGACGACTTGATCACCTTACACCAGCCGGCGACCAGACGGTATTGTTCCGCTAGCCCTGCTTAATATGTACACACTAGTAACGACTTGTTTAAGGGCTCTTTAACCCGCGTTGTACTGGTGCGTGTCCTGTAATTACTAACTCTTGGGAAGGGTTCTGAACTTCCTTTTTCCGTAAACGGAACGTTGCCACACTTTACAAACTTTTTTGTGTAATGAATAATGGTTAATCGATTTCGATGTCCTTTGAACGAAAAGGTCACCGTCGATGAATCTTCCAAAAGACCTCAGCACTGTGAAATGAGTCATTTATCTTAAATTCAATTGCATCACTTCTATCTAGTACATGACAGAATCTCGCATTACACAATTCGCTGAACGGAAATTTTCATCTCCAACAGTCCAGCTACTACCGCCTTTCGTCTCGCGCCGCACCGGGCTCTGGAAACATCTAAACTAAACCGTGTGTGACGCAAGCGCGCAAATACATACACGTGGTCACTTCTTGGGTCAACTGGGGTAAAACCTGTACGTTCTAGACACGTTCTGCAATTAAACTGTTTTGAAACCGAACCAAATCGCTTGATCAACTAATAGATGTTGCACACAACGCGCTCCAATTTGCCCCACTCGATCCACATCGGGCTGATGATTTGCACTTTTCTAGCAAAAACCGGTTTTCGGTTGCAAGTTCTGGCCAGACTACTGCTGCTGGCGCTCGTCCGGTGATGGATTTATTAGACGATTAAGCCATCGGACGCGCAACCATGTGCAGCAAGGTGTTCCAACACAGTAGCAGTAGCACCTCAACGAAATAGAAGCGTAGAACCGAGTTGATCTGACGTAGCGCCATGGATTCAAACAACAGCTGATTCAAGATTTCTAACAGATTGTTATACAAATGCCACAAATTTATAACTTGTCCAAGGTCACTGATTCCCAACCAGCAGGTGCAGTTCCAAATGATAAGCCGTAACATCTCTCAGCTGATGTCATTCCAAGTCAGCCGCCTGTCTTATCATTCCGGACGACTTTATCAGCGAAAGCAAATATAAACCTTGTTTTTGCACACCACCTCACGGTCAACGAAGATGCATGATGCGAGAGACAGAATCATCAAATTATTACCAATTTTTGCTACTCAAACCCCGTCCTACTTCCTCGTATCAGTCAGGGTCAGGTGGCGGCTTTCCGTGTCACTGCCCAGATACCACAACAAGGTTCGGTTCAAGCAGGATTATTAGGTAATTTCACTCGCTGAGCGGTTGATAACTTCCTGACCTTTTCAGCAGGTTGTGGTGGTGGGAATGGTAGCACGTGCTAGACCTGGAGGCCAAACGTCTTATCGCGCGATCCGGCTTGGTGGGATGACGTCGAGCTCGCTTATCAACGGAACCCCGGCGAATCTGTCGCATAATCCAGACTGACAGGGAGTATTTATTACATGATGGCATGTCTTCATGCGAGAATGGTGTACAAAGTGAAAGAAACTTGTTCTTGTACCTGTTCATTATTTATGAAATGCTTCTAGGCTATTTCATTGAAGAGTTCCGACATCTTCAATGCCAATGGTCAATAGTCTTCCGAGTTCGAACCATCAATCTTGAACAAATTATGATGTGAGTGACATTTCGATTGCAAGTTAAAAAAAGTGTTCCGTGTGACTGAGACGAATCGAATGCAGAAGAATCGCCGGTTTTATTGTTTCAAATTGGGGATTGAACTCCTCGCATACGAGTATTATTACTATAGTAGTTAAAAAATGAATTAAAAAAAAATCGTTGGATCATGAATAATTTTTCATGAATTCATGAAAATCAGTCATGAAATCATGAATAGTTATAATCATGATTTCATGAACTAAAATTAAGCCATGAATATAATTCATGAATACATGAATTTTTATGCACGATTTCGTGAATAAAATTCATGAAATCATGAAAGGTATCATGAAATCATGAACAAAATAATTCACGAGTTCATGAATCGAAATTCATGATTTCTCGCACCCTTTTTTCCGTGCAGAACAGCGGTTCTCAACCTGGGGTACATGTACGTACCTTTGGGGTGCCACGAGGGGATATTTGAAAAATATCCTGAGCAATATTTGAGAGAAAGAAAAACAGCAAACCGATTTTTAGCAAACAAAACCAGTTCAAAACAATTAATTCGATTTTCAATTGTATTTTTTATTAGTATGAAACGAGGACTCAGCACTTTTCCACTCTTGCACTTAAAAAAACCAGATGGCAGCACGATGTAACGCCACGTTCCTATTTCTATGTCCTTAACTTTCTCGATGGGAGCAGATGGGAATCGAACCCAGAACTATTCGCTTACAAAGCGAACACCGTAATCATTCAGCCACAGCTGCTCCTTATTTTAACGTAAGAATGAATCAAAAATGTTCAAAAAAGAAAAAAGATAATGTTTTATGTTCTTGTACTGTTTTGATTTTTTTAAGAGATGAAAAATAAAGCACATTTTTATTATTTAAAAAAGTGATTTGAAAATATTTACGACTTGTAAATTGTGCACTTTTTCAAAAAGAACAAAAGTATTTTGTGATAGTAAATTAAAATCTGAAATCAAAAGAGGTTCTGAATTTTTTTTTAAATGTGTTGTTTATGATTCCAAAAATCTGTATTAAAAAAAACTATAATTTAAAAAAATGATAGCAATTCGTCAGTGAAGCACTGTTGATCTAAAGTTGGCATTTATTTCAATTAAGGTTTTTTAATTCTAAACTTATTTTTATTAGGTCCTCTTAGGTGCTAACGTCATGATTCGAAATCCGGACACTTAGTACCATATTATTTTTGTTATAGCTGGCAAAAATTCATGTAATAAGTTGGAAATGTAGAAATATCATCAGGATTTAGTATAAACAGTCAGTTTTAAGAGAATGCATGCAAAATATGTCATTTCTAACAATTTTTCATCAGAATTTGAAAATTAAAATGACTTGTTGTGCTTCGAATCCCGGACACTGTTAAAAGCTGATTCGAAATCCGGACACTTTTGCTTCGAATTCCGGACACTCGATTTTGCGAGCTCGATTTGCGATGCCTTTTCGTTGGGTCGCAAAATTTTTCGCGTCCGTCGCAGTGTGTTTTTCGTTTTTTTTTTCGTGTGCGTGTGTGCGTGTGAGGTGCGACTGGCTTTGACTGTCCCGATGACAGTTAGCCAGCTCGATTTGCGATGCCTTTTCGTTGGGTCGCAAAATTTTTCGCGTCCGTCGCAGTGTGTTTTTCGTTTTTTTTCGCGTGCGTGTGTGCGTGTGAAGGTGCGGCTGGCTTTGACTGTCCCGATGACAGTTAGCCAGTTCGATTTGCGATGCCTTTTCGTTGGGTCGCAAAATTTTTCGCGTCCGTCGCAGTGTGTTTTTCGTTTTTTTTCGCGTGCGTGTGTGCGTGTGAAGGTGCGGCTGGCTTTGACTGTCCCGATGACAGTTAGCCAGTTCGATTTGCGATGCCTTTTCGTTGGGTCGCAAAATTTTTCGCGTCCGTCGCAGTGTGTTTTTCGTTTTTCTTCGCGTGCGTGTGTGCGTGTGTGCGTGTGAAGGTGCGGCTGGCTTTGACTGTCCCGATGACAGTCAGTTCGATTTGCGATGCCTTTTCGTCGGGTCGGTAAATTTTTCGCGTCCGTTGTCGATGTGCAACAACAACAAAACCCTATCATACCATTTCATCTCGATACATCGTAACTCGTCGTTCGCAAAGTTAATCAGTACCTCACTAAACATCAATCATTCAAAACTCGTGAAATCATCTCAAGTTAAAAATTACACTGTTTAACCCTTCAGTTTTAATTACAAATGATTTTGGTTCTATCTTTCCACAGCCGGCTGTCTAAGACTAGACCATTTCATTTAAAATTTAACAACAGAAAAACGGGAAATGTCTCATCCGCAGCCTCCGATTGCTTGCCTTGAGAATAATACAAAATACCGTTCAACAAACACTATGATTTTGGGTCGCATCATCATCTTCTATGATGAATCCTGACCAAACACCCTATCCTACTAACCAATTTTCAGGTTCCTGGCGCTCGTGGGGTGTAAGCACAGAGTAAATCAGCTGCCCTAGTAGCAACCTGCGCTAACTAACATTCCCGTCCCTTAAAATCGAGGTCTACAAACTGACATGGCGGGCGCCGTTGGTGGCCAATGACTGTTACCTATTCGCAACTGATCTAGCTTTAGCAATCATGGTGTTTTATCTTTTCAGCGCATTCATACATGCTGTTGATAAGGGAAACACCACTTGATCGTCGAAGCCTATAATCAGTAGTGCTGAAAGGATATTACGGTTCTGTTCAGCAACGGAGGGGCAACCATGGGTGATCTCTCATGCTCATGCTCATGCTCATGCTCATGCTCAATTCCGGACACTCGATTTTGCTTATGAATCGCACAAATTTGGACTGAAATGTTAGTGACTGAAATGTTAGGGAATGGCTCAAATAAGCTGTTGACATCAAAACAATCGATAGTTTATATAAAAATTTGCTAGAATTTAAGGAAATCAAAAACATAAATTTCTGCTTTGCCTTCCCGGTGCTTCGTACGCCTATGAAATATTTCAGTTGAAATGTTTCGCTTTTTTGGTAAACTTATAATTTTATTTTATTTAATTGTTTTGGCATTAACTACAGCGTTCAAACAAACTTTAAATGAAAGTTGATGTTAGAATTTATCAAATAACACAGTTTTGACATTTATAATGCGAACTTATATCCAAATAATTGATAAAACAAGTTGAAGTGTCCGGGTTTCGAAGCGTCCGGGAATTCGAATCATGACTTTACGACCAGGTTCGGACCGAGGATCGATCAATCAATACACATCAAATACAACTCCTTACATTCCATACTTGGAGATCATCCATTAAGGGGTTACATGTAAATTGACAAAAATGTCAAGGGTTGGTATGAGCCAGGGTTGCGAATGAGCGAGCGCTCACGGAAGGCGCGCTCGCTCCAGCTGGTGCGTGAGTTTTTATCAGGTAGCTCGTGCTCGCTCACGCTCACCGGAGCGTTTTGCGCTCACGTGAGCTGGTGAGCCAAAGTAGGTAGTAGTTTTTTCCTGTTGAAACATCTGCCTGTTTGGAACGAAGTTTCTAGAACTATCCTAGCACAGGCAGCAAAAACAAACAAGAAAGTGGTCAAACAGACAAAAGTAAGCAATGAAATGGATTTGGTCAGCGAACCGAAATTTACGTTCTATTTAAAATCCAGACATTTTTCGAACAAGGAACAAAAACCTAAATTCATAATGTAAACATTCATTGACGTGAAGAGATGCACTGTTTGTTTACAAATCAAATCCTTATTAGACCAATTACATGGTATTGCTTGTTATGTATAAAAAAATATATTGACAATTTCTTAATATTTTAAGTTTTTAAAATAACCTTTGAAACAGTTACAATCATCCACAATCAAAAAATCATATATAACTTGTAATTGAATATTTTCAGAGGCTTGGTTGCGGAAGTGTTGAATAAAATCCATTTGGGGGAAGAAGAGCCACCCTTTTCGTGGTGAAAAATATTGACAATTTATATGATTTGAGTCAAAAAGGGTTATTTCAACCCTTAGCAATTTTGAGGATTAATTTTAAAAATAGAACTGCTTCAACAATTGTACCTTATTTTCTAAAATGTTTGTCCAAATAAAGCACATAAAGACTAACTTTATAGAAATGATCAGCCGTTTCTAGTAACTGAATCACTGAAAGATTTAATAAACGGAATAACTTTACAGGCCCTTTTATTTAGGCGTCTATACCCTTCCCCCGCACCGCTCTGCTTACCTTAATACAATAAGACTTATTAATTCGAAAATATTGATACATTCAACTGTATTTCTCCAAAATGATTCTTGCGAATCCAACCTATTATTCAAAAACATGGTTGATGAAAATAAGCTACTGTTCACAAAGTGATATTTCCACAGCCCTGCTGCACCTTAAGCTAGAATTGAAAAAAAAACTTTCTCAAAAACGTTAAATGATTAGCGATGCGTCCAAAATGAGCGCTCCGTGAGCGCAAAATGAGCGCGAGCGCGAGCGTGGAGCAAACGTGAGCTGCAAAAATCGGAGCAAACGTGAGCGCGGGCAAACGTGAGCTAGCTCGCGCAGCGCTCCTCCTCACGAATGAGCGAAAAGTGAGCGCTCACGAGCGCGTGAGCGCGTGAGGAACGTAACACTGGTATTAGCACACACTAAATATTTTTTTAAATGGGTAATTCTCCGCCAACTCACACAGCAGTTGCCCCGACCCCTCTTCGATTTGCGTGAAACTTTGTCCTAAGGGGTAACTTTTGTCCCTGATCACGAATCCGAGGTCCGTTTTTTGATATCTCGTGACGGAAAGGCGGTACGACCCTTCCATTTTGAACATGCGAGAGGTGTTTTCAATAATTTGCAGCCTGAAACGGTGATGAGATAGAAATTTGTGTCAAAGGGATTTTTGATGGCGTACTCAGAATTCCGAAAAACGTAGATTTCATCGAAAAACACTAAAAAGTTTTAAATTCTTTTTCCGTTACTCGACTGTAAAATTTTGGAACATGTCATTTTATGGGAAATTTAATGTATTTTCGAATCTACATTGTCCCAGAAGGGTCATTTTTCATTTAGAACAAAATTTTTCATTTTAAAATTTCGTGTTTTCTAACTTTGCAGGGTTATTTTTAGAGTGTATCAATGTTCTACAAAGTTGTAGAGCAGACAAACAAAATTTTGATATATAGACATAAGGGGTTTGCTTATAAACATCACGAGTTATCGCGATTTTACGAAAAAAGTTTTGAAAAAGTTGGTCGTCATCGATCATGGCCGTTCATGGTCACCCGCGACAGACACGGACGACGAAACAAAGAGAAACGCAAAAGTAACTTTTTCAAAACTTTTTTTCGTAAAATCGCGATAACTTGTGATGTTTATAAGCAAACCCCTTATGTCTATATATCAAAATTTTTGTAATTGTCTGCTCTACAACTTTGTAGAACATTGTTACACTCTAAAAAATAACCCTGCAAAGTTAGAAAAAACACGAAATTTTAAAATGAAAAATTTTGTTCTAAATGAAAAAATGACCCTTCTGGGACAATGTAGATTCGAAAAATACATTAAATTTCCCATAAAATGACATGTTCCAAAATTTTTTACAGTCAAGTAACGGAAAATGGGAGAATTTTTAAAACTTTTTTAGTGTTTTTTTCGATGAAAATTACGTTTTTTCGGAATTCTGAGTACGCCATCAAATCGGGCGTCTAATTTTACATAAAAGTCCCTTTGACACCAAATTTCTATCTCATCACCGTTTCAGGCTGCAAATTATTGAAAAACACCTCTTTTTTCGCATGTTCAAAAATGGAAGGGGTCGTACCACCCCTCCGTCACGAGATATCAAAAAACGGACCTCGGATTCGTGATCAGGGACAAAAGTTACCCCTTAGGACAAAGTTTCACGCAAATCGAAGAGGGGTCGGGGCAACTTTTCCCGATTTCGTGTGAGTTGGTAGAGAATTACCCAAATTTGTTTTCAGGGCATTAAAATATACATTTTCATCTATCAATAAAATAAATATGAAGACATTTGGATATACCATTGCCGAGATATAGCTATTTTATGTTAGCAGTTTCAAAAAACGATATCTCAACACTGCGTTGACCAATTCGGCTCAAAATTTTGGTGAAGACTCACTAAACGGGTCCGAACCCAAAAAGTTTATTTTAAAAAAATTATAAATTTCAAAATCGGACTTTGTCATGCACACGGGATATGTCTTGAGAGTCCTCACTCCAAATTTCAGCCAATTTGGTCCATCCCATCTCGAGATATCGTGGCACCCGCAAATCAACTCGGTGTTTTGAGAAAAACGCTCACAAAGTTTGACGGTTCCCTTTCCCAACTTAAATCATGAAATATCTTTATGAAACTTTCAGGAGTGATTGGAAATCAAATCTTGAAAGGATTTAATAAATAACACAGCGTAACAAAAAATTTTTTTTTGTGATTAGCAGGACGATTCAAAAAACTCCCCGAGGGATCGGCTTCCTGAACACAATGCAACCTGGCCCATGTCTTAATTGTTACCCTAGCTCGAGATATTCAATGCAGAAGTTTTGCATATGAATCACCCCCGTCGAAAAATATATTTTTATTTTGTTTTCACTGTAACTTAAGTTCTATTAGGTCTTTTTAGATGCTTCTGGTGTCATTAGACGGTAAATTGTTAGAAAAACCCAAAATATGGTCCCATTGGTCGGTTCCCGTAACCGGTTCCGGTGGAAATCCGGATTATTGGCCAAAATTGTGCGAAATCTTCAAAATTTTGAAATTTGTTGCTCTTTATGCGAAAAAACATACTATTGCTTCAAACAATCAATACAAACTCAAAAAATGGTTTGTCCAAGCATATCCGAAGGTGTTTTATCGAAAATGTGGCCATTGAGAACCGGTTCTGGGCAATCCGGATCCGGAAACTAGAAAACATTTAAGCAGTTTTTTTTTTCAAAATTCCTATGTGCCAGACAATTTAGAAAAACAAATGTGGTGTTGAAGAATTTTTTGCTACTCTATACATTCAGAATCCCAAAATATGGCCAAGGGGCCAATTGGAACCTGTTCTGACTGTCCCGGATCCGGGAAACAGTGGTCACATGACATTTTTATTGAATTTATTAAAAAGTTGTTTTAGTTACCAGAATTTCAAAATTCCTTGAAAAAAAATCTGAATTTATTTATAGCCAGAATCAGAAATGTGGCCATCGGGAATCTGTTCTAAATGTTCCGGATCATGAAACCAGTGGACACTTGACAATTTTATTTAAAATTAAAAAAAAAATAAGTTTAATTTTTTTTAAATTAATCTAAATTTTATCAAAATTAGATTCAGACATGTAGCCAAATGGCCAACCGGACCCTGTTTATATATTCCGGATCAGGGAACCAGTGGACAAAATTCAAGATTCCTGGAAAACAAATCAGATCAGAAATTTGGCCGAGTGGCCAACCGAACCTGTTTTAAATGTTGTTTAAATATTGTCAAATATTTAGTTAAGAAATTTTCAGGATTCCTTAAAATGAATCTGAATTTATTTAAAATCAGATTTATTAATGTGGCAAATGGGAACTTGTTCTAAATTATCCGGATAAGGAAACCAGATGACACTTGACATTTTAATAAAATTTATTTAAAAAAATTACTGGATTTATAAGATTCCTGTTCTATTTTAAATTTATTTAAAATTTCTTTGACATTATAATTAAATTTTTTTTAAAACATAGTTACTGGATTTATAAGATTCCTGTAAAAAATAAGAATTTATTTAATATCAGATTCCGAAATGTTGCCAAATGGCTGATGGGAACCTGTTCTTAATAATCCGGATCAGGAAACCAGTGGACACTTGACGAAAAACGAAACTATTGGCACTACGCCCCCCGGGGCATGGCCTTCCTCTAACGTGGGATTTCTGCTCCAGCGCCTCTGACGAGACAGGAGAAACCGGGACCGACGTTTTACTTCACCATCCGATAGAAGCTCAGTGGATAAGGCGGGAATCGAACCCGCGTCTCATAGCATCATCGGGATCGGCAGCCGAAGCCACTACCCCTGCGCCACGAGACATTTTAATTAAATTTATTTAAAAAAAAAACATAGTCACCGGATTTATTAAATTTCTGGCAAAATTCTGAATTAATTAAAAATTGTTTTGACAATTTAATTTCATTTATTTTAAAAACATAGTAACTGGATTTATCAGATTCTTCGAAAAATCAGGGAACCTGTGGACAAAATTCAAGATTCCTGGAAAACAAATCAGATCAGAAATTTGGCCGAGTGGCCTACCGGAACCTGTTTTAAATAAAATAATGTCAAATATTTTAATTAAGAAATTTTCAGGATTCCTTAAAATGAATCTGAATTTATTTAAAATCAGATTTATAAATGTGGCTAATGGGAACCTGTTCTAAATAATCCGGATTAGGAAACCAGTTGACACTTGACATTTTAATTAAGTTTATTCAAAAAAAGAGATATCGAATTTATAAGATTCCTGTTTAAAAAAATCAGAGTTTATTTAAATTTATTTTTACATTTTCATTTAATTTATTTTAAAGACATAGTTACTGGATTTATAAGATTCCTGTAAAAATCTAAATTTATTTGAAATCATTTTGAAATTTTAATTAAATTAATTATAAAAATAATTACACGACTTAAAAAAGATTCCTGTAAAAAATAAGAATTTATTTAATACCAGATTACGAAATATTGCCAAATGGCTCATGGGAACCTGTTCTTAATAATCCGGATCAGGAAACCAGTGGACACTTGACATTTTAATTAAATTTATTTAAAAAAAAAACATAGTCACCGGATTTATAAAATTCCTGGCAAAATTCTGAATTAATTAAAAATTATTTTGACAGTTTAATTTCATTTATTTTAAAAACATAGTAACTGGATTTATCAGATTCTTCGAAAAATCAGAATTTATTTAAAATCATTTTAAAATTTTAATTAAATTTATTTTTAAAAATAGTTACTGGACTAAAAACATTCCTGGAAAAAAAAAGAATTTATTTAAAATCAGAATCTGAAGTGTGGCCAAATGGCCAAATGAACCTGTTCTAAATAATCCGGATCAGGAAACCACTGGACACTTGACATTTTAATTAAATTTATTTAAAAAAGTTATTGGAATTATAAGATTCCTGTTAAAAATACAGAATTTATTTAAAATTATTTTGTCATTTTTGTTAAATTTATTTAAAAACATAGTAACTGGATTTATAAGAGTCCCTGAAAAATTCTGACTTTACTTAAAATTATTTTGACAAATTAATCAAATTTATTTAAAAAAAAAACATAGTTACTGGATTTATAAGATTCTTCGAAAAATCTGAATTTATTTAAAATCATTTTGAAATTTTAATTAAATTTATTTCTAAAAATAGTTACTGGACTTAACAGATTCCTAGAAAAAATCAGAATTTATTTAAAATCAGAATCTGATGTATGGCCAGATGGCCAATTGGAACCTGTTCTAAATAATCCGGATCATGAAACCAGTTGACACTTGACACTTTAATTAAATTTATTTACAAAAAATACTGGATTTATAAGATTCCTGTTAAAAAAAACAGAATTTATTTAAAATTATTTTGACATTTTAGTTAAATTTATTCAAAAACATAGTTACTTGATTTATAAGAGTCTCTGAAAAATTCTGACTTTACTTAACATTATTTTGACAAATTAATCAAATTCATTTAAAAAACATAGGTACTGGATTTATAAGATTCTTCGAAAAATCTGAATTTATTTAAAATCAGAATCAGAAATGGGTCAAATGGCTAATGGGAACCTGTTCTAAATAATCCGGATCAGGAAACTAGTGGACACTTGACATTTTAATTTTATTTATTTATTTCCCCGAGGGTCCCGGAGCACCAAAACTTCTTAGCATGGTGGCTCCCAACGATAAATTGCCTAAACAAACAGGAACGTGAGCGGGGGATCCCCACGTTTCTTCCTCCCCTGTAGATTCAGAACTGTATTGCTGTTTGAACATTCGTGTTCAAACTCAATCCAATTCAACGAATCATTTTTGTGGTAAACTTTACGCAGTTAGCCTGGCCGTTTTAACGTTTGTGATGTTTCAAAGCAATTTATTGCATTGGGGAACTGCAACTGTTAATAATGACAAGAGGATGCTACGCGTTAATCAACCTAAGGCATTTTCCAGGATGCCCTCGAAAGACTGGCTGCGCTAGGGTTAGATTAGATTAGATTTGATTAAAAAATTTACTGGAATAATAAGATTCCTGTTAAAATAAAACAGATTTTATTTTAAATTATTTTGAAATTTTAATTGAAATTATTTAAATAAATAGTAACTGGACTTAACAGATTCCTGGAGAAAAACTGAATTTATTTAAAATCAGAATAAGAAATGTGACCAAATGGCCAATTGGAACCTGTTCTAAATAATCCGGATCATGAAACCAGTTGACACATGACATTTTAATTAAATTTATTAAAAAATACTGGATTTATAACATTCCTGTTGAAAAATAAGAATTTATTTAAAATTATTTTGACATTTTAGTTAAATTTATTTAAAAACATACTTAATTGCATGATTAGAGTCCCTGAAAAATTCTGACTTGACTTAAAATTATTTTGACAAATTAATCAAATTTATTTAAAAATAACTTAGTTACTGTATTTATAAGATTCTTCGAAAAATCTGAATTTATTTAAAATATTTTTGAAATTTTGATAAAATTTATTTAAATAAATAGTTACTGGACTTAACAGATTCCTTGAAAAAACTGAATTTATTTAAAATCAGAATCTGATGTGTGGCCAGATGGCCAATTGGAACCTGTTCTAAATAATCCGGATCATGAAACCAGTTGAAACATGACATTTTAATTAAATTTATTAAAAAAAATACTGGATTTATAAGATTCCTGCTAAAAAACAGAATTTATTTAAAATTGTTTTGACATTTTAGTTAAATTTATTTAAAAACATAGTTACTTGATTTATAAGAGTCCCTGAAAAATTCTGACTTTACCTAAAATTATTTTGACAAATTAATCAAATTTATTTAAAAAAAAACATAGTTACTGGATTTATAAGATTCTTCGAAAAATCTGAATTTATTTAAAATCATTTTGAAATTTTAATTACATTTATTTTTAAAAATAGTTACTGGACTCAACAGATTCCTGAAAAAAACGCAATTTATTCAAAATCAGAATCTTAAGTGTGGCCAAATGGCCAATGGTAACTTTGTCTAAATTATCCGGATCAGGAAACTAGATGACACTTGTCATTTAAATTAAATTTATTAAAAAAAAAAGTTACTGGATTTATGAGATTCCTGTTAAAAAATCAGAATTTATTTAAAATTATTTTGACATTATAATTAAATTTATTCAAAAAAAAAATATTTGACTTAATAAATTTCTGCAAAAAATCAGAATTTACTTTAAATCAGAATCAGAAATGTGGCCAAGTGGGAGCGGCCGTGGCTGACTGGTTACGGTGTTCGCTTTGTAAGCGAATGGTTCTGGGTTCGATCCCCATCTGCTCCTAACGAGAAAGTTAAGAACACATAAATTTGAAATGATGATTATGAACGAAAAATCAAAGTCGCTCGAGGCGGGGTTCGATCCTCCGTCCTTTGGATTGGTAAGCAAAAATGCTAACTACATGGCCAGAGCGACTGGAATTGGGAATTTACTGTTTCAGAGAGCGAGTTGTGGCGCTATAACCACGGCAAATAGTGTCCAGGGCATTCGTGGAAATACAATGTCCCATCCCAGAGGGTCCCGGAGTACCAAACCTTATTAGCATGGTGCTCCCAACGAAAACAACCAAAAATCTCGGAGCGTATGGTGGTGTGTCCTCACGCTTCTTCCTCCCCTGTCGATTCAGAATTGTGTTGTTGTTCGAACACTCTGTGCTCAAACTCAACCCAATTACGAATCATCTCTGCGATACGGCTTTACGCAGTAGGCCTGGCCGCTTTAACGCTTGTGATGTTTCAATGCATTCTAATGCAATGGCGCACTACAAATGTTAATAAATGACAAGAAGAGTGCTAGGCGTCATCTAACCTAAGGCACTCTCCAGGATCCCTTCGAAAGATTGGCTGCGCTAGGGTCTGATTAGATTAGATTAGATTAGATTAGAATCAGAAATGTGGCCAAGTGGCCAACCGGAACGTATTTTAAATGTTGTTAAAATGTTGTCGAATATATTAATTAGGATAATTTCAAAACTCAATCAAATGAATCTGAATTTATTTAAAATCAGATACTTTCTGATTCTTATTTTAAATAAATCAAGATTTTCTGCAGAATTTTTTTAAGTCGTGTAATTATTTTTAAAATAAATTTAATTAAAATTTCAAAATGATTTCAAATAAATTTAGATTTTTACAGGAATCTTATAAATTCGATATTTATTTTTTTAAATAAACTTAATTAAAATGTCAAGTGTCAACTGGTTTCCTAATCCGGATTATTTAGAACAGGTTCCCATTGGCCACATTTATAAATCTGATTTTAAACAAATTCAGATTCATTTTAAGGAATCCTGAAAATTTCTTAATTAAAATATTTGACAATATTTTAACAACATTTAAAACAGGTTCCGGTAGGCCACACGGCCAAATTTCTGATCTGATTTGTTTTCCAGGAATCTTGAATTTTGTCCACTGGTTCCCTGATCCGGAATATATAAACAGGGTCCGGTTGGCCATTTGGCTACATGTCTGAATCTTATTTTGATGAAATTTAGATTAATTTAAAAAAAATTAAACTTATTTTTTTTTATTTCTAAATAAAATTGTCAAGTGTCCACTGGTTTCATGATCCGGAACATTTAGAATAGATTCCCGATGGCCACATTTCTGATTCTGGCTATAAATAAATTCAGATTTTTTTCAAGGAATTTTGAAATTCTGGTAACTAAAACAACTTTATAATACATTCAAAAAAAATGTCATGTGACCACTGTTTCCCGGATCCAAGACACTTAGAACAGGTTCCCATTGGCCCCTTGACCACACATCAGATTCTGTTTTTAAATAAATTCTGATTTTTTCCAGGATTCTGTTAAGTCCAGTAACTATTTTTAGAAATAAATTTAATTAAAATTTCAAGATGATTTTCAATAAATTCTGATTTTTCGAAGAATCTTATAAATCCAGTAGCTATGTTTTTTTTTAAATAAATTTGATTAATTTGTCAAAATAATTTTAAGTAAAGTCAGAATTTTTCAGGGACTCTTATAAATCAAGTAACTATGTTTTTAAATAAATTTAACTAAAATGTCATAATAATTTAAAATAAATTCTGATTTTTTAACAGGAATCTTATAAATCCAGTATTTTTTTAAAATAAATTTTAGAAAAAGGTCAAGTGTCAACTGGTTTCATGATCCGGATTATTCAGAACAGGTTCCAATTGGCCAACTGGCCACACATCAGATATTGATTTTAAATAAATTCGGATTTTTTCTAGGAATCTGTTAAGTCCAGTAACTATTTTTAAAAAATAAATTTAATTAAAATTTCAAAATAATTTAAAATAAAAAAAGAAATCTTATCAATCCAGTAACCATTTTTTTTTAAATCAATTTGATTAATTTGTCAAAATAATTTTAAGTCAAGTCAGAATTTTTCAGGGACTCTTATAAATCCAGTTACTATGTTTTTAGATAAATTTAACAAAAATGTCAAAATAATTTTAAAAAAATTCTGTATTTTTAACAGGAATCTTATAAATCCAGTATTTTTTTTTTAAATAAATTTCATAAAAATGTCAAGTGTCAACTGGTTTCATGATCCAGATTATTTAGAACAGGTTCCAATTGGCCATTTGACCCATTTCTGATTCTGATTTTGAATAAATTTAATTAAATTCTGATTCTGATTTTAAATAAATTCAGATTTTTCGAAGAATCTTATAAATCCAATAACTATGTTTTTTAAATAAATTTGATTAATTTGTCAAAATAATTTTAAGTAAAGTCAGAATATTCAGGGACTCTTATAAATCAAGTAACTATGTTTTTAAATAAATTTAACTAAAATGTCTAAATAATTTTAAATAAATTCTTAATTTTTAACAGGAATCTTATAAATCCAGTAATTTTTTTAAAATAAATTTATTTAAAATGTCAAGTGTCAACTGGTTTTATGATCCGGATTATTTAGAACAGGTTCCAATTGGCCATTTGGCCACATTTCTGATTTTAAATAAATTCAGATTTTTTCCAGGAATCTGTAAAGTCCAGCTACTATTTTTTAAAATAAATTTAATTAAAATTTCAAAATAATTTTAAACTCTTTTTTTTAACAGGAATCTTATTATTCCGGTAACTTTTAAATAAATTTAATTAAAATGTCAAGTGTCCAGTGGTTTCCTGATCCGGATTATTTAGAACAGGTTCATTTGGCCATTTGGCCACACGTCAGATTCTGATTTTAAATAAATTCTGATTTTTTTCCAGGAATCTGTTAAATCCAGTAACTATTTTTAAAAATAAATTTAATTAAAATTTTAAAATGATTTTAAATAAATTCTGATTTTTCGAAGAATCTGATAAATCCAGTTACTATGTTTTTAAAATAAATGAAATTAAACTGTCAAAATAATTTTTAATTAATTCAGAATTTTGCCAGGAATTTTATAAATCCGGTGACTATGTTTTTTTTTTTAAATAAATTTAATTAAAATGTCAAGTGTCCACTGGTTTCCTGATCCGGATTATTAAGAACAGGTTCCCATGAGCCATTTGGCAATATTTCGTAATGTGGTATTAAATAAATTCTTATTTTTTACAGGAATCTTTTTTAAGTCGTGTAATTATTTTTATAATTAATTTAATTAAAATTTCAAAATGATTTCAAATAAATTTAGATTTTTACAGGAATCTTATAAATCCAGTAACTATGTCTTTAAAATAAATTAAATGAAAATGTAAAAATAAATTTAAATAAACTCTGATTTTTTAAACAGGAATCTTATAAATTCGATATCTCTTTTTTTGAATAAACTTAATTAAAATGTCAAGTGTCAACTGGTTTCCTAATCCGGATTATTTAGAACAGGTTCCCATTAGCCACATTTATAAATCTGATTTTAAATAAATTCAGATTCATTTTAAGGAATCCTGAAAATTTCTTAATTAAAATATTTGACATTATTTTATTTAAAACAGGTTCCGGTAGGCCACTCGGCCAAATTTCTGATCTGATTTGTTTTCCAGGAATCTTGAATTTTGTCCACAGGTTACCTGATTTTTCGAAGAATCTGATAAATCCAGTTACTATGTTTTTAAAATAAATGAAATTAAATTGTCAAAACAATTTTTAATTAATTCAGAATTTTGCCAGAAATTTAATAAATCCGGTGACTATGTTTTTTTTTTAAATAAATTTAATTAAAATGTCAAGTGTCCACTGGTTTCCTGATCCGGATTATTAAGAACAGGTTCCCATCAGCCATTTGGCAACATTTCGGAATCTGATATTAAATAAATTCTTATTTTTTACAGGAATCTTATAAATCCAGTAACTATGTTTTAAAACAAATTTAATTATAATGTCAAAGAAATTTTAAATAAATTTAAAATAGAACAGGAATCTTATAAATCCAGTAATTTTTTTAAATAAATTTTATTAAAATGTCAAGTGTCATCTGGTTTCCTTATCCGGATAATTTAGAACAAGTTCCCATTTGCCACATTAATAAATCTGATTTTAAATAAATTCAGATTCATTTTAAGGAATCCTGAAAATTTCTTAACTAAATATTTGACAATATTTAAACAACATTTAAAACAGGTTCCGGTTGGCCACTCGGCCAAATTTCTGATCTGATTTGTTTTCCAGGAATCTTGAATTTTGTCCACTGGTTCCCTGATCCGGAATATATAAACAGGGTCCGGTTGGCCATTTGGCTACATGTCTGAATCTAATTTTGATAAAATTTAGATTAATTTAAAAAAAAATTAAACTTATTTTTTTTTTAATTTTAAATAAAATTGTCAAGTGTCCACTGGTTTCATGATCCGGAACATTTAGAACAGATTCCCGATGGCCACATTTCTGATTCTGGCTATAAATAAATTCAGATTTTTTTTCAAGGAATTTTGAAATTCTGGTAACTAAAACAACTTTTTAATAAATTCAATAAAAATGTCATGTGACCACTGTTTCCCGGATCCGGGACAGTCAGAACAGGTTCCAATTGGCCCCTTGGCCATATTTTGGGATTCTGAATGTATAGAGTAGCAAAAAATTCTTCAACACCACATTTGTTTTTCTAAATTGTCTGGCACATAGGAATTTTGAAAAAAAAACTGCTTAAATGTTTTCTAGTTTCCGGATCCGGATTGCCCAGAACCGGTTCTCAATGGCCACATTTTCGATAAAACACCTTCGGATATGCTTGGACAAACCATTTTTGAGTTTGTATTGATTGTTTGAAGCAATAGTATGTTTTTTCGCATAAAGAGCAACAAATTTCAAAATTTTGAAGATTTCGCACAATTTTGGCCAATAATCCGGATTTCCACCGGAACCGGTTACGGGAACCGACCAATGGGACCATATTTTGGGTTTTTCTAACAATTTACCGTCTAATGACACCAGAAGCATCTAAAAAGACCTAATAGAACTTAAGTTACAGTGAAAACAAAATAAAAAATATTTTTTCGACGGGGGGTGATTCATATGCAAAACTTCTGCATTGAATATCTCGAGCTAGGGTAACAATTAAGACATGGGCCAGGTTGCATTGTGTTCAGGAAGCCGATCCCTCGGGGAGTTTTTTGAATCGTCCTGCTAATCACAAAAACAAATTTTTTGTTACGCTGTGTAATCGGAAATATGAATTTTAGAGATTTTTTACATGTATGTAACCCCTTGAAACACAGACAAATTTAAATCTGAAGTGTTTTAAGAAACGCAGAATGTCAGCCCGAATTTTTAAATGACAATTATCGCAAATTTCATAAACTCCTATGAAAAAAACTGATTCGAAAAAAGATGTTCATGGACATTTTGTGGCCTACCCCTAGTACACGTTATCAAAATTTTTAATCTAGAAACAAGTTTTATCGGAATGTAATTTTTGGAATTAAAAGAATGTCATTTATAAACGAAAAATGTGCCAATTTACTTTTTTGAACTTTTGATAGACTGGTTGCTGAGCCTTTAAAAGAATCTATTTTTAAGAAATTTAAATTCTTACATGTAAAAAAATAGTAGTTTATGCAACAAGTTGCAAAAAGAGGATTTTTTCAGCACGAGTCGTACATTTATCCAACGAGGTTCACCGAGTTGGATAAATACGAAGAGTGCTTAAAAAATCAAGTTTTGCAACGAGTTCCATACAACATTTTTTGCAATTTCGAAAAACACCCATTGAGTGAAATTTTAAGTCGAATTTTCATGTATTTTGTCAATAAATCGTTTAAATCAAAAAAATGTTGAAAAGTGTTACTTTTCGAAACAAGTGCTGAAAAGTTCAACTTTTCAGCACCCATTTCAGTGCTGAAAAGTAGAACTTTTCAGCATTTATTTTGAAAAGTGTTGCTATTCGATTCTGTTATTTTTGGTACAGAAAAGTAGGCTTTTTCGTCGTTCAAGAATGACAGGAAAAGTAAGTAGTTTCACGACGGAATTGCAAAAAGTTAAATTTCGGCATTATTTTTGCATTGTACCCGAACTTTAAAATTTTATTTATTGTCAGGGAATGCACCAAAATTAAATTTTGTCGGTTGGAACATGTTCAGGGAGCCTAAATCTATCATACCATGAAGAAACTGAAGCATTTACTGACAACAACTTCACAAATGTCGATTTGTGTTTTACTGTACTTTAGTCAAAGAGGCACGACATTTAAATTTTTCCGTTAGACTGTGCTATCCGTTCCCGTTTTTACCCCCAAAATATCTAAGTGCCACCATGTTCCCACACTTATCGTGTCAATACTGAATGTTTAGGGTACGTCCCAAAACTCTCAACTCAAACCCACTTACTCGCGCACACACCATTTTTGCGACGTAACCCAGAAAAAGGCCATCCGGTTTAGCCGGATCGATTATTTAAGTTTTTGATGAAACAGCAAACAAAACAAAACAAAATAAACCCCGTGGTGGTGGTCTCTCCCTCTCTCTCTCTCTTTCTCGGTTACTTCTCTCTGAGACCGAACCGCCGAACTTATGTAATATTTTCTTTAAACGGGTAATTCTCCGCCAACTCACACAGCAGTTCGACATCGATTTGCGTGAAACTTTGTCCTAAGGTATCTTTGTCTCGATCACGAATCCGGAGGGCTGATCCGTGATTTTGAGGGTACGATTCCTCATTTCAGAGTCAGCGGGATTCGCCCGATGGCGTACTTCATTCCGAAAAACGTATCATCGAAAAACACTAAGTTTTAAATTCTCCATTTTCCGTTACTGACTGTAAATAAAGAACATGTTTTATGAAATTTAATCATTTTTCGAATCTACATTGTCCCAGAAGGGTCATTTCATTTTTCATTTAACGTTTCATTTTTAATTGCAGGGTTATTTTTTAGAGTGTAACAATGTTGTACAAAGTTGTAGAGCAGACAATTACAAAATTTTGATATATAGACATAAGGGTTTGCTTATAAACATCACGAGTTATCGCGATTTTACGAAAAAAAGTTTTGAAAAAGTTGGTCGTCATCGATCATGGCCGTTCATGGTCACCCGCGACAGACACGGACGACGAAACAAAGAGAAACGCAAAAAGTAACTTTTTAAAAACTTTTTTTCGTAAAATCGCGATAACTCGTGATGTTTATAAGCAAACCCCTTATGTCTATATATCAAAATTTTTGTAATTGTCTGCTCTACAACTTTGTAGAACATTGTTACACTCTAAAAAATAACCCTGCAAAGTTAGAAAAACACGAAATTTAAAAATGAAAAATTTTGTTCTAAATGAAAAATGACCTTCTGGGACAATGTAGATTCGAAAAGTACATTAAATTTCCCATAAAATGACATGTTCCAAAATTTTTTACAGTCGAGTAACGGAAAATGGGAGAATTTTTAAAACTTTTTTAGTGTTTTTTTCGATGAAAAATACGTTTTTTCTTAATTCTGAGTACGCCATCAAATCGGGCGTCTAATTTTACATAAAAGTCCCTTTGACACCAAATTTCTATCTCATCACCGTTTCAGGCTGCAAATTATTGAAAACACCTCTTTTTTCGCATGTTCAAAAATTGAAGGGGTCGTACCGCCCCTCCGTCACGAGATATCAAAAAACGGACCTCGGATTCGTGATCAGGGACAAAAGTTACCCCTTAGGACAAAGTTTCACGCAAATCGAAGAGGGGTCGGGGCAACTTTTCCCGATTTCGTGTGAGTTGGTAGAGAATTACCCAAACTTGTTTTTGGGCACTTGGGGACTGGGTCTGGGCCACCACAATCCTTGACAGGGGGATGAATTGGGGTGGGAATTAGCAGCGGAGTGTAGCATATACGGCGTAAGTGGAATGATCTCTCGGTGTTGTGGTCCTTAATAACAAAAAAAAAACTCCTGAATGATAATTATAACTTGGTTTTAATCACATAACAATATTTAAACCTTTTAAAGGCTAAATGTTATTTGTTATTCAAAAAAATACTATCCATCGAAGAGTTATTTTAAAATTACAGTTAATTTATGTGACTTAAGTTGAGGGGGACGATTGCGTCAATACAGTACACACCATGCAACGACATGCTGGATTGGAATTTCTCATCATAACCGCAAGGAGAGACACTGGAGAAGGAAAGTTTACTCGCAGTGAAGTAAAATCGAAAGTTTTGTTGATTTGCCCAACTCGGGGCAATCTGTTATGAGTGTACAGTACAACAGATGAGTAAAGAGCGTTGAAAATTATCGCACCTTTGCAAGATGTTCGTCCTTCAGGGGCTGCCGATATTGAGGCCAGCGGGGGGAGGGACAGTGCAAAATCAACGCATGACCTTTGAGGAGAATTGTGATTTTTTGTTGTCACTTTCCCGGAGCTGGCAACACGCGGTTATAATGGCTTTGTTGATGTCAAACTTGTTTTTTTTTTCGCAGGCAGCAAAATAATAGTTGTTTTGCCTTCCTCACCTCACTGAGGCAAGGCTATAAAATCACTCGAAAAATGAACTTCTTAAATACAACTCCTAGATATACCTTCACGTATACCTATCGACTCAGAATCAAATTCTGAACAAATGTCTGTGGGGATGTGTGTAGACATGATTTTTTTCCACACGATTATCTCAGAACTGGCTGAACCGATTTTGGCCGGATCCGCCTTATTCTGTTCGTTTTGGGGTCCCCTAAGACCCTATTAAATTTTATTCTGTTTAATGAAGTACTTTTAAAGTTATGCCAAGAAAAAGTTTTTTTGTAGCTACAAAAAAGGATGATTTTTGCATAACCTCAAAGGCCGGATCTTTTTGCTTACGCGCGAGAGTCGCGCAGCATGCGTAGGAATTTTGGTTTGACCATGCGGGGGATTGGCAGCCACACCCCCTTGCATGCGTATCGCCCGGTTACCACATTGCTTAAGCAGTGTCTGCGTCTCTTCTGGAAAAAATCTGTATTAATTATGTTGCTGCATCATTTTGTCTCGACAAAGATTTACACGAACTTTTTTCTGAAATATATAACTCATGGGACTTTTCTCCTTTATTTTGGAGAGTTGGTGAAAAAAAGAATTGAAAATTGCTGTTCAAGTAAAACCAATAATTATAAAAAATAAATGAAAAAAATAAAAATAAAAACTCTTAAATTAATTTGTAAATACAACCTAAAATACAACATGAATGCGAGGAAGGCACCAACCACCTTAAGGTGGATTAAGTAACGTTTTTTTGTTGAATGATACACTTGATGGACAATCTGTAGAACTGGGTATCCTTGAGGTCTTCTTCCTTGAGTTTTTTTAATAATTAGTTGCAAACTTATATTTGTACACAACAAACGTAAATCTAAGCTTCAAGACAAGCTACAAATATAACATTTACTATCATTTGTGTAATTTTATCCTACACCTTCTGAATAAATTTGGCAATAAAAAAAATCTGTGCATTTGTTGTTTGTTGTGCAAAATAATGATTTTAGCTAAAAAATCGACACTAACAAAAGTCAAGTGGATTTCGTTCGTTAATTTTTGATAATTGCCAGAGTGAAACCACGGTGACGACACGTTTATGTAAATGAAATAATACAAGCGCACCGTCGACCATTTGAAATTAGCGTAGCAAATCCAAGCTTGCCGCTATCGATTCATTTATCAGTTTGTTTTTTTTCAATAAATAAAATGGTGCAAAAAGAAATTTTTAATATTTTAAATTTTTTGTGTAATGTGCTAAAAAGAATGCCACTCAAATTCCATTTTCGAATTCTCGATTTTCAACATCATCAACAATAAAAAAGATCCAGAAATTCTTCGACGGCGTGCCTTCCGATCATCGATGATGTTGGGGACAAAGAAAAACTTTTCTAAATTTTGGCATTTTCAAACTATTTAAACATTACCACTATTTCAATGAAATATCGACGTTTTTGAAACAAAACATGTTACTGATTTCAAAATAACCTTCAAATAAAAATGTTAATACCAGATGAAATTTAAAAAATTAAATTCAAGACAAATTTTAGAAATTGAAATTTCAAAAATTTAATTATCAAAAACCAACTGTTAAAGAGAAAACTTGAACAATCATTGCCAATTAAGAGCCACATCAAGTAAGTTATTTAAAAATACATGAAAATTTTAAGACTCAAGGAGTTTAGAAAACAAATTAAACAAATTTCAAATTTTTGGACAGTTTGCCTGGATTTCTTGAGTTTGCAAAGATTTTTAGTTTTGTTTTTGCGAGTTTGCCGCAAACAAGTTAGCGAGTTTGGCAAACTGTCAAACACGAAACAGTGCGAGTTTGTTTGTTTGTTTGCGGTAGTGTAATAGTTCTTTGCAGTAGTCATTTGACCTCTATCTTTTTTCTTAAAAATCTCATAACTTTTGGTAGAATTGACCAATTTGGATGCTTCCGGTTGCAAAAGATCTAGATTTGTCTATATTTTGAACTGTCAGATGGGGAACAAATATGGTCCACTTTTACCGGAGATATTCCGGATTCCGTTGGGGTACCTTGACCCTCCTATTTGGGGTTCGGGTCAATATAACAATAACTTTTTCACAGAACAATGTCGGAAATGATGCAAAACTGCAACGCATCATCCTAATACATCATCCTGGATAGATATATGACATGGTCGAGACCTTCGGGCACCGGAACAGGTTCCAACCGGAATCGGTTAGCTGAGCTGATGTAGATTGGTCCCCAACTGGAACCGGCTCCGGTGCCCCGTAGGACTTAACCATGTTAATTATTTTTGCAGGATGATGCCTTGAAGTTTTGCATCATTTCCGACATTGTTCTGTGAAAAAGTTATTGTTTATATTGACCCGAAATAGGAGGGTCGAGGTACCCCAACGGAATCCGGAATGTCTCCGGTAAAAGTGGACCATATTTGTTCCCCATCTGACAGTTCAAATATAGACAAATCTGGACCTTTTGCAACCGGATTGGTCCAAATTGGTCAATTCTTCCAAAAGTTATGAGATTTTAAGAAAAAAAAATAGGGGTCAAATGACTACCCGAGCGTTTGAGTGTTAATATTGCCAAGCATAAAGTTTTTGTACCTCGATTATGACTGGGAAATTAAAAGGAAGTGCTAAACATTTAAAATACCTAACATAATAATTTAATTTTTAACAAACAATGCTTTAAACATGATTTCAGTTATTATTGTTTAAAAAATACAAACTATCTAAGAATCGTGTAAAAATATGTTTTTGTTTAATATAAATAACGTTTTCTATAAATTTCGAGGACTTTGATAATGACAATCTGGTTTGATAAAAATGTATTCATTAACTCTCATTTTATGAATTATTTTGTAAAAAAAAATCTTTAATCATTTTTATAAAAGCCAAAATGATAATTCTGTCTGCTTTTTTTTGCGATATAGGGGTATAGCATTTTTGCCCGTCACCGACAATTATCTATATTACCGACGGCTGTTGACTTGTTATTTAAAAAAAACCTTGCAGAACGAGGATTGAACCATCAACTTCTTGGTCGTTGATCCGACACGCTACCACCGCGCCATGGTGCGCTTGAAAAAATGAGTAGGTGCAGATCGCTAACATGTTTACACAAGGGCCATATTTATATACGGGCTAATCTGTTATAAAAGGTAACATTTTTTGTAGCGAATCGGTTGTGACAGATTTTGATATATTTTCTTCCTGTGGGTGTAGTTAGTTAATGTCATGGAAGTGTCTCTAAAAACGAGGAAATTCACTGAGCAAAGAATGAAATGAAAGGGTTGAGTACCACCTGAGTGTGTTATCATTTGGCGCCTTCAAGCAGAAATGAATCACAATTGAAGTGACCTAAATATATACTTTAGGTGCCACCACTTCAATTTGTCACCTTCGATAATTCACTTTTTCACCTGTGAATGTGGTCACTGCGTGATTCACACGCCAAGTCCACTCACAACGTCCGCATTTCCGTTCCGGCCTTGCAGGTGTGCTTTTAATTTCAAGATAAGCCCCGTGAGACGTAATATGATAAGGCGTCGGCTTAAGTATGAATTCGTTTACATTTTTTTACAACTCAGCGCCGATAGATTTAGGGAACTACCCAATTTGATGGGGCTAATCAGCCAAAACAGATAAGTCGGAAAACCGTAGATCCAGTTGAACTTGCTGATAAGACGTTCAAATGTGAGGAGATTGCGATCGGTACTTACCTCACACGGAATGGAAGAGGCCGTAATGCCTTAGTACGTGCACTAGTTCTGGCGCTGTCCGGAAGGCACCCATTATGCTGAACATTGCTAGAAGTGATATCGCTAGTAGTCCCCGTAGCTCGAATCTGCAAAAAAAAAAGAAGGAAAATTGGTAACATTAGAACAACATTGTACATCACGAGATCGATAACGGGAAATGGTGTCACGTGGTCATTAAAAAAAGGACATGAAGGACACAGCGAGCAAGCCCGTCAATTTGCTCACAACTGCTACCCTCCACCCATGTAGTGCCTAATGACTACGCCTAGAGAACAGTAGTCAGTTATTAAGGGTGCCCTAAGGGTAGTTAGAACGGCGCCACACACCGCAAAGGAGTCTGCAAGTCTACCGCCGCGGCGAAAAAGGGGGGTTGCACATAACGAGTTATGTGCCGCAAGCACACAGACACACGCGACAACTTGTTGTCACGATGACGACACAACGACGACGACGTGTGGATTCTTAAAACTAGCAGCATGCAACGGTGTTTTAGCATGTGGAAATAGAGCCAGAGCAAAAGGTGGTTGGACGCCAATCGGCACCGAGCGCGCGTGCTGGCGAACCGTCTTGGTGGTTGTTGTATCTGGGTGAGAGGTCAACGAACTTCAATCGCGTAACACGGTGGACAGGTGCCAGGTTAGAAGTTATGATTGAGTGATGTAGCAAAATAGGATTATTATCATTATGTTACAGAATTTGGTGCGTAAATTGAGTTCTCGACCCTTTAGCAACCTAAGTCAATACATTAAGGCTACCAACTCCGGAAGCCTATCCGATTTCCCTTCGTTGTTTATTATGACAGCAAAAAAAATGAGAGATTATTAAGTAAAATTATGGAATTCAATTAATGTATTCACTGTAATAAACTTGTACTTCGATATCAGATCGCTTTTAAATTCCATACTTTCAAAACGATCCTACCCTATCGCGATTGATTGATTACTCGGCTCTTTAATGTATCTTCAAAATTTTGTTGAACTCATTGAACGAAATTGACTGTTTTCCTTTCACACAAAATATCGCTTTGAGTGAAAAATTATTTTTTTACAGAGGCAAACCTGGAAAATTACCCGAATCGCTTTTGAAGTCAAACCGCCTTAGAAATGGGTGTGCCAATAATATCAATCACTGAGATCGTAGCTGTCGTGCTAATCTGTCGCACGTGCATCTTGGGCAATATTGAGTAAAGAACGCCATTTTGTGCAGCTCTCAATGCCTCACCTTTTGATCTTCACAGATTCCCAACATTTTCTTTCAATCCTGAGATATATATTCAGTAAAAACCGAAAAAACTCAGTGCATTTTTGTCACTTTTCATATGAAACAAGTTTCAATCTTGTCGTGCTGTCTTGACACACTCTAAAAATTGATGTAAGTGGCTTTCTTCGCTTTTTGGCTTATAAATTTTGCATATTTTTTATTTGAAAGAAGCCAATTGTTCTTATTTATTTAGCGTTTATTTTTTCATTTAATTTATTTTGTTGTTTAAGCAAAGTTCTGTGGAAAGAGTGAAGCTTTTTTAATCTAAATTAATAGTTGTGTATATTTAAAAGCCCTTTCTATAACATCGTTGATCGGAAGGCACGGCGTTGTGTTATTTGTGTATTCATTTTTCAAATAATGTGTAAAACTTGCACGGTTAAAAAGCCATTACAGTCGACTCTCTGGCTGTCGATCTTCTCGATATCAATATTGCTCCTGCTGTCAATAAAATTTTCAGTCCCTTCAAGAAGCTTGCTTGGATTTTTCGTTCTATAATTTGATAACTCCCGTTCTCGACGGTCCCTTCAATATCGACAACGAGAGAGTCCACTGTATATAAATCGTTGAACGAAACACACACTCACTTTTTAGGATTGTCGAGTTTATAGTGGAGCAAAATTTCCATCTATTAGATATTGAAATAACCTTCTCATAGCATCATAGCTCGGTAGGCTCGCTGACAGGTCTATTGTGAAAGTCCTCCCCATAGCATCGTAGCTCGGGAGGCATCGAGATATTAAAAAAACTGTATTTTGTGAAAACCAGAGAATTTTAGACTAAACATTATCACAAAAAGTGTATTTCTTTTTAAATACCCAAATTTAATAATTTGTGTTGTTTGATACCCATATTGCAAATTATGATCATCTGACTATCTGCAAAAATACGGTATTTAGTGAAAATTACATTTTTTTACATAGAAAAATTTTGCCTACGATATTTTTTTTGAAATATTTACTCTGACACAAAAACACTGGTTTTTTTTTTTTTTTTTTTTCGATGGACTCAGTCCAAGTAAAGGAACGGTAATGTGTCAAACATGCGGATCGCCTGCACTCCATGGGAGCGGGGATTGAGGACATGATTGGGTAGGTTAAAATGAGATTGTGTTTGTGAGAGTATGTAATCGTGTAATGATGTAAATAAGCTAAATCGAAACTTCGTGCTCAATCGCCGCCCCCAATGTTCATTAAAAACCCCATTCGCACAAGCTTCCCAAAATCAGTGCTGTAGGTTTTAACTGTCGAGACTTTTAAAACCTACAGAACTGGCCCCAAAGAACTCGAGCGAACGGGGTACACTATCCACGCACCAACGGACTTTTACTACGTGACCCTTAACTGTTCCAACAAAGGCAAAATTATTAAAATGAATTCATATGTTGAGGTTTAAACTCAATCAGCAAAGGTAATTATTTAACAAATGCAAAGAAACACACATCGGGCAAAATTTTCCCACATAAAAAAGTCGGAACTTGTATAAAATGTTTTACAGTCCCCTGTCCTGTCACGTTCGTCAAAAGTCTTGTCAATTTTGCTGAAAAATAAAGTGGTTAGAGTTGCAGTTAATCGTATTCAACATGATCAGAAAAGGCAGGCCTGTAATACGATTTATGCAGCACTTAGCTTTAAAGAGGACGACTCCGCAACCGCCGTCAGATGTCCTCGATCACCTTCGCCAGCATAAGTCGCAATTGGCCAGTAACGAGTTTGTCCTGCTTGTCCTTTGACCAGCTCCACCGTGGGTACCATCATATCGAAATCGGAGTTCCATTACGCTACACAACCCGGCCGCTAGGTACGCTCCAGTTGCTCCGAATTTTCCGACGACAGGAAGCATTCGATCATTCGGTTCCGTCTGGATTTATTCTTCAAAACTGTGGCACTGTAAATATTCTTCAAATAACTAATAAAGAACTATTAATATTTCCAGACACCACTCGGCAAAGATCAATGTGTAACATCTTTGACTGGCGCTAGTATGGGGAACAAATGCTCCCCTGCTCTTTCCGTATTGGTAAAGTGCATTACAAGCCCTCCGACCGTCCCATGCTTTCCATGGGGGCAAGGTCCCAGCCGTGCGGAGGGACACAAAAACACTGGTTCAATGAAATTTTTACAAAGTTTCGCGCCGAAAATTTGAGCATTTAAAAAACAATTTTTTTTTGGGAAAATAAGAGTATTTTACACTAAAAGACTAGTTCAGTGAAAATCGATACAAAATTTTAAGTGTACTTTCACAAAAAAAAATCCATTGAGGAAAACAGCATCTAACTCCAGCGTGCATCTAATTTTGCCATATCAGCCATATTGCCATATACGGTGATTTGGAAAATTGTAGTATTTTATACGAAAAACATAAATTATCACAAAACAGCGTATTTTTGAAGGGGTACATGTAGAAAATCACAAAATTTCATATTTCAGAAAAATTATTGAATCCACCAAAAGATGATTTTTAATCACTCCTGAAAGTTTCATGAAGATATTCCATGATTAAACCGAGATAGAGACGATTTTAAGCTCAAAATTTTGCCGTGCGCAATGAGGACTGTCAAACTTTCTGAGCGTTTTTCTCGAAACACCGAGTTGATTTACGGGTGCCACGATATCTCGAGATTGGATGGACCAAATTGGCTGAAATTCGGGGTGAAGACTCCCAAGACATATCCCGTGTGCATGACGAAGCCCGATTTTGAAATTTTGCGTTTAAAAAAAAAACACAAATATCAAAAAACCGACGATTTTTTATATGACAAACACAAAAATATTTTTATCTTTTTTATTTTTTTTTTTGAAAATCGGCCTTCGTCATGCACACAGGACCGGTTTAACGAGTCTTCACCAAAATTTTGAGCCTATTTGGTCCAGGCAGTGTTGAGATATCGTGGCACCCGTTTTTTGAAACTTCTAACTTCAAATATATATCTCGGCAATGATACATCCAAATGTCTTCAAATTTGTTTTGATAATAGATGAAAATGTATATTTTATTGCCCTGAAAACAGATTAAAAAAAAGTTTAAGTGTGTGCTAAAACCAACCTCTGACATTTTTGCTGATTTACATATATGTAACCCCTTAAATTGAAATTTAATAATTTGCCTGGATTAGTGAAGATTTCCAAAATTTGGTTTCGTTGAACACATATAGCAAAATATGGAAATTTTACTGTTTTAAAAAAATATCAAAAAAAATCAAAACCAAAATCAAACCATCCACATTAACGACCCCCGGGTCTTTTGTGGTCTCTATTGCAAGTTTCTGCTCGAACCTAGGAGTCCGAAGGCTTGAATGGGGAGAGCACCCAAACCTCTTTTTACTCCAAGGAACCTTCCACCCCAGTGTTTGAACTGACGACCTTTGGATTGCGAGTCCAACCGCTGCCAGCGATTCCACCGGAGTAGGCTTGGTTTGGTGTGTTGTTTGTACTTATGGCATGGAGACGACTCCAACACCTGGAATGACTTAACGGCCTAACAACCAAGGCCGGGACCGACATTTTACTTCGTCATCCGATGGAAGGTTGCAGCAGATGGGAATCGAACCCAGAATCATCCGCTTACAAAGCGGACAGCGTAACCATTCGGCCACGCACTGCCAAAAAAAAAAATATGTCGCATCTAAAAAAAAAAAATATCGTTCCAACGATAACGAAAATCTTATCGATGCTTCAAATACTTCGAATAACATAAAAATAAACATAAGTGGAATACCACAACAATGAGCACCTGATTTTCGCATCCTTGACCATGGCAAAACAAATTCGTCCACGAAACATGACAGCAATAAAAATAAATTAATATAATCTATGCTTCAATTCAAGCAAACAAAAAAAGGGATTTTTTTTAATTTGTGTGTATTTTTTAAAATATTACTCTGCCAGAGACACCAAGAAATAACAAATGACATGCTGAGGAACGTTCAGCCCATCAGAATTGAAATCATTTCAAAATAATTACAGCAATATATTTCATGACAAATCGGTTGCCCAAACACATGACCCCGACGATGAGAGTGCGCTAAAAGCAATTTCATGACACCTCAATGCTGACCGAAATGGACTAGCACTACACGGTTCAGATTGATCAACACGCGCTTGAATAAGTTGTGGAGCAGCAGCAACAATGAAAAGCTTCTCGCCATTAAACGCACTTTCCGTAATAACACACACATCAGACTGTAACCTTTGCGTGCGGGTTATTTTGGTTGTTTAGTAGGACTCACTTGCTGGAATCGCTGCTGCGATTTGTTTTAGTTTAGTTGTGATTGGCTTAGTGTTATCAGATGCACCGCCCTCATATTTATTAATAATTTGAGTGCACGAAATGCATCGAAACTTGATTTTTTACCAAAGAACTATCAAAGGTTTGCTTTACATATAAAACCGTTACAAAGTGTTAAATATGTAAAACTTATCACGTTTAGGTTACTTCACCCTAGTTTAGCATGCTGCATTGAAAAAAATAGACTTCAAGCATCGTATTGTTTTATTCCTTATTATCGGTGTCGTTCAACTCCTGTGACATTCAAAATCACCTCCAAAAGGTATTTGCATTAAGCTTCCGCATTGATTTTGCATTCCACTTCAATTAGCATGGCAATCAATTTCGAACGCCGTCCACCAAAAAAAAAAAAAGAAGAAAAGTGCTACGTAAACATCAACAACAGGTCACAAGTGGTTAATCGCGCTTCGCAAATTGAGGCAATTAACCCGAATCCTTCTCCAGGCGACCATAGCTCACCTTCTGGTTCGATAAACGCGTGTTTGCTGGGCTCTGGTGTTCACCCACCTGAGAGAGGGTGTCCACGTGTGATTACGTATGCATAAAACATTAATGGGAGGAAACACAAAAAGGTTGACCGGAGTTTTCTCACTTCACTCCCGTTTTTTTTTTCGTTCTTTCTCGGCAATCTAATGCCGGGCAATGAATAAATAATCGAAAAGGTTCAAAGGTTTGATCGCTCTGTGAGCCGAACTCGAGTACTGACCGTAACGAACCCCCGGTGAGATGTCAACGAGCTGTGTGTGTTAAATTAAATTGTCAACTTGTCGGTTCAGAACGATTACTAATTGGTTCAAAAGAAGCAAAATCGATGCTCTCCGGTAATCGACAATTAACGGTGTCGTTGCTTGTAATGACAGACTTATGACCTGTGAGTCTCATCGCTGTTCAATGGAAATTATTTAGATTTACAACAATTTATTTAGGACGGTTGTTGTTTGCTTACTTTTTTGCAGTTTACGAAAAAAGCATTTAGTTGTTTTTCCACCGTTTCGCTTCTTAATTGTATACTTCATAGAATCTGAACATGAAAACTCAAGTCCGGGAACATCTTTTTAAATTTTCGATGGATTTAAAATTTGAATTAAATTTTAGTGATAAATATCTAGATAATGTTAAAATTTTGCATACATTTTTTTAAGCATTCTTTGCATTTGGGGATTTTTTTCTACCAAAAAGTACTGTTTACTTGTTTTGTGTTTCTTTCAATATAAAAAACGTTACTTAATCCACCCTTAGGTGGTTGGTGCCTTCTCTCATTCAAAGGGTAATGCTATCCAAAATAGACACGCTCGTGGGAAGGTCTTTAAATTACCTATCCAAAGATAGGTCGCATGATATATTGGAATACGTTTTCATCTAAATATCTGAGAACTAGCCTCCAAAAAGTGTATAAATAACTCTTAAGTGCTTATAACTTTTGATAGGGTTGTCAGATCTTCAATGTTTTGGACGCGTTGGAAAGGTCTTTTGATTACCTGTTCAACGACGGGTTGCATGATAGATCCGGACAACGTTTTCATCGTGATATCTGAGATCCGGCTTCCAAAAGTGCATAAATAACACTTAATTGCTAATAACTTTTGATAGGGTTGTCAGATCTTCAATGTATTGGTCGCGTTGGAAAGGTCTTTTAAATACCTTTCTAAAAATGTATAACATGCTGGGGTTTCTTACAAAACCACCCTTTTACAATCTTCCGGACTTTAGTCAAAATCGTTTTTAGCATAACTTTTGAAGTACTTTACTAAACTTCATAATTTTCAATAGGGACTTATGGGACCCCAAGACGAATCGAATGAGACCAAAACGGTCCAAATCGAATAAGCCAGTGCTGAGATAATCGAGTGCATATTTTTTGGTGCACAGACCCACATCCCTACACACACACACACACACACAGACATTTGCTCAGAATTCGATTCTGAGTCGATAGGTATACATGAAGGTGGGTCTAGGAGGTCTAATAGCCTTTCCTCAGTAAGGTGAGGAAGGCAAATATGGTATTCCCAGGGTGACCACTCAAATTCCATTTTCAAATTCCCGACTTTTTCCCGACTTTTTTCCAGACTTTTCCAGAATGCTAAAAAAATAGGCATTTCTTATTTAAAGAATGATTCCAAACAAAAAACTTTTCTATAAGAAAAGTCAATATTAACCACCGAAAAAAAAATCTCAATGAATTTAAAAAAACCCAAATGTAGGTATTTTTGTATATACAGAAACTAAACAACAAACTTAAATGTAATTCAGTAGAAACTCAAACAATTAGTCTTTAAAAAATAATCAAAGGTTCAACAATACTTATAACTGCCATGGTATTTTTTAAATTGGCAAACGTATAGTTTTTGATGTTTTTGTTTAACTTCATCATCATTTTAAATCAAAGAATGATTAAAACATAATTGCTTATTATTATTGTTATTATTCTGGAAAAGGAATAAGAAAAATGTCAAGGAATTCATAAAAGAAAATGTTTTTGCCAAGTTCCCTTTTTAATTTTGTAAATTTTGATATTGATTTTTTTAGTCAATGTTAATTTATCGGTATGGTATGCAGTATTTAACTGATTGTTTTTTTTTTCAATGAAAATTTAGTTTGATATGATTTTATGCTTTCCCACTTATTTTAAGCAAAATGTTTTAAGAGACACTAGACAATTTTTTTTAACAATTTTGCAATAACTCAAAATTTCCTGGATTGTGTTTTTTGCATTTTGAATATTTTCTTTATGTTTTCAAAACGTAAAAAAGTTTTTCAATTTTGGATTTTATTCAATATTTATGTTTTCCGAAAATTGAAAATCAAGCTTTATCGATGGTAGGTAATTTACCCATACTTACAAAACAAAAAGTTCAAGGGCAACATTTGGGAAAAAACATATTTTAAATTACTTAATTTAGTTAAACAGTTAAAAATATTTACCTACCAAACAAAACCATTGCCAAACTCAAGTTGGAATCTGTTTTCAAATGTTTAATTATGTGACAAAATAGAATAGAATCATTATTCTAAGCTGGCCATAGGCTCTATTTTTATATTAGTTTTTCATTACCTTTACCTCTTGTTTTTAATAGCGATCATTTGATTCCTTAAAAAATGTTATGAAAATCTATGTCAAAGACTTCAATATTCAATAAGATTTTGAATGTCAGCTTTTCCATGCTCAAATAAATTGAAATAGTGAAAAGAACCTTAAATTTAAAGTAAGAAATGAGTGAATTCAATTTGAAAATTGTACAAAATATCACAAAATTATTCAAGAGTTAAAAAATAATTTTCAAACAAGAATGCTCAGAATTCCCGACTTTTCCTGACTGAATTTTTTCGACTTTCCTGATTTCACTTTATTTTGCAAGTTTCCCTGTACTTTTTCCTGCTGACTTTCCTAATTTCCACGAGTTTAAAGTCGCAATCTACGCCTAAATTTAGACTGAGCAAACCTTCAAAAATCATATTTTTAAAGTAGCAATTAAGGGTTAATTTAAAGTTAAGTGAAAACCTCAGATGAAGTTTCCTTTAAGGGGTTACATACATGTAGAAAATCACAAAATTTTATTTTACAGAATATTTGATAAATCCACTAAAAAGATGATTATTAATCACTCCTGAAAGTTTCATTAAGATATTTCATTGAGTTTAACGATATAAGAAATTTTGATTCTCAAAGTTGTTGGCGCCACGTTGATTAGATACGAACCTTTGAAATTTGGATGAAGACTCTCAAGATGTATCCCGTGATGCAGACTCCAAAACTAACGGTTTTTATATGAAAAACACAAACATATTTTTCTCTTTTTTAAGATAAACTTTTTGAAAATCGGGCTTCGTCATGCACACTGAATCGGTTTAACGAGTCTTCACCAAAATTTTGAGCCGATTTGGTCAAGACAATGATGAGATATCGTGGCACCCGTTTTTTGAAACTGCTAACTTGAAATTGCTATATCTCGGCAACGATGCAACCAAATATCTTCAAATTTGTTTTGAAAGTAGGTGAAAATGTATATTTTAATGCCATGAAAAAAGAATTAAAAAAAATTGATGTGTGTGCTCATACTAACCTCTGACTTTTTTGCCGATATACATGTATGTAACCCCTTAAACTATTGAAATATTAATTTAAAAATGTCTAATTTTCGAGGTTAAATTGAATGGGACCATCCTGAAAAAAAAAAAAACAAAAATTGTTCCACTAAATGTTATTCCTTGTCATTTTGCCCGCTGAATCTGAATCTGCCTTCAAAATTGAGCCAAAGTGTCAAAATATCCAAATTTCTGGTTTCTAAGTAAAATTATTAATTTAAAATTGCACCTTTTTTACCATAAAGTGGCTAGAACATTTGTCCAAAGTCCACGTCCAAATTGACTTTTTTTTAAACAAAAATGTTTGTATTTTAGAGCTCTGAAAGTGCCTCGAACATCTCATCTTTTTTTTCTAAAACTTAACTTTGAATTGTTATGTCAAAAAAGTTTTTTTTTTATTTTACTTCGGATCGGCAAGCTCAACTACTTTTTTGAAGACAGAAATAAAAAAATGATTTTTAAATAAACTCTCATTGCGAACCACCCTTATTTTCAATCAAGCCAAATATTGGCCCTTCCCATTTGCAACAACTCTTCTGAAGATACCAATAATGCTTCAGAACGGTCAGTTTTCGAAAAATCAATTTTCCAATTAGTTTTGTGGTCTGGACCGTCGTGCAATGATGTTTTCGTTAAAAACTTGAAGTCGTTCATCTTAACCCTCTACTGCCCAAATATTTTTTCGAGTGTTATTTTGAGCAACTTTTGTTCTAAAAAATATGTTTTTTTAGTTTTTAGTTTTTTCAAGTGACGAAACTAAGTTTTTGACGATGCAGTCTATTAATTTATTTTCCGATTCAAATTAATTTTCGATGAAAAAAAATGACGCTTTGTGATTATGAAAACAATCCCGTTTGCAAAATATTCGTAATTGTGAATAACTAATCTAATCTAACACAAACGCAGCCAGTCCGATAAAAGCATGCTGGGAAGTCTTGTGATTAGATTAAACCTCAAGCACTTTTCTTGTCATTATTAATAATTGCAGTACATCCGAGAACACCCGAAAATGTATTACCAAAAATTAAAGCGACCAGCCCTACTGCGATGAGTTACTGCAGAGAGGATTCTGAGAACAGATCTCATTTCACAGAATCTACAGGGGAGGAAGGATGCGTGAACTAGAGGTGGGCAAAACCGCTCTTTTTTAGGAGCCGCTCATTTTCGTTCGCTCATTAAAAAGAGCCGCTCTTTTGAACGGCTCTTTCGCTCTTTTTCAAAATTTGGATGAAAAGGTTTTTTTAAAGAATCGTGTGATTTTATAAGTTACAAGCTCTTCCCGGCAAACTTCGTCCTGCCCTTTTTTAGTTTCCTGACGTTTCTTGCTTGTTTGCTAATTCAGCCTCCTGTGATCAAAATTTGATTTTACGCAGCTTTTCCCATACAATCTGCAGATTTTCCGGAATCGGTTCCAGAGTGGCCAAAGTTGTCACTTTTTGCCGTAAGAACCTTGCTTGGACTTTTACGAACCCAACTCAACAAAAAGCACCTCGATCCGACGCTCCGTATTGAACTGATACGCGTTCGAACAAAACCGTTGAAATTTTATATGTATAAGTTATTTCACATTAGACTTTTACAAATTATTTGATAAAAAAAACTAAAACTGAAAACGAGGAAATGTCCTCGAAAACCAAAGGTATTGGCGGTCCCTATGTCAAGTTTTCTACTCGAACCTAAACATTAGAGTAATTGAATGGCATCTAAACTTAAATCTAGGATTGGAAAAATTGCTATTAATTTTAAAATTGCGTTTATTTCTGCAAGAATTGAACTAATGCTGATATTTTATTTGGAGAAAACATTCTGTGAACTCTTATCTACATTCTGATTTAATCGATAAAGTCTATCAACGTTAAAGTTTAATCGGACAAAAAGATTATTTTTTTCCTAAATTTCTTAACTATTCAGAAGATTTTTGGTAATATTTTACAAATTATGCAATTTGAAATGCTCAAATTTGTTTTCCGTAAAAACTTTAATGTACAATCAGTTGTAAAATGAAAAGTTTTTTCATGTTTAAATAGCATTGAAATATTTGAAATTGCATTTTCAAATTTAATACTACATTGTTTATTTCTCATGCCAGAACCTGACCTTTGAGTTCTGCCTGCCTCGCTCTTTTTTTGCCCACCTCTAGCGTGAACCGTACCAAACGCTCTTTCGTAATTATGACTAACTAAATTTTAAAACTTATCAAAAGCTGCTGGCGGTTGACGGTGATCTACTGTTACACAATTTGTAAATTTTAATGCATGCATATCATGTTATTTATATATTTTAGACTTTTTTTTTTAACAAATAATCAATTTTTAAAGCTAACGACTAATTAGGCAAAAGTCATGACGTACAAACAACACAAATGTATCATAATAGATTGGTACATTCTTCAAACAAACATATGTCAAAACTCGCCGCCCGCTGGAATTTCTGATGTCATACACGGCACAAGCCTACGCAAAATAGCTCAGCCGAGGCATAATATTGCATAATTCATAATGAAGATTAGGCATTCACATATACACACATTCCCATCGTCACCACATTCCGGTCCCAATCTCGATGTCGTTGTCTCTTCATCTGACGATGGGGCCCAACATGGCTCTACCATACCTACATAATCAAATCCAAAGCTCAAAGCCCATGGCCAAGTGGACCACTCCGGGGAGGGAAAAGAAAGTGTGAAACGGAATCGACCTTGAAAATTGAACAACATCCACACACCGTTTCCTCGCCTCGCATAGCGCTTTTCGAGCCCATCCACCCACGTGGACAAACTATTCCGAGAGTGGAATTTCTTTTCGTCATTTATTCATGCTTTTCCCCCCTCATTCCCCTCAATCACGACTTGTCGTTCGGCCGAGAGTTGTCTCCGTCATTTCCGTTTATTTGTGCATGAGCTTTTGGGCCCATCGACGACGACGCTTTGGGAAGAGGAGGATGATGGGGAGTTGGACGACCGGCGCGGAAAAATCGATGCTCATTCCATAGAGCGTGCTTTAGCGACGGACAAAACGGCGACACTCGACTTTTCCTGATAAGGGGGCTCCCCACTTGGGTTGAGTTGGACTGAACAGAACGCTATGGCTGGCCGACACACGAGAATTTGATACTGCTGCATATTTGTGTGTGGCACGACGACTAAGTCACACGACATCAAAGTCGAGCCGGAATGGAATGCAGAGGTGTGCGAATTTGAGACCTTTGGGAAATTTGGTTAAATTTTAAAATTTGAGGTATCCCAAATCTAATACAAAAATATGTTATCATTAGAAAGCAATAAGTGTAAAAAAATCAATTCAGCTTTCATTATGATTATTATGATTACGAGGAGGCGGAGTCTTGTCGCAAAACGAACGATAACACGCCTGTGGATCCGTTGATGAAACCGCAAGGTTTAAGAGGGCCACATTATAAGGTGTTACGTCGATTCCGTATTTTTTTTAGAATGCGATGATATTCCCAAGTGATTTTATTTTATACATTAAGAATTTTGGGAAACCCTTCAGCTATGGGAAGAATTTTGACCCAGGTATTTTAGTAATATAATTTTGAACTCAGTCAATTAAAAAAAAACTTGACAAAGGAAAATCTAGAAATTTTCAATATGATAGTAAGGCCATTGCAAATATTTTTCAAAGTTTATGTCGCCCCGCCCTTCAAAATTGGTTCCAAAAATCAGGGGACAGAAACAATATTTTTTCATAAAAATGGAAAATTTCAATGGAAATAGAAGTCTAATCAACTCAAAACAATCTAAAATGCATTTTTCTGCATTGATAATCATATTTAGCTTATTTGGGCTCGTGTTAGAGCGAGTCCACGAACAGGGCATACCCCTTTGTATGGGACGTCGTTTGGACCTCAGCAATCTGCCTGAAATTTTCAGGGGTTGTTTGTACATAGAAAACTAGCATCTGGTCAAAATATGAGCACTTTAGGTCAACGGGAAGTGGGGCAAATCGGGACACATAGTTTGAAGATTAAAAAACGTCAAAAGTCTTAAAAATGCTATAACTTAAGAGCAATTCCAGCCAAAAACAGGAATTTTTTAGGTACTTTTTTCGATTCTTCCGATTTCACGAGACAAGACCCCAGGCAGAGGATTAGTAACACTGATACCGTTGCCATCGTGAGACAAAGAGATTTGACGGCCTGAGAACACACTGAAAGAAATACCGTTTTTTAATTCACGATGCGCAATTCACTTGAAAAACATGTAGGCTGAAAAGCTTAAAAGAATAATGATTCAAAGCAGCTCTGAGCAGGTCAGTGCCTCATTATCTGTTCAATCCCAGTTTAAAATTAAATGTTGAAAATAGGTTTTTTTGATTATACATTGACTGATTTTTCTGGAATGTCAGACTTTTTGCTGAAAGCCCGTCAAATCCTCCATGTTGTCTTTGACCACTTTGATACGATAAATGCCGAAATACAAAAATATTGAAAACATCGCACTTCTTCTAAAATGCTATCGAGTGTTGCTGGCTCCGATACAAAAAAATGGTTATATATGCCTAGGAGACATGTCTACAAGGTTTCATTGAAATCGGAGAGGGTCGGCATGCAAACTGACTTTCATTTGGTACAATATGGAATTGCTCTTAACAAAGTTCAAAATGCATCTGAAAATTAAAAATGGGGAAAAGCATCCCAAATGGTTAAATCTAATGGGAGATATTGGCATTTTAGAGAAAAAATAGCATAATTTTCAAACTCAAATAAAGTGTTCCATCCAGATATCAACTCGGATCTCTGTACATCTGGGACTCACCATCTGACTAACTTAACACACTTTTAGAATTTTTAAATCCAAAAATAATTTTGTTGAAATATGTAATAAAAGAACGCTCCCTATAGAGCTTTGTGATACTTTTTGCTTATAAATTTTGAAAATTAGGAATGGAAATGGAAATTTATTTATTTTTCTTTTAAATAATTTGTGTAACAACTTTATTGAACTTATACTTTTTTCCAGAATTAGGGAAAATTATTATGACAACGGAGCACTTTGTTAAAGTTTCTGTAAAGAAGGTAATTCACATATGCAAATTCAATTTAAGGTAAAAAACTAATGGTAAAAAAATCGATAAAAATCAAGACATCAAAAATTAGCAACAACTTTGTTGTCCTTCCTGAAACAAACCTCAAAAAGTTGACTTGTACTAAACACATAAAAAAATAAAAAATAAACAAATGAAAGAAATAAATATGCTAGGCAAATCGATTGTTCTATACTCAAGAAGTAAAAATCATTGTTCATACAGCGCAACTACTTTGCCTGATCACTGCTAACCAAAATCTGCAACATTGTCAAAGACACCAACTAGAAAATCTGTTCTCAAGATACAGATTTTCGAATATCGATGCCTCTGTGCTCTCTTGTTCTTAGCTTGTTGGTTTTCCTATCTAGTTAGCATAAGAGAGCACAGAGGCATCGATATGCTGAGTAAATTGTATGGACGAACCAATAATGAAACATGGCTTCTTTGATGGTAGGGAAAGCCCACGACAAGATACAAAGCTAAGACAAAGTTAACAAAAGTAGATTCGAAAGTTTTTGGACTTTATGATTTTTTTTACCAAATTATTTTCAATCAAGATGTTAAAGAATAAGTTTGAAAACAATAACTGTAAATATTGTAAGACTTTTAGCAGACATTATTTTTTTAAACACTATATTTTTACAAAAGTCTATTTAGTTATTGTATTCCCCTTATGGTAACTTTTAGTCCAATAGTTTATCAACGTTTTACACCCATAAAAGACAGCAGAGAGAAAGGTATTCTTTGCGAGAGAATAATTCGCTCAAACGTTTAAACGCACACCAACACACACTTGTGCTCGTATATTGGGAAATGACCAATGACCAAACTATTGTGAAGGCCGATATTGTTTAGGTACAGATTAGATAAGTCAAAAGTCTCCGGATCGCTTCTAGATCTCGGATATGCTCTGCTGTGGGTGTCTAACATTTTTACAATGAATAATTAAAAAAATATAGACATTTTATTAAATTTCCTAAATATCTTGTATAAAAATAGACGACTGATAAACTCATCCTTGTGTTGGTCTCACATCTATTTAATCGCACATTCAGATCTATTGTCCCCCAACCGGACACCGGCTAAGAACACCTGACGTCCACGAGTTTTTATCTTGAATGATGATAAAATGTGCCTCATCCCACTACCTCCTCCCAAAAGCCTCCCCCAATCAACCGGCAGCTATGATGTGGTGGTATACATGAAAGGGGAGGAGGAGAAAGCTGATGATCTCCACTCACGTTGCTATTTTCTGCTGTCCCCCAACAACCAACAATCCAGCCCAGCGCGCTATATCACGGTGGCACATGTGTGTTTGTGTGCTCAGCGCGAGATGCGAGATGATGATGGCCTTGAAAACTATCGCTCTGACGACGGCCGTTAGGGTTACGGGATTAGAGGGGCGTGAATTTGGGCGGTCACGCGAGATAGCACGACATCAGTTGGAAACGGATTGAATTAGGTTACGAAAGATTGACAATTTGGAGGAAAAATCGCTCATGGAAGGTGAAGGGTGAACAGCACGAGATCACATCTCATTCCGTTTTGAGAAGAATGGTTGCCAGGAGAGAGAGACAAAGTCACGCGACTTTTTCCGGAGAACTTGCTTTAAATTTCGCAGAAAGAGCGACCATGTGCTTCCTGAAAATACTTTCATTCTCTCGATTACTCACTCTCTGGGGTTCTCCGGGATATTCACGCGATCCCGTTCATAAAATTGACATTGAGAAACACGCCGTACGCATACAAGACAAGTGCAGCAGCGAAGAGTTAAAGAGAAAAATGCGCGCGCAACCCGGCTTCTCTTGAAAACACATCCACGGAGCGAAGGGAATGTCCCTTTTGCTGCCATCAGGCGACTACTTCCTGCTTCTTGCGCTGTCAACGAACCGGTGTGCCGCCCAAGGCTCTCGTTTCGTCTGTTCGATTTTGGTGTCGGTTCTTTTTGCAAGTCTTGGTATAGGTCGAAGCCGGTTCACTTTCAAGGGAGTTGCACCGAGCGGGCACGGAAAGAAATCTTGCCGGCGTTTTTGAAAAAAAGTCTTAACGAAAGTTAAAATTTCGGTTCTGGACAATATGACTTTTCTTTTTGTTACTACTTGTTCATGATTTTTCGATAAAAAAGCGACCGAATTTTCCTCCGTGCTAGTTCAACAAATCCCTTTTTTTCGCGCTCCATGACACCGCCGGTATCGAAACCCGGCGAGACGGTGCCAAGCTCGTCGGCGGCTTTGGGAGTTGCGGGTTCTTCCCGGGAGTGTATGCGTCAGCAAACGTGCAAGTTTCGCTCGCCACTCCCGGCTGACAGAACCCTGGCAGAATGGAGCTAATCAAATTGCTAATCACGTTACGTTCGTGCCTGCGTTTAATTGGGAAGCATGCTGGCGCGAGTGCGGGCTTAAAGGGCGACATGAACTGATTTAATTTTCGGGGGAAGACAAAAGGTCGTCGATTAGAGGGTTTAAAGTGTGTCGAATGGGGTTTGAACCGGATGTATCGATTGAGGGTGTGAATTGATACCGGTGAAAAGCGATGGAAGAATCTACAAAATTTTGCGCTGAATATCGATACCCAGGCTTTTGTTTGAGTAATTCTACCAAAATAATCTATAAAAAAGTGAAATTCATTAGGAACTTATTAAAATTTCACCAGCTCCTGATGTAAAATAACACATATCTAACAAAAAACCTGTCATCATTACCAGATGTAATATTACAAGCGTTTTTCTGTTCAGTGAATTATGTAAGTGGAGGGTATTAGATCAAATAAGTAATTAACGATTTACAAAGTCAATTTTGCACCAACTTGCTAAAAAAAAAATTCAAATGGTCAAATCATGGTCTGTAATTTCAATTTCAATATATTTAATTTTCATTTTAGCCGAGCAACTAAACATTTTGAAACGCATTCCCCTGTGCTTTTTATCATTTTTACATGTTTAAGTTCGTTGAAAAATATTTTCAATTTTTGTAAAATTCCTTTGTACAGTACTGCAAATAGTTTTTTTTCGACAAAAAAAAAAATTTCCGTCAATTCTTAGATATTTTGAAAATTTATGATTGCAAAACAACAGGGCAGGTGTAAAATGCATTTTAAAACACTTTTTTTATTCAAATGTGCTTGTGATTTCAATTTTCATACTTTTTTATTTTTTTGCCCTCCCTCGACTTTGGCCAGAGGGACATAAAATTCAAAAAAAAAATCCAACTAGAGGATAACGATTGTCGAGATTTTCAATTTCCCGGGAATCGAGAGTTGAATTTTGCAATTACCGGGACCCGGAATTTTTTTTTAAATATGCCAAAAGTGTCTTAAATTTGAAAGAAAAGTAATAAATTTGTTTCTTTTCAATTAATTCAGTTACAATAAATAAATAATTATTCAATGAAACGTTAGCTTAACTGTCCATAATTGAAAATTCGGCTATTATGCCAAATCAAGTATTCCGAGAAAAACGCGTTTTAGTGTTTGTGACAAAATCTCCGTCAAGGCAATTTTCCCATAAGAGTGACATATTAGCCGTATGGTTTTTCGCATCGGCAGCCAAGTCTAAGCACTATTTCAGTAAAATTCAAGATCCAGAAGATGCGTTGGAACATCCTCTACCACTTGGTGCTAATATCTCGTTTTTGTCAAAAGTGGATATTAGCCGTTTTTTCGATGGTGTTAAGTAGCCTCATTATTTTGAGGAACTTTTTCTACCATTTGATTTTTTTTCCTGAATCTGCAAATACAAGATCATATACAGCGAAATTAACTAGCTTAGAATATAAAAAACAAGATTATAAAGATTGCTATGCTCGAGAGAGGGTTTGAAAATTGAACTTATCTTGAAAAGGTTTTTCCTCTTAGAAATAATAAATAAAATAATATTTAAAAAAACATAACATTGAGGTTAATTTTGGGATCCACATTTTTTTTATTCTCTCAATTTTAATTATTGGAATTTTAGACAAGGTAAAATTTACACTTTTTGAAAAAGAATATAAGAGAAGCATTGGTTTATATGAATTTGACCATCCAAAATTGAACATCCAGTGTTCTTAACAATTTCGAATTTTTCAAATGTTTTTTGATTAGCTTATATAATTTTGCTTCGATATTTACTAGTAGAAAAATTCTCGGGAGTCTCGACCAAATTTCCCGGGAATCGAGAGGTCCAAAAATGGTTAACTTCCCGGGAATTCCCACTCATCACCCTCTATTTCCAACGGACTAATGGAGACTTTACAAAAATAAAAATAAATGATTATGGCATACATTTGTTGAAAGTTTATACTAATCCAAGGTAAAATAAATGCAAAAAAATAAATACGATACATAATAAGGCTTATTTACAAATTATTAAAATATACTTGAACTACCATGCGCTTCTTTCCATGGTATATGAGAAAACACTTTTTTTTAACGCAATTTTCACCGATAGAATAATTTAAAACGAACATATTGTTATTCAGGAAGATGAAACACATTTTTAAGTATAAATCTATATTGGGTTATAAATAGTTGAGAGACACCGTTAAGAAAAACAGGGCTTAGGTAAAATTACACATACAAAGATGTAAAATTGAACATTTTTACTGAAAGAAAATCAGTAAACGAATGTATTGGTCCGACTTTCTGTTTCCAAAAATGGAACTTTTGTTTATATCTTCTACACAGAAAAAAAGTTAAATTTTGGAATATTGAAAATTTGGTAGGTTGAATATTACCTCTTTTTTTGAGTAATATTACATAAAAAATGTGTAAAAATGTGAACCTGATGAATATCCATCAAAAACTGATGAATATTCATAATTTTCTGGGGTAAAATTAACCATTTTTTTCGACACAAAATCTGTCACCATTTCCTGATGAATATTACCATCAATTTTTTTTCTGTGTAATAAATTTGACAAAGAATATAAAATTGAGCCAAATCCCTGTTGAGAAGATGGTAGGTTATTTTTTTAATGAGAAAAAAATTAAAGCACATAATAGAGTCTCTTCCGATATCCGAACATCTTCTTCTAAACTTCGACGATAGAGGTACTGTCAATCTCGTTAGATAATTTGGCTTCCCCCGTTCGGCTGTGTAGATTCAACGGAAGTCCCCAATCAATGCTTTCCACAATTTCTTTCGCCAAGAAAATAGTTTTGCAGGCGTCCAGAATATCAATGAGATTGGGTCACGCAAGCTATGTGTACGTTGAGTATCGTTTGAGTTTGCATAAAGCTGTGAATCAACATGCATTCTAATGCAAACAGGTATTTGTGGCTTTATGAATGAAACTGCGTTCGTTGGACTCCTTCTCGGATCACTTGCAGAAAGGTTCGCGCCAAAAGTTACGTCTCGACCAGCACCATGTGAGCAAACCGGTTTGTGTTAGTTCTATTAGATAATCTTCACAACTAACAGCACGCCGACGACGACAATTGACTGAAACGCTCACTGTCTCGAGGGGGCGAAACTTGGCTCGGCTCGCGAAATGCTCTGTTGTACCGGCAAAACGAGCCGAATTACTTAATAGCTGTGCGGATGGCCGTTGGCTGCCCCGGAGGTCTTCCCGATTGACCGCCATCTAGCGCGGAGGAGAACGCCGCGATTACGAGTGTCCTCCCCCTCGGGCGATGATAGCAAACGGGCTGTGAGCGTGAAATAGGTCACAGTTAGTCGTTCGAAGTAGTGGGACACTATTGCTGGAATGTTTGTTTGAGTGACGAAGTTTGATGTCTAAGACTTCTGGAATGTTTTTTTGTGTAGTATCTTGAAGATCATGAACAACTTCGTCGGACTACAAAGCAGAGTATTCAGAATCTTTATAAGTTTAGGACATCAAATTGGGTCAAAGAATCTTACGGTATCCCCATCAGGAATGTCCCTCTTACCAATGGATCCATAGTGAAGAACTCTACCATTCAACCAACCTCTAGTCAGGTCAACCAGGTTCGCTCAGCTGATTACTTAATCTCCATTGACTTTCTCGCTCACACTCTCCGCAAACCGTTCGGTTCGTGTGTATTTTGCGAATTTATGCGAACGCAATTCAGTCGGTCAAACTGGGCTATGTTAAGGCGATTGACCTACTTTTTCCCAAAACCAACACCATACTCTACCCTACCCTGTGACCATCGGGCCGTCGTCGTTGAGCCACCACACGACCAACAACCGTTCAAAGGTGGCGCAGAGAGTGTGGTCGGTACTAGGTGTAATTGGTAGCAAGACGCGAAGTTGGCTGGGAGGTCCCAACTCGGTAAAAGCTCGAACCATTATTGCACACAGTTCCAGCGCAGAGTACGAGAGACTCGCAGAAACGAAGCTAGCGAAATAAGCTTATGTAGACATCGCGAATCGTTTCGGAGGAGCTCGGAGCGAAGAAACGGATTGCCAATAGGACTCCTTGAACGGGTGTTAATTTTGACATTGTCTGGCGGGCCTAACAATCGATACGATTCAGCAGAGTGAATCACACTCAAACAAGCGAGAAGCAATTCACAATAACACACTCACGAATACACGTTTAAAAGTCGAGGTGGAAGAAAAAGAAGACGAAGAAGAAGTTTGCCAACATGTGGCGTGTGTTATTTGCGAAAATATTTGATGCACGGCTTGGCTCCGGTTGCTTTTCCATTTCGTTTGCGTATGTTTTAATTTCGATTTCTACACATCAAGCAAGTTTGTTTGGCTGTGATGGAACTCACTTTGGGTTTTGATGGTCATTGGAGTATTGGAACGGCATGCCAAGTAATATGAGACGTCACAAAATCACAACATTGGCGATTTTCGTATGGAATGCTGTTTGCCTTTTAACAAGTCGTAACACTCCCTTTCGATGAACACTGAACACACGACAACATCTATGTTCTATAATTTTTCAAACTTTTAATTTATTTAAGTTTTATTTGAGATATCCATAATATTCGGATCAAGCCGGATCATCAAAGTCATGAGGAAGGCCTAACGTCATGATTCGAAATCCGGACACTTAGTAGCATATAATTTTTGTTATAGCTGGCAAAAAATCATGCAATAAGTTGGAAATGTAGAAATATCATCAGGATGTAGTATAAACAGTCAGTTTCAAGAAAATACATGCAAAATATGTCTTTTCTAACAATTTTTCATCAGAATTTTAAAATTAAAATGACTTGTTGTGCTTCGAATCCCGGACACTCGATTTTACTTATGAATCGCACAAAATTGGACTGAAATGTTAGTGAATGGCATTCTTTAGGTCTCAAATAAGCTGTTAACATCAAAACAATCGATAGTTTATATAAAAATTTGCTAGAATTTAAGGAAATCGAAACCATACATTTCTGCCTTGCCTTCCCGGTGCTTCGAACGCCTATGAAATATTTCAAGTGAAATGTTTCGCATTTTTCCATCGGGCCGATGACAAGCAGTAAGGATAAACGCATATAAGAGCTTGACATTTCGGTCAAGTAGGTTTCCCATAGGGACGCACAGTGGTTCAAAAGGCTGTTTTGACGAACTTAATTGATTAGAGCAAAAAGTAAGCATTTTCGTGCTTCGACATGTTCTACAACTTTGTTCAGCGTTGTCATGGCCTACTTTTGGTGAAATTTGTTTTTCAAAATACACATCACAGCAGGCTATGGAATTTCTAACTTTTGACAGTTAAGAGCTAGAGCTTTGGTGTCTTCGGCAAAGTTGTAGGGCTGAACATTTCCACAAACTTTGTCGAAGACGCCAAAGCTCTATCTTTGCGTTGAATACCGTTTTGGAACCTTTTTCATAAATCCCTGCCAAAAAACAGTTTTTTGACTAAAACTATGTTGAACTTTGATTTTAGACGATTACAATATTCAGAAGAGTTGTCAGTAATATCAAAACAAACAACTTTGTCGAAGACGCCAAATTGATAGGAGCTACATGTGATGAGTTATAGCAAGATTTCGTGATAATTTAGCTAGTTTTCGAGCTCGGTATACAAAGCCTCGGGCAAATTTGGGCAAAAACCCATACAATAGGCTTCAAGTATGACTATTCCACTACAAAATGCCGGGTGAATCATTCGTCCGAAGGGTTACGGTCATAGATTTACGAGCACTTTAATTTATTTTATTTTTGATGACTATTTAAATGCATTTAGGACACTTTTAAGGCACATAAGCCATTTTTGCGATTTATTCGGACACACGAGGCGTGTAGGCCAGACTCTTGTGAAAATTTTGATGTACTTTGGAGAACTTTTTTTTTTTTTTAATCAGCCTTTTATTTGAAATTGCCAAAAATAAGTGTGTTAAGCCGTTTCAAAAAAATTACTCTTGATTCTGAGATTTCGAAAACAAAAGTTACAGAAAATTAAAGTTCATAAAAGTTAAAAAATTTCAACATTGAAAATCGAATCAATTGTTTCCGATATATCCGTGAAGATATGGGTTTCGCCTTGTAAGCGGAAGGTGATGGGTTCGATTCCTGTCTGGCTCGGCAAAGTCAGATCCCTTCAAAGAGTTATTCTACTCAGTGGGAATACTGACCGGTAGGGGATGGGTTTCGACTAGCGGCGTGCTGGATTTCCAATCCAGAGGTCGTGAGTTCGAATCTCGTACCTAATGATGCAAAATGCCTTCTGTTGAAATGAAATACGAAATTGAAAACTCGAAAAAAATGCGCAACATGCTGCCTTTGGTTTGTAACTTTTGAAGTTGTACTACGGTTAGTTATAACTTCAAATAAGTTTACTGTTCGGTTGGTTGACACCCGGATCAGTTAGTCGTTTGGATGATCTAGAACTTTAAGATTTGAAAACAGTGTACAAAAATGAAGCTTCTTGGATGTACTCCAGCAAAAAAGTGCATCGAGAAAGGTTACGTTGATCTGGTTGATTCTAAATTGTAAGTTCCAAGTATATAGCAAGAAATTATTTTAACAAGTAGTTCAAGTTCTTGCTCAAGATTATCCCAGAAACCGTAAAGCAACACTTAAGAGATTGAATAGGAAACTTAAAGACAATATCCATAAAGATTTCCTAGCGACAGTGTCAAGGGCAAATCTCACATGCAAGTACTCGTAAAGCTCAAATGTGACCATTGTTTGTCCAAAGATTCACACATTCGGTATGGCACCGATTGAAGTGTTTTTGCATACTCAGCGTCGTCTCAGCATCTCCTCCACGCTTACGAAGATAGAACTTTACAGTTCTCACCGGCCATCTCCAGCAGTATGACACATATTTGCACAGAATAACGAGAAACGTCCGGTCGAATGACGTCTCGACAGTGTTATCAAGTTCGATTGCCTCTCAGCTAACTATCGATATATTTGCGAACAATTTCTAGGAAGGGTCACACCCCGGAATATCACGTCTTACACCGCCATGTTTGAGACGATCCTTGCACGAAATAGAACCGTCTAATTACGCTAATTGTTCCCGCTGAATCGATTCAACGAGAGTGGCGCGCGTCCAATCTAGTGTCCCACCTCCGCAACAACAACAACAGCCGCCAGAAACATCGCGAACTTTAATTCGATAATGCGGTGTTCAAATTTCGTAAATCGTCGCTCTCACTCTGACCCCGCCGCCGCCACAGCAGCCATGGACCAAGACGGTTGACCTCGGCACACAATCAGCAGCGCAAATGCTGCCAAGCCGGGTTGATCTGTTTTAATTAACGAAATGGTTGGATCGATGATGCTGCCGGTGTAAGGCGAATTATTTTCATCTCTCTAATTGCGTGACCTCGGGGCGCCCCAGACCGTGAAACCGTGATTATGCGAGCGGGCGCGTTGGTTGACACATACCGCGGTGGATCCATTACGCGGTAACTGTACAAGAGTGATTTTGGACATTACGTGTTGAGAGTTAGCGATGTGTGGAAATGGTTTAAAAATAATATTTAATCAGCATAGCTACAATGCGGATCCAGTATGTAACATTTCATGCGTTATTACGCAAGATGAGACAATTTAGCGTTATGAACCATTAAGTTTTTCAAATCTCAAAAGTTAATTTTGTATAGAAAGAAGATGACTTTGTCCTTTTCATAGCATCGTTGCTCGACAGGCATCGTTGATGATTTTATCTTAAGGTTGCCTCTTCTTTTAACGAAAGTTTTCCTCAAGCTATTAAACTGTAAAAGGGCTAGAGCTTTATCTGCAGAGTTCCATTTCACTGATGAATAAGTGCCATATTTTAATAGTTTTTAAGGGTAGTTTGCAATCATGAAAAAGAATGACCTCCGTCACGCGATCTAGACTTTTGATTACTCAGAGGAACGAAAAAAAAACCCCGCAACCATGAGCCGTAACTCGATTTGCATAGTCTTCGTGACTTTGCGGTGGACTTTTGAGGCGCCAAAGAGTCTGGGTATATTTGGTTATGTCTTTTTAACTTATCTTATTTGACCTGTTCAGACAATTTTGATTTTTTTAAATAGAGCACAAAACAATAACCAGTTTACACTGCTCTCCGATCTAGTTTGATGCAACAGCAGCAGAAGTAGTGCACTCAGTTCAGAGGGTCCATAATTGGTCACTTCCTTTCACTATACGTACCGCCCTGACTAGACTATAGAGAAGCGGGAAGTGCAACGGTCAGCTCCGCCGAGGTCGGCTCTTAAGCGTGGGAGTGCATTACGTGCCGGCCTCGTTTTTACCCTCGTGCAAGGGAGGACACTTTCCGTGTTTCAGTATCATCACACAAATGTGATTTCGAAATGTTCTTCTACCCTGGTGGTGCAACAACAAACAACACAAAACATGGCCAATGTTTGTTGATGCAAATGGATCAATCTACATTGAGCTTCATGTAAAGTGACACTGTTGTCTGTTTGGAGAGTGACGATCCAAGTTTCCCGATAAATTGAACAAATATTGCTAGTTTTTTTTTCTAATATGCGTTCAACATGAACAAGTTTAGCTTGACCTCTCTTTAGGTCACGACAACCGTGTCAACCAAACCTGACGGAAGGGATTAGACATTCGACCACAACTCAAAAGTGAGGTACCGCCCAAACCAGTGTGGGGACAACTTTGACTTTGAAACAGGTTGTTTACACTTGAGGCGATCCTGTTTGTGCAGCACAGCCCAACCCGACACGTTCCGGCAACGAAATCTTTCGAGTGCAAAGCCAAAAAATCTCAAGAAGTCAAGACAAACCGGCCACTCAGCCCAACTCATGCCTCATGATGACTCTTTCATTTTAACGATCGCCTCAACTATTGTTCCGAGCCAGCGAAGATCGTCGACACGTTTTGTGAATGAAAAAAAAGAGAAGCGATCTAAAACGCTCAATAGAGGCGGTAATTAAAAGCGGTTTTATTCCGTGCTGATCCGAGCGATTCTTCCCTTTTGGTTGACAAACCGACCCGACGAATCGCTCTAACGACCGTCGTCTGGAATTAATTCTCACAGGTTGAGCGCGCGCGCGATGATGTTTGCGCACAGTTATATGTCATTACAAGACAAACTCTGCTAATTTTTACGTACGAGTTTTTTTTCCAACAGTCATGGCGTTTAACGACGGCACAGACACACATGGTGTCTGTCTAAACATTGGAGTTTTATGAGGGAAAACGCGGAACCGGCCAAACTCTTGACGCAGTTAATAAGTAGTTGATGAACTTCTAAAATATCAGCTTTTGCACAACATGGAATGCAAATTGAGAGGTATGGAGAAGGCTGTTCAGATCCGTCTATTGTTTTTATAAATTGTCCTTTATAAAAAAATCTGTAAAAATATCTAAGTGATATCTATTTGGACACATATTTTATTGAAAAAAAAACTTCGAATTCAATTCCTAAATAGAGACGAAATTTTTTCCCAAGAATATCACGTAAACTTCAAATTGTTTTGTTCTGGAAGCTGTTTATTTCTACAATATAACTCGATTGACTCTCCCCACTTCTATTTGAAAACTATTGTTTTATTTTAGGAAACCTTTGTTCATTAATTGATTGATTTTTTTTTCGATATTTCCGTGGTAACAGTTCAATAGGACGAATCTACGTTTGTAAACAAGCAGTCTATCCCCCTCTTACTTTACGTGAACTGTCACTTGAGCAAAAGGGATAGACTGCTTGTTTACAAACGCAGATTCGCCCTATTGAACTGTTACTACGGATTTAATCATTGACATAATTGTGTAAAACTGTTTTGAGAATAAAAATATCATGAAATTTGCCAACTTTGATTTAAAGCTTGATTTGGTTTTATTCAGCTAGAAAGCCTATGTCGCTAAACATGTTGTCCTGAACATTTTTGACTAATTCGTTGAATAAATTACAGATTAAGATTATCGTAATTTATTGAATGGAACAGAAATTAATTTTAAACTTCAGGTGTAAGATTATTTAAAACGCCTGGGCACGAAATAGCTCATTAACCCTCAACGACCCTTCTGAAAAATCTAGTTTTTAATCAATTCTAGTTTCAAAAGAAGTTTTGAATCGAAACGAAGATATTTACTTGAATCATTTATTGATAAGTTTGCCAATGTGGGGAGTAATTGTTTTAAAGTTTTGTTTAAACCGTGTGTCCAGGTTTACTGACCCCAGCAGGGGTAAAGGTAGGTCTGAAGCACACCTCATAGTGGTATTAATATCATGATTTGGTATCCGGTTGGTCTTAAAATTCGTCCGACATATAGATAAGGTCAAAGTCATAATTGAAAGCCTACAATTTGTTAGAGGAAATCGGGAAATTATGTACAATTTGTTTGAGGAGGTTTGAGGTAATGTATTTGAAACATTCAAGTACTTTACTAGCCGTAGTTTAAAAAAATGTTAAGAATTGTAGAACTAACTTAATTTATATTATTTTTCTATCTTATTAATAACAAGCCAAGTTATACTACATTTTGGTGTCCCCAAGTTATTTACATGTCGTTGAGGTGAAATACTCAATTCGGTTTAATTTGATCGAATTTATTTATGATAGACAATTTTAGAACTGATTATGCTAGATTTTTAATTATGGTTTTTAACTCCTGAATTCGGAAACAAAATTTCAGTGTAGAAACACAAAACTAAATTTAATATTGATATCAATTTAAAAAATATATATATATTTGGTACGATTGTTTGTTTCTAGTGATTTTTGTCAATTCTACTTTTTTTTTTATCGAATTCGGTAGTTGAAAAATCTATCGGTAAAGTTTAGATCGGTAAACCATCCGTCAAAATGAACAAAATTTTACCGAATTTCGGTTGTACGATGAACAATAATGAACATTATTACCGAATTTCGGTAAGTTTTCATCGAATTAGGTAATTTTCAGTTTACCGAACTATTCAGCAGTTGAAAAATCGGTAAGCTTTACCGAATTCTGTAAAAAATATAAGTGTGTATTATCAATCAACTGAATTCCCTTGTAGATTTTTTTTTGAAATATGGTTAAAACTGTTTTTCTTCTCTTTGAAGACAGTGTTACTTAAGTTTAACAAAGAAATTATGATTTTTTTTTTGGCATTTTCAGACTTCCTTTGATTTTTGTCACCGTCGGTTCAATATCAATGTTTTACAATTACCTTGTCCTTACACACTTAGATTTTTTTTACCGAATTCGGTAGAGTTCACCGAATTTTCAACTGCTGAAAAGTTCGGCAAACTGAAAATTACCGAATTCGGTAAAAAATTACCGAAATTCGGTAATGAAGTTCATTGTTGTTCATCGTACAACCGAAATTCAGTAATATTTTGGATTGTGTCACGTTCCCCAGAATACCATTCCCCAGAAATCCATTCCCCAGAAATCCATTCCCCAGAATGAACCGTTCCCCAGAAAACCATTCCCCATAATGCACTATTCCCCAGAAAACCATTCCCCAGAATGTACCCAGAAATTCCAAAATATTAAATTTTCTAAAAAAATTCTAATTTTCAAAATTTTCAAAATACAAAAAAAAATATGAATTTTATATTTTTTTTTATTTCAAAATTTTAATAATTTCATTTCTCTTTAATTTTGACTTTCAAATTTCAAATTTTTAAGATTTTTTTTTAAATTTTGAAATTTTTTGAGAATTTGAAAAATGTTTTTAATTTATGACATTTTCGAAGCTTTGGTTTTTTTGACTTACCATTGACAAATTACGATCGTAATATTAAGATCGAGAAATCTCGATCGTGATGCGAGAAATATAGATTGAAATATTACGCCCGAGTGCAATAATCACCACGTTAACTTGTGTCAGCAGTTATTACAAGGCTAGAAAGTTTTCCCTTCTTCAAAGAAGGAAAAACTCTACTGACTGACACAAGTTGAATTTTCCTTTTAAAATGGAGGAGGAGAGTTTTCCCTTTTTTAAGGAAGGGAAAATGTATAGCCTTGTGATAACTGCTGACACGAGTTTAATTTCCCTTCTTAAAGGAAGGGACAAAATTCTTGACCACTTACACAACTTTTTAAATTTGTTATCACTAGTCAAGAGAGTTTTTCCTTATGGAAACAAGAAAGAAAACAAGAAAAAAACTTTAAAGCGAAAATTCAACTTCTATTAGCAGTTATCACAAGTCAAGACAGTTTTCCTTTATTTAAAGAAGGTGAAATTCAACTTTTGTCAGGAGACCTTCTTAAATGAAGGAAAAATTGATCAGTAATTGTAAGTAGGCAGTTATTGTAAGTCAAGAGAGTTTTCCTCTCCAAAAAAGGAAAATTAAATTTTTGTCACCTTAAAACAAATTTAGAAAGTCTTCTTTTTTAGCGATTCTAATAATATTTTTTGTTGAAAATTCATCATGCAAAAGGCCCAATATGTCAAATGGAATTATACCAAATGACACCCATAATCCAATTTTAATTTTAACAAGCATTTTTCTTCTTGGCCAAACAAAAAAAGCATTCCCGGAAAAACAAAAAAAATAAAAAGAAACTGCAATTATTCGGCATTTATAAATCAAATTTAACAAGAATTTCTTAGAATAATAAAACGAGTCATAGGCCGAATTTACATTTTCTGTTATTTTCTCAAGAATTGTTGTCAAAAAAAGAAAGGAAAATTTCTTGGCATAGATAAAAATACTTTGTCCATTTTTTTAATATTTTCTAAGAAATTCCAAAAAATCTAATCTTTGAAATTACTTTGCATCAATTCCTAACATTTTTCGAGAAAGAAACTTTTCTGGGGAACGGTTTTCTGGGGAATGGTTTTCGGGGGAATGGTTTTCTGGGGAACGTGACACAATCAAATTTTGTTCATTATGACAAATGGTTTACCGATCTAAACTTTACCGAATTTGGTAAAAAAAAATCTAAGTGTGTAAATAGTCTAAACGTTCATACATTGTTTTGTTCAGATTTAATAAAGGTTTCCTGTAATTTGCATACTAAGATTTCGGTAAGTTTTTACCGAACTCGGTAATTTTCAGTTTACCAAACTGTTCAGCAGTTGAAAATTTGGTAAACTTTACCGAATTCGGTAAAAAAATCTAAGTGCATAGGAAGAAAATCCTAAATTTTTTATTGCTTGTATACCCAGGTGCACCAAATGAAAATGTCAAAAATCTGACAAAACGGCTCCAACTTATAATTTAATTCACAGCGGCTCTTGTTAAAGATTCAAAGGATTTTTTGTTTATGAAAAAAGAGTCAAGAGTTTTTTTTAAAAAAGGTCCCATAAACATATGAAACACAATAGGACCTTTTGAAAAAAAAGTCAAGAAATTATTTTGGTAATTTTTATGAACTTTCAAAAACAGGTCTTATTTTTTTTAAATTGCCCATTTTTGTTTACATTTCGCCCTGCAACTTTGTTTGTGCTTCACCAAATTTAATAAAATTTGGGGAAATGAAAGTATACATTCTACATGAACACCTGAAACTTAAAGCACCATGAAAGTTGTTCCAGTTCCGAGAAATTTGAATAAAAAAGTTTTGGTGCTCTGGAGTAACCACGTGGGGGAAAGAGTTAAAACCAATTGGCGAAGTATAGAAAAAAAGGAAGGTAAAAACTGCACAACAAATAAAAATAAAGTCGAGTCGAATCAAGAAGGAAATTTCAAATTAAGAAAAAAAAAGTTGACTCTATAGGGTTAACTAATTCCAAAATTAATTCTGTTAGACAAAAATCAAAATTTTCAAAAGGGATGTCAAATAATGGTTATTTCCTGAGCGAAAACCGGTCAAAATTTATGCAACAATCAAAGGGAAACCGGACACAAGCCCTATAGAGAACCTTCCCAAACGAACCACCTGACACATTCAAGGTCTGGGACCGAACCTCGAATACCTGTCACTCTCATATCAGGTCCCCAAAACTTCTTATGCAACCCCCTAGCCAGCCAGGTGTGGCTCAAAGTATTCGTTCGTTTCGTTTCGTTCCACTTACCTCGGTCTGTTTTGCATAAAATGCTGCCCGCCGAAGATCACCGCCATGTAGATGCCACAGTAGTAGAACACGTAGGTCCAGTTTTTGACCATCCAGACGCGTGTGTCCTGGTGGATGAACTCATTTTCAAAGTCGAAAATGTACGAGTAGTTTGGCGTGATCTCGATGTTCATTTTGGTGGCTGCTTGCTGCTGCTGCTGGATGCTGCTCTTACACTATTTTGTTAGACTATTTCTTTTCTTCCTTTTTTTTGGTTACACTTGCTAACTGCTGTTGCTTAACTTGGATCTATTATATCACTGGCGAGAGGGGGGCGCGCGCTTAATGGTGTTTGGCCACGCTTATTGATTTAATCACTGCCTGCTAGTGCTGGTGGTGCCCCTTTGCTTCGGTGGAGGAAAGAAGAAAAATAATCAAAAAAAGCTAAAGAGATTATCCAATCCGAGTTGAAGTCGCGGTCGGTTATCACTTCAAGCACTGACGCGACCCACTGCCACGGTCTCTATCTCTCTCTCACTTTCTCGGCGCGACCCGTAAACCGGTATCGCGGTTCAAATGTCGGTCCCCAAACGTCAAAACGCGTGACCAGCCAGCGTGCGGTTACGAACGAAAGCCCAACGGATCACATAAATTTAATAAATCGATTTCTCGTTCAAATCAATTCATTCAGTCTGGTTTCTTTTGGGGGGTTTGGAGCGAAAGAGAGTGTATATGTGCATGTGTTTGGGACGGGAGAAAAAGAGAGAGAAATAGACTGGGGCTTTTGGGGGGTTCCACTTTGTCTCACTGCCAGACGGCCGCGTTGTCTTCTTCGATTAAACTTATATCACACGCGATCACACTTTTCTTCCCAAGTCAGACTTGGAGCCAATCGTTCTTTCGGAATTTATCACAAGATAGCCAGTTCCGTAGACCAACCCGTATGACCTTGCATGAATCACTGAACTCACGTAGACCGGAGATTGCAACCACTTTCCCTTGCCCCAACTCATCTACCACCATCTACAAGAAGAGCGAGAGAACATCTACACCCTGGTCAAGGACAACCCCGGAACCCCGGAAACTCCCCACAAAAAAATCCGAAAAACCCGCAAATCACTAACCGAAGAGTGGCTGGCCGCTGGGTTTTCCTCCTGAAGCGCGGCTCTGACGCCGACGAATCTACGTGTGACAGGGGGTTGCACTGTGCACGGTCGATAACTGACTGGAAGCCGAGCCGCGAGTGGAGTCACAATTTTAAGCACCTAGGCCGAAAGCACGCGCGTCCGTGCGGGGATTTTCGGCTGTGCACGCGCGACCGACGGACCTCACACGGTTCGCTCTCTGCGTGGAGAGAACGAGACTTTTGGGAGAAGAGAGCGATTCTCTCATGCGGGAGGAGATTACTCAATGATATATCCAGGAGACGACGTGCCGGTCACGCAGACATGGGCAGCGGACCGTGTTGGTGTGTGGTGGTCCAGGATCGGTGGGGTGGATGTGGAGTTCTTTTGATTTATAAATCAGAATTGTTTGAATAATAATAATATAATTATAAGAAGTTTTTTCAAACAAACAATATTTTTCAAAAATGTATATCTCCAGAACTAGATTTGGCACCGGAACGGAATCGACGTAAAACCGTATAATGTGGCCCTCTTAAACCTTGCGGTTTCGTTAACGGATCTACAGGCGTGTATCGTTCTTTTTGTGACAAGACTCCGCCTCCCGGATCTCCTTAGTGTGAAGTAGAAATCCTCAAAGAGATCTGTCAACGGCTGGTGAGTGCCTCGAAATACTTGTCAAATCTGAGTGCCCTGATTGCAGAGACATCTAGGTCATAAAAATTTATATCCCTGATTGGTTGATTCGCAATTCGCAATTCGCAATTTTCAGTGTAAGAACGGGCCTTGACCGATCTTATGCACCAGGTTCCCGACGAACACGCACTGCCCTTACACCTACATCTCACCCTTGCTCTGAGTCAGTACGAGCAGCACGCTAGAACACGCTTTGAGTGTTCGTGCCAGGCATGCACACCTTCTTTTCCGGTTACGCATTTTAACTCGGCCGGGGGTGGTACATTACGTAGGGTTTGATGTAAGTATAAGCGCCTAACCATTTATAGTGTGCCTATCAACTTTCATTAAAGCAAAAACTGTTATATTTTAGTTTGAATTCAAAAACTAATTGTTATTTTACTGTGTATTGTTTACTTCTGAAATCTTTCCTAGTGTTGAGTCGTGTTTATCTGTTGCTATTTCTTCTGTCGCGGTGTTTTGTTACAATGTTTTGAACCTAAGCATGTTATTCAAAAGTTTACCAAAAGTACAGTAATGTTGTGTGACTTTGATCATTCAATATATTGAGTAAGGACTCAAACCTTACTTGTTTGAAGAAAAGGGCGTAGATTAAAACAATAGAAAATAAAGGAAAGCAAACTACATAAAGTTCGATACTGAAAGAATAAGTGTATGTTGAAGGAAAGAAGAGTAAAAGCTGTATGAAGTAGATTAAAAATATAGGCAATAATTTATGAAAAAGCTATCTGATAAAGGATAAATAATATCATATAAGCTTAGATAGCATTAATGACAACTTCAGGAGCCGATTGGGGATGTTAGGGAAAACACATAGCAGTTAAAACTGGCAAATAAAGTAGAGGAGACTTGACAGATAAGTGAAACAGGACTAAAGTAGTTGGAGATAAGAAGAAGAGATACTCCGAGTTGCGATGTTCTAGGTACATCCACAACAGTTCGTTCAACATGCTGTGGATCAAAACAATACCTTCTACAATCACAAATTACTTCCCTTTCCCACATTGCCGCTTTATGATGTAGTCCATGCTCTGCAAAGAAAGGGATGTTAGTAAAATATAAACACTATAAAATATCGATACAGTTACTTTCGTGAACCTGAGCGACATCAGGGTTTCTAATGTTGTTGCTGTTGTCTCCAGTGTGATAATATCACTCCAAAGTGGTTGTCGTGGTGCAATCGTTCTCCAACCGCAGGCCCAGACACGACATGAAAATGGAAACAAACAAAAACAAAACAAAACAAAAAGATGCATTAGTATAAGAAAATAAGAGAAACGAAAGATCATGCAATCAAAATAAAATGGTGGATAGTAAACAGAAGCAGAATTATAAAATCAGTTATACATAATAAAGAAATAGAAGATAGATAGTAGCTGAAAGTGGAAAGAAGAGAAACCCCTATTGCGATGTATCAGGTACATCCACAACAGTTAACTCAACATGCTGTGAATCAAAACAATACCGTCTACAATCTTCCCTTCCCACATTGCGCATCCCTTTCTTTTGGCCGTCTCTACTCTGACCCTCGCTGGTCAAAGGTTTACGAGTTCGTTTCCACAGGCCACCAGCAAGGTCACGTGTTGTCATCATGATGACGAAACCAAGCCAACGTGGAGGTACGAAAATGGGTAACTTGCAAGGAACCAGAGCAGCTGTTTTGACCAAGGTCTAGGTCAGCTAACAGCACTACGGGCGTAGTTCCGCTCCTTCCAGGATGTTCCTCACCGGGTGTCAACCGAAAAGGTATCATTTCACCCTTGGCCTGCACTTCGGATAATCGAATCACGAAAAAAAAATTTGTTCGTTGTCTTATTTTTGATTGTTGAGCTTTAGTATGACTGATTTAGAATGTTTAAATCCAAGGCTAAAATGAAGATGGCGAAATATTGAAAAAATGCATTTTTTTTTTTAAATTTCCAAGCAATCAATCATTCAAATTTGACTAAAATGGGATCGAAGAACTCGAATTTGATGTTTAAAGATGGAAGAAAAATAAAAATAAATGTTCGTGATTCGATTATCCGAAGTTCCATACAAACAAATCGAACTTAGGATAATCGAAACTTCGGATAATCGAGTCTGGACCGAGGTTTGGACTTTACGTGAATGTGGGTATTAAGAAGTTCATTTTTCGAGTGATTTTATAGCCCTTCTTCAGTAAAGCGAGGAAGGCAAAAATCGGACATTTTTATTAACGTGTTCCGTTGCCTAATTTATTACTGTTAAGCTTTAGAATGACTCCTAAACTACTCTGCAGTAATTTAGAATTTTTAAATCCAACTCTGCAGTAATTTGGAATTTTTAAATCCAATATGGCGACAAAATTACAGCGTTGAAATATTTAAAAAAAGCATTTTATAATTAATGTGCAAATTTGATGTTAAAAGAAAGAACACACATAAAGAAGAAACAAAATTGTTCATGATTCGATTATCCGAAGCCCCAAAAAAACCTTCGGATGATCGAACTTCGGATAATTAAAACTTCGGACAATCGAGTCTGGACTGTACCTATTTGTTTCCGAAAATTCTTACAAGTTTGCCGAAAACACCAGATCGATCAGATTCATCGATACAAAATTGTATGGAGCCGTGTATGGGAAAATAATTATGACTTCTTTTGACATAGGGAATACAAGGACGAAATTTCATCCAAATTAAAAAAAATTCTAAGAAAAGTCGACTACTAATTTGTTTTAGTCAGTTTTTTCCTTAAAAATTTTAAAAAAACGTTACAGAAAATCTAATCGAATAATCGAATCACGAAAAAAGTTGAAAAAAAGAACAATCAGAAATTCTATCTTAGTAATGACACCACCCTACCACACTCACCACAACTTGCAAACGGTTTGATATCATCAACCCTAATCGCGCGATGTCTGACGTAAAATACAGGTTTTTTCATCGTGTTGCTTATGCTCACACCCGCTCTCGGAGCGCGCTCGAAATATCTTCCAGTGCTCGCGCGCTCTCCTTCTCCAGGGAACAATCTAGCCAGTAAGCTTTTCCAATGTTGGCGCCCGGAATCGAGCGAGATGCATATTCATAAAGCGCGTTCGTGAGTATTCACATTATTTTATCCCTTGGTCGAGTTTTATGTCCTGATGGTTAAAGCTCAACTGGCTGGCGGTAACCCTTTTTTAAGCCCAACCAGTAACGGGTGTGTTTGCATGTGATGACGGAATTTTAGTGTATGGCAAAAAAGTCGATATCACACCGGGCTTATCGGTCACATGATAAGTAAATACCGGATAGAGCTTAGAACCGTTATTTCCAAACTTTGTGCCAATGATTCAAAATTTGTTTTTTGGCCCATAAAATTACTATTTTTCACTGTCGTAAGAATTGACAATGATGTTTCCCTTTTACCCAAATGTATTCTATTCAATGCAAAAATGTAAAACGATGTGAAGTAAATAAAGCAAATGTGATCAGATAATAGTAAAACGAAAAGTACAACAAAGATGGAGAGCATTTAGCTATACCACTTAAAATGTAGAAGAAATGTAATTATTATAAGAATGTTCAACAAAGATATATTTGATTTAAGGATCCACTACACGCAAATATTTTTTGCTTCGACTTTTTTACGGAAATTGTCATAACTCTGAATAGAAATCAGTTAGAGTCCCACTTTTTTGTATTAGGTCCTGTAAAAATGTTATGCAAAGTTAACAAGACCAAAACTGATCTGATTGTTTCAATAGTTCTTTCAAAAAGCCAAAAAATCTTGCGAAAATAGCATGTAGCAATCCAAAATTAAGCGAAATGAAACGTTTGAGATGGAACACCCTTTCCCAAGTCGGGACGTGCTATTCAAGTATCTAGTAAGTTCTTCGTCACGATAGCTATCCTTGTAGTATTAACACTGCAGCTTTTTTGATCAAGAAACTTTATTCTTAGGATGAATACAGAGAAAAGATAGAAAGCTTCTTGATCATCCTTAGATTAAAAATTTATAAAAACAAATTCAAAGCATCACGCCCACCGTGCGAATGATATCATCTGCTGATTGATACACACACCCCCACAATCACACAACCACACCTTCTTCATGCCGTCATCGTGTACGTGACTCACACAAACACGGTACCACGAGCACACTCACACCGGGTGCGGCGCGGTACCGACTTGACTCAATCAATTTTCTCCCCAAGGGAAAGTGGTTGGCCGGATTTATCAATGAACGCGATTTCTATTCCCCCACGATTGCCACATCACGAGAACCCCGGACTGTACGAACCGAACACGGATCCGTTTGCGAGGCGGAAGTGCACAGGAAACGCCGGAAGCCGGAAGATTTTGCAGATACAATTTTTTCGCCAACGAAACGCGGCCGCACACTTTTGCACACACACCAAACTTCAAACTTTCGCAAAGTGACAGGGACGGCGATCCGCGAAAATGACAGAACGACAGCAGACGCGTGCTTTCCTCTCTCTTTTTTCTCCACTCTCTCTCGGAGATGCCAGATGCTCAGATTAATATGTGCTTTACAGACATTTGAGCATGTGCCAAACCATGTTTTTAGTGTACAGATTTTTTGAGGTTGTGTCACACACTCTTGGAACAATAGAGCTTTATGACGTTTCGCGTACGCACACTAGCGCACCATTTGATTTTGCTGGCCGGACAAAATTTAACCTCACTTTTTTTCGTGTACGTACACGCAATACATGCGCACGTAAATAACTCTATGACTGTCAATGATGGTTCAGATTTCTGAATTCAGGGTCCAGAAATAGTAAATTTAAAAGCTAAATTAATCCCGATATTATGTTGAATGCCTTTACAACCAACATTAGGAAAAACATTTTTTGATCTGAATCAAGATTTTAATATTTTCTAAATTAAACATGCCCGTCAAATGGCCTTTTAAAAGGTCGTGTCATACAATCTAAGAGCAATGATTAAGGTCGTAGAAGGTGTCCTTTAGGTTTGGGGCAATGACGGTCAATGACGGTTCTGAATTCAGGGTCCAGAAATAGTAAATTGAAATGAAAAAATAATCACGATATGTAAAATGCTTCTACAAACAACACAAAGAAACCCATTTTTGATTGAAACATTCAGAATCAAGATTTGAATATTTTTATAAAACAAACATGGCCACCAAATGGCTGATCTTGAATGATGCCTTCCAGAGCCAATGATACAACTCTGGATAACAAGATGTTAAAAGTGCCGTTTAGACGTTTTTAAACAAACACGCAAAAAAACTTTTAGCAGGGTAAAAACACGTCCAATAGTCTTGAGTAGGCTTAGTGATTTTTCACGCTCCAAAATTGAAAATTTCACGGGGACCTCAATTTCAAAACACCAAATTTCACGCAAATTTCGCGGAACTTGAAAAATGTTAAAATAATTCTGAAAATCCTATGTTTAAATCACAGAAACTACTTTGTATGCTTCATTATGTATTATTATGTAAAAAAATCTTTACTAAATTTGAATGCGACAAAAAAATTCTTCCAATTTTCAAAAAAAATCCTCCTGGTTATTAGCCCATCCAATAATATATATATTTTGAAACAAAATGTAGGGCACGCGTATTCTCATTTACTGAACTGCTCTTTTAATATTCGACTAACAAAGCTCAAATGTTTTCGCTGATTTGCTTCTGTTATATCATTTTACATTTTATCGAATTTCATATCAAAGCTAGATTTGTCCAGTCAAAATGAGTAAAATAAATTGAATTTTCTGCGTCATTTATCCCATTAAACATATTTTTTAGGGGTTTTAGCTCATTTGTCAAAAACTAAATTTATAAACATTTTGCAAAAATAATATAATTTTTAACAAAATCGAAATTTTTATTCTAAATGAGAACAGAAAACAAAAAGGAGTATTTTTTAACTTTCAAGGGAATCATCCACCCTAATAAACAAACATCGTTAAAATTTAACAGGCCCAAAAAAAATTGTTATATTTTTAAAATATGATTCCAAAGATAAAAAAATAATCTTAATTTTATTTTGAATAAAACAAAGCTTGATTCTTTTAATTTCTTTCAAAACTATACCTTTCAAATAAAATAGCACTAAAAAAAAAAATTCGATGTTTGTTATCGCAAAATGTTTTTTTATTGCTAAAATTTTTGTTTTCGTCAAATCTTAAATTTTTTGAAAACTAATGGTTGCAAAACTACTGAACTAGTGTAAAATGCATTTAAAACACTTTTTCCATGCAAATGTTGAAACTATGGCTTGTTATTTCAATATATATATTTTTAATTTATTTTTTTTGCCCATATTTGCATTCAATGATTCGAGAAAATTGATAAATTTCACGAATTTCACGCCGTCTACGAAACCGTCAAAAATCATTAACCTTGTATTAGTAATAAAACCAGGGTATTCACTCGCTTAATTCTACAGTAGTTCATAACATTATTTTTATTCCTTTTTAAGTCTGTCCGCGAAATCGTGAAATTTCACTAACCCTAGTCTTGAGGTATGAAGCAAGAATGAATATTTATTTCCAATCAACAACGAAGGTTTTTATTTGACAGAAAAAGCCAGCAAAGTGCTGACTGAAAAAACTGTTTCTTTTCAATGTGCAATACAAATTAAGTAGATTACATGTCATTGAAAATTAAATATAAATGTAACGACAAAGTTGATGCGACTGGCTCCAGAACTTCATCGGCGTACCCTTTTAAGGAGTTCGGTTTCTGGCGATTAGCGGCTGAAAATAAATAAAAGAAAACTACCAAGATAAATGTGTTCAAGATGGATACAAATACAAACGAGGGATTGAATCGGAGAATCAACTAAACAAAATAATAAAGCAAAAATATTAACGGATTTTAGAAGTTTTTCTATGATTTCAGGTCGGGACAAACACTGCTTTAGCTGATTTTTGAAGATATTTAAGGATTAACTTTTACCAAATCTATTGTTAAAATAATTATAAAGCTGAGCTCCATTGAAATTTATACTGCGCTCACCAGGTACTGTGGTTACGTTAGGACGATTCAACAGATCGTGATATCTTGTACCATACTGATGGTTAGAACGAACAAATTTAATATTACTATGGGTTTTATTATTTAAGCAAAGGTAAATGAAACAACAAACTTGAAAAACATATATTCCCCTGACAGGTAAAATATTTTTCTTTACATACAAATCGACTGTGTGACTACGAATAGGAAGATTTAAGAAGATTTTTAGGATTCTATTTTGAGCTACTTGAAGTTTATGGATAAGAAGACCACATGCATTACCCCAAACAGCTGTTACATAGAAAAGTATAGAATGAAATAGAGAATGATAGATGAGAAAAAGAACTTTTTGAGGAAACTTGTGCTTTATTTTAAAGATGATACCAGTGATTTTATGAAGTTTTAGTATAAGAGCGTTGATATAAGCTGACAAATTAAGACGATTATCTAGAATGATACCTAAATATTTAGTGTCTGAGACTATTTCTAAATCTGGAAATTTACTTGTGGTGAGAGATAAAGTGTTGGGTATTGAACGTGAAGAATTTTTTTATATTTATAATGTTCGTTTTGTTAATTTTCAATGTTAATTTATTCAATCTAAAGTATTCGGTTACTATTGTTAGATCATCTCGCAAATTAAGATCATTCATGTTAGTAGACTTGTAATTATAAAAGAGAGAAGAATCATCTGCAAAGAGCCTCAAGTCCCCTTTAAGAGGAAGTAACGAAAAATCAGTTAAGTATATAATAAAAAAAAACAATGGACCAAGCACAGAGCCTTGAGTTACTCCCACGTTTACTAAAGTAAGCAAGTTATGTATTCCATCAATACAAACAAACTGAGCACGATTAGAAAGATAACTAGTAAATAAATCCAAAGCAATACCACGAACGCCAGCATATCTAAGTTTATCTATTAATATTGTTCGATCAACTGTATCAAATGCTTTCGATAAATCTAAAAATAAACCAAGAACGTCATCGCGATTATCTAAGTCAAGTTGAATCTTATTTACGAGGTCAATAACAGCATTCGATGTAGATGATTTTTCCCGAAAACCGTATTGTTGGGGACAGAGAAAATCATTACTATTTATAAAAATGGTTAAGCGATTAAATAGATTTTTTTTCAAATACCTTATTGAGGACAGACAATACATAGATGGTCCTATAGTTTTTAATTAAAGAAGGGGAACCTGCTTTAAAAACTGGGGTTACCCTAGCTATTTTTAATTTATCAGGATAAATGCCTTGAGACATACACAAATTGAAAATATTGGAAAGAATAGGGGAAACTACATGACTTAACTTTTTAAGAAGGAAAGCACTAATTTTATCGAAGCCACTAGCAGTATTGTTACTTAACGAATTAATTAGATTTTCAATTTCAGTTTCATTAGTAGGATTTAGGAAAAAAGTTCTTTGAATTCGTTTCAACGTATCGAATTTGTTTATATCATCATTCGGGTTAATTACAATTTTCTGAGCCATTTGTTCTCCAATTGAAGTGAAATAATTATTGAATTCGTTCACGATTTCTTGTTTTTCTGATAATTCTACTTGTTGGCTAGAAGGAAGAGTTTGGGTCATTTCAGATGGTGAGTTGAATTTTTTTATTACGCTCTACGACATTATTAATATTATTCCAAATTTCTTTTGTGTTCTTGGCATTTGCAAATTTGTTAATGTAGTACTTTTTGTTCAATGTGTCGTTATAGTGTTGAATTCTTTCAGTTAGGTTCTGTATTTTTATGCCAATAGTATCAGTATTTTTACCTAGTGAAACAAACTTCTTTCTTTTTTTTTCTTAGATTTTTCGATGAATTTAGCAAAGTTTTTAAACCATAAGTCATTTAAGGACAGATTTCTGATGGTTTTGACTTTAGTTCAATTTGTGTCGTACATTCTGTTAAAGTTCTGTTAAGAGTCGAAAGGAAATAATTGTAAAATTCATTAGGATCATCATAATTGCCCATGTAGGTTGGATTAAAACGTAGTTCAAGAAGTTGCTCTAATCTACAATAATTGATGTGTTGTTTAAATTTAGGTGTGTTTGGTAGTAAATGAGGAGAAAATGGAACTAAAGTAACAATAAAATTATGATCACAGGTAATTGTGTTAAATGGTCAACTGGTCGTAGGTTACTATGCTTCCAATAAATTCGTGTGGTTTGTTAATTACTATCATTTAAAAAAAATACATAATAGTAGTTTATGCAACAAGTTGCAAAAAGAGGATTTTTTCAGCACGAGTCGTACATTTATCCAACGAGGTTCACCGAGTTGGATAAATACGACGAGTGCTGAAAAAATCAAGTTTTGCAACGAGTTCCATACAACATTTTTTGCAATTCCGAAAAACACCCATTGAGTGAAATTTTAAGTCAAATTTTCATGTATTTTGTCAATAAATCGTTTAAATAAAAAAAATGTTGAAAAGTGTTACTTTTCGAAACAAGTGCTGAAAAGTTAAACTTTTCAGCACCCATTTTAGTGCTGAAAAGTAGAACTTTTCAGCATTTATTTTGAAAAGTGTTTCTATTTGATTCTGTTATTTCTGGTACAGAAAAGTAGGCTATTTCGTCGTTCAAGAATGTCAGGAAAAGTAAGTAGTTTCACGACGGAATTGCAAAAAGTATGTTTATAACATTGAAAAATTACTAGATTAAGGAATTTTGATAAAAAAAGATTTAAAATTTATCACAAATAAAGTATTTAAGACGAGGTTTGAGATATCTATTGTATTGAAAAACTAATTTGGTTTAAATATGAACCAAAGTTTTTTACCAAAAAGGCCAAATATATATTTAATTAGTGCAGATCGATTTCTTCTAAATTTCTTGCTAAAATAATGTTATGAACATCACTGAACACAATCCTGACGTTGTTGGTGTCCGTGGCGATTGTAAAATGATAGTAACATGACCGTTTCCTCGGTGTCATGTGGGATGTCCTTCGGAGAGGTTCGTTGGTGATATCCTGGTGAAGAAAAGGATTTTTGTAAAAATCAGGTTTAATACAAATAATGATGCTTCTTACCACTAATTTCGATTTAATGAAACATCTCGTTCGAGCAAATTCGTTGCACATTCCCGCATCATCCACGGCGTCTTCCGCCACGTAGTCTTTATACTCGGGAAAATACTTTCCGATCGATTTTCCTGCGAGAATTTTCTGCTCCAAAATGTCCTGCTTGTTGAGAAACACAATCAGTCCCGTTTCGGCGAGAAATCGGTTCTGCCAAACCCCGCGGAACAGCTCCAACGCTTCCGCGAGACGATTCTGCGAGCAATCCTCGCGCAACGTCTGATCGAAACTTCCGCAGGAGATCATAAACAGAACGGCATCGATGCCTTCGAACACTTGCATCCACTTGCTCCGGTAGCTGCGCTGCCCTCCAACGTCGATCATTCGGAACTCCTGACAGCCTCCACCGCCGAGAGCTCGTGGCATTTGAATGTTGAAGCTGATTTCCTGAATTTCGGTTGTGGTTTTCCGGCAGTTCAGAATGTCCGAATTGGATGGAATGTATCCTGGCATTGAAATCTTCTCGATTCTGTCTAGAAAGCTGTGAAAAATCAGTCGCTATTCTACACTCAGCCAGAGCGGTCGCTTTTTGCGCTCGTGTCAAGTGCGCTTTATTCTGCGAGACGGTTGCGGCCCAAGGTCGTTCATTGTTCGAACAAGCCAAACGAAATGAACAAATTTCGCCAGAATTCCCTGGTCTTTGACTTTAATGTCATGCCAGTGATACCCGAATTGGGGACTATCCAACGCTTTCTACAGCAGCAGATTAAACTGGACCTGTCGTCGGTGCGTAACCTACAGGTGAACGTGTCGAGGAACCAGGTCATCATCGAGACAACTACGCCAGAACAAGCTCAGTGTATCGCTAAGAACCACAATTCGAAGCACTTCATTGTGCACGAGAAGAAGCGGTTCCTGATTCCAATCTTTGTGGAAGACGGCTCCATCGAGGTGAAGGTTCACGATCTACCACCCCGAATGCCAAACCACATGATTGAGAACCACCTTCATCAGTACGGGGAGATAATTTCTATCCACGACGAGGTGTGGCGCGACTTCTTCCCCGGTGTCCCGAATGGGGTTAGAGTCGTGCGCATGAAGATCCAAAAGCCGATTCCCTCATTTGTTAAAATTGAGGGACTATCGGCATACATCGTTCACAAAAACCAAATTAAAACGTGTCGCTATTGCACCCAAAAACTACACGCGGGTCAAAAATGCAAAGACACAAATTACAACGACGATAACAGCACCACATTAAACGAAGACCAAGAAGAACACCCAGAGAAGACTACAGAACCAGAAAAGAAGACAATAGACAACACATGCGATCTAATTTTTTCGGACAGACGCGAAAACAATGAACAAAATCTCAACACCAGCATCGACCACAGCAACGAAAAAGGGAATCCACAGCAAACAACGAACGTACCACGCAAGATTGACATTTTGTCGAAGAAGAAGGCGATCGTAAGATTAGCCAAGAAGAAACGTATTTTGTAATCAAGAAAAACCTGGCCCAACAATGTTGTACAACAAGAAGCCAAATAAATAGCATAAGAAAAAAAAAAAAAAAAAAGCTGTGAAAAAAGGTTCGCTTTAGCACAAATCACTGAACATTAGAAGCTGGGAAACTCACTATTTTGCACTATCAATTAGCTGGAATTCGTTGGATCGCTTGAAACAGGTTTTGACTGCACTGTCCGACCACAGAGCTCGTACCATCTTCACGTATTCCATGGTCATGTACCACGGGGCTCGATAACCTAGCTTGCGTAGCTCTTTCGCGTACGACTCATTTTTCTTTGAGTCATACTTCAGATTCATGTGTGCCACGTGTTCAACCAGCGTCCATATCGATTCGTGAATATTTTCCACGATGTCGTGAATCTTGTCCAAACGTTCACTGCGAAAACAAATTCTTGTGTCAAAATAGATTTCTAAAAACATTCAACCAAATCACTTACTCGAAACTGAACCCATTCTGCACGTGCAGAATCTTCATCTGCTTGATGATGGTCGTTTTGCCCGATTCTCCAGCCCCAAGCAGCAGTATCTTAACGGCATTGTTAAACTTGATGCTGTTTTGCGTGAGCCGTTTCTCGAGCTGCTTTCTGCGCAAAATTTCATCCGACGGTCTCCGAAAGCAGTCCTTCAGCCGCATCTCGATCCGCACGGCCAACGTCCGACGGGCCGAATGAGACCGAATCGTCATCGAGTGGTCACCTAAAAATACAAGAATCGTTGCCGTCGTCTCATTATCGTAATTAGTGTAATGAGCGTTGTCTGAACAAGTTGTTGCGCTCCCCGCGCGCGCGCTCGCGGAACCTATCAAAAGGGTGACCCCTACCTGTCTGTCTGTTTATGTTCTATTACTGCCCCGTGTGCGACAATGATAACAGCTCAGACAAATTTGCTCTCAAATGTGAATGACGAGGTAAATTTACTTTTATAGATGACTCGCCCGCAGCAGTGATTGAGTTCAGGTCGATTGGTTTAAAGATTTGTCAACTTATTCCATCAATAATTTTTAATCGCGATTCCCCTGTTCTGTGACCTAAAACTACTATATCTTTTCATTATTATTGCATTCGCACATGCGGCTACTAGCCGATTGAATTGAACAAATTTTATTGATTTATTGTAGCGACACTCAATCACGAGAGTTACTTCGTCTGATTATTTGATTGGACTTACAACCTGAAACATGCACTGAGCTGTTCAAGTATTTACACGCCAGAATTACGATTCCTGCTTGTCTATAATGTTTCCTTTGTGTTGTGTTACCTCATAGAACGCTATTTTGTTTTGATAATCGCGATAATAAGTTAATTCTTTTGACGTTTTTGTAAAACTTGATTCAAATTAAAAAAAAAAAAATGTACAAATAAAACTTTTTGTGTATTTCAATTGCGAAAATTTCATCGCTTTCATCAAAGTTATCGCAGTTTTTGTAAATAAAGTTAATTTTCCCGTTTTTGAAATTTTTCCGTTTTTGCGCGCAACGCGTCGAAAAACACAAATTTTATTTAAAAAAAAATATCGAGAAATTAAAAGTGAGAGTGTGTGCGTGCAACATGGAGTTAAACATTTCGAAATGCCATGAAGGTTCCCAGCAACTGCACAGAAAGTTTAACTCCATGTTGCACACACTCTCACTTTTAATTTCCCGATATCATGGAATCCTGTGAATGAATCTCGTCCATTTTTTGATATGTTACGTGAAATTTCCCGAGGAATTTGATAAAATTATTTTCAGATTTTTAGGCTAGATTTTTCGGACTTTCAACTATTTTTCCTTCTTTTTTCATCTGTGGTCATCTCAGCTAAAATCTATTGAAATGGAACGAAGCTATTTTTTTTTAGAAATGTGTTTTTTTTTTGCGAAAATCAATGAAAATGAAAACGAAAAACACGGCGTAGGTCACCCTAATGGCCAAACAAACAATTGCGGATCTAATTATTTCGGCCAAAGAACTCCCACTCCAAATTAGTCCAAATTTGAAACACTAACTTTTTGCCTTCCTCACCTCCCTGATGAAAGGTTATTTAAATCACATAAAAAATTCTTAATTAGACCTCCTAAACTCACCCTAAAGTATGCATAAGTGTACCAAGTTGGTACTACCAACTGTACGGAATTTTTCTTTACCGTATGGATTTTCGACTCTCTCCGCAGATTTTTTACAGGCCGGAATTTTTGTACGGATTTTTATTTATTTGTACGGAATTTTGACAACTTTTTAAAATTGATTTGCTTTTCTGATCTGGCCAAAGCTTTATCTAATTAGACAATTTTATTTAGGGTACGTTATCCATTAGTGGACCCCTTTCCTATAGTGGACCCTCTGAAGGGTTTTTGATGAAAAATTCAATAAAATCACAATTTCAAGCGTGTTGTTATCTACAAATCTTTTATTTGGCATGTTCAGCATCATTTATATCAATGTTGACTGACATTGAATTGTCCTTTTCACCAAAATAAGTGTTTTGAGTTCGATATCTGAAATCAGCCATGGCCACTAGCATTTTCACAACAAAACTGCATTTATATTTTATGATTGAATCATTTTTTGACTGATTATTTAACTTCAGCAAGTCGAAATAATGTAAGTTTAAGGATCTTTACTAAAATAAAGCGAAGATCTGCTCATTTTCGAGCAAAAATTAGGGGGGTCCAATATAGGACAACTAAAATCCAAACTTTTCCAAAAGTGGACCCCTGTTAATTTAACCTACAAAAATGAAAAAAAAAACTGTGTATTCAAGCAAAAGTTTCTCTAAAACATACAATAAATGCATGTTGTTATCAACTTAAACGCATATTTTTTCAATTATGAGTATAAATATAGCTGTTTTCATGTTAAAAGTACCAAAAATGCTGAAGCCGTAAGAATTTAAAATTAATCAAAACTATAGTTCATTGTACTTAACTGAAGCATCATAATTGCAGTTTGAAATAATATTTTATAATAATAAATCAATAACAAAACATTTTTTTAAATAAACATGCGCGGTTTTATCAGCAACTGTAAACAAATCTATTATTTAGTTTCGGTCAACCATTTATGTAATTAATATGGAAAAATTTGCATCAAGATTACTTTTTTTATTATTTTTATGTTTATAGTGGTTTTTGAGACGTTTTCTCTAATCTTTTTCGGAAATAAATGTGTTTAAATGTCTGTTAGGTTTTTTATTGTTTAAAGCCAAATTTGTTAACAAAACATATTTGTTTATAATGAAAAGTGAACAAAATCCATCTTTTATTCATTATATCTATCATTAGACCTACACAATGCATCAAAACATCAAATATCGGTTAAATTTGGTATAAAAATAACAGTTTGCCTATAGTGGACCCGGGTCCACAATCGGATTATGGACCCGGGTCCACTATAGGAAAAGGGGGTCCATAACAAGGCAAAAAAAAATTTTTCAAATGGATATTTTTCTGCTCAAAAACAAATAACTGATGAAACAAATAGTCAAAATTGTTCAAAAGACTTCAGATTTCATTGTTTTGTACAAAAGGTTATGAAAAAGTGCTTAAAATATTGAAATTTTGTGAAAAATGTGCTTCGGCTCTACTAGGGGGTCCACTAATGGTTAAAATACCCTATCTGTCAATTTGTTTTAAAGAGATAATTTGGATAGTGTTCCGGGTTTTCCTCAGTTCACAGTTGATTATCAATTATTTTTCTTTCCAAATTCCTTACAAAACATATTTATACGATAAAAGATTCAAAGGTTTTCTATAGCCTGTTAATACCAGTAAACATTTTAATTACAAATTTTTAAAAGGTTTTATAAGCTTTTGTGTTTTACATGTTTATAGGACCTTTTTAAAAAAACTGTCGAAATGTTTTCATGAGAACGATATTATTTTTATAAGCAAACTTGACATTTCCAAAGTTTTAAGCGTTTAACAAATATAAATATGGAAGAACTCGAAGATTTGTTTCAGCAAATCGCGGTTTATTTTGTGAATATTTTTAAACGTGCAAGTCATAAGCAATGTGAAATTTGTAAAATGTAAAAACGAGACAGTGTTATATTTTTAATTTCAAATTTATTTAAATTATTCCTTGACAGTTTTTGTTATACCATGGTGTCATATCGGCAAAGTGTATGGAATTTTACTCAGCAAGAGTTGGTAGCCTTAAGCACAGCCTTAAGGATGACATTTGAAATTATTGTGTTTTACTTCCCTCGAATTCAGTCAGAGCCAAACAAGAATGTTAAAATTACAGTCCAGACTCGATTATCCGAATGCCTTGGCAAAATTTCAATTCGGATAATCAAAACTTCGGATAATCGAATCACGAAAAAAAACATTTTTTTGTTGTTGCCATTTTTTTACTGTCGGGCTTAAGTGTGACCCTTAAACCACCCTAAAGTGATTTAGAATTTTTAAATAGAAAATGGCGGACATAATGGCGGTGATGGAATATTGAAAAATTGCATTTTGTTATTTTATAAGCATTCTCTCTCTTTTCAAATTTGACTAAAATCAAGCTACAGAACTCGAAAAGTCAGAAAAAAACATGAAAACGTTTTTTTTTAATCTTTGGATAATCGAGTCTGGACTGTATCTTGTTTCGGGCATATTGAAATTCGGTTACTAAAGCCATTGCAAATAGTTTTCATAGTTTATGTCGCTTCCCTTTCATTCATCAACATGAAAAATCAGGGGACAAAAAAACTTTTAAAAAAGCTTTGGAAAAAGACTTGCAATCAAATGAAAATATTTTAAAATGCGTGATTGAACCAGTTTAAAAATTATTCGTTTTTTTTTTTCAAGCAAAAGATTTTTTTGTAATGAATTTTTGCAACATGGCTTTTAGTTTCATTTTTTCTTTTGTTTGCCCTTTCGACTGAGGGCATTGTCAAGGGACATGAACTTTGAAAAATATGTACATCGGCCTAACTTTCCAATAAGCAATTTTCTAGTATATTTCTTTCAAACGAGAAGCAAACAAAACTGTGAGTAAGACATCCGACAATCTGAGCCCTAATAATCCTTCCAATTCAAAATGGGAAGTTACACTACGAGTTTAGTCTCAAGGTTCAAAACAAAACTCAACAATTTTCCTTGAAACGGCTCTTGAGGTGGGGTAGATAGCAACAACCCCGATTTCCTGATGAGAATTCGCGATGATGAGTAAGACGATTTTCACTACACACACACTGTGAGGGGATTTTTCACAAATCGTTGATGAATAATGTTAATACTTACTTGAATTTGTACTTTTCTTTCAAAAAGAGTAAAAAAGCACGTTGTCAGTGTTTTATCACTTTCCTCAACTGCACACGCCCTGATCTGCGCGATAGCACTAACACGAGAACTCGTCCGACTATCAATTAAATAACCAATTGAACTATATCGGTGCGCGCCTTATCGAGGAGACATAATCTCATTGACTGCTACAATATCGCGGGGATAGATAATGCCGGCCGGTCAGCTCAATCGTATTCCGTGGAACGATTAGTTAGTTTAGCAATCGCGAGCGAATCTTTGCACGACTTTTGTTGTCTTGAGAGAGAGAAATAGGATCAGGAGAAGAATTGACCAAGTCAAAGTGCCGACTTTAGGGTTCAGCGGAGTTGTATTTTAAAATGTATATATTTTTCGTTTAACTATGATTTAATAGAATGTTAGACTTAACCGAATCGCTTATACTTGACAGACGCATTGTTAGTAAAATAGTCCACACATTCCAAGAGGGGGGAGAACACAGTTACTTAAGCAGGGACCATTTCAACTGTTCTCTGGCCGATTGAAGGACCTGCAACAGAAAAGGGGAAACAGTGAACCAATCAAAGTCGAGGTTTGTTGTGCGTTTTTTTAGGTTGTTATAATTATTGTGCGCTTTTTTATGCCAATATTTACAGCGGTTGGATTGTAGGCTTTGTTCCGGTGTCACAGCAATGATTTGAGTTTCTTATGCAAGGTAGAGAGGAGGGGAAGGCTCTGGATGTTCTCGTGCGATTCACCAGAACAATCCATGTATTGCGTTAGTTACCTGTGCCACGGTCTGTTCGCCGATCGGAATGTCATCGTTGCGGAGGTCAACTCGCTTTACCACCGACGATGGATCCGCGTCCAGAATGATTCTGCAATAGACAAACGTTAATAACAACATTCAACCAACATCATCACTCAAATCAGCCAACCCTCCATCGCAGATCTCGTCAAAGGCAAGCATCACAATGTCCAGGTTCTCGAGCACCGCCCGCTTCTCGACGTTCTTCTTCAGAATCATCGTAACCGTATCGAACAAACAATTCAGCACCGACAGCAGAATCAGCTCGTTTTCGTGCGTGCTGCCCATCACGTAGAAGAACAGATCCACATTGCTCTTGTAGACACAGGTCAACCCATCCAACATGATGATTTCCGCATTTGCCCGGTGCGTTTTGTTGAACAGGTTCTTCTCGTACGCCTTCTGCTCCTTCACCGTGGGGAATACGTTCTTATCGTAGTACTTGGCCAGTATCCGGTTGCCGTCGTTGTCCAGAATGCACATTCCCTTGATGGTGTACAGGGTTGGTTCCTATAGATTGCAGTTTACAGCATTATTGCAAGTAAAACAAACCAATTCCACAAACTTTTAACATACTCAGCAAACTTACCATTAGCGAGTCCATATTTCACAGTGAATTTACGCAGAAATCCCTCAAAAAACTTGGAATTAACAGAAAACAAATTTATTCTTCTGCAACTTTTGCGAATTGATTCTTTTGACGTGGATGTTTTGTCTGAACGTCCCAAACGTCAAATTCCAACAACAACATTAGGCCACACTGAAGGAAATTGACGCAGCGGATTTAGCCGCGTGTACGCGAGCGGCAGTGTTTCCAGATCAACAGTTGCGATTGGGGCGTATTATGAACAAGTGCGTGTGACGTCATATTTCATATTTCGGACATCATTTTCATCAAAATATCATGGATCCGGCCTCAAATCAGTTTATTAATAAAACTTAAGAGCGAGTCCATGAGCAAAGCATATACCCATCTCGCAACGACCTCACCAATCTGCCTGAAATTTTCAGGGGTTGCTTGTACATATAAAACTAGCATCTGGCCAAAATATGAACACTCTAAGTCAACGGGAAGTGGGGCAAATTGGGACACAAAGTTTGATGGTTCAAAAACGTCAAAAATCTTAAAAATTCAATTTAATATTAAATTCAAATGCTTCTTAAAGGGCTTAAAAATGCAACTAAATGCAGGGTAAAGCATCCAAATTGGTTAAATCTAATGTAAGGTACGCACATCGGAAAGAATCGGTCAAGAAAAATTTCAAATGGGCAGCATCGTTAGCGAAAGCAAGCCAGAGAGGGTGAAGAAAAGCCCCAAGAAAACGTTCCCTCTCTTTTGTTCTGCCGTTCGTAAAGCTGTTTCTTGACCCCCTTTCTTTTGAAGAGCATACCGGCCTTAAAGCGAGTTATTGGCATTTTAGTGAAAAAAAAGCACAATTTTCAAACTCAAATAAAAAAGTGTTCCATTCAGATATCAACTTGATTCGACCTGCAGATTGTAGGGGATATCTGGGACTACAATCTGAGACTGAGAACGCTTTGGGTAAGGCAGTTTAATATATTAAATACACTCAAACCTCGATGGTTTGACACCAACTGTTATCAAACGAACGGGGTCAGTTTTTAGTTTTACACCCCTTTTACACGAAGTTCACACACACTACCAAATGTGAGCGCCATGTGTGTGTGTCAGTTCGTCACTTTTTAGTTTGACTTTGACCAACCAACGGGATATAAACTAAAAAAGTGTCAAACGAAAAAGTGACCAACACCCCGGTTGAGTGTATCATATTTTGCGTGACATTATTTTATGAGTTGCACTACAATTGGGTCCTAAAATGAAGCTTAGATTGATGATATTATTGTTTACAGCGATAAAACTTATTTTTCTGAATACAATGACCCTTTGTACGACCACAAACAGTTTAAAATAGATTTTTAAATGAATTTTGAAAAATTAACCTCGCGGTCCTTCTTGACAGAAAAGCTCCTACTTGACACCTCGTTCCAAGGGGACCATAGTTGATCCATCGAAAAAATGTTGTCTTGCAAAAAAAATTGCATTAAAATGGAAAAAAAAGTGATCAGAAATGGGTTTTAATCGTGTTTTTTACAGTTGTACATAAAAATTGACATAGGGCTTTAGTACCCAATTCCCATACAAACTAAAATAGGCTTAAATCAATAGTTTAACCGACTTAATCAGTATATTTTCGAAAACAAGTGGTTGCATTGCCTTTATAAAGTATGTGTTTCCATAAATTTGTGAATAACAAGAAACAATTTCCACATTTTCCAACAACATGTATGACGTGTCACAAGTGTGCACGATCATTTTGATGGTAAATTGGTCTATGTCACAAGTGTGTATTGCGATATCCGGGAAACGGAAGCGAGTTTGCAAAATCGGGTTAAAGCATCTTGTAGTGTTAGTGAAGTATAGCAAAACGTCATCATTAACTTATTTTCGACCAAAATGGTCTATATCACAAGATAGCACACAGCTGACGATTTATTATTTTGTACGGGAAAAATGCTACGAAGAGAAAGGGATCTGAAATCCTAAAAAAAATGCAACAGCATCCGGGGCTAGATTTAAATAAATCATGAAAATTTCACAAAAACACTATTTTTAACATGACAAAAAAAACAAAAGTTACCAAGGTATCGTCTTCAAATCGATGCCTCTGTGCTCTTTTATGCTAACTAGATAGAAAAACCAGCGGCATCGAGAAGTGATTTTCCATCATGAATAAGGCCGATATCGAGGGGCGCGACAATAGTAAAAAATCAAATAATTTAATTAATTAACTGCAGGAATTAATTAATTAACGCGAAATCAAGGTTTGTTTACGATCACAACAACGCCACCTCTTTTTATTCCACATTGCCATTTGACATTGCGCGCGTTTGTTGCGTTTGTTGTTGTGCTTGGTAGAAACGTTTTGTTGCCAAGATCATACCAAGATGTACATTAAGACGGTGGTTTGGAAAATCTCCGGAACTTGCTCAACACAACTTGCTGGTCGAGTTCCTCAACGGCCAGATCGAGCTGCAGTCCCAGCCACCGTTTTACTGTACCGTACCGGACGATTGCCGGTCACGAATCTGAGGGTTCTGGTTCTACAACAACAGCGAGTGCGACCGGATCCGGGACATAATCTGGAAGCTGGTGGCCGAGTGCAACAACAACAGCGGCGGAAGAGGACCGGGTGACGCAAAGAAAGTTGTGACGAGTGCCTTCCCGCGACTGGACATGGGAAAGACGGGTGAAAACGGAAATGTTGCTGGTAGGATTTAGGTTATCTATCAACGGGATAAATTGACAAAAATATACGATTTGTTTTTACCTTTGTTGCAGTTAAAAACGTGGACATTTTCACCATGCTGACAAAGGCTTAGGAGAACTTTAATGATAGCAACGGAAAATTGCCTCCTTCCCATCAGCAGCCACAACAGTAGCAGGAGCCTGTTCCGAGTCGCAACCTGTCCGCGGCGATCAACATCGTTCAGCCGGAACCCCAGCAGCAGCCGGACACAACGCAGAGAGTTGTAAATTTCTTCGAAGCAACTGACCACCTCTGCACTGTTCCAGACACCTTGCCAGATACCGATGTCGAACCGGTGCACACGCTCGATCAGATCGAGAAGCAGCATCCAGCTACGACGCCGCAGAAGGATTCCTCCATCGTGACCGGGAAGATAACGGCCGAGGTCAGCAATCTGGAGAACAGCTTCAAGTTGATGGGCACTCTCATCAATACCGAACCGGCGCCGGCTCAGGTGCTCAGCACGTCCTCGCTGGCAACGTTCTCTCTCTGATTTTTCTTCGCGATTGCGTCGAAGAACTTGGACATCATCCTAGAAGCTGCTTATGGAATTGAGCTTTGGCAAGGAGCAAACCGCTTCTACTGAAACTTAACAGGTCACCCCACATTCGGTATCGGACGGAAGTTTGATTTGTTAATATGGTGTCAGTCGAAGTACAAGTACTTGCCCTTTATTTAAAAAATATGCTTAATGAAAAAATAATAATAAATATACAAAATTATTGTTTAAGTGATGTTCTCGCTATCATGTTAGAAAAGATTTTTTATTTATATTTATTTTATTTCACAACTTGACTTTGCGCATGATGAATAAAAGCACAATTCCCCGGCACAAGCATCTACGAATCGCACCTCACAATCCTTTTTAGTAAACGTCTTTATAAGTTTTACATTAAAATCGCGATCAAATGAAAACTGTTCAGGTTAAGCAAATTATACCAGGTAGAGTCGATGCTTGGAAGAACTGAGTCGCGCTGAGCGAACGGAACTGGTACTGCTTCTTCTGCACCTGCGGCTTGCGGTATTTGAACGCGTTCAGCACGTAACCAAGAAGAAGCTTAAGCTCAAGCACAGATTTCAACTGATTTCCCGACGAGCAGTACTCCTAGCACCAGCCTTTGACCAGCGGAACATTGATCACCCATCGACATTGTCCCGACGCATGTTGCAGCGGTGCGACCAATTAAATTAAAACCTGGAGGGGGGGAACAAAATAATGTCTTTAATCACAAAAAAAACAACTGGTTCGAAAGATGATCGTTTTTTAAACAACTGATAGTTGAAACAAGAATTGCCTATTTAACTTGAAAAGTTTGAAAAGAATATTGAAACTCACCATGCGAGAACGATGCTTAGCGGAACAATCTGTCCAGCTGAGATGAACAAGTTTCCACTTGCGGTGGAATTCGATGGCGTTGGATGTTCCGATGCTCTCCGGCAGTTTGTCCTTTTCCGGTGCTGCTCCATAAACTTTTCCTGTAATATCGGCGAAAAAACAGTAACTATCCGCGTTGCAGCTTGCTGCATCACAAAATTAAATCAAAACAAACTTGACAGTCGAGCGCGAAAGAGACACAAAGCAAACCAACGTTTTCAATAAAGCAGGTGTGGTTCTGTAAAATGTCAAATGGCAAGAGGAATTTAATTCCTTAATATATTAAATGCCAAAATTAATACATTAAGGCCATTGTCACGCCCCTCGGCCGATATAATAAGCCATAGTTACAACATTTGCATGGAAAAAGTGTTTTAAAATGCATTTTACACTAGTTCAGTTGTATTGCAATCATTAGTCTTCAAAAAATGTAAAATTTGACGAAAAAATAAAAAAAAAACTCTTTGCGATAATAAACATCGAAAATTTTACGAAATTCAAAAGATTTTTAATCAACACAAACATGCTAAACATGATTCTAAACGCAGGGAAATGCATTTTAAATTGATTTGAACTCATTGCACTTAAATTTTTTGTGAAATATTGAAGTTTTTTGAAAAAAATTCCCTTGATTTTTCTGGCCAGCTTAAAAGGGTGGGGGGACAAAAACTTTAAACAAAATTTGTACCAGCCTAAATATTTAAGAATTGCTAAAATACCGTTTTCGAACAAATAATCGGAAATTGTTTATAACATGATAACTATACTCTTTACCATACAAATCTGAAGTAAATTATGATTACGATTTTGCGTTTAAAAATAAGATTAAAAAAATATAGATAGATCTCTTTTTGAATATTTTCAAACACAAAAAAATCAAATCTCTGGTGCTGGATTCAAAATATTGAATATGAATTTTAGACAGAAAAGACACCTATTAACAATTAACAATTTTGATACTTAATAAATGCTAACATTTTGTCACAAAAATTTGAATTCTACTTTTTGTGATAGAATATCGTCGTTGTCGTGCTATCTTGTTGTAGGGGAAGGTGGGGCAAGACGACCATATGGGGCAAAAGGAACAATCGCTCGTACGGCCGTAATTTTTACAATTTTGATTATTTCCAGTATGAGGAATTGTTGCTAGCAATGCAATTGGCTGATTCTACTACCAACTAACCGCCAAAACGACGTAAACGCCAAGTGGCATAAGATTTAATGAAGTTTTTTCAAAACCTTTGTTTTTTTTTATAATATTTGGAAAGTACAAAATAAGGCTTAGGGTTCGTTTTAAGGCTCATTTTATCAAAATGCTTTTTTTTCCTAGATCAGTAGTGTCCTTACCAATGACTTGCACCCACGCTTGCACCTATTATAAAGTATGATTTAACTGTTAGTTATTTTTGTTGAGAGCTTTTAAAAAATCTTGTTCAGGTGGGGCAAGTGTACCACATGGATTTTTAGAATGGAAAAAATACGAATTGCTGCAACAACATATATTATTGGGAAAAAATACATAAAAGCACTTAAAAACTGATAAACAATTGTTAAAAACAATTGTCCATGCAAAATATAGTGATATTATGAAAATTTACTTTTTTTTTCATTTATATATTATTTTTTTTCGTAAAAACGATCAAATTTTTAGTAAAATATTATTATTTAATCTATAAATGAAAGAAACGTTTCAAATACATTCTAATCTGATGTATCTAAGTGATAACAGTACAATTGTTAGCAAATTAACATGTTGTTTCATGCATAGTTCCTCTTGCCCCAACGGGTTGTTCATCTAGTTGAGAAGAACGAACGGAAAATCAAAATTTTTAAAGACATTTTTTTACATTAAAAACAGGATTTTTTTTAAAAAACTTGTTCTATCAAAGTCTTAGTCAAGACCTGGAATAAGATGATAATAAAAAAAATCCGACAGATTTTTTAACGTTTTTGATGAGATATAACGAGCATTTCCTTAGCTTGTTACACTTGCCCCACTTTCCCCTACGTGCATTTCGGGTCGAATCGAGTTAAGAACGTCATTTTGAGAGCATCGGTGTGTTGGCAAGAAAGAGAAAGCAGTTTTAGCGTTTGCTCTGATGCGAAGATGACTGAAGTGAGGAAGAAAAAATTTTTTATTTGTTTTGATCGGTTTAAAAAATTTTTGAAGGCAAACGGCAAAATTTAAAAAATGGGTGTCAATTGGGTACTAAAGCCCTAAGTCAATTTTTATCTACAACACTAAAAAACACGATCAAAAACCATTTCTGATCACTTTTTTCATTTTAATGCAAAAAAAAAATGACCAGACAACATTTTTTCGATGGATCAACTATGGTTCCCTTGGAACGAGCTGTCAAGTTGGACCTCTTCTGTCAAGAAGGACCGCGAGGTAAATTTTTCAAAATTGATTTAAAAATCTATTTTACACTCTTTGTGGTCGTACAAAGGGTCATTGTACTCAGAAAAATAAGCTTTATCGCTGTAAACAATAATATCAGCAATCTAAGCTTCATTTTAGGACCCAATTCCGGTGTCCGAGAATTCACGGAAATATTAACCTCCGGTTCGAAAATTTGGGAAAAATGTTCGTTTTTTCGTGTTCTTCGTGAGTGGCAAGGGTTTAAGCGACGACGACGACACGACAAGCCACTCGCCTCCAAAAAGTGGGCACCAAATCGGCTTACCCCTCCGGTTCCTTTGGAACTGGAAACGTCAAACCGAAAAACTCGAAAAAATTGATTGAATTTGGCAACCCTTCTGCTTCTGACGTTTACAAATGTCATTTTTAAAATCAGATTAAATTTTGCGAAAATCGTCGACGGCACCAGATGACTTCTGGAATACGGATCAAACCGTTCTTCTCCCCCAGCGCACCAAGAAACTTCTATGGACGACAGGGTGTCCTCGTTGCCGATCCACCACAAGCAGACTGGCGAGCACAACCCCCACCAGGACTGGGAAAGTCGCGAGCAAAAACCGTGTGGTGTGCGCGACGACGGTGGTGTTAAACAGCGAAGGAAGAATCACGCTGCAATCCGATATTGACGCCCCCGAACCTATTTCTTTCTTTATAGTCTCAATCCTACGCGGAAGCTTCGACACGTCATTCAATTGCTGGAATTCACGCACTCCACGGCTCCGGCATCCTTTTTGGTCAGAAACCCGGTTCCGGAATTTGCCAACGTAGCTCTCTCTGGCACCGCCAAATTCGACAGCGTGCCACGGGCCACGGTCGTCTCCGGAAGACTTGGACCACCTCCCCTTCTCAGGCCTGTCCTTCGTTGCGTTTTTGGAGTTGTGATGACGGAATCGCCGAATAGCTTCTAACGGTGGAGTTTCCGGCGAAGAGCTTCACAAGTGGAGCACTGTAGAATCGAGGCCAACCTCGCATAGGAGCTGGGATTGGGAAGCAGCGGATCAAGCTGGGATGGGTTCGGTCCGGAAGCCGATACTGGTGATGCCAACGGGTGCCAGCGTGGTTTGTGTTCCGTTTCATCCAATCGCTAACTAGCAGTGCAGTGCAGACGGCCCAATAGGTCCATGGGTCGATCGGGACCCGCCACTGGGCGGGCCCGGAGCGGTTGTGGGAAAGTTCGTTCCCGCAGTTTGAACGGATGACTCAAAATAAAAAGAAATGTTCCGGCGGGATGGGTCATCGTTATGACCAGAAAGGGTCCCGAGCTTTTTAATGTTTACGGACCTTGGCAAGTCCTTCTAGCTATCGTTTCGCTCGAGCATGTCCGCGACCCCAACCGCAATCATCAGGGATTGTGCCCGCGTAATGGACACATTCAGTCGCTTGACGTTGCCGGAACGCTCCGTCGAGATGATCATGAGATCATCAAGCCTTTTCGCGGCTCGGCGGAGCCGATCCCGGTGTCATCGCGGTCACGTGGTTTGACCTGGTCTTAGAGGTAATGAACCTGACAAGCATACAGGGCAACGATGCATATCGAGTTTTACTTTCTTGCTATTGATTCCGTTCAGAATGTTCTCGACGTAAGAGGCGACGCGTTTGACTTCCTGCATTTGGCGGAACTCTTGTCGCGATGACATCACCGGAGACGGAGTGAATTATCAGTGGGAAGAGGTATAAACGACGCCAACGATCTGGTCGAAGCATCCGGTGAGTTTGTCATTCCGATCGTGATCAATTAGGCGTTCCAGCAGCAAAATTCCGTCAAGGAAACTCCACTGGATCACCGGTCCGAGCCGTTTCGGAACGCCAGAAAAAATGATGCTGCTCGTTCCTCCACTTTCCCGGCAACAATACTTTCGAGGGGGGACAGGTAGGAAAACACTTTTTGGCACTGCCACAGTCGAGGATGAAAATTTGACTGAAATGACCTGCTCAAACCAAGAACTTGATCAATCGAGCTGCCGCGTTGGAATGGCCATGGCGAGTATTTTCGAGACTGGTATGAGCTTACAGAATTGCCCGGTGGCTTCCACATTTCATTAAATGGCTGGAATTACTCAAAACTTGTTTATCGGGTCCTCTCTTCCCCCAGAACCTTCTAGAGTAGCCATCCTTGAGCAGTTTCAACACAATAAAATCCAGCCAAAGAACGACTTGAGATTAACTCGACCTAGTGTACCATCATTTCTAGAATTCTGGCAATATCAACTCCAAATCTAACCAAACTCCCACAAATCTCCCCATCCTACTCTTGTTCGTTTTGCTGCGCTCAATGGGGCAGTATTTCTGGTGCAAATGTTCCGGGAATTATCTGCGGCTTCCGTCAGCTGAAACCGGTAGCACGCACCACAATCGTTCCCCATCTTCCAAGCAGCCGCAGCCAGTTCCGCCAGCCCCAACGGAACCGGTCCGCTGTTGTGAGGTTCTAGTTCACGGCAGCAGTACGTTCACTTCCTAGTTCCACCATCCTAGAGACAATAATTGCTAGCGCTTCTGACCGGTTCCGGAACTTCGTAAGACCTGAGCTACTTTGGATCCTTGGCATCCGGCATTTCCAAGGATCTCCTCCTCGCTGGCCAAATGATCGCTGTTGAAAACGGGAATGTTCCGGAAAGGCCGTCATTGGCAACTTTGGGATGCTCCTTGCGTTGGGCTGTTATTTGCCCACAACACAATTTCCGTATTGGGTGCCTTGGCCAGGGAACCGGCCATTGCCCAGAAGAAAAGAACGGCTTCAGCAATGTGTCCAAATTCCGGCAGTAAAGAAAATTAAACCTGTGAATTATTACCGAAAAAAAATTATGATGACGGATTTTGATCAATGTAAATATGTATTTACATTCAAGCAGTGTTGCGAGTTAATTTAAATTTAAGCGAAACACGAGGGGTCTCTCTATTTACCGTGACTTTTGTCAATCACGGTGATTTCACGGGATTCACGGTGGGACCACTTTTTAATCAGATTTTTGCACCGAGTGTCTTGTCGTGTCGTCGGTTTAAGTGCGCGCGCTTTCACTATTTTCTTTTGAACTAAAGTGCTTGGTGCGGTTGTGGTGGGTTCCTGCCAGGGCCCCGGTGATGGCCTGATATAAGCTACTGAACAACATTGGCAATATGGCGTCGTTTGTTTACCAACATGAGATTGATTGTGGTTTGGTTGAGCGTTTTAGCAGAATGCATTACTATGAATACAAAGAGACGAGTTGTTCCTTTTAATTCCGCTATATATTTTTAATATCTTGACAGATACGTATTTCGTCTACTACTTGCAGACTTCATCAGTGTTCTGTTCTCGACTGTCGAGAACAGAACACTGATGAAGTCTGCAAGTAGTAGACGAAATACGTATCTGTCAAGATATTAAAAATATATAGCGGAATTAAAAGGAACAACTCGTCTCTTTGTATTCATGAGATTGATTGTTTGAAAATCGTTTTTATAAAATTTTCTATAATCTTTGTGTACTAATTTTGAAGTAATACATAATAAACAAAATTTCGTTAAATTCTAGAACAGAAAAAATATATATATTATTTTTTTTTTAATTTAAACCGCTTTCTTCGCCATTCTTAGCAAGATTACGCAACTAATCATCGTGCCTTTAGTTTATGTTTAGTTTCTAAACCGGTTTGCTTTAGTTTGTTGTTTAAACTTTGAAATTTAGCATAAATTAAGATAAGTTGCTAAATTTCCAACTTCAGCCATGTGCAACAATTTCCATTTCTCCCGTGCGGGCAACCGATAATGGGGTAATTCATGCGTTCCAGAATGTCAAAATTCCAAAACGTCACGCGAATCTTCGGTACGCCGCTTTTGTTCCTGTATGACGTTTCGAGGCGAGGCCCTGGTTCCTGCGATGTTTCTGCAGATTTTATGATGACCTGTAACATCTGACGGGAGTCATCAATTGCGGCTGAACGCCAACGCCATGATCGATTTGGTCAAGCCCAATGCGAGTGCAATCGCTGCCGGTGCTGCTTTTCGGGTGAGAAACTTCCAATTGGAAATATGGAGCAGCCATTGCTGACTGGCTACGCTGTTCGCTTTGTAAGCGAATGATGCTGGGTTCGATTCCCATCTGGTCCAAACGATAAAGTTAAGGAAATATGAATTTTTGAAACTCTAAACATGAACGAAACATCAAAGTCGCTCTAATCGGGGTTCGATCCCCCGTTCTATGGATTGGTGAATTAGGAATACTATTACTACAAACTATATACGCGCTGGGTCTTTGTCCATTTGACAAGGGTTCAGAAGTTCTAAATAACGTTGGAATCCGATTGATTCAAACGTTCTTTAGGGCGGGGCTTGTCGATTCAAGCTGAGGTACCTCGCGCAAGGCTAGCCTGCGTAGAAATGGGTTACCGAAGCTCGGCAGAGCTAACACCTGCATTTGGAAGGAGTTATTTGCATGATCCTATACATCAAATCAAATCTAAAATACATGGAAACAACTCAATTTGTAAGAGGCGGCCGCGTGGTCCCGTTTGGTTGCTTGCACACATCACACACACACAATCGAGTTAAGAACGTCATTTTGTGAAGCTCACAATGCCTCACCTTTTGACCTTCACAGATCCCCAAAATTTGATTTCAATCCTGAGATATTCAATAAAAACCGAAAAAACTCGAAAGAAGTTTCAATCTTGTTGTGCTATCTTGGGACTTATCTAAAAATTTAAACTAATGTTTTGGGGGTTATTTTATGGAAACTCGGTTTTAATCGGTTATTAAACCAGTCGTAGCAAAATAAAAGTTTTTATTATTTAGAGGGAACATAATTTAGGATCAAGAAAGCGATAAAAAAGAGATTTAAATACATTAATTAACATGTTTTAATAGGTGATACAAATAATCAAAAATCAAGAATCAGTAACAGCACATTAGACAATTCAATGGTTTCAACAATCAGTTTGGGGGAGACTCCTCTCAATTTTACAGTCTCGTTGCAGTACAAAGTTACTTGTCTAAAAAAAAGAAAACAAAATTTTCAACCATCAACCATAAAGATTACATCCCCCAACCCACCTGGATAATCGTTACAGTCATCGCTCGCCACCAGCTGCTCCGCGGAAAACTCCTCCCGGGGCGTATAACCCGTCCGTCTGTAACCCTCATCCGGCGAATACTCAAACACCGTCTCATCCACCGGCTTTTCCTTATCACACGGTGGTGGCGTCGGTGCCGGGCAGTCCTCCTTCCGGATGCACTTGCCCTCGTGCAGCACGTACCCCGCAAGACAGACGCAGTTCAGCTCGGCGATGCAGATCTTCGTGCAGCGTACGTTACTGCAGTCGTTCTCGCAGGTTGGGACGCAACACGGTCGACACACGGTCAGCGTTTGCAGCGGGTCGCATTTGGGGGCGCACGGCTTTGGGATATCTGGGGTAGGTTCTGGAGTGGGTTCTGGGGTTACAGGATCGTCACAGGGTGTCACGAAGGGCGGATGGGTGGTGGTGGTGTGGCAAGGGACTGGCTCGAGTGTCTGCACTTCTGGGGGATTGTAGACGTAGGCTTCCGAATGGGTGTGTTCGTGGAAGATGCCGCTTGAGGATTTGACCTTTTCTTCGCCGTTGTAGATGAAAGGCCTCAGGTTGGGGTAGGCGCCGTAGGCTTGAGGAATGTACGGCTTCGGGGTAGGATCCGTATCGATGGATGGCTTATGTAGGATGTAGGGAGACGATAGATGATCTTGATCGTAGGAGGAAGGTTGCTTCGGGATGTACGGCTCAGGTCCGTAGATCGAAGCGTAGTTCGGTGCTGGTTTGAATGGTACGAAGGTTGGTTGCTTCGGTGGCTCGTACGGTTTCGCCGTTGGTAGAATCGGCTTCCTTCGGCATGGGCACGAACCATACGATCTGGGCTTTTCGTTGTAACGAGGGTAGAACACGGTCGTACTGGTTGGTGGCGATTCAGCTGCAAGAAATTACTAGTTTAGTCAAACTTATACTTATAACCCCAATGACTCAGATACTAACTGCACGTTACGTTCTTAGGGCAACAAATCTTCCGGATACATCTGCTCCTGTGACGCACGTATCCCGGCTTACAGACGCAAACCGGTTGATTCACGTAGTTTTCCGGAAAGCTCGCCGTTGAACAGTCGTTGCTGCACGTGGGTTCACAGCAAACCGGAGTAGGACTCAGGATTTCATTCTTTCCGCAAACGGCTAAGCCCAAGCAAAGAGAAAATTAGGCCAAACCCCCATTTTTTCTGCGACTTGGGGTACTTACGGTACTGGGCATCGTAAGTCGATGCCGTAATGGACGCCACTAGACAACACAGAGCGAGCGTCGTCGTCACAACAACAATGAATTGCGAGTCGGCCGACATCGCGAACGGAATTGTGTCCGATGGGCGGCTGGGCACGCGTTTTTATAACGTAACTTAGAACTTAAATCACCCAAAAAAAAAAAGAAAAAAGAAACGAGCTTAGATTGGGATGCGCACGTGCTACGCACTACGCTTCCGTAAAGAGATATATGTTGCCAAAAAGTGTTTTAAGGTAATTATTAGAGATACAAGCGTAACGAAAAAGAGCTTTCAAATTAGATATTAGAGTGAAGAATTTCAGTGAACGTGCTGGAATGCACAATTCGATTGAAAGAATTCATTGAAGTTCAATGAATGGATTAACCGTTGCGAATGGAAATTATAAGCTCACGTTACACAAAATGAGTTTGACGGTGATTTTTTAACAGGATAAGGGAAATTCTCCACAGTATCTGCAATAGTTTTGCTAGGAATTGGAAATCAAAATAGTTTTTTTTTTAATTTCAAGGTTTATTGACATGATTTAGGGGACTAAAAATACATCTTTGAATCAGAATTTAGGACGGTGCACAATATGGTACGTACTCATGTACATGAGTCAAAAATTAAAAAAAAACATAACATTTGGAAAATTTTAATAGACATAACACCGTCTTTTCAGACTGAATTTACTAACTAACGGGACAAACACAGAACACCCAGAGGAGATGGGCGGGAATCGAACCCGGGCCCCTTAGCACACATGAGAGATCGGCAGCCGAAGCCGCTAACCACCGCGGCACGGGGTCCTCCATTACACATGAATGGCGATTTAACGTCACGTAGGGGGAATCGGATCAGTTGTTTTGACGGTAATAAAAAATACTATCGATTGCAAACCGATTAAATTACATTGTTCAACACCTCTTGATTTTTTAAAACTTTTACTGAAAATGTAATTATTAAATAATAAAAAGAAAAAAATATAGACTTTGTTATTTTTTGTATGGGTTACTTAAAACAAAAAGAAAAAAACATAGTTAACTTCGCTTAAATCAGTCCATCTTATATGCTCACTACTATAAAGGCACGTCGATGGATAAGTGTACTTCAGTCGTGAGCAATTCTCTACGAAATCGGCAGATTTAGAACATTTTTTTTTGTATTTTTCAATTTGGCTCAAACTTTGTGGTCCATTCTTAACGGTTAATTCATGCCTTCCCTATGAACAGCCCATTTGTGACATTGGTTCATCCATCTCCATACAATTTTGGCAACTGTCCATACAAAAATTGTACATGAATATTCGAAAATCTGTAAAATTTGAAGGAATTTTCTGATCAATCTGGTGTTTTCGCCAAAGTTGATGGTATTGATGAGGAATAGTCAGAAAAAATAGGTACACGTACCGTATTTTTGATTTTTGAGATTTTATTTATATGTTTCAGGAAGCAACTTTTGAGCCATATATATGTTTTCCGCCAAGCTGATTTTTGAAAAAATAGTGTTTTTGGAAAATATCGAAATTTTATACATAAAATTTGTTTGACCTATTTTTTGATGTAAAATTTAATTTGAAATCGAAAAGTACTGGACAGATTTGTTGATACAGTGTCGCGTTTTCAAGATATAGCCACAGAAAGTTTGATTTCAGCGAAATATTTGCAATTATTCGGTTTTCAAAAATAGTTACCATTTCTGACATGTGTTTTGTTAAGGTTCAGAAAAATTGCTAAAAAATTGTCTAAGAGATATTGATGGTTGGACCTCTGGTTGCTGAGATACAGCGGCTTAAGGGGTTACATACAAGTAGAAAATCTCAATATTTCATATTTCCGAATATTTATTAAATCCTTTAAAAAGATGAATTCCAATCACTCCTAAAAGTTTCATGAAGATATGTCATGATATAAGCGAGTAGAAGACGATTTAAGTTTAAAGTTTTGCCATGCGCAAAGCGGGCTGTCAAACTTGTGAGCGTTTTCTCGGAACAACGAGATGATTTACGGATGCCACGATATCTCGAGATTGAATGGACCAAATTGGCTGAAATTTGGGGAGAAGACTCTCAAGACATATCCCGTGTGCATGATGAAGCCCGATTTTGAAATTTTGCTTTTCAAAAACAAAATACAAAAATCAAAAAGTGATGATTTTTTATATGAAAAACACAAAAATATTTTTATCTTTTTTTAAAATAAACTTTTTTTTAAATCGGCCTTCATCATGCACACGGGACCGGTTTAATGAGTCTTCACAGTGTTGAGATACCGTGGCACCCGTTTTTTGAAACTGCTAACTTCAAACAGCTATATCTCGGCAATGATGCAACCAAATGTCTTCAAATTTATGTTGATTATAGTTTAAAATGTTTAGTTTATGTCCTGAAAACAAATTAAAAAAAATTGAGTTTGTGCCAATACCAACCCTTGACATTTTAGCCGATTTACATGTATGTAACCCCTCAAAGAAAAAGAAACAAGAAAATTTAAGTTTTCTAAGTCTCACCCAAACAACCTGATGCCGATGTCTCAGCAACTAATGGTCCGATGTTCAATGTTAGAAAATGAGACATTCAAGAAATTTTCTGATGTTTTCGAAAAAAATATTTTGGAAATTTTTGAATCAAGACTCTTATTCCAAATGGACGTAAAATTGGCCCATTTAAAATGTTAGTCTTGATTCCAAAATTTGATTAAAAAATCTGTATCTCAGCAACCAGAGGTCAAAATTAATTTAAGAGCTAGTCCACGAACAGGGCATACCCCTTTGTATGGGACGTCGTTTGGACCTCACCAATCTGCCTGAAATTTTCAGGGGTTGTTTGTACATATGAAACTAGCATCTGGCCAAAATATGAGCACTCTAGGTCAACGGGAAGTGGGGCAAATCGGGACACAATGTTTAAAGGTTCAAAAACGTCAAAAATCTTAAAAAGGCTATAACTTAGGCAAAATTCAATTTAATGTCAAAATTCAAAATGCATCTGAAAGAGCTTAAAAAATGCAACAAAATGCAGGGTAGAGCATCCAAATTGGTTAAATCTAAAGGGAGTTATTGGCATTTTAGTGAAAAAATAGCATAATTTTCAAACTCAAATAAAAAAGTGTTCCATCCAGATATCAACTCGGTTCGACCTGCAGCTTGTAGGGGACATCTGGGACTACCATCTGAGACTGAGAACGCTTTGGGTAAGGCAGTTTAACATATTAAATAGACACTTTTACTTTTAGTGAATTTTTTGGTTGTAAATTTTTGCTCGGGGGACCCCTTAGATCCCATTTTCTGGTGATAATTTTGTCATATTCGTGTTCCTGAGACAATTTGTTTATTTTCATTCATTTTAACCCTTTAAAAAATGAAAGTAAAAAAAATTAAGAAGCTGCTTTTTTTCTGGTGTCATCTAGTATCCTTGGAAACGAACTTGATTTTCAATAAATGTGAATCGAAGATTTTTTTTAACTTTCATTTTTTAAAGGGTTAAAATGAATGAAAATAAACATTTTTATGCATGTTTCTATTGTGAAATTGTCTCAGGAACACGAATATGACAAAATTATCACCAGAAAATGGGATCTAAGGGGTCCCTTTCAGATGCATTTTGAATTTTGAAATTAAATTGAATTTTGCCTAAGTTATAGCCTTTTTAAGATTTTTGACGTTTTTGAACCTTTAAACATTGTGTCCCGATTTGCCCCACTCCCCGTTGAATTAGAGTGCTCATATTTTAACCAGATGCTAGTTTCATATGTACAAACAACCCCTGAAAATTTCAGGCAGATTGGTGAGGTCGATGCGAGATGGGTATGCTTTGCTCGTGGACTCGCTCTTAATCTTCAATGTCTCTTAGACAATCTTATAGCAAATTTTCCGAACATTAACAAAACATAGTTTCAGAAAGAGTCACCACTATATTAATAATCGAATAACTGCAAATATTTCGCTAAAATCAAACTTTTGGTGGCTATATCTTGAAAACGAGGCACTTCATCAAAAAATTTGAAAAGTACTTTTCGATTGCAAATACAATTTTACATAGAAAATAAGGGAAAAAATTATATGTAATTTCGATTTTTTCTAAAAATCATTTTTTTCCAAAAAATTATAATTCAAAATGGATTTTTTGGTCATAGGAAAGGCCCCCCAAAGTGTGAGCCAAATAAAAAAAAATATAAAATAAAATCCATTTCCGGTGTTGGTAGAGAATTGCTTTCATGTGATTTTTAAATCAGCATTTGCTTAGAGCTCGTCTGTATTTTTTGCACATGTTTTTGAGTTGAAGGCTGTGGAGACATCTGAAACAAAATTTTAGTATTACTGCAACATTCTAGAAAAAGTGAAAACTAGGGTCAATTGGGACAAACAGGAACACATTGTAGAAGATCGTTTTTTTGTTAACTTAAAATTTATATTTAGAATCATGAATCAGTTATCATCAAACAAAATCGTGGTCGTAAGAAAAAATCTCTGGTTTATATAAATTTGAACCCGACAAGTGGTCTACACGGACATGGCTTCGGAGCTCCACAAGAGACACAAGGTTGAACCGCAACTTGACATGGAGGAGGTGGATTCGTCTGCACCGCACAAGGTGCAAGAGTACTAGTTGGACAAGGTGCCGGCGCAGTCGTTGTCGGCAATGTTGCAGGAACGGTCACCGGCGGACAAGTGATCGGGGCTGGAGTTGTTGTTACGTCTGGGGGACATGTCGGGGCTGCTGTGGTGGTGGTTGTTGGACACGGGGGTGGGCTGGTAGGTGGTTTGCAGCTGCTGAATGGTACACAAGCACCGCCACTTCGTACGAATCCGGGTCGACAGATGCACGCCGGGCGTTGAATCACGTACCGCTTGGAGTGTGTCGAACAGCCCCCGTTACAGGTTTTCTCGCAATTCGGTGCTATCGGCAAGAGTATCTCGTGCTGGCGACAAAAAGCTAAAATAACATCGTGAACGGGTTTTCAACACACGAGAACTGATCAGGACCCTAACTTACAAGCATCCACTGATTCTAAGACGAGAACCGTTCCGGCGATCGCCAGGAGCAGAACGAAGCGTTTCAAGATCATGTTGGGAAGTTATTCTCAAGACTACGCTAGGATAAGAACTAAGAGGACTATATTTATACCTCCCTGGATGCACTCAAGCAGCAAAGTGCATCTTGTTTATACTGATCACACGCTTGCAGAGCAGAAGAAGTGCTTTGTACCTCTTCCTGGATGGACCTTGCTACTGCTGACATTGATCTGCTGAAAAAAAACGCCCGTTTTTCCTGTGATGGTGGTGTCCAGCACATGCTGCATGCACACGTGTTTGCACCAATTTTATACTCTACTGTCAAGTGAAGGCAAACATTGCTGGCTCCTTACTGCTTCGGTTTATTTAAACTATTTGGAAGTTTCGTAATCATGAACCGTTGTTGTTGTATGTGCCTCAGAGAGGTTAAAATTTTATTATTTCGCCGTACTTTACATGACGGAATCAAGCTCAAATCAGAAATTGAAGCTCGATTGATAATAAATTTTACCCTCCCAAACAAAATCAATGAGATTTATAGCGTGAGAAATTTTCTGATACTTCATTAAACGATATTTTGTTCATTTTTTTTTTACTTTGATAAACATTTGCAAACTTGTTCGTAATGCCCAAAGAATATTGATAATTTCCAAGGTTGTTAACGATAAAATTATCGAGGTCCAATAACGATAACGATAGTTCTATATTTATCGTCGGGACGATAACAATAATCTATCGTTATCGTTATTCCGATAATTCTATCGGCGATAATTTCATCTACGATAACGGACGATAACTTATATTTCTAGATTAAATTTTCAAAAGGTCCTATCTGGCTAGGAAAGTCATGACTCATAGGTTGTTTTGAAAATTTAATCTAGATTTAATATATTTCTAAAATTGACAAAAACTAACCAAATTATGTTGAATATTCAAGCATTCTCTTAGTAAACATTTTTTTAATAATATGGTAAGTTTCAAAGTATAAATACTAATAAAAATCACAAAATACCGTATTGTTTTGAAAGTACTCACATTTTTATAATTCGAAATATGGGTATCAAACGATTCGAAATTTTGCATGAATTTTCACTGTTTTAGAGTTTTTTTGAATGGAATACTAAAATTTTCACAAAATACCGTATTTTCCATGTATTTTAACTGTTTTAGAGTTCTTTGAATGAAAAAGCAGCTATTTTCCATATTGCAAATCATGAAAATTTACAAAATTTTGTATCGAACCCCATGATCGATTGGCAACGCTCACAGCTCGGTACAGGCAACTAGTTGGAAGCAACTCGAAGACGACAACAGTTGAGGTGAAGCTGAAAAGTATTGCTGTCCCTGGTACAACTTCGATGTTTGGAAGCTTGGCAAGATACGGGACAACGTACTCCGAAGAAGCAAACTCAACCGACTCGACCAGAGACTGCAGGATCTCCTTGATCATGCAAATCGAAGGCTAAAGGACGCGAAAAAAAGAGCAAAGACTGAGTACTACAATGGCATCTTCAGCTCCACAAATCCGAAGGTTCTTTGGAGAAGGATTAACGAGTTACTGGGATGCAAAACCAAGGAGTGTCCGGCCCTCACGCTCCATGTGAACGGCATGGACGTGAATGAGCCTGGGCCAGTAGCTGCAAAACTCAACGAACACTTTACGAGCGTTGGAGTGAACCTGGCTAGCGGTCTCAGTTCGGACGGTGACATCAACAAGTTCAACACGATGAGATTCTCCAACAACACGATGTTTCTGCGACCCGCCTCCGAAACGGAAGTCTTCGACACGATATCTGCTCTCGAAACGAAACGGCAAAATTTCGAATCATTTGGTACCCATTTTGCAAATACGGTATCGTTATCGTCCCGACGATAACGATAACCATTATTGTTATCGTCAGACGATTATATTTTCGCCGATAATTCTATCGATTGACAACCTTGATAATTTCCTTTACAAGAATTTTTATTTTTGAATATTTTTAACATGACAAAATACGACATCCTTTGGGTTTATGAACATTTAAGTATGGAATTTTCAAAATAAATACACAATTTACAATGTTTTATTATGTAACATTTAATAGACGAGATTTACTTTATAGCTGTCAGCCATTACTTCAAAGATACACTTTTCCAGAACGCGTGCCTGTTGAGCAGAAGACGTTCACCGAACCTACCAGCACAATTACCTATTTAAAAAAAGCCTTTCCAGGAAGCACTCGCCAACGTAGTTCTGGCACATAGGAAGAGCCAACCCCCGAAAGAGTGTTTATCGCGCCGGATGCTTTGCACATGCCGTAGGCGTAAACACCATTTTCCAAATAAATTGCTCGAATTCATCCGATGGCCGACTACTGCCCGTTGGATGCTCTACAATGGTGGATATTTTTTACCCCACCCAGCGGGTGATGACCATGGCAGCTCTGCTGCTGCTGCTGTCGAGCAGTGTAACTCTGCAGGTTCTGGCCGTCAACCCGCCGTTTACTGTTCCTTGTGGTGAGTACAGCTTTGAAGAGTGTCTGGATTTAGTTATAAAGCAATAGCTTGTTGCAGGCAAATGTCCCCCGAACGAGATTCTGCGACAAAGTCCACCGTCTTGTGAGCCCACGTGCTACGACGATTGCTCGTACAGCACCGGGTCACCTGTTCCGTTGGTTCACGATCCCACGTGTGTCTGCAAGCCCGGATTCGTACGGGACAACAACGTCTGTATTGCGAAGGAATCGTGCTACGACTTGGGGTTGGACGACTACGGAATCGATCAGCCTGGCGCTTGTAAGTTGGCATTTTGTTGAGTTTGCAGAACCCATTTTAAACATCCACCGATCTTCCCAACAGTACAGTGCTCGCCGTCCGAGGATCTCCTCCAGAGTCCACCCTGTTGCGAGCCAACGTGCAGCAACGACTGTAGCAACATCGTTTGTCCGTTGGTGTTCATCGACGAACCAACGTGCGTGTGCAAAACGGGTCTCGTGCGTCAAAACGGAATCTGCATCGATCCTCGACAGTGCGTTCCGGAAGCCCCCGGTCAAGCCACAGAATACGGCGAGTACTACAGCTCAGCGGTGGCCATTCCCGTTGCCATCCCAGTTCCCTACGATAACTCCATTCCAGCTCCACCAGCCGTGTACACCGACGTGAGTTACATCAACCAGCCGGCGGTTTGTGGGGGAGCCGTAACGACGACGACTACAGTGGCACCGCCCCCTTGTGTGGTGACCACTCCGGCACCGTGTCAGTGCCAGCAGCAGACTCCGGCACCCTGTGCGTGTCAGTCTGCAGCTGCCCCATGTCTGCCACCTCCACCAGTGGCACCCTGTCCGTGTCAAGCAAAGGCTGCCCCGTGTTATCCACCCCCACCCGTTGCACCTCCGGCTTCGGCTCCATGCAATGGAGGGTGTATGCCGCCACCGCCGATTGGCGTGCCGAATCCGTGCGGATTTTGCAGAAGGAATTTTTGAATAAATTCGATAAGTTGAGTTCAAGTTTCAAAGTTATTACAAATGGTAGCCTTTCTTGTGATGTACCCGAATTTGCACCCGAAAAAATAATTATTGGCAGGCAGAAAATGCACTAAAATTCTATTCTGACGGTTGGAGCGTGTTCAGGGAGCCCAAATCAATCACAACTTGACCAAACTGAGGCATTTACACGGTATGGCGGAAGCAAAATATTTTAAATCGAGATGACCCATTGGAGATTTTAACTTAAAAAGGTGTGTTTCATCTTCCTGAATAAGAATATGTTTCCCCATATAAAGTACCATGGGAGGAGGCGCATAGTGGGTCAAGTAAATTTTAAAAATACATATGTTAATAAGCCTCACCGCCCAAATTTTTTTTTTCAATAATTTTTATTTTTCCCGTGTTTAGGATGTCATTTTGAACAACTTTTGTTCTACGAAAAAAAATACTTCTCTTGTTTTATATTTTTCTTGTTTAATTTTTAGTATTTTGCATTTATCTTGTTCAGTTTATGTTTGTTGCTGATAGTATTTGGCTTACTCTACCACCTCCGATCTTTACCTTTTGCCTATCTATTTTTTTCATGTTTTACAGTCAGTTTTTCAATTTTTTGTTTGTTTCTCAAATTTTCTACTATAGAACGATACCATTATTATTTAAATTGCAAAAAGAATCGTCGTTTTCAAAATATTTGGCATTTCTTTAACCCAAGGGTCCTGATTGCTCCAAAAACACTCATCATTCTTCAAACTGCTCTGGCCGTTTTTACCGTTTGTCACTTCCACAACAATCACTACTGAATAGTCTCTCTTTGCTCTCCCTCTCACTCCAATCGTGAGTTCAGCGAACTGATTAGAGAGGCTGATTGCGCTATGTCGCTCAAAGCTGACTTGAAATAGTCTGCGATCGGCTTTGTTTTGATCATTAATTAAACTGCTTCAAATCAATGTTATCAAAAATGTTTTGCATTTTTGTTGATAACATAGGGGCAGGGGGGGCAGAATGGCCCGCCTAAGTGAAATGCGCCAAAAATCATAGAAAAACATGAAAACTTATGAATTCAGTGTAGTAGGCTCATGCTTTGGGATGTTCCCTTCAATGTTATATACTTGTTTGATGAATTTTTTTTAGCTTAAAACTGTTTTTAAGCCACTTTAAAAAAAAAAGTTTTTTCGACTTTTTTTCCAGGGTGCGGGGCAGAATGGGCCACCCTGCGGGGCAGAATGGGCCACCTTAGAAAACAAGCCATTTTGTCTAATACAACGTTGAAGGGAGATAAGAAATGACTTAAGGTACCTTTCTAACATAGTTTCCATGAAGTTGGACCACTTTAACAAAAATAGTTACTAACCAAAACAAAGATTTTTGAAAATAGTGTTAATATGTTGAAAAGGGACACTATTTTTACAAATAATCATCAAAACAACTAAAAAATCAACTAATGTTGCATTAAACGTGATTTGTGAACATACCAGGAGCGACATAATCCATTTAACCAAAATTTCATAACTTTTGATTATTTTTATAAGGCAGGATAAGGGTGGTCCATTCTGCCCCCAAGTGGATTTTAATTTAACACTTCCACCACCAAGTCTCTAAATGATTGTAAGGTTCCGTTGTTGTTTGTATACCTTGGTAGTAGCATCTAGTAACATTATAAGCATTGTACAAACTTTTTCAAACAATCCAACTTTTCAGAAAGCTTATTTAAAAACCTCGAAATAAACAACATTTGCGTGGTTTTGTCAATTAATTTACATTTTTGCTCATAATTCTAAAAATACAATGAATTCAAACGTCGTTTTCGGTATGGTGGAGTTATTTGACGTCCTTTATAAGACCCTTGCCTTACAATTGGTCTAAATCCATTCTAAAGCCCAAAACCAAGGGTGGCCCATTCTGCCCCCCTGGTCCATTCTGCCCCCCCTGCCCCTAACACCAAAGACACATTTGACAGCAATTTCCACGATTCCAAATACAAATATACGGCAAACTTTGGAATAGGCAAAGAAATTAACGAAGTATTTGTTTCGCTGTGTGAAGCGATTGGCCAAGTCGCATGCAACTAGCTGGTCGTGTTCGTTCACGAATGGTTGCGCGTTTCAGTTGGACTTGCTTTAACTTTTAATTGCTATTAAGGCCGTTGCAAATATTTTTCAAAGTGTATGTCCCCCCCCCCTTCGAAGTCGGCCTGAGTAATCAGGGGGCAAAAAAATTATTTTTTTCGAAAAACTTCAAAACTTTAATGAAAATTAAAGTGTAATCAACTGAAAAACGGTTAAAATGCATTTTCCTGCGTTTGTAATCATATTTTGCATGTTTAAACTCCTTTGAAAACATTTTAAATTTTTATGAAATACCAATGTACAGTCCGACGAAAAGTTTTTTTTTTCGCTAAAAAAAATTCCGTCGATACCTCGATATTTTGAAAACTAATGATTGGAAAGCAACTGGGCGTGTGTAAAATGCATTTTAAAACATTTTGTTCATGCAAATGTTGAAACCTTAGACTTGTAATTCAATTATTTTATTTTTTTTATTTTTTCGCCCCCCCCCTCGACTATGGTCTGAACCGAGGGACATAAACTTCAAAAAATATTTGCAACGGCCTAACTTGCAAAAAAAGTATTTTTTTATTCAACATTTTTGCATGACATTTTTATTTCAGAAAAACGCCCAATTTGATGGCGTACTCAAATTCCAAAACAACGTATTTTTCATCGAAAAAAATACAAAAATTGTTTGTCGATGTCGAAATCTGTTTTTATTTCGATTCGATTTTATAGGAAAATTTAATCTAATTTTCGAATTTACATTAACCCTGAAGGGTATTTTTTTCATTTAGAACAAAAGTTCTCAATTTTTAAATTTCGTTATTTTTGTGAGTTTGCATCATGGATATTGTTTAGAGTGATACAATGTTCAAGAAAGTTGTAGAGCACGTTAATGTCTAAACATGAGGGGTTTGTTTGTAACCATCACGAGTTATCGCGATTCTTTTGAAAAAGTTTTGAAACAGTTTTTTTTATTCATAAAATTATTTTAATTAGGTCCTTTTCGGTACTGGGACCTGGTTAGGACCGAGTTGGCTTTTGTAATTACATTTTGACTTAAAGCTAAAAGTGATTACAGAGGATCTTGTGTGTAAATGTTAGTGTGAGGGGAGCCGATTACCCGCGGCCTACTCGGGGTTAGTATAGGGAAGGGATTGATGTTATAAGACATCGTCATTCGGGTCGGTCGCGGGTTGGACGGCCACGATTAACACAACCAACTTTTTCAAAACTTTTTTTTGTAAAATCGCGAAAATACGTGACAGTTACAAGCATTGACAATTGAGAAACGAATTTATAATGCCATTTTTGTATTTTTTTTTTCGATGAAAAATTCTTTTTTTTTTAATTTTGAGTACGCGTTCCTTTAAAATCAATTTTTTTTTGATCATCACCATTTTAGGATGCTAATTATTCAAAATCACGTAATTTTTCGAATGTTAAAAAAAAATGAAAGGGGTCGTACCAGCTCTCTGTCACAGGATATCGAAGCATGGACCTCGGATGCGTGATCAGGGACCAAAATTACCCCTTAGAACAAAGTTTCACACAATCGAAGAGGGATCGGGGCAATTGCTCTGTAATTTGGCAAAGAATAACCCATTCATAATTGTTATCTACACCGTAATACTTACCAATAGTCGGCTTCAAAGCTGCTTAAACACAATAACTCAAATAACAAGAGTTGTGGTTTTCGTTCTCGTGTTTTAGGCATCGCTAAATAGGATTGTGATGTGATCAAGATTGTTCTCAAACCCCCAGCGCCCGTCAAGGAATTTCTCTATCATTTCCAGCATTGAAACGGCACACACAAAGCCACACTTCCTTTTAAAAAGTTTGATTTTCGCTCTTTGTTGCAGCTGCTGTTGCTTTTTCTTAGTTAGCTACACATCACTATTTCCTTTATAGTGTTATAACATTGTTTAATTTTTCGTTTCTTACTCGCTGTAGATTTTTGTAACAGAAGAGTTGTAGCACTTGAAAATGTGTTGCTTTCATTGACTTGGGGGGTTCATTATTATAAATTAATTTGTTTTGTTTTTTTAGAAGGAGTATAATATTTACGTGTGTGTTTTGTTTTTTTTTAAATGTAAATGTACGTAGAAAAGTTGCACGTTGAACAGCTTACAATTTGTTCCGGCTTGTTATTAGTATATTTATATGTACCATTTTTTCAACTATCTATACTTTTGTTTATAAACACGTATTATTTTTGCTGCGAATGAATGACACGCGTAATGTACAAGTTATAACTGACAATTTTGGGGTTATTACTTAGGGAAAATAGTAACATCTATCACAGAACCTGCATCAACACACGAAAAATAACGGAAGCTCAATTTTTGTTCTAGTTTGGGGGCACTAATTTCGTTCATCAAATGTGATTTAGAAAAACGGGGTATTTCTTAACGCTACACTGTAAAAATTGCATCCAAATTGGGGGGAGTTCTTTCTCTTGAACAAAGGCACGATTCTACGTAGTCTCAATTGTTGTTGTCAGTTACACCAGTCAAATGATTTCTGTTTCAGATATTTCGCTAACACGCGTTGTACAACAAATACACATGGTTTACAGCTGCGAATGTGTTCAGTTCCGATAAATGCTACAAAATCAGGTTATTTACATTCAAAGATTTACGCGGAAAGAGGGGTTTTGTTCTTAAACGAGTTGTTATACTCCTAAATCAGCACCTTCTGCTGAATGACTTTCCTTTTATTATATTTTTAAAGAGGGTAATTGAATAACGTGTACATACCAAAATAATAACAAGAAAATAAAATTAAAAACATGTACTCCTTTTTCGAAATTTTCCACCGTTGTAGCTTTTACAGCAGTGGAAGTTGCATCTCGTATGTATAGTAATTTTAAATTAGCTCGCCCACTGTCTCTCTCTTTATACATTTAGACAAGAAAACTATAAATTGGTAATATGTTATTCTCTCGTATGGTCCTCGCCCAAAAAAGAAAGAAAGAAAGAAAAAACGGTTCCGTTGCGCACTCACCGAGTTTATATCTTGACCAGTTCGACGTAGTTTGCCGGCAGCATTCCGGTGAGGCCGGTCCGCTCGACGCGTCCGGTCATCCAGCCGGAGTCGATCGAGTTGACCTCGATGATGAGGTCGCCCTCGGTGAAGCCCACCTCGTCACTGTCCTGGGCCTCGTAGTCGTAGATTGCACGGTAGACGCGCTGCAATTTTTTGGAGGGGAGAAATAGAAGCGGAAAATGTGATTACGACATTGAAAACGGTTTTTTCTTGGATTTGGTTGTTGTGGGAAAAACAGGTAGATTATGAAAGCTTCGTTTGGGCGTTCGAGGTAAAGCGTACGGTTGCGCAGGGTGGTCACTCATTTTCAAATGGCATTCTTCCATAACGTTTTTTCAGAACTTGATTAAACTACAATTCTAGAGTTAAAAAAACCAAATTAATCAACCTATATGACGCCTTCCTCACATTTTACCAACTTGAATGATTTGATGCATGGGTTTGGACACAAATTTGATCTAGTTATTCTTAAGATCCGGAATAAAAAAGTACAGAAATATCACTTAAGGGTGCACAGCAACGAAGGAAGTTGTTGTCTTCTTATATCAAAATTGTCAAACTTATGGACCCAATCCTGCAACTATGGGATTGTAAAATTAATGAAACTTTGATGTAAATTACTTGGTGGACAGCACTTTAGGGGATGAATATAAAAATATTTCGTTAGTACCCGTAGTTTTGAAGATACTAAAATGTCTGTATCAAAAATCTGGGTGCAAAAGCACTGGTTGATGTGCACCGTTAAGTGGTCATAAATCGAGACAGGGTTGCCAGATTTTCAATGTTTTGAACTCGTTGGAAAGGTCTTTCGATAACCTAACCAACGACGTGCCGGATTATGGATCCGGACATCGTTTACATACATTTAAGTGAGATCCGACTTTAAAAAAAGTAATAAATTCACTTAACCCTCTACAACCTAACCCCGCCTTTAGACGGGCTTCGATCTAAAAAATCGTCAAAAATCAATTTTCCAACCGATTTTTGATCTTTAAAAAGCATTGGAAAGAAGAACTCTTAAAATTTTAGAAAATTTTAGTGCTGGAAGTTTGACTTGTTTTATGTGACTTTGCCAATGTTTTCAAAAATGTCATTTTTTCAGGGGTCAACTTTGGCTGTGTTTTTTACTAACATTTTCTATATTTTCAGTAAAAAGAAGTATGCAGTAATTTTTGTAGTGTCCCAGACTATGTCTCTTCGCATTTTTTTTGCAATTAAAATGATGATGGTGCCATTCTATAGCAGAAAATGTGAAAAACATACAAAAAATTGAAAAAGTGACTGTAAAAACGTGAAAAAATTAGATAGGCAAAATGTAATTATATTAGGTGGTAGAATAGGCCAAAAACTACCAAAAACAAACATAAACTAAACAAGATAAATGCAAATTAAAATACTAAAAATAAAACAAGAAAAACATAAAACAAGAGAAGTAAAGTTTTTCGTAGAACAAAAGCTGCTCAAAATGACTTCCTGGACACGGGAAAAATAAATATTTTTGAAAAAAAATTTGGGCAGTAGAGGGTTAAGTGATCATAACTTTAGACAGGGTTGCCAGATCTTCAACGTTTTGGACTCGGTGAAAAGGTATGTATAACATGATGGTATTTGAGTCGATTTCCTGATAAATACAAAAACACATATTTATACATAACTTAAAAAAAGGCAGAACTGTTTTCAAACTTGATTCGACAGATTTAATCTTATTGGAAAGTCACGAGGAAGGTGATCGGAATGTAAGTAGAATGCTAACGAACGAGCTCTGCGCGAATGAGAGAGGTGGAGAGAGTCAAATGACTGTGAGTGACTTTGCGTTGCGCTCATATGTTTGCGAGAACAGGGCAACAAAGTCGGACGGATGTAGTGAAAACGAAAGACGAGCACAGTCACAATGGAGCACTTCCATTCGAGCAGTTTTTGCTTTTTTCTACAATGTATTTCTTATGGAGCGAACTGTCAAAAACTGCTCGCCTGCGGGTGCTCCATATATGACGATTTTTTTTTCGTTTTATATCTTTGGAAATAATTATTGTGAGAAATTTAAAATTTGAGTTTCGGCGATTTTAAGAAATTGTTGAGAAGGAATTTTACAAATTTTAAATCTCTGAAAGTAGTGATCTACGACTGGAAAAATTTAAAATTAGTTATAGAATTGTTTCACGGTTTTTTTTACATAGAGGAATTCCAGCTCAAATAAGAAATTTTTCTGGTACTTTTGTACCCGACCCTCTCCGATTCCAATGAAACTTTTTAGACATGTTATCCTAGGCCTATATAAGCATTTTTTTTGTATATGGAGCCAATTAATGTCAAAAATGACATTTAAGAAGGGCTTAAGTTATTTAAATATTTTTGTATTTTGTAATTTAAAAATAACTGTAAATAAAAATAACTGTAACATCGTATCAAAAAGTGGTCAAACACAAACTTGCAGGAAAATGGAAAAGATTTTTGAAAAAAAAAAATACACTGAAACAAAAATAAACGCCACTTTTATGAGATTTTTCAGTTTTTAAGTTCAAATGTTAAATTTTAAGGTCATGTCACGATTCTTTTTGGTTCAAAATTTTTGAGGAAATAGTCTAAGATATTACAAAAGACTCACGAAAAATGCAGAATGGTATGTCTCTCCTAAAGAAAATTATTTACTAAAACTGTTTTTTTTAATGTGGTCAGACGTGAAAAAATTTCAAATCAATTCCCCTTATTTCCTCAGGAGGTAAAGCTTATGTATGGTAAAGCTTAAAGTTTTGCCAGTATTTCTTTTTTTTTGGTGAAACTCAGACTCCTCCAAAATCCCACCTCTAGTGACCACCCTGTCCCCCCTTACGGGTGGCGGGGTTCATCTCTTCTGGAAAACAACACACCAAAACGCGACACTGTGCCATATATAGGGGCGCGTGCTCTATCGGTGGCCCCACAAACGTGACATGTTACGCTGAACTGTGCGGAGTTGCGCGAAAATTTCCGGTATGCTGTATATAAACAAACCAGAATCGCTGAGCCGGCTTAGTCACTAGAGCAGTGGACGAGGCGCGATTGCAAAATTGCAATGAAGGCTTCATTGCTGGTGGTGGTCTCATCGCTGATCGCCGTTGCCAGCGGGTTCACGCTGGAATCGTTCCCATGTGGTAAGGGTTTTTGAGATAGGTTTGGCATTTTTTTTTATATTTTCAGAATTTTGGTAGGAATATGTAAACCGACGGAAATTTTAAGTGAGACGATACCGTGCTGTGAGCCTAGTTGCGACAACGACTGCTCCCAGGTGATCTGTCCCGAATATTCGATCTACAAGCCGTCCTGCGTGTGTCGCGCTGGATTCGTGCGGTATGAGGGTGAATGCATTCCGATAACGGCTTGCCCAGCGGTGGAACCAATACGTGAGTACAGAACAACAAATTGAAGTCGAATATGTCTGAACTTTCAAAATTTCCAGCTTCGTGCCCACCCTACGAGGAACTCCAGCCAACGCCGGCTTGTTGCGAGCCAACCTGTTCGGACGACTGTTCCAACTTTGTGTGCCGTCTGGCGTTAATCCACAAGCCGACGTGTGTTTGCGAGCGTGGCTACGTCCGGTACGATGGCCGCTGCATCAAGCCGGACCAGTGTCCAACCTGTGGCCCGTACGCCCGGTACAGCAACTGTACGCCCTGCTGTGAGTCAACGTGCGAGCTGGACTGCTCGTTGGTGCTCTGTTTGGCACCCTGCACCGGCCCTCCCACCTGTCTCTGCCAACCCGGATTCGTGAAGCACAACGGAGTGTGCATCAAGCAGGAGCTGTGTCCCCGGGGAGGAATCGGCAACCCGGTGGCACCACCGGACGGCGCGGTCGATTACGGCGCGCCCGATTGCAGCGAGTGCGAGGAGTGTGTTGAAGGATACGGAGATGTTCCCTACCAACTGAGCTAAGAATAAAATGAAAAACTCACCACTTTGCCCATTGGTTTCGCGGCTGGAGTAGATGTTGGGGCACCGTACTGCTGGGGTGGCTGAATGTACTGTGAGGCCTGTTGTTGCTGTTGTTGTTGCTGCTGCTGCTGTTGTTGTTGTAGAAGTTGCGTTTGTCGCTGTTGTTGTTGTTGCTGCTGGTACAGCTGTTGCTGGTGATGTTGATGCTGCAGGGCTTGCTGCTGTTGTTGTGCGGATTCCGCAATCGAACCGTAAAATCCGTTTACCGGATCGATATCGTTGATTGAACCTACCCGTCGGTTGTTGTTGGCGTTCACTGCAACGAAATAGAAGTTAACATTAATTTTGAATAAAGAAAATTGTCTGGAGAAGTCAAATGGAAGCATCCGTTTTAAGCAAACCTGTGTTAACTTCAACGGAACACAAAAGCGTTCCTTTATTTTAAAAGATTTTGTTAAATATTATGCGGAGTGTTCCGATCATCACAAATATTAAAGCTATTGAATTAGTCTACTCTTGTATAAGTTTCGGTGACCAGCAGGTGAAGACCCGTCAATTAATAAAGAATTTGGCGAGCAATGCACTACTGTGAGCATTCAATCGCTGGCTGGTTTTGTTTTTATCAGCACAGAGTAAATGATCGGTTCCTACTGAATTACAACTGCTTTTCTCTACCAAAAATAACAGAATCGAAAAATAATACTTATGATACAAGGGCTGAAGAGTTATACTTTTCAGCACTAAAATGCGTGCTGAAATGTTGAACTTTGCAGCACTTGTATCGTAAGCATTACTTTTCAATATTGATTTGAACGGTAAATTGACTAAAAACATGGACATTTAATTACAAAAAAAAAGCTGTATGCAACTCTTTGCAAAATAGTAGTTTATGCAACGTCGAACGAACAGTGCTGAAAAATCAAGTTTTGTAACGAGTTCCATACAACTTTATTTTTGCAGCACCGAAAAACACCCTTTGAGTGGAATTATAAGTCAAATGTTCATGTGTTTTGTCAATCATCCGTTTAAATCAAAAAAATGTTGAAAAGTATTACTTTTCGAAACATTGCTCATTTTCCTGGTGGTGCTCTGGTGCATCACTTCAAATTCAACTTTTTTGCATCGATTCGATGTTTTTGGGTCAAAGTAAAGTTTTTTTTCAGCATTATTGCACTTTTTTTTTAAATATTCATATTTTCATTATTTGCGATATGGATATCAAACTACTCAAAATTGTGCATAGATTTGCACTGCATTAGAGTTTTTAATGTAAAATGCTAAAATTTTCACAAGGTGCCATATTTTATACGGCAATTTATGCAAATGTCAATATTTTTAAAAGATACGGTATTTCGAGGAAGCTTGAAAATTTTACACTAAATAATTTAATTTAAAATATTTACAAAACTTATTTGTTTGTGTTTATTGGTAAACATTCTTCAAATTAAGAATTTGAGTATTTTCGAAAATAGGATATTCGGTCCAGAATATTATCCGTAGTTTTTCACACAAAAATATACTCCGTTGTTGATTGTTGATCTTTCAGCTCAAATATGACCTCAACAAAGATCTAAAGCAATCTGGAAACATGTAATCCAAGATGGCAGCCAATATGGCGATGTTAGAAGATTGAAAATAATCATTTTAATTAAATAATAATTCCAGAAAATCAACTACTACTAGATCGCTAAACTAAAATTTGACGTTAATTTTTTTTAATAAAAATTAAAAATTTAATAAAAGACCTTCGGATGATCAAAACATCGGATAATCAAGGCTTCGAATAAAAGAGTCTGGGCTGTATAGCATTTGAGCATTTTTGCCTTCCTAACCTTACTGAAGATAGGCTATAAAATCACTATAAAAATGAACTTCTTAATTCCACCTCCTAGACCCACCTTCACATATACCTATCGACTCAGAATCAAATTCTGAACAAATGTCTGTGCGTGTGTCTTGATGTGAGTCCGTGCACCGAAAAATATGCACACTATTATCTCCAGACTGGCTGAACCGATTTGGACCGTTCTGGTCTCATTTGGTCCATCTTGGGGTCCCACAAGACCCTAGTTAATATTTTGAAGTTTTGTAAAGTACTTCAAAAGTTATGCTAAAAAAAACTATTTTAACAAAAGTCCGGAAGATTGTAAAAAGGGTGGTTTTTGTAAGAAAATCCGTCATGTTATACATTTTTAGAATGGGTTTTAAAAACCCTTTCTAACGTTCCAAAACATTGAAGATCTGACAACTCTATCAAAAGTTATAAGCATTTAAGTGTTATTTATACACAAATCAGAGATATTTCAGATATTTTGATGAAAATATTGTCCGGATATATTGTCACGGCTCATCGTTGGTGGGTAATCGTAAGACCTCTCCAACACCCTGAAGGTTGAAGATCTAAAAACCCTATGAAATTACAAATATAACTATATCAATGTGAGGAAGGCTTCAACCACCTTGGGGTGGATTAAGTAACGATTTACTTTTAACATTCCAACGCCCAAGGCTCCAAAAAAGTTGTAACGGTAACTTCAACTCAATGATTCTCGGGCATAACTCAACCAATAAAGATGATTCTTCTTTCCAGTGATTTGTTAGGATGTCTAGATGATTCTAAAACTTTGCAGAGCTTAATTTGATCAAATCTGTAATTTTTGCGAACAAAAACATCGTTCCAACTTTTTTTTCGCATGTAAAAAAAAAATTCGCCAAAAATTCCGCGGAGGTAGTCGTTTTAAAAAAGGTGGAACGATGTTTTTGGTCGCAAAAATTACAGATTTGATCAAATTAAGTTCTGCAAAGTTCTAGAATCATCTAGACATTCTTACAAATCACTGGAAACATGAATCGTCCCAATTGGTTGAGTAATTCCCAAGAACCAGCGAGTTGAAGATACCGTTCCACCTTTTTTGGGAGGCTTGGGCGTCCGTGTAAGTTGGACATGCGTTGGGCGTTCAAGTGTTAAACTTGCAACATTTAGAAAGAAAACAATAAAACGATTTGCTTTTAAACTTGCAACATTTAGAAAGAAAATAATAAAAACATTTTCATTTTGAGAAGATTTTGATTGAACAACTTCATTTAAAAAAATTAACGTTTTAATGAATTTTCGACGGCCGATAAAATTATCGTATTTCAAGAAAGATAGAAGTATCGTTATCGAATCGAGTAGCATTTTTCTCTTATGCTTTCGATAAATTGAAAGCTAAATAATCGATTGCAAGATTTTTTTCGAGGAATTTCGAGTTCGATTACAGTCAAGACTCGATTAACCAAAGGTTTGTATGGGACTTCGGATAATCGAATCACAAACAAAATATATTTATTTCCCTATTTTAATTTTTTTTGCATTCAATATCAAATTCGAATTCAGCGACACCATTTTAGTCAGATTTTAAAGGTTAATTGCAAGCTTCCCTGCACCGTGCGGTACACGCGGTTCACTTGTACCTCGGTTTTGCTTTGCGCCTGCTTTGTTCGGTTTACACCCGTACCCGACTCTCTCGAGCCAAGGGTATTTTGGTTCAACGTACCAGCGCACCACGACAATCTCGGCTCGTCGCCTCGGTTGTGTGTCTGACACTCACCCGAGGCATGAACCCAGCGTATGAACCAAGGTGCTTCACTCGGTACGAGCCGAGGTACGTGCCGTGGTACGTGCCGTGGTATTGAACCCGGTTTGTACCGCCAGCGCGTACCACGGCACGTACCTCGGCTCGTACCGAGTGAAGCACCTTGGTTCATACGCTGGGTTCATGCCTCGGGTGAGTGCCAGACTCACAACCGAGGCGACGAGCCGAGATTGTCGTGGTGCGCTGGTACGATGAACCAAAATACCAACACACAATGGGTTCAGGCTCGTACCGAAGCTAGAAAACCAAACCCGCGGTGTGCGTTGGCACTGGCGCATGAGAATTTTGCGCACTTCGGTTTGGTGCAGCGCGCATAATATTGCAAGACAACAAGCAAGAGAGCAACTCTCTCTCCTTCAAATTTCTTTCGTTTACTCTTCAGGCATCCGTTGCCTAGTGCAGAGCAAAGGAAACATAACAAATCTAAAGGACAGAGAGTTGTAACGTTGCTAACTGTCTTGCTCCGAGATCCAATGTGTTTCGGAAATAAAGAGCTACTCTGCATATCCCAGGTTACTAATGGTGCAGAAAAAATATGAGAACAGAAAAAATGAGACGAGATTCTGCCAGAGGTTGAACATTGCAAAAATTACGATACAACAAAATAACACAAGTGCAAACATTTATGCAAGTTTGTGCTTAACATCCAACTCAAGATCTGATCTAACATACATAAAGGGCAGATTATTATTACGACAAGCCTAATGCTCAACAACATCGAACGTAACACAACAAAAAAGTGTGTGTGTTTGGGATGAGGTTCTCTACTTACAGTTTCCGGAGCTAAAGATGAGCGTCTGGCTCTGCCGGTTCGGCTGAGGAATATTTCGCGGCCCGTCCGTCAACGGATCGTAGTCGGCGATCTTACCAATCCCACCGGCGCCGCCACCGCCGTTGCTGACATTGCCATTGTTGTATTGATACTGCTGCTGCTGTTGTGCGTATTGTTGCTGACCGTTGTAGCGTTGTTGTTGCTGTTGTTGTTGTTGTTGGGGATGTCCATAGCCGCCGTCACCTTGCTGGTGATGCTGGGCATGGCCGTGGTGCTGTTGCTGGGCGTGGTGATAGGCGGCTGATCCGTTGCTTCGTTGCTCGCCCCCTCCGCCTCCACCCGGTTGTTGCTGTTGCTGCTGCTGTTGGTGCTGATGGTAGTGACTGTTGTAGTTGTTGTTGTTGTTGACCATGGCGGCGTTCGGGTTCGGTCTGGCGTAGTTATCGTACGGGTCGTAGTACTTCTGGTTGTTACCGAGTCCGGAGGGCGTGGCCGAGTTTTGCAGGACCGTTTGGCGCACGTTGTCGCTGGCGTGGGTGCTGCTATTGCTGCTGCTGTTGCTGTTGTGATGGTAGTGGTTCGGCGGCGGAGGTTGCTGATAGGTCTGGGGAGGAGCTCCGGCAGGGTAGGCCGACTTGCTGTAGTTGTTGTTGGCAACTTGTTGTTGGTACGCCATCTGCTGCTGGTGCTGTGATGCCTGGTAGTTGTTCTGTTGCTGCTGGTTCAAACTGCTCAGATTGTGCTTGGTCAGCGTCGAGGTCGGCGTAATTTGGGCCTGCTGGGACACGGCCGCCGTCGGATTGGCGGACGCAGCGCCGCCGTTAGGGCCCATCAGCGAGGACAACGAAGACGACGAACCCGTCATGGAAGCTTGCAGTTGTTGCTGTGCTAGGGAGTGTTGTTGTTGTTGTTGTTGCTGGTGGTGTGATGCGGGTGCTACCACCGGTGGCGGGGGAGGGGGTTGATAGTGCGGCAACGATTCGGCGGCCAACTGCTCGGAAAAGTATTCCGATTCCAGCTCGTTGTTGTCTGCGTGGCGCGTGACAGGGTTGTTGCAAAGGGTTGATGCGGTGATGTGATGTGGTTAATGGTTTTGGTAACGACAACGTGGGTGTGTTTGTGATGCAATATGAAAAGAAGCAAAAGAAAAAAAAGCGTATCATAATACAATAGGTGTTAGAGGTACAACCAAACTAAAGACAAAGGGCCCAAGGGGGGACAAAACGGTAGCATGAGGTGGGACAGGTTTGGACAAACATAAAGACATGGAACCATCACGATGAACTTGTGCTAAACACTAGCAGAACTTGGATCTAATTGTATTTACAGCTAGCAAAGGTCGAATCTCAACATTCCCAACAGAAAATCAATCGAATCAATTAACACTCCACAGAAACACTTTCCCTCTTTCCAGTGATGTTGAAAGTTGCAGTTTCCCCGTCTATGTCCCACCCCGAAAACCGATTAGTCTGCATCGGAAATGAGATCATGTCGGCAGTGTACACAGCAAATTCTGATGTTCGTTTTCAGTTAATATTTACTGAAAACTGCACTACTGAAATTTTCAGTTAGTTTTTCGCTGATCTCCAGTTAAAATTTGTATGGAGCTGTCAAATTTTGCTGAAATTTCAGCAAGTTTTCATTTACTGAAAATTTCAGTAGTGCAGATTTCAGTAAATTTAACTGAATTCAGTAATGAGAAATTGGTGTGTAAGGAAATCGAAAATTTGCCATCAATTTGCTGCTAGTTTAACATTCTTTCCACGCCATCGTCGACGCTCGTTGCAGCCGTTTGCAAACTCATTGTAATTCATCCGGTTAAGAAGGTTACTTTCTTCGGTACACTCTCTTTATGTGTGTCGACTAAGAGTTTGGAGTACAAAAGCCAGTTTTCACCAGTTTTTTTTTGCGCGCTGCGCTACTAAAAGTGCCATATCGTGGAAATAACAATGCTTCTCGACGTGGAGAGGAAGTTCGTTGCGCTGGTTTTTTTGAGAGAAGGTATATTTTTCGTTGTTTTTGTTGCTCCTGAATGGGTTTGGACTAGCAAAGAGTGCCAAAAAAGAGACAAGCCAAATTGAGGTTTATGGGCTTTCTTTGAGCCACCCGCGTGTGTACGGTTTCTCGTGATGAGTGCGATTCTTTTGTTTTAGAGGGTTCATGGTGTGAGACGTACTATGTTTGAAATGTAAAACATTATTCTAGCACGAATCCACAAGTTATAGAACATAATAACCGAATTAAAAGACCAACTTTTACATGCAATTTGTTTTATTAAGCCTTTAAATAATACTGAAAAATATTTTCAAATTTTAGTTTAAATTAATCCCGAAACTAAAATTTAATAAAAACTTTTTCAGGCGTTAAGCATTCTTCAAAGATTTAAAGATCGATTTGGTGTCTTCGGCAAAGTTGTAGGACATTTCAGAAAAAAGTTACACCGAAAAAAAAATAACTTTTATGACTAAAAGTTGAGTTCTCAAAATACTTATTTTTTGATTTTCCATTTTTTCAAATTTCGTGCGCCATCGTTCGTGATGGTTGCAAATTGTGTTTTTAGTAAAATATGGAAAATCTGCACAAAAACAATATTTAAGAAATATTTTATAAAGCAAAATCAAATTTACAATTGAAAAGTACTCCACATTTTAATTGATAAAATGTACCAATTTCGAGTTATAGCTTCTTTAAGGTATACTTTTTTTGATGTTTTAGGTTTATTGAATTTCAAAAATAATTCTTGAACTTTTTCTTCCTAAAAAAAAAATTTTTTAAAAGCTGAGAAAATTTCCTGCAATTTTTAAACTTTTTCTAACTTTTAAAATCTGGCAATAAGTTACTGAGAAACAGCCTCATTAAGAAATTCAATTGGTCTGATTTCCTTATTATTTTTATATTGTCTTGAATATGAAATACGGACAATCTATTTTTAGACCTTTACAAAAGTATATCATCCAAATTAAAATATAAAAATTGAAAAATCGCAAAAAAATTGCAAAATCGTAGAGAACTACTCAATTTGTAAAAACTATAAAAGCATAAAATTGACAAAATTGACAAAAATTACAATATTTCCAAAATTGCCAAAATTGTCAAAATTGCCACCATTAACACAAGTGACAAAATTGACAAAATTGCCAAAATTGCAAGAATAACCAAAATTGTCAAAATTGTCAAAATTGTCAAAATTGTCAAAATTGTCAAAATTGTCAAAATTGTCAAAATTGTCAAAATTGTCAAAATTGTCAAAATTGTCAAAATAGTCAAAATAGTCAAAATTGACAAATCGACAAAATTGAAAATATTGACAAAATTGACAAAATTGACAAAATTGACAAAATTGACAAAATTGTCAAAATTGACAAAATTGACAAAATTGACAAAATTGACAAAATTGACAAAATTGACAAAATTGACAAAATTGACAAAATTGACAAAATTGACAAAATTGACAAAATTGACAAAATTGACAAAATTGACAAAATTGACAAAATTGACAAAATGACAAAATTGACAAAATTGCAAAAATTGCAAAAATTGCAAAAATTGCAAAAATTGACAAAATTGACGAAATTGACAAAATTGAAAAAAAAAGCCAAAAGTGACAAAATTGATAAAATTGACAAAATTGACAAAAGTAACGAAATTGTGAAAAATGACAAAATTGACACAAATGACAAAATTGACAAAATTGACAAAATTGACAAAATTGACAAAATTGACAAAATTGACAAAATTGACAAAATTGATAAAATTCATCGACAAAATTAGTCGACAAAATTGACAAAAAATAAAAAAAAATAACAAAAATTTACATAAATTGACAAAAATTGACAAAAATTTACAAAAATTGACGAAAAAATGACAAAAATTGACAAAAATTGACAAAATTGACAAAAAATTACAAAAACTGTCAAAAATTGTCAAAAAATGACAAAACTGAAAATTGATAAAATTGACAAAATTGACAATTGTTTATATTTTTAAATTCTTTTTTTCCAATAAAAAAATTAAGGTTCAGTCTTCCTCATTTTTTTTTTTCATCAGAAAAAATATAGCTATCATTTCCGTCAGAGGATGTTCAAAACTTAACTAAGAATATTCAAGATAATCGCTGCTTTGAAAAGCGATCCAAAGTCTTCGTTAGTAAGTTCAACTACCGCTGTTCGACAAGAGGGGGTTATATAACAGAATGGGGAACGCAAAAAATAACCCTGGAACCCATTGTTAACGTCGACGTCGTCTTTTTCGGGGGAGGGAGGGCGGACCCATGAATTTTTCGCGTGAGAAACAATCGAAATTGGTACACACGCGGCGGCCAAACTTAAGTCGGTGTTTTTTCGCGTTTATCTAAACAAGTGCTCACTTTTTTATATTATGCCTTATTTCCGGAGATTCTTTGCCGATATACAGCAAGAGGTGTCATTGTTCGGGAGAAGCGATTATATTATGTATTTTTTTTTGTTCGGCTGGGTTAGGATTGGCCCAAAACTAAGCTTGGAGGTATATTTAGAGGCAATCGGGGAAATGTATCACATCTCGGTCTTGGTAGAGATGTTTTTGGGTTTGAGGGGAAGTGATAAAGCTTTAAATTGCGTCTGTAAAAAGTGGATGGAAATAATTATTATATTTTACTTTTATGAGTACTCATAATTATTGATTTAAATCATTACAAACGTAGTATCGCAATGACAAGCTTACTTAGAGTTTTCTTCATAATTTCAAAAATATATATGATACTTTTTTGTTTTGTTTTCTTAAATACCGTTATAAAATGTTAAATATGATTTAAAAATAAACAATAATTGATTCATATTTGTCCAAAATTATTTAATTTTCTACACCTTTGTCTTGTGTTGTCTCTCTGCACAAGTTAAAACCTGAAACCATGGTACACCTCAACCCCAAGTACCTCGCCGTTTGCCCCACCCTTATTCCGCGCCCATCCCTCAAACCCGGCAAGGCAAAAGTTGCAAACTCACTCACCTTTACTATCGATAATTTCTGTACATTCTCTTTGTCTTTCCATGGCAGCTTTCTTCTGTAAGTCACCGTGGTAGGCAACGTTGGAGATGTTTTTCGTGTTTTGCTTGATTCGCAGCGTTTCGGGATCGTCGGCGACCTTGATTCGATTCATGAAGTTGGAGTTGGAGTCCGGAGTAGGGTGGTAACAAGAGCAGCACATCCGCCATGTTCCAGATCATCGCCGTCGTCGTCGTCGATGTGCCCAAGCCGGAGTTTTGGGGTGTTTCGAGTTCCGCCACGATTGGTGAATTGTTTGTTTGTTTGTTTCGTTGGTTTGGTTTGTTGATGGTTGTTGATGAAACGTGCCCGTCGAGCATTTCATGCGCAGATGATGATCATCAACGGTTGGCCCGGCGCAACAGGAAAAGTTGGTTGCAGAAGAGGAAAACGCATGCGGGGAAAAAAAGAAGAAAAAGAAACGAAACTTGAATTAAAGAGTTTCGTGGTGTATTAATTGAATTGAAGTTTAGCGCGCACACGAAGGAGGAAAGTGTTGTTGTTTTCGTTATACTGCTCTTCACTGCCCAAATAGAAATGTTTCACCACCCGGAAAAGTGAAACGGCCACGGCGTGGCGGAATGTTTTGATTTATTGTGTGAATTGCGCCAGACCTTAAATCAACGCGTGCCAGCGAGCGAGACTGACGACCCATTAAATGTTAATTGTTCGGAAAACTTTTTCAAGAATGTTGGGGGAAAGTTTTGTAAAATGTCAATCGAACTTAGATAAAATTGAAAAAAAAAACACTCATCAATTCAATTTAACTTTGAAGAACGCTAAACGTGCACCTCCACTGATGGGGTAACCTTTCCGGTGACCCACATTGGTCTCACGCGCCCCGTGATGATGATATATATTTTCCCGCCAAAAGAGCAAACAAAAGATTTGTTTTCTTTTGGCCCCAAGGGCCGATATCTGGGCGGCTCTGCAAAAAAGCTCTCCTCTCAACGGTGCGGCGTGCTTCGCCCCAAGGGCCGCGACGGAAAAGCTCGTGCCAAATGCTCTCTTTTAGCCGTCGTTGGTTTTCGTGGACCATACGGCACTCTGTTTTTTTCCTTTCATGCCATTTCTTGCATGCGGTGCCGGTGACCTTTTCTTTGTTTATTTATGTGCCGCGATCGCAAAGTTGGCGGATTTTTCTCTTTGTGTCATGTACAGCGAACGTCATGAGGGATACGGGCTTTTTGAGGTGAAATGCCGCTATAAAAGAGTTTGACAATTTGGGGAAACTGCTTCAGTACACTTATCAACTTTTTGCAGCGGTGGAGCGATAAGATAGTGATCAGTCTATTTTTGGGCTATTACTAGGCTTAGTGATTTTTCACGCTCGAAAATTGCAAATTTCACGGGGACCTCAATTTCAAAACACCAAATTTCACGCAAATTTCGCGGAACTTGAAAATGTTAAAATAACTCTGAAAATCCTATGTTTAAATCACAGAAACTACTTTTTATGCTTCATTATGTATTATTATGTAAAAAAAATCTTTACTAAATTTGAATGCGACAAAAAAATTCTTCCAATTTTCAATAAAAATCCTCCTGGTTATTGGATGGGCTCTATATATATTTTGAAACAAAATGTAGGGCACGCGTATTCTCATTTACTGAACTTCTCTTTTAATATTCGACTAACAAAGCTCTAATTTTTTCGCTAATTTGCATCTGTTATATCATTTTACATTTTATTGAATTTCATATCAAAGCTAGATTTGTCCAGTCAAAATGAGTAAAATAAATTGAATTTTCTGCGTCATTTAGCCCATTAAACATATTTTTAAGGGTTTTAGCTCATTTGTCAAAAACTAAATTTATAAACATTTTGCAAAAATAATACAATTTTTAACAAAATCGAAATTGTTATTCTGAATGAGAAGAGAAAACAAAAAAGGAGTATTTTTTAACTTTCAAGGGAATCATCCACCCAAATAAACAAATATCGTTAAAATTTAACAGGCCCAAAAAAAATTGTTATATTTTTAAAATATGATTCCAAAGATAAAAATATACTCTTAATTTTATTTTGAATAAAGCAAAGCTTGATTCTTTTAATTTCTTTCAAAACTATACCTTTCAATTAAAATAGCACTAAAAAATTTAACACAGCGAATGAAAATATTACTAAATTTTGTTAGTTTCTAAAAAACTCAAAAATCTCAACATTTCTTCAAATGGTTCATATCAACTTGACACACATATATAATCAAGCTTTTTAATTGAAAACTAATAAAATTTCTTTTCTTTTTGGAAAAAATATTTATTAAGTTGTTAGGCTGGTACAAATTTTATTAAAAGTTTTTGTCCCCCCCCCCTTCCCCCTCCCTTCGAAGTTGGCCCGAAAAATCAGGGGACACAAACAATATTTTTTCGAAAAACTTAAAAAATTCAATGAATTTAAAATTCATTCCCTTGCGTTTTTCATTCCATTTTTAGAATGTTTGGGATCATTAAAGAATGTTTGCGTTGATTTAAAAATCTTTCGAATTTTTGAAAATTTTCGATGTTTGTTATCGCAAAATGTTTATTTTTTGCTAAAATTTATGTTTTCGTCAAATCTTACATTTTTGGAAAACTAATGATTGCAAAACTACTGAACTAGTGTAAAATGCATTTTAGAACACTTTTTCCATGCAAATGTTGAAACTATGGCTTGTTATTTCAATATTTATATTTTTTTATTTTTTTTTGTTCAATGATTCGAGAAAATTGATAAATTTCACGAATTTCACGCCGTCTACGAAACCGTCAAAAGTCATTAACCCTATATTAGTAATAAAACCAGGGTATTCACTCGCTAAATTCTTCAGTAGTTCATAACATTATTTTTATTCCTTTTTAAGTTTGATAAGGCCGTTGCAAATATTTTTCAAAGTTTATGTCGCCCCCCCCCCTTCAAAATTGGTCCGAAAAATCAGGGGGCAAAAAAATTTTTTTTTCAGAAAACTTCAAAATTTTTATGAAAATAGAAGTTAAATCATCTGAAAACAATCTAACATGCATTTTAATGCATTAATAATCATATTTAGCATGTTTGGGTTGGATTAAAAATATTTTGATTTTACAGTCGACTCTCTGGCTGTCGATCTTCTCGATATCAATAATTCTCCATCTATCAATGAATTCTTCAGTCCCTTCAATCTGCATACTTCAATTATCTTCATTCCTCGATATTTTCCCTTACTTGAAGGATCTCTTCCTCGACGGTCCCTTGGATTCTGTTTGCTTTAAAAATCTCTTCCGGTTGTCAATAATTTCAGTTTCTCATGGCTTGCATAGACATTTTTCTTGGCTAAACGAAGCTTTGAAGGGTGTTTGACATTAGTTTGTTTTTGTTTGATGGACGTTGCCATGATTCTCTCCCATAGCTGGTTAGCAAGAAAAAACAAATTTCAATCGAGTCTTCATTTTGCATCGTTCTGTAAACTGATGATTCTCTTCCTCGACGGTCCCTTGGATATTGACAACCAGAGAGTCGACTGTTTATGAAATTCCAATGAACAGCACCGCTAAAACTTTTTTTTTGCAAAAAAATAAAATTTTCGTCATACTTAGATATTTAGGAAACAAATGATTGCAAAACAACTGGACAGGTGTTTAATGCATTTTAAAACACTTTTTTCATTCAAATGTTGAAACCATGGCTCGTAAATTCAATTTTTAAACTTTTTTATTTTTTTGCCCCCTTGACTCTTGTCAGAGGCGAGGGACATAAACTTCAAAAAATATTTGCAACGGCCTAAGTTATTTCATGAAAAATCGTTACTTTTTCACATAAACATAAAATTTCACGGGATTTCGCGGAAAAAGCCAAATTTCGCGGATTTCACGCTGTCCGCGAAATCGTGAAATTTCACTAACCCTAGCTATGCTACTTGACATTTCGATTCAATTATTTTTTTTTAAATTGGCTAAAAATTTTAAACTAATTTTTACAACATTGTCAGACATTCCATGCAAATATGATTTTTAAATTATTAGAACTCTTTTATTTAGAACGGTTCTTCTGATCACTCTGGTGTCTTCGGCAAAGTTGTAGATCTTTTGATTAAAACTACTAGACTTTTAAAATAATTTTGACTTTGTTTTGTTATTTTCCCTTACTTGCTAGTGTTAAAAGACCTTTCTATTACAAAGTTAATAGAAAAATCTTCATTAACCCTGTACTGCCCATTTTTTCGAAATTATTTTTTCTCCCGTGTTCAGGAGATCATTTTGAGCAACTTTTGTTCTTCAAAAAAATTCACTTCTCTTGTTTTACATTTTTCTTGTTTCTTTTTTAGTATTTTAATTCGCATTTATCATGTCTAAAGTTTCCAATTACAATAGGACCTCAAAAAAAATAAAAAATAAATTAAAAAAACTCCAGATGTTTAGTTTATGTTTGTTTCTGATAGTATTAGGTTACTCTACCACCTCTTACCATTACCTTTTGCCTATCCAATTTTTTCATGTTTGTACAGCTACTTATTTAATTTTTTGCTTGTTTTTCACATTTTCTACTCTAAACAATATCATTACCATTTAAATTGTAAAAAATGCTTAGAGGCATTGTCTGGTACACTATTAAATTACTGCATACTTATTTTCACATAATAGTTAGAAACAAAGCCAAAGTTGACCCCAGAAAAAATGTCATTTTTTAAAACATTGTCAAAGTCACATAAAAAAGTCAAATTTCCAACATTATATATTTTTTTAATTTAAAGAATTCTTTTTTCTCTTGGTTAAAAAATCTTTTTGGCGAATTTTTAGATCAAAGCCCGTCTAAAGGCGGGGTTGGGTTGTAGAGGGTTAACCTCAAAGTCGTAATTACTTCAAAAATTACATACCACGAACCTTTTTTGCTCTTAACCATATAAAAAATATGTTGATATACTAAATATAAATCAAAATTAATAAAAATTATTGATTTTGCATGCCAATTGCTGTATTAAAAGCTATGATTGTTTTGAAACATAAACATGACGGCAGTAGCTGAAAAAGTGATGTAAATGATAAAATTGAGATTTTATAAGGAATAGTGCGTCCATCCCGGGAAATCCCGGGACAAAATTCCCGGGATTTTTCCAAAACCGGGAATTCCCGAATCCCGGGATTTTATATAATTTGTCCCGGAAATTCCCGAAATTAAAAAAAAACAAATTTCTGGAAATTCAGATTTTATTGTGGAAATAGATCAACAGTTGAATACCTCAAAATCGATAATCATTTTAAAAACATTATAATTTGTATTCGGCATATATCATCATTAATTTGGTTCATAAGGGAAAACTGTTAAAAATTTAGTTTACCGATCTGCAACTAGGCATTTTGCATTTTGTTTTAAATATTTCCTATTTGATTTTATATATTTTTAAAAGATTTATATTTCTACGTATACTTATGATTTAAGATTTGAAAAAAATCAAATCAAATTATTTTCCATCCAACACCGCCATGTCGGGCAAATTAGCAATTTTTTTGCATGATGTTTTGAATGACTTTGGTTAAAACAGGAACAAAAAAAAAACAATTTCACAATGTTAAAGAAGAAAAAATCTTAAAATAAAATTTTCATTCGCCTAAATCCCTGCAAACTCACTTTTCGATGCTGAACTTTGTTTTTTTAACTTCAATTATTTATTCAGAGCATTCATTTCTTATAAATGTTGTTAAAAATTTATTTTAATGTGCTCCATTCTAATTTTAGTGTTCAACTGAAGAGTTCAAAAAGTTAATAAAAAAAATTCAATTGTATACTAATTAAATTTAATTTGTGGAGATTTTTTTTTTTAAGTTTATTATTTTTATGCATTGAATTCAAAAACTCCTTGAATTTAATTGTATTCCGCGGAAAATGAGAAATTTCACGATTTTAACGCCGGGAAATCGTGAAAATTCACTTACCTACCCTAATAATCATCAATTAATATGATTGAGCTAATTCTATGATTTTAAGCTTGAAAAACATAACAAATATAATGAAAATAGAGTTTTTATGACTGTTTCAAAAATTTCCCGGGATTCCGAAATTTTTTTTCCCGTTTCCCGGGAAATTCAAAACCCGGGAAATTTGGACGCCCTAATAAGGAATTTTGTGAATTCGTCATTTTTAATTTACTAAACTTACTGTATCTTGGCACTGAAGTGACAAAAACTGATTATTCAAAAGGCAAAATTGTACGTCAACAAATTTTCTAGAAGATGATGATATTTATTTTGACAGCATAATTTTTTAAGCTTGGTTTCAGAGAGTAAATCGATAATATTTCAGGCAAATAATTTCTTTTTTTAACTTTAACATATTACCGATGAAAAAAGACTTCTTCATGAATCATTATAAATAAAGAACAGACAAAAAATTAAAAAAAAGTATAAAACTGTAAATTACAAGCCATAGAATTAACATTTTAATGAAAAAAGTGTTTTAAAGTGCATTTTACACTTGCCTAGTTGTTTTGCAATCATTAGTTTTGAAAATATCTCAGTATTGACGAAACTTTCGCCGAAAAAAATTGCAGTGCTGTACAACAGAGTTTCAAAAAAAAAAACCAAAATATTTTTGATCGATCCCAGACATTCTAACGATGATTTTAAAATTGTTTCCAGTCAATTAGACTTTGTGTTTTGCCCCCTGATTTTCGGACCGATTTTAAAGGGGGAAGGAGAGAGCGACATAAACTTTGAAAAATATTTGCAACGGCCTTATAATGTTGACATTCTTTTTATTTAATTAGTAACTGAAAATTTTAAATTGTCACAAATGAAAAACAAAATTATGATACCCCAAAATTCAAAAATTGGGTTGAAAAACTTTATCAAAGCAATTTTAAATTTAAATAACAAAATTGTGAATTTGCGCAGAAGAGGGTTAACTTCAAGCTACTTTCGATGTCTACTCTTATATGGAAGTAAATTTGTCGTTCGAAAGAACAAACAGCTCAATCCACTTATATAGTTGGTGTCTTACTCTCAGTAACTTTCCAATTATCCAGTTTTGATTCGACGTTTGTAAAGGATTTTGAACTATGACTTGATTTTATACTCCAGTTAGGTTTCGATCCAGGAACAACTTTGGTAGAATATAGCAAATCGCTGGGAAAAGAGCCTGTAGAGATATAGATTGATTTTTTGAGTATTTTGGTGCGCTAAAAAATAACAACTTTTGTCTTTTTTCAATTTGTAAATAAATATCACTCCAGTCGTCATAACTCGAAATAGGGTTGCCAAATCTTTATACATTCAAAATCGTTGGGAAGTCCTTTCGGTATCTAAGCTCATTGTCATATAGCAGAGAGGAAAGCAAAAAAAAAAACGTTGGCATTCTTTTTGAAACTTGTTATTTAAATGTACTTGAAATTTTAAAGAAAAAAGCTAAAAAGTTGAATTGTAGTAAGTCGGTTTATCCAAAATTTCAAATAATTTCATTAGAAGAGACTCAAACCACAACTACACCATACCTGTGTGAATTTCCCTTTCGCCTTCTCAAAGTCTGCGTGGTATTTGACATTGGACTGAATTTTGGTGTTCTCCGCTATCCGCTTCAGTTCCGGCGTTTCCGCGATGGTGGTGGCTTTGGCTTTTGGGATGTGTCTGCAAATAAAAAGAAACAAAGTAAAGACCATATTAATTACCACTCACGATTGCGTCAAGCCGTGGGAAAATCTTAATGACACTAAACGCTCATGCGAATCTGTTCCAGATGGTTGGCCGTTTGGCCGCATTCCACACAGACCTTGTTCGTTCACGTATGCATGACATCATAACCGTCATCGCGCGAGTGAGAGAGACTTCCACTTTGATTATGAGATGCTCATAATCGATTTCTCGACGACGACGACGACGGAATTCATTATGCATATCGGCAGACAAGAGACACCGACATACGACGACGGCGGCTGGTTACACCTTTTCATTTCTCTTTGAAACATTGTAATTATATGCATAGTTGGCATTCTTGAACCGCCTCCGTCGTGTCTCCGAAGTGGCTTGTCTGTTTTTTTTTCTGCGTGCTCTATACATGGCCGGAGCCACTTAGCAAACCGGCAACGTTGTGGGACAAGTTTCATCTCTTTTGAACAGTGCCCGCTTGATCCTTCTTACATCATCGAGCATCGTGAAGAAGAAATCATATACCCGCAGAAGGAGACCAAACTGGTGGCGGCGACATCACTTGTGGATGCTGTGCACTTGAAAGTGCAAGCAGAACCGACCACACCATGAGAAATTGTCATAGGGCAGGGACATCTTCTGGTCAGGAGACATGGACAGCGTGGGACTGACAAGAAACACGATACTAAGCCGAAGGAATACACGTTAAAAAAATTATGATGAAAAAAAGGAATTGGGTCCTAAAATGAAGCTAAAATTTGTGATATTATTATTCACAACGATAAAGCTTTTTTTTCCTGCGTACAATGACTCTTTTTTACGACCCCAAAGGATTTAAAATTAATTTTTAATTCAATCATTAAAAATTACCGTTGCAGCTCTTCTTGACAGAAAAGATCCTACTTGAAGGTCGTTCCAAGGGGACCATAGTTGATCTATTGAAAAAATGTTGTCTTTTCAAATTATTATTTTTTTGCATTAAAATGAACAAAAGTGATCAGAAATGGTTTTTAATCTAGTTACCACAACGGTATAGTAAATAAAAATTTACATAGGGGTTTAGGACCCCATTGAGTGGTTCTCTTAGATTTCGAAAATCTACTTTTCCTTGTATTTTTTGATTTGGATAAAACTTTGCCCATGCATTCCCTATGTCTGAAGGAGTCATTTTGCATCATTAGTTTTTCTATACAAGTCTCCATACAATTTTGGGGAGATCGAAGCAAGCTATGATCGCGGCCGGATAATTTTTTTTTTTCGCTCGTCGTTTTTCGTCTTCTGAGGATTTCCGTCAAAGTCTTATATTATCGGCTAGTTCAAGAGGAACTTGTGAGTGGTAGTGAAAAGGGTGGAGATATCCGGGTTTCGATTCCTTTTGTGGATTTGCCAGAACCAGAAGACCGTCGCTGACCTTGGATAGAGCTTCAATCGCGCAGATTACGAGGAGATCTTGGCTGATTTGATGCGGCCGTTGATAAGGATAAGAACTTAGGAGCTGCCGATTGGGACACAATCTGGCTGTGTCTTTTGAAGATTTGAAGATTTGCTGATTCTTGGTGGCTTTCCATCATTATTTGCTAAATGATTATATTCCCCTATATTATTATATCATAAAATAAATAGCCCTCCTACCCCTTCCTCACTTTCCCATTCCTTAATTCCTATTTTGCCCAATTCCTCTTCCCCCTAAAATATAATTATCTGCCAAATTTACACTAACACACCACACCTAACTGATTCGGAGCGTTTGGTACGGTATGTCCACGCATCCTTCCTCACCTGTAGATTCTGTGAAATGTGATCCATTCACAGAATCCTCTCTGCGGTAAACACAACGCAGTAGGGCTGGCCGCTTTAATTTTTGTATTACATTTTCGGGTGTTCTCGGATGTATTGCAATTATTAATATTGACAAGATAAGTGCTTGGGGCATAATCTAATCACAAGACTTTCCAGCATGCTTTCATCGGACTGGCTGCGTTTGTGTTAGATTAGATTATTAGATTAGACAAGTCTCCATACAATTTTGGAGGTTAATCATACAAAATGAGCATGAGAATATCCGATATTCCCTATCTTGAGAAGGGATTTTCTGAATGATTTGGTGTCTCCTGCAAAGCTGTAGGTTAGGAATTTTCAGAAAAAATATGTATAGGTGAAAAAAAAACATATTTTTTATTTAACTTTTTATCACTGAAAGTTAGGGTCCAAAAATATATGTGTTTTAATTTCATAAATTTTTTGATATTTTTTAAGAAACCTAAAATGAAATCTCCATAGCGCGTGATGTTGCAAAATATGGTTTAGGAGATATGATTTTTTTTTTAATATCGAAAAACTGAATAATAAAATATTAAACATATTTTTTAAAGCAATATTGTGTTTGCGAAAAGTACTTTACATGTTTTTTTTTTAAATGTACCGTTTTCATGTTATAACTACTTTTAGGTATAAATTTAAGATTTCTTTTCGTTTTTTTTTTGCACTTTAAAAATAACTCTTGAAAAAAAAGCACCCCTGAAAAAAACAAAATATTTTTGACAGCCTACAATTTCCTACAATTTTCTCTCTGGAACTTTGAAAATCGGGCAATTCGTTTCTTAGATACAGCCTCACAAAGAATTCGAATTGATGAAGAGATTTTTTCTAAGTGAGCAATTCTCTGAGATGTCGGTCATTCGATTTTTTTGTATTTTTTAATCCGGCTGAAACTTTTTTTGTGCCTTCGGTATGCCCAAAGAAGCCATTTTGCATCTTTAGTTTGTCCATATACTTTTCCATAAAAATTTGGCAGCTGTCCAGAAAAAAATGATGTATGAAAATTCAAAAATCGGTATCTTTTGAAGGAATTTTTTGATCGATTTGATGTCTTCGGCAAAATTGTAGGTATGGATAAGAACTACACTGAAAAAAAAATATACAAGGTTAATTTTTTTTTGGTGATTTTTAATTTCACTTTTTGTCACTAAAACTTGATTTGCAAAAAAAAACACTAATTTCATTTTTTTTTATTTTCTGATATGTTTTAGGGGACATCAAATGCCAACTTTTCAGAAATTTCCATAACGGGCAAAAAATCTATGACCGAGTTATAAGTGTTTGAATCAATACCGATTTTTAAAAAAATCTAAATACTGGTCACAAAAATTTTTCAACTTCATTTTTTGATGTAAAATCGAATTTTCAATAAAAAGTACTTTGGTGAAATTTTGATAAAGTACACCGTTTTCAAGTTATAGCCATTTTTTGGTACCTTTTTTGAAAATAGTCGCAGTTATTTATTTTTTAAATTTAGTGCACATGTTTGCCCCTTTTGAAAAAAATATTTTAGAGAATCTGTATATTTTGCTTTTTTGAACTTTGTTGATACGACCCTTCGTTGCTGAGATATTGCCATGCAAAGATTCAAAAACAGGAAAATTGATGTTTTATTCCGTGTACCTATTTTTTCCGAAAAGTCCTACAACTAACCTACAACTTTGTCGAAATCACCAAATCGATTAGAAAATCCCTTCTCAAGATAGATAATTTCATACATTTACATACATATTTCGTATGACCAGTTCCCAGAATTGCATAGAAAAGTTAATTCTGCAAAATTACTTCTTTTGACATAGGATTTCATCCAGTTTCATCCAAATCTTAGAAATTAAAATTTAATACCTAATCGTGAAAAAAATTTGTGGTATCTAAGAGAACTTTTCAAATTACTTTAATTTTATTATAAATTTAAACTAAAATAATTTTTGAAATGTACCATCCCGGGATTTCCAGGAACAGAATTCCCCGGATTTTTCAAAATCGAGAAGTCCCGAATCCCGGAAATTGAAAAAAAAACATATTTTGGTCAGGAAATTCAGATTTCGGAATTCCCAGAATTTTAAATCTAATTTTCTCGTTTTCCGGGAAATTCTAAATCCTGGAAAACTGTACGCCTTACTAGCATGGTCTTTAACTTAACAAAAAAACTCCCTGAAATTTATTGAAAACTGTTCTGATTCTAGTTCTGATTCTGTTTTTTTTTACCGAATGTTCTATTTAAAAACAAAATCGAAAACAGACCCCCCAATCAAACCTCAAAGTTGCAGAAAGGGTGCGCTATACAGTCAAGATGCAATGTGTCTGCCTTCAGTCCATCAAGCCTGTGACGTGTGCGAGCTCTCTTCTGCAGTACTTACAGTCTGGGTGAGATCATCGTAAAACCAGAGCCCGCTCAGCAATCACGGTCGTTATCCCACAAAAGGATTATGTCTCACAAAGTCGGAATGATTTCAAAGAAGCTAAGTAAATTCCGTTTAATGCCACGCGAGCTGAAATTGAGATAAAAAAAAGTGCACCCGACTGCCCTTTCACTGCAGCTGATTTTAATCATCTCATATGTGCGCACATGATTAATAACCACCCTTAGGGATGCTCAATTAAAGTGTTCTGATGCGATTCAGAACTGTCCATCGCGGTAATCGCCTAATTGAGGGGCTCCCTAGTGGCGCCGTTTATGGAATGTCACGTCTGTCGGCTCGGCTCTCTGCTGGGATTGGTTAATAATTGCTGCAACTTGATCTTGTATGCAACTTGTGTGGGTCCCTTGACGAGTCTTCTGCGGCAAAAGGCAAAGTTTCTCTTTTTAAGGAGCCGCCACGCACGTGTGAACAATGTCAGAATTTAACCTAAAACTAAACTTTCGCTAAATTGAAATTCGAACCAAAGCTTGTTGAAAGGTATCCCATAACCATACAACCTCACCATAAACGTTCAATTGGCACTACAGTCTAGACTCGATAATCCGAAGGCCTTGACAGACTTTCATTTCGAATAGTCGAACCAGGATTTTTTTTTTTCGATAATCGAACTTTGTATAATCGGAACTTAGGATAATCGATTCTGGACTGTAAAAACAGAACCCAAATATGTTTATTATATGTCTCTCTCTTTTTTAATTTGGGTTAAACACTAAAGATAGATCTTAGTTTACTCTTCCAAATCTGGTTAAAAATGTTCAGCTCAAGTGTTCTTAAAGTCAACTTGTCTTATGAAAGTGAATACTAACTTCCAATGAACCGCCCTTTGATCGTAGATCTCTCCTTATCTCGAATCATTTTTCACAAAGGTAAACTCTCACTCTGTTTGCATACCGCATGCAAAGTCCGCAGGGAAAGCGCGAAATGGATCGCTAAATTGAGTAATGATCGCTTAACTAAATGCCAACCACGCTCGGCGCTCTGCACTAGATATACTTTAAAACTTGTTCGACTATCTTCCGTCTTCCTGCTGCTGATATAACTGTGCAACAACAACCGCGAGTAATGGAAACGAAATCGAAAGTATATTGCAGCGGCGGCGGACGAGAAGGAACGCCCTACGGCGGCGGAGGGGCGCCTCCAATTACCACTTGTCAGGTACGAATTGATGTGGGTCTCGTGGCGCAGGGGTAGCGGCTTCGGCTGCCGATCCCGAAGATGCTATGAGACGCGGGTTCGATTCCCGCCTTATCCACTGAGCTTCTATCGGATGGTGAAGTAAAACGTCGGTCCCGGTTTCTCCTGTCTCGTCAGAGGCGCTGGAGCAGAAATCCCACGTTAGAGGAAGGCCATGCCCCGGGGGGCGTAGTGCCAATAGTTTCGTTTAGTTTCGTTTAGGTACGAATCAAACTGCAAAACTTCGAGCGAGCAAACGAAAGAAAAAAGGAAAGTGCTCTGAAGGGTTTCTTGCACCGATTGCGGAAAGATGAGCGTACGGTAAGATTTACGATACTCGCCGAAAAAATAAAACCGGGCCAGCAGATGGCCCAGGGTGATTAGACACCTTTTTAGTAATAAACCGGGGCCGGAGATTAGTGGTTTCGAGTCACGACTTGAGGCCCTTTTTAATCGCGCTGGTGTCACGTGCTGAAATGAATCATTACGAAGTAAAATACGCTCTTTTTTCGATGGTATTTTCATTCTCGTCGCAAACGTGATGCAAGGATCGAAGTTACATCAGTTTGTTATTTTCCCTACTAGCATAAATCCATAATTCACACCAAAGAAGATGCTGTGGATTCAACGAGCTAGCGAGGTGTTGTTGAGCGGCATGATCTGAGTGTAGTTAGTGTGAAACTTAAAGTATTAGAATAACCATCTAAGGAGATTCCTTGTATTTCGTTGAATCCCATTTCTTTTGGGAAGGCGTCGGTACTGACTAAAAATGAGAGGAATATTCAGGGATTTCAGAGTATAGATGAGTGACAGTGTTTGACAGGTTTTGAAAGAGATCATAGAAGTTTTATTTGGGTAAAACTCTACTCCAGCGATTCTCAACGGGGGTACCGGGCCTACTTGATTTACATGGTAGGGGGTACCAGCCTAGAAGAAGGTTGAGAATCGCTGCTCTACTCGTTTTCAATATTTCGTGATGGCAAGGTGGTATTACCCCATGCTTTTGCTCACATTAAAAAAAACATGCTTTGAATGATTTTCATTGAACCAGGGTGGCCACTCAAGTCAGGAAATAGGAAAAGTCGGGATTTCGCCAAAATCTGCGATAAATTGGGAAAAAGTCGATAAATTCAGATTTTTGTCAAAAAGTTGCCATGCCATGTAATAAAAAGTTGACGTCGGCGTTCGGGAAGCGCTGGATAATTTTTGTGACATGTTTTTGACACCGATCTAAAAAAAAATATTATGAATCAAAAGATTTAGATTATTTTTAACTATGTTTCAATATTAAAAGCTAACAGTCTACTTTTAACAATAACAAAGCTTTTGAAAACCCCATTTGAATATAGAGCTTAAGGGTATTATTATGACAAATTGCTTAAAATATTTGAAAATCTTTGGAATCGTGCAACTTGAGTTTTTTTTTACATATTTTTTTAATAAATATTTTAAGATATTAAACTTAATGCATTCAGTAAATGCATATATTTATTCAAAATTTGTGAGCATAGGTTTGAAAAAAAAATTGAAATAGGTTGATTTTAATTTATTGCAACAACCCAATGAATTTCAAACGTTTTTCCTGTTAAATAAGAAACAATGCAAAACCTTTCACTTTTTGAAACTTTGAAAAAATATTGAAATTGCATTACAAATATAATTGAACAATATGTCTTTTTAAAAATTTCGCAATAAATGAAATGTACAGTTTGAATGTTTATTAAACTGGATTTTTCATTGAAATAAAACTGATAACACCCAACTCGAACAATGATTGTGAAAATTAGTTATAAAAAACACGAATTCTAGATATTCTTCTATTTAAAGAATAAAATTGTCCTCTTTTTTTGGTGGGGGGAGGGGGGTTTGTAGCGGTTGTCCACGATCCATACAAAAAAGATTTGTATGGATTCCATGATCCATACAAAAAAGATTTTTTTGTATGGACAATTGTCCACGAGGAGGGGGGGGGGGAGGGAGGGTAATACATTCCCAAAAAAGTGTCCACGTGGTTTATGGATAGTCCCATATGTTAACATAAAATTATGCGCTGTGTTTAATATGATTACGTTACCAAGAGAGCAATTTTATAATTCGGTTATCATACATTGTCCATCCGAATTTTTTATTCCTTTTTAGGCGGCAATGGAGCCATCTGGATCTTATATGTTTTAAATTATAATTATTTATTTTGCAGCTTCCTGAAATACTCTTTAAATGAACTGCTTACATGCATTTATCACTATTCACTATAAATCCTATTTATTGTAATTTCCATATAAATCATTATCCAATACTTTTTCCTTCATCCCACCATTCACCCATACCATAAACGATCAAATTGCATAAACTAATGACACTTACAATTTCAGCAATGGAACCATTTGAACCATTTGTCCATTAAAACAATGTTATTTATTTCACAGCTTCCTGGAATCAACTTTAAATTTACTACTTATTTGTATTTATTTTTCTACTATAATTTTCATATTCCCTCTCCTACTCCTTTTCCTTTATCCTACAATTCCACAATATCAATATGATCAAGTTGCATAATCTAATCAAATCATTGATTTTTAATAATACCGTCATCAGGGGTGACATTGGGTCTGGGGGGTGAGATTGGGTCATACAAAAATGCAGAAATTTGTATGACCCAATCTCACCCCCCAGACCCAATGTCACCCCTGACGACGGTAGTTAATTATTTTGCAGCTTCCTGGAATTATTTTTAAATTCAATGCTTAATTGTATATAACTTTTCACTATATGATTCAGAGGCGTCGCGTCCACCTGTTCAACCTGTTCATAGGACAGGTGATCATTTTGATTTCTTTATGAAGAAAGAATTAAAATATGTTCATCAAATAATTGAACGAACATGCCAACTCTTCTTGGAATCATGAAACAGCCAAGCGCATTCGTATCCATAGAGCTCTCAATGAAAATCTAACGCGCACTGAAAATCCTCCCAAGCAGCCTCCAACCTGTTCGGATTTCTCCATGCACGAGTTCCCATACAACGCATCCAAAAATACACAGAAAGCCGCCACTATTTGTACACGCTGGACGGTATGAATGTGGTAGTTCAGGGTGTGCATGAAAGCTTTTGGACAGTCGACATAAAAGCGCGCGGGCCGAGACACGAGCAGGGAGAGAGCAATGTTCAAAGAGAGAGAGAAAGCTCCATATTTGTGGGTTTAGTAAAACAGTCAATATTTTTTTAATTTATTTAGACATTGATTTTTTTGTTACCCAATTCTGGAGTTTTTTTCAAAGACCCATTAAACAAAATTTTCAGCCGCCGGCTGAAAAACTCTATAATAAAGAATAAAAAAAATGGTTGGGTGCTTTTGAAACCTCTTTAAGTCAGGGGTATTTTAAAACACCCAAAAAGTAAAAATTTAAAATTATGTTTAAAGTACTTTTAAAAAATCTAATATTTTTGATCTGCAATAATTTTTTGGGTCAGAAATTCTTATTGTTGGAGGTTCTGGAAAAGTCGGGAATTCGAAAATAGGATTTGAGATTACGTTTACGTTCTGAATTACAAAAAATGTCTTGCTTTTGAAAATGTTTAAATTAAGAGCTTTTGCCATTTCAAATGGATTTTGTTGATTTTTTTTTCAAGATCTCAATTATTTTAGAAAAACAAAAAAATAATGAATTATTACACTTTTAAATTGGTCAAAAATAGTCAATTATTTTTCTTGAAATTACTGAACGGATTTGGACACTTTCGGTCTCATTCGAACCGTCTTAGTTTCCCTTAGAACCTTATTGAAAATTTCACCCTAGTCCTTTCCTGTTAAAAAATATTTGCGATTAACGATTTGCTAAAGTGCATTAATAGAAAAAAAAAAAGGTGAATTTTGGAAGGTAGAAAATTTGGTTGGTTGAATATTCCATCTTTTTTGAGTAATTTTACTTAAAAAATTTGAACTTGATGAAAATTTATCAGAAACTGATGAAAATTCACCAGTTCCTAATGCAATATTACATTTTTTTGACACAAAATCTGCCACCTTTTCCTGATGAATATTACCATCATTGTTGTTCAGTGGTTTTTCAAAAAAAAAAAAAAAAAAAACGGATGATTTTTTTAATTCTTTCATTTGTGCCTGGATTTCCCCCACCTCTGGCTGAAACGAAACGCAAATCCAATGAAATTTTCTAAAGTTCTTTTAGCCATAGAAAATGCATTGTCGCCTCTTTATCAGCTGAAAATCGGCCAAAATTCACAAAAATGTCGGCAATTTACACTTTTTTATTGATTTTTCAGAACCTTATCGACAGCAAGCCTTTTCTTCCTAAAGTATTCTTATTTTTTTCAGCTAGTCAGACCGGCCCGTGGCTTAATGGCTACGGCTCCCGCCTCATAAGCGGAAGGTTCCGGGTTCGATTCCCGACCGGTCTCATTGAAATTATTCGACAATAATTGAACTTTGAATATGAACAAAAAACGCATGGAATCAGGTGGGATTCGAACTCACACCTTTGGATTGGTAGTCAGATGCTCTAGCCACTCGGCCACCGAGGGGTTGACACCCCTCGAGTGAATTAATCCGTAGTGGTGAAATAATGTCACAAGGTCATATACTATATAATACAACAATCCCTTTCCCAACGATTCCCCTACACACACTACACACCATATTCTATAAATAACTCGAAGTGGTTGGTACGGTATGTCCTCACTTCTTCTTCTTCCCCTGATGATTCTATGAAATGTGGGTTCCGTTCATAGAATCTGTCTCTTGCGGTTAAAGCAACGCAGTAGGCCGGGCCGCTTTAGTGAGTGTAATACATTTCGGGGGTTCTCGAAAGTACTGCAATCATTAATAATGACAAGAATGAACTTGAGGCGTAATCTAACCATAAGTTCTTCCCGGATGCTTTCTTCGGACTGGCTGCGCTTGTGTTCGATTAGATTAGATTAGATTAAAGTATTCTTATTTTTTTCAGCAGGTTATATCTCCTACTAGATTTGTTATGTATTTTCCAAAAGAATACTTCAAAATTCTAAAATTTATAATCGTAAAAAACACATGGGGCAATTATGCGTAAAAATGCATACTGTGGACCAACTTCAAAACTTCAACCTGGGATTTGAGTGCTGCGAGCAAGTTGACACCACAGAGTAATCCAAAGGACGCACTGGCCTTTAATTTATGGTTGCGTTACGCGGTACATCGTGGTACATCCCCCCTTCAGGAAAACTGTCTGTAGGACACCATTAAATTTCTGGACTGGATTCGAGGCGTTACGTTTCCAAGCTTCTTGACAGTTGTTGCCGTATCAACAAACTCAACAAGAAAATTTGAAATTTATAATTCTTTTTGCTGCCCTCGCACTCTGTGTTGACACCCTCTGAAAAAATAACAAACTAGCGCGTTACAACTGATCACACTTTCAATGACTTAATAGATAACACCGGCGCGAATTCATCACGCTCTCGTATACCTCCAATCCATCTCGGTCCATTTGTAATAACAGCAACTGTCACTCAAACTGTGGCGGATGGTGGTGGCGCTTCCATGCTTATTAAGGTGAAAGTGTACTTAAGTGTACTCTCCGCGCCCAAGGGGCGTCATGGCGTTCTACTAATACTGCCACTGCTGCTCTTACAAAGCTCTGAATACTTTATTTCCGTATGATTAGACCCGTTTAAATTAGACATGACAGATTAACGAGCAAACAAGGCTTTCTTGCGCTCGGAACGTTTTCTCCACCGGGCTCCGCTAAAGGTGGACGTTGTGCCTCGCGGTAAGTAGCACAGATCCAATAGACCGCGGCCCCACAATTGGCTTTACCCCCACTCTGTAGGTGGAGGCGGACGGAGCGCGGAGTCATAAAAGTCATGTAGCTTATTTGTGCAATTAAAATACAACTGTTTTGTTTATGTTGAGCTATTTCTCTATGCTCTATCCATCGCGCGCGTGTCTTTCTCCGCGCGAGTTCGCTTTCGCCAGGGTCTTCTCTCGGGTTGGCCTAGACATCAGTTGATCGTCGGAGAGCACGTGCTCCCGGCGGCCAAACGAGCTGCCTCCCGCGGGCACATGTAGTTTGTGAACAAATTAATTGATGAAGTTGATGAATTTTGCCCCGATGTAGAGTATGGTATTTAGACGGTGGAGGAACCGGTCCCATCCCGACTGACACAGATTTGCACTTTGTGGGGATCGTGGGTAGCGTGGGTTGGGGTCGTTTGCGGAGTTTTGAGCAGTGGATTCCTCGGGGGCTCATCTACCCCGGCATACCTTGTTGTGGCGTGACGCTGTTTGTGGGTCATTTGCGTGGAGTTAAATGTCGCGCGATCCGCAAAGAGACTCTTGTACTGTTGCATAGCCCCAGCTACAGCTGAACCACGTGATCGCAAACCACGCGCTCGGAATTGGTCTAAATAAAGTGCTTCCTACTTTCGCTCGCCGTTACGCTGGGGAATTTTGCACGCAAATGTTGACGCGCGTATGAGGAACAACAGCTTTGCTTATCAATTTAGTTTTAATTTACACCCAAAATTCAGAGTCGAGATAATCGTTCTCTCAAAATTTATTGAGGGCTCAGTGCCAAAATCGATAGAATAATGGTACCAACTCACACCATCATAACAAATGAGTTCATTCGTTAGTTGAATCAATAAATCTCCAACAAGTGTCATACATCGACTTCTGACTTCTCTTTGGTCACCAAGCTGTGGTGGCCGAGGCAGCTAAGTCATTGGATTGGTTTGTCAAAGGTCTCTGGTTCGATTCCCGTTGTCGACACTTTTGGTTTTTTGTTTGACGGATGAACTTTTTTTGCAAATGAACCTCGAGAGAATAGTTCTATCGCCCATCTCGAGCTGTGTTCTCTGCGTCCGTGAATGGTACCACTATTTTCTCGACTCGAGACCATCATTCTCTCGGACTAGCGCTGCCAGTTTTGGGTGTAGCTTACTGAAAGGGAACCGTTATGTCATAACCAGACTGAAAAGTTACATATTTATCAGATATCAATCAACGTGACAAAACAGACAAAAAGCTGAAATTTCTAAATAATTTATGCCAAAGTTCAGGCATTTATAAAATTTCGGCATTTTTTTTTCTATTCTGGAAGCCTATAGATTACGCCCCATGTACTATTTGGTCAATTTTAATGTTTGTAGTACGAGTATCCCGAGTTGGCCAGGCCTACTGCGTTGCATTAACCGCAGAGAGGATCTATGAACGGATCACATTTCACTTAATCTACAGGGGAGGAAGGATGCGTGGAGATACCGAACCAAACGCTCCAAAACTCTACAAAAAATGAAAAATTGTGTGTCATTATGAAAGTACAATAAAGTTCAATGAAGTACATCTCTACACAATATCCAAGAAATGGTTAGGATTACATACATACTTCAAGGGTTTAGAGGAAGTGATTCCCATGGTCAGATCAAACTAACATCTCTAGGCCTGTTGATGGGTCAATTTCGAATTTAAGGTGAAATTTACCACGGGGGATTTCTTGAATATCTCGAAAACGATAAGACTTAGCCGAAATCTCTCTTCGCCTAAAATTCAAGCTGCTTTTTCTGATTATTTTTCACCAAAAAGTTTTTTTTCAAAAAATTGTTTACATATAGAAAATATGTTTGACAACTTTGATGCTAAAAATATCATAAATATTGTTAGAAAAGGTACACTTTTGGCTCCGTAAGAAATTCGAGAAACTTATCCTCTACATTTCGTTCTTTGGGATCAAATCTCTAGGTCGTATAGTTTTTGAGTAATTATCTTAGACAAATGCAAACTTTTGGAATTTTCCACCAATTTTGGTTTTGTTTATTTTTGGGTGCGCGCATGTCATGGCCTGCTCTCGCCACGCGTTCCAAGCACCTCCGCCCGCCGCGCATCTTGGTGAGTGGTGATCAATCCACACTTCCACACATTACTTTTCTATTGATCTGCGATAAAAGAAGTTTCGGAGAAAAAAAAAAAAATTTCTTCGTTTTTTTTTTGTTTTCTTTTGAAATTATGGAATCTTGTACGGAACGCTTATATTTTTTAAAGCGATTCGATTAGTCAAATGAAATAGTTTGACTTTTGCGATGGATGAAGCACAATGAATTATTATAACAAATGTTTGTGATTGCGGGAAAACGATAGGTTATTGTCTCATTTGTCTTTTATGTAAAATCTGTTTGCATTGGCTGGGAGCAATGATTCAGAATATATATTTTTTTTATTTTTTAAACTGTTTGATTAACAGTACTGTTATCTTTTATAATCTTTATTAGTTTTAGGCCCCAGTGGAATTTTTCAAGATAAGATTTGTCTCCTCACGCCTTCCGTGGGGAAGTAAATATTGAATCGAAGTTGACTTATAGCTGTAAATATTAGTCCCGGCCAAACCTAGAAGCTAGGCCATTAGGTCAGACCAGGTGTAGGAGTCGTCACATTGGATTGCTTCACTGAAGTCGCTGGTCGGCAGTTCGACTCATAATCTACTCAGATTTGCGTGGGATTTTTGCGTTTTTTCCAGATCGAAATGTAATAATGCAGTTACTTTTACGAAATATTTACCAAAAACTCGGACTTCATAAGCGAGCATTATGCCTATACTAAATAAAATTCTATTCAAACCTGCAGATGGACTCGCATTCCAAAGGTCGTCAGTTCAAATCACGGTGTGAATGGGAGATTGCCTTTGGACACCTAGTTTCGAGTAGGAATATCGCAATAGAGACCGTCATGGCCACGCAGTAGAGTAGACAATTTGATTTTTAATTGATTTGACTCAAATGATTTCTTCCATATTACTATACTTGGATCTGAAAAAATACGAAATATCCCTAGCTAATTTGTACATCCCAAAAATATACCTAAAACAGTTATTTATGTGGGCTGTATTAGATTTCATTTTTTTTATTTAAAATTTCATCAGGTTAACAATGTTATTTGAAAAAAAAAAAACTGGGATTTTTTTGCAAATATCACGAACAGCTACTCTCCTATAAAATGAAATTCTTTAAAATCAAAGAAATTACGATGCCAAAATTTCATTGAAATTCAAAAAGCAATAGATGAAAACTATTGAAAATACAGGTTCCTGTATTGTTGTTAATTTTGTTTTGTATTTAGGAAGCGTTTAAAATTATTTTTCAAAAATCATAAAACACTAACAATGCATAGTAAAATGGGTCAGCACCACGCTGAAAAGGGTGCCACAATGGTCGATTCTTTATTCTTAGACAGTTTGTTTGTTTCCCAATACAATAAAAAATATCTAAGAACGTGAATTTCCAGACTCTACAATAATGTTGAAATTATAGCATCGAAAAATAAAGAAACTTATTAAATCTATTTTGTTATTTTATTAGAAAACTGTATGGTTTTTATGTTCACTGTTTCGAAAATTGGAGAAATGGAGTTTTGGCATACGCTGGATAGAACAAAATATATGAAAACGGCTACATCTAGATTGTGAGTCCAGTGCGCGTTCCGTTTTTTCCACAGAGAAGTTTCATCATTCCCTCTCCCGCTTCACATATGCCTGAAAAATAACAGATGGCTAATAATTAAAATTTGTTTATGAAAACACTATTGGAATGAACTGAAAGCTATTTTTACTTTATTTTCCTGCGTTGCAAATCATGTTATGCCTGACTTGAAAATATTTTGATTTTATTTGGTTACAAAAAATCAATTTTTGCAAGACCTATTTTCTGGTGCATATAACATTTATATTTTTTCTATGGAAACCTTCAATTCATTTTTGTCTTATACAAATTGATAAGGCATTGTAAGGCAAAATTGATACTTGAAAAATCATTCAGATTTACGCATATAGTTTATGAAAATGTATTTTTTACAACAGAATATTGATTTAGTCATTTTCTGTTAGAAATAAATTAGTGAACTATTGTTTGAAGTATACCGATTAAAAAAAAAGAAATGCTCGTTTTTATAACCAAATAAAGATACTGAATAGTCTATCGCCACCAAATAAATAGCCATCTTGAATTACATATTTCCTTATCTTATTTTTTTTATTATCTTTTATTTTTATTTTTTTTGTTTCAGACGAAAAGCATAGTTTGTAAATGATTTAATTTTATATGTTTTATGACTACATAAAAATATATCTATCGATGAGAATGTTTAATATAATAAACGGTATATTCAAACTTCAAAAACAATTACTGCAAAATTAATTTTGTAAAATTTGTGTTTCTGATCTCGTTACCTTTTTCCTAATAATTTGCCAAACAATAAAAGCAATATGCAAAATTCCTTTGCAAACATTCTAGAACACTTACGAATTCTCCAAAGTTTCATCAAAAGGTAAAAGAGTTCAATGGTCAAATAAAATAAAAGTTTTTTTTTATTTTAAAATTTCGTTTTAGGCTTCAAATTCGGCCAGACAAATCAGGAGGCAAAAAAAACATATTGAAAAATAACTTCAAAATTTTAATGAAAATTCAAGTGCAATCAACTGAAATCAATTTAAAATGCATTCCCCTGCGTTTAGATTTATTTTTAAAATATTTGGGTTTATTCAAAATTTTATTTAATTTTGAAAATTTGCGATATACAGTACAGCACTAAGTTTCTTTTATGGTCAAATTTTTAATTACGTCAAATCTAACATTTTTAAAAAACTAATGATGGCAAAACAATTGAACTGAGCAACTATCTACGAAATCGGTCTTTTTTTTACAAATTCTGGTTTTTGTATTTTCAATTCGGCTGAATCTTTTTTCGGTGCCTTCGGTATGCCCAAAGAAGCCATTTTGCATCATTAGTTTATACAATTTTACAAAATACAATTTTCCATTCAAATTTGGTGGCTGTCCATACAAAAATGATATTTGAAAATTCAAAAATCTGTATCTTTTGAAAGAATTTTTTGGTACATTTGGTGTCTTCGGCATAGTTGTAGGTGTGGCTAAGGACTACACTGATAAAATAAAATACAATTTTTTTGGTGATTTATGATTTCATTTTATGTCACTAAAACTTGATTTGCAATAAAAACACTATATATGAAAAATCGAATTTGCAATCAAAAAGTACTTTAGTGAAATTTTGATAAAGTGCACCTTTTTGCATTCCTTCAAAAGATACCGATTTTTGAATTTTCATATATCATTTTTGTATGGACAGCCACCAAATTTGTATGGAAAATTGTATTGACAACCTAATGATGCAAATGGCTTCTTTGGGCTTATCGAAGAAACCAAAAAAAGTTTCAGCCGGATTTAAAAAAATCGAATGACCGAAATCTCAGAGAATTGCTCACTAGTGCAGAATGTATTTTAAAACACTTCTATCATCCATATGTTGAGACTCTGGCTTGTTATTTCAATATTCATTTTTTTGCTCCCCCTCGACTCCGGCCAGAGCCGAGGGACAAAAACTTTGAAAATATTTGCATCGGCCTGATTGCAAATGATATTTGAAAAATAAATCCCAGACCTGGTTGATAATGAGGTGAGATGTAATGATGTAATGACTGTTTTGTGCTTCATACAAAAAAGTAAAAGTAATTGTTTCGAAAACGCTACCTTACAAACAAAATGGCATGGCAAAAAATATTTGACTTTTAAAAAAATCGGTAGGTTTTTGCATTTTTCCGCATAGTAACAGATGTTTGTTTTTTTAATTAATAAATTTGCAATATAGATTGTGGCGAATCTGGAGTTTTTTATATTTCTGGGTACCGAGTGTTGCATTATAGAATTTACTTAAAATACAAGGATATTTATAATTGGTTCTTAGTTATATACAAATACCTGTCAAATTCTTTGACTTAGTATACCCAAGTATCACAGGATAGATTAAATCTTTTGGGAGCGTGTTAGAAAACAAGTTAGAAAAAGTTCAGCTTTCTATAAAACTTGACTTTGATATTATATTTTAGATTTGTTTAGAGTTTTTCAGGACATTATTTGTTTTAAATAAGAATAGTTTATAATACATTTTAAGGTGTTTGAATAAGAGAAATGCTTTGAAGTAATAATGTTATTTTGAATACGAGAAAAACACAAAGTTCAAATAATAAAATAAGACATATTATGTTTTCTGAACAAAATTATGATAATTTTTTTTAAGAAAAGATTCCATGGCACAAATTTTGCAATCCCGAGAAGACGAAAAGAACTTAGAAATAACGTTTTTTGATATTTGAAAATACTAGGCCAATAACATTTTATGTTATTTATAACAAGATTTGTTATTCGTCGTTGTGATTTTTTTGTTATTGGATTGTTATTGTAATAACAGATTTATAACACTTTTAATTATTCTTCGAACAAATCTTTGTTGTTATTTTTTGTTTTTGATTTTTCAAGAAGTTTCCATAACACTTTCTGTTATTTTAACAGTATTTGTTATTGAAATGGCATGAATTTTGTTATTTCCGTCTGCGCGGGATCGAATTCAGATTTCATGCAGACTACAGTTATTTAACTACATGTTTTTAAGACATCCAAAACTAATTGAAATATGTCTTTATTAAACTTGTATAAAAGAATAAGATGGAAAAACAATCATATTTGATTGAAACCATTTACTGTCAACAAAAAAAAAGCAAAACAAAGTAGATTTTTTTGTTTTGTTTGTCAATTTTTTCATTCCGAAGGATGAGCATACACAAAATTTTAAAGGGCATGGGTACATAAATCGAAACTAATTTTTAAAATTAAAATGATATAAGTTTTTTAGTTACATATTTATATTCTTAGTAATATGCTACAATAAACGACTTGACAACTATTTGAGTTATGAATGATTTTAATAAAAATAAAGATTTTTTACAGTATATTTTTCTTGAATAATCCTTATTTTAAAATATGAAATTCATTTGAATGTACATATTCCATTGTTTGTAAAACTCTAAATGATTGATTCAAATTATTATTTTATTAAATATAAGATTGTTTTTTTTTACAACCAAGCACATCACGATGATTGAGCTCTGGGTCTTTTCTTGTTTTTTTTTTAAAGAAGTCGGTTTTTAGCGTGGCTGCATTTGCTACCTAAAATAATGTGGAATAAATATAATTTATTTCAATTACTATTACTTTTAATCCACAAAAGAAAAACAAAATTTTAAAGATAGATAAATTTCATTGACAAATATTTCCTCTTTATCGATGTAATTTTTGTAATCAAATTTTAAGTATTCGAAAATAAAGGTACTAAGTTGAATGTACTTGTGTTATCGTTGAATTTATATTTTAAAGTTTTTAAGTTTGAAGTTTTTTTAGATTATGAAATGAAAAATCGCTGCGCAATTTTTTTCCAACAATTAGATCAATGCAAATATTTATAAAAGTTTTTGTCCCTCGACTCTTGCCTTGGTCAAGGCGGTGGTGAAAAAATAGAAAATAGAATTACAAACAAGAATTTCAACATTTCAATGAAAAAAATGCTGGAAAACTTATTATACACCCGTACAGTTCATTTGCAATCATTACTTACATTGAAGTTTTTTTGGTATATCGAAATGTTGTTTTTTTTTTACCTAACTTACTATACTCACATTGAAACATGTGATATTGTTTAAATTAGAATGATTTTTGAACAAAATATTTGTGGGTTGATCAAAATAAACATAAATCATTAGTACAAAAAATAAGCCTGAGAAAGTTTGAAATAAATCATTACATTATAATCTTTACATAATAATCACTTTACAAATGAACAAAGGGCCATTATACATGATCATTTAAAATGGGTCCGCGGCCATATTTTGGTCACCCCTGTTATATGTAGTCTGATTATTCTGTTTTACTGTGAATCTAGTTCTTTTTTTTAATTCTATTTAACACAAAAAGAAATGTGATAAATAATTTGGCTGTGACAAAACATTCGGTTCACAAATTCCTACATGCATGTTTCTATCAATCTTGAATATTTATTTGAATAACCTTGAGGTGATTTTAAACAAATCTTGTTTTTTTAATGATCAATTTTTTGAACTTTAAAAAAATAAGAGAATAGATGCATCAATCAGCTAAAAGGTTTTTATTATTCAGACATAGCAAAATAATACCTACGATACATAGAGCGATATTTTTTTTGTAAAAATTGTGTCAATTATTCAAAAATATGCAATTTTTTGAGTTCTTTTTTTTTCAAAAGAAATTAAAACTGATTTTAATCACATGGGTGTTTTTATAATGATAAGATGTGAGCTAATATGGACATTCCGCTTTCAGTCATTTTCAAAACTTTTGACTCAAGATGACTATTATTAGTTTGATATTACATAACTCCAAAATTTGTACGAACAAACCATTTGGTGAAATGCTTCGAGGTTACATTGATAATCATTTAAATCGCCCACTTGTCGCTTCATAAAATTTCAGAGTCCCAAATATTAGAGTCAATGCAACCCTGGTTATCGGTAGTTTATTATAGTACTTTTTCAGTTCAGTTTTTTTTATATATATTACATTTAAAAAAATATATATTCAATATATTTTTTCATTTTTCTATTTTTCTGTACACCCACAGAATAAAATTTTATCCGTGTGCCCATGGCACTTTGGGAGCATGTCGTATCAACAACCAAGACATTGATGGTTCAATCCTCGTTTTGTTAAGATTTTTTTTCTGCGGTATAGTCGTTGTCGGTAATATCGGTAATTATCGGTAACGAGCAAAATTGTCATACATCTATATCGCAAAAAAGCATCATAACAGTTTTCATGCAGATTCTAATATAATTTCATGCAGATTTACAGCAAAATTATGCGACCAACGTTTGGGAGTAGTTAAAGAAAAAACATATTTGGCCATTTTTATGAGGTGATCCTAATGTCAAATTAATTTTGGTTTTTATAGACCTTCGAAATGATTTCGTTTATCAAACTATATGAGTTACTATACTTATATAATATCTAAATACCATCCTAATCAAAACTTTTCCATTATATTTATGACCATATTCATAATTGTAGACATAATCTTCAACTTTGCAGTATTTTTTTCAACTTCATTAGAGTAAATTTCAATCTAAACTGAGATTTTTTTGTAAGTTTAGTTCAATACAATTTCACATGTTTTTAAACCAATTCACGATCAAGTTTGTTTTTGACGACGTCTGAGTTAATTTTAGCAGTCGAGTGAAGCTATGTTAGAGATATTATTGTTAAAGGTTTTTCTATTAGGTACTTTTTTACTCCATTTTGGAGAAAAGGTAAACTCATTGATCTATGCTTATTCTTTTGTGTGATAGTTATCAAAATTTCAAAATCATTCAATTGATTTTTTTTTCAATATTTTGTGAATGTATATTTTTAAATATACATATTTTCCGACCATGAGAGTTTTCACGGGAATATTTGATTTTGGTATTACTTGGGCAAATATGAAATCATACCAAAACTTGTATGTTGACAACAGTAAAACCGAACCATGTTATTCCAACGGCAAAAGATTTCCAAAAAATAAAACCATTTCAGTTTCAGGTTGGGGTTTATGGATTTTGCAACATTGCTTGAATACCGAAACATGATATTGACATGGTTTTATTTTATGGTATTCCCACTCCCTTTGAATATCAGATTTTGGTATTGCTGTCGTCTTTTCCTTACAATTTTTTGGTTTGAATTCATGGTTTTTTACTATCTATTACTGGGAATCCAAGGGCACAATTTGGTCGGTGTCATTTACTTCAGTAATACCTATATTTTCTATTTTCATGTCGGTTTTCTTTGTCCAGTATTTCATTTCTGCGACTGTGAAAAATCTAAACACAAGAAATAAAACCTCTTACTTTCTTATGTCTCAGGAAAATCTAGATAAATGATGATTCCAATTTGTCCTCAGTGATATTCTTCGCCACATCGAATACATATGGGTCATTTCCCCCACACAAAGGTACAAATTTGAAATCGACTTTTTCTGATCAAGCTCAAATTTGGCCAAGCTTTTTATACTATCAAAACATGCAAGAAACTTGAATTTCTGCTAAATTCGACCATCCCTTCTTTTTTGGCACCGCCCCAGAGTTACGTGATTTTTGCCAATTATCCAAAAAATAATACTCCTGTTTCTAAATGGCCAAAAAATTAAACAAAAAATGACGACCGACTGTTTCTTTTAAAAAAATTGATTTTTTATTGGAATCAAACTTTGATGCATTTTACGCAATTGAAAACATTAAAAGCAATTTTCTCAACATTTTAGTTCTATTGTTCATAAAAAAAGTCTGATATAAAAGCAAAACAATGCATGCACAGAATAACAAAAAAACATAAATGAAAAATTTCAAACATGTTCAAGCAAACACAACGTGATGTCGTGTAAACATTCGGGCTCACTCGAATTTTGAATGTTTTTTTTTTGTGCCAGATACAATGATGTCATAGATCAAAAAATCCCAAAAATCGTTTTGTTATCGCGATTTACAAAAAAAAAAATCCCTGTTTTTTAACAGTGACATCGCGTTTTTTTTAATGCACACAAATGTACAGTGAGCTGCAAAAAAAATATATATATCACAATGAAAGGCAAATGATCTCTATAAAAAAAGTTTAAAGAACTTTTCGTTGAAGAATACAAAATATGATCATGCATATTTTTTAAATTGTATTTTTTGTGTTTGTTTGTTTTTCAATTTAAGATTATTATGTAAACCTTTCGTTGCAAGCATGTACAAGTGGTTTACATTTAAAAAAAATATTGATCTCCTGCAGTGACTTCGTATAATCTTGATTTGGCCGATGCAAATATTTTTAAAATATTAATATTGAAGAAAAAAAAATATAAGTGAATTAACTAACAATGATAAAATGACATTTTTTCTGAAATCCTCAACTTATTGAATCAATTTACTCGAAAACAATTTGAATTGTAGTGAAATTATGATAAACAGTTTCACAAAATGTTCACTTAGGCCGTTGCAAATATTTTTCAAAGATGATCCGAAAGTTCAGATGGAAAACTACTTAAAACAAATTAAATTAATTAACATATTTTGATAATTATTTTTAAGCATGTTTATACCACGTAAAATGTGTACAGTAAAAATAACATTATTTTTTTTATGAAATGTTTCACAACATGCTTCATATATAACATCTAATATTTATTTTTGGCAATATTGTTTTTGCCTCAATGCTTTTTTTAGGTTATGTTGCCTTTCTTTTTTTTTATCTATTTACAGATCATTATAAATATTACCAAAATATTTACAGGTCTTTGTCAATTCAGGGTTTTATTTACCCATATTAGAAAGTTCTCATGATCACGTGCAATTTGAATTTTCTATTCAAATCTATTTCCATTTCTTGGGCTGCTATTCTAAACTAGGATAAATATCATTCAGCCAAAAAAATAAAAATAAAAAAAATTAGAAAGTGCAAATTTGCGCGTGATTTTGGGACCTTCTAAGAGCCGTGCTATCCCATGAATTTAGAATGTACAGGTATTTTGTTTATATTTTTTTGCTTGTGGTATTATTATCATTATTATTAATAATGCTCTTGTTATAAAAAAAATAAAAAAAAAATAAAGTGCCTTCATCTTGATAAACATTTCCATCCTACGAAGATAGTTCAGGGCATTTCTGTGTAAAGAATTTAAAATTTGTGGACTCTTATTTTTCAATATTTACTGGATAAAAAAATACTTAAATAAAATTAAAAGCTGGTTCGTTAGAACCAAACCCAAATCTAAACATAACTGCACTTGAAACAAAAACATGTTTTTTGTCTCAAGGAAAACAAAAATTCCAGATATGAGAAGAAAAGATTTTGAAAATTATGAAAGCCACATGTCCAAGGTAGACGTTAGTTTATGGCTTATTTGGAACATCCATTGCATCCCTCATCAATTTAAAGGGAGAACAATTTGAACTTTAAAAATAGTTAGCTGTTACATTACGTTACTACACATTGAGGTTTTTTTTTGTATTTTTTTACCTAGTTGTGAAGCTAAATATGCTATACACAACATTAGATTTTTACTAACCAAAAAGTATTATTAAAAAAAAAAACATAAATAAGACCAACATTGTGGAGTTAGAGTCGGGTTACATTGGAGAGCTCAAGTCGGAATCGAAGTCGCTTCAAATGGTACCCGCAATAGACTCCGCAGCCCTGAATACAACAGTCCGTAAATATGTGATGTAAAAATTCTAAAAATATTTCGAATACTAACCAATCTGCTCGCCAAACCCCAAATAATTACACCCAATGAGTCGCTGCGGATATAGTTTACTCTAAAAATACATTGAATATCACCAAAAAAAGAAAATGAATTTAAAACAACTAGGAGCTAGCATGTTCCAAATTTTGGTCTCGAACAGATCGCATTTTGCCCTGATTACTAAAAATCAATACCCAGAACATTCAAATTTCTTTAAAATGAAGAAAGAGGACACACGCTTGATGCCACCGACGACAAACACTTGCAAAATAATGACATCAATACATCAGAAATCGCCAAGGTTATGCAGTAGAGCGAACAATTTGATTGTTTTTATCACTAACACTTTGCTAACAAAAAAACAAACCCCTATGCATCGATGTTTTGTATAAAATAAATAAATTCATAAATGAAAAAATATAATTCAATTATTTTCATGCCGATTACAATACTTTCCACTGCAAGCAGTGTGCAAGAACAGTAAAAACATCGCGCCAGCAAGAAGCATGGTACCACGTGGCGCGCGCGCTGCGCAGCAACCTTTGGAAAATCAAATTTTTTTTCGCGCCAGTCGGGCGGCCCGGCCGGTGGTAAATTTCACCTTAAGGGTTAGCATCGGTGAAACCAAAATTTGGACCACCCTAATGAACATATCTCTATATGAAAGGCTAGCTAGCAATTCGATCTTGCAAACGTTTCACAATCGGTTCAAAAGCCATCCCCACAAGGCTCCGTCCCATATCCATAGCTTAACCTATGACGCTGCCAGTGCCATACATCAACAACTGAAACAAGCAAAATCCATCTGCATAAAAGCGAACAATTTTTCATCGCAAACTCACGTTTTCTGGTGGCACACATTGCGAGCGTACACACGTTTCTAACCTATTTGTCCGGGGACGGGGGAACCCTTGTCCGGGCGCCCTTCCCCTCTGCACATGGGCAACAACAACTCGTCATAACGCGTACAAATTTTACGCCAATGCCGGTCACCGTAACAAGCCTATCGATGACATCGTGCTAGCTTGGCGCTATTTTTTTGCTCTTGAAATTGTTATTGAAATTTATAGCTATTAGTCGGAAACATTTCTAGGTATATTTTGGGAAAAGACTTAAAATCCTGAAGTAATATACAATATACAATGTCATATTAACATCGATTAATGCAAATGGGTCATTCCAAGTCAACTGGGTACACTTTTGGACTCGACCTTCACCGATTTGGACCAAACGCAAACATCAGAATTAGGGAACGTTCACCTATCGATAGTTAACAGAAATCCCAAGTTTGGTGCTGATTGGACCAACCCTTTTTTTGGCACCGCCCTCTTTTTTGACGATTTTCTAAAAAAACTTCTTTTAATCATAACTTTGCATCTATTTTAGCAAGACTTTTTACAGGCTGCATTTTATAGAAAATTGTCCAAGGAATTCGATAAAAATAAAGTGTTAACCCCTAAATGTCCCCTAATATTATATTTTAACGTTTTAAGTATTGAAATGGAGTTTTGACCAATTCCTCATATTTTTATTATTTTATTTTATCACCATCGTGTACCCCGGACAATTTTTTACAATAATTAATGTAAACCTCAAACTAAAATGAACTATTGGCGAGATACAACGATTTCATTGAAAAAAGTTTGATTTTGCGCAGCACTCTGTCCTATGAATTCAAATCCGAAATAAGTTTCTGACATATAAAAACCGAACTATTTTCAGGAGGGGTAGGCGTGGCTGAATGGTTACGCTGTTCGCTTTGTAAGCGGAAGGTTCTGGGTTCGATTCCCATCTGCTCCTATCGAGAAATTATGGAAAGAAGGAATTCTGAACACTCGAATATGAACGAAAAAATCATTAGCACGCGGCGGGGTTCGATCCCCCTTCCTTTGGGTCAGCAGACAAAATTGCTAACCACCAGACCATCGAGGTTTAGTTGACTAGAAGGAATAAGAATGCTATAAGAATCCAAGAAACTTGATGGGAATCTGAGAACCATAGAACAGACAATGCAATATTGAATGCAAAGTTGAATTCAAGAACTTACTCGACTGCATACTCGTTAGCTGAATATTGAACTTTCAACACGACCAGAATTCACCACAAAAAGCTTGGTGAACCGAATTGAAAGCTTCCAAGATGAATCCAAGAACATACGAAGAATTAAGGACTATAAATAGATTTGACCGGCCGCATCACTTACCACAAATCCTGGCTTCACACCCGTCTTACTAACACCCTCAAACCTCACGTGATACTTTGTCGAAGACGCAGCCGATTTAGCGGTCTTCATCACTCAAGTATCGGACTAAAATTCCTATCCACTTCCCCCGTGTCTTACCACTGGTCGTGGCCGGCGCTGTGATTGGCTAGCATGATAGGGACATTTGAAAGTTGCGAAGTGGTGATGATTGGTTCCTACTCTTCATCTGTGGTCCACGGAGCAATTCTTGGAGGTCCTGGTCAATAACAGAGTAGCAACTACGGGTAGACACCAATGCTATGCTATGCTATGCTATAAAAACCGAACTATTTTCAGTAAAAACGCTGTTTCTCGCCAATAGTTCATTTTAGTTTGAGGTCTACATTGATTATTATGTAAAATTGTCCGGGGAACACGACGGTAATAAAATAAAACAAATGAAAATATAAGGAATTGGTCAAAACTGAATTTTAATACTTGAAACGTTAAAATATAATATAAGGGGGCATTTAAGGGTTAAAATATTATTTTATCGAATTCCTTGGACAATTTTCTATAAAATGCATCTTGTAAAAAGTCTTTTGCTCAAATAGTTGCAAAGTTGAGCAATTCTCTACAAAATCGGTATTTTTTCTTTAATTTTAATTTTTGTATTTTTTAATCCGACTGAAACTTTTTTGGTGCCTTCGATATGCCCAAAGAAGCCATTTTGCATCATTAGTTTGTCCATATAATTTTCCATACAAATTTGGCAGCTGGCCATACAAAAATGATGTTTGAAAATTCAAAAATCTGTATCTTTTGAAGGAATTTTTTGATCGATTTGGTGTCTTCGGCAAAGTTGTAGGTATGGATATGGACTACACTGAAAAAAAATTATACACGGTAATTTTTTTTATTTTTTTATATGTTTTAGAGGACATAAAATGCCAACTTTTCAGAAATTTCCACGTTGTGCAAAAAATCTTTGACCGAGTTATGAATTTTTTAATCAATACTGATTTTTTCAAAAAATCGAAATATTGGTCGTAAAAATTTTTTAACTTAATTTTTCGTTGTAAAATCAAATTTGCAATCAAAAAGTACTTTAGTGAAATTTTGATATAGTGCACCGTTTTCAAGTTAAATCTATTTTAGGTGACTTTTTTGAAAATAGTCGCAGTTTTTCAATTTTTTTTTTAAATTAGTGCACATGTTTGCACACTTTTGAAAAAAAAAATATTTTGAAAAGCTGAGAAAATTCTCTATATTTTGCATTTTTGAACTTTATTGATACGACCCTTAGTTGCTGAGATATTGCCATGCAAAGGTTTAAAAACAGGAAAATTGATGTTTTCTAAGTCTCACCCAAACAACCCACAATTTTCTAATGTCGATATCTTAACAACTAATGGTCCGATTTTCAATGTTAAAATATGAAACATTTGTGAAATTTTCTGATCTTTTCGAAAAACATATTTGAATTTTTTTTAACCAAGACTAACATTTCAGAAGGGCCAAACATTCAATATTACGCCCTTTTAAAATGTTAGTCTTGGTTTAAAAATTATGAAAATATGTTTTTCGAAAAGATCGGAAAATTTCACGAATGTTTCATATATTAACATTGAAAATCGGACCATTAGTTGCTGAGATATCGACGTTAGAAAATGATGGGTTGTTTGGGTGAGACTTAGAAAATATCAATTTTCCTGTTTTTAAACCTTTGCATGGCAATATCTCAGCAACTAAGGGTCGTATCAACAAAGTTCAAAAATGCAAAATATAGAGAATTTTCTCAGCTTCTCAAAAATATTTTTTTCAAAAGTGGGCAAACATGTGCACTAATTTAAAAAAATGAAAAACTGCGACTATTTTCAAAAAAGTCACCTAAAATGGATTTAACTTGAAAACGTTGCATTTTATCAAAATTTCACTAAAGTACTTTATGATTCCAAATTTGATTTTGCATCGAAAAATGAAGTTGAAAACAAGTTGAAAAATTTTTGCGACCAATTATTAGATTTTTTGAAAAAAACAGTATTGATTAAAAAATTCATAACTCGGTCAAACATTTTTTGCACAACCTGGAAATTTCTGAAAAGTTGGCATTTGATGTCTTCTAAAACATATCAAAAAATAAAAAAAAAGTGACACAAAGTTAATTAAAAATCACCAACATTTTTTTACCGTGTATCATATTTTTTCAGTGTAGTCCATATCCATACCTACAACTTTGCCGAAGACACCAAATCGATCAAAAAATTCCTTCACAAGATACAGATTTTTGAATTTTCATACATCATTTTTGTATGGCCAGCTGCCAAATTTGTATGGAAAATTATATGGACAATCAATGATGCAAAATGGCTTCTTTGGGCATATCGAAGGCACCAACAAAGTTTCAGTCGGATTAAAAAATACAAAAAAAAAATCGAATGACCGAAATTTGAGAGAACTGCTCAGTTATGAAAAATGTCGAGTTGTGTTATTAAGGTTACATACTGTCCAAATCTACATAGTTTGAGCAGAATTCGCAGAAATTGTCAAACTGCGTCATGAGATCTTGACCACGACGTCATGTATGGTTTGACGTATGGTACAACCTCGCGTCAAACGTTCCATGAATTGGATAACTGCGCTCGTTCAGTAATAGATACCACTCCACAGAGTGTCATGCTGTGTGTGTGTGGTAACTTACCATATAAATACGAACACAAACATTGTAATCTGCGACTAACACTAGCGTCCAACACACATGTTAGTATGTAGCAGCGGTTATGTTAGTACATCGTTTCTGGGCAACACGCCCAGAGCCGCGACTTACACAGGCCGCGTAATTGTCGGACCCGTACAGCGTGGATGGATATAAACGGTTTAATCAGTAAATTAAAATCAATTTAGAGCGATCGATAAATGCATACACAATCTCACCCACGGTTGTCACTTTTCACACCACCACCACATGACCGATTATGGCAATCGGTAAAGTCGTTCGAATTGAACAGTACTAATTTAGGTCGATTCAATCAATCTTTTTAAGTGGACATCGCTCGCTGGAACCCTCTCGGGGATTATGTTCCATGAACAACTGCAGCACTGGGGAACAAATAATGAAAAAAAAGCAAACTACATTGTTGGTGGAAATTCTTCGCTACGCTAACAACTTTGTATACGCGGACAAGTCTAATTTATATTGCATACTATTTTTTCTACCGCAGGAGTCCCCAGCACGCTGCCCTGCTTTGATTGTACGATAAACAAAGTAAGTAGATTACTGTGTCGATAATTTTCTCCTCTGGCTAGCTTTTAGTCACAGTAACTACTCGGTAGCACACAAAAAAATATTCATGAAATTAGGGGAATGACCAACAAGAAAGAGTGTGCAGCAGCAGCAAAAAAAAAAAAAACGATTCAAACAGCGAAAATTTAAATTCCTAAAGAGATCTGGTCAACGAGCCGCATCGAATGACGGGCGACGATCGGACAAACTGGAGAAATCTTGACATTCATGAACGCACCGGAGCTATTATTACCATTTACATTGTAGACCCGTCGCGGCCTGCGAAGATGATGACGGTCAAGGTGGAAGCCTATTTGGCAGCGTGGAGCATTTCAGCATTTCCCCCGAGGAAAGGCTTTAAAATTACTTTTTGAAAATCACTAAATCCTGTTATATTTGTATACCAAATCAGAATCAAAATTTTTAAATTTGTGATTGTGAAAATTACTTCCGAAACCTACAATTTTGTACACCATTGAAAATGTATTTTGAGACCTTTTCGTTGAGCCTAGAGCGTCCAATTTCCGGTCCCGGGAATTCCCGGGATTTTCCGGAAAAAATATTTCCCGTTTCACGGGAAATTTGTAAATATTCCGGGAATTTCCGAAATACAAACGGAAGTATACATTTTCCTACCTTTTTGGCACCAATGTTTTGAAATTATATAAAAATAATAATTGGAGAACCTGATTTGATTTTATTCATTTCAATCTACTGTTTATATTGAACTAATCAACTTGTCTGTAAATTTCATGTCAAGGATTAAATCAGATAATATTTATTTCGGAAGCATACACAACTGCTTATAATTCGAATTCTCGGACGCATCGAAACCCGGACACCTCATCTTGTTTTATCAATTATGTGGATATAAGTTCGCATTATGAATGTCAAAATTGTGTTATTTGATGAATTCTACACGCAAAAAAAAGCGTTCCCGTAGCCATGAACAAAAAATCACGAATTTATCTAATCTAATCTAATCAGACCCTAGCGCAGCCAATCTTTCGAAGGGATCCTGGAGAGTGCCTTAGGTTAGATGACGCCTAGCACTCTTCTTGTCATTTATTAACATTTGTAGTGCGCCATTGCATCGAAAATGCATTGAAACATCACAAGCGTTAAAGCGGCCAGGCCTACTGCGTAAAGCCGTATCGCAGAGATGACTCGTAATTGGGTTGAGTTTGAGCACTGAGTGTTCGAACAACAACACAATTCTGAATCGACAGGGGAGGAAGAAGCGTGGGGACACACCACCATACGCTCCGAGATTTTGGTTGTATTCGTTGGGAGCACCATGCTAAGAAGGTTTGGTACTCCGGGACACTCTGGGATGGGACATTGTATTTCCACGAATGCCCTGGACACTATTTTGCCGTGGTTATAGCGCCACAACTCGCTCTCTGTAACAGTATTCCTAATTCCAGTCCACGCTCACCAAGTCGTCATGGCCTAGTGGTTAGCATTTTTGCTTACCAATCCAAAGGACGGGGGATCGAACCCCGCCTCGAGCGACTTTGATTTTTCGTTCATATTCATCATTTCAAATTTATGTGTTCTTAACTTTCTCGTTGGGAGCAGATGGGAATCGAACCCAGAACCATTCGCTTACAAAGCGAACACCGTAACCAGTCAGCCACGGCCGCTCCTCATGAACAAAAAATCACGAATTTAGCAAACAAACGTGTTCATGGAAACGTGAACAAATTCATGAAATCATGGTACAAAAATCATGAAATCATGATATGCACTTCATAAAGTTATGAACTAGTTCACGACGCTGTGATCCGTGTTTAAAGACGATAAGTTGCGTTACTTTTTCAAAGTCGACCCGTAACGCTTGGAAACAAAACAGACAAGTTTTGACGTGCTGACCAGCTAATTGGTAGAATTGGCTTGTGTATTTTTCTTCAAAGAGATTATTGAAGAAGTTTGATTTACAAATAAATTTTATAGTTTTGTGAGTGGAGTTTCGACCGTTCGGCTACTTGGGGCGGGTGGTTCTGGTAAGTTTTGTAAGGGGTTATTGCCCACAAGGGCTCATGCAGAAACCACGAGTTTTTTTTGGGGAGAGGAGGGATTAAATTCAGGAGAAGAGCAACACATGGAAGGGGTAGGGGGGTTGGATTGGAAGGGTATTTCAAACAATTGAAGCGTTTCGTTAAAATCAAGTACATTCCAAGATTTTCAAGTAATTCAAAAAATTCAAGAAATTCAAAAAAATCAAGAAATTCAAGAAATTTAAGAAATTCAAGAAATTTAAGAAATTCAAGAAATTCAAGAAATTCAAGAAATTCAAGAAATTCAAAAAATTCAAGAAATTAAAGAAATTCAAGAAAATCTAGAAATTCAAGAAATTCAAGAAATTCAAGAAATTCAAGAAATTCAAGAAATTCAAGAAATTCAAGAAATTCAAGAAATTCAAGAAATTCAAGAAATTCAAGAAATTCAAGAAATTCAAGAAATTCAAGAAATTCAAGAAATTCAAGAAATTCAAGAAATTCAAGAAATTCAAGAAATTCAAGAAATTCAAAAAATTCAAGAAATTCAAGAAATTCAAGAAATTCAAGAAATTCAAGAAATTTAAGAAATTCAAGAAATTCTAGAAATTCAAGAAATTCAAGAAATTCAAGAAATTCAAGAAATTCAAGAAATTCAAGAAATTCAAGAAATTCAAGAAATTCAAGAAATTCAAGAAATTTAAGAAATTCAAAAAATTCAAGAAATTCAAGAAATTCAAGAAATTAAAGAAATTCAAGAAATTCTAGAAATTCAAGAAATTCAAGAAATTCTAGAAATTCAAGAAATTCAAGAAATTCAAGAAATTCAAGAAATTCAAGACATTCACGAAATTCAAGAAATTCAAGAAATTCAAGAAATTCAAGAAATTCAAGAAATTCAAGAAATTCAAGAAATTCAAGAAATTCAAGAAATTCAAGAAATTCAAGAAATTCAAGAAATTCAAGAAATTTAAGAAATTCAAGAAATTCAAGAAATTCAAGAAATTCAAGAAATTCAAGAAATTCAAAAAATTCAAGAAATTCAAGAAATTTAAGAAATTCAAGAAATTCAAGAAATTCAAGAAATTCAAGAAATTCAAGAAATTCAAGAAATTCAAGAAATTCAAGAAATTCAAGAAATTCAAGAAATTAAAGAAATTCAAGAAATACAAGAAATTCAAGAAATTCAAGAAATTCAAGAAATTTCAGAAATTTAAGTTATTCAAGCATTTTAAGTAATTAAACTTTTTCAAGAATTTACTATAATTTAAGTATGAAAATATGAGCACATTGACTATTTTAAAAATATTTTCTGGATTAATTTTTTTTAAATAAACTTTAAGCATGAGGAGAATTTGGAATATTGAATTTACATTTAGTTATCACAATATTCCACAATATTTTTGTATTTTTTTGTTTTTTTTTTTGTTTTTTTGTATTTTTGTATTTTTGTATTTTTGTATTTTTGTATTTTTGTATTTTTGTATTTTTGTATTTTTGTATTTTTGTATTTTTGTATTTTTGTATTTTTTTTGTATTTTTGTATTTTTGTATTATTTTTGTATTTTTGTATTTTTGTATTTTTGTATTTTTGTATTTTTGTATTTTTGTATTTTTGTATTTTTGTATTTTTGTATTTTTGTATTTTTGTATTTTTGTATTTTTGTATTTTTGTATTTTTGTATTTTTGTATTTTGTATTTTTGTATTTTTGTATTTTTGTATTTTTGTATTTTTGTATTTTTGTATTTTTGTATTTTTGTATTTTTGTATTTTTGTATTTTTGGTATTTTTGTATTTTTGTATTTTTGTATTTTTGTATTTTTGTATTTTTGTATTTTTGAATTTTTGAATTTTTGAAATGACATGACCTGGCAAATTCCGAAGTTTCCCCAAGTGGCTACCAGTAATCGGTGACCCGTTCCGGAGTGGCCAGGTTGGGCCATAGAACATTGCACAGTGGTCCAGATCGCAAAATTAAGTGGAAAATGGATTTTCTGAAACAAGGTGACGTTTTGGAGCTTTGGTGTCTTCAGAAGAGTTGCTGCAAATGGAAAGGGGCAACTTTTGGTTTGGTTCAAAATTAGGGTGGTTCACGATTAGGGTGATTTTGAAAATCTAACTTTTCAGGAATATTTTTGGGAATTTTTATGTCTTCTAAAAAGTTGTTGGGCTGGCCAATTCAAGCAACTTTGTCGAAGACACCAAAATTTTATCTCGTAATCTACGCCTTCTATGGCCAAATTTATAGAAAGCAAACCTTCAAAAATCAGTTTTTTGAACGTGGCAATTCAGGGTTAACTTTTAGAGAAAAGTGATATTTGGAGCACTTTTAGAGCTCTACAAAACGAACATTTTAATTTTTTGACATGTCAATTTGGACTTAAGGGTCAAAAGCTACAGCCATTTTAAGGTAAAAAAGATGAAAATTTAAAACTGAAATATCTCGAAATGGCGCAAGCCAAATTTTAAGCACTAGGTTGCATTTGAAAGAAGAGATCTAGCACTACAAACGCTGAAAAAATCTCAGGGGTGTTTTTCTTTAAACTTGAGATATCTTCATTTGAAAAAGTCTTATTTTCAAGGGAAAACCATATGGGACCACCCTAACGAAATTCGAAAATTGTCCAAATATATGTTTTTCCATGTAATTTTGCCCGCTGAATCTGAATCTGCCCTCAGAATTGAGCCAAAATGTCAACAAATCGATTTTTGGTTATATTTTGGGGTTTCATGTAAAATTATCATTTAAACCCAAAATATGACCGCAAATCGATTTGTTGACATTTTGGCTCAATTCTGAGGGCAGATTCAGATTCAGCGGGCAAAATTACATGGAAAAACATATATTTGAACAATTTTCGAATTTCGTTAGGGTGGTCCCATATGGTTTTCCCTTGAAAATAAGACTTTTTCAAATGAAGCTATCTCAAGTTTAAAGAAAAACACCCCTGAGATTTTTTCAGCGTTTGTAGTGCTAGATCTCTTCTTTCAAATGCAACCTAGTGCTTAAAATTTGGCTTGCGCCATTTCAAGATATTTCAGTTTTAAATTTTTATCTTTTTTACCTTAAAATGGCTGTAGCTTTTGACCCTTAAGTCCAAATTGACATGTCAAAAAATTAAAATGTTCGTTTTGTAGAGCTCTAAAAGTGCTCCCAATATCATTTTTCTCTAAAAGTTAACCCTGAATTGCCACGTTCAAAAAACTGATTTTTGAAGGTTTGCTTTCTATAAATTTGGCCATAGAAGGCGTAGATTACGAGATAAAATTTTAGTGTCTTCGACAAAGTTGCTTGAATTGGCCAGCCCAACAACTTTTTAGAAGACATACAAATTCCCAAAAATATTCCTGAAAAGTTAGATTTTCAAAATCACCCTAATCGTGAACCACCCTAATTTTGAACCAAACCAAAAGTTGCCCCTTTCCATTTGCAACAACTCTTCTGAAGACACCAAAGCTCCAAAACGTCACCATTTTTCGGAAAATCCATTTTCCACTTAATTTTGCGATCTGGACCACTGTGCATTGGTATCACTTAAAACGGTCACAGTTTTTAATTTGATGAATTTTGATACGTCACATGACCTGGTTCCTTGCAAATTCTGAAGTGTCCCCAAATGGCCACCGGTAACCGGTGACCCGTTCCGGGGTGGCCATGTTGGGCCAGCGGACATTGGCATCGCTTTAAATGGTAATACTTTTTAATTTGATGAATTTTGATACGTCACATGACCTGGTTCCTTGCAAATTCCGAAGTGTCCCCAAATGGCCACCGGTAACCGGTGACCCGCTCCGGAGTGGCCAGGTTTGGCCAGAGGACATTGGCTTCACTTAAAACGGTCACAGTTTTTAATTTGATGAATTTTGATACGTTACATGACCTGGTTCCTTGCAAATTCTGAAGTGTCCCCAAATGGCCACCGGTAACCGGTGACCCGTTCCAGGGTGGCCATGTTGGGCCAAAGGACATTGGCAACGCTTTAAATGGTAATACTTTTTAATTTGATGAATTTTGATACGTCACATGACCTGGTTCCTTGCAAATTCCGAAGTGTCCCCAAATGGCCACCGGTAACCGGTGACCCGTTCCGGAGTGGCCAGGTTGGGCCAGCGGACATTGGTATCACTTAAAACGGTCACAGTTTTTAATTTTATGAATTTTGATACGTCACATGACCTGGTTCCTTGCAAATTCTGAAGTGTCCCCAAATGGCCACCGGTAACCGGTGACCCGTTCCGGAGTGGCCAGGTTGGGCCAGCGGACATTGGCATCGCTTTAAATGGTAATACTTATTAAATTGATGAATTTTGATACGTCACATGACCTGGTTCCTTGCAAATTCCGGAGTGTCCCCAAATGGCCACCGGTACACAGTGACCCGTTCCGGAGTAGCCAGGTTGGGGCAGCGGACATTGGCATCGCTTTAAATGGTAATACTCATTAATTTGATGAATTTTGATACGTCACATGACCTGGTTCCTTGCAAATTCCGAAGTGTCCCCAAATGGCCACCGGTAACCGGTGACCCGTTCCGGAGTGGCCAGGTTGGGCCAGCGGACATTGGCATTGCTTTAAATGGTAATACTTATTAATTTGATGAATTTTGATACGTCACATGACCTGGTTCCTTGCAAATTCCGAAGTGTCCCCAAATGGCCACCGGTAACCGGTGACCCGCTCCGGAGTGGCCAGGTTGGGCCAGCGGACATTGGCATTGCTTTAAATGGTAACAGTTTTTAATTTGATGAATTTTGATACGTCACATGACCTGGTTCCTTGCAAATTCCGAAGTGTCCCCAAATGGCCACCGGTAACCGGTGACCCGTTCCGGAGTGGCCAGGTTTGGCCAGAGGACATTGATATCACTTAAAACGGTCACAGTTTTTAATTTGATGAATTTTGATACGTCACATGACCTGGTTCCTTGTAAATTCCGAAGTGTCCCCAAATGGCCACCGGTAACCGGTGACCCGTTCCGGAGTGGCTAGGTTGGGCCAGAGGACATTGGTATCACTTAAAACGGTCACAGTTTTTAAATTGATGAATTTTGATTCGTCACATGACCTGGTTCCTTGCAAATTCCGAAGTGTCCCCAAATGGCCACCGGTAACCGGTGACCCGTTCCGGAGTGGCCAGGTTGGTCCCGGGTCCGTTGGCTGCCCTCGAATTGTGCAGGTTCCCGGTATTTGTCATTTGCGGCCAAAAATTCCAAAATCGGTAAAATTATCTTATTTTGCCATCCGAATAACTGATTGTAGAAAACTAAATCCGTACCCCAGCCAAAATTAAATAGTTCGTCACGTAATCAGTGAATGATACCCTACAACTGTCACTGTCCCGTTAAATAATTTCTGAACGTTCTTCGTCTCTGTTTCAAGGCTGTGGCTCCACCCACAAATTCATGTTTTTTGTTTGCAATAGCGTGAACAAATGTATGATTTGTTTCCTAATACCATGAACGATGTTTATGATTACGGGGGCAGGAAAAACGTAACCAGACCAGGCGTTACGGCTTTTCGTGAACAAACGTTCATGAAAATCGATTGCAAACATGCATTTGTTCACGGTGCAAAATCTTATCATAAAATTTGCTTTGTTTCCATTTTCATGGTACGTTGTTCACGTTTACGCGAACGGACTTTTTTGCGTGTAACATCAACATTCATTTAAAGTTTGTATAAACGCTGTAGTTAATGTAAAAACAATAAAAAAAATTAAAATTATAAGATTACCAAAAATGCAAAACATTTCACGTGAAATATTTCATAGGCGTCCGAAGCACCAGGAAGGCAAAGCAGAAATTTATAGTTTTGATTTCCTTAAATTCTAGCAAATTTTTATATAAAATAACGATTGTTTTGATGTTAACAGCTTATTTAAGACCTAAAGAATGCCATTCACTAAAATTTCAGTCCAAATTTGTGCGATTCATTAGAAAAACGAGAGTCCCGAATTCGAAGCAAAAGTATCCGGATTTCGAATCAGCTTTTATCAGTGTCCGGGATTCGAAGCACAACAAGTCATTTTAATTTTAAAATTCTGATGAAAAATTGTTAGAAAAGACATAGTTTGCATGCATTCTCTTAAAACTGACTGTTAATACTACATCCTGATGTAATTTCTTCATTTCCAACTTATTACATGATTTTTTGTCAGCTGTAACGAGAATGACATGCTGCTAAGTGTCCGAATTTCGAATCTAACGTTACAGTAAGTAAAAAAAGTATTTACACCCCTTGGGCACTATGGAAAGCATCATCTTAAGCAACCATGACAGTAATCCTACATGGAGTTTCATATATTAAAAAAAATGTTTCTAACAATTCAGCAATTTCTGTAAAAATAATTGCTCTCCTATAGCAGAGAAACATCCAACGATGATCTCAGCCCTGCTGCTTTTCGTCTGCTCAATAATCGCACGCAAGGCAAAACGGTAAGTTAGGCTAATCTGCAATACAAAGTCCCGCGCCGAGCTGGTAATATGAATGGGCTTTTTTGTAAATGCAGCAGTTTTCCATCATCGTGTCTATCTATCTCCCTCTCTCTCTCGCTCTCTTCCCTGCATACGATACAAATCTCCTATATGTGACGTCAGATCCAGTCACCGGCTTACGGTTCTCAGTTCTGAAAAGTGGAGCAACACTTCCATTGATACAAGTTCCGACCGGCTACGGCTTATGTGTTGTTTATGTATACGAAGATGCCGGCAGCATCAAAACCTCCCACCACCCCCACAACCGATGGTCCCTCCCCCCTCCACCCCTTTTCAGCATCATCAGTCATGATGGCTGGACTGGCCCCGTTACAGGGTTAGGTCGTTTGGGTGATGCACTTACCCCCTGTCCCCACCCACCCCCTCCCGTCAATTCGACTAACGACTGAATTATGAGCATTTTTTTCTCCTTCCTCTGATGTTCATTCTGAAGCAATGCACCAGCAGCACGAAGCAGAGTGTGTGTGTGTGTGTGTGTGTCGTTCGTGATGCATGGTAAATGTGTATTATTATTTAATTTATTTCAATTCGCTGGAAAAGCGTCTGCCAACGAGGATGACGCCGTCGGATCTCCAGAATGGAACGGGGGCAGGCAGAGTTCCCCTTGAGGGTCAGGGGTTTAGTTGGGGTAAGCGATTTTTGGAAAAGTAAGTAAGACATTTAGGTGGGTTTTCGAGTGGTATCGAAGAGTTAAGTAAGTTAATATACAATTTTAAAACAATCTTAAGTCTAAAAATAAATCCTTCATTAGAAATTAAAATTAAACCCTGCCTCTATATGTGCCTTCATAAGAAAAATCGTCAAATATTCATTTTCTTTAAATACATTTTTTTATTAGCATTGGAAAGAAGAAATATTTAATCATTGGTTTGGTGGTCGTTTATGTTCTTCTTTTGACTAATATCACATATTTTTAGTCAAAACGAGGAACAAGCATGCAGTATTTTTTGTTATGTTGATGCATTTGATAAAAAATAAAAAAAGATTAATGGGAAAATATGGAATCATATTTTGCCCAGAGTCCTAAAATAGGTCAAGGAACAATATTCAGCTTGTGGAGCGAGGTTTTGAAAAAAAGTTCCATATTCTGGGCACCCTACTATACAGCAATTCCCCACGAAAACAGCATGATTCGAAAAAAAAGTTCTCCGATCGGGCTCAAAATTTTTCTGGGGGTTCCTTGGCCGAAATAATAAGACCCGTATTTTTTGTTTGGCCATTAGGATGACCTACGCCGTGTTAGGGTGGTCCGAAAAATGGCAATTTTCGTCGATTTTCGTAAAAACCCCTTTTTTCAAAAAATCATATCTCCGCGCCATTTCATCCGATTTTAGCTCTCTTAGATGCAAAAGAAAGGTGATTAGTTTAGTAAGAAAATCGACGAAAATTGCCATTTTTCGGACCACCCTAAGACGGCGTAGGTCACCCTAATGGCCAAACGAAAAAATACGGGTCTAATTATTTCGGCCAAGAAACCCCCAGAAAAATTTTGAGCCCGATCGGAGAACTTTTTTTCTGTTTTCGTGGGGAATTGCTGTATATTTTGAAACCGATGCACCTAATCGAAAATTGGTTATGCACGTTTCGATCGCAAATTCGATTTTACATTAGAAAAATTAGGTAAAAAAAATTTCAAGTTTAAGATTTTATTTTTTTCAAAAATCTTTTTTTTATCATAAGGCTGGTACAAATTTTATTTTCATCTATATATATAAAAAAATTCAACGGTTCGAGGTGCTCTTTGTTGCGTTGGGTTCGTATAAGCCCAAGGAAGGTTTATACGCTAACTAATTGACACTTTGGCCACTCTGGAACCGATTCCGGAGCATCGGCAAATTGTATGGAGAAAGTTTTGTAAAATCATATTTTGATCACAGGAGGCTGAATAAGCAAAAAATCAAAAAACGTCAACAAACGAAAAAAGGCAGAACAAAGTTTGTCGGGAAAGGCTTGTATTTTTATATTTTTTATATTGATGAAAGGTCAAATCATTTTTGATTAAAGATATGTGCTGAATGTTATGTTGTTGACATAACCTATGCGGCAAAGAACTTTGAAATACGCTTTTTCTCTTTGTACAATTTTCTGAGACTTTGATAAATGCCGAATATTCGTATTTTTCTCAAACTTTGCACACACGTTTTCTATCATTCGACATCGTCTTTACAAGCTGCCATGAAAATATTAAGGGGTTTCCTGGTCAAAGAAAAATGCTGTATAAATTATCAAAAATATGTTGAGTTGTTATATGTTGAGAAGCCATTTTCTGATCTATTTGATGTCTTCGGCAAAGTTGTAGATATGGGTGAAGAAAAATCGATAAAAAAATATTACAGTCCAGACTCGATATTATCAGAAGTCGAACACGAGAAAAGGGCGTATAAGCATTTTGACAGCTAGAACTATTTTTCAAATTCCGAGCCAACAGGTAACTTTATAACAAAACTCGATGTGTTAATCAATAGCTGACCTTCCCAGCTACCTCCTAACGCTGCAGGTTTTGTTATATAGTTGCCTTTTGTAGCGGAATTTGCAAAATAGTTATAGCTGTCAAAATGCTTATGCGCCCTTTTTAAATGTTGTGATCTCATGGTCAAGAAACATTTTTGACTAATTTAGAATCGAATTTGTAATCGAAAATGATAAAGTGCACCATTTTCAAGTTATATCCACCTAAAAGTGCATAAAAAGCTACATTTTTATCAGCAGAAATCTTGATCAAGATTGACCTTCTTTAAATATATTTTTCTCAAAAATCGGAAAAATGTCCTATGAATTAACCTCAAACTTGCTTCTTAATTACAATGAATTCAAATTATGTAGTTTGAAGATTGTTCTCAAAATTGTAAATGAAAGACATCGTACAACTAAATGTAATAAATTGTAAGATAGACGATCACGTTGATGTATCTTTAAGTTTCTCTTTAAGTTGTCGGTACGGCAACTAAACATTTTCAAATTTATTTTAAGTTTAAGGAAAGTTCTATTTAATGTTTGGAGGCATCTAAAAAAGTTTTGAAATTTTTACATTTAAATGTGTTTATCAACATAAAAACAAGTTTTAACGAGAATTCAGTATTCAAAAGTTGCATTTTTTTCAAACCAAATTCGTCACAATTCCCATCACTTCTCGCTAGATTTATACAGCAACCGAACAAGCCAAATCAGCTAAATTTGTCATGACCATAAATAACGCTTCATTTACTGTGCTGCAATTCGTTGTAAGCACTGCACTGCACGGTGCTGCACTTTTTCAGCCGACCTACATTAGAGAGGAGGCTGCCAGAGCAGTGGACCCCGACCGAGTGCACGCGGTCGATAAATGGAATGACCATATAAGTGCATTTATTTTGTAGCACTTTGTCAAGCCCCGCAGTACCGAATCGTCCTGCCTAGGTGTAAAAATTCATAAATTGTATCCAGATAACTTTTTCGAAAGGTCCTATGCGTTAAGGGTTTTATATGCTGATAGAACCTTTAAAAAATAATATATTTCCAGCTTTTGCAATAGAAGCATAATTCTTAAAAAAAATGAATTTTTATTTGAAAAAATGTTCAAATTACATTTTTTATTTCATTACAACGTGCAGTAAGTGACAGCGTAGTCCCAAAATGCACTCCAAAGGTGAAGGTGAAATGATGCAGCCACGATTCGAAACAATTTCATTAAATTACCCATTTGGAAAAGAGGTGCCAAAGAGCATAAACCGGGGAGGTGCCAGATGAAGTCGTGGTCTTGTGGCTTCTGTTTTTCAAACCGCACACGCCACGGCCACGGCCAAATTTGGACTGGAAATTGACCTTATATCTGCAAGTCGTGATCAACCGGGTGGTTGGTTGTTGGTGCGGATGATGTCCATAATTTGTAGGTGATTATCACCGGGGCACCAAAACTGCACAACTGCACTGCCATGGCGATGTGTTGCCTGATGATGGTCGTGGCAAACATAGTTTCAGCATTAGAGAGAGGAAACAGCAAGAGGGAGGTTAGGGAATAAAATATTAGATTGTAGTATTGGATGCTGCAACGATGGAAATTATCGCACTAGAAAGAAAGACTTGCAAGAGACCATTTATGAATGCAAACCACCCGTTGACTATATCGGGAGAGAAAATGGTACACACATCGACGTTAATGGTGCGACCAATTAGAATAGTTGTGGTGAACTAAATCGAACCATTTGTGGGGAGACAGGGATAATTTAGTTTGAAACTTCTTTACAGCTTTGTAAAACAGCAGCTTTTGTTTCAAATTACAATCTCTGGAATGCCCTACAATTCCCAACAAAAGACAAAGCCCTCGAAATGATGTAAGAACACACTTCAACAAATTACTTGAGTCCCACAACATCCAATTTTATAGCTTCATTACATTATCACTTCAACCTAATCTACTCCCGAAAATTTACAGCTATGATCTTAATTAAATTAAGTTATTTTAGTGGGACGAACAGCTATTGGGCGACCAGGTCTATGAAATTGAACCCCAAAATAAGGGCCCTCACCCAGGCCTTCACGCATCTCTCATGAAGATTTATAGCACTTTACGGGGCACGCAGTTATTGTTGCAGCTGTCCACGACGGTGGGTAGGCGTTAAATGAGGCAACTAATCTACACCGCAAAACCACCAGGATGCAGCAGCATTTTTTTGTAGGAAGTTTTAGCTGCACGCGAGGCACGTTCCAGCTGATTTGGGAGCGCTAGAAATCGGTGCGGTTAGGAATGCGGAACGACGGCCATTAAAGTGTGGTCATCGTGTTTGGAATCTACTCAGCGGTTGCGGAGAGCTATTGTTGTTGTTACGCTGACTCTGGTCCAGATCCAGGTGGGCTGTAGCTAGGCGAAACTTCAAACATCCGACGCCGAAACGATTGTTCTATGGAAATGAACATGGCATCATGCCGTTTCAGCTGAACTATGCACTCAGGGGAGACCCATGAACTACGTCATGAAAATACAATTGAAGTAAACGTTTAATTCATTCAATGTTTTGAACTCATGCCGTATCCCAAGGGGTTAAATCTAGTGTGACCACGTCATTCATGAACAACCCCTCTCGCCAGCGCTGAACTTTACGCCCCCCCAGTGCAGGACGCCAACTGCAGCAGCCGCCGCAGTTCGCGGGGTCGGTAATTAACCTCCCGCGCACTGCCGTTGATATAATTGAATCGGCAAACAAAATGGAAAGGAATTCGCCGCACTGACCTTGAGACTTGCGCGCGTATGAGCAGCGGAGGCCAATTTGAATTTCCCAACCGTATTATTATTATTATTTTGCTACTTTTCGCGCGCTGCTCCACTGCAATTGCAAACAGGCGGGTGGGCATTAGGGTGGTACCCTAAATCATCATTTCATAAAATCCTTAATATTTGAAATAATACATTAGAAGTATATTCCAGAATATCATCTAATAATTTCTTGAAGATAGTAGAAAGTGTACAATATGCCTCGGCAAAAGATTAACCCTGTTGAAAACTGGTATAAAACAAATTTTTAAATTTTCATACAAGAAAATTCTCTAAATTTTTCCGGCTCAAATTAAAATACTTAATGCTTTCTAACATAATGTTAAAAACTGGTATAAAATACAATTTTGGTGATTTATACCAAAATAAAAACATTCTAAAACATTCTCGAAAAGCGTACGATACTAAAATGATTTTGACGACATATTCATTTTGTTTTAAACTGGTATAAAATACAGGGTTAGAGTTCCATACCAGAATAATCTCCAAAGTTTTTCGATAGAAAGTATGATATCCCTCCGACAACAGATAAATCTTGTTTAAGTGTTTTTCAAGACGAAAAACCTCTTTTTTAATTTTTTGAATAGTGGAAAGATGATAATATGCTTCTGACAACAGATTAGACCTGTTTGAAACTAGTTTAAAAACATATTTGGAACTATTATACAAGATTTTTTTAAAGATTTTCAGAAGAAATTATAATACTAAATTCTTCTTAACGTAATGTTTAAAACTGGTATAAACTACAATTTTGGAGTATTTTACCAAAACTAATAAATTCCAAAACATTGTTGAATAAATAAAGAAAAATAAATCGTGTTTAACTGTTATTCATTCTGTAAATCGAAGAGTCTGTGCTCTCTTATAGGGGGATGGCGTCGCTATTTTTAGACCACGTTTTCCACTTTTTCTCATCGAAACCGACTACTTTATCGACTTCATTTTGCTGGGCGAGATAGGACGCCGTCTATTTTTAGACGATGACTCAGCACTTTTCCACTCTTGCACCTCAAAAAACCAGGTGGCAGCACAATGTAACGCCACGTCCCTATGCTAACTACATAGGATTCCCAGCAAGCTTAGTACAAGAGTGTTCAATGGCGACGAAATATTTTGGATGAAAGTAGGATCTCAAACAATTTTGTCAAGAGTTAAATCAATTTTGGAGTTTTGTAGCCAAATGTAGATTTTTTTAGGGTTCAATAAACCAAATATTATTTAGTTATATTTTGGATGTTTTGAACCCGTGCTTTATCAATGGGTATTAAGGTGACAAGAAAAAAAAGGAAAATTTTGGAAAATCGTAAGATATACCGCCTGGCTCGATTCTTTGGGTAAAAATAAGTAACTGTGCCAATTTTGAGCCAAATAGGTTAGGGGCGCTTTTTATCGTTGGGAAAATTCGAAAAAATGTATGGGGAAAAGCAAAAAAAAAAAACGTTACATGTGTCGGATTGTGTCAAGTGTGTATGTAAAAATATATAACAAACAACTTTGTCGAAGACTGCAAAATGATCCAAGTTAACCCTGACGAGTTATTAACGATTCAAAGAAGATGTTTATGTATGAATCTAATCAAGAGGTATCCTTGAGGTCGATTTTTTGATTGTCACCCTAATGAGTATTCTAAAGTACCCAAAGAAACATAACAAGTGTTTTAAACTGGTATAAATGATTTTGAAGTTTCAAACCAAAAAAAATCTCGGAAACTCTGGTAAGATAGTTAAATGTCTTAGACAACATAAATATCGTGGTTCTGGTGACTGGTATAAAACATAGTTTATGAATTTTATACCAGAATAACCACCAAAACTTTCCGGAAAAATTGTGCTACAATGCTTCTGAGAGAAGACACTATGTGAAATATGAGATTGATCTTAGTTAATTATACCAGTTTTGAAAATGATGTATCTTGGCAATTCATCGAGATACTTTGTCAAGAATGTTGTAAAGAATATTTTCAGAGAAATATTGAGGAGTTGTTCAAAGGCCCAAAATGAAATTCAAAACATTTAATAAAAAAATTACTTTTGAATTAATTCGACGCAACCCTCGGGCCACCCTAATGAGCAAGTCTATCAAAAAAATAAACAAATAAAAATTCGCGGTCATAAGCGAAATAAAGTGTTCCGACCTGCACGAGACCATAGATGGCCACATCCAAGCCAACAGGTGTGGACAAAGTCCGCAGTCACAGATAAAAACGCAAAACTTGTTTGTGATTTTTTTTTGTTTTTGTAGGACTTATGATACTTACGCTTCGCAGTATGGAAGTTTGTTGAAACCTTTGTATGTTTTCATGTTCAGTGTCATACCGCACTCGGTACATTTGAAGCAGGTTTTGTGCCAGGTCTGGAAGTAAACAGAAAAATATTTGCCGTCAATTGAAATGCAATCAATTAGCGAGCGAGCGAGCGCGTGTTTCTACGAGCTGATAATTTAAATATTTTGACCACTTGGATTAATCTTGACAAATCGCGCAACCGAGTTACTAGAAGGGGACTGATAACACACCACACTGACTTTGTGTCTGGGGATCGGGGAATGTTTTGGCAGCCGGCGATCAACGGATTTCGGACCGTTATCTGCGGGTTTGTTGTCTCTAAGCTGGAAGATTTGAAATGTTTTATAAATATTACGACCTTATAAGGTCGCCGCCGTGTCTGCCTGCGTTGGACTCGGGGTAACGTGAGGGGAAAAACTTTTCATTGTACAAATGACTGTACATTAAAGTATTTCCGGAAAACAAATTTGAGCATTTAAAATTGCATAATTTGTAAAATATTACCAAAAATCTTCTGAATAGTTTTGAGATTTTTGAAAAAAATAAACCCTTTTAAATATCAGCATTAGTTCAATTCTTGCAAAAATAAACGCAATTTTAAAATTAAAAACATGTTTTCCAGCATCCTAGATTGAAGTTTGGATGCCATTCATTTACTCGAATGGTTAAGTTCGAGTAGGAATGTTGACAAAGAGACCACCAAGACCTATGGTTTTCAAGGGTATCTTCTAGTTTTCAGTAACTTATAAAATCCAAATTTTGAAAAAGAGCGAAAGAGCCGTTCAAAAGAGCGGTTCTTTTAAATGAGCGAACGAAAATGAGCGACTCCAAAAAAAGAGCGGTTTTGCCCACCTCTAATATATGATCTGGGGATCAACTAAGTAGAACACCGCTGGGAGCACTGCAAATCTATCCCTTCCGAAGTTCCGAAAAGCGTGAACAAATCGTGTTCATGAAATTCGAAATCATGAATTGCATGAATGCTTGTTCACGATTTTGGGAACAGATTTTTCTCCGTGTAGGATGATTGTGGCTTCGGATCGTAGTCTGGACATGTTGTTAAAAAGGCAAGATTGAAAAAATATCAACTCGTTTATTGTAATTACCTAATAAAATCCCCCGAAAAACCCACCCCCGCCACTGCCCGCATTCGGACAGAATATCCGCGGAATGCACCGCCCGTTCTGCTTCACGTAGTCCCGGTTGCACACGCAGGTCGGTTCTCCGCTGCACGGCGAAATGCACCGCACGGCACGGCAATCGTTATCACAGGTAGGCTCACAACAGGGCGTGCAGGAGCTGTACGTGGAGTTTGGTGGGCACGGCTTGGCCGTCGTCTTGGCAGCGCATCCACAGGGTGGTTTCGTAGCAGGCGCTGCACAAGGCGGTGGGGTTGTGGGGCATGGGGGTGGAGTGGTGGGACAAGGGGGTGATGTTGTGGGGCAAGGAGGTAGAGTGGTGGGACACGGGGGTGGGGTTGTGGGGCAGGGTGCTGGTGTAGTAACACAGGGTGCGGGCGTTGTAACCGGTTCACAGGGTGGCTCAGTTGGGATTTCCTCGATATCGCATGGGGTGGTTTCCAGGATACATGGTATTGGCGGCTCCGGAGTGGTACAACCTTGCGGGCAGTACTTGGGTCGGATGCAGTGTCCCAGGTGGCGCACGTACCCCGGCAGGCAAACACAGTTGGGGACGGTATTGTTGGTGAAGGTGCAGGCATCGCCGGTGCAATCGTCGAAGCAGGTCGGCTCACAGCAGATCTTCTTGCGCACTTGTAACTGGTTTATTGGGCAAACACCTGGAAATGAAGGGTGGGATTATATACATAGATAATGATATGAAGCCTAATTTGGCTTACCGCTGTATTTGCAGTCCGCCTTCAACGCAGCCGGATTAAGAGGAGGAAATGCAACATTTTGTGAGCTCGTTGAAGCACTAGAAACCGGTCGATTCTGAGGGGCTGGACCACCAGAAGATGGGATCTCATTTGAGAAACTTTCATCAGAAGCACTTGTCGGGGATGCGGCTCCAGACTGAAGTATTGCTGCCACTTCAGAGGCCAGTTGTTTTATCATGCTGCCATGACCAGAGGGTGAGCTACCTCCTAACTGAGTCATAACAGGTCCCTCCACCGAAGAGTCACATCCCGAACCGAACATGGACGATACCAATCCTGGCAGAGCTCCCCCTTGAACAGGTTGCTGAGGCCCAGATGACCCAATATAAGCTACATCTCCAGAAGTTCCAGCCATTGCTGAAAGCATAGGATGCATGGCCACTACCACAGCCGGACAGGACGCCTTCGGAACGCACTGCCCATTGTTTCGCACGAATGTGGGCATGCAAACGCACGTTGGTTCGTACACTCCAGTCGGGCTTGAAGTGCAAGCCTGGTAGCAGGTAGATTCACACGAGGGAGGACTGCTCGCAAGAATCTCGTTGGAACCGCATGATCCTGTAAAAAAAATCAGAGTTGTCACACAGTTTCAAAAATAATCCCTTGTAACACTCACGAGCCACGTATGCCGACACACCGGCCAGCAGTGCAACGAGTCCAAACAGTACCGCTAACTGTGCCTTCATTCCGAAATTTTTGACGACTGGCGCTGAAACCCGACCCTGTACCGTATATATATGGACGATGCATTCCCGTTTGTTTTCGTAAGTCACACGCAACAGGCACTGTCCACTTCCTGTAGGGATATCCCGGAAGACAGAATACTCGTTGATTCCAAATATTTCAGCGTTGAAATTCGAGTTTCTGGTTTGAATTGCGATTCCTAGAGTGCGTGAGATAAACCCTACGCACGTGGTAGAATCTTATACCAGAACCGATTCAGTCACGTTCCCCCCTTTGTTTACAGCCGTCAAGGTCACCGGCGTGAACTGCATAATGCCCTAATGCACCAGCTATTTGCCTTCTCCTACACGACGTCATTATCATGAGGCCGCGGCGTACGTGCGGTATTACAAAATTGTCTAACCGTAAACAGCCGGATAACCCTCTTTTTCCTGTGCCACTATTGAAAGTGACAGCAGAGGCGCGCGTACCATATTCAGTTCGGTTTGAATGATTGATTCATAAATATGGTAATGTCGATTTCTTGGAATCGATTCGTGTAGGATTGCAGAATCAATGTTCGACCCATTCAAGGGATTGGGAATTAGTATTCCGTGGACGATATGTCCCCTTAATATGTCGTACTATAATGATGTGAGAGACCAAACATATTGACATTTCGTGATGGAGACTGATTTCAAAAATCCCTTAATAGACAACTGCGCTAAACAAAAAACTACTTCACACAATCACCTCAAAGTATCACAACAATCTTAACAGCGACCACATTTCGCCACCGAATTTTCACGACGCACACGTGTTAGGCTCCGCCATTCACTTCACAAATGTGAACTCATTCGCACGGTGGCGGATATGCCTAAAAGTAAAGCGCTATTGCTTATCTCTACGTGTGTACGCAACCACCGGGTCTTGAAATGTCTATATAGCAGAACCAACAACACACCTAAGAAGAGGGAAACTATTTTTCTCACGGTTTCCGGTGCGACTAATTGTTGGCTTGTTGAACTTGGGGAGACTTGACTGTAAGAGTTGGTGGTATTGTTAGATATTTAGGTTAGATATGCATTTTAGTTTTAGGGAATTACCTCTTTTTATTTGGATTATGTTGAAAACTTTCGGACACTCTTGATTGCAAATGTTTTAGCTTACTAACAGAGTTTAATAAGTCGTTTTCTTTTTTCGGTTATTGGTTCAGAATTAAATGGAGTCAATTTTGACCATGTCGATAAAATACTTGACGCGAATCGACTTTGCTGTGATAGATGAGTCATTCTTTAGAATCCATTATTTTTTCGAAATCTAAAATTTGTTTATTTATTAAGCTATGTCAAGAGAAGTCATTTTGCATTGTCATTTTTTTTTTTCAAACTAGCCTCCATTAAAATTTTGCGGACTGTTCATACGAAATGGCTTTGTAAATATATAAATATCTGTATCTTGAGAAGGGATTATATGATCGATTTGGTGTCTTCTGCAAAGTTGTAGGTTATGCCCAAGACAAAAACAATCGAACAATCTCGAATTTAAAACTACAAAATTATCACTTTATGGCTGCAAATGATTTTTTTATTCAATTAAAAAAATCGCAGCTTTTTTGAAATACTTAAATTTTCCATTTGCTAAAAACCATGACAACAAACAAACTAAATAGAGACAAAATAAATTAAATTAAAGATCAAGGTTGTTAACGATAAAATTATCGAGGCTCGATAACGATAACGTTCTATCGTTATCGTTTTCGTTATTTCGATAATTCTACCGCCGATAATCTTATCGCCAATAATGGACGATAACTGGTTTTTAAAATCTTTCTAAAATCGATTGAAAATTTAACATGATATGATACCAAGCATATATTTTTCAATGCTTTCACCAAGCATATATTTTTCAATGCTTTCACCAAGAATATATTTTTGAAATCTAGTAAGTTTTCAAAGTAAAAATATGTACGCAAGATTGTTCTCAAAATACTGTATTTTTTCGAAAGTACTCAAATTTTCATAACGAAGCGAAATTTTGCATGCTTTTTCAATTGATTAGATTTTTTTTAAATACTAAAATTTTCACATATGACCGTATTTTTTCGAAAACACTCAAAATTTTAGAATATACAATATGGGTGAAGGGAAATTTTGCATGCTTTTCACTTCATTAGATTTTTTTTGGAAAATAACAAAATTTTCACAAATTTCCGTTTTTTATTGAAAATACTTAAATTTTCGAAATATGCAATATGGGTATCAAACGAAGCGAAATTTTGTTTGCTTTTTCACTTAATTAGAGTTTTTTTCTAAAACACTAAAATTTTAACATAACAACGTATTTTTTTCGAAAATACTCAAATTTTCAAAATATGCAATATAGGTATCAAACGAAGCGAAATTTTGTTTGATTTTTCAATTTATTAGAGTTTTTTTTTCTAAAATACTAAAATTTTCACATAATACTCATTCTTTTTTAAATTTGCGATGGGCAAAATCTAGTATGTTTTCAAAGTTAAAATATGTACTCAAAATTGTTCTCAAAATACTGTACTTTTTCAAAAGTACTCAAATTGTCATAACGAAGCGAAATTTTGTATGCTTTTTTTTATTTATTAGAGTTTTTTTTAAATACTAAAATTTTCACCAATGACCGTTTTTTCAAAATACTAAAAATTTCAAAATATAGAAAATGGGTATCAAACGAAAGGAAGTTTTTTATGCTTTTTCACTTTTTTAGAGTTTTTTTTTGGAAAATACCAAAATTGTTCACAAATTACCGTATTTTTTCGAAAATACTCAAATTTTAAAAAAATGCAAATGTTTCCAAACGAAGCGGAATTTTGTTTGCTTTTTCACTTTATTTAAGTTTTTTTCTAAAATACTAAAATTTTCACATAAAACCGTATTTTTTCGACAATACTCATTTTTTTTATTTGCAATTGGCAATGGGTATCAAACGACACAAAATGTTATATGAAGCATTCACAATTTGAATGTATATATCTAGAGGTCCTATAAACATATGAAAGACAATAGCTTATAGGACCTTTTCAAACTCTGGATATGAAGCATGAAAAATTTCGCTTCGTTTGATACCCATATTGCATATTTTGAAAATTTTAGTATTTTCGAAAAAATACGGTATTTTGTGAAAACTTTGGAATTAAAAAACCCAAAAAAGTGAAAAGCATGCAAATATCGCTTCGTGTATTTTTGGAAAATTTGAGTATTTTTGAAAAATACGGTAATTTGTGAATTTTATTGTATTTTTCACAAAAACTTTAATAATGTGAAAAAGCAGACAAAATTTTGCTTTGTTTGAAACCCATATTGCATATTTTGAAAATTTGAGTATTTTCGAAAAAATACGGCAATTTGTGAAAATTTTAGTATTTAAAAAAAATACATTGAAAAAGCATACAAAATCTCACTTCGTTTGATATAAAATTAGTTTTTATTTTTTCAAGTTAAAATTTTTTAGGTAAAAAGTGCAAATCGTGTGTGCATATTTTTAAATCGTGACTTACATTTTAAAAGGGCTTCGAACTATTTTTTTACTCTGGTTATTATGTTGCAACAGATCGGTGGTTAAGTTGAAACAAATCGTCTCATTGCGAAAACATTGCAATAATCACTTAATCCGACATCAACTTAACCATATAAAGCAAAAACCTACATCAAATGACATAATCGTTCTCATATCTACACAGCCAAATAGAGTTATTATTATCCACTTGACACCAAAGCCAGTGCAGCGCGCGTCGTAAATATATCGATAATACAGCTCGGAAGAAGTTTACCTTCCGTTTGCCTAGGTTGATTTCTGCCTCGCCCGAGGGCCACGACGAAGTTTCGTTCCGATGCAGTTGCAGGGTCATGAAATGCAAAGGTTGGCACTAAATTTATTTTGCTTCCTAGAATTATGGAACCTGCATGAAAATTTAAAAGAGATTCAAAAACTTATATTTTTCTGACAGCAAAAGTCAGTCGATATCAAACATGATTAAGAAGCTCTTAGTCTTTCAACCTTACATTTCCAAGACCTTGGCAGCTACCGCGCCACCACTCAGTCACGTGGGAATGTTGATACACTTTTTGTGTTTCCCGGCGTCGTCGTTATAATTCTATTTGCGGTGGGCAAATAAATGAAATAATTACGCGCTCCTTTTGGACCCCTAAACCGTGTCGTCACGTCCCCCGCTTAACAACTGAAGCGTCAACAAGAGTCACGGCCTCGACGTGGTCCTGTGGTCGGATCCGGGCACTTGGCGGTGACAGTCCGTCCAGGGATCATTGACCAAGAAGGAAAAGAGAGTCCACGAAGTTAACGCGCGAGTGCACGCCGACGAGATGTTCCCATAGTGATTCTTATGACGGGGCACTCTGTGGTTGGATTAAGAAGGGGTTGGGGGGGAGGTTGACCACTTTGGGGTCACCCTGTGTTCTGGGGGCAAGGTTGCCAGAAATTGCAGAGATGCAATGTACGTATTCAAATTATCCATTTCACTGGAAGTGTGTTAAGCGTCTAATATTTGAAGGCCGGCTACGAAATTATGGTAAATAAAAACTGAATAAAACTAGGGTACATGCATATGCAGGTTGTCCTAGCTCCGAACAGATTGTACAAAATATTGTATTAACAATCTGATGCAGAAAGTCACAACATTTCCCACACTAAAAATTACTTAAGCTCAACAGAAACCCATCTGGCAACACTGGTTCTGCAGCGGTTAAGGTTCACCTCCAAAGTGCATGTGCATGGGCGCAAAGGTGTGTGTGTGAGTCTGCACAAATGTGAGGTGAATTTCCCAAGAGAGTCGACCGGTTGAATCTCTCAAGTACCCTTGCGGCAGTGGCGGCACCGGCCTTACATGGGTAATGGACACACAGATGTGGCCAGTTAGCGTAGTCACCGTCACCGCCGAGGAGGGTAAAAAGAAAGATCGCAAGAACCTCCCCGAAAAACCGGTTATTCGCGTGCGGCGGCGGCGGCCGCTCAAGAGCACCGGTTTTTGGCCGGCATGAGGAGGAGGAGGTCTGGGGATCGTTCGCACAGTAGAGAATGAAGACACGGCGAAAGAGCTGATCCGAAGAGCAGCAATGACCTTGCCACTGGCTAATTTTGCCACTCCAAACTCTCCGCAAAACGGCTCACGAAATGGAAATGGGCTTTGGAAGTTCTCGTGTGCCTTTTCCAAGTGAGAGGTCATCAACCAGCAAAAAGTTGGGTAATGAATTTTGATTATAAGCTCATTCATGACCTCAAGAAGCAGCAATTTAAAGTAAAAATATCCTTCTTAGAATAAATAACACTGCTTGCTATTTTAGGTGACTTCACGCCACGATTTGGAAAAAACAACCGACTCCACACGTTGGTCGCCGTATGACTCACAACCAAGAAACGATGATAGCATTTAATTTATGCCAACCTACCATATTCGTCATTTTATTATTAGAATCATTCTTTGCACCAAGTGCCCTCTCTCGTGCAATGAATCGTGATTCAAGGCGATGATTTATACACGGCTGCGCTTGAAACTCGACGGCGTCGTCAATCGCCTGACTCACGGCCGTCCAGCGTGCTGGCGCAGCTGGGAAATTGAGGCTTTGGTTGAGAAAATGTTCTAACCCAAAACTTTGTACTTGCGCACATGAAATTCGCAAAATTTATTTGTTTAGTTAACCCTCTTTTGACCACATTTTGTTTTTTTAGAGAAGATAAAATAACATGAACATTTAGATTGAATGAGGCAATGTTTAATGAATATGACTTCCAAAATGATATTGTCGAATAATTTTTAAAACATTTTTCATACATAAAATTTTGATTTTTTTGGCAACACGGTCATGAAATATCAGTACCTAAATAAACTATTTAATATGGAGTGCTTTTTAGTTGTTACAAAAATCATAGCATATCGTATGGTAATTTTTAACCCTCTACTGCCCAAATTTTTTTTTCGAAAATATTTATTTTTCCCGTGTTCAGGAGGTCATTTTGAGCAACTTTTGTTCTACGAAAAACTTTACTTCTCTTGTTTTATGTTTTTCTTGTTTCATTTTTAGTATTTTAATTTGCATTTATCTTGTTTAGTTTATGTTTGTTTTTGGTAGTATTTGGCCTACTCTACCATCTAATATGATTACATTTCGCCTATCTAATTTTTTCATGTTTTTACAGTCACTTTTTCATTTTTTTTGCATGTTTTTCACATTTTCTGCCGCACCATCATCATTTAAATTGCAAAAAAATGCATAGAGGCATAGTCTGGGACACTACAAAAATTACTGCATACTTCTTTTTACTGAAAATATAGGAAATGTTAGTAAAAAACACAGCCAAAGTTGACCCCTAAAAAATGACATTTTTAAAAACATTGGCAAAGTCACATAAAACAAGTTAAACTTCCAACCCTGAAATTTTCTAAAATTTTAAGAGTTCTTCTTTCCAATGCTTTTTAAATATCAAAAATCGGTTGGAAAATTGATTTTTGGCGATTTTTTAGATCGAAGCCCGTCTAAAGGCGGGGTTAGGTTGTAGAGGGTTAAGAGAGGTAATTAAATATCTTACCAATGAAGAAGAGATATTGAAGATCTGACAACACTGTCAAAAGTAAACAGCATCTAAGTGAAGTTTGCGTGGTTTATCCGTATGTCAAGAATTTTGACTGTTTACGGTGTTGGACCAATACTCGTAAGACCTGTCCTATGAGCCATGAACTTTGAAAATCTGGCAACCCTGTCATCAATTACCTCCACTTAAGAAGATTCAAGCTATTCAAGTCCGCATAAGGAAAATTAAAATGAAAATGCATTCCAAAACCATTTATATGTTTATTCTTAATTGTGGACATTTAATATCTGGTAACCATGTCGTGAGATATCGCCACTTCAGCCGGTATAATTTTGTATTAAACCGGATTTTATAAACTTTGATAGAACATAGAAGAGCAATTCTCTGAGATTTTGGTCATTTGTTTTTTTTTGTATTTTTTGATTCGGCTGAAACTTTTTTGGTGCCTTCGGTATGCCCAAAAAAGACATTTAGCATCATTATTTTGTCCATATAATTTTCCAGACCAATTTGGCAGCTGTTCATACAAAAATGATACATGAAAATTAAAAAATCTGTGTCTTTTGAAGGAATTTTTTGATCATCTTGGTGTCTTTGGCAAAGTTGGTCTACATTGAAAAAAAATGATACACGGTAAAAAAATTGGTGATTTTTAATTTCACTTTTTGTCACTGAAACTTAATTTCACTAAAGTACTTTTTGATTGCAAATTTGATTTTAGATCGAAAAAAAAAGTTGAAAAATTTTCATAACTCGATCAAAGAATTTTTGCACAACCTGGAAATTTCGAAAAGTTGGCAATTTAAATTTTAAAAACAGGGTGTCCACTCAAAACCCATTTTCGAATTCCCGGCTTTTCCAGAATCTCAAATAATAGGCATTTCTTACCTAAGAAAGATTTTAAACAAACTATTGACAATTTTGGCTAAACCAGTTCTAAATTTATAAAAAAAAGCACTCCAGAATTTGATTTATACAGTCGACTCTCTGGTTGTCAATATCCAAGGGACCGTCGAGGAAGAGAATCATCAGTTTACAGAACGATGCCAAATGAAGACTCGATTGAAAATATTTTTTTCTTGATACCCAGCTATGGGAGAGAATCATGGCAACGTCCATCAAACAAAAACAAACTAATGTCAAACACCCTTCAAAGCTTCGTTTCGCGATGAAAAATGTCTATGCAAGCCATGAGAAACTGAAATTATTGACAACCGAAAGAGATTTTAAAGCAAACGGAATCCAAGGGACCGTCGAGGAAGAGATCCTTCAAGTAAGGGAAAATATCGAGGAATGAAGATAATTGAAGTATGCAGATTGAAGGGACTGAAGAATTCATTGATAGATGGAGAATTATTGATATCGAGAAGATCGACAGCCAGAGAGTCGACTGTAGTAGAAACATAAACAATAAGTCTTTTAAAAATAACCGAAGGCTTAGTATTGTTATATAATTTCAATGTTATTTTTTTAAATTCTTAAAAATATGATTTTTGATACTTCGTTTCAATTGGAAATGGCAAAATGTTAGTTTTATTCATAATTTTATTTTATTTTAAATGCTTAAAGCATGATAACTATTAATATTCTTTCAGATAATTTGGAAAAAAATATTCATGAATTCGCTCAAATTTTTTTTTAATTTTCTTTTTATTTTTGTAAATTCTATATTGATTTTCAAATCAATGTTATTTGTTAGTATTTTACTGTATTTTTTTCAATTGAAAAAATCAGTCTTATAACTTTTTATGCTCTACCACTTATTTTAAGCGAAATATTTGAAAATACAAATTCTTCAAAATTAGTTAATTCAAAATTTGTCAGATTTTTACATTTGTTTAACTTTATTTTTTCAAAGCGAAATTTCTATTTTTAACTTTTCATTCAGGTCGAACAAAGATTTGATTTTTTTTCGATATTTAAGTTTTCCGATACCTGAAAATCAAGCTAAATTTATAGCAATTTGCTCATACATACCAAGGAAAACATTTGTAAAAAATATTGGAAATGACTTAATGAATTTAGTTGCAAAAAAAACCAAAGCCAAACTCAAGTTGAAATCTTTTTGAAATATTTAATCAATGTGACAAAATGTTTAAAGTTAGATGTTACCTCTTTTTTGAAAAACAAACATTAATAAAAATCTTTTGATTCATAAAAAAAAATATGAATGTCTGTGTAAAATGCATCCAATTTTTATGAGGAATTTAGATTTGTTAAAAAGCTGTATCGTCTCAAACAGATTGAGATAGTGAAAGGGAACCTTAAATTTAAAGAAGTTCCTTAGGGAAAATTGAATGAATTTAATTTGAAAACTGTACAGAATCATACAATTTTTTTCAAGACTGATAAAAAAAAATTTCAAGCGAGTATGCTTGGGATTCCCAACTTTTCCCGACTATTTGACAGAAAAATCGCAAATTCCAGACTTTTTCCCGATATTTGGCGGCTTTTGGCGAGTTAATCATTTGATGTACCCTAAAACACATCAAAAATAAAAAATAAAAAGTGTGTTTTTGCAAATCATGTTTTAGTGACAGAAAGTGAAATCAAAAATCACCAAAAAAAATTTACCGTGTATCATATTTTTTCAGTGTAACCTTATATATTCCTACAACATTGCCGAAGACACCAAATCAATCAAAACATTCCTTTAAAAGATACAGATTTTTTAATTTTCTTGTATCATTTATTTATGGGCAGCTGCAAAATTTGTATGGAAAATTATAACGACAAACTAATGATGCAAAATGGCTTCTTTGGGCATACTGAAGGCACCAAAAAAGTTTCAGCCGGAGTAAAAATACAAAATTTTAAATTAAAAAAAAGATCTCTTTCGTAAAGAATTGCTCAGAACTACCATGTTGACCACATTATATGTTCGCAGATCGTATTTTCGGAAATTTCTTTAAAACTATATTTGTCATTTTATGGCGTTCCCAGTCGCTCAAAGGTTCAATCCATACGCCACCATAAAATTCCCTCCCAACTGCGGTGTCTCAATCAAGCGGGGACCATAAAAAGCCGTCCAAAATAATCAAAACAGCAGCACTCACTCCAATGTGTCTGCTTCTAAGCATTGACAGCAACCGGCTGGCCTACAACACAGCAGCGCAGCTGAACCTCACTCTACACCGCGATGCATGCAGACTGTATCGATTGCCGTCGGATTTTTGGCTAATTTTTCGCAGTGAACTATGGGGAGTGGGTTGTTTTTTTGTTTGTCTAGAATACGGTTCACGGTTCAGCTGGAAGCATGCGTAACGAGTCACGGGACTTATCGATTAGGGGAGGGTGGTCTTTGCGTGAATCACGTAAAAATTGTGAAACAAATTTAAATTTTTGAATGTATCCTTTTCATGTCATCTTTGATAGGAAGGCACGTCGGCGGATAACTATCTTTAGTGAGTTACAAATCGGGATTGAATTGACATCTCGACAACACGTATTTGTTGAATCGTGCCCTCCACATGGCATCAAACCTCAGAAGGTACGGCAACTGTTATAGATTGCTTATCATCAGCAAGTATTAGTTGCTCTCCCCTATACAATTGCTAATTTGCCCCCAATATTAGCGTACAATTTCATTTATGGTACTCTACGCGAACCACTGACAAAGGTGACTTTTGTCCGGTTCGCAATGAATAAAACTTTTTCAGCCGAAACACCACCCAGCCCAACCCGGGCGACTTTTTGCGGTTGATTGGTCGTTTTTCAGACGTTCGGCGTTAAATATTTGTTTACGACAGAACAAAGAGAGTTATCTCCCATGTTTGTTCAGTAAATTGCTGTGTGAGATCTATGTTGCGTTTTTGTTTCACTGTGGCCAACTTTAACGACTTTTGTACTCCACCAAAAAACCCCTAATTTTTCCCACCATTTTAAACCACACTTTTTAGCGTTCAAAAATGCACTCACCTGAACGCGAGACGACAATCGCTTTTGCCACGCATCAACGACCCCAGACGCAAATCAATATTATATATCGAAAGCGCGCATAAAACCGTGTCCTAAAGTGGTTATGGACGAGTCATCGCCACCGCACCGTCGTAATAAGGATCGAGCAAATCGACAAATTTGGCGTCGTTCCATCATCATCGGAAGACATAACTGGAGTTTGGTAGCGAGTTACTCAATCTTGGCGTGCCCATCGAAGGAGGACGACACATGCCTAGCTCTAGCTGCAGTTGTCAGTGATGGACAACGAGAAAAAGGTATCACAGCACAATAAATGGCATGTGAAATGGAAAACTTGACGTGCCTGACCACATCACTTTCACTATCACTTTGTTGATACGTCGCCCCGACGACACTGCACAGTTGCTTGCTGCAAATGTAATGCAACTATCGTAATTTGCAGTGCAGTTCTCTGGGAAATTGAACAGTTTTAAATTGCTTTTTACTTGATTTTTCATAGTTTTTTGTGGATTCTGCATAATTTATTTTCAAACAAAGATTTTGTATACCTATTTAAAGTATTTTCGTATGAACTAAGTAACAGTCTATACGCAATGCACTGTGGTCCAGAAGGCAAAATTAAGTGGAAATGGATTTTCAGAAAAATTGTGAAGTTTTGGAGCTTTGGTGTCTTCAGAAGAGTTGTTGCAAATGGAAAAGGGCAACTTTTGGTTTGGTTCAAAATTAGGATGGTTCACGATTAGGGTGATTTTGAAAATCTAACTTTTCAGGAATATTTTTGGGAATTTTTTCGTCTTCTAAAAACGAGTTTAAAGAAAAATACCCCTGGGATTTTTTCAGCGTTTATAGTGCTAGATATAATCTTTCGAACAACATGGCGCTTGAAATTTGACCTGCGCCTTTTTGAGATATTTGAGTTTTAAATTTGTATCTTTAAAAATTGACTTGCCAGAAAATAAAAATGTTTGTTTTTCAAAGCTCTAAAATTGCTGCGAACAACACTTTTCTCTAAAACTTAACCCTGATATGCTGAGTTCAAAAAACTAATTTTTGAATGTTTGCTCAGATGCTTTCTCTAAATTTGGTCGCAGAAGGCGTAGATTGCGAGATAAAATTTTGGTGTCTTCGACAAAGTTGCTTGGATTGGCAAGCCCAACAATTTTTTAGAAGACGAAAAAAATCCCAAAAATATTTCTGAAAAGTTAGATTTTTAAAATCACCCTAATCGTGAACCACCCTAATTTTTAATCAACCCAAAAGTTGCTCTTTTCCATTTGCAAAAACTCTTCTGAAGACACTTCACAATTTTTCTGAAAATCAATTTTCCACTTAATTTTGCGTTCTGGACCACTGTGCAATGTTTAGAGAGTACCTAGAAAATGTTCCATTAGGACTACCGATTTAGCCACTACCGACAAGCGAGAATGGTGCTGTGATTTCGGTATAAAATCACTGATTTTTCCCAAAAAAATGATTATTCTGTTCGCAAAATCTGCACCGATTTTGCAGGAAATTTTTAATGATGGCTTCATTAATTGAACGCTAAAAAGCCTGATTTTTTTTATAGATTTAGGTCCCATTTCATGGATTTGCGTCAAATTTCAACCAGCGGTCCATTTTTTCATTGCAAAACGGATCACGCTACTAGGGAATCACCTTTTGTTTTTAAATTTCAATAATTGAAAAATATGTTTTTTAGAAATAAACTATAAGTAGCTAAGTATTACGGTCCAGACTAATTTATTTAAAGCCTCTGGAGATTCGAATATCTGAATTTTTTTTTTTTTTTTTTTTGCGAAAGCATTGGATAATCGAGTATGGACTGAATAGGTTTTTTTTACTATATTGTCTTAAATAGAAATTACGACTTTATAAGGAAATTTGCTCAAGAAATACAAATTTATATTATCTACTTTTAAATGACCAGAACAATAAAAATTAACCAAAAAATGCAAATTAAAGGAAGTCAAATTTCTACGTAACACAGAAAAAAACCATGGTTATATTACATCTGGAATGGGGTACCTCTTTTATGTCAAAAAAAAAAGTGTAATTTTACCTCTGAAAATGTGTAATTTTATCACTTTTCTGTTGAAATGTCGCTTTTTCAGTCTAAATTGAGGTAAAATTACATCATAAAAGAGGTAATATTCAACCTTCCAAAATTACACTTTCCAAATTAACACATTTTTTTGTGAACGGTATTTTTTCTGATTTTTTTTATAATTCTTTAGAGGCCATCAAAACATACATTTAAAGCTGCACAAATTTCTAATAAGTTAAAAATTAAGTGTGATCGATTACTGGCCAAAAAATCGAGTGCCACGATATCCCATCACACATAATTTTTAATTTTAAAATACATTAGTGATTAATTGATTTGTGCAAACTTTTTCCTAATTTTTTAACTCTCCACATTTCTAAATTTCAATTCTTATTTTCATTTTTAAAAAAATCAGAGGAAAAACTATCGCAAAATGCTTTTAAAATTTTAGACATAATTACAGCAGCCTCCAGCAGCCACATTTTGTACGAACATTAACCCTTTCAGGCCTGAATTTTCAAAAAAAATATTTTTTTAATCTATGATGGGAAAATGATTCTTATGACTATACGAAAATTATAGGCTAGTTTTGGAAACTTTGATATTTGGGTCATATATGACCCATCAGGCTCGAAAGGGTTAAACAAATTTTCCTCGTTTACAGTCTAGACGGGTTTATCCGAAGTTTTGATTATCTGAAGTTTCGATTATCCAAAGGTATCCGAAAGATAATCGAATCATGAAAAAAACAAATCTTTCGTTTTTATTTTCTTACATTAAAACATAAAATTCGAGTTCTGCGACCCAATTTCAGTCAAATTTGAGTGGTTGATTGCCCTTTGAATAAAAAAAAATATTTTTTTTCAATATTTCATCTCCGCCATTTTGGCCGCCATCTTGGATTTAACATTTTTAAATCATTTTAGATTAGTTATTCTTAAGCTAAACAGTCAAAAATAAGACAACGAAAAAAAAATTTTTTTCGTGATTCGATTGTTCGAAGTTTCGATTATCCGCAGTGAAATGTTTCCGAGGCTTTCGGATATTCGAGCCTGGACTGTAGTTATATTGTGCAACATTTGTTTTAGGAACAAGTATACTTGTTTTATCATATTTAAGTATTTTTTTTCAATCATAACTTTTTGCCATTTTTTTTTAATTTTCCAGTCAAAGATTTTGTTATTTTATTCATTAAAACTATATTGTTAGCTTTAAAGCAAGGGTCCTGATTTTCAGGTCAATGAACAGAAACCACTCACTCATCGCCTATCCATTCGTCGCCTATTCCAACCCGCTAGCATTCATGAGCGAATGAGTCTCGCAAGCAGCCAGCGAGTGGCTCGAACTGTTAACTCAGCGAACAAATACATCGTGAAAATGTTTGCCTACTCCGTCGCTCGACGACACTCACACACTACCATGCTCAGCGAAGAGTAACTCTCACAAAATGCCAGCGCGGCAGTCTTTTTGTCTTCACGCCCTCAGTTTGCCATCAATTTGATTTTTTCTTGGTGGAAGTTTCTTTGAATGGTGTCTATAATGTTATGAAATCAAAATAAATGCACAATTTAATTGATAACATTGATTTTAGGCAACCCAAATCAATGAGTATAACGCAGCGCATCAGAGAAAAAATGTTGTCAGTTCAGAGTGATCGGAGACGATCGGCCTGTCTGAACCGTTCGGAGACTGAGCCGATCAGAGAGAGAGAAGAGTAGAAAAGAGAGTGTTCGGGAGCGAATGGTGATAGAGTGACAAACGGTAGGTATTCATCAGTGCAGTATCGCGTCGCCTGCTATTTGTGCTCGCGAATGGAGTGGTTGATTTTGAGCAATCAGGAGCCTTGCTTTAAAGTTACAGAAAAGGTAAGGTAAGGTAAGGAGCAACCAAAGTTGACACCAGAAAAAATGTATTTTTGCAATTCCGTCGTGAAACTACTTATTTTTTCTGTCATTCGATTCGACGACGAAATAGCCTACTTTTCTGTACCAAACATAACAGAATCGAATAGCAACACCTTTCAAAATAAATGCTGAAAAGTTCTACTTTTCAGCACTGAAATGGGTGCTGAAAAGTTGAACTTTTCAGCACTTGTTTCGAAAAGTAACACTTTTCAACATTTTTTTGATTTAAATGATTTATTGACGAAATACATGAAAATTTGACTTAAAATTTCACTCAATGGGTGTTTTTCGGAATTGCAAAAAATGTTGTATGGAACTCGTTGCAAAACTTGATTTTTTCAGCACTCGTCGTATTTATCCAACTCGGTGAACCTCGTTGGATAAATGTACGACTCGTGCTGAAAAAATCCTCTTTTTGCAACTTGTTGCATAAACTACTATTTTCAAACCGTTGGCAAAGTCATATGAGCAACCCTCAGAGCCATCTTATTTTTTTTAATCTGGCTGAAAAAAATGGGTGCCTTCCGTATGCCAAAAAAAAAAAAAACATGAGCATTTTCCAAACAAATTTGGAAGATGTCTATAAAAAATGGTATGTGAAAATTCAAAAATATGTAGCTTTGATGTCTTCGCTAAAGTATGGATGAGGACTACACCGAAAAAAAATAAACACGTTTTTTTTGCAGATTTATAAAATCCACTTTTTGTTACTCAAAAATGATTTTAAAAAACACAAATTTGAATTGTTTTTAATTTTTTTGTTATTTTTAAAGGGACATAAAATGCCATCGCTTGAGATAATTAAAGAATGTTTATTTTTTTATGTAAAATAAAATTTGCAATTGAAAAGAAGAGTAGTAAAATTTTGGTAAAGTGCACCGTTTTCGATTTAAGTTAACCGATTTCCAAGAGAACTGCTCTGCTCAACAACACACAGGAAAGGTAAAACCTACAATCCGACAACGTCCCAGCAGCGGACGGACGTCGCGTCGTCATAGCCGGATTGTGTCAGCAGCAGCAGCAGCAGAGAAATGTATGCGGTTTTATTACATGACGGGCTGTCGTCACTAATGTCTCCCATAGCGAGCGACGCTTCTATTGCGGAATCTGCAATTGTTCGGAAACTTTCGAGCGCTGACGAAGCTACTGCTGCTGCTGCTGCTGTGAAGTTGATGGATAGCACTTCAATTTTATGACATTTGATACACAATGGGACGCGGATCTTGGCGGATTGTTTTCAAGCCTTTTCAAGTTTCGCCCGTCAACGGAAGATCTGCAGTGCAGTCGGGTCCGCCCAACTCCCGGAAGGGTTGTTGACCAACACAGCTCCGGAGAGCGAGAGGGGGCGAGTTTGAATTTAAATTAATAGCTCTGCGCGAGCACACTTTCATCACCGGTCCGGACATTGACGGCCGAACCTTGGAATAATCCGAATTCTTTGAAAGGCCAAAAAGTGCGCTCCATTTCACATGATAGCCATAAACGCAGAAAATAGGGCTCTGAACGCACAATACACACGCAAGTCGCGCAAGGTTAGGCGGCGAACCGGCTGTTTTTCTTCAACATAATTTTAATTGTGAGAAAATCGCACCCCGCGTTAATGGTCTTTGCCGGATGACCATTGTTTGGGCGCTTGGTGGATTATTTTGTTTTTGGTCGGTGGTTTTTCTTGGCACGGAGGGCCAAATTTTTAGTGTTGGTATTGCTGAGCATTTCTCTCAGATTTCGGTCATTCGTTTTTTTTTGTATTTTTGAATCCGGCTGAAACTTTTTTGGTGCCTTCGGTATGCCCAAAGAAGCCATTTTGCATCATTAGTTTGTCCATATTATTTTACATACAAATTTTGCAGCTGTCCATACAAAAATGATGCATGAAAATTCAAAAATCTGTATCTTTTGAAGGTATTTTTTGATCGATTTTGGTGTCTTCGGCAAAGTTGTAGGTATGGATAAGGACTACACTGAAAAAAATGATACACGGTGTTTTAGTTAAACTAATTGTCACTAAAACTTCATTTGCAAAAAAACACTTTTTTATTTTTTGATTTGTTTTAGTGAACATCAAATGCCAACTTTTCAGAAATTTCCAGGTTGTGCAAAAAATCTTTGACCGAGTTATAAATTTTTGAATCAATACTGATTTTCTAAAAAAAACGAAATATCGGTCGAAATTTTTTGATAAAGTGCACCGTTTTCAAGTTATAGACATTTTTAGGTAACTTTTTTAACCTTCCTGGGATGTTAAGAAAAACTTACGTTAAAGGTGTTAAGGGGTCTATATGACCCCGGAATTGAAAATGCTGGCAAAAATCCATTTTGCAACCGATTTCGTGAGCTCGTTGGAGAGGTCTTTTGATTACCTATCCAACGACAGGTCGCAAGCAGGATAAATCCGGACAAAGTTTTCATCAAAATATCTGAGATCTGGCCTCCAAAAAGTACATAAATAACACTTAAATGCTTATAACTTTTGATAGAGTTGTCAGATCTTCAATATTTTGGACTCGTAGGAAAGGTCTTTTTAATACCTTTCTAAAAATGTATAACAAAAACCAACCTTTGTACAATCTTCCGGACTTTTGTTAAAATAATTTTTCAGCATGACTTTTGAAGTACTTTTTTTTAAACTAAACTTTATTATTTTCAATAGCGACTTATGGGACACCAAGGCGGATCCAATGAGACCAAAACAGACAAAATCGGTTGAGCCAATGTCGAGATAGTCCAGTGCAAATTTTGTTGATCAACATCCCACCACACACACAGACATTTGCTCAGAATTTGATTCTGAGTCGATATATATATACGTGAAGGTGGGTCCAGGAGGTCAAATTAAGGATTTCAATTTTAAAGTGATTATATTTATTTTTAAAAATGTACTCCTGGAGAGCACCAAAGTTTGTTTACATCCGTAAGAAAAAAAGTGTTCCGAATTGGTGGATTTCAAGGGTCAATGTTTTTCTTTAAAAAATTGATATAAAATGTAAAAAATCACAGTCGGTCGATACATTGAAAAACCACAAGAGAAGATTTCACATGAAGGTGAAAGCAATTCATTAAGTAACTTACGCTTCAAGTTCAATTCTAGAATATTTTTTGAAAAGGTCCTATAAACCATTGTTTTTCATATGTTCATTATCGATATTCTATGATATTTTAACTTTGGCCGATGTGTAAACTTTTCCGAATATATGGAATGACTGTACCCGATGCTAAGGCTGGTGAAAAAATAAGTTTCGACTTTTTTTTAATCGCTAATAAATAAAATCTATTAAATAAATAGAAAATGGTTAAAATTCGATCGAGCCGTTTTCAAGTTATAGCCATTTTAGTTCTTTTTTTAGAAAAAAAAAGTTCAATTTTTACCATTTAAAATATTTTCGCTTTTTTTAACTTAGATATGGCTCATTTCATTAAAATTTACAGATTTTTGAATTTACATGCAATTTTTGTGGCAGGTTTACGGAAGGCACCGAAAAGGTTTCAGCCAGATTTAAAATAAATACATAAAAATTGAATAGAGTTTCATTTGTATAGAATTCTTCAGATTCGATTACCCTATTACCCGAAGTAAAGTTTTTCGTAGAATAAAAGTTGCTCAAAATGAGCTCCACAGGAAAAATAAAAATTTTCGATTTTGCGTTGCGTTTCATATAAATGCTCAAAATTCAAAATTAAATTAAATTTTGAAGTTCAAATGAAACTATATATATTTATTTTTATTTTATTTTTTTTGTCTCGCAGATCTATTTAAAATATGTCAAAAAGTTCACGATTGCTTTCAACAAAGATCATTCTCAAAATTTACCTATTCCTTCCAACTCAGCCAGCCAGCGATTCTCGTCACCGGAAGCAAGGCACGCATTCTTTAACAATTCAACCTACTTCATCTGACAGAATCACTTTATTTATAACCCATCGTCGTCGTCGCCGCTGTCTGACGAACGCCTCCAATTCCAGCAGTTGAAGAATCACTTTACTCCATCATAACTTGGGAGGAACACGTATGATATCGTGCACAGATAGACGAATATTAAAAATTCAAACACAAATTAAGAAGAGAAAAATGTAGTTCTCTGGATTGATTTTGAAGTTAAGTTAAAAAAAATAAACTTTCTAAATTTTCATCTGTGTACACCTCGCGGGTTCTCGTGATCCGCGCGTATAAACACAGCCGCTTTTGTGCGTTGGTGAACAATAAAGGCAGTGCAGTTTGTGTTTAAAGTGGATGGACGCAACGATGAGTGTTTCGGTATCGTCGTCAGAACCATCAACCGATTGGAGTGCGCGAGATGAGCTCAGGCTGAGAGGAATAGTCGTGGAGTTGCGCAACAAAACCACGTACTTTCGGGAACATGAAATTACGCGCATGGTGTGTTAAATTGCAAACTTGAGAGATCGCACAATTTATTTCACTCAGACACAGCCAAAGTCAGCAACTAAAAGAAGGAAAAGAAGTTGAACAAAAGAAGCTCGGAAAGTACACATAACCAAGTGTGAAGTAATGAAAACACATGTTTTCTTAATTGTTTAATTATGGAAAATGTGGAACTCCGGGTCTGGCCCAACCACGCGAGAGAAAGAAGAGGGCAAGACGTGATTGGCCGCCGCCGAGGGGGAGTACATACATTCCGCGGGCACTTTAAGAGTTGGCCGCGCTGGACGGGGAAAGCGTCTCGAATTATCGACATTTGGTGCGATTGGTAGGGTATCCCCTTAACGAACGTCCAACGTTTTTTGCACTCTTCGAACCGAGTATTACAGATCTTCAGGGCACATTGTTTGGGTTTGCGTTGCGCCCAGTGTTATCCGTAGATGGGGGCTCGGGAAGAAAAACAACGATCGAAACTTGCTCTTTGGGTGTTGATTGCACTGCCTTAATGAATCGTCGCGGACAGACGGAACGCGGATTGCCAGTTGCAAATTGTGCGCACAGCTGCCTTTTCCTGTTTCAAAACAACACTCTTGGGATGGTAAAGTAAACAAACGAAAGTGCCTGAAGTATACGGATCAGATTGATGGAAACTTTTACATTTGAGCAATTCTCTACCAAAACCGGAAATGGATTTTATTTGTATTTTTTGATTTGGCTCAAACTTTGTGGGGGCCTTCCCTATGACCAAAGAAGCCATTTTGCATCATTAGTTTGTCCATATAAATTTCCATACAAATTTGGCAGCTGTTCATACAAAAATGGTACGTAAATATTCGAAAATCTGTAACTTTTGAAGGAATTTTTTGATCAATTTGGTGTCTTCGGCAAAGTTGTAGGTATTGTTAAGGACTATTTAGAAAAAAATAGGTACGCGGAAAAAAAAATTTCCCGATTTTTTTATTAACTTTTTTTTCATAAAAACTCAAATTCCCAAAATATGTATTTTTTGATTTTCGAGATTTTTTGATATGTTTTAGGGGACAAAAATCCGCAACTTTTGAGCATGGTCAAAAAATCTGCCGCCGAGTTATGATTTTTTGAAAAACTGGTGATTTTTGGAAAAAATCGAAGTTTCATACATAAAATTTTTTTGACCTCATTTTTTTTATGCAAAATTGAATTTGCAATCGAAAATTACTTTACAGATTTTTTGATAAAGGGCACCGTTTTCAAGATATAGTTGACCGATTCTTCGGCTCCTTTTAAAAAAAAATCCAAGTTTTTTTCAGCGTTTTGGCTGTAGTGGCAAAATAAAAGAAGAAACCCCCCAATGTTATTACATATTTGGAAAGATAATTGATTTTCCTACAAAGAAATATCATGCAGAATGAACCATGTAGTACCTGTGCTTCCCCTGAAATAAAAATGTAGCGTGACGGGACAACATCGTAAAACTGGACTTTTAAAAGGCACACTACAAAAATCGCTACAGTTTTGCCAGTTTGATTTTTAAAAACTTTTGCTCTTCTACACATTATCACAAATTAAAAAACGAATCTTTTGCTCCTTGAACTGAAAGAATTGGTTGAAATTTGAGTTTTTGCCAGCCATTTCTTTTCGTGACGGGACAACGAAAGGAGCAGATTTATGAAAAAACTCCTCTCCCGTTCAATGACTTGCAGACCACATTTGGTCAATATTCTTGGCTTTTAAGGTAAGAAAACGCATTTAAAGCACATTGCAATTATTGCATCATAATAAAAATGATTTTTTTCATATTAAAAATCACATTGAAAATTGAAAAATGTGACATTTTGGTGTAGCTTCGCTAAGAATCGGTCAGTTATATATCATCGAAAGTTTGATTTCAGTGAAATATTTGCAGTTTTTAGATTTTTAAAAATAGTGACCATGAGTGACCATTTCTAAAAATATTTTTTCTGAAAAGTTCAGAAAATTTGCTATAAAATTGTCTAAGAGACATTGAAGATTGGACCTCTGGTTGTTGAGATACAGCGGCTTAAAGAAAAAGAAACACGAAAATTGAAGTTTTCTAAGTCTCACCCAAACAGCCCACGATTTTCTAATGACGATATCTCAGCAATTAATGGTTCAATTTTCAATGTTAATACATGAAACATTCGTGAAATTTTCCGATCTTTTCGAAAAAAATATTTTGAAAAAAATTAAATCAAGACTAACATTTTAAAAGGGCCAAACATTGAATATTATGCCCATTTAAAATGCTAGTATTGATTTAAAAAATTTCAAAATATTTTTTTCGAAAAGGTCGGAAAATTTCACGAATGTTTCATGTACTAACATTGAAAATCGGACCATTAGTTGCTGAGATATTGACATTAGAAAATGGAGGGTTGTTTGGGTGAGAATTAGAAAATATCAATTTTCTTGGTTCTTTTTCTTTAAGCCGCTGTATCTCAGCAACCAGAGGTCCAATCTTCGATGTCTCTTAGACAATTTTATAGCAAATTTTCTGAACTTTTCAAAAAAAATATTTTCAGAAATGATCACTCATGGTCACTATTTTTAAAAATCGAAAAACTGCAAATATTTCGCTGAAATCAATCTTTCGGTGGCTATATCTTGAAAACGGTGCCCTTTATCAAAAAATCTGTAAAGTAATTTTCGATTGCAAATTCAATTTTGCATAAAAAATGAGGTCAAAAAAATTTTATGTATGAAACTTCGATTTTTTCCAAAAATCACCAGTTTTTCAAAAAATCATAACTCGGCGGCAGATTTTTTGACCATGTTTCTCTATAGCTCAAAAGTTGCGGATTTTTGTCCCCTAAAACATATCAAAAAATCTCGAAAATCAAAAAATACATATTTTGGGAATTTGAGTTTTTATGAAAAAAAAGTTAATAAAAAAATCGGGAAATTTTTTTTTTGCGTACCTATTTTTTTCTAAATAGTCCTCAACAATACCTACAACTTTGCCGAAGACACCAAATTGATCAAAAAATTCCTTCAAAAGTTACAGATTTTCGAATATTTACGTACCATTTTTGTATGAACAGCTGCCAAATTTGTATGGAAATTTATATGGACAAACTAATGATGCAAAATGGCTTCTTTGGTCATAGGGAAGGCCCCCACAAAGTTTGAGCCAATTCAAAAAATACAAAAAATAAAAATGGTCGAAATCGGCTGGTTTTGTAGAGGATTGGTCATTTTTTGGATGCTCAATTTTATTTCAACATTTTGGGTTTTATTGAAGTTTTCATTAACTGAAATTGATCAAATTCATTTGATTATTTTATAATATTCCTGAATATTTTATAAAAATTAAAAAGTAACGCTACATATAGTGCAATACCAGCAAAACCGAGTTGTTTGTGTTGACTTTCGCAGCTGCTGGTTTAGCGAAAAAACTTGCTGGTTCAGCAAAAAAAAATCGTTGATATTGGTAATCCAGCAAAATCGGCTGCTACTACTCTCTGATGATGACTTTGTTGTTAATCTCTTCGTAATGTTCAAATCATGCATTTTGTAACTTTTCCCGCAAGTGAAAGGAAAAACGCCATTCGTTGACAAGAAAAGTCAGAGGTGGCGCCCGAACTTCCCTCGTACTTATGCTCATACGCTCAACTGCCATCGAAATCCGGCGTGCGCGCGCGCATTACGTATAGGTCGTTAATCATCAACAATCACTGCTGGTGCTGGACTTTTGATGCACCGGAGAGGGTCTGTCAGCGCAGATTGGGCCCGTCCTCCGAATGATTATGCAAACTCTGCGCGCACGGGCTACATAATGCCACCAACAATCCAAGTCCGTACTCGATGACGACGACGTCGAAGGTGGTGAGATGATTCCAAACCTGTCCGCTAAATTGGACATTGGAACGCAAAAAATAAACGCGTTGCAGGCCCACAATCTTGGCTCCGCCACTTGGAGTCAACTCCTGCAAACAGCTTTCGTTTTCATGCATCACACCATTTCGGAGCGCAGAGTTGAACGCTGCGCGGCTCCAGTTGGGTGAGTTTCTGGTCTTGGTACCTTCGGCAGAGGAGGTCTGCAGTTCTCCAAGTTCGGTATCAACAACAATCCGATTCCGAAAAACCGGAATACCTAGCATGTGTGTGTGTGTACGCGCAGCGTAACGTGACGTGTGAGTGTGAGTCTACTCTGGCTATACCTTTAATTTTATTACGACACACGTCCGCGCAGACGATTACCGTCATAGCGTCGTCGTCTTCTCGTGGCCTCAAGTCTGCGTCGTAGTTGTCCTAGGAGTCGCGTGCTGTGATAAGTTTTGCTCCGCTGTGTGTTACTTGTGGTACCCACAGCCTTAAACCCTGTCCTGGGATTGGTCACCAAGGTTGAAGGTCTTGAGCGAGATGAACCACGTCAGCGCGGTTCGAGTCATGGTCTGGAATATGTGGTGAATCTGTCGGGACTGCCAAAGCTAGATAAATTTATAAAATCTGTTTTGCGTTCTGGAGATAACAGGTTCGAATTGTTAATCTGTCAAAAATTTCTCAAGGTCAGAAAATACAGGTTTTGGCAAAGCTACATTTTGACTTAATCCACAAACGTTGACTTTCGCACTCCTTACCAGTTTATTTAATATCAATTTATTTGATATCTTGATTTAATAAAACACATTAAAAAAACACTGATCCTGAATAAATAGGTTTATTCATTTTCAAAACTCTTGGAATCATCAATTAGCTATGCAAAAAAAACACTTTTTTATTTTTTGATATGTTTTAGGGGACATCAAATGCCAACTTTTCAGAAATATCCAGGTTGTGCAAAAAATCTTTGACCGAGTTAGGAATTTTTGAATCAATACAGATTTTTTCAAAAAATCGAAATATTGGTCGAAAGGAAAGTTGGCATTTGATATTGAAAAGTTGGCATGCGTAATATTGAATGTTTGGCCCTTTTGAAATGATAGTCTTGGTTTAAAAATTTGGAAAATATTGTTTTCGAAATGATCGGAAAATTTCACGAATATTTCATATTTTGACATTGTAAATTGGTGGGTTGTTTTGGTGAGACTCAGAAAATATCAATTTTCCTGTTTTTAAACCTTTGCATGGCAATATCTCAGCAACTAAAGGTCGTATCAACAAAGTTCAAAAAAACAAAACATAGAGAATTTTCTCAGCTTTTCAAAAATATGTTTTCAAAAGTGGGCAAATATGGGCACTAATTTTAAAAAATGAAAAGCTGCGACTATTTTAAATAGTGTTGAATCTTAAAGCATTTGTTAAGCGGTAGTATAAAATAGGTTGCTTTAAAAAGTATGACTCCATCATCCATAGTTTTGAAAATATTTAGCATCAAACATAAAGGTACTAAATGGCCGTTGCCACAAGAAAGCACACAAACGATGAAACGACGATAAAATAAAGAATGTTCACCGATAAATATAGAAAACCACGTACAGTATGATTGCTAATCGTTGGGAATAGTTATATTACGTCATGCTATTGTAATGTAATCCCAATTCCAAGAATTTTGAACGTTAATGCATACAGAATGACGGCATTTTAAATAATCAAATATTTATCAACTGTGAATCATATTAGCGTTATTTTTTTGTGTTCCACAGAGAAAAAAGGTTTTCAATCCCCGACAATTTCCAAAAGTTCAAAATCTTCCCTCACGAATGCTTCAACCTCACTCTTTTCCATAATCCCGCACCGGGAAGGGTACTCAACCCGGCTAAGTACTGTTTCTATTTTCTCCCCCCAATTAATCTATTCGCGATGCGTACTCACGCACCCTCTTAAGGCATGCCGCCCCCCGCTGCGTGATGTCTGTTTCGCGGATCTGATCGTCGCTCCCTCCCAGAATCTTTCATTTTTTTCCCCTTGCTCCCCCCACGCAACACTTCATGAATGAGATAAATTTGAATGAAAATGGAAACATACTTTTAATTCGACGGAGAAGAAATTCCTGGCAGCCGGCGCGGCGGTCCGGAAGTAGAAGATTTTTCACCGCGGAGAACATATGGCTTCAGGGAGGGCGTGCGATCCCCGATCCACCAAATTGATCGTTGGAATCGGCTGGTTGGGCGGTTCGAACGTTACATTCTTTCTCTCCCTAACTGGAGGGGGGAGGGCAGTGTTTGGAATGTAAATTGATGCTCCAATAAGGAGGGGGGCACACAGCTATTTCCAGAGTCATTAGCGATTAGTTTGGTTGGTTTTCTTTGGGTGTATCGAAGATGTAATCCAGGATCCATTTCGACTTGGACTTGGACTTGGACATTTCTTTGTCAATTTTCGATACGCTTAAGAGTCTCAGCAAAACTCGTTGTATCACTATCCAACTTGTGCCGAAAAAATCTTCATTTGGTTCCTAGAGTACCCTCAAAATTGCCTCGCAAATACATTTTGCCGATAAAAAGTGATATTTCAGAATCTAGCTATCGGGTATTCCATTATCTGAACCCATTTCCAACAAACGAACAGGTACTTTCGTGCCAGAATTTTATCTTATCTCGCACCTAGTCGTCACATGACGTGTGTTGGCAAACTCGGTTTCCATCAGTGAACGCCCCGAATCTGATTATGGTAGCAAGATTGGTACCATACTCACAAGTCGGCAAATATCGTCATCAGACGGCGCGAAATTGCGAGACCTTGTTGGTTCCCACATCGATCATTACCGGTCGGCGCGGTTTGCCAACCGAAATACTGCTGCTGCTGCTTGTCGGAAGAATCCACGAGATTGCCTCAACTGTGTATATTAGTAACGACTTCCATCCGCATTCCGAACAAATTAAACCACCTTCCGAGGGGTAAGCAATCGCTATGGAATGAGCTAGTTTGGGAATTTGAAAGATTCTTAGTCTACCTTGTCTAACTTCTACAATTCTACAAAATTTTAACAATTTGTACGTAAAGTGTTCTTAAACTTAACTTCATTGCAATACGAATATCTTGTTATCTCTTCATTCGTGTGATAGCTTCAATATACCGTAAGAAATATCTTATTAAAGTTTCAAAATTTCAACTGAATTTAAAATTGTGCAACCGAGTCTTTAATGCATGTGCAGACAGACGTCGTTCGTCGTTCCCTTTAAACTGCACAATTCAGCTGACAAAGCTGTTTGCATGCATGCATCTTCCCGGATGACTTTCAAAACACAACAAACATAATCGCTATATCCTTTTGATTCATGAGAGAGTTCTTTGCACAAGATACCGAGACTTCGGATCCGGCCCTACCGGCAGTTTTTTGTTTAGGCAATTCAGTTGCACACACCGGCAACAACAACTGCTCCATGGCAGCAAATAATAACCCTCAACTGTCCAATTTTTTAAAGATTTTTTTTTGTGTTTTTTGCATACTTATCCAAAAATCACTATCATTATCTTAGTTAACAATGACAAACAAAAAAAAATATTAACCCTAACTCGAATTTGAGGAAAAGATTTAACCAGAGAAAAGAAGTGCACTCTGCGCCGTAGTGTGTGACATCATCGTCGTCGTTTCTTCTCCAGAAGGTTTAACACAGTGTATGGGGAAAATACGTACGTACACTAGCACGTAAAAGGCAATTGGCGGACGGAACAGGCTCACACCATCAGCCCCAGTCCACACACAGGTACGGACGATCAACACCCACAAACAAGTGAAAACTCGAAAACACCATCAATGTGACTGGAGTGCCAGTGCTGGCGGAAAAGATAGAATAGTACTTTTGGCGATATGCGGAGGAAATGAGAAGCAAGTCTTTTGTTTTCGTTTTTTTTTTTTTTCATATAAAGGGAACGATTTATAACTGTTCTAAGCATGGCAGGATGAATGAGATGCATGTCTTTTATTTATTTTTTTAGCTATTCAGTATTTGATCAGATCAGGCCTTACGGTACAAATTTAGCATATTCAGAAAAGATTTACATAAAATAAACCATTAGAGCAAAAATGGAAGACTATTCAATTGACTAAACCGTTACCATTCATCTTATCAAAATAAATTAAACTGTCACAATCGTAATTGATTCTGCGGAGAGATTCTCTGAATTTTCGAAAAAATTATTTTCTTGTGTTTACTTTTGATTGGATGAAACCTTATGCGACTTATCGTTCTACAAAAGCAAGGGTCCTGATTTTCGGTTCAAAGATCAGAAATCACTCACTCATCGCCGAGCGAATCTTTGCCGACTGTAGTTCACAACCAGTCGCGAGCGTACACTACACTCAGGCTGCCAGCGACTTGCTCAATCGCTTCTCCCAGCGACTCAAATACTTCGTGTTTTTCTTTGCCCACTCCTTCCGTAGACCCGAGTCACACACGAATACGTTCAGAGAGGAGAGAATCTAACAATATACCAGCTCGGCGCTCTTTTGGCCTGCACTACCACAGTTTGCCGTAAATTTGTATTTGGCATTATAGAAATTGCTTGTAAATGTGTCTTTGTAGTCGTGTTATCAAAAAAATTGCAAAACATTTTTGATAGCATAGATTTTAAGCAGTTTAATAACTGAGTAAAACAAAGCCGATCGCAAACTATTTCGACTCAGCGACTGAGCGACATAACACAATCGGTCTCTCTGAACCATTCGCTTTACTACCCGATTGAAGTGAGAGAGAGAGCAAAGAGAGAGTATTCTGTGGCGATTGGTGTGGAAGCGATAAAACGGTATGGAAACGGTCAGAGCAGTTTTTTGTCGCTTTCAATTTGTGGTCGCGAGTGAATGTGTCGTTTTGGAGCAATCAGGACCCTTGTACAAAAGTTAACCCATGTTTATACAACAGTAATATTTACTGGAGCAACTGTCTTATATGCTCAAAGCAACAATTTTGCGCCACACAATCGTCACAAATCGATAAAAATCCATTTTCAACCAATTTTTGATTTTTAAAAAGCATTGGAAAGCAGAACTCTTGAAAATTTACAAAAAATAGGGTTGAAAGTCTGCCTTGTTTTATGTGACCTTGATAATGTTCTACAAAATATATTTTTTTGCTGGTCAAGTTTGGTTGTCACTAACATTTTTTGTATGTGAAAATAAGTACATTACAATCCCGGTTTTTTCACCCAATAATGAACAATTTAAAAATTGACGTTGTTTTTTGGCGTGCACAAATGTTTAAGAAATTCGTGTTAGGATGGCACTGTATGCAATATTTTTTGTAATTTACGTAATCAGATAATGCCTCTACGCATTTTTCAACAATTTAAATGATAATGGTATCATTCTGTTGTTGAAAATGTGAAAAACAAGCAAAAATTAAAAAAGGGCTTTAAAAACAGGAGACGGTAAACAAGAAAATGCTAAAATACTTAAAAAGAAATCCATAAAACAAGTAAAAATAAGTTTTTCGTAAAACTTTTGTTCTAGTTTTTGAAAAAATAATTGGACATTAGAGGGTTTAATTCAGTAATCAAGTTTATCTTTACTCATCATCTAACGGATTGCAAGATTTTTTTCATTGACAGAAGATTGACCGATTTTCAATCTTTTGGACATTTTTACACTAAAAACAGCTAAAATTAGTTTCTTGCTGACAAGTTTTAGGTATTAGGGGGAGAGGGGGTAATATGCACCCCCGGGGCAAAATGCACCCCCTGCTTTTCTCGGTATTTGGAAGAATTTTCCGGGGAAAAATCATAGAAATTGGAAGCTTAACATTGCTAAACCATGCTGGAAAAATTTGAGCATCGCAGTATAAAAACAGCTCAAGTTATTTGCAAAACTTTAAAATGTTGTGTTTTCATCTAATTTTCTTTGCACTTTCATTCTGATTTTTGGACAATATGAAAAGCATTTATTGATATTGTAAGTGTTGAGGTAAATAGTTTTTGCCATAATCTTCATTATTCTGTAGATAGATGAATCCAAACACATCAAAAAATGCATTTTTAATTAAATTTTCTGCAAAAAGCGTGGTCGGGGCAAAATGCACCGCTGTGAAGCTCCTTAGTAAAAACAGCGGTGTCATCTAGTGGTGACTAGTGAAAACTGATTTTACCCGGTGCATTTTGCCCCATGTTGTGGTGCATTTTGCCCCGTTGTTGTAGTGCATTTTGCCCCAATGTTGCGGTGCATATTGCCCCGCATGGTTGTTTGAAATGAATCAAAAATGTTTTTAGAAATTTGATATTTTCGAACAATTTTGAGGTTTTTTAAGACTTTTTTCACATGGATGACGAAGAATAATAGTTGTTTTAGGACATCGAACAAAATTCTTCCACAGTAATGCTGTAATGGTTGAGAAATCACAGTTTTCCCTTAGGGGGTGCATATTACCCCCTCTCCCCCTAATGAAACAGAAATCAAACATATCTTCAGATTTATGGCAATTTAAGTGGAACAGGATTCTAAGTATATTTGGATTTTTTTAATATGCTGGACATTTTTTATGAAAGGAAAAAAAAACATTTCTATTGAATTTTGATCAATTTCAAAACTTGTTATTTACTTAACCGAAAATTGATATAAATTTTATTAAAAACTAAAAAACTAAGTTTTAAAAACCATTTATGTTTTTTTTAAATTAGGCTGGTACAAATATTTTTACAATAAACTTCAAAATTTCAATGAAAATTCAAGTGCCACCAACAGAAATCAAATTAAAATACATTCTCCTGCGTTTAAAAACATTTTTAGCATGTTTGGGTTTATTAAAAAATCTTAAGATTTTTTGAAAATTTTCGATGCAAAATCTTTTTTTTTCGATTCAATTTTTGTTTTTGTCAGATCTTAGATTTTTTGAAAACTAATGATTGCAAAACAACTGAATTAGTGTATTTTAAAACACTTTTTTCATTTTAATGTGAAGACTATGGCTTGTTATTTAAATTTTTATATTCCCCCCCCCCCCCTCCCCTTGACCTCGGCCAGGGCCGAGGGACGAAAACTTTTTTAAATATTTGCATCGGCCTTAAGCATTAAACGAAACCTTACTAATGATCAATTTGACGTAATTTATTCAATCTGCTGACTTTTAGGCTGAAATTTGTAAGAATCACAGTGATTATCACAGTCAATGTCAATATTCAACAAAGCTCTATTTGAAAAAAAAAACGAACATGCACATTGTGCTGGGTCGCCCAGTACATGTTTTTAAATTATATAAATTATGAGAAAAGCCTTTACCGCGTAAATAATACTTTTGAAAAATTAATTGAAATCCTATCAATATCACCCTGGTTTACGGTAGTCTAAAAACTATGAACACTATAAACTTTGTACTCTACAAAAATACAAATTTCGAGCTAGCTTAATCAAACGAGTGTCACGTCCCTCTGTCCAGCTGAACCGCGCCCGGCTAAGCCCATTCTGGCAGCACTGTCCCACCGCCACCACATATATTCAACAGATTACTCTCCTCCAGCCATCTTGGTTTTTGTACAACGTTTCGCCCCGCAATAGTTTGGGGGGCTAAATGGAAACCCAATTCTCTTAGCTAAACAGTTTAGCAATCTTGCTGGAAGGTGCCCAAAATATGACCTGAAGAAGATAGTACACTCTAAGCTTACCTTATCCAAGCATTTGAGCTCCTCGATGGGATAGACCACCTTCTGACACCGGGCGCAGGCTTTATTCATTTTGACAGCTTAGTCGTCGTCGTCGTTGAACCAGGCTCTCTTGCTCACAAATCTCTAACCTTCTATCTCTTCCAGCAGCAGCAGTAAATTCTTGCGCACACACCACAACTTTTCCACTCTCACAACAACAGCGAATTACCTCGAAAAGGCCTTCACAAAAGCAGAAACAGCACCTTTTTCTTGATTACGTTTCCACTGTTGGCTCTTGGCCTTACCGCTCTCCTCACCAACACACCAACACACACCTCTTCTTCACCAGAGCAGCCTCTTCACGAAGAAATTTCTCTTTCGGTAATCCACTTTTTTCCACTTAACTTGCGCGAGTTAAGTTGCTCAATGACACGGCCAATCTGAATTTCGGATTCGCCACCCAAACTGCCCAAAAACGACCAAGTCGTGCTGTGGAAAGCGCTGTTTCTCCTTCGAACAACCGTGTTGTTGTCGTCGTCGTCGTCGTTATACCTTGCCTGCAAACGCGCACACACAACTGTTAATCAATTATCCAATTTGAACCAGCAAAACGGAACGATCCGATCGTCCGTGCAGACCTGCAGCTAGTATTCCGGACAGCTCTCGCACGGGAAACGGAAACGTCGAACGAACGCAACCGAAAGAGTTCAACTTGATCACGCACTCAAATCGCTCGTTAAAAAGCCCGAAAACATACAGGATGTTGCAAAACGGTTGCAAAATACAACATAAAAACCCGTTGTAGAACGCAAAAAAGAAACGCAAGAAAAACAGGCTCAACGCGCGTACAAATATAACGGCCTCTGGTCGCAACGACAGCTCGAACACAATTGAGCTGCTTAGCGCTGGAGCGGAGTCCGCTGAGCTGGCTTTGCTGGAATGTCTACCGTCTACACCATCTGAGCAAAACCCCACACACTACGGCACATCAACACGCGCGTGGAGTAGTATTTCGGTTGCAGATGTTGGTGTTGTTTACAATCGAGACCCAACCATCCCATCCCATCGCACCGTAGTCGTTCACTGCCGGGGTTCCGATGTGTGAGTGGATACGATCGGTGTGTCCGTCCACTACAGCACGGTGCAATGGACTCTTGCCGCGACCATGCATAGCACCGCACGTTGTGTCCATTCATTTGATGATGTTTGTGTGTGAATGGGAAACGTTCATTCATACGAAGCGTGCTGCTGGGTAGTGGTGAACGGGGTTATGTTGGGCGAGGGATAGACTGAACCTGTGGAGCATGTGGATGGTGAGTTATGTTGCACTGAAATGAAAGAGAAGACGAGAAAAATATTTTTAAAAAATAAATAGAACTAAGTAAAAATGAAAAAAAAAAATCTGAATAAAGTTGATATGCAACTGAAACACCAGACGCCTCCATTTAGTTCTTAGGCCATGATGGAGATGCATGGTAATTTAAGGGGTTACATACATGTAAATCGACAAAAAAGTCAGAGGTTGGTGTAAGCACACACTTAATTTTATTAAAAATCTGTTTCCAGGGCATTAAAATATACTTTTTCATTTATTATCAAAACAAATTTGAAGACATTTGACTGTATCATTGCCGAGATATAGCTTTTTGAAGTAAGCAGTTTCATAAAACGGGTGCCAACACTGCTTTGACCAAATCGGCTCAAAACTTTTGGGAAGTCTCGTTGTGTGCATGACGAAGGCCGTTTTTCAAAAAACTTATTTTAAAAAAAGATAAAAATATTTTTGTTTTTTTCACATAAAAAATTGTCAGTTTTTGATTTTTGTATTTTTTTTTCTAAATCGGGCTTCGTCATGCACACGGGATATATCTTGGGAGTCTTCACCCCAAATTTCAGCTAATTTGGTCCATCCCATCTCGAGATATCGTGGCACCCGTAAATCAACTAGGTGTTTCGAGAAAAACGCTCAGAAAGTTTGACAGTCCGCTTTGCGCACGGCAAAATGTTGCCCTTAAAATCTTCTCTTACTCATTTTGATCATGTGATATCTTCATGAAACTGTCAGGAGTGATTGAAAATCATCTTTTTAGAGGATTAAAAAAAATTTCTGTAATATGAAATTTTGTGATTTTCTACATGTATGTAACCCCTTAATCGTCAATTATTATTTTGAATCGTTAAAAAGAAGACACCTACTAAAACTGAAATCTGAAACTAAGATGCTGTTTTTGTAGATTTTGCTCGGTTTGTTCGCGCGGCTCCGATTTGGTAAAACTTTCAGCGTTTGTTTGTCTATAGATGAGATGAACTCAAGCCAAATATGAGCCCTCCACGACAAAGGAAAGTGGGGTAAAACGGGCTTTGAAGTTTGAGGTCGAAAAAACATAAAAAATCTTATTATTGTTCGCATTTCCGTAAAACTACATCAATTTTAAGGTTTTTTGAAGCACTTCAAAATGTGAAATAAACATCCAGGATTTGTTTGACTTTTTCTCATAGCTTTTGCACATTACTGTTGAAAATTGATAATATCTTTTTGCAACAGCCTCCGATACCCATACCCATACTTCTATGGGTCAAAAGTTATGGAATTTCATGGGCTATAGGCCTATGATGGTATTAACTTTGTAAATTTAAATTTTATGATTTTTCTATAGCAAACTTTCTTTTACCATACAGGTCTACATCACGGCACTAAACGTAAAAAATGAGAATTTATTTCGACAGTCAAAAATAATAATTTCCTCAATTAAATGGAATTAAGAAATATATAACATTCAAAGGTTACAGTTTTTTTACCACTTTTTATTTCTACTTTTCAATTTTTTTGAGGGATAAGTAATTAGTTAACTTTACAATCGCTTCAAAAGGTTTAAAGAAAAAATAAAGAAATATATTTGAAATGTTGAAAAAAATAATTAAAGGATAAAGAAAACATGTACAAAATGATGTTCCAAATTGCATTAACCTACTCTTGCTGAGCAAAAATCCGTACACTTAGCCGATATGTCTCCATGGTATAACAAAAATTGTTTAGCTGAATTTTAGAGTATAGGACTTAAATTAACAAAACAGAAAGGTAACGGCTTACAAAATATATAAAAACATTCATACCCGGGCAGACGGTAATAACAAAATTCATGCCATTTTAATAACAAATATTGTTAAAATAACAGAAAGTGTGATAGAATCTTCTTGAAAAATCCATTTTTGCATAAGAGTTCAATAACAGTATTTGTTATTGGTCTGATATTGGTTAAAAACCAAAACAACTTTGGAATAACGGTTTTTTGTTATGAAAGAATACCGCCAACTGTTATTGGAATGATCGGATTAGTTGTTAAAATAACAAAAAATAATAACAAAGATTTGTTCGAAGAATAACTAAAAATGTTATTAGTCTGTTATTACAATAACAATCCAATAACAAAAAAATCATAACGACGAATAACAAATCTTGTTATAAATAACATAAAATGTTATTGGCCCAGTATTTTCTAATATCAAAAAATGTTATTCCCACCCACTATAGGGGCAGGGGGGGCAGAATGGACCGCCTAAGGGAAATGCACCAAAAACCATAGAAAAACATAAAAATTTATGAATCCAGTGTAGTAGGCTTATGCTTTGAAATGTTCCCTTAAATGTTGTATACTTGGTTGATGAAAATTTTTTACTTAAAACTATTTTTGAGCCACTTTAAAAAAAAAGTTTTTTCGACTAACTTTCCAGGGTGCGGGGCAGAATGGACCACCTTAGAAAACAAGCCATTTCTTCTAATAGAACGTTGAAGGGTGATAAGAAATTACTTGAGGGACCTTTCCATTATAGTTTCCATGAAATTTGATCACTTTTATAAAAATAGTAACTTAAAAAAACAAAGATTTTTGGAAATAGTGTAAATATGTCGAAAAAAGACACTATTTTTACAATTAAGCGTCGAAACAACTAAAAAATCAACTTTTGTTGCATTAAACGTGATTTGTGAAGCTACCAGGAGTGAAATAATCCATTTAGCTCAATTTTTTTAACTTTTGATTGTTTTTATAAGGCAGGAAAAGGGTGGTCCATTCTGCCCCAAGTGGATTTTAATTTAACACTTTCACCACCAAGCCTCTAAATGATTTTAAGGTTCCGTTGTTGTTTGTATACCTTGGTAGTAGTATCTAGTAACGTTATAAGCATTGAGCAAACTTTTTCAAACAATCCAACTTTTAAGAAGGCTTATTTAAGAACCTCGAAATAAACAACATTTGCGTGGTTTTGTCAATAAATTTACATTTATGCTCATAATTTGAAAAATGCAATGAATTCAAACGTCGTTTTCGGTATGGTGATGTTATTTGACGTCCTTTATAAGACCCTTGCCTTACAGTTGGTCTAAATCCATTCTAAAGCCCAAAACCAAGGGTGGCCCATTCTGCCCCCATGGTCCATTCTGCCCCTCCTGCTCCTACATCAAGGGCAAAGCCTTTTTTCATTCATCTAAACTTTTTTTAATTGTCAGAGTTTATGAATTTTAGAATAGCAGTTAAAAATCAAATTTTAATAGAGACCTCCCCAGAAATCGGGTAGTTTTTACCATATTGAAATAAAATCGAAAATGCTATTAGCCAAAGAATATAAACATTGCAATATAAAAAAGCTGTTATGTTTTTGTTGATGACAAAACCGTAATAAAAGAAAAAAATCCATAGGGGAAAGTGGGGCAAGTGTAACAAGCTAAGGAAATGCTAGTTACCCAAAACGTAAAAAAATCTGTTGGATTTTTTTATAATCATCTTATTCGATGTCTTGACTAAGACTTTGATAGAACAAGTATTTAAAAATCCTGTGTTTAATGTAAAAAAATAATGTAATTAAATTTCATTCTCCGTACGTTCTACTCAACTAGTGGGGCAAGACGAACACAGCATGAAACAACATGTTAATATGTTTAGAATTGAACTGTTATCAGTCAGATACATCAGATTAGAATGTATTTGAAACGTTTCTTTCATTTTTACAATAAATAATATTATTTTACTAAAAAAAATATCGTTTTTGAGAAAAAAATATTGCTTAGATGATAAATAGTAAATCTTCATAATATCACTTTATTTTGCATGGACAATTTTTTCAACAATTGTTTATCAGTTTTTAAGTACTTTTATGTATTTATTTCCCAATAAAATATGTTGTTGCAGCAATTCGTATTTTTTTCCATACTAAAAATCCATATGGTACACTTGACCAACCTGAACAAGATTTTTTAAAAGCTCTCAACAAAAATAACCAAGAGTTAAGTCATACTTTATAATAGGTGCAAGTCATTGGTAGGGATACTACTGACCTAGGAAAAATAGCATTTAGATAAAATGAGCCTTAAAAAGCCTTATTTTGTACTTTCCAAATATTATAATAAAACAAAGGTTTTGAAAAAAACTTCATTAAATCTTATGCCCCGTGGCGTAACCGTCGTTTTGGCGGTTATGTGTTAGTAGAATCAGCTAATTGCATTGCTAGGAACAATTCCTCATACCGTAAAACTGGGTGACTTTGATAGCCGGGGTGACTTTGACAGGTTTGAGATTTTTCCGCAAAATGAAGAGTACAAATTAAATACGTGCGGAATGGTATGGAATCATTCTGACCGTGATAGAGAAGTGTTCAAAGTACTCTTAGAAGAAGTTTTCATAAAATTTTGGAAGTGTCATGATTTTCTCAATGAACATGATTTCGAATCGGAAAATGGAATGCATTTTCAGAATCTTTGGACAATTTTCTACTAGGAGAAGGTAAAATATTTTTTTTAAAAAAAATAATATTACCTATGTGTTTTTGAAACATAACTCAAAAAAATCTCCCAATTTATAGGCATTTTCAGTAGAACAAATTTCATATAAAATGTGAAAACTTTTGATTCTTACTACGATTTCAGTTTAGAGTGTAATATGATTCGATATTTTCATAAACAATACTAGTTTTAACGAATTCTAGGCAAAATTTTGACTTTTTAGCAATTTTACCTAAAATTTATATGTATTTTGTAATGTAAGCTTAAGTTTACAGCTTTAACTATTTATAAACATTGATTTAAAAAAAACCTGTATCAGACACCTTAGTGATAACTGTGACTATCAAAGTCACCCCGGAATTATTTTTTTTTTTCAAGAATTTTCAATGCAACTATTTTTTAAACACTATTGATTTTTTTTAGCTAAAATAGGGCATGCACCTTTTGTGGCCTACCCTAGTACATGTTTTAAAAATAATAACCTTGAGACAAACCTTACCAGTTGGAAAATATTTCAAAAATAAATTCAAATTCTATCAATGTCACCCCGGTTTACGGTACTGGTAATAATCAAAATTATAAAAATTACGGCCGTACGAGAGATTGTTCCTCTTGCCCCATATGGTCGTCTTGCCCCACCTTCTCCTACAAAAATCCGACCAGATAAAAATCCGCAAAAGTGTCGAAAATCCGTTCGGTAAAAATAAAATCCGAACAGTTGGTAGCCTTAACTATATCAAATTTGATAGTTTTTTTTAGATCTATTTATGTGTCTGTTGAACATTCTTATTTTAACCTATAGAATATTTGAGTCGTAGGCAAATTTTCATAAGCAGGAAGATGAAACTCAAATTTCTACGTATAAATTTTCAATTGTTTATCTCGATTTCTAAGATTTTGCTCCCGACATGTCGTGTGATCCTTGCAATTATTTTTCAAATATTTATTTTCAAAAGTTTTTCTTCAACAATGATTGAATTGAATTCAATTCTAATCTAAGCCAAGGAACCTAAACATCCCTATCACCTTATATGAAATCTAGAGTACTTTTTCAAAACAACCAATGCGCCATTGGTTTCCTATGTACATAAAACCTTTTGAGAAAGTGAGTGAGAAATAACAATGAATCCTTCTTTTTGAATAAGCATGAATTCATTCATCCTTTAAAAAAATAAGGGTGAAAACTTTTCCACAACGTCGAGCGTTCATTCTTTCTGTCAATTTTCCACCCCAAACCACCCTCTTCTCCTGGACTCATTCATCAGAACATCTGAAGAATCCATCTGACGGAAGGCGCTCCGTGTGTTTTCCCTTCATTTAGTTCCCTATCTGCACCCACACTCACGCACAGCGACATTTCCAAAAAAAAACAGTTTTCCACACTCACACACAGAAACGACCCAGAAGTTCACTTCAGTCAGTGTGTGAAGGGAGCGCGCGCCGACGACGACGGCGAAAAAGGGAAAATTTCGATGAAAAATGGCAGAGGTGGTTATTTTGACGGGGCTGCGTGGAAAATCTTGAAAAGGTCCTCCTTGGACGGGCGTGGTGGCGACCAAAGGGCACCGAACCGGACCGGAAGTGGTCGCAGCACCGGAAGTGACTGCAGTTGGGGCCGAGCAGAGTGTGTGTTGGCAGAGCTTGGGAAAAATTGTGGGTGTGAAAAACTGGTGTCCGTGCGTGATTTTCCACCAATGAGAAGTTGGATTTTTTTTGGGTGAAGGATTCTGGAATTTTGGGAAATTTTGGAAAGAAATTTTAGTGAAATTCTTAATGCCAGATTAGTTTTTAAAAAGACTTTCACAAAATTTCAAAGGAAAATCTTTCGTAACTTGAAGAACTCAAATCTTGATTTTTCCACCACCCAAAGCTGGGTGACTGGAAAAATCGATATTTGAACATATCGGTAACCATCACATCATCGTCAATGTCGTCATCGTCTTGGTCGGCAGCCGGTGTTGAAGAAGCGCATTCTGCGGACAGTCAGGACGACCCCTCGCCAAAGAACATACACACACCTGGCAGCAGAGAGCACACCACACGTGTCTGCAGCGAAAAAGTGTCCTTACAAACTAGGTCTCGGCTCCGGAGTGCAAAAAAAAAGTGGGGATTTGAATAATTGATCGAGCATCGGACCACTTCTTCAAGTCTGCAATCGGAGGGCCCCTCGTTTTGGATTACGCTCGCCATAGATCGATAATTCTATTCTTTCGAAAAAAAAAGAACAAAAAAGGGGGCCCGAGGAAATGTCTGCAGTGGGAGTAAACTAGCGCAGACAGAAAGAGGGGGAGGTGGCACAAACCGGTGGGGTGAGAACTTTGTTCTAACAGCAGCATGTGGTGGAAACCTTTATTCACAGGGAAAATTGTTAACGAAATGAGGCGCCAGTGCAGCAGCAAGTGAATCCGCGATGGTTTAACCCATTCAGGCCTGAATTTTCAAAAAAATATTTTTTTAGTCAATGATGGGAAAATGATTCTTATGACCATACGAAAATTATAGGCTAGTTTTGGAAATTTTGATATTTGGGTCATATATGACCCATCAGGCCCGAAAGGGTTAATCGATTGTCCCTCGCCGGAAACAGTGCAGTGCAGTGTGTGCATCACGGATCCAAAATCAGAGAGAAACATGTGCACAGTGAAATACTCAAGAAGAATAAAATAATATATTTGCTGAAATCTAAAATTTACAAGGCACATGAGCGGTAGAAATAGTTAATTTTATTTTTAACGACATGGCTGATTAAAATACGTTCAGAATAGATACCAACAGTTTAGTGTACCAAAAATATAGGAAAATGCAAACGCTTCGGAAAAAGACCAGCCCGTTGAAGTGTAAGTATTTTCTTCTTGTTTGGAGAAGTTTGTTTTATTCTTTTCCAGCAAGTTACCAACTTTCAAATTACTAATCCAAAAAACATATATCATTAAGCATAGTTGTCACCCATAATTCGGCTTTTGAAATTGATTATTCCAACACCCAAACGAAAAATATATCTCAAAATCTGCAACAGTGAATTTGCTGCAGAAAATGTTATATTTTATTACATTTTTTGCAGCAAGCCCATAGATCATTTTTGCCCGCGTGTAAACACGTCAGCGATCTGCAGTTCTCACCAACACATAGAATGCTGGCGCGTCCCCGAGCAACAATCTAGAGAGAACATTATGTTCGCGCTCTGTCCCTCACCATTCTTCAAGCGTCCATGGCGCGGTGGTAGCGTGTCGGATCAGCAACCTAGAAGTTGATGGTTCAATCCTCGTTCTGTTAAGGTTTTTTTTTTCTACAATACAATCAATCTGCCGTCGGTAATGTCGATAATTGTCGGTAACGGGCAAAAATGTCATACCCCTATATCGCAAAAAATGCATGAGGACAGTTTTCATGCAGATTCTGATATACTTTCATGCTGCCATGCATCAAAATCATGCGACCGCCGGTTGGGTGAAGGATTATTGAATAATATTATGAAATCAAAAATATAAAAAATGTAATATGCAAAAAAGTGTAAAAAATGATATGAAGTCATTTGCAAATCACGTGGAAACTTTTTTTTTACAAATTATAAGCTTTCTCATTGTCTACGCAAATTGTGAATGGTTCTTTTTATTACAAATATATACAGTCCAAATCTACGTTTCGGCAAATTTATTGTCTTTTTCTTTATATCAAAATTATGAGTGTTTCCATTTTTAAAGTAATTTGCTGTTGAAATTCAATTTTATCTTAATTTGTCAACAGTTACAATAGCCTATTATTCGAAGTTCTGGAAGTCAAGAAAAAGTCGCGAATTTGAAACTGGTATTTGAGTGACCTCTAAGGTGCCCAGAAAAAAATGACCCCCTGCTCCTCGAGCGGATAACGGATTTTTGGGTTATTTTAAGCATCTGTGCCCATTTTGAGCAAAATTGGTTGATACTACTCCTTTGATGCCCGAGCCACTTTTGAAGTTGACGAAGAAAATGTTTTTAACTTTTTTTAATCGCTTATAACTTTTTAGGGTAAAATTTTAAAGCTTTAGTATGTTCAACAATGTTGTACAGAATTAAATTTTCGAAAATCTCACTTTTGGGAATATTTGGATGGAAGTAGCGTACACAGCAAAAAATCCGATGGTAAAATCGCATGCAAAAGCATGTAATATTGTATGAGAAAACGTGTACACAAAAAGCATGTACAAAAGAAAAATAAATAAATTTTGCACACCCCAAAAAAACATTAATCTGGTGAGAGTCATATCCAGATTACCAAATCCGCGCCCCAACCGTCTCGGCTATCTCACCGTCTTATAAATGATGTGTTCAACGCCGATATACCAGTAGGTTCCCGTACGTCGTATACTGAATTAATTGTATACGATGTATGAGGAACGTACAGCTAAATCGGTGTTGATCCAACTAAATTCACAGCGGCGAGATAGCCGAGATGATTGGGGCGCGGACTAGGTAATCTGGATATGACTCTTACCAGATTGATGTTATTTTTGGGGTGAGCAAAATTTATTTATTTTTCTTTTGTACGTGCTTTTTGTGTACACGTTTTCTCATACAATATTACATGCTTTTGCTCACAAAGGTGATGTGCATGCTTTTGCATGCGATTTTACACATAAATTTTTTACTATATATGTACCTTGCAGTCAAAACCGTAAGATAATTGGGTTTTAATACATTTTCTCGATTTTTTCCATACAAACGTCTTTGAGTATCAATGGGTAAATGTTGACCGATTGTGCTCATATTTGGCCTAGAGTCCTAAAATAGCTCGAGGAACAAAATTCAGCTTGTGGAGCGAGGTTTTGAAACATATTCTATTGCATGGCCTTTAAAAAAAATTGTGCCATTTTACAATCAATTGCCCCATTGTAATGTGGTTGAACGGAAAAAAATGTACAATTTAGTAGGCATATCAATTTTTCAGTTCCTTTTGGGGTCTCTAACAACTCTCAAAAAATTGGGAACAATTAGTTAAGTCCTAACTATGCGCAAATCGATTGAATTTTGTATGTGGATTTCTTTTATGTCAATATGTAAAAATCTACCTTCTACAATTTGTTTGAGCAAAAAAAAAACATTTTATACGAGTTTTGAGCTGTATCACTTCAATGAAATAAAAGTTATGTTGAAGCTCTACCAATAATTGCCTTTTTTGCTTGTCACAACATAGTTTATTTCGGTATATATTTTCAGACAAAATTCTCAAAAAGGTTGCTTAATTCGCAAAAACTCCTAAGTGGGGCGATTAGGGACATATAGGCGAAAATGATCTATATTTTAATGCAAATTGATGAAAAAACGTGTTTTTCTCTACATGATTGTTGAACATTGTTACACGCTGGAAAAAATTCAGCTAATTTAGAAAACTAATCTTTAATGAACCCAGGTACTTCCCGTTACCTGCCCATTAAATATTCAACCAGACGACACAGAACAAACGACTGCCTTAAACAAAAAGTGTCAACCTGAAGGAAGAACGACGACAAAAACAAATCGATACGCACCGCGTACCGTCTGCATGTGATGTCCTGCAAGGATCTACTCTACCAATACGCTCACCGTGTTCCTATTCTCAGGATGAATCACTCGCCTTCATGGCAAGACACATCTGTCAGGTCAGACCAAGCTGTCGTCGTCTCCCACACACAATCCGAACCACTTGAAGGTGGTTTTTCGCACACAACTGCACTTCCATGAATGAACACTCTCTTCTCGGATAGCCGCGCGCATACAAGCGCACAGATTCATTCAGAGTCGTAGTGTGTAGTGGGTATCGAGAGCTGTAGTAGCGCACTCTCCCCGTAGCGCAACTGTCAGTCACTGACTGTGTGCCAGACGAGACTAGCGGCAGCATCCCGCGACCGCGACCTTTGTGACGATTGTGATTTGTGTTCCGCGCCGCTGTGCTCAATCGCGATCAAGAACACACTCGATCGCGGCGATCGATTGTGAAGAATCGGTGATTTCTGTTTTCATGCACACGCGCTCTTGTTGTATAACTTCAATGAGCCAGTTAACCTCCGGGGTTCGGCCGGATTTTTATTGAATTTTCAAAGTTTGGTGCGGCAGCGTCATGACGTCGCACCGAGAGTTTTCAGCGGCGGCGGCGACAGCGACGCGGGTGGACAGAATGATTAATTTGGCGTTTACGGCTGAATCTGCTTAATCAAAGAGTATACAACGCCACTGCACATTATATACAGCTGGGTGGTGCAGGCAGATCTACGCGATAGCAGAACGACGACGTATCGGTCGCTCAGAATCTCTGTGTCGTAGCGCAGAATCATCGTCTTCATCTGTGCGGTTCGTTCGCCTTCGATTCGCGGGGCTGGACTAGCCGAGTAGAACACGCAAATTGAAAGGCTGCAGTCGCACAAAGATCTTAATTTAACGCGACGACGACGATCTGTGAAAAAAGGAAGCAAATCAGCAGGATGAAAAGTATTTCCCAAGATCGCGGAACGTACAAAAGTAAGGCATTTCGTGTGTTTTTGTTCTCGCGTCGATCGCGTACACTACATCGTCGTACACACTGCGGTGTGTGACTTCCCAAAATAAATCTGGAATCTCGCGAGAGTCAAGGGCCGCCCATGTTAATGGAATGTCTCGTCTTCTCCCTCCCCCCTCTTTACAGATCGGAACGAGCCGGGACGGTTCTTCGGCGATGGAGTCAGCTTCAAGGCCAAACTGATTGGCATCCTGGAGGTCGGCGAGGCCAGAGGTGATCGCATGTGTCAGGAGGCACTGCAGGTAAGAGGGGTTATTTTTAGCTACGTGCGTTGAGTCGTCGCGTTAGGGGGTGATGCTACTCTTTCTGCTGCTGCTTCTCGCACTAGTGGTCAATCTAACCCAGCAGCAGCAGCGGCATTTAAGTGAAATTGATCCAATTTAAATCCTGTACACAGTGCGGCGCGAGATGCAGGAAGATGTTGTGAAGAGTGTGCAAGCAAGCAGTAAAAAACGCTTTAATCAGGTCGAGTGCAACTTGCTGAAATGCACTGGCTTGGCGAAATATTGTATGGAAAGCACAAAGTAAATATTATTTGAAGGACTCGCTTTAGAATTCTTACTCTGCGTCTATCGCAGTAATAAGCAAGAGATCCGCAGATTAACAATGTAGTCTGCAATACTTACTGAATCTATTCAGCTATGCTACATGACTGTGATATACAAACAGATTTAAATTTCAGAGAGTATTTGGATGACCCACGACATCATCTTTTGATCCAATGATCCGAGGTCGAAATCAATCGACTTTTTGGCTGTTACGGCGGTAGACACACATAATTCCCTGTAATCAATTTCTAAACAACCTGGAATGAACAATCACGTATACATGACGAAATCCAGTCTGCAACCCGCTAAGATCACTATCTCCATGCGAATGCGAATGTTACGGCGGTAGACACACAGGTCTTAACTTCGATAAATCCTTGCATGATACGGAACGTCCCAAAATGTCATCAAAGTAGTCCACCATACTCACTGTAGCTCTGCGAGTATGATCCGGAATAAAAATCTACCGACCTCTAGCTTGTTAAGACGATAGACACGCAGATCTTAACTTCATAGAATCCTTCGATAACTTCGATATTCAACTTATCAACAAAGTAGGCTATCATATTCACCAAAGCTAGGCCAGTGTGATCCTGGGTCAAAATCCACCAACCTCTCGATCTAAAGTCCAGAGAGTGCTTGGATGACCCAAGATAACCCTAAACATCAATACAAAATTTGACTGACGCTATGCGTGTATGATCTGGGCAGTTACGGCAGTAGACATACAGATATTAACTTCAGATATTTAGATGACTCAAGACCCACGACTTTGTTGTCATGTTATTTTTTTTTTCGATTAAAACTTTCCATGTTGTGACTTTAATTAAGAGTGCAACAGAGCTTCCACCCAAGTACGAACTGCGACACATCTAGCGCTTATCTGCATTGTAACACGATAACGCGTATCTAATTTGAGGGACGATTGCCTTAATTTGAATAGCTTAACGATGATGTACCACCTTTTTTTAGGATCTCAAAATGGCCATCCGAGCTGCCGGAGAGCACAAACAGAGAATCACGATTCACGTTACTATCGATGGATTGCGGTTGAGAGATGAGAAAACTGGGGTAAGTTTGTGATCTTGTGACACAGTCCTTGGATACATCTAAGCTTTAATCTTATTTCAGGACTCTCTCTACCACCATCCGGTGCATAAGATATCGTTTATCGCGCAGGACATGTCGGATTCGCGTGCATTTGGCTATATTTTTGGATCGCCCGATAGTGGGCACCGCTTTTTCGGCATCAAAACCGACAAAGCCGCCAGCCAGGTCGTGCTGGCCATGCGCGACCTCTTCCAGGTCGTGTTCGAGCTGAAGAAGAAGGAGATCGAGCTCGCCCGGCAGCACATCCAGAGCAAGATCACCGCCCACGAGCACCAGGCCGTCGCAATGTCCGTCAAGAGTTCGAACGCGGACGGCGGCGGGTACGGCAAAACGCTGTCCAGCGACGGTGCGTCGGGTTCGCTCGCCAGCGGTTCGAGTCTCGCGAGCGGTTCCAAAACACTCACCAAAAGTGAGAAATCGCCCGAGTCCGTGGCCGATCTCGTTGATCTGGAGCAGGAGCTGAGCTCCATCCAGCGTGGCATCACGCAAATGGAACGTATAACACCCAGCGAAGTCCCCTCGAAGAGTGTTATCGACGATGATCCCTTTGGAGATTCCTTCACCAATATGCCTCCGGTAGGAGAATATCTACTTACTATTTATACATCAGACACTAACGACGTTCTCCCATTTCAGGCATACAACCTGCTGCCACCCCCAGAGTCCAGCAAACGCCACCAGAAGCAAACCCACAGATCTACCGAAAACATCCCGGCAACCGAGTCTAGTCCAACCCCGGCAGTATCATCCTCCCCACCCAGTTCAGCCGCTCCGCCGGTCCCAACGGCACAACAAACCGTAACGATTCCTCCTCCACCACCCAAGAGTTCCACGCCGGGCCCAACGGGGCCGCCCGCCATTTCCAGCAGCAACTCCAACCAGAACGATGACTGGCTCAACTCACCGCCCAACACTTCCCGCTTCGATCCCGATCCCGTCAAGTATTCCGACGAGCTGAATCTCAAGGATTTGGACGAGGGATTCAAGGTAAGTAGTAACATCTTCGCCCAAGGAAATCAAAAGACTAATCAACCTCACTTTCCAGTCCCTGACCAGTGCACCGGAACCCTCCTCCTACACGGATGTCTTCACCGACCTGGACCCGCTTGGAACGGGCAAAATTAAGCCGTACGTCGATAAGAAATTCTTTTTCCAAGAGCTTAAAAATCCACCAAAAAAAGTGCTGCGCGACCTGTCCGGCACCGACAGTACATTCAACGCAAACTTCACCTCCGAAGAGCTGGAACGTCAATCGCCTTCCACGATACCGCAGCCAAGCACAAACGCAGCACCTTCCGGCGGCAGCAACGATCTGTTCAAACCCTCGTTCGATGATAACATGGCGATGTCCAAGGAGCAACCCAGCGAATTCCCCGACCCGTTCACCAACAGAACCGTTGATCCTTTCATGGAGGATGACGACTTCTCCAAGCTGCACATTGATCCCTTTGAGTTGCATTTCTCGCGGACGACCTCCCCGCGACAAACCGACAGTAAGCAGCCGGACGAAGGCAAAAGTAAACCCGAAGACGGCAAGACAGGGGATAGTCCGGTCACCTACAACGGACCGCTACAGGTCAATCTTCCTCCGGAGAGTTGGGCAAGCTACATCAGCCAGAAGCGGATGGAACGTCAAAGTTCAGACACGATTCCTCCACCAGGCGTCACCAGCAGCACGGCTAGAAATCGTCCGAATGTGTTCAAGCAGAACACGGTAGACGTTATCTCCAGTATTAGCAGCAGCTCGAAGAAGATGAAGCCCAACCTGTTCGGGCAAAAGTTTTCCAAACGAGACTCCAACAGCATAAATATGCGCCGCTTGCAGGAGAGCGATTCGCTTAGCGAGAACGAAACCGCCCCGGAGCCACCGCCTCGTCCCGATCACACCGGGTCCCACATCGAGCCGCCGCCGTTACCTCCGAAGAAGCAGTTTGCCGACATTGTGATACGACCGACGCCCCGGTCTGGCGGCGTCTCAGGGATCACTGCTGGCACGTTGGGAGGTTCGACCAAGGAACGTTACGACTATGTGGGCTCCAAGTTCGAAGCCAAGAATCAATCGACCAACGACAACGCACCTCCGTTACCGTTGCCATCGCGGAAGGTGAACCGTGGAGACGGGACCTCGCCGGGACGTCCGTTCAAGAAACTCAACGAGGAGGACGACTATCTGCAGCCGATACCGGCCAAGTCCGATATTCCGACACTATTACCTCCGCCACAGCGCAAGGATGCATCGAAGACCCGTGCGGCCCGCAAATCGGAAACGGATCCTCGCAATCTGGACGAGCCGACTCCTCCAGCGCACACGAAATCGCCCACTTGTAAGGACAGAGAGTCACTCCTGCCGGACATCACACTGAGTCAATTATTAACACTAGGTATTGACGAGCTGGCAACCAAGCTGAACGTCCCGGTGTCCAAGCTAAGCACAATGACCCTGGTAGAGCTTACCTCCTATCTGTCGGAGTTCATTGAGAACAGCAAAACGTCTCCTTCCTCGGCCACTTCGCTGAACCAAGATGCGGACAACAACGATTCTCCCGTGTTCAAGGTCAACTTTGACGATCACAATGACGCTACCTTCGTGGCTAAGTTCGATGATAACTTTGGCGAGGACAACACTTTTGTCGCAAACTTCGACAGTATGAACATGCAATCCACACAGTCCTCCTCTACGCGACCTGCTCAAGTGTCGGTAGGGCCAGCCATCGACAAGTATGCCGTATTCCGGGAAATAATCGAACAGGAAATTGGCCCGTCCCAGGAACCGCAGAAACCCGAACAGGAAAAATCAGGATCCGATTTCGCTTCGCTAGATTTTGATAAGGAAGTCGCCAGTGAGATGAACAGACTGTCCCCGAACATAACAGGCGATCACTTCGCTGCTTCACCTTCCCAATCGCAGACCTTTGCCGACGCTAGTCCAGTCCCAGTTCCAATTAAAAAGATCGACACCAAGATAACCGAAGTGATTTCCCAAGCCAAAGATCGGTACGCTGCCCTGCGCGATATCATCCTCGTGGAAGATCTTTTCGAGAAGCCCAATCCGCCTCCAAAATCTGTAGCGCCAATCGCACGCATGGAATCATCTTCATTCGAGGATCGCGACACCGAAGACGAGCACAAGTTCGAAACCAACTTCGACGATATGCCGCAGGTCGAAAGCCACTCACCGGAAATAAACATTTCGGACGCCGACATCAACGACGAATTCTGCCAGCCACAAGAATCTCAAGACCGCTCACTACCCGGTCTCGAACTACCCGAATCTCAAAGTCTCAGCTTCCGCAACACGCCCAAAGAAGATCTGGAAATTGACGCCTTCATGCAGAAAGCCGTCTCGAACCTATCCCTTCACAGCGCTGGCCAGCAATCTCCGGCTCCCAACCAATCCGCGGGCGGACTTGCCGTCAAATCTCCTCAGTTCCACACAAGCTCCACCTCACCGAATCGTCCCCTGCAGAGCCGATCGCCGGCGGCAGCTTCCACCATGCCGCAAAATGCTTCCGTTGAGAATCTTGCCAGAACCACGCTGAACGACATGAGCACGTCGCCCATTCCGGCGGCCAAGAGTCCCATTTTGAAGCAGCCGTCGTCCGTCTCCCCGCACGCCAAGTCTCCCATGCTGGACGCTTCGTCCTTCGACGCCGAAGGCCCGGTCGGTTCGACGGTCAAGAAGATTCCAACCCGCTCGTCCGGTTCCGTTAGTGAGGGGGCAGAATCGTCGCCGGAAGCGGACCGCAATCAAGGTAAGAAGATTACGACTTTCACTCATTTTTCCAAGACCATGGTGCTTCATTTTGAAGCCTTCTTCCCGAAGCCGTTGAGTATTTTCGCTTCGAGTGTTATAGTCAGAGCTTGCGAATATTCGGATCTTGTTCGTTTCAATCTAACGAAATACCCGTGACTGCATTCACATGATTGCTGTCACCACGCAGCTCCACACAGAGAGAAAAAAGAAAGAAAGAGAAAGAGCATGTGTCGCGTGACTGCTTGAGTGTCGAGCTCAGTGTTCGTTTGTTTCCACCTTGTGTGCGTTTACTGACGATCATGGCAGGCGCGCTCAGTCAGCATTTCAAATTTCGGGCAATCATTGACATGACCCGTTTGAGCATTGGTCACAGTACAACTGGACCTGGCTTGTAGACTTCCTATGTTTTGCTGAGTTCGGCAAACGAACGCCGCTCATTCCTATAGTTCCCAACCTAAGACAAACTGGATCAGCTCATTCCATGTTCCGAATCGTATCCGTGTTTTCATACTTCAGTCTGTTTCGCTTCTTGCGGATTCAGGAACCCATTCCGTAAGTCTGATAGTCCAAGCTACAATACCAGCTGTAGTATGGAACCTTGTCAGAGAATTCAACTTTGCTCGATTGGAAGCACCTTTGCGCTTCCCTCTTCCTCAGCCGAAATTGGGAAAAGAACTAGGTTTCTAATGCTTGAATGTCTCCTTATCTTGTTACAGATCGTAAATCCTCAAAACTTACCCCAACCAACGAGTCGTGGGCCGTTTTCGACCAACCGGAACCGGCTCCGTTGCCGAAAAAGCACGAGGGTGGACGTGTGAACAAAGGTAACTGCTCGATATCTTCAGTTTTTCGTTGAAATCACAAACTATCTTTTTCAGGCGTCGACAAAAACGGGCCCGAATCACCGTGCTCGTCGGATCCTAAAGATGAGTGGAAGAACGACCGCGAGTACGGGCGCCGGTGGCCGGCGAAGGGTCAAACGTCGTCCTCGTCGCGGGACGTGTCCCCGTGGGACGAGGAAGGTCCAGAGTATCGAAAGCGGGGTCACCATCCGCCGACCAGCGGCGAACGGTACCATCATCCGAGGATGCCGCCGAGGAGGATCAACTCGAACGACGAGGACTACGAGGACGATATGAAGGATCGTGGCGAGCGACGGCGCCGTATGAAGGGAGGTCAGATGGGTACGCGGAGCAGGGATAACTTTGACGATGAGCACTGGTACCACGAGCATCAGGGATGGTCTCCGACGGAGGAGGAAGAGAGGCCGGATCGGTCGAGGTCGTTCGATAGGAACGCGTACGAACGGAGCACGTATGGACCGCCGTACGAGAAGCGAGAGCCAAAGAGTTTGCCGCAGTACGATAGGCGGGACTACAAGAACTACGATAAGAGGAAGTATTATAGGGATAGAGGAAGACCGAATTATGATTACGATCATTATGTGGAAGGGTACGATCAGCGCATGATGAAGGGAAGGGTGGATTATGAGGACGTGTACGAGCGGGGACCTCGTGATTCCCGGGCAGCTAGGGAGTATTTTTACGAGAGGGAGAGGAAAAGCTTTGACCGTGATAGTAATGAATCTTATGAGAGGAGGAGCTTCGGGAGTGGAGATATCTATGGCAGCTTAGATAGTCGCGGAGATTACCGGGAAAGGGATCGTTATTTGTCGCTGGACAAGACGCGGTCGTTGCGGCGAGGGGTTCGAAATGCGGGCAGCGCAAGACTGGACGATCCGGAGCAGGATTCAGAGGGTGATTTGATGGGTGGAGGTGGCCGCCGGGGTGATACAAATAGTCTGCACCGTTCTAGTCAAAACATTCGTGGAAAACACCAGCAAATAGTTGACGATGAGGTATGGGGCGCTTCGATGGGAGGTAAACCGGGCTGGAAGCGTCCTTCGAGTGCTACCGAGCAGGAACGTAGATACAATGAGAGTCGTAGAATGTTGGCAAACACGTCGCTGGCCGGTTCGGACGGTGAGAAAGATCGTCGGTTCCGGAAAAAGAGCAGAAACCGTTCGAAGGATTCGGATATTAGACCGGGCTATGCAACGATGCGCTATCCTCCGTCGCGGTCGAAGGAAGATTACTTTGACTTTGAGGGTGATTCCAGGGAAGGTGGTGGCGGCGTTGATGGTGCGTACGATAATGACGAGGAGGAGGATGTCCGAGGTGGTAAAATGATGGGTGAAAACATGGACGAGAGTCCATCGTACTATGGGCGTAGACCACTTCCTCCGTACTACAAGCCAACCACTCCTAGGTCTGAAAGCCGAACCCTCAACGATACTCTGATAGCACAAGAAGCCAAAAAGATGGCCCGGTACGAGTACGAGGAGGAAGCCATGCGAAGAATGAAGAAGAGCAACAGCCGCGACCTCTACTTTGAGGGTGAAGACAAGGAACGCTTCAGTGGTAAGTTTGGATCGGGTAACTTCGATACGGTAACACCACCCAAGAGCGCCAAGCACGTACGAATGGAGTACGAGTTTGAAGACTTTGGCGACACTCCTCAGTCGAACACGAGCAGCAAGTTCAACTTTGAAGGCGGCGACGGCTTCGAAAGTGACTTCAACTCACCACCAGCTCCTCCTTCCGGCAATGCACCACCGTCGTCGCATCACAGCACTACCAAATCATTCCGCTTTTCGAATGACTTCTCCGAGAAGGACCCGGGTCGTCACTACGCTAATTATCACCAGAAGAACGCACCACAGAGCTACGGAGGTGGTGGTGGCGGTGGCTTCGAGGCCGACTTCGCTGCCACGCCCCGATCAGCAGGTCCGACTGCGCAGACGGCCGCCAAGTTACGCTTCAACGAGCAGGTCACCGTGTCCAAGTTCAACTCCGAGGCGAATACCGCCGGGACGCACATGTTCGAGGACGACTTTGCCGGTCGTTCGGACAACGAGCTCGAGGACCAGTGGACCTGCGAGCTGCAAGCCCCGGCCACCAGCAACAACAACGGCGGAAAGAAGATCCTCAAGTCCTCTAGTCAAAATCAGCAGCAGGACAATCTTCGCAAGTCGGACAGCGTCAACATCTTCGCCAAAAAGGTAGACGATCCGTTCGAGGATGACGACTTCTTCTCGTCTGGCGGCGGCGGTGGCCACGGGGAAAAGGATCCGTTCGGAGGTAGTGCGGGCGCAACCGAGGGAGGAGGAGGAGGCGGGGAATCTGCTGGAACCGGTGGCGGCGGCCAGTCCGGATGGGACAAAAACTTTGCCAACTTTGACGATAACATCTGATTACTCGGCAGCCTGATGATGAACAGTAACAACGTACTCAGTCGTCAGCTCAACCGAAGTCTCAGCGCGCGCCAGCAATATCAGTACTGCTGCCAGGGTGAGCACGCGCGATACTCACTAGCGAAGGATATTAGGAAGCTTTACATGCGCGTCAAGCATTTCAACCGCTACGAGGTATTCGTTTAGGATTAAAATATTGCGTTTTCATTGCGGTTGCAGTGGCGTGCAAACGAGAGGGAATTTTAGAACTTCAGATGATAGCGTCTTGGATATTTCGGCTTGATCGTAACCACTCCTCATTCACTACACCCAAACCAAATTCCGCTGACATTCGGTGATAACCATGGAGCTGACATCTGTTGTTTGCTTTTTTGCCAACGCATATCTACACCCATCGTCATCCATGTTGGGTTCATGGCTCATTTGGTTACGTCAAAGTTGAAAAATAATTTGACTGCTACCGTATGGGTGAATAAAAATGTGAGTTTTTGTTTTCTTTATCGGAAAAACTCAAACTCGCTCCAATTTGAGAAAAAAATTTACAAGAACTCTCGAGCACCGTCTCAACTCATTTTCACAACATCACAATTCATTGCAACTTACCCCAGGTTAAACAGGAAGAGATTCGTTTCAGAACGTGTACGCGATACTGGCACCACCTGCAACAATAGAAAAAAACAATTCTTACTAGTCTAGTCATGCGCGTTAATTTGTGCCGAAACAAATTTTTGGTTGTTTTAGGTGACGGTCGTCGTAGGTTCGTATAGGTTGAGATTTGAATATTTTGGTTGTGTTGACTTTTGATATTCGCATTAGCATCTGTAAGGTAGTAAAAATCCGATTTTTTTAGAAGAAGTACTAGAAAACAAGTGTTTATTAATTTATTTTAATTGAATTTTAGATTTGATGATGCTAACATTAATTTGAATGTTTTGTAGCTATCTACAGTAGCCAGAATGGAAATAACAATACTCTGAACTACAAAAAGGCGTACAGTTTCTCGCGATATTCTCGATTTAAAATTCATCTAAGCATGTTGCTGGAAAACACACTGAAAGCGCGATAGTTCCTAACACCAACATAAAATCCAACGGCGCGCGGCTCGTTTAAAGTCGGAAGTAACCGAAATTGTATTACTATGAAAGGAATAACCGTTAAAAAAACGAATGCAAACACAAAATACTAAATTCTCATGCAACTATACCCGTCTTTTTCGAATGTTAGTCTATATATGAAATGAAACAGTGAATCATTACAGCAAAAAACATTTAATTTTGGAATTTCTTCTCAAAATTCGTTCTTTTCTTCTCGGAAAGTGTAGCAAATAATGTGTTAATTGATAAGTGCTACTAAGTGAGCAGGCTTTACGGCCGGATGTAATAGATTTTATCAAGTAATGGTCACAATTTAAAGTCTTATGTAAAATTGCTTTGTATATTATTTGTAAAATATTTATTAAACCATCGGTTGATGATACAATGTATGATTACACATTTGGAAATATCTACGAATAAGAATTATCTAAAAACAACACACACAGTAAAGCAAAACAAACAGCAAAAGCAAAATATTCATGTAGATGTTCGATAGTGATGCGAAACAGGCAAGAAGAAAAAGTGCATAAAATAGTTACACACGTATTTAGCGAAGAAAACGGAAGGAAGCAAGCAACAGCAAAACAAGCAGAACAGGAAAGTTCGTAACACTCTCACACAAAAACAAATGTTGATTTGAGAACAACTTGAACTTGAAGCGAATAAAATAATATGTAAAATTTCAATCCTTAAAAATGAGTTTAGTCTTTTTTGTGACCTGTTTGAAGAAAACGTATGACCTATATAATATAAATATAAAATTACGAATATTGTTCCACTTAGACAAAGTTCCCTCTAATATTTTTATTCGAGATGCTGAAAAAGTCTAACAATTTGGTGCAAATATGTGCTCAGTTGTCCAGGAAAACTAGCCAAATAGGCAACTTTTTAGTTAAAAAAGAGTTATTTGTTTTGCAAAACTTGCAAAACTTGTATGGAGCAAACAATGACGCACATGCAGTGTTTTAAAATAAGTGATAGAAAAAATATATCATTTGATGACTCCTGCGCCAAAATATCAGAGGGTATAGCGACCGTCACTATAGTTTGTGAGTTCTCTTTCTTATCTCGTGATTGCCACCAAGAGTATTATCTTTTATCTTCCTATCACTCCTTCTCTTTTCCTCGGTAAGTTGTTTACGCACTTGGTAAGGAAACGGTCAAGGAAAATTTCAAATGGGCAACAGTGGCAGAGAAAGCAAGCCAGAAAGCGTAAAGAAAAGCCCCAAGCAATCGTTCCCTCTTCTTTGTTCTACTGTTCGTAAAGCCATTTCTTGACCTCTTTTCTTGGAGGTGCGTATGGCCCTTTAACGCTCACTCGCCGAAGATTATTTTGATTTCTCAAAAATCAAAATCAAATTGCTCGCTTTACAGAATTGCCTTGGCGTTCTCGATTGCGAGATTCCTAGGTGTCCGAAGACCTCTTTTAAAAATCTCTTTTTAAACCTAAACTTCTGTCCACCCCGGGATTCGAACTGACAACCTTTGGATTGTGAGACCACAGATAACGCGCCCCGTTAAACTGCACTGACAAATTTGAGAGGGGATGATTTTGAATGCGAGAATGGGAGAGAAAAAGAGAATGTCACACGAAATTGTGTCAACACGAGATAGAGACCAACAGTTCTTTTCGCTGAGAATTTGGCGACGGAAAGAAGGGCAATGAAAATTAGGAAATGAGATTTCGGGAAAGATAATTGTAGTCGCTGAGAACTAAAAGTTCGATATTTTTCGGGGTCGGTCTTTTCGGGGTCGATTGAAATTAGAGTTTAATAATTTCCGGTGTTGTAACAAAAGCTGGAGCCTTTGGAGTTTGAATGGGATTCAAACAGATTTTGACGACTTTTGAGATTATTTCCCGAGTGATTTTATAACTATCAGAAAAGACGAAAATGGCCTTGTGATATTAATAAAAAGGATCGATGTCAGAAAAAGCCTACTTTTATTGCAATAAGATCTTTTTATGAGCATTAAAGGATATTTTCTCACTATGGAGGAAATCATGAAGATGATTTGAATGCAATTCATGAGAAACCATGTACGGAGAAAATCGATTCCCGTTTATGTCAATTTCCGAATTTAAAAAAAGAAGTATTTAAAATATATTTTTAATTTTTTTTTCATAAATTACCAAAAACAAACAGTTTGACCTAAAATTAGAAAAATTTGAATGGCTTTTAGTTTTTGAATGGCGTGACATAATTTAAGACGTTTAATTTTATTGCGCAGATCATTGAAAAAATAGTCAAATTTCACAGTACAACCTTATCAAATTTTCAGTCTACCAAACCCTACACCACACTAATAGAAAACAGCTTTTAAATGCATTTCCAATCACTTTCCCGGGATCGATCCGTGCAGTCCGATCTCACGCACACTTTCCTTCCACAGCCGCTCGGAAATCTGATCATCAAAGGTCGCCTTGGACTTGGTCTGCTTAAGGTTGGTCACAAAGTGTCCGGTGGCCGGATTTTTCTCCACCGTGTTGACGTTCTCCGTGGCACAGTAGATGATGTTTTGGGCGCCCTAAAAGGAAGAAATTTTAGAAATATTTCAAGGTTTCGTTTGGGGTCAAGTACAAACCTGCTTGGACGAACGAAGGAACAGCCAAACAATTGGTGCAAACATCACGTAGTGGTACCACTTGGGGTTGTAATCCCGGAAGAAGTCCGTGTTACACAGTCCTGGACACAACACGTGCACGTCGTAGCCTTTCTTGTGGAGCTCCCGTGCGTAGTAAAAGTTCATCAGTTTTGCGTTGTTGTACAGCATGTTGAACCGATCCCGTGGACCACGTTCAACCCACTTGCCCAAGTTATCAAAGTCGATCTTGGCGTTTTTCTCGTGCATTTTAGACGAAACTACCACGATTCTAGCTGAATTTTGCAAGATAAGGTCCTTCAGCAGCTCCACCAGCAGGAAATGTCCCAAATGCATAACGCCAAAGTGTACCTCGTAGTTCTCCTTGGTATACTGCGGCGTCTTAACAGCCAGTCCAGCATTGTTGATCAAGCAATCGAACGTGCCGTAATTCGCCTTAATTTCCGCCGCAAACTTTCGGATCGATTCAAACGATGCCAAATCCAGCTCCACCGGAATCAGCATGCCCTCCTTCGTACCCCTCCGAATCGCATCGATCGCCGCCGTAGCCTTCTCCATGTTCCGGCAGGCCAGCACGACCGTGGCCTGGCGAGCGGCCAAAGCGGCGGCCGTTTCGAACCCTAGCCCGGTGTTGGCCCCGGTTATGATGTACATCTTACCCTGCAGCGAGGACCGGTTCCGGACCCAGCCCCACTGAAGTTCGCGCAGTTTTCGGATAACGTAAATGCCGGCTCCGACCCCGACCGGGATTAGCCAGTAGAGCAGGGTTGAGGACATTTTCGGTTGTTACGAGGCGGACTAGAATAAGGTGCGGATTATTGTTTTGGAACTTATTACGTTAGAAACTAAGATTTTTACTGGTTTCAACATTTTTAATGAAAGTATGTTTAATTATGTTTCTTAACGTTTTCAATTGGGGTACTTGAAAATCGTTGTTTCGCTCGACGTCGAGGAGTGAACATCTACTGCAACCCGGACTTGGAGGTAGATGGCCCGGAGGCATAAAAACAGCTGTCCTAAAGGTCGAAAAGCAGCCTAATGAACTAGGAGTAGTCCAAGCCGAGACAGGCAATGGTCAACCGGAATAACCGGAGACAACATGCCATCAGCCAATATGGTTAATATGGACTTAAAACTTTTATGGTTACAATCCTCAAAAAAAGCCTTATCACAAGCTTCTAGCTAAATTCTTTGTCATGTTGGTCATGTCTGTAACATAACTCGTAACATATACACTCAAACCCCAGTGGTTGGTCACTTTTTCGTTTAACACTTTATACCCCGTTGGTTGGTCAAAGTCAAACTAAAAAGTGACGAACTGTCACTTTTTACACGGCGCTCACGAACACTATCAAAACAAACTTTTGGTAGTGTGTGTGAACTTCTTGTAAAAGGGGTGTCATATTAAAAAGTGACCCCGTTCGTTTGACAACAGTTGGTGTCAAACCATCGGAGTTTGAGTGTATAAATATGTTTGGAAAAGATGTAGTGATTGTCAAAGCGTATCTATATTTAAAAATAAATTGCGTTTATTTTTTAAAGGAGCGGCAGTGGCTGACTGGTTACGGTGTTCGCTTTGTAAGCGAATGGTTCTGGATTCGATTCCCATTTGCTCCCAACGAGAAAGTTAAGAAAAGAGAAATTTGAAAATAAAATAAAATCAGAACTTTAAAAATTTCAAAAATACAAATCTCGAAGTAGTTTTCAAAATGACGTAAGCGCCAATGGTAAACAAAGCCCTTTTTGCATCAGTATTCAATCTACTTACGATAAACCAATTTAAAAAAAATATTTGAGAGTCCTTTAAATGCCCTAGACTGAAAATGACTGATATTTTGTTTAAATTAAGAGAAAAATAGAAATTAGTGTCGAAGATCACGGTGGCTTTAAGGTCTTTTGAAAACTAACCCGAGAAGTATACAAAAAATCAAAAGTTTAAAAATTCAAAAAGAAAAAAATCTAAAATTGTAAACTTCAGAACTTTTTAATTTTAAATATTTAATAATGTTTCAATTAGAAATTTCCAATTAAAAAAATTCTAAAATCTAAGAATATGAAAAATAAACAGTCTATATTCGATTGTCTGAAGTCCTCGCCAAAATTTAACTCCAAATATTTTTTTAACTTTCTCAAAATTTGGGTATCCAGCCTAAATTATTTAAGAATTTAAGAACTTAAGAATTGAATAATTTAAGAATTTAAGAATTTAAGAATTTAAGAATTTAAGAACTTAAGAACTTAAGAACTTAAGAATTTAAGAATTTAAGAATTTAAGAATTTAAGAATTTAAGAATTAAAGAATTGAAGAATTTAAGAATTTAAGAATTTAAGAACTTAAGAACTTAAGAATTTAAGAATTTGAGAATTTAAGAATTTAAGAATTTAGGAATTTAAGAATTTAAGAATTTAAGAATTTAAGAATTTAAGAATTTAAGATTTTAAGAATTTAAGAATTTAAGAATTTAAGAATTTAAGAATTTAAGAATTTAAGAATTTAAGAATTTAAGAATTTAAGAATTTAAGAATTTAAGAATTTAAGAATTTAAGAATTTAAGAATTTAAGAATTTAAGAATTTAAGAACTTAAGAACTTAAGAACTTAAGAATTTAAGAATTTAAGAATTTAAGAATTTAAGAATTTAAGAATTTAAGAATTTAAGAATTTAAGAATTTAAGAATTTAAGAATTTAAGAATTTAAGAATTTAAGAATTTAAGAATTTAAGAATTTAAGAATTTAAGAATTTAAGAATTTAAGAATTTAAGAATTTAAGAATTTAAGAATTTAAGAATTTAAGAATTTAAGAATTTAAGAATTTAAGAATTTAAGAATTTAAGAATTTAAGAATTTAAGAATTTAAGAATTTAAGAATTTAAGAATTTAAGAATTAAAGAATTGAAGAATTTAAGAATTTAAGAACATAAGAACTTAAGAATTTAAGAATTTAAGAATTTAAGAATTTAAGAATTTAGGAATTTAAGAATTTAAGAATTTAAGAATTTAAGAATTTAAGAATTTAAGAATTTAAGAATTTAAGAATTTAAGAATTTAAGAATTTAAGAACTTAAGAACTTAAGAATTTAAGAATTTAAGAATTTAAGAATTTAGGAATTTAAGAATTTAAGAATTTAAGAATTTAAGAATTTAAGAATTTAAGAATTTAAGAATTTAAGAATTTAAGAATTTAAGAATTTAAGAATTTAAGAATTTAAGAATTTAAGAATTTAAGAATTTAAGAATTTAAGAATTTAAGAATTTAAGAATTTAAGAATTTAAGAATTTAAGAATTTAAGAATTTAAGAATTTAGGAATTTAAGAATTTAAGAATTTAAGAATTTAAGAACTTAAGAACTTAAGAACTTAAGAACTTAAGAACTTAAGAACTGAAGAATTTAAGAATTTAAGAATTTAAGAATTTAAGAATTTAAGAATTTAAGAATTTAAGAATTTAAGAATTTAAGAATTTAAGAATTTAAGAATTTAAGAATTTAAGAATTTAAGAATTTAAGAATTTAAGAATTTAAGAATTTAAGAATTTAAGAATTTAAGAATTTAAGAATTTAAGAATTTAAGAATTTAAGAATTTAAGAATTGAAGAATTTAAGAATTTAAGAATTTAAGAACATAAGAACTTAAGAATTTAAGAATTTAAGAATTTAAGAATTTAAGAATTTAAGAATTTAAGATTTAAATTTAAGAATTTAAGAATTTAAGAATTTAAGAATTTAAGAATTTAAGAATTTAAGAATTTAAGAATTTAAGAATTTAAGAATTTAAAATTTAAGAATTTAAGAATTTAAGAATTTAAGAATTTAAGAATTTAAGAATTTAAGAATTTAAATTTAAGAATTTAAGAATTTAAGAATTTAAGAATTTAAGAATTTAAGAATTTAAGAATTTAAGAATTTAAGAATTTAAGAATTTAAGAATTTAAGAATTTAAGAATTTAAGAATTTAAGAATTTAAGAATTTAAGAATTTAAGAATTTAAGAATTAAGAATTTAAGAATTTAAGAATTTAAGAATTTAAGAATTTAAGAATTTAAGATTTAAGAATTGAAAAATTTAAGAATTTAAGAATTTAAGAATTTAAGAATTTAAGAATTTAAAATTTAAGAATTTAAGAATTTAAGAATTTAAGATTTAAGAATTTAAGATTTAAAATTTAAATTTAAGAATTTAAGAATTTAAGAATTTAAGATTTAAGAATTTAAGAATTTAAGAATTTAAAATTTAAGAATTTAAGAATTTAAGAATTTAAGAATTTAAGAATTTAAGAATTTAAGAATTTAAGAATTTAAGAATTTAAATTTAAGAATTTAAGAATTTAAGAATTTAAGAATTTAAGAATTTAAGAATTTAAGAATTTAAGAATTTAAGAATTTAAATTTAAGAATTTAAGAATTTAAGAATTTAAGAATTTAAGAATTTAAGAATTTAAGAATTTAAATTTAAGAATTTAAGAATTTAAGAATTTAAGAATTTAAGAATTTAAGAATTTAAGAATTTAAGAATTTAAAAATTTAAGAATTTAAGAATTTAAGAATTTAAGAATTTAAGAATTTAAGAATTTAAAATTTAAGAATTTAAGAATTTAAGAATTTAAGAATTTAAGAATTTAAGAATTTAAGAATTTAAGAATTTAAGAATTTAAATTTAAGAATTTAAGAATTTAAGAATTTAAGAATTTAAGAATTTAAGAATTTAAGAATTTAAGAATTTAAGAATTTAAGAATTTAAGAATTTAAGAATTTAAGAATTTAAGAATTTAAGAATTTAAGAATTTAAATTTAAGAATTTAAGAATTTAAGAATTTAAGAATTTAAGAATTTAAGAATTTAAGAATTTAAGAATTTAAGAATTTAAGAATTTAAGAATTTAAGAATTTAAGAATTTAAGAATTTAAGAATTTAAGAATTTAAGAATTTAAGAATTTAAGAATTTAAGAATTTAAGAATTTAAGAATTTAAGAATTAAAGAATTTACGAATTTAAGAATTTTAGTATTTAAGAATTTAAGAATTTAAGAATTTAAGCATTTAAGAATTTAAGAATTTAAGAATTTAAGAATTGAAGAATTTAAAAATTTCAGAATTAAAGAGTTTTTATAATTTTTTTTATACATTTTAAGATTATTGAAATTAGAGTTAAGGAATTAAGTTATTAAGGAATTCTAAAATTAGAGAATTAAAGGATCGACAAGTTTAAAAATTTTGAAATAAAGAATCTAAAAATTTTAGAATTTATGAGATTTTTTTTTTTTTTGATTTTTAAATTTTTATCTTTTTGAAGAATCTCAAGCGCTAAAATTGAACTGTCAACTTTTCTTGAGGGGTTCACAAAAAGAATGGGCAACTTTTCTTGACCGTGCTCCTTCCAATAATTGCTATTGGGAAAATGTATCAAACCGAAAAAAAACTTGAGGCAAATTAGACATTGTTGAATCGATTTTATATTTAAGAATATTTACATAAATGATACATATTCCAGCAACATAAAATAAAATCTCTGAAAAGGTAATAAATCATTAGGAAATACTACAACAAAACTCAGATCATCCGCAGATCGACGACCATGTCCTTCATCCCGCCACCGTTAGTCAAATCCTTTACAAAAACAATTGGTTAGAAAGCCCATCTACTTAGCGCCGAATATTTTCAAAAATGTACACAATCTCCTCCACCACCCCACTATCAACTGCTGCTCGCACTCCCAGCCTTCGCTATCGCGCTGACGCTTTCCTCCCACAGCCGCTCGGAAACGTGCTCGTCGAAGCGAAACTTGGACCGCCTCATCTTGACGTTCGACACAAAGTACCCGGTGACCGGATTCTGCTCCCCACTGGTGACACTGTCCGTCGCGCTGTAGATGATGTTCTGGGCGCCCTGCGTTACGAGAGGAATGAAGGAGAGTGGTTTGTGGTTGGTTTTGCGCTGGGTCTCTCACCTGCTCGGCGGAACGTAGCATGAGCCACACGATGGGCGAGAAGATCAGGTAGTGGTACCACTTGGGGTCGTAGTGGCGGAAGAAGTCCGTGTGGCAGAGGCCCGGGCAGAGCACGTGCACGTTGAAGCCGCGCTTGTAGAGTTCACGGGCGTAGTAAAAGTTCATCAGTTTGGAGTTGTTGTAGAGGCGGTTGAGGCGGCTGTCGTAATTGACCCACTTGCCGAGGTTTTCCAGGTCTATGCTGGCGTCTATTTCGTGCATTCGGGACGATACGACGACGACGCGAGAGTTGTTTCTCTTCAAGTTGTCTTTTAGCAAGTCTACTAGAAGAAACTGACCGAGATGGTTCACACCAAAGTGGATTTCGTAGCCCTCTTGCGTGAACTCTGGTTTTTGAGCTGCTAGTCCGGCGTTATTGACCAGGCAGTACAGATCCGGATATTTTTCGTTGATCTGCGAAGCGAACATTCGAATCGATTGGAACGAGGCCAGATCCAGCTCCATCGGGATCAGTTCGCCCTCGGATGTGGTTTCGCGTATTTTGTGGATGGCTTCGTCGGCTTTGGCCAGATTACGACAGGCCATTATAGTCGTTGCCTGGCGAGCGGTGAGCGCTTTTGTCGTTTCGAACCCCAACCCCGTGTTCGCCCCGGTTATGATAAACAGTTTGCCCTTGAGGGACGACGTGTTTGTGACCCTGCCCCATTTTCGGATTTTATATCGTCGCAACGCGAAAACACTTGCCGTTAGCACACTGGCCGGGATCAACAGCTTGGACGGGACAAAGAACATGGTCGCATGGGGGACTAAAATAAAGAACAATTGGAAGAATACGTTTGAATTGGCTTTAAATTTCATGTTTATTTCTTAATTAGTCGTAATGATATTTCTAACATTCGAATCGAAAACCTTCGAAGTTAGCGGTTCCCCCGGGATGTAAAACGGGTTGCAAACCGCGTCCGTGTACAGACTGTGCAGGTTTCTGAACATGCTGCGCACTTCGTTCTCCCGGAAGGACGTGTTGCTCGAGTCGATCACGATCACAAACTTCACCTTCGTGTTGGTGACGTAGCCGTAGATCTTGTAGATCTCCGTCGAGTTCAACAGCCCCAGGTAGAGTTCCCGGCCGTCCGCATTTTGCTTCTGGCTGGAGGCGCACTTTTCCTCGATCACGTCCAGCGAGGCGTGCACCTGGTACTGGAGCTCGATCTCCTTGTCCACGTTCGCCGTCGCAATGTACAGCGGCGAGTTGTCTTTGCCAATGATTGAGACACAGGCGCACATTTCTAGTTTTTTTTTTGTAATATTTGCGTGACTATCCGGAGGGAAAATCCTTTTTGGAAAACTACAAGAAAGATAAAAACAGTACAGAGAAGTTGGTTAAAAACTAGAAATGCGTTCTGTGCTCAACAACAAAAAAAAAATCAAAAAATTCAATGACAAATCGCGGTCTCAAAGATGAACGAACGATTCAAGGTTCCCAAAGACATCTCTTTCTCTTGGCCAAAGCCAACAAACGATGAAAGAGGAAAAGCAACGAAACAAAACTCTGTTGTGAAACTTATCGGTTCGATGTGCAGCAGTGGACATGATCGTCGCAGCGCGACAAGCCCAAAAGGAAAAACTAATGGGTAAAATACACACAGATACACAGAAGAAGAGAGCATCAGAGAAACTGGTTTTCCTCTTGAGGTTGAGCCTATCAAGTAACGGAGCTCTTGGGTGGTGGCCGAAGGTAAACTTGGCAGAATTGCCACATTGGAGTACGCTTTTGATGACGAAATTTGCTTATTTTGGGAGATTTACTCAATGATTTAGCGTTGAACGGTAGTAATGTATTGTAAATACAAGCTTTCCGTAGTATTATAAACCAAGGGGGGTTGGAGCCAAAGCAGTATGGACAACTTGTATTCAAGGTTCTTCAAACTATAATATAAAATTTTGGAACTTTCCTACCATCAAACTATGAAATATTGTAACCATTATCATCTGCTTACCTTTTTTAAGAGATTTGCGCAAATAAACCTAACTTTTTGATCAAACTTTACGAAAAACACTCAACTTTCTGCCAAATCATCCACTCGCGACGGCCGTTTGTTTACAACTGAGGAGGATCCGTCAACGAGCCGTCTTTTGAAAAGGGCCTAAATCGTCTGAAGAAATCAACTGTGGTTGTGGTTTTCCAAAAACATTTACACGCTCACTTGATATCAGTTAAATTTGAAAAAAGAAAAATCAATAAAACTCATAATTGGGTATAAATCTCTAAAATTGTATCTCTACACTCACGGGTTACCACCAGTAAACATGGAAAAGGGTGGAAGTAGCCCTCAAAAAGGGGTTGTCTACCTTATGTTAACAGCTAAAGGCTAGTATGGAGATCGGAAGGAAAGGGGTCAAGAAACAGCTTTACGAACAGCAGAACAAAGGAGAGGGAGTGTTTTCTTGGGGCTTTTCTTCACCCTCTCTGGCTTGCTTTCACTGCCGCTGCTGCCCATTTGAAATTTTTCTTGACTGATTCCTTCCGAAGTGCATACACCGTTTAAAGGGTAGACAGTTACGTGTTAAGTTTTCGCGAAAAAACTGGATTTCCTCCTGATTTCTAGAACAAAGTACTGGATGTTATAGGCTTTTCTAAAAGAGCACACGATTTTGAACCAAACTGCATCAATAACCCAAAAGCGATGAACATATGGGTTATTTATGCGATCAGGGGCAGACAATGCGTTTCAATCAAGAATCTTTTTGTGTCTACAGTTTGTATAAAAAGAACAGCTCCTGAAGATTAAATCATATCGGAACCATAATATTTTACGATTTAAGAAAATAAACGAAGTTCATTCAAGTACTGATTGTCAAGGAAAACAGATTTGTCAATGTTTGATAGATTCAAACGCGCTGAAAAAACATACGTTGCCAGTGCCGATTTATTTTGCAAACTGTTTCCCTTGACAATCTGTACATTTCAGGGCCATAAACTACACGTAAACTTAATATTGCATGCTAAGCAATTTAAATAAGCCAATGTGAGTTTGTAAACAAAAGTATATCTTGATCAGTCCTAATGTTGACATCTACACACCAAATTTTAATTGCCATTTCAGTAAAATAAATAACTGAGTGCGATTCAGTAATCATCACTTATGCTAAAATTGAACAATGAACAAAAACATTGCTGAAAAATATGTGTATCAAAATATGTGTTGTTTTTTTTTTTTTTATTTTGTATTGTAATCTTTAAAAACAAAGGCAAGAAAATTGTTAATAACAAATGCCTCGACACTAACCACATGTTTTTAAGGTTTGGAGTATTGATGAAATGAATAACAGTACTGGAAATATTTCTGATGGCAAGCAAAATCAAATTTTGATAACTGAAATACCAACAACGATTGCTGAATCTTCAGCAATTGATCTGTCAAACTAACACAAAAAAATAGTGAATTTTCAGCAAAATAATTTGCCGTTCCTTTTGCTGAAATTTCCGTTTTTTGACAACCAGTTTACTGAAATTTCAGTAAACTATCTGTCAAAGTGACAAATGTCAATTAACTGAGAATTCAGTAAAATTTAAATTACTGAAATTTCAATAGATGAAAAATCAGTGGAACTTTGAAAAAACTCACGTGAGCAGGACACATTCTTTGTTTACAAATTCACATTGGCATATTTACATTGTTTTGCTTAGTTTGGAAATTCTAAGCCACAACAACTTTAGATAAAATGTATTAGCTTATCTTAAAAAAAAATCTGTTTTAACCTTTTCAGTTTATTTGAAGTGAAGCAATCAAAGCGTATTGTAGATGGAATTTCTCAAAAACAAATAAATAAATACCTAGTGAAGACATCGTTCACTTCTACAAGCCATCAACATTTATTTACACTTTTTTGCTTCAACACTCTTAAAGTGTTCCTTCACGAACGTTTCCCCCACCAATATCGGAAACACGAGACTCGCTTCCGCGTACACCTTAACAGGCGTTGCATCTTTCTTGATCTTCCCCCACGATATGGCCTCGTCCGGACGGGCACCACTGTCGCTGCCGTCAAACTCGGACGCCGTATTGATGAACACCGAGTAGTCTGCCCCGTTCCGCATCAAATTGGCGTTGCAAATGTGGTGTTTGATCACGCCACCCCCAACGATTATGATGCCCGAATTTACAGCCTTCACCGCCATCGTATTCAGCCGCCGCAAGTCCGAGATAATATCAAGAACCAGGCCGGGATTTCGGAACGAATGAAAGTACATCATATCTCCCAGGCTGCCGTCCGTCAGTGCGGGACTGAAAATTGGAATCTTGTTGCGAGCGGCCCAGTAGCAGATGGAGCTTTCATCGTTGATTCTCTCACCTAGGCGTTGGATTACCTTCGAGGGTGTCCACAAGGTTCCGTTCGCTTTTTGCTCTTGCAACATCTCGTCCAGCAGTGGGATGACCCAGTTCTCAAACTTGCAGTAGTTGTCGTTGGGAACGAGCAGATTTCCAATCCTGTTAATGCCCTGCTCTCGTAACCGCTTTCCTTCCAGCTCAAAAGATCCAACGAAAGTTGGGGCAAGGCATTTGATTAGGTCTTCTTCGACGCCCCCGGCCGTTGTTACGATGCAATCTACCAGTTTATGTTGCACCAAAAATCGGATCGTCTCGCGTACCCCACTCGACACCATGTTGGAAGTATATCCCAGGAATATCGTGCAGTTGGTTTTACGTTTGATAAAATCATCTTCCTCGTACACGTCGTGTTTGTCTTCGGGAAGGGCCAGAGCACGGCATTCGATCTGACAGAAATTGATAGAAATTTGGGGAGCTATTTACTGTGCGATCTAAAATATGTAAACAGACAATACAGTCGAATCTCCGGTTATCAATATTCAAGGAACCATCAAAGAAGAGAATCATCAATTCATAGAACGATGCAAAATTAACAAATGTCGAACATCCTTCAAAGCTTCGTTTCGCAAAGAAAAATGTCTATGCAAGCCATAAGAAAGTGAAATTATTGACAACCAGAAGAGATTTTGAAGCAAAAAGTATCCAAAGGACCCTAGAGGAAGAGATCCTTCAAGCAAGAGAAAATATCGAGCAATGAAGAGGACCGAAGTATGCAGTTTAGAGAAACTGAAGAATTCGTCGGTAGATGGAGCATTATTGAGATCGAGAATATCGACAACCAGAGTCGACTGTAATTATAAATATTTTGAACAAATCTATGTTTTGTTCAAAATCTTATAATTTTGTGATCAATTACGAAAACGAAACTATTGGCACTACGCACCCCGGGGCATGGCCTTCCTCTAACGTGGGATTTCTGCTCCAGCGCCTCTGACGAGACAGGAGAAACCGGGACCGACGTTTTACTTCACCATCCGATAGAAGCTCAGTGGATAAGGCGGGAATCGAACCCGCGTCTCATAGCATCATCGGGATCGGCAGCCGAAGCCGCTACCCCTGCGCCACGAGACCCACCAATTACGAATCAAGTTTGAATCAAAAGTTTAACGTTCCCAGACAAACTCAAAAAGAGAATATCAGAAATTTTAATTCCGATGCTTTATTGAACTACCGTAATCTGGGGTAAATCGGGACTGCAGTCTGAATAGGGACAGCAGTTTTTAGAGCACTTAAAGCTTTTAAATTTGGAAATGGATGTACACATTTTGTTGGCCTGAGTCTGTTCTAACCGAAACCAACCAGAAAAATCAAAATATTGTGCTTCAACATGATTAAAACTGCTGTCCCAATTCGCCCCATGTGTCCCGATTGGCCCCAGTTTACGGTACAGAACTTGTTTGAATATTCCCACAAAATCATTCAAAATAACTCATTCAGAATTCACCTTCTTACGGATTTTGATGGAATCAAACTTAATTTGATTTAAATGCCAGCAAAAAAAGTCCGATAATATAACTCATAAATGAGTTAAAAATTTCTTCAGAATTGTTTGATCGATTGATACACTTTTTTGTTTGACACTTTTTTAGTTTGTACCCCGTTGGTTGGTCAGAGTCAAACTAAAAAATTACTAACTGTCAGCGATGGAATAATCATCATCAAAAGAAAATCATTGGATGTTCATCAAGAAAAAAAATCCGAAGGGAGCATGTCTCTTCTCTCTAGCGCACGAAAGATCGGTAGAAGGAATCTAAAAAAATCATCATCTTGATTATTCGGCGGAATATCTTTTTCACTACTACACTTGCAAGTATAACGTCACACGTCGAAATATAACCTGTCACATTTCGTAGATGGGCATTGTGTGTAAACAAAGTGAAATAAATATTTTTCAGTGGTGCTGACAAGGAAATTCACAAAAAATCATCAGCAGATTGATTTTCTTGGAGAAGTTCGGGAGCGATTTTCTTTTGCGTGATTTGCCTCCTCTCTTTTTCACGGGTGAAGTAAGTTCGCAAGCGAAATTGATTTTTTTGCGATTATTCCATCCCTGCTAACTGTCACTTTTTACACTTCGTTTACGCACACTGTGTAAAACGTGACCCCGTTCTTTTGACAACAGTTGGTGTCAAACCATCGGGGTTTGAGTGTAACCCAAATCAGGGCGTTTTATATTAATATCAATTTAGAGTGTAGATGTTAAAATTAAACAAAGTTGTTTAAAATACAAAGACAATTTGAAGATAAATAAAACCTTCAGTACAAAATTCTTGAAAAATCTTTTTCTTACCATTTTGCGAACCTCCTCAATCGCTTTGCCCAAATTGGTTGCTTGAAATCCGGAATACGAATACGATTTAAACAGTGCCCCATAATCAAGGCCCTTGTTCCAGTCGTATCCCTGCACGGTCGGCGTTCCACTCGGCAGCTTGGAACTCTCCTGCAGAACTGCTTCCTTCGCCAATGCCGGTTCGTTCGATTCCATATTTTCACGAGATTTCACAAACTTTCACGAAATCACTCCGAAACACGCGAAACTCCTTCCGTTTTGTTTATCGCGGCCGGTCGGTGGTCACAGTTGATCAGAAGCTTCAAGCGCTGCACAGGGTGACACTCGCCGAAGCGCAGCTGTCAAAGTCAGCTGATTGCTTTTTTTTGTGTTTGCTTCGTCAACACACCACCTGTCACAACAACACACATTTTCCACGACCGTGCTGCTGCAAGTGTCAAGGTTTTCCTCTAAAAGTGCGGGTGTGTTTACGGAAATTTCAGCGAAAAGTGCGTGATTTGCGGGATCTGTGCAGTGCTAAATGTGATTCCTGCGTAAACTTGCATGCGTGGAAACTGCTGGTAAGTTGATTGTTTGTTGATTTGCCTTGTGAATCATAGAAAATTGTGTTTCTCCCAAACGATGTTTGCATTCACGTATGTAAACAAATCTTTATTTGGATGAACTTGGGGTGCTGAAAATGGCTTTGCCCGGGGTTAAATCTATTAAACTTCGCTAGATAAATAGTTTACAAAATATTTCGATATTGCGTGGAGCTCTTAACTCATAATATTGAAAGAAGCCAAGCTTCAATAAGTTATTGAGGATTTCAAAAATGATTTTGTTAATTAATTCAATATTCATTGAAAAATATCACAGCAGAAGATTTTAAATATATCTTGTAAAAGCATCAACTGAGTAGCAAAAAATAACTCCCATAGCTAAGCCCATAGCACTTTTTGCGGACTTGGAAAACCAGTTATTGGAAGATTCATTGAGATTAACCATGAAGCCCTTGGGCTAACATAGTTGGTGGTTCTCGTTCATGTCCTTGAACTTTAGCCCGCAAATGTAAATTTACGGATGGTTTCTACCTTGACTTGATGTAAAGTACTATCTAACAGTCGCGTACGTCTACTTTGTCCACACTTTGTAAGAACACTTTTATGAAGCGCCAAAACACGCAACTCAAAAAAAATTATTTGAGTTACACACATTTTTGTAAAAGTGTTGCAAAAAAAACCTCCAAGAGATCTTTTTTGTTTGATTTTTTATGTACATAATATATATATTATTATAGAAGATATATTATAGAAGATAGTTAAAATTTATTTATTCAAAATTTCTTTTTTTTTTGCATGAAATTTTTGATAAGCTTATCAATTTTAGATTACTTATTTAAAACAACCAATGCACCATGGGTTTCCTATGTACATACGACCTTTTGAAAAAGTAAACGAGAACTACAAAACCCTTACGCATTTGACTTTAAATTAATAGCCATACTATTTTTTTACAATCAATTGTTGAAATAGAGCCTTCAGGGAGACTTGATCCCTGCAATTTTACAGTCTTTGAAATCAACCTTAAGTTAAAGTGATTGGTATAGTTTTTCGTACACGGATTCCATTAGCATAGTTGAAGTTAACTTACTAACGTAAGAACCATTTTTTAAATGTTTTTTAAATTAAAATTACCAGCTTTTGTAAACATGCTCCAATTTGGTCTGAATAAAAATATTTAATGCTTTTGAATATTTTAATACTAAACTTGTTATATTTTGAACACAATCTTACAGTTTTATGTGAAATTGCTGTAACTTACTAAAAAGTAGAAATCAATAGTTTGGATGAATACGAAATATGTTTCTCAAGATTTCTTCAAAATGTTGAAGGGGGATCAAGTTATATTTTGAAAAAGCGCTCGGTATGATTCAATGAACTCATTTGAACAAATCGAGTCAAACATTAAATTTCATTAGGGCACAAAACCAAAACGTAAACATCTGGGATTATTCCACTATTCCATTCATTAGTACACTCCCTACATGCCCTCCAAGAATCAGATTGATAGCAAACAATTTCCTATTGAAAAAAACAAAAACACAAAAGGGCACATAACATTGTTCACTCCAAACCAGAAAAAATGTTCAATTGTGCCCTTTTCTTTTTCGTTCGTTTTTCGTGGTTAAGGAACTTTCTATGTTATAAAGTGAACTTTGCATACATTCTTAACACTAATTCACGCATACATTCCTTAACACTAATTCACTTCAAAACAAAGTTTGGTTTACGTTTCACCAAGGATTTCTGCAGAAAAAAAATTCGTCGAAATACTATATTTAATACAGCCCCGCAGCTGCTGTTCAGTACACTTTCAAAGAATTTTTATGTTTCACATACCTTATCTACACTATTCGATCACAAAACTTCACCAATTATCAAAATTTCCGCTGAATTCCTCATTATTTCTAACTAAACAAAAAGCCCCATAAACATCAATAAAAACAACAATCAGGTGACAGTGCTTTAGTGCCCTTTCAGTTCTGTTCGAAATTGCATTAAGAAAGGGTCCATTATGAACAACAGTTGGAAAGTTAAAAGGGCCCAATAGCGAGATTTTTTAAAAACATGAGTTTTATTGCGAAATTCAACATAAATTAAGAAGCATTAAAGCAGAGTTGAGGATAATGATGTGTTTTATCGTACCATCATTAAAAATACCACCAGTCAAGCTTTCTTTTTAAATAGGAATTGAAACAAGTTGTCCACTTTTGGCTAGCGATTTTCTCGAATCGCGGTTTTTGGTTTTGTGCCCTAATGAAATGTTTGGCTCGAAATATCCTTATCAGCCAAATATAATATTATTTGAATGTTTATTAGGGTGGTCCAAATCCGGGCTTACTCGGGGTTACTCGCTGAAATCAAAGATTGACCCATAACTTGTCTAAATTCCACATTTGAACTCATTCTGACCGCGGATACCCCTTCCTTTTTTCCGAGAGTTGGTAAGAATTTGAATGTTATTGCGCCTTACACAGGTAAACAACTGTGCTTTTCTTCATACATTTTGACGATTTTTCCCATACAAAATTCGAGCGATTAGAGGGAAGGGTTCCCGTGATCAGAATGAGCTCAAATTTGGAATTTAACCTAGTTATGGGTCAATCTTTGTTATCAGAGGACAGCCCCGAGGAAGCCTGGATTTGGACCACCCTAATGTTTATGCTTCTAACACATCTGGAGCAACATTTGAAAAGGGCGCAAAAACATTTTGACAGCTGCAACTATTTTGCAATTTCCCAGGCAATGTGCAACTATTTTACAAAACCCATAGTATTAAATGGTAGCTGGGGAGGTCACCTATTATTTCCCAACTCGAATCTTGAGAAAAAGTTACCTGAAGCGTGAGAATTAGCAAAATATTTCAGACTGTCAAAATGCTTTTCCGCCCTTTTCTCGTGTTGCTCCAAACATGTAAAAAGTTCATAGTTTTGTGACAAACTGAGAGAGCTATTTGCGATACAAAAAAAGGAATCAAGTTTCCCCACTCTCCCGCACAATACCGCAAATTTTTTTTTTTTTTTTGCAAAAAAAAATATGAAAACTTAGATTTTGCACAGAAATGTTGAAATTCTGACATGGGATCATGAATTTTAAAATTTGAAAACTTGAAATTAACTTTTAACACCTCTGAGAACGCTAGGCGGTACAATTATGCTCAGACGATTTTTTCCCACATCAAAAATACCGTAAAATAATGTTTCATTCTAATATTTTAGTGCAGTTACCACGTTATTATTCTCATCACTAAAAAAAATTTTGGCTAATGATGCATTTTTTTAGAATTTCGTAGCTGGCTAAATCAGTTAAAAAAACACACACACAGACACAAGAAAATGCAAAAGAGCTCTGAAGTCTTGTGTTTTTATTAATTTAAAAATATTAAAAATGTTATTTCTTTTTTTTTAATATTGATTAACTGACGTTTGAACGTATTGCTCTTTGATTTTTGTTATCACTTGCAATAATTTTTTATAGATTTCTAAACAGATGAGCCACGATAGATTTACTACTAAACTTGTTTGTCCTCGTACAAAGCATTATTTTACCTAGAAAAACATGCTCAACCATTGCGTCTAATTAAATCAGCCATTCAAAACATAATTTCAGCCCTATCAATGTAGTGTTTACTTCTAACCGTCCACAAAAAAACTCATCCTTCAACCGATCGCCACGCGGAAATCAATTACTCAACCCAAACCCGTTTTATTTTTCACACTTTTTTTGCGGCCCAGTTATAAATTCTCGTGACGAGCGGAAGAACCGTCCTCATCGGTTCAGTTTTGCATGATTCATTGATGATACGTGATATTTCCATGCAAAATTTATGCGACGGTCATTCGCGCAAGTTGAACTCTTTTACGACTCCATTTTAAATGTTTTTCTGTCAGTCGTGATTTGGAATATTTTTTGTGACCGTTACAATGTTGTTTTAAACTGATGTAAACAAATATATTGAATGAGTTTCCAATTGAAACAGCTGAACCGGAAATTCAAAACAAACCTGAACCATAACCCCTTTCCAACCAAAAATTTCAAATATAGTGAATATTTATTGGCCTACAGTTTGTCCACACTGACGAAATCTATTATGAGTATCTTTATCCGTTTGAGAAAAGATTGCAAAAGCCTCTCTTGCATTTATTTATGATTGTGGCTCTGCAGTTTTTGTTTCTATCTTTTTTATTATTTTTTGAGCTCCACCGGAAATGAAGTGCTGTCCAAATTTGATGCTCTTTAAAAATAATTTCAAATGTGAGTTTTCGGTGACATTGCTTTCCATTTTTCGTATCGATTCGTCAATCACTTGACATTTTGTGGTTGTGAAGCGCTTGGAGCTAATACGGCACCTTTTGGTAAACTTTTAACCGTTCCATTTTGGGTCGGCTTAGGCTTTAGATCATTCCCGACCTCCCGAATCTAACTCAATCATGGGGAACAAAAAATACAATCGAAAAGTGTCTCTGTCGTACACAACGGTTTTGGCACAAACTTTTTGTTCTCATTTTGATTCCATTATTAAATGAATAAATTTACGTCTTTTTTAACTTAGGAAATTTAATTTCCAGTTCACTTGAGTAAAGATTAATTCTTTTTTTTAAGCCACTTTTTGTGTTTTCCAAAAAAAATATATAAAATTGCAATTTCATAATGCCAAGTATTTCAGCTGATTTTATAAATTTCATACAGTGCAAGACAATTTCAAGCCTATTTGTCTGTGAACCTAAAAAAAAGTACCATGCCTCGCAGGGTGACTGGCATGTTTACCTAAGCGCCGGAGGTCTCTGCGGTCATCCAACACATCAGATGTGGCCTAGGTCTGTCCGGTAGCCTTAGAGTTTGTCCGACGAAAACCGAAACGATTGGCAACCACTTACCGCTGTCTTCTGATCGGAAGCCTCGAAATATGAATTTAAAGAAACTTGAATCGCCGGAAGGTCAGTTTTGTTATGTTCAAGCCGCTCAAGAGAGTTTGCGCAATTTAAAGAAAATAGAGATGGCACGCAAACATTTTTTTTTTTAAAGTTTGTTTTCGTTCTACCCGAAAGAGTCTACAGAGCAACCTTTCTAAACCCCATTTGCCGCGTCAATCACTAATGACCACCATCCGCTCGTGTTCATGGACCCTCCCACCTTTGATCGAGTATTGAGAACGCAAAGAACGTCGAATATTTCAAAGTGGTTTCTTTCACCGTTTTCGGGTTGTTTTAGCTAAAAATGTAGTAGGCAATTGAGGCCGTTGCAAATATTTGCCAAAGTTTATGTCGAAACCCCCTTGGTCCTAACATTTCCTGTTAAATTTGCAATGCTTTCACCAAGAATATATTTTTTGAAAATGTACCTAGTAAGTTTTAAAGTATAAATTCTCAAAATTGTTCACAAAATACCGTATTTTTCGAAAGTACTCAAATTTTCAAAATTTGCAATATGGGTATCAAACGAAGCAAAATTTGTTATGCTTTTTCATCTTATGAATGTTTTTGTTTTCACAAAATAGGGGAAATATACCCTTTCTAATCAAACACCTATCTTCGTCATAGGGAGAGTTTGATGCTCGATTAAAACTCTAAAAATACTATTCAGGCTATAAACTTACCAGCAACAGCACCGGCTCGAGTAAGCACGCAAATTTATGCCATTTACTGGCCAAAAAGATCAAATTTAATGCACTTTTGATCATAATTTCTATTTTGTAAGACCATTTCTCATCATTTTGGTGGCACACACATCCACACGCAAGATCAGAGGTTAACTAACTGCTTAACGAAAGTCGCCATCAATATCTTTTCATTGCGCTAACGATTTCAAAGCGCTTAAGATATAAAATTGCTTCCAACTAACGGCAACATGTTCTTTTGCACATTTATAGTTAGTCACTCACTTGAAAAATAATCCCGAAAAAGATAAATAATTAGCAAGCACCATCAAAAAAACAAACGCGCTAAGTCTTCTGACGTTTGAATTTTGAATAGGGGCAGGGGGGGCAGAATGGCCCGCCTAAGTAAAATGCGCCAAAAAACAATAGAAAAACATACAAATTTATGAATTCAGTGTAGTAGGCTTATGCTTTGGGATGTTCCCTTCAATGTTGTATACTTGGTTGATGAAAATTTTAAGATTAAAACTATTTTTTAAGCACTTTAAAAAAAAAGTTTTTTCAACTACTTTTCCAGGGTGCGGAGCAGAATGGACCATCCTGCGGGGCAGAATGGGCCACCTTAGAAAACAAGCCATTTCGTCTAATACAACGTTGAAGGGAGATAAGAAATTACTTAAGGGACCTTTCTTACTTAATTTTCTTGAAGTTAGACTACTTTTATAAAAATAGTCACTTACCAAAACAAACATTTTTGAAAATAGTGTTAATATGTTGTAATAAGACATTATTTTTACAAATAAGCATCAAAACTACTTAAATATCAACTAATGTTGCAATAAACGTGATTTGTGAAGCTACCAGGAGTGAAATAATCCATTTAGCTCAAATTTCGTAACTTTTGGTTGTTTTTATAAGGTAGAAAAAGGGTGGTCCATTCTGCCCCCAAGTGGATTTTAATTTCACACTTCCACCACCAGTTGCAAAGTAACCGCCGACCTTACAAGTCGCATTCTCAACGCCAGCCCGCAGTTTGTGTGCGCGTCGCAGCTTTTTTTTTAAAAAAATGTGCACCGTAGACAAAAACAGTGTGGTTCTGGATTTCTGTCAACTCCAAAACCAACCAAGCCCAAGAGTCTGCGATCAGCAGAGAAGCGAGTCAGACGTGCGTCCCTCACAAACCAAAAAAGTGCTTAAAAAGTGCAAAAATGCCTCACGGCAAGAAAAAGAGGCGGTCCTCACCAGCAGGATCGGCAGATTTGAAGAAGCTAAAGAATGCCGAAGCGCTACCTGCAAAGCCAGGCAGTTTGAGCAAGGACGCTCAAAATTCGTCTGGAAACCAGTTCGCTACCCTTCCTGTGGACGTGAGCGAGAAGGAAGAATTTGAACGATGGGAAAAGTTGCCACCCATTTTTGTGAAAACATCGTCATCGGATTCGGTGCGAAAGTGGCTGACCGGATTTATCAAATCTGGTGCTTTACGAGCTTCCATTCGCTTGTGTGCTGATGGACTCAAAATTCTGCTACCTACCAGAAAGGATTACAACTACGTTCGGGATTTCCTGAACAACACAAAGATTGAATACTACAGCCATGACGATCCAGGTAAACGCCCCATGAAACAAGTCCTCCGAGGCCTGTACGACATGGATGTGAGTGTGCTGAAAGAAGAGCTCAAAACTCTGAAGTTGAACGTGATCGAAGTCTTCAAGATGACGAGACACAACAAGGACTTCAAGTATCGTGATCAACTGTACCTGGTTCATCTCGAGAAAGGATCGACAACGCCGTCTGAGCTGAAAGCAATTCGGGCAATTTTCAACATCATCGTGACTTGGGAACGTTATCGTCCAGTGCACCGTGACGTGACACAGTGTTCGAACTGTTTGCAGTTTGGACATGGTGGAAGGAACTGTTTCATCAAGAGTCGTTGTGCAACCTGCGGAGGTGAGCACAAAACTCAAGCTTGCGAAACAATCAACGAGAACATCGAAGCGAAATGCTTCAATTGCGGCGGCGACCATTCTACCAAGAATCGAAGCTGCCCAAAACGAGCTGAGTTTGTAAAAATTCGGCAGCAAGCGACGACGAGGCACCAACCAAATCGTCGCAAAACACCACCAACTTTCACGGACGTGGATTTTCCTGCTTTGGCGTCACCTGGAGCGGGATCTGTTCGAGTGGTTCCAAATCTGCAGCCATTGCCGTTGAATCAGCGGCAAAAAGTTGCAGAGAATACAACACCTCCTGGTTTCAGTCATCAACCGAGGGAAAACCAACCAGCATCAACGGATGAAGGCAGTAGTGACCTGTTTTCACCACAAGAACTTCTGAACATTTTCATCGAGATGACAACAACACTGCGTGGTTGCAAAACTCGTGCGGAACAAGTAAGAACGCTTGGAGGATTTATCTTAAAATACAGTTCGTAGTTTACTCGTTCTAATGATTTTGAATATTTCAATGAATTTACATTTTTTAGTTTTAAGTTAGGATTAGTTGTTAAAGTGATTTTTTTCTTTTTTACCCAAATGTATTCGATTTAATGCAAAAATGTAAAACAATTTGAAGCAAATAAATGAATGTGAACAGTTAATAATAAAACGAAAAATACAATAAAGATGAAGAGCATTTAGCCATACCACTTAGAATGTAAATTAAATGTAATTATTATAAGAAAGTTCAATAAAGACATATTTAATTTCAAAAAAATTCTCGCAGACCTTCAAGTAAACCAAGAAAACTTGCGAGCATTGCAATTATGCAATAGAAGAAGAATAGCCGTGCTGCAGTTCGCCGACTCAGCAGTGGCCTCGTCCATCATCGACAAACCTCTGGTATATCAGGGTTGCAAAATCCCGATTTACCTGGACAACAACGCTACGGAAGTTCGTGTGCTTGACCTACCCTTAGGCATAAGCAATGATGACGTAGTCAAAGTGATGAGTAAATACGGCGAAATTCTGACCATCACCAACGACCGCTGGATTAACTTCTTCCCAGGAATCCCAAATGGAGTTCGGACCCTGCGGATGTTGCTGAAACAGCCAACGCCGAAATCAATCACTATAAACAATGCTGCTGCAGCAGTGACGATTATAGGCAAAAAATCGCTTTGCAAACTCAAAGCAAAGAACAAAAAATGTGCGGATTCGAGTAAAAAGGTTAACCAAAAAAGCAGTATACAACCGATTGAACCTGAGCCAAGCAGCAGCGGCAGTAAAAGCAACAACAGTAAACCAGAACCAAATGCAATGGAAACAAGTGAAATTGACGAAGAAGACAACGATGGATTCGAGACCGTGCTTTCTAAGCACACTCGCAAATCCCGGAAGCGCTTGCAAGCATATTTGGATGCGGATGACAAATTGACAACAAATCGACGAGAGATGGCTGAAGAAGAAACAACAGATGAAGAAGATGAAGATGTCATTAAAGCGAAATATTATAAGAAAAAGTGTTGTGAAATAACTTCTAAATCCCTGGAAGAAGAGGACGAAGATAAACTTGAAGAACTTGATAATTCACTCTCTAAATACTCCGCTAAATATTGGAAACATAGACAGAAATGGTTAGAAAAAAAAGCACCATGCAATGATCAATAATTATTGAAAGTGATTTTAAACTCTGTAATCTTTCCTCTTTCACTATCCACCTTGAAGAGATGAATGCACAATGGTGTAAAGTCTCTATAATAAAAAAAAAAAAAAAAAAAAAAACACTTCCACCACCAAGCCTCTAAATGATTTCAAGGTTCCGTTGTTGTTTGTATACCTTGGTAGTAACATCTAGTAACGTTATAAGCATTGAACAAACTTTTTCAAACAATCCAACTTTTCAGAAAGCTTATTTAAAAACCTCAAAATAAACAACATTTGCGTGGTTTTTCAATAAATTTACATTTTTGCTCATAATTCGAAAAATACAATGAATTCAAACGTCGTTTTCGGTATGGTGCTGCTATTTGACGTCCTTGCCTTACAGTTGGTCTAAATCTATTCTAAAGCTCAAAACCAAGGGTGGCCCATTCTGCCCCCATGGGCCATTCTGCCCCCCCTGCCCCTACCCAGTCCAATCGAAGGCAAATAAAGAACAAAGGGTGGCCACCAACACCACCAACTTGCTGGTGCAGCGCCTGTTGGAGTGAGCATGTGCTGCCAGGAAACTTTCGCTATAAATGCTACTTTTCGTGAGTGTTCGCTTAAAATTTCATCAATTTTGGCAGCACTAAGCAGACCCAATAGAGCGCTGGAAGAAAAAAAGAACTAAGCTGAAAATAGAAAAATGGGCACGGTCCAATGCACTCGACTGATTAGAATGCATTTTTGAAATATTTTTTTTAAATGCTTGTAAAAGGAATAGCATAACTTTTAATAAAAGTGAAAATAAACAGAAATGTTCATAAAAAGTTGCACTACTCGTTGGTGTACTTGGTTTTAGTGAATTTCAAGGAACAATCCAGATTATCTTGCATCATTCAAACACGACCGCTTATTAGGCTTAAAATGGGCATATTTCCCCTACTGCATTTTTTTCAAAATTACTTAAATCATTAATATTTTACAATATGGGTACCAACGAAATTTTGTATGCTTTTTCATTTTATTAGAATTTTTCTTGGAAAAAAAATAAAATTTTCACAAAATATCGTATTTTTTTAATCACTCAGAGCGAGTTGTGGCGCTATAACCACGGCAAATAGTGTCCAGGGCATTCGCGGAAATTCGATGTCCCATCCTCGAGGGTCCCGGAGCACCAAAACTTCTTAATTGCCCAAACAAACAGGAACGTGAGCGGGGGATCCCCACGTTTCTTCCTCCCCTGTAGATTCAGAATTGTATTGTGGTTTGAACATTCGTGCTCAAACTCAATCCAATTCAACGAATCATCTTTGCGGTTAACTTTACGCAGTTGGCCTGGCCGCTTCGACGTTTGTGATGTTTCAATGCATTTTAATGCAATGGCGCACTGCAAATGTTGATAATGACAAGAAGATGCTAGGCGTCAATCAACCTAAGGCATTCTCCAGGATGCCCTCGAAAGACTGGCTGCGATAGGGTTAGATTAGATTAGATTAGATTAGATATCGTATTTTTTTAATCACTCAAATTTTTAAAATATGCAATATGGGTTTCAAATGAAGCGAGTTTTTGCATGCTTCATACATACATTCAAATTTTGTATGCCTTAATAAAATATTTTGCTTGTTACCCATTTTGCAAATTATGGAAATTTGAGTATTTTCAAAAAATACTATATTTTGTAAAAATTATAGTATTTTGAAAAAAAAACTCTAATAATGTGAAAATGCATAACAAATTTTGCTTCGTTTGATATTGATCCTTGCACTGTAACTTGGATTTGGCCCGCACTTTTAAGGTGAAGTCACGTTGCCTTTTAAGGTGAAGTCACGATTTTTTTTCGTTCAAAATTTTTGTGAAAATAGCCTAAAATGTGACAAAAAGACTCACGAAAAATGCAGGATGGTATGTCTCTCCTAAAAAAATACAAAAATCATTTACTAAAACTGTTTTTCTGAAAAGTGGTCTAAACATCAAAATTTTCAAAAACCGGTAGTGGGAATCGATTTCCCAGACAATTTTACATAAAAGTCTCCATATTGAACATTGTCCTAAGTCCAAACCTTGTGAAGATACAGCGGTTTTAAAAATAAAAATGTTGAAAAAATAGGTTTTTTTGGTGGTTTTTGGCGATTTCTATATGACAGACTTGATTTTTCAGTCTCGTAAATATTTTTACCGTACCGTCAGTACTTTCGAGGAAACACATTTATTTGGAAAATTTTAGTTTTTGACAAAAAGAGTCGATTGGGGGAAGTGGAGCCACGCGGATGCGGAACAGGATTTTGAGTATCATTTTGTTGAGTGATTAGCGCTAATTATTTTCCTGTAATAATGTTGTGTTCAATTTGTTCAGTGGTAGCGAGCAATACTGTGTGCGAAAAAGAAAAAAAATGCTAATTGTTCAGTATAATCAAAGAAGTCATTCCTATATCATTGTTGATCGGGAGGCACGACGTCTTGTGAATTATTGGAATAAAATATGAAATTATGGTTAAGCGTCAAAGTATAATGACTGTAAAAAAAGTCCTTTCTTATCATCGTTGACCGAAAGGCACGCTGACTGTTTAAGTTCTCGGGGTAATCGTGGTGCAAAATTACAAGTATTTAGTTTTGAAGTAACTATGCGTGAGTGTTGTGGTGGATCTATTATGAAAGTCCTCCCCATAGCATCGTAGCCAATACCTTATCCTTCTAACCCAAAAAAATAATAATCCCGTAATGCTTGAAGGAGATGCTGTGGATTCAACGGTATGAAGTAGTGTCAACAGGTTTATAGCAACAACAGCTATGTGGTTGATGACAACTTCAATTATCGAACTAACATTCCTCCCTTTTGTTGAACTGCAGGCTTCTTGGGAGGCGCCGGTATTGACTAATAAAGAACGTATCTTCAGAGGTTAAACAATAAACGGAATGTTGGCTCTCACTGATCATTTTTGACTCATTGTTTTACTTCAGCTGTTCTGCCAATAACGGAGTAGCAGCTCATTGGCAGTCAACCATGCTCATGCTTAATTTTAGGACCCTATTGTCAATTGTATCTTTAAGTGATTAATATTAAATCTGCCCTTTGATACAAGATGCAGATAAATGTTAACCTTCAACACTGCGATCTTCGATCTTCGATCTTCTAAGCACTAAAACGCGAAGATTTCCAAACACGCGTCGACTGGGAACGTAAGACCCCTTTAAAAACAATCATAACCCTTCACCATCCCATCGAAGCTCAGCGCAACCGCTGCCTCCTGCGCAAAACGATGACGATGGCACCATAACCATAACCACTTAAACAAAACATTTTCTTAAAACTTAAGCCTTTTCTCGTACATATCGATGTGTTTTTTCATTCTGATTTTTTTTTCTCTACTTCTCTCCTCTATGTTGTTTCTCATCTTCACGACCACGCGTTGCTGCTCGGTTTCGGTCGGCGGGTAATATCATCTTCCAGAGAGTGAATCGCGCCACCGCCGCGATCAGTCGTTAGTGTGCACTCGAGTTTGGTGGACGTGTCGACCTCCAGCCAGTCAGCAGCCACGACCTGGGTGCTTCTTGAATTTTTGGAATTTCCGTGAACACACACTGCACTTGTGCAGGAGCTTAAACCAACTACATCCGGTCCGGGTAGTGCGAGTTCCGGTTTAGTTTGGAACAAAGTGGACGCAAAGTGAGATAACTCTTTGAACGCAGTGAACTCCTGAGAGGTGCTTCGACCCCAAGAAGACGACGACGACAAGTGAAGGAATTCGAAACAGGAGCAGCTTCCCCTCGGGAACAAGAAGCTGGATCTTTCTCTCTCTTTATCACAAGAGTCGTTCACTTGTTGGTGGAGCGAGCGCGCGCGCGAAAAACGAGAAGAACTGTGTGTAGAATCTGTGTGTAGTGTGTTGAAGGCGCAATGGTTATCTCCAAGATTTGCTGCATCGGGGCCGGTTACGTGGGGGGTCCCACGTGCAGCGTGATGGCGCTCAAGTGTCCCGACATCAAGATCACCGTCGTCGACCGTAGCGTCGAGCGCATTGCCCAGTGGAACTCCGACAAGCTGCCCATCTACGAGGTGAGACAATCCGCGCCTGTTGCTGACAGCTTTTACAATATTTACTCTGACACAAGTAGGTAGAGGGTACTCGAGAGGCCATTAGCGGTGAATCACTCGAACTTTGATTAGAATTAGTGCCCCTTAAATAGCACAAAGAAACCGCGATAAGCTGCCACGTATATCGCGAGGAATAGTTTCTGGTCCCAAAAAAATGACCACGTCTGCATCTGCTGCTGCTAGTTTTTAATTTTGCGCGCTCATTCTCTTCGACTGCTGATGAGCATCGTCGTCAGTTTCGTGGAAAAGGGAGAAAAAGCCGGAGATTGACCCGCCGCTCGAAAATCACTATTATTATCCAGCACATGTGGCGGTTCTTATCTTGCGCTCCGTGCCTTCGTTCGTCCAGAGTAGTTCTGGGCAAGAAAAGTTTAGTTTGTTGATGGATTTCTTCTGGAAGCTGTTGTTTTCGTGCTTGTTTGTTGGTAAAAATCTAAATGTGGTTTGGATTAGCGACTACCTAAGAAGAATTCATAGCAACAACAGTAACATGGAGAAACATTACTTCTGAGAAACTTATTTCTACATCTGGAACATGATTTTTTTACTGGACCAGCGGTTTTTGCTCTGGATAAGCGTTCCTTTTTTGTGTGCAAATTTCATTTAAAAAATACAACATAAACAGTGATGGAAGCTGTGACAAAGGATAACACGATTAATTCATCTGGACCGTCGGAAGATTTTACAAGTAATATTGATATTTCTCAGAGAGAGAGTGAAACTTTGTTGGAAAAGTTTTGACAAGTTTGCAAACAAATTCCCACTTGAAAGAGCTTTTACACTACGACAAACAAACAAACCAACTCGCAAACAAACAAACTTTTTGACAGTTTGGCATTTTGCCTGCATATATTTGGCTTTGTTTGACAAACTGTCAAAAGCAGAAAAAAGTGCTAGTTTGATTGTTTGTTTGCCATAGTCTAATAGCTCCTTCACTTTACGGTTTTTGTTTACCTACACTTTTTGACTTGACTTGTCCTTGATTAGAGGTGTAAATAACGTAAACGGGGTGACTTTGATAGGGTTTCAATTGTTTTTGGAATATGTTCCAACAGGTTAAGTAAGGTTTTTATTTAAGATTATTATTTTTCAAACATGTACTGGGGTAGGCCACTTAAAGTCCATGCACTATACACTGTATTTAGAAAAATAGTTACGTTAAAAATTCTTAGTTAGAATTCCGGGGTGACTTTGGTAGTCATAGTTTTCCTTGTTAAAATCATATTTAAAGTGTTCAAACTTTATTTGTACGATAAATATACCGTCAATGAAATAGCTGACATAGTTTTTAAGAAAAAAAATCAATGTTTTTATTTAGTTAACTAAGTTTATAAGCTACATAAAAAAAAACAAAACTAGTTTTGTTTATAAAACTATCGATTTATATTGCATTTTATACTGAATTTGAAGCACGAATCACAAATTTTCACATTTTACATGAAATTTTGTTCAACTGAAATTGCTTATGAATTTGGAGATTTATTTTTAATTGTGTTTCAAAAACACATATTATTTATTATTTACAAACTTATATAACCTTCTCCTAGTGGAAAATTGTCCAAGGAATCCGAAAATGCATTCCGTTTTCCGATTCAAAATCATGTTCATTGAGAAAATCATGTCACTTCTAGAAGTTTAAAATAATTACTTTCATCAACATTTTCTTAACTATAGTTTACTAACTTTTTAAACTTTTCAAAATTGTATGAAAAGTTCTTCTTGAGGTTCTTTGAACACTTCTCTACCACAGTCAGTACGATTCTAAACCATTACGTAAGTATTTTAACCCTCTACAACCTAACCCCGCCTTTAGACGGGCTTCGATCTAAAAAATCGCCAAAAATCAATTTTCCAACCGATTTTTGATATTTAAAAAGCATTGGAAAGAAGAACTCTTAAAATTTTAGAAAATTTCAGGGTTGGAAGTTTAACTTGTTTTATGTGACTTTGCCAATGTTTTTAAAAATGTCATTTTTTTAGGGGTCAACTTTGGCTGTGTTTTTTACTAACATTTCCTATATTTTTAGTAAAAAGAAGTATGCAGTAATTTTTGTAGTGTCCCAGACTATGCCTCTACGCATTTTTTTGCAATTTAAATAATGATGGTGCGATTCTATGGCAGAAAATGTGAAAAACATGCAAAAAATTGAAAAAGTGACTGTAAAAACATGAAAAAAATAGATAGGCGAAATGTAATTATATTAGATGGTAGAGTAGGCCAAATACTACCAAAAACAAACATAAACTAAACAAGATAAATGCAAATTAAAATACTAAAAATGAAACAAGAAAAACATAAAACAAGAGAAGTAAAGTTTTTCGTAGAACAAAAGTTGCTCAAAATGACCTCCTGAACACGGGAAAAATAAATATTTTCGAAAAAAAAATTTGGGCAGTAGAGGGTTAATTGTACTCTTCATTTTGCGGAAAATTCGCGAACCTATCAAAGTCACCCCGGCTAGTGGGTTGCCCCCAGGGAGTTTCTTGTGTTTTGGAACATTTTTATGTTTGAAATTCAAACATTCAAACTTTGAATATTTTCGGTCTTTTAATGAATGTTTTTCTCTGACATTTTTATAAAACTGCGTGTATTCAATGAGATAGCAAATTGTTGTAGAAGAAACTACGAAATTTTGCCTCAATTATTAACGAAAAAATGTAAACAATACAAACACGTTTTGTTTGGGTTACCGTGCATTGTGCCGAAGTTTGGTTGAATTTGGTTGCCGGAGTCCCGAGTTACACTCAAAAATGTATACAGTATTCGGGCATTTACTTGTGACAAAACGTCATCAACTAAATTCCATTTGGCCAGTTGTCGCACTTGCAGGGTGTGATAAGATCGCACGATCAGATCGCAACCACATACTTTCTTATGAAGCTTAACAATATTGCACGGGTTTTACTGCCGTTCTACGCATAATTGTCCCATGTCAGTTTTGGACGATTTTGACTTTATGACATTTTTAAGTTTAGTTTGATGTGTACTTTAAGAAAAACACATAAAATCTGGTACTTTGTTAATAATTGTCCCACCAAGTATTTTCTTACACGGAATCATTAGTTTTACTAAGCATAGAATACAGAGAATCATAAATAAGTGTGATAAACTAATAACTGGGGCGATTAGGGGTACATAGGGCGAATAGGAACTCACGGGACAATTATGCGTAGAAACACAGAAATCGGTCAAAAAATTTCAATCGCGTTTTTCTCAGTTGCACTTTTTTGAACATGGGACAATTATGCGTAGAACGGCAGTTTAAACGGTTTTTGTTGAATATCTCAAGATTGAAATCGAACTATGAGGATCTGTGAATTTCAAAAGGCGAGGCATTAAGAGGCGGTTTTTGCACAAAATGGCATTCTTAACTCGAATTGGTCCTCATGTCGACATGCGACAACATAGCACGATCATGACGAAATTACAGCGCCTTCGTAAAAAATAATGAAAGAAGAATAAATAACATTCAAAGATTAAATTTTGTGTTGAATTAATTATCACAATAATTTAACACTCACATATTTTTTTTTTTTTTTTGGCGGTCGGTCCAGCCGCACATTGTTGATGTTGAAACCTCTAAACTGGGCCCTCGTCCTGTCACGTCCGTCAGTAGTCTTGTCGTACATTACAACTAGAATCAGATCTGCCAATGAATTAGTACACTTCGACCAAATAAACACTGACGCTGTATGGATCTGACTCTAGAATAAATGCACAGTTGTGTGTTATTCATAAGTCCGACTTATTCAATTATTCATTTAAGTCCAAATATTCATTTGCTAACTACTTTTGATTGAAAATCTAAATTTTAATCTAAAATCCTCTAAACTTAATGTTCAAAACTAAACATTCCTTTAACTGTTGCAGTACTACTTCTATCAAAAAACAATAAAAAATTGTGAACTAATATACAAATAGGATAGAAATCGCGATTTGAAAAAGAAATGACCATTTACGTCAAAAGATCCATAGTTCCTCGATTCGCAACAATGGTCAATACAACCATAATCCGAAAACCGTTAGTTCAACAGATCAACGAATTTTGTCCGATATCATTACATTATTGATTGATCGAGACTCTATGGACAATTTGACATAAAAGAATGCCTAGTATTCTACATCAATCAAAGTTTATTGACAGCATTACTCTAACTTAACAATTGCAACTAAATTTATCATCAGATAGATTTGGAAAGCATACAGATTTATTTTAAATGCTAATGCTAAGCAACAAATCAATTGTACTATCCTGAAGTCCCACCTAAATCCCACATTGTGATAGTGAAAAAGTCACAGAAGCAGCGGTGTCTTGTGCAATTGTGATATTTTCACTATCGGAGAACTACCTAGTTCACGAAGACAGCTTATCGGTCAACGCTTAAGCCCTGGGGCTGCGCCAAAGCGAGTTCTCGTAGCATGAAGTGGTGTCCATAGTGCTTAAAAAAAAAGAATGTTTACCCAAATTTTAACTAATGCACTAGGATCAAATCATGCCCCTTGACTTGACAAGGCCCAGGGAATAATTTAACACTCACATATTGTGATAATTTGACGTAAATTTGCATGTCTACAAGAATGATTCACGCATGATGCGAACTCAAAAAAATCCCCTCAAGATTAATCACCTGCTGGCACAATCAAAATCTTGGTCAGCGCTTTCGCCAGCTTTGCAGCACTCTAGCTTCTAGAGGCTCATCATAGGCATTCCAAGCACGACATCGACGAAAAAATGCGCGAAAACTGGAACGGTCAGTCGGTCGGTTGATTTGTCCGCGTCGTCTTCGTTTTGTTTCGAGCTGGCTCACTCAGCCAAGTTTACAGTTAATTCGATTATCGAATCGTAAGTTTTTTTTATTCTTCTTCTCCATCTGTAGCGATACCGATTTATGGCCTTGATGGTTTCGGTTCCACGATCTTCGGGGTCTGTTTCTAGGCCATTCCCTAAATCCCGACCAGACTTCCGTGAAAACATGGAATTAGATAAAACATAATTGCCCTACAATACTTGTATCAAAGTGGCTTTAGAAAATTCGTGAACTAAATAGGAAACAACATTTTTTTGACAACAAGTGTTATGACTTAACCTGTTTACGAACAGTTTATTGCTCTTGAGTGCGGGTTTAAGTGTTCCTTGTTCACTTGCCGGAATTTAAATTCTTTCTGAATTACGCGTCATCGTGCTTGAAATTTAAAAATCTCACCTTATCCTCAATATTCTGAATGGCCTGTGTGTAAACGAAACGATGAGTACCTTGTACTCGAGAAGGAGTCACTTAGGGGCGGTCCACACCTTGACGTCAGCAACGCACGAGTGCAGGGTTGTTACGGACGGCGCGGATCGCGCGGATGGCGCGTTTCGCGCGGATAGCGCGGATCAGGCGCGGATTTGCTGGCTAATTTTGCTCAGGCGCGGATTTCGCGCGGATGGCAATTTTGATAAATAAATTAATTGAGAGAAAAAAAATTACTTTCAAGTTATTGCGCATTTTGCACTTTACTAGAGTCTTGCGCAAATATTTTTATCACAGTATCTTTTAATCACAGTGATTTTTCTTCACACTTCCAGTCGTTGCCATAGAAAACTTGATTTTGTTTGTTGATGTTATTTTTTCAAAGTCGAAACCGTTTCCCTCGAATTATTTCGAATTTGTATCCATACCAGGTCAGTGTTAGTTCTAATTTCTTTCATATTTGATTAATGTTTGAAAATATGTTCCAGGATCAAATCCTACCAAGAAACTGCTCCGAAACAGAGCCAAAATGGAATATGTTCTGTGATTCCCGGGTAGCATTGATGCCTCAATCTAAGTTTTCAGGACATGCAATGGATTGAGAAGAAAAAGATTTTCGTTAAAAGCATCATAATTGCGTCCACAACCGGAAGCAGTCAGAATTGTTAACAATTTAGTAGACAATCACTCCGTCCAAATCCAGTCTGCAATCCGCTAAAATCGCCGTCTCCTAGCGAAGCGAATCACACCGTCTTTATAGACCAAATTTATTAACAAAACGTTTAGTTCAAACGCGACAAATACAGACCACCCAGAGAAGATGGGCGGGAATCGAACCCAGGTCCCTTAGACATCATGAGAGATCGGCAGCCAAAGCCTGGCAAGATGGACCAACCGCAGCCTTACAGCCCAAAGGAAAAAAGGTGCTAACCAACGCGCCGAGGGTCCTCATTCGATTTTGTAAAACGTTCTGGGTAATGAAATGACCGAAACCCAATGACCATCTCCAAGGTTTTTTGCTAGTTTATCATTAATTTTTATTTATGACGATTACAAAAAATATAAGCCAAACGAATGGGATTTGAACAGATTTTCCTAGGAGCCCTAGACGGTTGTACTTGGTTTCTTGAGAAAGTTTGAATCAGGTCTTGCAGAAGACGGCAAAAGATAAGGAACTCGTCGCACATGGCTCCGGCGTAAGCCTGGTCGCTCACAAAGATCTTGACCTAAATGACACTCGATCGCATACGAATGACCGGTATCGATCGCATTCGGGTAGTGACTCGGTTGGCAGCCTATCTGTGATCTGAGCAGTGAGTTTCCGTAAAATTCTTCTAGACAACGGTCGCACTATATTCCTGGCAGCACTAGCACTCTCCGCTCTGATCATCCTTGCGTTGTTTCAAATTCAGCACACTTCTTAGTCGTCAATCCATTCGGATTACTCTTGCAAGCTAGAAGAAAACGAAAGCGGTCATCGCTTGTCACTGGCATGCCGAAGCTTCCGTACTTAACCTTTCTCTGAAATGGGAACGCTTGGGCGCTAACAGCCAGCCAAAAAATCGTCACCGAGGCAAGCAGAAGTCGTCTTCGAAATGCTATCCATGGTAAACTTGAACTCGGTTCCCTCAGACGCTCGGATCAATCCTGAACCGGTCCAGTTGTTATTTTGCGATTTTCTGATTGTTTTTATATTGTTCCTTGAAGCTCCTTTCTTGTGATTCCGTGGCTGAGGACTTTATTTATTGTTGATAAGCAAAACGTCGAGTTTCAGAAGCAACTAGCAAAGTTGAAGAAATGCCACTGTGATGAAAATAATTGCGCAGCACTCTAGCAAGGTGCAAAGTGCGCAAAGTTGACAGTTGTAGCCAGCCATGACCACTGTGATGAAAAACTCATAGGCCATCACGATTGACACAAAACTCTAGAAATTCATGCAAGGCGCAATATTAAGAAAAATATTATCAGGAATTACGATAATTTGTTTTTTCCTTTGAGTTCAAAATTTCATACTTTTTATTAATTGAATTTTCTTCTGAAAATGTTTGTTTGTATTTTCTTAGTACGAAACGTCGAAAAATGAAGATGAAGATTATGTAGAAATTATTTTTTATATGTTTCTTGTCATTTCTTAACATCTCCGGCTATGAATCTTTAATTTCTTTTGAGTTTTGAGTAATGATTTTTAAACTTTATTGTTTTTAATTTTATACTGGATTTATTCAACTTTTAATGTTGTAAATCAAATATTACAAACTTTTCCCCAAGATATAGACATTAGAATGTGTAACAAAAACTATTATTGGGGCTTGTTCTGGTGAGCGCCAAATATGAACTTGATTGGACGTAACAGATTCTTAAATTCTTAAATTCTTAAATTCTTAAATTCTTAAATTCTTAAATTCTTAAATTCTTAAATTCTTTACTTCTTAACTTCTTAAATTCTTAAATTCTTGAATGCCACAATTTTTGAAGTCATATTTTATGTTAGAGATTTTGAAATTATTTGACGAAAATATTTTAAATATCGTTAATTAAATTTCTTTCGGAGTTAAATTTTAGCGAGGATTTTGGATTAAAAACTGTATAAAAATTCTTTGATTTTGAATTTTTAGACTCTCGAAATTTAAAATTTTATCATATTAAAATTTAAGATTTTGATTTATTTTTGAGCTTATTTTTTTAATTTTTAGGTTTTTAAATATTGTATTTTCTATTTTGAAGATTTTTTTTAAATGACCCGTTTCTTGAGGTATTTTTTAAAATGGATTTGTTGCTTTCATTCTTTTGGAGCCTTTAAACATAAAACGAGTTTTTTTTATCAAATACTTTCTGAATTAGTGTTTCTTCATTAAAAAATATAATTTCTTAAATGTTGGTCGCGATATTTTTTTATATGGCGCGGATTTCGCGCGGTTTTGGATTTTAGGTCGGCGCGGATTTGGCGCGGATTTTTTTTCGACACTCCCGTAACAACCCTGCGAGTGGATCGTCTGACTCTACTCGTTAAAGGATGATTTTCAATCAGAAAAATACGCAAATCAATGTGTCTTATAGCCCCAAATGTGAAGCAATGTGCCAGAGAAACTTAAAAGTAACGTTACTGAACGAAATACCAACCACTATCCAGAAGTAAACGGCTAATCTTCCTCACGTAACATCTTTCGGCCGAAACCGGTACGAACCCTGAATCACGTCCCAAACAAAGCAGCTTCGAAGTACCAAGGTCCCAAGTTCGAACGCCGCGATGAGTATGACATAATTTACCATTACTTGTGCGCGATGTACTTAGGCGCCATATGTAGTCGATTGTTGTCAGTCACGGATAAGACGGTAGACAATACAAACTAACCTGCACAGCACAAATTATTTGCAGCAATTTAAAAATAATACCCCCATTTTTTTATACCAACATTACAAAATTTCATGCCTTTTTATATCAAAAACAGTAAAATACTGTTGACAATAACTTCACCATCGAATTTACTTACTGTGTACGCGATGAGCTAAGCATCCCACTAAGCTGGCGGGTGGCCAGCAACAGGTGCGGACAGGTGCAACAACCCTGCGATGTCGTCCCGTGCGGACTGCAGCAGAAAAAAATACAAAACAACGGAAGCTACGGACCGAGCTTCGTCATATAGCAAACATCGGCTCGTCGGCCAAGGTCAAGGATTTCTGGGCCAGCTCAGGCGACGAACCCATCCGTTTTTTTATCATTTGATTGCTGTGTGGCTTTTTTTCCTAATTCTATTAAGAGAGTTCAACAGCAGAGTTAGAAATGTTTTGAATAGAGTCCAAATGACCATTAAATTCACACCTAAAGTTTGCTCAAAGATTGCTATTTTCGCAAAAATGGCATTTTTCAAGAAATCATAACATATTGTCGTTTCATACAAAAACGAAATGTTATTTGTATAAGTTATCACTGTGTTTTTGGGCAATTATAAAATTTTCCGTTTAGTTTAGACCTTCTACTGCCAATTTTTTTCAAAAAATTTTATTTTTCCCTTTTGTAGAAGGTCATTTTGAGCAAAAGTTTACTTCTCTTGTTTATGTTTATAATTTTTAGTGTTTTTATTTCCATTTTGGCCGTTGCAAATGTTTTTCAAAGCTTATGTCGAGCGTAGTTTTTCGACAGACTCTCGAATTGAAGAGTACAGTTAAACCTCGCATATGCAACTCATATGGGGGTTTCTTATGCGAAGCACGCATATGCGAGTTACAGGGCTTATGGGATTTTGGCTACATGGGAGACATGGGCTATATTCTTATACAAAATCATCTAAACTATACAAATTTATAGTGTTTTGGAATCGTTATGACCCACCAACCTCTGTCTTGTTACGGCAGTAGACCCATCGGCCGTAGCTCCCGGGACTCTACAGAAGACCAAGAACATCACCACATATCGGTAGACTAGTCCCTGAACCTCCCTGAGGCTATCCGGATATGATCTGAGGTCAAAAACCACAGACAAAATCGCATACCTCATACTTGTACGCCGTTGAACACATAGGCCTAAACTTGACGAAGTTTCGGATGACCTAGAACATCGTAAACCATGTAAATTTTGGTGTAGCTATACTGCCCCTGATCGCATAAATGTCCCATATGCATTTTCATCGATTTCGAGTTATTGATGCAGTTTTGTTCAAAATTGTGAGCTCTTTCAAAAGAGCCTATAACATCCAGTACTTTGTTCAAGAAATCAGGAGGAAATCCATGTTTTTCGCGAAAACTTAACACGTAGCCTTATGTATGGGACAAACTTCAAATGCGTTTTTCTCAGCTTGCTGTTTTTGCATATGGGACATTTATGCGAACATGGGCAGTATATAGCTGACTTCATAACGATTCCAAAACACTTAAAATTTGTAAAGTTAAGATGTTTTTTTTTTTTAATAAAAAAATATAGCCCATGCCTCCCATATAGCCAAAATCCCATAAGCCCTGTGACTCGCAAATGCAACTCTTGCATATGCGAGGCGCTCTTATACGAGGTTTGACTGTACTTTATATTATCGAGAAATTAAAAAGAGAGATGTGAGCCGGTAACATGGAGTGAAACTTTCGCAGTTCTCATAGAAAACTTCACAGCAGCTTAACAGAAAGTTTAACTCCATGTTGCACTTTTCATTTCTCGATAGTTTTAATATATTATAGTCCTTTGAGGGTTAGTTCCGAGTAAAACATATTTTTTTAGTAGGTAATAGCAATTTGAGGGTTCATTTCAGGTAAAAGATAGTATTTTTGGTTAATACAGTGTCCGTGTTCATCAGTTTCGGAAAACATTTCTTCTAAAAGGCTGAGAAAATTCTTTACAAAATCAGAAAGATCAAAAATGAAACAAATGAAGATAGCATTAGAAAGAGGAGCAATTGGGTTATTGGGATTAAAAACCATTTCTGATCACTTTTTTTCATTTCAATGCAATTTTTTTTTTTGACAAGACAACATTATTTTGATGGATCAACTATGGTCCCCTTGGAACAAGCTGTCAAGTAGGAGCTTTTCTGTCAAGAAGGACCGCGAGGTTAATTTTTCAAAATTGATTTAAAAATCCATTTTAAACTCTTTGTGGTCGTACAAAGGGTCATTGTACTCAGAAAAATAAGCTTTATCGCTGTAAACAATAATATCAGCAATCTAAGCTTCATTTTAGGACCTAATTATCTATGCTTGGGCAAATCGTCTTTTCATTGATTTTAATTTGATTTATTAATTTGGATGAAATTTGTCCATCGCTCCTCAAGTCCAAATAAGCCATTAGGTCCAAATGAGCCTTTTTGCCTCATTAGTTTTTTCAAACAATCTTGGGAAATACCCATTTAAAAATGCTGTAAAAGCGTACGAAAAAAATTGAATTAGCCATCGAAAAGTGCTTCAGCGAATATTTGATAACAATTTTTTACAATTTATAATATTTTCCAGGTCAGTTTTTTCCAAAAAGAATTGCCATTCTTCAAAATTCTAAAATAATATCCATCCTTGTCTATAACTCTAGAGTGTTTTTTTTTTAATAGGTCCTATAAACATATGAAAGACAATAGTTTATAGGATCTTTTCAAAAAAAACTCAAGATTACTGAAATAGGTAGTAGTTTATGCTACAAGTTGCAAAAAGATGGGATTTTAAAACGAGCACGAGCCGAGTGACAAGTTAGATAAATACGAAGAGTGCTGAAAAACAAAAAAGTTTTGCAACGAGTTGAATAACTACAACATTTTTTGCTATTCCGAAAAACACCCTTTAAATTGGACTATTTTCAGTGAAACTATCGTTGCATTAGCCATCAAGATAAATGTCAAACTCCAAACAAGTGCTGAAAAGTTGTACATTTCAGCACCGATGTGGATAAAATTGTAGTTATAGTTGCAAAAAAATATTGTTTCAGCACAAGTCGTACATTTATCCAACGAGGTTCACCACACTTTGCTGAAAAGTATAACTTTTCAGCCCTTGTATGGAAAACTGTTACTTTTCGATTTTGTTATTTTTGGTAGAGGAAAGTAGACCGTTTCATCGTTCGAAAATGATAGAAAAAGTTCCACGACTGAGTTACAAAAAGTAGGGGAAACATACCCTTTCCCAGCTTTCAAGCAACTCCGCACTTTTGATGTATCTGAAAATGTTGTTTGAAAAGCTCAGTGTGACTTTGTAACAGGTTGAATAAACCAGCTGAGAAAATTCTCTGCATTTTTTTTTCTATTTGTTGATCCAATTTTTGATTGCTCTCAGAGATTGGAAATTAGAAGAAACAAATTAAATCGACGAGATCTTGGAAACAATTGATCAAATTTACAACTGATTGACAATTTATTTTATGAATTTAAAAATGATGGACGGTTTAATCTAAATTACATTTGGAAAAGTAAATTGCAAAGAAATGTAAGTTATGAAAAAAGATAAATTGTTACAGCAAATATTAAAGCTTTATCAAAACAAAGATGTTCGCACTTCGACCTTCACCGAAAACCCAAAAATTGTGTAGAGTAGAGTATTTTTGTTCCAACCCGCCCTGGATTGATAAAGTGATTTCGCCTCTCTTATCGCTTTTCATGAATGAGCTGTTGCAGTCCCACTTCCACTGGGTGATAGTATAAAGCACAATTCATTCACGACTAGTGCGTCCATCCCGGGAATTCCCGGGACAAAAATCCCGGGATTTTTCCAAAATCGGGAATTCCCGAATCCCGGGATTTTTTAAAATTTTGTCCCGGGAATTCCCGAAATTGAAAACAAATCAAATTTTGGTTTGGAAATTCAAATTTGGTTGTAGAAATATATGAATAGTTGAATACTTAGTACTCGATAAGAATTTTAAAGCATTCATATTTGTATTCGGCATGTATCAGCATCAATTAGGCTTGTTAGGGAAAATTGCTGAAAATTTAGTTTACAGATCCGCAAAATGCCTTGCGCTTTCAATATTTTCTAATAAATTTTATTTATTTAAAAAAGTAAGGAATTTAGACTGCTGTTTTAGCCATTTTTAACATAATGTCCTGATTGTTTTGATTGATTTTAGTTACAACAGGTTACAATTAGTACACCGATTTCCAAATTTATTGCTCTAAAATCTCCTGTATCTATTCAGACTGCAGTCCCAATTATCTCCAGTTGGCGGTAGTGACTAACTAGTGATAATTTTTAAAATATGTTTTAAAATAAAACATAAAATTCTAAACTTATCTAAAGTGTGGTTGTTTTAGACAGTTTTAATGAAATTGTTTAAGCTTTTGTAGTCATGTTATATAAATAAATAAAAAAGTAATATATATATATAAAATTGCGGTTCATTCAAATTCCAAAGCACATCAAAGAGCGATTTTTAATGTATTTTAAGCTATCTTAAAAACTGCTGTCCTTGTTAAGATTGAAGTGTAAATTATCACCAATTAACAGTATTGAGCTAATTCTGTAATTTTAGGCTTGAAAAACATAACAAATCTAATGAAAACATAGATTTTATTACTGCTTCAAAAATTTCCCGGGATCCCGGGAATTCCCGGGATTCCAAAAATATTTTTCCCGTTTCCCGGGAATTTCAAAACCCGGGAAAATTGGACGCCCTATTCACGACACTCCGTCCGTCCGTGACCACCCACATCGCCTCGACCATCGCATAATATCCATTTCAACCGGCCAAGGTTAGTGCGGCCAATTGTGGCGGAGTCGTCGTCGTCGTCGTCTATGTCGAAGGTACGAGATGCGGTTGATTTGGTGGTGTGGCAGTTGCATCATTTCACCGTCACTTAATTGAGCAAACAATCGAGCCAAAATCTGGCGGTCATGATTAGCACCATCCCACCCATCTCTATCTCCCCAAAGGTGGACATTGATGCTGCAAGAACGTCCCAAGTTTAGGCGTTTCGGTGTCAACCCCATCTTTCGTGGGCCAAGTTCGTCCACGACGTCGACGGCGGCGCTCAAATGATTGATTGTTTGCAATTTGCTACGCTAAACGGTCGGTTGAATGCCGTCGTTGTTGTTTTGTCGCCAAGACAACACTTTGTTCATCGAATAGCATCACAGTCGTCACCCTGCAGGGTGGATAGAACATCCCGTTTGGATGAGCTTGTTTTGAGGCTTCATGGCACGTGCTTCGTCGAGCCAAACTGGAAACTCGAGTGCCGCTTGATGACACACTTTTCGGTTGCAGATTATACACGAAGGGTTGGTTGGTTGGTTATTTCGGCAGCTTACCGCGATTCCGTTCGGGGCTTATTTGAAGCAGTTTGTGAAGAGATGTTGTACCAAAAAATGTGTTGGTATGAGCAGGGCAGGTATGCAATTATGCAACTCTGAACGAAAGGGCAGCAAAGCTATTGCACGGTTTAACTTGAACAGTAAACATTAAGGTAATTTTGACCAAGCGTTGAAAATTTAGTAAAAACTGTGATGAAAAGCAATGTTCTACCAAGTTAAAGAATAATGAGATTTAATAAGCTTCGACATGAGAAAAAAGAAGCGAAGGAAATTTTCCTTCAAGAACACTAAAAACTTTAAGGCAATTTTTGTAAAACATTAAATTACACTAAGTTTGCTGACATTTCAGGACATGATCCCCTAGCATTGTACTGAGCTTGAATCCCAATTATGAGCTCGATTTCGTCGATAATATTACCGATAATCTATTGTCATCGTTTTTTTTTCACGACATAAACTTTGAAAAATATTTGCAACGGCCTAAGTTTCAAATTGACCGAGCCACGTAGCCTAGTGGTAACGCTTCCGCCTCGTAAGCGGTAGATCGGGGTTCAAATCCCGGCTCGGACCAACACAACTGGTGATCTTTTCCCTTCTGGATTCGATTGCTTAGTAAAGGGAAGGTAGTGTATCGTCACAAACTGGACCTTATCAAGACACCTTAGGAAGACAACCTATGGAATGTTAACATTAACCGTAACATGTTAACATTAAGTTGATAAATAAAACTGTCACTGAATCCGCTTTGTAAATGCCGGCCCCGATACTCTTCATGGGTGTTCCCCTCAGGAACAGGGAAAGATTTACTTAAGTTTCAAATTATAAATACCAAAAATTATTCACAAAATACCGTATTTTCTGGAAACTATCAAATTTTAATAATTTGCAATATTAGTATCAATCGAACCGATTTTTTATGTTTTTTTTTCCAGTTTTTACAACAAAATTTCCCAAAATATCATATAATTTTTAAATATTAAAATTTTCAAAATTTTAAATACGGGTATCAATCGAAGCGAAACTGTGTATACTTTTCACCTTTTTTAAAGTGTTTTTGGAAAAAAGTAAATTTATTGCAAAAAACCGTATATTTTCGAAAATATGTACTCAGATTTTCAAAATTTGCAACATGGGTATCAAACAAACGAAATTTTGCATGCTTCAACCATACATTCAAATTTTGTATGCTTCATATAACATTTTGCTTTGTTGGATACCTATATTGCAAATTATGAAAATTTAAGTATTTAAGAAAAAAATACGATATTTTATGAAAATTTTAGCGGTTTACAGAAAAAATCATTAAGGAAAAATGCATTCAAAGTTTCACTTCCTTTGCGAATCTTCAAAATTTTGAGTATTTTCGAAAAATACAGTATTAAATATTTTGGTGAAAATTTGAGAATATCAACAAAAAAAAACTTCAATAAAGTGAAAATGCATACTAAATTTCGGTTCGTTTGATACCCATATTGCAAATTGTGATAATTTGAATACTTTAAAAAAATACGGTATTTTGTGAAAATTTTAGTTTTAAACAAAAAAAAAAACTCCACAAAACGAAATCGCATACAAAATTTTGCTTCGTTTGATACCGATACCCATTCCATAATTTGCAAGGAAATTTGAGTATTTTCGATAAAATACGGTATTTTGTGAACAACTTTTAGTATTCACACTTTGAAACTAACTACATTTTCAAAAAAAAAATATTCTTAGTGAAAGCATTTAAAATTTAACATGATATATAGCAATTCCAGCTCAAACCAGGAATTTTTGTGGTACTTTTGTATCCGATCCTCTCCGATTTGGATGAAATTTTGTAGACTTATGGGATTTTGGACGAGCTTTCGGTTAAAAATATTTTCGATACTGAAAAATCGAGTGTCATATAGAAATTTCCAAAAACCACAAAAAAAAACCTATATTTTTATTTTTAAAACCACTGTATCTGCACATGGATTGGACATAGGACAATGGTCAATATGGAGAATTTTATGTCTAATTGTCTGGGGAATCAATTCCCACTATCGGGTTTTAAAAATGTTGACGTTTAGACCACTATGCTATGCTGCATTTTTCGTCAGTCTTTTTGAACCATCTTAGGCTATTTCCTCAAAAATTTTGAACGAAAAAAAAAACTTAGAGATCAAAAAATATCATAGAAGCGGCGTGTATTTTTATTTTAGTGTATTTTTTTTTTTTCAAAAAGTCCGTACAATTTCCTTCAAGTTCGTCTTTGACCACTTTTTGGTACGATTCAACGGATTCGAGATAAAGTAATTTTTAAATTACAAAATACAAAAATATTTAAATAACCTACGCCCTTCTCAAATGTTATTTTCGAGTACAATTGGCTCCATATACACAAAAATGGCTTATATAGGCCAAGGATAACATGTCTACAAAGTATCATTGAAATCGGAGAGGGTCGGGTACAAAAGTACCAGACAAATTCCTGATTTGAGCTGGAATTGCTCTATAGTTGAATTTAGTCGATATTAGGAGGAGTTTAAATGGTTTTTTAATAAAATTAATTGACCGAACTTAGCTTAGTGGTAAAGTTTCCACCTAGTAAGCGGTAGATGCGGCCCCGATACTTTTCTTGAGTCAAGGGGAAAAAAATAGTTTTTACTTGGTAAAATTAGTACAATTGATTTTTTGGTAGTTTAATCCAATTAACATAAAAAAAAGCACTTATACAGTATCAATTTAAGCAAAAAAAAAATGTTTTGTATGTTTATAAATAAAACGTAACAACTATTCGACCTCCTTCACCCTATTCTAGCCCGGCCTGGACGAGGTGGTGAAGCAGTGCCGGAACAAGAATCTCTTCTTCTCGACCGACATCGAGACGGCGATCCGGGAGGCCGAGCTGATCTTCATCTCGGTCAACACGCCCACCAAAACGTACGGCAATGGGCGGGGCCGGGCCGCCGACCTCAAGTACGTGGAAGGGTGCGCCCGCATGATCGCCGACATGTCCCAGAACAGCAAGATCGTGGTCGAGAAGAGCACGGTGCCGGTACGGGCGGCTGAAAGTATTATGCACATCCTGAAGGCGAACCACAAGCCAGGTTTGGATGGGGTTTTTTCGTATGGGGGAGGATTTTTTGTGGGTTTTAATGATTTTTTTTCTCTTTCTACCAGGTGTTCGGTACGACATCTTGTCAAATCCGGAATTTCTCGCGGAAGGAACTGCCGTCGAAGATTTATTCCAGCCGGATCGGGTTCTGATCGGAGGTGAGGAAACGCCCGAGGGCAAAGCGGCGATCGAGAAGCTGTGCTGGGTGTACGAGCACTGGATTCCGAAGAAGAACATCCTGATGACCAACACGTGGAGCTCGGAACTGTCCAAGCTTGCGGCGAACGCGTTCCTTGCGCAGCGGATTTCTTCAATCAACTCGCTGTCCGCGGTCTGCGAAGCGACCGGTGCGGACGTGTCCGAGGTGGCTCGTGCCGTCGGTCTCGACTCCCGAATCGGTCCCAAGTTCCTGCAGGCATCGGTCGGCTTTGGCGGAAGTTGCTTCCAGAAGGACATCCTCAACCTGGTGTACATTTGCGAGGGGCTCAACCTGCCGGAGGTGGCCGCCTACTGGCAGCAGGTCATCGACATGAACGAGTACCAGAAGACGCGCTTCTCGCAGAAAATCATCGAATGCCTCTTCAACACGGTCACCGATAAGCGGATATCGATCCTCGGATTCGCGTTCAAAAAGAACACCGGCGATACGCGCGAAACGCCGGCCATCACCGTGTGTAAAACCCTGCTCGACGAAGGCGCCCAGCTCAACATTTACGACCCCAAGGTGGAACCGGAACAGATCATGGGCGATCTGACGCACCCCAAGATTGCCGAGAGTCCCGAGCACGTCAAGAAGGCCGTGCAGATCTTCTCCGACCCGTACGACGCCGTCCGGGGAACGCACGCCATCGTCATCTGCACCGAGTGGGACGAATTCACTGTGAGTATGGATGGACCGACCCGGGCCATGGCCGTCCATGGCTTGCTGGGTTTGCCATGGCAGAGGGAGCGAGTGTGTTTTATTTGGGAGGATCTGGTGCTGGGAGGGATTTTTGGTGTGGCGGTATAATTCTTGACTTTTTTTTGATAAGGTCCTATAAACAAATGTAAACATTGAGTGTATCCCGCTTACTCCGATGGACTTTGACATAAGGTGTGAAAGGGATACACTCAATGTTTACATTTGTTTATAGGACCTTATCAAAAAAAAGTCAAGAATTTAACTCATAAATCCTCTCTTCATTATTTTTTTTAAGCTCTTTCCCAGGGTAGTTTCAACTCGTAAATTCTGTAAAAGGTCATATCTCGGGTTAGTTTTCAAAAAGCCGTAAGAGCCACCGTGACCTCTGACACTAATTTACGTTTTTCTACAAAATGAAACAAAGTTTCATTTATTTTAAGTTTGGGGCACTTGAAGGACGTGTAGATGAACAATCTCAAGTATTTCTGATATTGGGTTTTCGTAAGTAGGTCCAAAACAGATGCAAAAAGAACTTCGTTTACAAATGGCTCTTACGGCTTTTTGAAAACTAATCCGAGATATAATTTAAAACTTTTGGAGCAAATAATGTCATAAAGCCCTAAGTTAATTTTTATGTACAACGGTTAAAAAACACGATCAAAAACCATTTCTGGTCACTTTTTTTCATTTTAATGCAAAAAAAATTACTAGACAACAATTTAAGCTGGATCAGCCATGTTCTCCTTGGAAAGAGCTGTCAAGTAGGACGGCGAAGTTAATTTTTTAAAATTGATTTAAAAATCAATTTTAAATCCTTTGTGGTCGTACGAAGGGTCATAGTACTCAGAAAAATAAGCTTAATCGTTGTCAACAATAATATCAGTAGTTTTAGGACCCAATTATGCATTTTCATTTGGTTTGGGACAATCTGCAGAAAAATGTTCACAAGAATGCCGAAAGGCGAAATGCCAAATGGCAGAAGTTTCAATCGGCAGAAATCAAAATGCCCAAATATTAATTGACATATAAGGGAAATTGGCAGAATTTTAATTGACAGTTGACCCTTTCTGCCGAAAAATCATGATACAGAAAAATTAAAGGCACAACATTAAAAAGCGGATAACTTAAATGGCAGGAAGTCAACCAGTAGGAAAATTAAAAACCAGAAATAAATTAGCAGAAATTTAATAGGAGAAAGTTAGTCAGAAGAAAAAAACGGCAGAAAGTTAGTCAGAAGAAAAAAACGGCAGAAAGTTAGTCAGAAGAAAAAATTACTGGCAGAATAACAAATTTGCAGAAGAGTTAGATGCCAGAACAGTCAAATGACAGACAATTAATGAACAGATTTTTTTTTTGTTCACATCAACATATATGAACAACAGGGCTGTGGAATTAGAGTCGATGATAGAGTCGGAAATTTTTGACGACCCGGACTGGAAACTCTCTCCATAACGACATATTCAGAGTAAAACAGTAATTTTTTAACCAATTTTTTTTTCGTTTGAGATTTAAATCAGTTGACTACTTTAGCTATATTTTATGAAATTTTTACAAGTTTTTTCGGGTTAGGCCAGTTAGTTTTTTTTTACCATCTTAACATTTTTCTATAATTATTTTTAAAATGTTTGATTGCTGCCTGTGAAACTGAATCTTTTCACACATCATTTGGCTGGATTGCTTAGCTTTTCGGCTATCCTGGGTATGTTTTTAGTTATTTTAGTTATTCTAGCTAGTTTTTCAACTGTTTCAACAAGCTTCTTACATTTGAAAAAAACCATTACAGTCTACAAAGCTGATTTTATTCCCTAATGCTGATTTAGCTTCACGGAAAAAAAAAGATTTATCAAAATTAGATAACAGTCCAATTTGTTTAATCTACATTTTTTTTTATTAGAATTCCTAAAAATCGGGGAAGCGTCAAGTGGAAGAAAATCAATTAAAGAAAACCACTAGCAGAAAAGGTCAAACAGAATAGGTTGGCAGAAAAGGTCAATCAGCAGAAAATGAATAGGCAGAGCAAGTCAAACAGCCGAAAATCAAAAGGCAGAAAAATTAAATGACAGAAAAACTGAACGACAAAGTAATCAAATAGCCATTTTTTTTAGAAGAAAATCAATTGGCAGAATGTTAATCAGCAGAAAATTAAATTGCAGAAAATCAATTGGCAAAAAGATCATGAGCAGAAAAAATTATCGGCAGAATAATTAAATAGCAGACCAATTAACTGAAAGAATAATCCAACTGCAGAATAATAAGTTTGCAGAATTTTAAACGACATGAAAGGTCAATCAGAAGAAAATTAATAGGCAGAACAAGTCAAACAGCCAAAAAATCAAACGGCAGAAAAATTAAATGACAAAAACCTAAAGGGTAGAATAATTAAATAGCGCAATCTGTTATAAGAAAATCAATTGGCAGAAGGTTAATCAGCACAAAATTAAATGGCAGAAAATCCATTGGCAAAAAGTTCATCAGCAGACAAAATTACCGGCAGAATAGTTAAATGGCAGACTAATTAACTGAAAGAATAATCCAACTGCAGAATTATAGGTTGGCAGAAATTTAAACGACAGGCAAAGTCAATCAGCAGAAAATTAATAGGCAGAACAAGCCAAAACAGCCGAAAAATCAAAAGGCAGAAAAATTAAATGGCAAATAAACTTAAAAGATAATTAAATAGCGAAATTTATTAGCAGAAAATCAAATGGCAGAATTTTAATCGGCAGAATAATAGGTTGGCAGAATTTTAAACGGCTGAAAAAGTCAATCAGCATAAAATTAATAGCCAGATAATTGAACAGCGAAGTTTATTAGCTGAAAATCAAATGGCAGAATGTTAATCAGTAGAAAATTAATAAACGAAAATTGCTTGGCAAAAAGTTGATCAGCAGAAAAAGTAACCGCTAGATAAATAAAACGGCAGAACAATAATTCAAAATTCAAATCTGCTTTCGGCTGAGAACATAGCCCAGAATGTTACTCAATACCAAATTAAGCTGACTGAAAAATAAAAACAAATGCTTTTATTTTTCAACTTGCTTTTATCCACCAAACTCTTGATCATTTTTGTTTGTTTTTTTTATTTTTATTGCTTTTCTGCTTTTTTGTAGTCGGTTGTGGTTTTTTTTTTTCATTTTTTTTTTATAACAATGTTTTAGAATTAATGATTTTTTAGAGCTATAAATTTTTAAGCTCTTCATATCTTATACTGCTTAATTTTTCGGTATAGTTTTTTTGCTTAACATGCGCATTAGGGTGATCCCTGATCCCACCTGTCTACAAAATGGATCCGACTTGCCCATAAACACTTCAATGGTTTAATAGACCAACTTTGTCATTGTTTGGCCCAAACGCCTGAAATGGATGTCTTTATTTTATCTAAAATGTTTTATTGGTAAAAAATACTACATTAAATAGGAACTTATCGAAAAAAAAAGGTCGACGCAAATCCTTAAAACGAGTTTGTCCTCCAGGGAAATGCTTACAATCGCCAAGCTAACAAAATCTCCCACTCCCAGTTCCCATCCCGTTTTTAATCCCGCCCTCTTCTTCTTTATTGCTTCTCACGCACAGAAATACATTCCCTTTCAGAGTCTCAACTACGAGCGCATCTACCAGTCGATGATGAAGCCGGCGTACATCTTCGACGGGCGCAAAATCCTCCAGCACGAGCGCCTCCAGCAGATTGGCTTCCACGTGCAAACCATCGGCAAAAAGCTGAATCGCAACCTACTGACGCGGTCCTGGGGCAGCATTCCGCAGCTGTAGAAACGGGCTTACCGGAAACAGGTAAGAAGGAAAGAAGGAAAAGTTCTCATCTCAGCCTCACTTTGTCTCACACGCACAGCATCAGCATCAGCAAACAAAAAGTATATATTTATTGTTTCAAGCAAACCCAGACAGAACAAGCTATTTAAGAAGCGGAACAAAGTATTATATATACAAGAACCGGAAACGATCAAATAATGCGCGGGTCGGTCAGGTCGGTTTTGTAGACCATTTCCTACCAAGCTAGAGAGCCCTTGCAATTTTTCGAGTGAATTTTGCCAGCAGATTAAGTTAAGTAGAAAAGATGTATCCAGCGAACTTTACACACAGCTTTGCGTGCTAGATTTCTCCTTAAACACTTCCACTTTCATCTTTATACGCAAACAACTTTAGGACGAGTGCTGCAATACGATTTACGCACTTTAAATTTAACTTTAATTCTATATTTAACTATTTGCTCTGACCATGTTGCGTACACACATTTACACTACACAGAACTCATGAATGTAAACATCCTTTACGCAGATCAAATGTACGTATTATTGCACATTTACTAGTGTTTAAAAGTATTCAGTTTAAGATCCGTAATAAAAACTTTGAAATGAAGAACGCCGAAGACTTTTCGTCTGCTAAAACTGCCGAAATCTCCCGTAAAACATGTCTTTCTTAGGGATTCGCGAGACTTGTGTTTTCTATGATTTGCAACCGTTAGCAGAGACAACGGAGGCAATATTATATTGAGTGAAAATAAAATATATTTTGTGTCTGCTCTACGTTTTTTTAGCATATTGTTACACTGTTAAACCATGCATCTGCACATTTGAAATCACGAGGTTCTAAAATGAAAAACTTGGTTAAAAATCAAAAAGCCTATCTGGGTTATTGAAGATTTGAGAAGTACATTGAATTTCCCTTCAAATGGCGTGTCCAAATTAAAAAATCAAACTTAACTTTTGAAATGGTCTTAAAAATAGATAATTTTCCTTATTTCATATTTTGGACCAAATTATGAAACTTTTGAAATATTTTTTACATGAAGAGATCAGAAAATTTTCTCAGATTTTCAAAAGTATTTTTTTTCAGAGGTGTTTTTTTTAAAGAATTATTTGTTAATGTCGGGACCGTGGTGTAGGAGTAAGCGTGGTTGCCTCTCACCCAGTCGGCCTGGGTTCGATCCCAGACGGTCCCGGTGGCATTTTTCGAGACGAGATTTGTCTCATCACGTCTTCCGTCGGATGGGGATGTAAATGTTGGCCCCGGTCTAACCTAGAGATTAGGTCGTTAGCTCGAGCTGTAAAAAAAACACCCTACTGTTCCCAAATCTAAGTTGGTTTTAGTCGGTTGAATCAACCGACGAAGTTGGCTGAAGAATCGGTCAATGGTGCACCCAACTCTTATGGAAACTTAACACAGGCGTCAATCAACGGATCGGTACACGGAATCAGCCGACTTTATCTGAAGAAATCAATCAATTAGTTGATCAATTAAAACTTCTTGTTCCGGGGGACCCTTGATGGAACCAGTTGGTCGATCCACTGCAGATAATGAATACGATTGTTACATACCCTAAATCTCCTGACCAATTCCTGACTGTTTCGGCGGCAATTTTGTTTTTGCAACGGCATCTGAAAATAAAAAAAAGTTCATGATTTATTGCTTGCTCTGCTAGAAGTGTCCGGCAAGGTTCATGACGGTTCCACATATTTCTTACCACACATTACATTGCAAAAACTTACCTTTTGATGGATTTCTACAATATGCTATCAATTTCACTGCGTAATTCACTTTTTTTCTTTGCCGAAGAAAATTGCAAATATTTTAACTAAGTCCATTTTGTAAACAATACGCATCCAAACTTAGTCGGTTAATTGATCGTCCGTTTTTGGAGGCACCCGATTTCGTTGGTTGATGGCTCAGATTGAGAACTGTCAAACTTTTTACAGGGTCAGTCCAGGTGTAGAAGTCGTCTCTCTGGATTCTGCCTCGGTGGAGCCGCTTGTAGGCAGTTGGACTAACAATCCAAAGGTTGTCAGTTTGAATCCCGGCTAGGATGGAAGCTAATTTATAAAAAGAGGTTTGCAATTGGGTACTAAAGCCCTATGTCAATTTTTATGTACAACGGTAAAAAAAACGATCAAAAACCATTTCTGATCACTTTTTTTTCATTTTAATGCAAAAAAATAATGACAAGACAACATTTTTTCGATCGATCAACTATGGTCCTCTTGGAACGAGCTGTCAAGTAGGAACTTTTCTGTCAAGAAGGACCGCGAGGTTAATTTTTCAAAATTGATTTATAAATCCATTTTAAACTCTTTGTGGTCGTACAAAGGGTCATTGTACGCAGGAAAATAAGCTTTATCGCTGTAAACAATAATATCAGCAATCTAGGCTTCATTTTAGGACCCAATTGCCTCAACAATCAATCAAGCCTTCGGACCCTTCGGACCCTTAGCTTCGAGTAGGAACCTCGCAATCGAGTACGCCAAGGCAATTCTGTCCCAGTCACGAAATTTTCTAGCAGAGCTGGTTCTACTAGCATCCTGCTAGAACGGTGGAACATTTCTGCTAGAATGCTGCAAGAATTTCCGGGATTGCCTCAAAAGGCTGAAACTCAAAAGGCAGAATCTCGGAAGGCCGAAATTCAAAAGGCCGAATTTTGTCTTTTGCCCAGAAGGCAGAACGTGTCAAAAGACCGAATGTCTCGAAAGGCAGAATGATTATGGAATTCAGAATTTTGTTCATATTTTCACGATTTTCATTGATTATGATAGTCAAAGATAGAGTAAACTTACGAACTGTGTTCTTTTTTTATAATTTTAAGCGAAATTAGTACATAATGAGTACATTCTGTTTATCTTTACCGATCATATTGTTACCATACATACAAGTGAGTAGAGTAAAATGAATTAAAGCATTTCAAAAGTGTTTCAATCTTGTTGTTTATTAAATTATGGTGACGATAACCGAAATTTGACATTCGTCACCAAGTACTTGAATGAATTGAAATAATTACAATTAATTTTTTTTTGTGTCGTATAAATTGAAACTTTTCAAATTTAGTTAGCAGCAGTGCTAGAAAGTTATGCCTTCTTTATTTCGAAACCAATGTTTATTACATAACTATGGTTTATAAAAATAATAACAGCAAACCGCGCCCAAAAAGGCGGAAACGCATTACAAACGAAGTTTGGAATGCGTTTCCGCCTTTTTGGGCGCGGTTTGTTTTATGAGATTCGGCCTTTTGAGCATTCGGCCTTTTGGAATTCGGCCTTATGAGAATTCTGCCTTTCGAGTAATTCGGCCTTTTGAATTTCTGCCTTTCGGGATTCGGTCTTTTGAGATTCGGCCTTTCGTAGGAGACCCGAATTTCCAGATCTGTAAGAACTCTGCTAGAATCCTGCTAGAACGTCGTGACTGGGGTAGAGCGAATAATTTGATTGATTTTTTTTTGTTAGGCTCAAAAACCTAAAAAAATATAAAATGCAATAAAATACCTGAAAGTTTCTATAACTTAAAAATGGTTCATTTTATCATCATTTTATACAATTATTTTTAATAATTTGTTTGTCCAGATTTTCGATATTTAAAAAAAAACTGTCAAAATTGGAATTAAATTTTTCGTCATAAGAAGTTAAATAAAAAACAGGATTTTTTCGGGTGCCTATAATTTTCTGAAAAGTCCTAATCACAACCTACCTATTTGCAGAAGACATTAAATCGATCAGAAAATCCCTTCTCAAGATACAGAACTTCAATTACATTTGCTAAATTTACATTTTTTATTACCAGCCAGCCAAAATTGTATGGAGACTTGTATGGAAAAACTAATTATGTAAAATGACTTCTTTTGACCTACGTAATGCATGGACAACATTTCATCAAAAACTACAAGGAAAAGTCGAATTGCGAAATCGTAGAGATCTGTCAATATGAAAATGGTATTTTGAATAAAACGAAATCACAAAAAATGTGTATGCAATGTTTCTTTAGCGAATTCATTGGAATTTTTCTCAGCTTTGGCAGGCATGGGCACAATTTAAATTTTCTTGAAAATAAAATAAAATTAAAAACGTTACTAAATCCACCTTGAGGTGGTTGGTGCCTTCCTCTAATTTATAGAGTGATTCGAACCCCCTTAAAATGTCCACATGGCTTATGGATCTCCCCTAACGTGATCGCAGCACCTAAGAGGTCCTAATCAAAATAAGTGATGAGTAAAAAAACAGACTACCTACAGACTTTTTGTCAAGATTATACAGACACCGCCTTTGAGGAAAATGCCATCCCTCTACACGGCTTTTTTGTAGCGATCAGACCCGATCATTTGGGGTTATGTAAATTCAGACCATCTAAAGAAAAAAAAATCATTTCAGAACCTTTCTAAAAATATATGATATGGCATGTTTCCATGCAAAAACCACCCTTTCTTGCAAATTGTGAAATTTATATGCAGCAGTTTTTTAAGCATAACTTTTGAGGTGCTTTACTAAATCTTGTAAATTTCAATAGGGACTTATGGGACCCCAAGAATCGAATGAGGCCAATACGGTCAAAATCGGCTCAGTCAGTGACGAGATATTCCAGTGACATTGATTCGGTACACATGCATGTTAACATAAAGCCAAACACACAGACATTTGCTCAGCTGGTGATTCTGAGTCGATATGTATAAATGACGGTAGGTCTAGGAGGTCTTATTAAAAAGTTTATTTTTCGAGTGATTTTATAGCCTTACCTCAATAAGGTGAGGTTGGCAAAAAGGTAACCTTTTACAAATTTACGTTAAAATTAAATTTCCAAAAAAAGGTTAGGATGGTGCCAAATCAGGTACCGAAGTTATACACGCAGAAAAATCTGATTGTGAACTTGGCAAATTGTTGGGTACAGCTGCTAAACACGATTGTCATCTCGAGGCCAGCAAACATGTTTGCCAAATTCAACCTAACATGTTTGTGGTTTCAACAAACATGTTTGTCATTGCCATGGCCTGACATGTTTGTAAATATAATAATCATTTGGGATGATTTAACAAACATGATAGTTGATTCAAAGATCAGTTTTATGGCAATGAAAAAATCTGGATAGGCTTTTCTTCTTCTTTTTTTTCATCTTAATATGTATAAACAAATGTTAGGTTTATTGAAAAGATTTATTTTACTATTTTCACTAATAATTGCAACACATTATGGAGAATTCCGGTCACGCTTATTTTACAATTATTTTCCCTTGACGCCGGCAAGAAATATCAGCTGCTGGAGACATGGTGCAAGTTATCTGAAAAAAGGAACTTCTGAAAAAATCGAACCCCTTGGGAAGACAAAATTACATGGCTCTGCTTTTACCTCATTATACCCGGACATAGTTTCTTCCAGCCTAGTTGTATGACACGAACAATGACTGGAACAGAACAATATAAGGTTTATTCATAAATTGAATACCTGATAAAATACACACTTACCTTTTTCGTAAACATCCCCAGAATTCCACATTTTTCACTTCGGCCATCTTTGTGGATTGAAAACATACACTGTTAATTTTCCTAACACGCTTCAAACAACAAACGTGTTTGTCAAAACGGCAAAATGTTGGTTGAACCGAAAAACGGTGATTATCGAAATGATTTAAAGTGTTTGTGACGCCTTCAAACCGTGATAGTTGTTTTCAATAAACTGTTTTGTTCATTCAAACTTACACAATTTTTGTGCGTGTACACTTTGAAAAAAAAATATTTCAAAAAATCGCAAATATGATCATATATTATGATAAAAATCCTTTTATAAATCAAATTTGTGACAAAAACTAACCATTTGTCACTTCTACACTGCCCATGTTCGCATAAATGTCCCATATGCAAAAACAGCAAGCTGAGAAAAACGCATTTGAAGTTTGTCCCGTACATAAGGCTACGTGTTAAGTTTTCGCGAAAAAACTGGATTTCCTCCTGATTTCTTGAACAAAGTACTGGATGTTATAGGCTCTTTCGAAAGAGCACACAATTTTGAACTAAACTGCATCAACAACTCGAAATCGATGAAAATGCATATGGGACATTTATGCGATCAGGGGCAGTACACCAATCGCAACTGAATACTCTCTCTCTCTCTCTCTCTCTCTCTCTCTCTCTCTCTCTCTCTCTCTCTCTCTCACTTACTCAAATCGGATAATGGCCCAGAGAGTCCGATTGCGCTATGTCGCTCAAAGCTGACTCAAAATAGTTTGTGGTCGGCTTTGTTTTGATCATTTATTAAACTGCTTAAAATCTATGTTATCAAACATGTTTTGGAATTTTGTTGATAACACAACATCAAAGACACATTCAAAAGCGATTTCCACCCTGCCAAATACAAATTTACGGCAAACTGTGTTAGTGCAGGCCAATTGAGCGCCTCGCTGGTATTTTGATAGATTCTCTCCTCTCTGAACATATTCGTTCGTGACTCGGGTCAACGAACGGAGTAGGCAAAGAAATTCACGAAGTATTTGTTTCGCTGTGTCGTATTCGGTATTGAATCGTTCCGCGCTCCAGTTGGCAATGATTTGTTCGGCAATGAGTGAGTGATTTCTGATCTTTGAGCCGAAAATCAGGACCCTTGTCTTTAACCTAAAAAATGCATTATCAATTGCATATATGATTTTGCATCTGAAATTTATTTTTAACGGATGTTTGACCCTATGTTCAACATTTTCCAAAATCATATTTATTCCGAAACTTCCAGTTTTTTTTAACATCCTAAACTCAAGTTCAAAATAACTTACAACTTTACCAAAGACACCATCGCTCTGAAAATCCTTTCTCAAGATAAAGATTTTTTTATGTCCATTTTGGATGACCAGACAGAAAACTGTATGGAGCAGGGATGCCACATGATTTTTTAAAATGTCTGTGAAAAAGTCTGAGTATGTCTGTGCCTTTGTCTAAAATTCAAATATATCAATTTACAGTCATAGAAATCCATCAAAAAATGTGTTTTTAAGCATTTGAAGACTGACGAAATAATTTTCGATTGATATTTTTACAAAATAACAATTTAATGAAGTTTTTAAAAAGTCTGTGCACATCAAAAAATGTCTGACACGAGCTCAAATGTCTGTGAAACACAGACAAATCTGTGTATCTGGCATCCCTGGTATGGAGACTGCCATGGGAAATCTAATTATACATAAGGCGTCCATAAAGTATGTCACGCTCTAGGGGGGGTCTGAGCAAGTGTGACATTGCGTGTTGTAAGTATAGGAAAAGCGTGACAAAGGGGGGGGGGGGGGGGGGGGGTGTTTGGCTGATTTTAGCGTGACGTACTTTATGGATGAAGTCGATTTGTGAGAACGTAAAGAACGCTTCTTAAAAATAAATAGCATAAAAATAGATTTTTTTTTGGAAACATGTAGAGTAAATATCCCCGCTTTCAAACACACAATTTCCTTGATATCTTTGGAAAAACTCGCTAACTTTTATTTGAGTTATTTATTAGTTTGATTTAGTAAACAAAATGCTTTACGAAAGTTGTACTCAGCTCTTCTCAAAGTGCTGATAACCCAATAATAGAAATGCAGAAAGGGCATATTTCCTACATCTAAGCAAAAAAAAAAAATCAGCCATGTCAACAAACATCAATCAGCGTATATTTCCATCCCTCAAAACGACTTCCCGCGCACAACCTGCCGCACCCAGAGCCACGCGGTGAACCCGCTCAAGCTGAACCAGGTCATAATGTACGACAGGTGCTCGTTGCGCAGTGTGACCCGCGTTTGGCCGCCCACCGGTCCGTGCGGAACGGTGGCCGCCGCCGTTGCATCCAGGAAGTATGGCGAGGTACGGCGAATTTCCGCCATCCGCGGTACGTCCCGGTACATGAAGATGGCGCCGCGCTGGTTCGGCGTAAACTGGGGACGGTTCTCGGGCAGCCGGACGACCCCCTCCAGAGCGATGGTCCCGCGGGGTTGACCTTCGGGTCGGGTGGCCGGATCGAGGTAGCGCTTCGGAACCCAGCCACGGTTGATGAGGATGGTGTCGCTGGGGAAGGAAGTGGATGAGCTTCTAGAACTTGGAACCTTTGAAGTTACGAAACTCACTCTCTTCCTTCAAGCTTGAAGGGTGTTATGACAAGGTATCCGATCGAGGTCTCCTTCTGGGAAAATAGTCCTCCGGCGGTCTTGGAGTCTCCGTCCTGGATGAGGGCCCGCGGCCCTAAATGCAGCTCCTGGTCGTGCAGGAAGTGACCTCGCACGGTGACCTTCTGGTACTCCATGTCGTCCAATTCGGTTAAGCTGGAATTAAGTTACGATTAACCTAATTAAAGTAACATCTACAAAAGAAGACCATACTCATCGGGGATCGGACGCGCCTCCAGACGCATTCGCGTCTCGAGGTTTCGGATCAGTTCTTCCTTCCACTGTTTGCGCTGAACCTGCCAGCAGCCCAGGCCAAACGTTGTCGCTGGAATGGCCTGTAAATTAAAATAACAATCAAATCCAAACAATCAACACCCAAAATAAACAAATTCTCACCAGTAAAACCCATCCAAACGGGGTGATCTTGAGGTGGGCATCGTTCCAGGGTTTCACCGGTGGCGGCACCCGTATCCGTTTCGTGTGGACCGCCCTTTGCGAAGCGGTCCGGCCACCGGTCGTCGTCAGGAGCGAGCAGCGAACCGCTGAAGAGGTAGCGACGGCTTGTTTGACAAATTGAAACATTTTAAACGCAAAACGAGCAACTATTGCACAATACCGCAGTAACAGTTCAATAGGGCGTATCTGCGTTTGTAAACAAGCAGTCTATCCCTGTCTTACTAGACGTGAACTGTCACTTGAGCAAAAGGGATAGATTGCTTGTTTACAAACGCAGATTCGCCCTATTGAAATGTCACTACGGAATATTTGGTGAAAATATTTTGCCTAATCAAGCGAGCATTTTCGTCAGTCTTCGCGACGGGGTGGAGGGTGGTGGGAGCTTTGTTGTTGTTTTGAGTTTGCTTGACGTTTCTCTTTTCTATTTTTCGATTGACTGGCGCAGTGGGTGGGTGATCGTTTGGGATGGTCGAAAATGGGTGGCCGAATTTGAAACATTAAAATATCGAAAATAATTCTGAAGTTTTTTTTTTTAAAGTCCTATAAGCTATTTTGTTTCATATGTTTTAAGGACCTTTTCAAACTAATCTCTAAAATAATTGTTTGCTTTTATTTCTTTTTCCAGGATTCTTTTTTTGTTAAAAAATAATAGTAGAAAATCTAGTTTTTTTTTGCTTTTGAAGTACAGTACCATCCAATTTTTTGCAACATCCGATTTATGTCTACCTCCAATTTTGGCAACACGCGTTTTTGACAACATTTTCTTCGCAATTTTGACAACACCCACTAGCGTGCCCAGGGTGGGGCAACATGGGGCAGTTGCCCCACCATCCTCGGAAATTTGTTCTAAAATTGGGCAGGGGGTGTCCATAAACGACGAAATTTTCAAAACTCTAATATTTTTGCCCCACCTTCCTTGAGGACCTGGGCACGCTAGTGACAACACCCCATCATTTTTTTACTTTTTATGTCTCCGCAACCTTCATTTACAGACTTTTTTTTGAAAAGGACCTATAAGCTATTGTCTTTCATATGTTTATTGGACCTAATAAAAACTCGAGATTTTCGGATAAGCGTTGTTTTTGATTGACTGACTAACTGACTATGACCTTTTCGAATTTTATGTTAAAAGTAAGGAAATAAAAAACACGAAATATTTTTTGTTCGTGATTCGAATATCCGAAGTTCTATACAAACCTTCGGATAATCGAGGTTTCGGATAATAGAGTCTGAACCTCGGTCTAGACTGGTCTGGATTTTAGTTAAAAAAAACTACATGCGGCATTTCAATACGAATGACGTAACATTTTGAGAAAATTAATTATTAGACAATTGGGTACTAAAGCCCTATGTTAATTTTTATGTACAACGGTAAAAAACACGATTAGAAACCATTTCTGATCACTTTTTTTCATTTTAATGCAATTTTTTTTTTGACAAGACAACATTTTTTCGATGGATCAACTATGGTCCCCTTGGAACGAGCTGTCAAGTAGGAGCTTTTCTGTCAAGAAGGACCGCGAGGTTAATTTTTCAAAATTGATTTAAAAATCCATTTTAAACTCTTTGTGGTCGTACAAAGGGTCATTGTACTCAGAAAAATAAGCTTTATCGCTGTAAACAATAATATCAGCAATCTAAGCTTAATTTTAGGACCCAATTAGTCACACAATTATATATTTTTTACCGAATTCGGTAGTTGAAAAATCAGTAAAGTTTAGATCGGTAAACCATCTGTCAAGATGAACAAAATTTTACCGAATTTCGGTTGTATGATGAACAATAATGAACTGCATGACCGAATTGCGTTAAGTTTTTACCGAATTTCGGTAGTTTTTACAGTTTACCGAACAGTTCAGCAGTTGAAAATTCGGTTAACTTTACCGAATTCGGTAAAAGAATCCATGTGTGCAACTTAGTAAAACGATGTGAATGCATTAGAAAAAACTTACAATTCATTGTGGTAGGCCTATGCTTTGGAATATTTCTTCCACTTAGGCCATCCTTATAGAGCTAGTACGCAGCTCCAAAAGAAAGCGGGTTAAGAAACAGCTTTACGAACAGCAGAACAAAAGTGAGACAGCGATTTCTTGGGACTTCTTTTCACCCTGTCTAGCTTTCTTTCCTTGCCGCTGCTACACATTTGAAATTTTTCTTGACCGGTTCCTTTCCAAGTGCGTACACCGCATTAAGCTGAGATTTTTGGAAAAAGATATAAAAATATGAAAATTTTCAAAAAATCAATGTTTAAAAATTCAAAAATAATAACATTTTTAAATTCTGAATTTCTTGAAATCATTAATTTGAAAATTGTTCTTATATGCAGCACCGTGCTAGATTTCAGAAAATCAGATAACTTGGGATCATTTTTCGAGTCTTTAGGCTAGTATGGAGATCGGAAGGAAAGGGGTCAAGAAACAGCTTTACGAACAGCAGAACAAAGGAGAGGGAGCGTTTTCTTGGGGCTTTTCTTCACCCTCTCTGACTTGCTTTCGCTGCCGCTGCTGCCCATTTGAAATTTTTCTTGACAGATTCCTTCCGAAGTGCATACACCGCTTTTAGTTAAGTTTGGGACAAAATCACGAAATTCTTATTTTTCTCAAATTACGATTTTTGAATTTTTAAATTTTCGATTTTTTTATTTTTGATATTTTTTTAAATTCTAGTATTTTTCTTGAAAAGGTCTATAGGAACTATTGAATTTTATAAGTTTATAGGACCTATTTAAACAAAAATCTAGAATTGTATATTTTTTGATTTTTTGGTTTTGAATTTTTGCGATCATGAATTTTTGAATTCCAATGTCCGTGAATTTTTGAATTTATAAATTAAACGTTACTTAATCCACCTTTAGGTGGTTGGTGCCTTCCTAACATTCATAAAGTCAATACATTCAGTAAAAATAGCAACATTCCCCCTTAACATGTTTAACAAATCAACTTTATTACTCATTTATTTTGATAGGGTTAGCAGACCTTCAATATTTCTGACTCATCGGCAAGATCTGATAAAAAAAACTATCCAACGGTAGTTCGCATGGAAGATTCAGACAATATTTTTATTACAATATCTAAAATCCGACCTCTAAAAAGTGTATAAATTACACTCAAGCAGGGTGGCCACCAGATTTGGATTTTGAATTTCCCGGTTTTCTCCCGAGGCCAAAAGGTATTTTTCCTTATAGTTTTAAATCAAATTACAATGTTGTTTTATAGACTGACGTATCAAAATACTTTTTAAACGCATACACAACGTATACATTTGGTTCAATATTTTTATTTCTCAAGAAAGCATTCAAATTGGGTACAAAAAGTAAGAAGCCGTTTTTAACAGTTTTTAGTCCAAATCCTTAATTTCCATAATGCTTGTGATTTTTCATCTCCTTGCTCCAAAATTTTTCTTAACTTAAAATTAATAAAAAATCGTTTCGTATTAAATTTAAGAATTACATAAATTATTACTGGAAAGCAGGAAATAGCATTTACAATGTTGGGTATGAGTATGGGTAGAAAAGATTTGCAAAAGACAACAACATTATGCAAATACTCTTCAGTTTTCTTTGAAAAAGCTTATGTAAATTCAAGAAGAACGATTCTCCCAGAAAAAAGTGCCATATATTTAAACAATCGGTACCTTAAAACATTTGTTGCTGATCGATTTGGTATCTTCGGCAAGGATTTAGGTATTGATGGGATGATTTCTAGAAAAAATGTAACTGTCCAAAAAAACGCCACTGAGTTGGCCTGTACTTCAACCCCTCATCGCGACTCAAAGATCGCACAAACATAAACATAATTCTCGATACATCCTTTGTATGAGCCGTGCCAAATTTATTGAAAAAAGAAAAAATAAACATGTTTGGATGTTTTTAAATTTTTGAGCAACACAGAATGGTAAAAATCAATTGACCGTGCAGCGATTTTCAGAACAATACAACCGAAACAGTCAAAATTCAGTTAATCTTTTTTTTTACGGAATTTTCAGATGAGAATTAAACTGCCGCTCAAATCAAGTCCGTCCCATATGTAATTTCGTCAATTTTGAGGTAATAATGCAGTTTGGTTCAAATTCATGTAAACTATCAGAAAAACCAACAAAATGTAATACTTTGTTCTAGAAAAAAAGAGAAAATCCACTTTTTCGTGAAATTCTAACACGTAGCCTTATGGGCGGGACAACTTTGACACGCGTTTTTCTCGACTTGCTGTTGTTACATATGGGACGGACACGATTAGAGCGGCAGTAAATAAAACCCAACAAAAACTCAATTTTTGTGTTCAAATAAAAATAAAAAAAGTGACTTTTTGTATTGAAATGACTATTATGCAGTTGAACTCTGAAAATATTGTAATTTTAAATTATCTGAAAATTGTATTTAAAATTTAAATTACAAATTTAAAATAAATTTCAAAAGAAAGATATTTTTTTCGAATTTTCTAATTTGAACACAATTTGATAGGCATTTAACTGTTGAAAGATTCTCAAATAACTAAATAAAAATATCTTTAATACCAAATATTTCCGACATTTTAAATTATACAAAAGTACTAAAATCTGATTTAAAAACACAAAGTTTCATAGCAATTTGTCCTTAATAATTTGTTTGACTGAGAAAGCCAAAAATCATCTTATAAAAAACTACTGAAAATAGATTTTTGAAATTCCAAATTCCAGTAGTTTAGGCAGGTACAAATTTTATTTAAAGTTGTTGTTTTTTTCAAAAAAAAAAAAAAAAAATCAAAATTATAAAGAAAATTTAAGTGGAATCAAGTGAAATCAATTTTAGATCCATTCACCTGCGTTCAGAATCATTTTTAAGCATGTTTGGGTTGATTTAAAAATCATTAGAATTTTGAAAAATTTTCGATGTTAATTATTATTTTTCGCTAAAATTTTTGTTTTCGTCAAATCTTACATTTTTTGAAAAATAATGATTGCAAAACAACTGAACTAGTGTAAAATGCATTTTAAAACACTTTTTCCATGGAAATGTTGAAACTGTGGCTTTTTATTTCAATATTTATATTTTTTCTGAGGCCTTCGGATAATCGAGTCTGAACTGTATTTTTATTATTAACGGTGCACATCAAGCTAAGCTTTTTGCACCACGATTTTCGGTACGCAAATTTTAGTATTTTCGAATTATGCGAACTATCGGTTATTTATTCCCTAAAGTTACTACTATCTACAAAAAAAAAAAAAAACATAAGGCAGGTTCCTTGGCTACTGTACACTCAAGTTGATATTGAAATACATAAAAAAATAAAAATAAATTGCTTATGAAATTCAATACTTATGGAAATAAGACAAAAATCATAACGCTGAGTAAATTTTCTATTGACACGCAAACTTGATCGGAAAAATTGCAGCTTATCAAACATTTGTTTTCTAAAACGGGGCTGGTGGTGTAGTGGTAATCGTAGTTGCTTCTCCCCCCTCGCCAAAAAAATATATCATGGAATACTCAACAGAAAAAAAAACAACCAAAGCCTAGTAGTATTACACAAATTTAAATATTATTTTCCCGAATTCTTAATTTAGAATAACTAGAATAATATTCTAATAGAGAAAAGTATACATTGAAGTCATTTAAGATGAATTTGTCGAATTTAAACTAAACTTAAAATATTCCCGGTTTGTCAGTCGAATTCCCGAGTTTTTCCCGGTTTTCTCCCTGTGGAATAAATTCCCGAGTTTTTCCCCGAGGTGGCCACCCTGCACTCAAGTGCTAATAACTTTCAAAAGGATTGTCAGATCTTCGATGTATTAGGCTCATTTTAAAGGTCTTTATCTAACTAACGACAGGTCGCATGATGGACCCGGACATCATTTTTATTGAAATATCTGTGATCCGGCCTCCAAAAAGTGTATAAATAACACTTAAGTGCTAATAACTTTCAAAATGGTTGTCAGATCTTCAATGTTTTGGGCTCATTGGAAAGGTCTTTTTAATACCTTTCTGAAAATGATGTAATAGATAGGGTTTCTTGCAAAAACCACCCTTTTTACAATCTTCCGGACATACGCCAAAATCGTTTTTTTAGCATAACTTTTGAAGCACTTTACTGAACTTGCTGATTTTAAATAGAGACCTATGGGACCCCAAGACGGATCGAATGAGACTAATACGGTCAAATTCCGTTCATCCAATCCGGAGATAATCGAGTGACAATTTTTTTGTCCACCCACCTACACACATCCACACAGACATTTGCTCAGAACATGATTCTGAGTCGATAGGTATACGTGAAGGTGGGTCTATGAGGTCGAATTAAGAAGTTCATTTTTCGAGTGATTTTATAGCCTTTCCTCAGTAAGGTGAGAAAGGCAAACATTTCAAAATTTTTACATTTTTATATTTTTGAATGTTTAATCTTTTGTATTTTTATTTTTTGAATCCTTTTTTTATTTTGCATTCTTAAATTTTAAAATTTTATTTTTCTTCATATTTTTTGTATGAATACAATAATACAATGGGGAAGGAATGAGTCTTATTTTTTTTTAATTCGGAAAGCTTCCGCGAATATCTAATAACCCTGAGCTTTTGAGTGATTCTTATAAACAATTTCCAAGGGAACAAACGGATGATTAAAAAAAATGATAAAATGAGGGGTCAAAATCGCATTTTATGGTTTAATGTGCGCCTTTGTCAAATGGAGTAACAAGGATGTGATATTTTTCTTCGATTTATTTTTGTTGAATAAACCTCCAAATCAGTCGCTTTGATTTAACGTTTATTTGAATTTCATTCTGTTTGCTGCATCCACTTCCTCTCTTTCTTTCGTTCTCTTCTGATAATAGTGGCTGCATTTTTTTTCTCCAGTAAATCTAAGTCCTAAAAATTATTCACTTTAAAATAGCATCAGTATTGTGTATGTGTGTCTGTGTAGGGAGTACCATAATTATAGTCACTATTTCTTATTAATTATCACTTAGCCGTTATTCTTCATCATCATTTTTTTTTATTATAAAACATTTTCTCTCTCTCTCTCGTTCGCGTTTTATTCTTAAATGAGGCTTGCCGAAACGCGTGTGTTGTAGGATTAAGGACTAATGCAAAAGTGTTTGTGTTGTGTTTCTTATAAGACGAGTTGTGGTATAATTTGTAAATTAACAGGTTTGGCGATGCAATTACGTGAAAAATACAATTCAAATTTCAAAGAAAAAAATCAATCTTGCTGGTTATTTCTAAATCTTCAATTGTTTTTTTTTTGTATAAGTAGGTATTCTAAAATCTTCCGTAACTATTTGTATTTACAAGCATGAGCCGTAATAATTATTTGTTTGTTTCGTTTGATCTACTATTTTTTGTGTTCAACCATTTACAGCTAGAAAATCATTATGTACAATTTTTTTTATTTTGCGTCAATCAGCAAAGTGCAGTTAGCTTAAGTTCTACGCTTCCTTTCTAAAACTCTGGATCGAAGAGTCCGAATAACTCGATAAGATGCTCCCCTTTTTACTCCTTCTTTTACTGGGCCGATGGGGGTGGCTGCAAGAGGGAAGAAACAGAGCACAAGAGACCGAACAGTTGGTGATGGTGATCAGCAAGCAAGCAAGGAAGAACGTTATGGTTTTGGGGTTTGGTCCTGAACCTTACTGTCATCGATTTGTTCTGATTTTGTAAGGTCATCCTTGTCATCGCCGGATTTCGACTCCGCAGTTGCCGTTGGCTTTCAAGTGCAAAATCCAATTCAAACGGGGAGATAGAAAGAAAGGAAAAAAAGAAAGAAAAAAAAGCATTTGCGGAAAACGAAAGAACAGCAATAAAAAGTAGGACCAAATGATGGAAAAAGAGTGTGAATACGTGCTGCTTATGTATCTGTTAGTATTATGTTACAACTGACTCCTTTTTGGTTTTTTTTGTGAAACTATTCGATTCTTCTCAATATTTATCAAAAATCTTGTTTTTTCGAAAAAATGGCAGCACTGCCACAGCATTTATTGTCATCTGAAACATGTCCAAAAATGGGAATTTTCAAAAAGCGTAATTTTGAGCAATTTAATAGGGAAGTTCGTTTTAAAATTTAAAAAAATCATACAGGCAAATATTTGAAATCCACAAAATCATAAATAAAATTATGTATTGTAACAGTTTAAAACATTAATTGGTTTTTAGAATTTTTAATTAATATTCATTGAATTTATGATTTTTTGAATTTTTGAATTCTAATTATAATTTGATTTAGTTTTTAGAATATTTTAATTTCAGAATTTTTAAATTATTGGATCATCATTTTGATTTAATTTAAGGACTTTCAAATTCCAACTTTTTTTTAATTTCTGAGTTTACGAATTTTTGGATGATTTTATTTTTAATTATTTGATGTTTGAAATCTTGAAGTTTAAAATAATGAAAATCTTAAAGTTTTAAATTATAAAATTTTGGAACTCAGAATTTTAAAAAAGTAGGAATTTGCAAATCCTTAAATTAAATCAAAATAATAATTCAATAATTTAAAAATTCTGAAATTAAAATATTAAAAAAAATAAATCAAATTAATTTGAATTCAAAAATAAAAAAAAACACATAAATTCAATGAATATCAATTAAAAAATAATAGATTCAATTTTTTTTTAATTAAACCATAAATTCAAAAATGTTATAATAAAAAAATGACAAGATTCAGATATTTAAAAATTCCGAAAATTTACAAATACAGTAGTTGTTCGGTAACTGGGCTGAGAACGTAGCCCAGTCACCGAATGCTGCTCGCTAACTGGGCTGAACGAAAAATAACGAGGGGACCACCGATGCATATTTCCTGATGAAATATAAACATTAAAGTTACTCAATTTTATTTACAATGCTTGCTTTTCATATTTCTTCAATTGTGACTTGAAATTAAATAAAAGTTTGAAAAAAGTATTTTTTATTTAGGCCGATGCAAATATTTTAAAAAGTTTTTGTCACTCGGCCCTGACCGAGGTCAAGGGGGGGGGGGCAAAAAAATAAAAAAATATAAAAATTTAAATAACAAGCCATTTAAATGAAAAAAGTGTTTTAAAATGCATTTTACACTAGTTCAGTTGTTTTGCAATCATTAGTTTTCAAAATATCTGAGATTTCGCAATTCGCAATTCGCAATTTTCAGTGTAAGAACGGGCCTTGACCGATCTTATGCACCAGGTTCCCGACGAACACGCACTGCCCTTACACCTACATCTCACCCTTGCTCTGAGTCAGTACGAGCAACACGCTAGAACACGCTTTGAGTGTTCGTGCCAGGTATGCACACCTTCTTTTCCGGTTACGCATTTTAACTCGGCCGGGGGTGGTACATTACGTAGGGTTTGATGTAAGTATAAGCGCCTAACCATTTATAGTGTGCCTACCAATTTTCATTTAAGCAAAAACTGTTTGATTTTTAGTTTGAATTCAAAAACTAATTGTTATTTACTGTGTATTGTTTTCTCCTGAAATCTCCCCTATTGTTGAGTCGCGTTTATCTGTTGCTATTTCTTTTGTCGCGGTGTTTTGTTACAATATTTTGGTCCTAAGCATTTTAGAAAAGTTTTTCAAAAGTACAATAGTAATATTTGTGTCAATCCTTTAATCATTCCATAAATTGAGTAAGGGCTCGAACCTCACTTGCTTAAGAAAAAGGTGAAGTTTCAAAACAATGGACAGTGAAGGAAATATACTATGTAAAGAATCAATAGTAAAAGAAAGATAGTAATTTATGAAGTAGGTAAAGAAATTAACAATAGTTAATAAATAGAGGTAACAAACAAGCTTAGATTGTTTTGAGGGCAATTTACAGGGAAGATGAGAAATTATTCAAATCGATAAATAAAGAAAAGGCACATGATAAACAAAATTGACATCGCTGCCAAATTAAGGGAAAGCAGACAGTTTATTACAGCAGCATCAATTAGTAAAATAGAGTGGAAAAGCGTTGAGAAATAATTGAATCAAATAAGTAAAATCGAAATCAAATGGAGGACAGTAAACAGAAGTCGTTTTAGAAAATCAGTGAAACAAAATAAACAGAAGATAGCTGTTAGCTGAAATGGAAAGAAGAGAAACCCCGTTGTGCGATGTTTCAGGTACATCCACAGCAGTTGACTCAACATACTGCGAATCGAAACAATACCGTCTACAATCACAAATTACTTCCCTTTCCCACATTGTTGCGCCCCTTTCTTTTAGCCGTCTCGACTCTGACCCGCGGTGGTCAAAGGTTTACGATCCGTTTCCACAGGCCACCAGCTAGGTCATCATGAAAACCAAGCCAACGTGGAGGTAAGAAAATAGGACACTCGCAAGGAACCAGAGCTATACTGTTCTGATCAAGATAATTCGGATGATCTAACAGAACTACGGATGTAGTTAGTTACGCTCCTTCCAGGATGTTCCTTACGTGGACGTCAACCGAAGAGCACGCAACAAGGTCAGTACCATTGCATGCTCTTAGGTATCAATCCTTGGCCTGCAGTTTTCAAAATATCTGAGATCTCACAAAAACATAAATTTTATCGAAAAAAAAGATTTTGCATCGAAAATTTTCAATAAATCTTAAGATTTTTTAATAAACCCAAACATGCTAAAAATGATTTTAAACGCAGGAGAATGTATTTTAATTTGATTTCAGCTGGTTGCACTTGAATTTTCATTGAAATTTTGAAATTTTCTTGTAAAAATATTTTTTTTGCCCCCTGATTTTTCGGGCCAATTTTGAAGGGGGTGACAAAACTTTTAAAAATATTTGTACCAGCCTTATTGAACAGGCTTTTGGCATCCAATAACCCCTCGGACATTTCGGTTTGTTTTGGTTATTTGACGTTTTTCTGCTTTTTAACTGGGCTACAGCCCAGTTATCGAGCGCCCAGTTAAAAAGCAGCCCAGTTAAACAACGCTCAGTTACCGAACAACTATTGTACATTTATTCTAAAATTTAATAATTTTAAGATAAAAAAAATATTTTAAAACTAAATTTTATAATTTTTAAAATTATTAAATTTTAGAATATAACAAAATTTTAATTTTCGAAGTCCATTTATAATTTAAAAATTATTAAGTTTTAGAATAAATGTATTTCTAAAATTCATATATTTTTAAAATCAAATTCAAATCAATTTGAATTCGAAAATTCCAAAATTCATAAATTCCAAAATTTTATAATTGAAAAATTAGAAAATTCAGAAATTGCAAAAAATAAATATGATAGGTATAATAAATATTCAAAAACTTTATAATGAAAAAAAAAATTAGTTTAAAAATTTAACCACTTGAAAAATAGAAAATCTAGAGATTTTGAAAATTTTTAAAACTGTTTTCAGTCGATTATCAACAAAAAAAGTAAATCTTTCCCTGTTCCTGAGGGGAACACCCGTGAAGAGTATCGGGGCCGGCATTTACAAAGCGGATTCAGTGGAAATTTCATTTTCAACTTAATGTTAACATGTTTAGGTTAATGTTAACATTCCATAGGTCGCCTTCCTATGGACCGATTATCCAAAGTGACTCCAAAAATGCTCCCAAGTTGTCTGATTTTCAGTAAAAGAATGCGCAGCTTTTCTTGACCGCGTTCCTTCTGAGATCCGTACTTAGCTAATAACATTCGGCTGAACGTCGACGTATGTAAAATAGAGATTTGTGGAATTTAATGAAGATTTGTCGGTTTTTAATCAGAAAATAATGGCAATGTTAGGAGAACGACTTTGGACGATTTTTTTTCTCAACGGTGAAACATCGAGTTAGCAATTTTAAGGACACCAAAGACATGCAGAAAACAAATGGACCGTTCGGATGTGTGCAACACAGAAGAGATGGGGAAAGGGGTGAACCAAATCTACAACAGTTCGAACATCCAACCGGGGGGTTGAGTCACAGAAAAGAACAAACTACAGAATCAGAAACCAAACCCTTTTTGTGGTGTACCTTTTTGAAATCTTTATTGATAAAAAAAAAGAAAGTAATTTCAAGTTTTACACCAAATTCAACTGGCTGCTGCTGCTGCAGCAGTTGCTGCTTTTGTCTGTCTAGAACTAATAAACTATTTTTTGTTTTGCTTCCTAATGCGCGTGTTACCGTCCTATCGATTAAATTAGATTTTATTTTGTATGCTGTCCTCTTCACTCTCAAAGTGTGCCTTAACTTAGGTGTTTACTCTCCTAACCAAAAAACAGTAACTTGATTTTTTTCGGGTCTCCATTTTATTCAACTCTATTTTAGTGTAAGGATTTAACACGATTTTGGGGGCGGTGCAGCGCTTACATGTGTGGGTTTGTGTGTGTTACTGGGTTTCAGCGATCAGGTTTTCGGGGTCTCAAACGAGCGGGGAGGAGGGTTAAACAAAGTCATCTACAGAACGTGTGTTGCTACTACAAGTGCGTTTAAATTAATGTGTTCAAATTAATTAAAAATGAGGGAGGTTCGCGAAAAGAAAAACACAATTTCTTAAGCATTTCCTTCAAATTTTCCGGGTTTTCTCCCTCTCTCTCTTTCTTTACTATACAACAAAGATCCAAAACAACACAAAACAGAATGTACTTGCGATTGTTTTGTTTGGTGTGGTCTTAGAATCAATCTCGCCTTACCTGCTGTTTGATTACCACCTGAGGCTGGATGAGTTCATCAAAGTTGAACATTCCCTGCTCGTCGGCGCCGCTGGCCGAGGTCGTGGCCGCTGCCGCCGCACTGCTACTGCCGGTCGTTGAGCTCGAGGTGGTCTGGGCGGTTGCCTGGGCTTGGCCGGTCTCGTCCGTCGCTTCGTCGTCCTGTTTCTGCTGATCTTGCTGCTGGTGCAGAATGATGTGACCGCCCTCGGTCAGGATGGCGTGCTGCTGACCGTCGACGCCCTCGATGTGCTGGTGCTGTTCGTCACCTTCGGCTTGCTGCAGCTGCAGTTGGATCTGCTGCTCGCCGCCTTCACCGCCGGACATTGCCACCGTGAGGTTGCCTTCTTGGTCTACCTCGCCGGACGTGGTGAACGACACCGGGATCTGGAGGCCGTCTTCGGTCGTAATGTGAGTCCCTTCGGCGTTCAGTTCGCCCTCTTGAGATTGCTGGATTACAATGTTTCCGTCGGCGTTCAGCAGCGAAGCATCGATCAGCTGTTCCTGCCCATCGGCGCCCTGAACTAAAATCATCTGCCCAGTCTGGCCATCTCCGCCGATCATCTGGAGCGTTTCACCCTCGCCCAGTCCCTCACCACCCTGCATCAACACGCCGACGCCCTGCAGCAGCTGCTGAATGTGCTCACTGTCCGCGCCCTGAACCAGAATCTGGTTTCCGTCGGCGTCCGTCGTCAAGATGTGATTGTCCAGCTGCAAGATCTGCCCGTTTTCGTTCAAAATAAACTTGATCTGCTGGCCGTTCTCGTCCTGCATGCCTTCCAGCTCCAGCGGCACTCCCTCGGCGTTCGAGTTTTGACTGTTTTGCGACTGCTCGCCGTCGTCGTCCAAGCTGGGCATGCTGACGGGCATGTTCATCTGCTGGTCCTGCTTGGACTGCTGCTGCTGCTGCTGTTGGTCTTCACCCTGGTCGAGCGTTGGCATATCGATCGGACCTTGGTTCTGGAGGATCTGAAATAGAGAGAGAGGATAAGCGACATTAGCAACTCCAAATGCAACTCGTAAATGCCAAACTCACCATTTTACCGTCGCCGCCATCCTGCTGCTGCTGCTGCTGGACGTACGTCTGCGTCTGCCCTCCGTCCTGTCCCTGCGCCAGCGTAATGCTGTACGTGATGTTTCCGGTTGCATTGTCCTGGCTCGTAATCACCATCTCTCCGCCACCTCCACCACCTGCCGCGTTCACCTCGCTCTTGTCCGAGTGGATCTTCTCGAAGATGCTCTCCAGGTCCCCGTCCGAGATGGTGTTGCTGTTATGGCTCGTGGTCAGGGTCGCTCCTGAGCTCACGGACGTCCCGGCGCCCATCAGCTTGTGTTGCTGCTGCTGCTGCTGCTGTTGGTCCTGCTGGCCGTTGTTGAGTGCGGCCGCGTTCGCGTTGACCATCTTTTTGCTGGTGGTGACCGTGGTGGGCTGCGGCGCGGTGCCGATCGTCGAGATGGGCGTGTGGACGGCGCCACCCTGGTGCATCTTCATGTGCTGACTGTAGAGCTTCTCGTTCAGGAATGTCAGGGAGCAGGTGTTGCACGAGTGGAACTGGATCGACTTGGCGTCGATCGTTTCGCCGATCGTGTCCCGCAGCGCTTCGTCGATCGAGGCCTGCAGCAGCTTCTGGGTGGACGAATCGGCCACCTGGTTCACCACTGGCATGCTCTCGCTCTTGATGTGAATCTGGGGCTGAGGTTGCTGCTGGTGGATGATTTGCTGTTGTTGCTGCTGCTGCTGGGACTGCTGAACGGACGCGATCGAGGTGTGTTTTTGCACCGGGGCGTGCTTTTTCACGTTCTCGTGCGTTTCTAAATGTTTCATGAGCAGCTCACGCTTGTTGAACGTTACGTTGCAGATGCCACACTTGAAGTAGTCGGGCTGGTGGTTCTTGGCGTGGATCGAGGCCTGCTCGCGGGTTTCGAACCGCATCAGACACACGCGACACTTGAACGGTTTCAGCTTGATGTGCTTGCGCAGATGGTCGTCGTAGTTTTGCTTGTCCGGCGTCTTGTACGTGCACATGTTGCACGCAAACAGCTGGGTTATCGTCGTGCCCGCGCCGCCCTGCTGATCGATGATCTTGATCTCAGTCGGTTGCTGCTGTTGCTGGACGACATTCTGCTGATGTTCCAGCGCGTTGTGTTGCTTGAGCAGTGCAACCGAGGCAAAGATCTTCTTGCACAGCTTGCAGCGGTACGCCGAAGAGGTCGTCGTCGTGGCCGTAGCCGTTGGATTCGTCACCTGCTGCTGCTGTTGCTGGTTGGCGTTTCCTTTGCACTGCTCGTAGTGCGGCTGGAACTGGGTCAAATCTTGCGTCTTGAAGTCGCACGACATGCACTTGTACATTTTGATTGGGTTACGACGGATCGTCGCGGTCGTCGGCGGTGCCGTACTGCTCACGATGTTCGCCCCGTTGTTTGTCGTCTGGATGTGTTGCTGCTGCTGTGGTTGCTGAATCTGCTGCTGTGTTACAATCTGCTGCTGCTGGGGCTGCTTGTCGAACATGTTCGACAGTTGGCTCTCGATGTCCATCGCGGAACTATTGTTCAGATCCGACAGCTTGCCCGAAGAGTTTATCGCTTCCTGGCCCGAGTCGTTCACCGTTTTTATGCTGTACGTCGTCGCTGCCGTACCAACTCCACCCCCGCCAAGCTTCTGAATCTTTGCCGGTGGCGGTGCTATTCCCGGGTCGTCATCCAAGATGTTATACTTTTTGTGAATATAACTGGTCAACGTGTTCCGCACGTGCTCCAGGTCCGTCTCCAGCTTGTCCATCTGATTGAACAGCGTGATGCACCGCCGACAAACGACATCGTCCGTCCCGATAATCACCATGTAGCCCTCCCCCACGATCTTCGCAATCTTCGACGTAAACTCCGTCTGCGAAGTGGCCGTCGACGCCTCCGTCAGCAACGTCGCGTTGATCCCCGCACTATCGCCACAAACGTAACACTTTTGCTGCTTCGACACGTAGCTGTTGGTGGTTGTGATCGAGACGCTCGTCTGCTGCGTGTTCAGCGGCTTCTTCTGCATCATCCGGGGCTGGTTGCCGGGAATGCCGGTCACGCTGACGGCACCGCTCTGCAGCAGGCTGTTGATCTTCCGGACCGCGTTCATCTGCATCGTGCTTTGCTGGGGGTGCTGCTGGTGCTGTTGCTGTTGGGTTTGTGGCTGAATGGTTGCTTGTGTGCTCGATCCGTATACCTGACGGCGGGAAGAGGAAGAAGGTTAGATCTTTGTATAAGAATGCCAAGTTGTAATGTAATGAACAATTATTGCTCGGCGAAAATCGATCTCTCTCTCTCTCTCTTGAACCATTTCTTGAACACGGAACGATTGCATCATCAGCATGCAAGGATGAGTTCCTAGATATGACAGGTAAGCGATTCGGTACAGTTTCGCAAATTTGCTGTTGGGTTCCCACCGCAGTTTACGCACTAAACGCTTGGTTTGGGCTATCCTAAATTTTTCCTTTCTGCAAATTGGAACAACACTTCATATATTTTTAGTTTAGAGAACTTGAAGGACGTGTAGAAGAACAATTTCAAGCATTTATGAAATTGTTTTTTAGTAAATAGGTCGACATCTATATCTCACTACAGGCAGCTCGACCGCAGCCATCACCAGCTGTCAATAACAGCACCAGAAAAAAGGGAACTGTCATTTACGGCACCAAAACAAAGCCAGAACAAAAGAACAGCTGTTCATTACGGAACCAAAACAAATCAACTGTAAAAAAGTACGAAAACTTGAAGTACTGTGTATTTTGACTTTTACTACAGTAAATCAGAATTAATGTTATAAAAAAAAAAAATTAATAAAAAAATATTTTTGTTTTTACTGTGCGCAGTTTCCGCGTGATATTAATCTCAACCCCCAAGATGGCTGCCTTTAGCATCCCCCTGGTCGAATACCAGTGCAAAAGGGCTTTGTTTACCAATGGCTCTTACGTCTTTTTGAAAACTAATCCGAGATATGCCCTATTGAATAATTTATACGGATTTAATATATCGGGTTTCATCCTAAAAACTTTGTTATATTGTTGGCATGTTTTTACAGAGTTCAAGCTCGAAATAAGAATTTTATTTTGGTTATTACATTATTGTTACCCAAATATTTCGATATAAACTTACTAGTGATCAAGAATGCAGCACTCAATAATTTAAAAATGAAATTATTTTAAATTCTTGCATCCCTTTCTGAAGTATGAGAACTTCAATGAAATTTATAAAAAAATACTTCTTTTAACAAATGGAATTACAAAAGTTATCTAAACAATTCATTCAAAGTTGTCATTTAGAATGAGGTGTTAGGTTCCCCACAATAGAGTTGGGAAAAGAGCCTGCGGTTACGATACCCTTCTCTTAGTAAGTCAAGCATAAACATTTCCCGTGCTCCTAATCGCTTTAACGCGATTAACAACCATCTCGGATCATATTCTTTTTGCTGCATTTTCTCGATGGATCAACTCGAGCCAAACATTTCATAAATGCACAAAACCAAAAACCGCGATTAGGAAAAATCGCTTGCAAAATGTGAACAACTTTTTTGCTGATGATGCGATAAAACACATTTTTATCTTCAACTCTGCTTTAATGCTTCTTAATTTTTGTTGATTTTCGCAATAAAACTCATAATTTAAAAAAAAAAATCTCGTTATTAGGCCCTTTTAACGTTCCAACTGTTGTTCATAATGGGCCCTGCAATTTCGAAGAGAACTGAACACCAAATGCTGTCACCAGATTGATGTTTTGAATGATATTCATGGGCCCTTTTGTTCAGTTAGAAATAATGAGGAATTCAGTGGAAGTTTTGTAATCGAATAGTGTAGATAAGGTATGTGAAACATAAAAAAAACACTTAGAAAGTGTGCTGAACAGCAGCCGCGGGGCCGTATTCAAAATCAAATTATTCGCTCTACAGCATTGCCTTGGCGTTCTCGATTGCGAGATTCCTACTCGAAACTAAGTGTCCGAAGGCTTGATTGTTGAGGCAATTGCAAACCTCTTTTTACACCTTAGCTTCCATCTACCCCGGGATTCTAACTGACGACCTTTGGATTGTTAGTCCAACTGCCTACCAGCGACTCCACCGAGACAGGACCCAGGGAGACGACTCCTACACCTGGACTGAGCTGACGACCTAACCTTTAGGTTAGTCCGGGGCCAACATTTACTTCCCTGTCCGACGGAAGGCGTGATCAGACAAATCTCGTCTCGAAAAATGCCACCGGGACCGTCTGGGATCAAACCCAAGCCGACTGGGTGGGAGGCAATCACGCTTACCCCTACACCACGGTCCCGGCCGTATTAAATATTGTATTTCGACGAATTTTTTTCTGCAGAAATCTTTGATGAACAGTAAACCAAACTTTGTTTTGAAGTGAATTAGTGTTAAGAATGTATAAAAAGTTTACATTATAACACACAAAGTTCAACTACGAAAAACTAACGAAAAATAAAAGGGCACATTTGAACTTTTTGTTTGGTTTGGAGTGAACATTGTTATGTGCCCTTTTGTGTTTTTTGATTTTATTTTCAATAGGAAATTGTTTGCTATCAATCTGATTCTTGAAGGGCATGTAGGGAGTGTACTAATGAATGGAATAGTGGAATAATCCCGAATGTTTACGTTTTGGTTTTGTGCCCTAATGAAATGTTTGGCTCGAACTATGTTTTCCTTGGAACGAGCTGTCAAGCAGAACCTTTCCCGTCAAGAAGAACCGCCAAGTTATTTTTTTTTTTAAATTGATTTAAAAATTAAGCAGTTTTAAATTCGTTGCCGACATACAAAGTGTCATTGTACTCAGAAAAATAAGCTTTATCGTTGTGAACAATAATATCACAAATTTTAGGACCCAATTGGTGGCTTTTATGGTGTTGCCTGTCCTATTCTGGTACAATTGGTTTTGATTTCTTTAAATCAATATCTAAGCAACCTGGGCTGGGGGCAATTATCACATATACTTATATACATGACGAAATCCAGTCTGCAACCCGCTAAGATTACCATCTCCATGCGAATGCGTATTAGGGTGACGAGGAAAAAGAGTTTATTTTAAACTTAGATGACACTATTTACTTTGATTCTTCAGGTAAATTAAGAATCTGTGCCAAAAATATGCGAAATCGATTAAGTGAGCTTGTAAAAGTTAAAAAAAAAATATTCTCCGGGATTCTAAATCCCAATTATGAGCTAGATTGGACGAAAACTTTAGCATCCCTAGCCAACTTTTTAAATATTTTTTATCAACGTTCTCACAATTCTAAAAATGTTTTATCATATGTACTATCTTAGCAACACCCGCTGGCCGGCATTGACATTATGGGAAAGTATAGTTTGTAATATTTAATATATTCAATTTATGCTTCATCAAAAATAATCTGGAGAAATACATTTTTTTAATGTTTATGTTTCTCCTACTCCAATTTGTTCTGAAAAGAGGACAAATAAAAATTTTAGGCTTTTTTCAAAATTTCGTTTAAAGAAAATTTGTTAAGTCGATTGGTAGCTGCTCAGAAAATGTAATGATTATTTTTTAAACTTTGTATAAATAAATTGTTTAGTTTTACAGTTTGGAAAAAACGCAAACATTTTTAATGGCCATGAATTATAATCGTGATTACATTGGCATTGAATTATCGTTTTTTTTATCTGTTTACACAATTACTTGACAACAATGTATGGTAAAAGCTTTTAGAATCTAGGTTGATTTCTTAAAGAATGTAATAAGTGATTCAGCAACGTAGCACCAATTGATAACATAAGTATTTTTGTTCTAGTTAAAAACACAGAAGTCTTTAAAAGCGATAAATCCTAAAAGTAAAAACCCAACTCGGGAAGCATGAAAGGGAAAGTATCCACACTCCACTCCATTCACGCTCCCACTACACATTTTTCACTTTGAAAGTTTGCTTCCTGCTCCAAGTAGCAGCATCGCGTAGAACACTTGAACTCTTTGTGAACACACACACGCACTACTCTCTCCCCGAAAAAAGTATCCGCGCGACAGAGCGCGTGAGACACATATGCAGAGCAGCCGAAGTAGCAGATAAAATTGTAGGTTATCTGGCTGTGTGTCTCCCGGTACCAGAAGATAAGCCACGAATCTGTCACTGCGCTTCCACGCCGGGTCTTCATCTGCTGTTGCTGCACTTTTGTGGGCACTTCTTCCGAAAGTGGCCCACAGAGAGATGCTACACACATCTCTCGTTGCTGAATTATTAAATGAGCGAAAGGCAATCCGAGCGATGACAGTACCCCAACTCAATTGACGGCTGCGCTTCTTCTCGTGCTCTCCACACACACGGGGTTCACATCGCAGCTGAAAGGACTATATAACGCTTCATGCCGCTTCTCCTTCGCCAGCGAGTGATAATAACTCCGATAAACTGCAAGCTGCACGACGATATCCAACAACCCAACACAACCCACTTGTCAAAATTGGCTCTTGCCGTTCATTGTCTCGACTGTTCTGCTGACATGAGCTGAAAATGCGCGCGGGGGCATGACGCAATAGCTTGTGCCCCGCACACACATACGCGGACCGGTCGTCGTCGTCGTACGACGCGCGCGACCAGACCCAGAACTACGCGTCGCGAATGATAAGTTGGTTGAGAAGGGGGTCTGCTGCTGAAGAATTCGCAACAGTTGCTGAAATAATTACCCGGATCGCTGCGCGGCGGCGTCGCCTGTTCTCGATAACGCCCTGCTCGACTCTTCAAGGGGTTCTAGCCTGCACAAAGGTTACAAACTCATTGGCGCTCTTTTTTTTCGGGGTTCTTCGTAGCCACTCCGATACAACACTGCCGCTGCTAGCCTCGGTGTATCCTAGTTCCGAGTCGCAAGCGGTGAAACCGCTATGGAACTCTTGCGTCTGTAGTTGTGTGACTACCCGTTGCCGTTGTAGTGGTGCGGTATTTCTGCTGAATAATAGCATAGCATGTTGCGGGCTGTACGTTGTCAGGGCGGTATTTATGCTCGGTACACGACCACACATACAGGCGCACACGTGTTCAAGCCAGGCGGCAGACCGTTTTTGGGAAAGCTGCGGAATCGTTGGGCTTGTTGTTGTTGTTGCTCTGCACGTTGCTGAATGATATGTTTTTGGTGCAGCCGCTGCGCGTCCAGTTGCAGGGTACGGTGCATGTGTGTGTGTGTTTCGGCTTGGAGCGCCACTGCCTGCGAGGTTTGGGTACAGTATTGCTGGTTGGAGTTGCTTTTTGTTTGCTGTTGGTTGGTTCACATGATCTTATTGGACTGGGGTTGCGACTTGTAGTTTTCATCAGGCTTGCTCCAGCATTGTAGAGCTGATCCAAGATCTCCATTTGATATCCGTTGAGTTACCAATATGATATGAGATCACTATTAGGTCTTCCTTTGAATTGAGTTACCAGTTTGATATGAGATCACAATTGGGTCTTTCGTTGAGTTACCAGTTTGATATGAGATCACTATTAGGTCTTCCGTTGAGTTGAGTCACCAGTTTGATATGAGATCACTATTGGGTCTTCCGTTGAGTTGAGTTACTAGTATGATATGAGATCTCTATTAGGTCTTCCGTTGAGTTGAGTTACCAGTTTGATATGAGATCTCTTTTAGGTTTTCCGTTGAATTGAGTTACCAGTATGATATGAGATCACTATTAGGTCTTCCGTTGAGTTGAGTCACCAGTTTGATATGAGATCACTATTGGGTCTTCCGTTGAGTTGAGTTACCAGTATGATATAAGATCTCTATTAGGTTTTCTGTTGAGTTGAGTTACCAGTTTGATATGAGATCAATATTGGGTCTTCCGTTGAGTTGAGTTACCAGTATGATATGAGATCTCTATTAGGTCATCCGTTGAGTTGAGTTACCAGTATGATATGAGATCAATATTGGGTCTTCCGTTGAGTTGAGTTACTAGTATGATATGAGATCTCTATTAGGTCTTCCGTTGAGTTGAGTTACCAATATGATATGAGATCTCTATTAGGTCTTCCGTTGAGTTGAGTTACCAGTTTGATATGAGATCTCTATTAGGTCTTCCGTTGAGTTGAGTTACCAGTTTGATATGAGTCTTTCGTTGAATTGAGTTGCCAGTTTGAAATAAGATCACTATTAAGTTGAGTTACCAGTATGATATGAGATCTCTACTGAGTTGAGTTATTCCATTATTCCAGCCCAACTGGCAGCACTACTGCTGCTACATGGAGCCCTTTATCGGCATTTCCTACGCTCACACATGACCACCACTGACTACTCGATGCCTCTGTGCTCTCTTATGCTAACTAGATAGGAAAACCAGCAAGCTTAGAACAAGAGAGCACAGAGGCATCGTACTGCTGACCTCCGCCAAACCTATCTTCAACGCGACTGAACCAAAAACGGTCACCACAGAGACCTACACAACACAACCTTCAACTATTTAGCAATGCAACGTTAGTTCGAATTCACAACAAGAAAACACACTCCCATGGATTGCTCTGCATCACTTTTCCTTTCTCGCACTAATGCAAAGAGAACAAGACCAAAACATCAAAACACTTGCACGCCTACCCTTTTAGCTAGTCAGCCTACTGATCAGGACATATTCCACCTTTTCTGATCTCCTCTATCCGCATGTAGTGGGGACGCGATCAGTTTTGGAGCGCAAACTATACACAGCGAAACATTTAGCAACATCACAAGTAGCAATACCCATTGAAGTTCTACCAAGTCGAGCGACCACCACCGTAGTGTCGTTTTTATTTATCCCCCTCTCTCGCTCTTCTCTGGTTGTACTCAATTAAAAATGTGGCGTGAAAAGGAGTGAAAATTCATGCTCGACGGTGGTGAAAGAGAGCGAGCATGCGGGATTGTAATTGAATGGAATGAGATAGCGTTAACATTGTAGAACAAAAGAATAACTGGAAAAGTGTTGCCAGTTCAGAATGAAATTTAAATTCTGGTTGAAAAGTTGACTTTAATGATAAGTCGGCTTTAGTATATTGCTAAAAACGACCATTAAATATCTAGACTTTTATTTGATTAGGTCCTATAAACATATGAAACACAATAGCTTATAGGACCTTTTAAAAAAAACTCTATATATGTATCAAAGATTCTTGATAACATCAATAATGAAATTCGATTGTAGGTATAAAACCACACAATGCCCAAGAGTTATACACTCAACCACCTTTGATTGGTCACTTTTTCGTTAGACACTGTTTTAGTTAGTTGTAACCCGATGGTTATTGATTTTAAGTGATGTCTTCGTAACATTTTAGCATCACTACAAATTCTTCGGACGTCTTTAGGGATTTTTGAGTCCCCCAAAGTGCCCTCCCGAGCAGACAGGAATAACATCTCAATAACAATATGCTTGATTGTTGTTATTGAGATGGTCTGATCAGTTGTTGAAATAACAAAGGCCAATAGCAGAAAACTGCATTAAAAATAACATGAAAAAATGTGGTCTTGTAATAACAAATGGATAACAGTTATATTAATGATTTGTTATTGCAATATCAAAGCTCGTTATTTTCTCGTTATTATGAGAACATGTTTCGGTTATTGGGCTTGGTTATTTTAATAACTAACCGCCTAATCGGTCTGGAACTCGGATCTTGGGTTCTACCAATTCATCAAAATAGTTTATCATTTTCATCAAAATATCTGAGATCCGAATTTGAAAAAATGTATAATTAACTCTTAGGTAGTCATAACTTTTGATAGGGTTGTCAGATCTTCAATCTTTCAGGAGTTTATTTTTCGAGTGATGTTATAGTCTTTCCCCGGAAAGGTGAGGAAGGCAAGACCCAGATATTTAAAAATTCTGAAATTTAATATCACCAAACATTAAACATTTTCAAAAAGTGATACGGGTGCTTCAATTTTAAATTCATTAATTTTGAAATAACTAAATTAAAAATTCAAATAATTTTTGGCATTTAAAAATCTTGAATTGTTCAAATTTAAAGATTTCAAAATTCTTAAATGCCGGCATCTTAATTTACAAAAAAAAATCATACAAATTAGGAGCATTTTTGGCACGATTTTTGGAGTCATGTGAAAACCAAACCTATGATCATCCGCTTACAAAGCGAACACCGTGACCGTTCAGCCACGCCTCCACGATTACGAACTGTATTTTAATTTTGAAGCCTCTAGATTTTTTATGTTTTTTGTTAATTTCGCTTTCCTACATTTACAAATTTCAAGTTAACAATTTTTCAATTTAATTTTTGGGTTTTCTGAATTAAAAATCTGGAATTTTCTAACTTCTGAATTTTAAAGTTTTGAATATTTGTACTGTAAAATTTCTAAATGTTGGATTTCTTTTTTTGTTTACATTTAGAAATATTTTGATTTAAGATTTGTAGTTTTTGTTTGAAAAGGTCTTTTCAACATATCTAGAGTTTTTTTTTTGAAAAGGTCCTATAAACATATGAAACACAAAAGCTAGCAAGACTTCAAAAAAAAAAAAAAAAAGAAAAACGAACAAAAGACTTTGAATCTACTATTTGTTTTTGCCTGCAAACCAGCCATGCCAGATATACAGATAAATCTGTATTTTAATGGCTTCGAATTCGACAAGATACAGATAAAATACAGATTTATTTTCTAAAAACGTTACTTAATCCACCCTTAGGTGGATCACATTTAAAAGGTAATGCTATCCAAAATAGGGCGGACCTTTAAGTGTTCTATCAATTTGACTCATTATTCATTCATTAAGATTGGGTAGTCAGATCTTCATATTTCAGGGCACTTATGTGCTTACAACTTATGATAGAGTAGTCAAATCTCCAATTCAATTTGTGCCCGTTGGAAAGGCTTTTTAATTACCTATCCAAAGATAGGTCGCATGATATATTTGGACAACGTTTTCATCAAAATATCTGAGATCTGGCCTCCAAAAAGTGTATAAATAACAATTAAGTGCTTATAACTTTTGATAGGGTTGTCAGATTTTCAATGTTTTGGACGCGTTGGAAAGGTCTTTTGATTACCTGTTCAACGGCATGTCACATAATAGATCCGGACATCGTTTTCATCAAAATATCTGAGATCCGGCTTCCAAAAAGTACGTAAATAACACTTAAGTGCTAATAACTTTTGATAGGGTTATCAGATCTTCAATGTCTTGGACGCGTTGGAAAGGTCTTTTAAATACCTTTCTAAAAATGTATAACATGCCGGGTTTTCTTACAAAAACCACCCTTTTTACAATCTTCCGGACTTTTGCTAAAATCGTTTTTTTAGCATAACTTTTGAAGTACTTAACTAAACTGCATAATTTTTAATAGCGATTTATGGGACCCCAAGACGGATCGAATGATGCCAAAACGGATAAAATCGGTTAAGCCAATGTTGAGATAATCGAGTGACAATTTTTTGATCAACATCCCACCACACACACAGACATTTGCTCAGAATTTGATTCTGAGTCGATAGGTATACATGAAGGTGGGTCTAGGAGGTCTAATTGAGAAGTTCAGTTTTCGAGTGATTCTATAGCCTTTCCTCAGTAATGTGAGGAAGGCAAAAATACAGATCTCCCACAAATTGATCTGGCAACGTTGCTTCAAAAATATTCTTGTTGGCTTTTCTCTCTGTTTTGATTTATACTGAGCATAAAACAAATTCCGTCTTTTAAATTTTGGCTGTTTAAATATGATTCTGCGTTTAGAGATTCAATATTATTATCGTGGTCGATAAAATTATTGACGATAATATTAGCGTCTAACGATAACGATAATCGTTCTTTCAATAATTCTACCGACGATAATCTTACTATTAGCGAACGGTAACTAATTTTTTAAACCTTTCTAAAATCGAATTTTCTCAAATACTAAAATTTTCCAAATTTGCAATATGGGTATCAAACGAAGCGAAATTTGGTTTTCACGTTTTTAAAGGTTTTTTTTTAGAAAGCATCACAATTTTCCCTTCTTTTTTTATTTCAAAAATACAAAAATTGTCAAAATTTGGTATGTTTCTTAAGCGTATTTTATATGGAGTTTTGCGTCCCTTCTGAGCTTCGTACTAGCTTTTAGAAGGACATCAAGTTTTTAAGGCTGATACGCAGATCAGAAGGAACGCAAAACTTCATATAAAAATACCGTCCAAGAAACGGTCAAGGAAAGGGTCACGAAAGCGCTACGCAGCTCAAAGTAATAAAAACGAAAAATGGTGTTTAACTTTTTTTTTTTTGCGCGGTTCTTGTTTGAAATATGTTTTAATAATTTTGTATTCGATAAAATAAAATGGAAAATCCCCGCCGAATCTCAAATTGCACAATCTTGCAATTAAAAGGACAAATTTTAGAGCAACACATGTCTCATGGTGAGAAACATTGGAAAGTGATAAACATTGAATAAAGAAGATAATTAGCGAAAAAATTGTGCACTGTATTCCGCCGGGGAATTGAACCCCGTTCTATCTCATACCGTGAGAACGGGGTTCAATTCCCCGGCGGAATACAGTGCACAATTTTTTCGCTAATTATCTTCTTTATTCAATGTTTATCACTTTCCAATGTTTCTCACCATGTGACATGTGTTGCTCTAATTTATACGGTTACCCTCCTTCTGGGTCAAAACTCAAAATTACTGCGACAAATTTTAGTTTTTTGATCGAAATGGAATAAAAAAAACGTTACTTAATCCACCTTAAGGTGGTTGGTGCCTTCCTCGCATTCATGTTGTATTTTTGGTTGTATTTACAAATTAATTTAAGAGTCTTTTTTTTTATTTTTTTTCATTAATTTTTTATAATTATTGGTTTTACTTGAACAGCAATTTTCAATTCTTTTTTTTACCAACTCTCCAAAATAAAGGAGAAAAGTCCCATGAGTTATATATTTCAGTAAAAAGTTCGTGTAAATCTTTGTCGAGATAAAATGATGCAGCAACATAATTAATACAGATTTTTTCCAAAAGAGACGCAGACACTGCTTAAGCAATGTGGCAACCGGGCGATACGCATGCAAGGTACAGTTTGTCTAGGAAACAGTTTGGCCAATGTTTGACAGATCCAAACGCGCTGGACACCAAACGCCCTTTACGCCCAGCAAAACTGGCAGTGTTGCAAGCACAAAACATACGTTGCCAGTGCCTATTTATTTTGCATCGGCCAGTCTGTTTCCCCTAGACAGTCTGTAATGCAAGGGGGTGTGGCTGCCAATCCCCCGCGTGGTCAAACCAAAATTCCTACGCATGCTGCGCGACTCTCGCGCGTAAGCAAAAAGATCCGGCCTTTGAGGTTATGCAAAAATCACCCTTTTTTGTAGCTACAAAAAAACTTTTTCTTGGCATAACTTTAAAAGTACTTCATTAAACAGAATAAAATTTAATAGGGTCTTAGGGGACCCTAAAATGAACAGAATAAGGCGGATCCGGCCAAAATCGGTTCAGCCAGTTCTGAGATAATCGTGTGGAAAAAGAATCATGTCTACACACATCCCCACAGACATTTGTTCAGAATTTGATTCTGAGTCGATAGGTATACGTGAAGGTATATCTAGGAGGTGTATTTAAGAAGTTCATTTTTCGAGTGATTTTATAGCCTTGCCTCAGTGAGGTGAGGAAGGCAAAAAGATGTTGTCTATACCAATCTTTACCAAGTTGAACCAACCAGCAACCTCTGGATTGTGAGTCCAGTACGCTGTCCAATTGATCCACAATACAAATAATTCAAAAATATGAAAAACAAACATTTTAAGAAATAACAAAGGAAATTTCTACAAATTTTAATATTTGAATTTCTAAATAAAAAAAGATGCAGAATTGAGTAATAATTTTAATATTGGACTATTTATTAATTCGAAAACTAAAAAAAATAAATAAATTCGAAGCTTCAATTTTTTTAGAAATTATAAGATGAATTTTCGAAAGTTTTAAAAATCTGATGCTTAGAAATTCGAAAATTGAAATTTACAAACCCCGAAATTTAAACATTCTATTTTTTTTTAAATTAAAAAAAATCCAGATTCTGAAAATCTGGAATATAAAGAATTCAAAAATTTAAGAATTTAAGAATCAAAGAATTTAAAAATCAATGAATTTCAAAATACAAAAACTTAAAAAAATATTTGTACCAGCTATTTTTTTAATTGAATAATATCACACTTTAATAATTTAATTATTTGTAGTTTTAGAATTTTATGATTTTTTAGAATTTAAGAATTTCTTATTTTCTTTTTTTTGTTTTGGGAAATTTCAATTATAGATTTTTAAATTTTGTTAATAGAAACATGCTTGCTCACTTCCTGTTGAGCTATTTATCACTCGATTTCAGTTGAAAAAAACTCTTTAAGAGCTGTAATTGAACGCCAAAGTGCTGATATGGCAACATTAGAGGCACGCTGGAGTTAGATGCTGTTCCCCTACGTCATTCAACGCCATTCCAATTATGTATCGGCATAACTAACGATTTTTTGAACTGGTCCCATCAAAAAATATTTTTTTTGCTTTTAGGGTGCTTTCGGATCCGCCAAAAGCAACATGCGTCAAGCCAGCACGACCACTATGATTTGGTCAATCTCAAAGTTGTCCAGGTAACGGGGTTTTACTTCACTGGCACTGGCAACACTGGCCGATGTGGTCATGCTATCTCGCTCACCGGCAAATTTGAATCGCTCCTGCCAGACAGAGATGGCAAAGCAAAACTCGCCGCTCGGCACACTGTCAACACAAACACGAACACACCATTTTACACACACACATGAACAGACGATGTTGTTGCCGTTGCTGTATCGGAGCCACGAAAAGAGACGGATAGAAAAGGCAAGAGGGTAAAAAAATAAAAGAAAAAATGCAATCGCCAACTTTGGCCGACGTTCGTGAGAGAGATCGATTTTCACCAACCCAAAGAGTAGGCTTTGGGCCAGAAATTTCCCAGGCGTACCTTCCGTACGGGTTGCACTATTTTCTTCATAATTTTCGGGGTGAACCCGGCTGCTGGCCAAACGGGATCACGCTCCCCTTGCTGGGTTGAGGGGGGGCTCGTTCCTCTCAGGCTTCACTTGGTCGGAGGTCCGGGACGATCCGTGCGAACATGGGAAGAAGCGCCGTTGCTTGGGGTTCGCTCGTCGCCGCGGAAGCTTCCTCTTGCAAACGCGCACGCACACACACCTTTTTTTTTTCTTCAACCCCGTCCGGAATCCGGAGTTCCGGGCTTGTTGTTGTCAAAATCCGTTTGCCGCGCGCGCTCGCTTTACGGACGGATTTTCTGGGACCTCCACCGTTCGGTGTTGCCACCGGGGGATGTCAAAAAATTGTCACTTTTACGCGCGCGAGAGGAAAACGCGAAGCACTGCCGCCGTCACCGTCGTCAAAATCGGTACTCAAACATGGCCGCGAAAAGTCAGAAGCAAGTCGGGCGAAAACAAGAAGGGGCGAAATTACGTCGGGCGACTGGGAGGGAGATCTCACGAACACAAACGCGCACATGCACCGAACGGTCGAACGAATGAGAGAGATCGAACGAAAAGGGAGAGTGAGAGGGAGGGAGAGCGCGATTGACGTTCGCGGGGCTTCTCACGATTGTTTGGCAGTGTCGAAAATTACTCGGATTTTGGCGTTTTCGAAACTTTTTCATTCAACGCGTCTCGATGTCGTTTATTTTTAACATGGAAATGCCGTTTTAAGAGCGTGTTCGAGTTGAAATTTGCACCAGCAAAAGCGTAATAATCGTCGCCGCTCTCACTCTCACGTACTCTGACGATACAAAGCGACGGCCGCCATGTTGGACGCGCAGAGTTACCAACCTTGTGGCGTCAAATTGGATTTCTCTTTTGGCACATACACTAAATTCTATTTGAAATAAAACTCTGAAAATTCAAAGTTTTGCCTTAGATCAAACTATACGTTCAACACATCTTGTCTGAATCTAGTAAAAAAAAAATCAAATCCCCTTTTTACCAACACTTTTTCTCCAAATATCGAACTCATTTGAGCATTTTAACCTGTGCTCAGTTTAAGCAAAACCGACGCCACAGAAGAGCGAGAGAAACGATCCGAACTTCCGCTCACCAATACACACGCAATCGAGTCACATTTTTGGAACGCGCGCGCTATCCGTACGCACATTCAGAAATTACGTGGAATGAAAGTGCCGAAGCGCGTGGCGTGGCGTTGAGCTTGGGGAGATGACACACGTGGTTTGCATGAATGGGAGGTTTTTTTTTTATAGATAACAGGAACTGTAACCAACCTGGTCATTCCGAGCTTCCAGATCGATTTCGTAAAGAGTCTTTAGCTAGTCCAAATCAATTAAAGTTTGTCAAATCTGGATCTTAGGGTATTTTAACCATTAGTGGACCCCCTAGTAGAGCCGAAGCACATTTTTCACAAATTTTCAATATTTTAAGCACTTTTTCATAACTCTTTGTACAAAGCAATGAAATCTAAAGTCTTTTGAACAATTTTGACTATTTGTTTCATCAGTTTTTTGTTTTTGAGGAGAAAAATAGCCATTTGAAAAAAAAGTTATGGACCCCCTTTTCCTATAGTGGACCCGGGTCCATAATCCAGGTTTTTAAGCGAAGATTGCGTTCGAATGTTGAACGTCCGAAATGTCAAAATCGCGCAGTAGCACCAACATTAGAACAAAAAAATGCGGCTGTCATGCCATGGCACACTTTTTTCGTAATGTTGGTACCACTGCGTGATTTTGACATATCGGACGTTCACCATTCGAACGGCATTTTCGCTTAAAAAGCTGGATAGGCAAACTGTTATTTTTATACCAAATTTAACCGATATTTGATGTTTTGATGCATGGTGTAGGTCTAATGATAGATATAATGAATAAAAGATGGATTTTGCTCACTTTTCATTATAAACAAATATGTTTTGTTAACAAATTTGGCTTTAAACAACAAAAAACCTAACAGACATTTAAACATATTTATTTCCGAAAAAGATCAGAGAAAACGTTTCAAAAACCACTATAAACATAAAAATAATTAAAAAAAGTAATCTTGATGCAAAATTTTCCATATTAAATACATAAATGGTTGACCGAAAGTAAATAATAGATTTGTTTACAGTTGCTGATGAAACCACGCATGTTTATTTAAAAAAAAAAGTTTTGTTATTGATTTATTATTATACAATATCATTTCAAACTGCAATTATGATGCTTCAGTTAAGTACAATTAGCTATAGTTTTGATTAATTATAAATTCTTACGGCTTCAGCATTTTTGGTACTTTTAACATGTGAACAGCTATATTTATACTCATAATTGAAAAAATATGCGTTTAGGTTGATAACAACAAGCATTTATTGTACGTTTTAGAGAAACTTTTGCTTGAATACACAGTTTTCTTAATTTTTGAAGGTTAAATTAACAGGGGTCCACTTTTGGAAAAGTTTGGATTTCGTTGTCCTATATTGGACCCCCCTAATTTTTGCTCAAAAATGGCAGTTCTTCGCTTTATTTTAGTAAAGATCCTTAAACTTACATTATTTCGACTTGCTGAAGTTAAATAATCAGTCAAAAAATGATTGGATGGTTAATTCAATCATAAAATATAAATGCAGTTTTGTTGTGAAAATGCTAGTGGCCATGGCTGATTTCAGATGTCGAACTCAAAACACTTATTTTGGTGAAAAGAACAATTCAATGTCAGTCAACATTGTTTTAAATGATGCTGAACATGCCAAATAAATGATTTGTAGACAACAACACGCTTGAAATTGTGATTTTATTGAATTTTTCATCAAAAACCCTTCAGAGGGTCCACTATAGGAAAGGGGTCCACTAATGGATAACGTACCCTACCAAGTTTTCAAAGTTTGGGGTTGAAAACGACAAAAATCTCGAGCATTTTTGAAACTACAGTTAGGCCGATGCAAATATTATTTAAAGTATATGTCGGGGGAGCCCTCCAAAATTGGTCTGGAGGCAAAAAAAATCAAAAAACTTGAAAAATTAACTGGAAACAGAAGTCTAACCAATTGAAAACAATATGATATGCATTTTTTTTTTTGCATTGATAATTATATTTAGCATGTTTGAGTTCGCAATCGTATACGGGTCATTCCATCTCAACTGTGCACGAAAAAGTGCAAATTTTAAAATTACCCTCTCCGATCCTGCTCAAATTTGGCAGAGCTGTTGATACTATCAAAACATGCAAGAATCTTGAATTTCATCCAAATCGGACCACCCCTCCATTTTTGTACCTCCCCAAAAAATCGACTTTTTGGCGATTTTTGACCAAACCTTCTAGTTTCAAACGGCGATAGCTCAGGAACCACAAATCTTAGAGGGTCGGTCTTAGACTCAATTTTGAAGGAAATCGGACGTAGAATCCATTTCCGTGATCAAAATGTTGATTAATTTATTTTTTCTACCTGTATTGCGCAATTGAAAACTTTAAACGGCCGTATCTCAAAACACCCCAACTTATTTTTTTTATTTGACCTCACCATCGTGTTCCCCGGCCAATTTTACATAAGAATCACTTATCGACAGAAATGAATATGTTTCGTTCCAGAGATATCGAATTTTAATGTTTTGTGTTTTTGAGATTACCTACATCAGCTTCATTCGCCGCATCTGCTAGAAGCACACAGGTGGGATCAATTGCTGCTACCTGGTCATTTATTGAAACAATATTTCATCATAAATAATCTTTATCGCTTCAGATGGAATGACCCACGACACCGCAAAAACTTTATTTTCCTCGATTTTTTTTTCGTCGATAACAAAAAATATCATTTTTCCAACATTAGATTGAAAAAAGTGTTTTAAAATGCATTTAACACTAATTTTGTTGTTTTGCAAACATTAGTTTAAAAAAAAATGTAAGTTTTAATGATTGCACTTGAATTTCCATTGATTTTTTTTTAGTTTATTTTTTTTTGTTATTAAAAACATTACAAAATATAAAGTATGTGTTGTTGTATCACACAAATTATTGGTGAGGAATGACCACTTTTGAGCCATAGAGAGACATGGTCAAAAAATCCGCCGAGTTATCATTTTTTGAAAAAATAGTGATTTTTGGAAAAAAATCGAAATTTCATGCAAAAACAAATTTGGCATATTTTTTAATGTAAAATTGAATTTCCAATCGAAAAGTCCCTGTTTCTTTTTCTATAAGCCGCTGTATCTCAGCAACCAGAGGTCCAATATTGGATATCTTCAATGTCTCTTAGACAATTTTATAGCAAATTTTATGAACTTTAAAAAAAAAAAATGTAGAGATGGTCATTCATGGTCACTATTTTTAAAAATCGAAAAATTGCAAATATTTCGCTAAAATCAAACTTTCGGTGGCTATATCTTTAAAACAGAGCCCTTTTTCGCAATTCGCAATTCGCAATTTTCAGTGTAAGAACGGGCCTTGACCGATCTTATGCACCAGGTTCCCGACGAACACGCACTGCCCTTACACCTACATCTCACCCTTGCTCTGAGTCAGTACGAGCAGCACGCTAGAACACGCTTTGAGTGTTCGTGCCAGGCATGCACACCTTCTTTTCCGGTTACGCATTTTAACTCGGCCGGGGGTGGTACATTACGTAGGGTTTGATGTAAGTATAAGCGCCTAATCATTTATAGTGTGCCTATCAATTTTCATTAAAGCAAAAACTGTTTTATTTTAGTTTGAATTCAAAAACTAATTGTTATTTTACTGTGTATTGTTTTCTCCTGAAAAATTGCGGTGTTTTGTTACAATTTTTTGGACCTAAGCATGTTATTCAAAAGTTTACCAAAAGTACAATAGTAGTATTTGTGTTAACCCTTCAATCATTCCATTAATTGAGTAAGGGCTCGAACCTCACTTGTTAGAAAACAATAGACAGTAAAGGAGAATATACTTTATAAAGAAGCAATAGTAAGAGAATCATAATTGTGTGTTAAAAAAATAAAAAGAATAAGCTTGATGTAGTAGATGTAGAAATAGGCAATAGTTAATACGTAGAGATAACAAACAAGCTTAAATTATTGTTATGATGGGCAAGATAAAAAATTATTCAAATGAATAAATAAAGAAGTAAATCAACAAAGAATAGGCAAATGATAATTAGACTTGGTATTACTAGTACATTAGGGGAAAGTTTATTTTAAAGAAAACACACAGTTTGTTAAAGCAGCATTATTTGGAAAAAGAGTGCAAGCATTGAGAGATACGAGAATCAAGAGTTAATAAAATCAAAACGAAATGGTAAACAGAAGAATTAGTGAAGAAGTACGAATCAATAGAGCAAAATAAAAACAGATAGATGGTAGCTGGAAATGGAAAGGAGAGAAACCCCGTTCTGCGACGTTCAGGTACATCCACAGCAGTTGACTCAACATACTGCGAATCAAAACAATACCGTCTACAATCACAAATTACTTCCCTTTCCCACATTGACGCGCCCCTTTCTTCTAGCCGTCTCGACTCTGACCCTCGCTGGTCAAAGGTTTACGATCCGTTTCCACAGGCCACCAGCTAGGTCATCATGAAAACCAAGCCAACGTGGAGGTAAGAAAATAGGACACTTGCAAGGAACCAGAGCTATACTGTCCTGATCAAGAATGATCTAACAGGACTACGGACGTAGTCAGTGACGCTCCTTCCAGGATGTTCCTCGCCTAAGCGTCAACTGAAGAGGTATTATCAGTATCATTCGCCCTTGGCCTGCATCTTTAAAACAGAGCCCTTTTTCAAAAAAAAATCTGTAAAGTACTTTTAGATTGGAAATTCAATTTTACATTAAAAAATTACGTCAAATTAGTTTTTGCATGAAACTTCATTTTTTTCCAAAAATCATAGCTCGGCGGCAGATTTTTTGACCATACTTCTCTTTGGCTCAAAAGTTGCGGTTTTTTGTCCCCTAAAACCACGCTCAAGACCCATAAACACCCACCGTGTTTCTCGAATGAAGCTCAACATTCATGCCAATCCCATGTTTGTGGTTGTAAAATAGCGGCTCCCCGATTCACAAACATCAAGCAAAAACTGTAAACAAATACGATACCAGTGTGAGTAACTGCGCTCATTCATTGCCAGTGTCGTTCATTGAGGGAAGGATAACAGTGAAACGCACACAGGTAAAGACGAACAGCGCGCGACTATCGCCAGAATAACAGTAAAACTTGTGGAACTGTCGCGTACTCTCAGAGGGAGGTTGTGGGTTTGTTGTGGTCCAGCTTTAAAACAGGTTAAACTTGGCAAAAATGGATCGTTTCTGGATGGAACATTGCTAAATTTGGAACTGATCTGTGGTAAAGTGCAAATTCCATCGAAATGAGAGCCATTCCAAAGTGGGTCGAAAAGATCCACGATGCAAACGAAAAGAACGACGTTGCCAGGTAAGGTGTTTCCAGATCGATAAATCAATGGATGGTTCCAAGGTTCACGATTCATTCTCTTTTAGCATTCACTCGATTTGCTTCCACCCGGAAGGACTTCAGCTGGTGGTGGGTGCCGGCGATAAGGTGGTTGTGTACGACCCACTGGACGGAAACGTCGTGAGCTCGTTGAGGGGACACAAAGATGTGGTGCACTGTGTGGCTTACGCAAAGGATGGCAAAAAGTTTGCGTCCGGAAGTGCCGACAAGACGGTCATCATTTGGACGAATAAGCTCGAGGGGCTGCTCAAGTACTCGTGAGTATCTGCAATTTTATTTTTCCTAAAGTAATTTTATGTAAAATGTATGGTAATAGTAGTTGATGCAACAAGTTACAAAAAGAAGATTTTTTCAGTACTAGATAACTTTTTCAAAACCATCAATGCGCCATGAGTTTCCTTTGTACATAAGACCTTTTAAAAAAGTAAGTGAGAGCACGAGTCGTACATTTATCCACGAGATTTACCGAGTTGAATAAATACGACAAGGGCTAAAAAAATCAAGTTTTGCAACGAATTGTTTTGCAATTCCGGAAAACACCTTTTATATGTTTTTTGCGTCAAAATAAGTGTCAAATTTCAAAACAGTATCGAAAAGTGGTTATTTTCGATACAAGTGCTGCAAAGTTGAACTTTTTAACACTCAAATAAATGCTTTTTTCACGAAGAAATTATGTCAAAAACTAATGAAGCATTTTAAAACCTTCTTCCCTCTCCCACAGCCACGGTGACTCGGTCCAGTGCCTGTCGTTCAACCCGGTGTCCCACCAGCTGGCCTCGTGTGCCGTGTCGGACTTTTCCTTCTGGTCGTCGGAGCAGAAAGCGGTCCAGAAGTACAAAACCGCAGCCCGGGTTAACGCGTGCGCCTGGACCAACGATGGCCAATATCTGGCGCTGGGCATGGCCAACGGGGTCATTTCGATCCGCAACAAGGCGGGGGACGAGAAGGTCAAGATCGAGCGGCCGGGGGGCGTTAACAGTCCGATCTTTGGGCTGGCGTGGAATCCTCCGGCGGCCGGTTCGGCGGACATTTTGTGCGTGATCGATTGGAGCCAAACGTTGTCGTTTTACTCGCTTGGCGGGCAGGCGATCGGGAAGGAGCGGAACTTTAACTTTGATCCGCTGTGCTTGAGCTTCTTTCCGGATGGGGAGTTTTTGACTATTGCCGGGTGTAACAAGGCGCTGCAGCTGTTTACGCGGGACGGAATTCGGTTGGGGATGCTGGGCGAGCAGCACGAGTCGTGGATTTGGGCGACCGCTGTGAATCCGGTTGGGAATTCGATTGTTGTGGGGTGTCAGGACGGAACGTTGGCGTGTTATAATTTGGGGTTCAACACGGTCCATGCATTGTATAGAGAGCGCTACGCATTCCGCGAAAATATGTGCGATGTGATTATACAACATTTGGTTTCCGGGCAGAAGGTTCGCATCAAGTGTCGTGATCTGGTGCACAAGATTGCGATTTATCGTAACAGGCTGGCGGTTCAGCTGCCGGAACGGGTTGTATTGTACGAGCTGAGTTCAGCGGAGAATCAACCGATGCACTACAAGGTGAAGGAGAAGATCGCCAAGAAGTTTGAGTGTAGTTTGCTGGTGGTTTGCGCGCAGCATTTAGTGCTGTGTCAGGAGAAAAAGCTACAGAGTTTGGACTTCAATGGAGCTCTGCAGAGGGAGTGGATTATGGATAGCTTTATCCGGTACATCAAGGTTACGGGAGGCCCAGCTGGTTGTGAGGGGCTCTTGCTCGGGTTGAAGTCCGGCCAGGTGTGGCGGATATTCCTGGACAACTCGTTGCCCATTTTGGTGACCACGGTTCTGTCGTCAGTGCGATGTCTCGATCTAAACGCCACGCGTACCAAACTCGCAGTCGTGGACGACGCAGGACGGTTGGTGGTTCGCGATCTGATAACCGATACGATGCTCTACCAGGACGCGAATGTGAACTCTGTTGCGTGGAACACCCACCTGGAGTCGATGCTGTGCTACTCGCATACCACGGGTGGATTGAGCGTTCGCGTTGGTTCGTTACCGCCGCGGAGTCCACAGTCGATGCTCGGGGTGGTCGTTGGACTGTGCGGAGCGACGGCGTTTTGTCTGCGCGGGAACGTGATGAGTAACGTCCCGTTGGCGCTGGGTGCCACGATGTGGCAGTTCGTGGAGGCAGGGCTGTTTGAGTAAGATCGTTACACAATTCTTGTAAATTCGAGGAATTTATTTGATCTTTTTATTCCAGGGACGCCTACCAGGTAGCTTGCTTGGGAGTACCACTATCGGACTGGGAAGGTTTGGCGCAAGCAGCGCTTGAAGCTCTCAACTACCACATTGCTCGTGAGGCATACGTCAAGGTTCGCAATCTACCGTGGCTGGAGCTGATCAACGATCTCAAAGAACGTCAAAAGCGTGGAGATAACTCAAAGGAGGTTCTCCTGGCGGACACGTACGCCTTCACAGGCAAGTTCAAGGAAGCTGCTCGTCTGTACCAAAAGTCCGGCAACAACAGCAAAGCACTGGCAATGTACAGCGATCTGCGGATGTTCGATCTGGCGCAGGAATTCTTGAAGGAAGGAAGTGCCGCTGACAAGAAGGAACTGATCCGTAGACGGGCCGAGTGGGCATGTTCGGTGCATGAGCCGAGAGCTGCGGCGGAACTGTTGCTGTCCGCTGGGGAGTCCCAGCGGGCGATCGAGATCGTGGCCGAGCAAGGGTGGACCGATGTTCTGTTGGATATCGGACGGCGCTTGAATGCGTCTGAGAAGGAACCGCTGGAACTGATCGCGACTCACTTGAGAAGATTGAAGGCACTGCCGCTTGCGGCGGAAATTTACCGCAAGTTGGGCGAAGAGGAGCAGGTTGTTCAGCTACATGTCGAGGCGCGGGATTGGCCGGAAGCTTTCCGGTTGGCCGAACATTTGCCCAAGATATTGCCGTCGATTCATTACCAGCACGCGCAGTGGCTGGCAGAGTCGGATCAGTTCATATCCGCGCACGAAGCGTACGTACTAGCTGGAAAGCCAAACGAGGCGACTAAACTGCTGAGAAACCTCGTAGAATGCGCTGTATCGGAAGAACGCTATTTGGACGCCGGTTACTACACGTGGCTCAGAGCCAAACAGGTTCTAAAACTGCTAGACGGTGAATCCATCCTGAAGGAGCAGAACCTCGTCGAGTACAAATCGCTGCAAAAGATGGCTTCAATCTACTACGCGTACAGCACGCTGAACTCATACCTGAAAGAACCGTTCACGAGCAGCCCTCCGTTGACCCTGTTCAACACGAGTCGTTTCGTCGTAAACCAGATCAATGGACTGTCTGCCCCGAAAGGAATCAGTTTATTGTAAGTAGCCCCGTAATGTCTGATATCTCTCAAACACTAACAAAATCTCTTCATTTCCAGTGCCGTTTACTACACGCTCTCCAAGCAGGCCAAGGTCCTCGGAGCCAACAAGCTGCATCTGCAGATCAACAACAAGCTGCAATCGCTCAAGGCCCCAGCCGGCATCCAGGAACAGGTGGACATCAGCTACATCACCAGTCGAGCTTGTCCGGGGGGCTTCAACGACCCAGAAGAGTACCTGCCGATGTGCTACCGCTGCTCGAACTACAGCCCCCATCTGCACGGCAATCGCTGTCCAAACTGCGGCCAAGAGTACGTGTTTTCGTACGTGTCGTTCGAGATTCTGCCGCTGTCGGAGTTCGTCCCGGAGGAGGGCATTGCCGATCAGGAGGCGGAACGGTTGTTGATGGCACCACCCAAGATGAACGATTACGGCCAGCCGGATCAGTTTATTCATGAGGTAGAGGGAGAGAGGTTTGACTTGGGATCGGACTACAAACTGTCTTTTTTCAGGACATCATCGACACCTTCTCGTCCAGCTTGGACCGCGACGCGCTGCGAGCCATCGATCCCCGCGAGGTCATCATCATCAAGGGGCCGAGTCCGTTGCGAACACGCTACTATCGAAACCTGCTGCCGGAGCTGCAGATAACCGTGTGTCCCGAGTGCAACAATGCGTTTCACTCGGAGGACTTTGAGCTGCAGTTTTTGCAGAAGGGATACTGTCCGTTCTGTCGGACGCCGGAAGATAGTTTGGTGAATTAAAAGTGTCCTTAAAATATGTGTTTAACGAGTGATCTCATTCCGTCCAACACCTCTGCTAGAGTGTGATGTAGTTATAAGTTGAGTGATTCTTTTTAATGCACATTTTAGAAATAAATGCTATTGCACTTGAAAACTTTTAGATTAATCTAACGATGACATATCATCTTGTGAATTTCTATAACTTTCATAATACTGTTACGACTGTTACAGGTCTCGAATTTTCTCACAACCACAATCGGAATCAGTGGCTTAATCCAAAATTGAACATTACAAACTAATCACAGAAAAATGTCACATGTTTTCGCCGCATAAGCATCTCTCGTTCCGCGCCGATCTCAAATCCAGGAAATGGGACCTATCGATTTAAACCTACAATTTGTCGTCGCCAAAATATAAATCGACGCGTTTTCTGTGACTGCAAGCTGAAACAATCTCCTTACGCTACACCCACTAGTCGGACACCCAACTTTACATCGATATGTTCAACAGCATAACTATTAAAAAGCCAGACCGTAATACGGGCATCGCATAAACAGATCCGGAGCGCATCATGGAAGCGGTTACGTCTACAACACTAAAATTATAATATGTTAAACACTTTCATAAACAAAATGGCCAAAACACGGAGGAGCTCACAGTAAAAAGAGCCTGTCTGTTTAATATGATAACTCGCAACGAAAAAAGATCATCCAACTTGGTGTCCAAAAATATTAAGTTCAGTTCGACGAGTTTGAGAATTTTGCGGGCCACACATCAAGACTGAAATGTTCTACGACGAAAACAATATTCGAACCTGAAACAAAGACTGGAAATACAACACATCGATCTGTGCATTAAAGGCAATTGAGATCACGATCACGGCTAGTCAACAAGTCAAATAAGGTATGCCATCATCAGAATTAAATGATGTCATTTACGTTCTTGAAGCTTACGTCCGTGTTTGGGAAGTGCTTGGTCGGCATTAATTATACCTTTCAATATCAGTGCTGAAAAGTTTTACTGAAATGGGTGCTGAAAAGTTGAACTTTTCATCAGTGGTATCGAAAAGTAACATTTTTCAATATTGTTTTATTTGAACGGTGAGTTCACTTAACACGTGATGTTTGATGTTTGACTTAAATTTCCTTCTGATGTTTGACTTAAATTTCCTTCCTTTTTCGAGATGGCATAAAATGTTGTAAGCAACTCGATTTTTTCAGCACTCCTCGCATTTCTCCCACTTGGTAAACCTCGTTTGAGAAATGTACGATTCGTATTGAAGAAATCTTCTTTTTGCAACTTGTTGCATAAACTACTATCATAGGTTCAGTTACTTTTTTATGCACTACATACATATTTAGAAACATATTCTATTGCACGAACAAATGTAGATATTTTTTAAACATGACATTTCAATTTGAGAACTTCTAAAATTATCATAATCCAGTTACAACTCACACCCCCTACAACCACAATCGGAACCGGTAGCTCATCCCACCATTGAGCATTAACTAATCGCCTTGAGGGATTGCCAGAACGTCCAGAGAATCGTTTGTTCTTTTTGGCCAGGATGTTCGTTTCAGCTTGCGTTTCGCGCGCTTTTGATACCACCCATAATCCGATTGTTGAAACTTCCCCCGCGGGGTGTGAATGAGCAACCTAGCAGCAGAAGCTTCGTTCTGGTTCAGAATTATGCGCCTCACTGAATTCGCGGTGTATGATGATTGTGGGATGTGCCCCCTAGGTGTTTGGATTTGCGAGATCGAAAGTGTAATAAGGGGTTGATTTGTTCGGAAATCTTTTGGAAAGTGTTGGCAACAATTGAGTTTTGAAAGATTTGCACTAAACTTGGATGGTTTTTAAGAGATATCTGCCAATGAGAAACATACACTGAAAAAAAATAAAAGTACCAAATTCCTAAATTCTAGGAATTTTGGCTCCTTTCTTTATTAAGTAATCCAAAAAACCCGATTACTAAATAAGGAAAAGAGGCAAAATTCCTAGAATAAAGGAATTGGGTACTATTATTTTATTTCAGTGTACAGACGATGCAATTATAGTTGTAAAGTAAACAAAGTATCAGTTTCCATAAGATAAATTGCGTTAGGCCGATTGAAATATTTTAAAGTTTTTGTTATAGTTAGTGTGTAAATGCATAACTCTAGAAAGTAGAAATATCAGTAATATAGATTTGCAAATGACAACAACGTGCAGACGTTTTCTGTATCATTCCAATTTTAGTATTATTTTTAATGAAGGTTTGCCTACTCGAGCATGGGCAAATAACAAGGGTAATGTAATACAAAATTTTGGTGTCCCTGAACCCTTTAAAATTTGTCTTAAGGATTATGCAAGAGCAAAATTTGGTATCATACCAATTTAAGGTATTGTTTTGATATTGCAAAAAATGCAGAATTTGTCAATGATCGGACACCACATTTTGGTACTGATTTTTGGAATTGCAGTATTTTATCAAATTTCTCTGAAACTATGGGAAAATTTTGACCAATTTTGATAAGGTAATTAATGTTGCGCTAAGATGATGTCTCAAAGCGCATGCTTTCATTGAAAATCGAAAATTTCAAACTTGAATTAATTTTTTTTGATATATGCATTTAAGAAATGACTTGAAATTGTGGAAAATTCTCTAAGTTAGGATACCACATTTTGGTATTGTTTTGGTAATACAGTATTTTTAATTCATTTTGCGCTCAAAGGAGTTGAAAACCAAAATAATTAAAGTTGCAACTGCTGTACTAAAAAGGGCATGAACATACAAAACATTGGTAATACTTTTGCAAATTACTGCGACCAAAATGTGCCCTTGGTTGCCCATAATCATGTATGTGGAAGACCACAGGAAAACCAAAATCTGAAGCCCAACAAAAAAAATTGCAATAAAAAAATAATCACATACAAATAAACACCATTTCGAATCAACTCTTTCCACCGACAAACCAATATGCAAAATCAGTACGCTCAATTGAGCCCACAGACGGGACACATGTCATTGGTATAATCGAATAAAATTATGTTTTCCCATCGTTTTCCGCTCAATCGATTTTTCAAACTTTCACACCGATACGTGCCATTTGTGTAAATTATAGTAACGGTCGATAGGGGACATTCTCCGATGGAACCAGTAGCATTGCTACCGATGGACCAACCCAAATCGACCTTTTGCGTCCGTACGATAAAGTAGTTATGAATTGAGCACAATTTTCCGGAACGGACAGTAAAATATTTATTCCGGAAAATTGAACTTATTTTCCAACTGGTTAGATCGGACACGGTGTTGATTGGTGAAAAATTGAGCAATGTGACAATTCCTGAACAGAAATTTGTCACATAAAACACCAATTGAAACAATATTTGAATTGAATAATGGTTTACGAGGCGCGAACAGGGCACGTGACCTCGGTGCCATTGTTTACACTGCGTGCCACGTGGCCTTCGTTGGGCACCACAATAGCTCAAGATCACTCGATTTAGGGGTGCATGCGGCCGGCACTGATTATCCTGTCATTAAACGAGCACCACGTGCTTCATACAGTAGAGTACAGAAGGGGAAGAAGTCTTTTAGCCTCAAGGACTGAATAAAATTCAGTAGCAAAGTGCATAATCCCTGCGTGCCCATTGTGTTTGCCTGTGATGGGAATATGTTACTGTTTTCAGTTTGTTTCGAGGTTTTTTCGAGCCGACCGCGAACAACAGTGGCGAGATGTTAATACGCGAGACTTGACGGGAAAAGTCGAGTGATTCCTGTGAGAGTTAGTTTTTCCTGTGGTTCTCAGTTTTGTTTTGGGCACACGGTTATCATCGGCGATTGCACAATGGTCCATTGTTCGAGACTTTTCCAAACATCAATAAAACTGGGAAACATTTCCCAGAATAGAGAGATTTACTTTGATCTCGTGGGAGCATCCTTGTAACAATGGTGTTCATGATATAGAAAATCTCAGCTCAGAAATTGCACATTTATTCCGTATGTTTTTTTCCTAAATTGTTTTTGTTTTGGAATAAGGGAAAAAAATTAAGTTAGCTTTTTTACAAATTTTTTAAAGGCTCTTTCAAAATCTGAAAAACAAATCCGAGATTTGAAATAACTTAGTGCAAAGTTGTTTTAGTTTGATTCAAAACTCTGTCTGCAGAAAATATAAATTTTGGAAAAGGCTCAAAATACTCATAATACACGAAGAGACCGTGCCCAGAAATTTTACCAATTAAAATTGTTGATTTTACTTTCGTAAATTTTAACAAAATCGTACTTGTTGCTGCCAATTTTCAGTTAACCCTCTACAACCCAACCCCGCCTTTAGACGGGCTTCGATTAAAAAAAATGCCAAAAATCCATTTTTTAACCAATTTTTGATCTTTAAAAAGCATTGGAAAGAAGAACTCTTAAAATTTTAGAAAATTTCAGGGTTGGAAGTTTTACTTGTTTTATGTGACTTTGCCAATGTTTTCAAAAATGTCATTTTTTTAGGTGTCAACTTTGGCTGTGTTTTTTACTAACATTTGCTATATTTTAAGTAAAAAGAAGTATGCATTAATTTTTCTAATGTCTCAGACTATGCCTCTACGCATTTATTTATAATTTAAATGATAATGGTGCCATTTTATAGCAGAAAATGTGAAAAACAAGCAAAAAATTGAAAAAGTGGCTATAAAAACATGAAAAAATTAGATAGGCAAAATTTAATGATGGGAGGTGGTAGAATAGGCCAAATACTACCAAAAACAAACATAAACTAAACAAGATAAATGCAAATTAAAATACTAAAAATGAAACAAGAAAAACATAAAACTAGAGAAGTAAAGCACATGGTTGGAACTCCATACATCCTGTTGGCCCAAAAAGTGTGACGATTGTTGAGTTCTGTCGCTGGTATAGTGTAAATTTGTCCAAGCTAGTCACAGCCTACTTAGCATAAACAACTCTCAAATTTGAATCTCTTATACCACTCGCAGATTGACAGACAGACCTTGTTTTCGTTTTATTTACCAATTCTGCGTAATTCAAGAAATGTTTTCAAACATGATCGATTTTTGGAGATTATGTAGCTTTAGTGGCGCTTGGGTGGGGGTGGGTTGATAAAATCGTGGTTTTAAACAAGAAAGGAGCAGATTGTGCAGTTGCGAATGGGGGATGGGAGGAAGACGACCTCCCATATTTTTGTTCGATGTCACAGAATTCAAGCCATTTTACCAGCACTAGCTAAATACCTGTTCCCAAACGAATCGAATGATGAGCGATGATTATTGAACATGCAATTTTTAACTGCACAGATTTTTCCGGCATTTTGGAGCATGAAAAGTAAATAAATTGCAAAACAAACGGCTGACTCGCGAGGCGCGCGAGAAGAAAAATGAAAATTCAAATCATGGCATGCTGCGATTTTGTTTACTTGAGGCATCTTCTCAGTATACCAGTTTTGATCGGATGAGGGGTCAATGCATATTTCATGTAGCCGGTATCTGTTTACGATTACCAAAATTTTGTAAAAAATTAATAATTAAAAAATGAACGAAAAATGGGATGTTGTCGTTTGAGTAACTTTTAAAAATGTTGAATATAAGGAAACGTACTAGAAAATTAAAATTTGGTTTTAAGTAAGTAGGAAAAGAAAAACATATAGGTTACATAATGTAGCAAGCTTGACAGCTTGGATGACGCCCAAGGCGGTCACTTTGGCCCTATAAATTTTCCGAGTTTTATTACAAGATTTCAGTCAAAATGATGAAGTTAAATTGCACGCTGAAGTTCCTTTGAGTCAACATTATGTGCTGGATGGAAATACATGCTGTTATCCAAAACTAAAAATACATAACTTGCTACTTTTAATAATTTTATAAAATTCAAAATATTCTTACTACACACACTATGGACGACCCATCGGTGTGCAAAACTGCCATAAAAACTGGTAGAAAAGTTGCAGCTCTCCACCGCGAGAGGCAGCACCTGTCCTGTCCTCGTTTTTGAACCTAAAGTTCCACATATGTGAGTAAAGTTTTTCGTAGAACAAAAGTTGCTCAAAATGACCACCTGAACACGGGAAAAATAAAAAATTTCGAAAAAAAAATTTGGGCAGTAGAGGGTTAAAATAACCAAAATTCAGTGTTCATTTAATAACCTGTTTGTTGGAAATGATAAAGGCAAAAAGCTAACAAATTTCCCGAACTCAAATGAACGTGCTCGACTGTTAGCTTTGGTTTTAGGAAAATCAAAAATTTTGTTGGTTGAATATAACTAACAATTGGTTAAATATTTAAAAGATAAACTTGGATTGTCATTAAAGCCAGGATTCGAACAAGAGCGGTCGATTTGTTGAGTTTGTGTTGTTAATTATGAAGTGAGAGGATGTGAAAGGTGAAAATTACACTATTTGACTAATGTCGAAGTGGCAAATCAAAGTGTTGCAACTGGGGAGGTGGAATTGGTGAGAAGGTTTGTTGATGATTTCTTTGCAGGTGATAAACTATGAAGAGCAAGAGGACGACCTTCGCCATTACCAAATGTTGGTTAATCTAAGTAAGTATGGGTTTATTTTTGCACAATAATTTATCTAATGTGATTCTTATTATAAAACTGAATAATTAAAAAGCTTCGTGCTTACGATAGATAAAATCTTAATGATCCTTTATTTTTTCAGAATCATCAATTATAAAATACATAGAAATGCGTACACATGACAACATAAAAAATAAAGATGAAGGAAAATATCAAAAAAATAAAAATATATAAAATATATAAAAGAAGATAATTATTAACTTGAAAATTTTGTTGCAATACGACTGCTTAATAAACTGATAAGTAAAACTCAAAATATTTTTTTCAGGAATCGGAGTACGATGATTTAAGATTAAATCAAACGCAATGAATTTGTGTTGCCAAAAGTAGTTAAATAAATATAAACTTTGTAAGTAGCATTATTGATATTCTTCATTCATCATTTTAATGTATGCAACATTTACTTACGTTCTTTTTTCAGTTTATAGCCGAACATGAATTTCTTATTAAGTGACTAATAAATTTCATATGTCTATTTGCAGCTAAAATGTTCGCTTTGTGAAAATTCTGTGTCCAACCAACAGAAAAATAACTAAATCTGAGACCGTTGTAGATGATGATTGCACAATGATGGTTAGTGAATACAACTCTTAAGTTTATACAAAATAATAAAAGTAAAAGCTTAAAACTTGGTGATAATTATGCTCGGTTTCTATTTTTCAAGAATTCATGTTAAATGAAACATCTTTTAAGTATCTTTAATAACATTTTTTATATGTTTTTGAATTATTTTTTTAGATTTATGCAGGGTAATCAAACTTAACATGTTTTATAACAACAGTTTGAAAAAAAGTTTTGTTCTTATCAAATCAAATCAAATCAAATTATTCGCTCTACAGCATTGCCTTGGCCTCTTTTTACAACTTAGCTTCCATCCATCCCGGGTTTCGAACTGACGACCTTTGGATTGTTAGTCCAACTGCCTACCAGCGACTCCACCGAGACAGGACCCAGGGAGACGACTCCTACACCTGGATTGAGCTATCGACCTAACCTCTAAGTTAGACCGGGACCAACATTTACTTCCCTGTCCGACGGAAGGCGTGATCAGACAAATCTCGTCTCAAAATTTGCCACCGGGACCTTTTGGGATCGAACCCAGGCCGACTGGGTGAGAGGCAATCACGCTTACCCCTACACCACGGTCCCGTTTGTTCTTATATTACTAGTTATTTAATTACTTCATGAAAACAATTAGTATAAACAGTTAAGATTTTAGCCAGAATAAATACGAATATAAAAAACACCCAGAATTTGTTTAAGAGGCAGTATTACAAAATTTACTGCAAATTCAATAAAAAATATTGCTGACAACAGCTGATTATTGATTACATGTACGAATATTTTTGTGTATTCAAGTAAGACATTAGTTGAAAATATAGCTAGAAATTCAGCCCAGCCTGTATCGTTAGATATTTAAAGAAAATATGTATCGACACTAACATTAATTTTGTTTAATTAAGCAATGTTTTGTTATAAACCCCTAATAATTTGCTGCATCAAAAAATATTTCGGTAGAATCAACAAAAAAATTGCTGAAAAATAGTTTTTACTGAATATCCCACAATATTTCAGCTGAAAACAACAAATGATTAGTTAATTTTCTCAAAAAAATTGTTAGTTACTGGTTTAGTTACTGGTGGTCAGCAATTTCGGGTATACAAAAACAAAAATCAATTGTTTTAAAAAAAATCTGTGTAAAAAATTGACCCATACTTTTAGTTAAATAAACTAAGATTTTCTTAGATTCGCCCTGGCCAGTCTCTCCGTGTAGCTAGATTGTTTTATAAATAATAGGAAAATAAATTGTTTTTCCTTTAAAACAAGACTTAAAACCCTACAAAAGAAGCGAAAAGGTCGCTTTTCGAAACAATATACTTCTGCTACTTTGATATTCGAAACATGTTCGCCGACTTCTCGAAACCAAATTGTTTGCAATATTCCTTCCAAATTTGCTTTCTTCCGGAAGAATAACTTACGAAACACTGATTTTCTCATAAATATGCATCACATCTTGTACAGTTTTCCCCCGACGTCGTTCAACAACAAAGAAAAACTTGTTTCCACAGTCGGAAAATGTTTTTCCTTGTTCTCGTCCTCAGACAAGTTGCACAAGAAGAAGACGATGATGCAATTTGCTCACAGTTGGTCCTCAAGAAGAGTCTGAATTTGGTTCTAATTTCTTGAGTTGCACACCCCCCCCCCCCCCCGCCGTCACTCGGTACACTCGGACAAAAGATTTGTACAAATTGAATTAAATTGGACGATTGCCGCTTGTCTGGAGGAACCCCTCGGCTCGGAATTCATACGGGTATTATTCCGGCTCAGCGTTGCGTGTAATCCGTCGAGATCCCTGCCAACCCAATGAACTGAACCAACCGACTGTCAAGGGGGAGAGCAAAAAAAAAAGAGACTCGGTTGGACCTAATAATTTTCCTCGTTGTTGTCACCCCCTCACGCGGAAAGGGGCTGTTTCTTTTTCTTTTGCTGACTTGTGAAGTTGGTATAATTCCCGGTGTTCAAGCAGGAGTCGACAGAAGGAAAAAAAAGAGGGGGCGTTTTATTTTATTTCCAAAAATAGGGGTTGAAGAATTTTCCGGCCTGGCGCAGATTTGAGGCACGTGATCTCCCAGAGAAATGTAGTGAGCGCGGTTAAAAGGTGACGATATGACGAATTGTTCCGCCGCTATTGCAATTCGCGGCGGAACAAAGGGAAGGGATGAAATGAATACATTTTTTTTTTTTTTTTTTTTATTTATATTTATTTTGATTTTCTCTTCCATGTACATTCATTCAGTTAAAATATTATTGAGTGTCCAATCACAATCGATGACTTTTCACCTCAATTTTAAATACTAGCAACTTTCATTTATTCATGAAATATTGTAGCTTTCGCTATTCAGTGATTTCAAATGTAGGAGGTCCTACATGTACAAAAGGGAAAAGGGATACCTTAAAACTAACTTATAAACTATATAAAGAGCGGATCAATGCAGCTGAAGACTGTAATGATTTTTGTCGAAATGCATCAATTATCTTATTGGACATAACATCCAAAGTGTCAACTTCGGCTAATTGATGAAGTTCACTGGTGCTGAACCAGGGAGGAAGTTTCAGAATCATTTTCAGAATTTTGTTCTGAATCCTCTGAAGTTTTTCTTCCTGGTTAAGCAACAGCTTGTCCAGATCGGCACAGCATAAAGCATGGCAGGTCTGAAAATTTGTTTATAAATTAACAGTTTATTCTTGAGACAAAGTCTAGAATTCCTGTTTATAAGTGGATACAAACATTTAATATATTTGTTACATTTAACCTGGATACTTTCAATGTGATCCTTGTAAGTAAGGTTTTTATCAAAAGCAAGTCCAAGATATTTCACTTGATCCTCCCACTTTAAATTTACCTCATTCATCTTTATAATGTGATGACTTTTTGGTTTAAGAAAATCAGCCCTTGGTTTGTGAGGGAAAATAATAAGTTGAGTTTTGCAGCATTTGGAGTAATTTTCCATTCTTTCAAATAAGAATTGAAAATATCCAAGCTTTTTGTAATCTTCTTGTGATGACACGAAGGCTTCTACCTTTGGCGGAGATGCTTGTATCATCAGCAAAAAGTGATTTCTGACATCCTGGGGGCAAATCAGGCAAGTCAGAAGTAAAAATATTGTATAAAATTGGACCCAAAATGCTTCCTTGAGGGACGCCGGCACGTACAGGTAGTTGATCAGATTTGCTATTCTGATAACATACCTGCAGAGTACGATCCGTCAAATAATTTTGAATAATTTTCACGATATAAATCGGAAAATTAAACCTTTTCAATTTCGCAATCAAACCTTTATGCCAAACACTGTCAAATGCTTTTTCTATGTCTAGAAGAGCAGCGCCAGTAGAATAGCCCTCAGATTTGTTGCTTCGAATTAAATTTGAAACTCTCAACAACTGATGAGTAGTTGAATGCCCAAGGCGAAATCCAAACTGCTCATCAGCGAAAATTGAATTTTCATTAATGTGCGTCATCATTCTATTAAGAATTATTCTTTCGAATAATTTACTAATAGATGAAAGCAAACTAATGGGCCGATAGCTTGAGGCTTCAGCAGGATTTTTATCCGGTTTCAAAATCGGAACTACTTTGGCATTTTTCCAACTACTGGGAAAATATGCCAAATCAAAACATTTGTTGCAAATTTTGACCAAGCTACTTAAAGTTGCTTCTGGTAATTTTTTAATTAAAATGTAAAAAATGCCATCCTCACCAGGGGCTTTCATATTTTTAAATTTTTTGATAATAGATTTTATTTCATTCAGATCCGTATTAAAAACTTCATCTGATGAAAATTCTTGTTCAACAATATTCTGAAATTCTATTGAAATTTGATTTTCAATAGGACTCAAAACATTTAAGTTGAAATTATGAGCACTCTCAAACTGCTGAGCAAGTTTTGAGCTTTCTCCCCATTAGTTAATAGAATATTATCACCATCTTTTAAAGAAGGGATTGGTTTTGAGGTTTCTTAAGAACCTTTGAAAGTTTCAAAAAGGTTTGGAATAAGGTTTAATTTGTTCGACATCTCTTGCGAACTTTTCATTTCGCAGGAGAGTGAATCTGTGGTCAATAACCTTTTGCAAATCTTTTGAATTCGCTTCAGTGCAGGATCACGAGAACGTTGATACTGTCTTCGGCGAACATTTTCAGACGAATCAAAAGCTGAAGATCGTCATCAATAATGGGAGAATCAAATTTGACTTGGACTTTAGGAATAGCAATATTCCTAGCATCCAAAATTGCATTAGTTAAAGATTCCAATGCTGAATCAATATCAGCTTTGGTTTCTAAAACAAAATCATGATTTAAATTATTCTCAATATGATGCTGATACCTGTCCCAATTAGCTTTGTGGTAATTAAACACAGAACTATTGGGTCTGGTAACTGCTTCATGAGAAAGTGAAAAAGTTACTGGAAGGTGATCAGAATCAAAATCAGCATGAGTCACTAAAGGACCACAATACTGACTTTGATTTGTCAAAACCAAATCAATTGTTGATGGATTTCTAACAGAAGAAAAGCAAGTTGGCCCATTCGGGTATAAAACCGAATAAAGACCAGAAGTGCAATCTCTGAATAGAATTTTACCATTGGAATTTACTTTTGAATTATTCCAAGATTGGTGTTTGGCATTAAAATCACCGATGATCAAAAATCGAGATCTATGCCGAGTAAGTTTATTCAAATCCCCTTTGAAATAATTTTTATTTTCCCCAGTGCATTGGAATGGCAAATATGCAGCTGCAATCATAATTTTCCCAAAAGAAGTTTCAAGTTCAATGCCCAAACTTTCAATAACTTTTAACTTAAAGTCACGTAAAGTGCTATAAGTCATACTACGGTGGATAACTATTGCAACTCCACCGCCATTTCGATTCATTCTGTTATTGGTTATAACTTTATAATCTGGATCACTTTTCAAATAAGTGCCAGTTTTTAAAAATGTTTCGGTTATAACAGCAACATGCACGTTATGAACTCGTAAAAAGTTGAAGAATTCATTTTCTTTCGCTTTTAAAGAGCGAGCATTAAAATTCATAATATTGATGGAATTACTTAGATCCATGATTAAACTTCAGGGTAAGAACAACATCATTCGCAAATTTTAATCCAATCTGGATAGCTTCCATCATGGATGTAGCATTACTCATTGTTTGAATCAAACCAAACAGTGAGTTTTGCAAAAAGTCATTTTTTCAAACGTAACATCGCCGAGATCAGAAGATCCCAAAGCGTTGCCAGCAGAAAAATTTTCAAATGAAATTTGAGGTACCTGCCCAATTTGAAGATTGGTAGAGGATTTAAAATTCGTGGATGAACCCGAACCCGAAACGACGTTGGCATAAGAAATACCATTGCTGTTACCTAACTTTTCCACGGTAGGGGTATTGTTCGAGTGAGACAGCACGAACGTTTGATTTAAAGATGCAGGTACAACCTGACTTTGAGAAAATTTCGGTTTGGATTTCGGCTGATGCTTAGCACGAGAATCCAAAACCTTTTTCTGATGGGGCAATCCCAGAAATTTGATTTGTGATTTCCACCACAATTTGCACATTTAAATTGGGTGACTTCTTTCACGGGACAATTGTCCTTGTCGTGAGAAGAATCCCCGCAAACCATGCATTTTGGAACCATGGCGCAATGATCAGTACCGTGACCGAATGCCTGGCAACGCCGGCACTGGGTCAGATTCTGGCCATTACCGCCATGTTTCTTAAATGCTCCCACTTTACCCGTACATGGAACAAAAACTGAACTTTGTCCAAAAGTTTCAAATTGTTGATTTCATTTCTGTTGAAATGAATCAGATAAAATTGTGAAGTCAAACCAAAGCGAGAAATATTCCCGTTTGATTTTTCTTCATTGGTATTACTTGGGATGGGGCAAAGCCAAGCAACACCTTAAGTTCGTTTTTGATCTCATCCACCGACAAGTCGTTGGAGAGACCTTTCAGGACCGCCTTGAATGGACGAGCATTCTTGGTCTCATACGTGTAGAAATTGTGTTTGTGGTTTTCAAATAACCAACAAAAGTTTGGTGATCTTGTAAAGATTCCGTCAACAAGCGACATTCTCCTCTTCGACCAAGCTGGAACGAAACCTTCAAATTGCAAGTTTCCTTGCAATTCTTCAGTTGCGTTCGAAAGCTGGCCAAATCGGAGACGGAAGTCACTACAATTGGCGGAGCCTTTACTCGTTTCTCGACGGCAGAAGGCTCAGTACGAGGAGAAGGATCCTTGTCAACAGTTTCGGATAAAACACCGAAACTGTTTGCCAATGGAATTGGAGGATTGACCTCACTTTCAGAATCAGAATCAGACCTCGGATGAGGCTGTTTTCTTTTTCTGTTTCCGTTAGCCGATTTAGCGTTCAAACGCTTCACCGACGTAACGATCAAATCTTCAGAAGATTTGCGTTTACCTTTATTTTGACGCATTTTGCAAGCAAAGTTCTCTTTAAAAAGATGGCTTCGTTTGTAAAATACAACAAAATTTCAGGTGGGGTTAGTCTTGAAAAGACTGTTTAGAATTTTGGAAAGTAACTCAGGTAGTCTTTAAAAAGACTGTGAATTTTTTTGAAATAACTCTGAGCTTAGGTAGTAAAAAATACCGCAGCTCTAGTGTCCGTTCACCACGAAGGTTCGCAAGACACTGTGAATTGAATACATTTGATATAAAAAACGGTACAATTAGGTTAGTTGTCGGAGCTTGAGTACGCAGGCGGTACGCAATGTGTCACAACAGTTTGCATAACTGATTTGAGATAAGTTCAGCATATTTTTGTAGCTTGGTGTGTGGAGTGATACACCCTATTGCGATGTATGTGAGCGCACTCTATTGAATCGAGTCGAATAGGTCCCTCGTACGACGGGCTTGACGCAGCCATGCACTGACAGCGCATGGACGCAGCCACACGAACGGTGCGGTGACAGCTGACAAAGCAGGTCCAGCTCCCGTCCTCTTTACTCGTGTGACGCTCGGTCGGATCAGATGTGAGTCCGCACCGATTCTCCCGGCGGGCGATTTCCCGAGTGGGTTTATAGACTCACACATTGGCGACCGTGACGGAGTTGGAATTTTATTTTCAATTTCTAAGAACCGTCGGGAAATCGCCTGCCGACGCGTTTTTAGGTGCAGATTTGTTTGTTTGTTTTGGTGCTGGTGATTGGTGAAAAAAAAAGAGACTTTTCTTTTGGAGGAAGTATTGAAGTGAGGAAAGGGACTCAGCAAAGGCGCGAGCGTGTGAGTGCTCGGTGGGTGAGTAAAGTGAAACCGAGTTTGACAGAAAGGAATATGAAAGAGTCGCGTTGGGCACGGAGGTCAAATGGGCCTGCCGTGGGAAATAGCCTGGAAGGCCGCGATTGGAGGAACATTCTGTCGCGTTGGGCACGGTGGGTCAGATTGGCCCGCCGTGGTAAATAGCCTGGAAGGCCGCGATTGTTCCAAGAAAAAAGAGTCGCGTTGGGCACGGAGGTCAAATGGGCCTGCCGTGGGAAATAGCCTGGAAGGCCGCGATTGAAGGAACATTCTGTCGCGTTGGGCACGGTGGGTCAGATTGGCCCGCCGTGGTAAATAGCCTGGAAGGCCGCGATTGTTCCAAGAAAAAAGAGTCGCGTTGGGCACGGAGGTCAAATGGGCCTGCCGTGGGAAATAGCCTGGAAGGCCGCGATTGGAGGAACATTTTGTCGCGTTGGGCACGGTGGGTCAGATTGGCCCGCCGTGGTAAATAGCCTGGAAGGCCGCGATTGTTCCAAGAAAAAAGAGTCGCGTTGGGCACGGAGGTCAAATGGGCCTGCCGTGGGAAATAGCCTGGAAGGCCGCGATTGGAGGAACATTTTGTCGCGTTGGGCACGGTGGGTCAGATTGGCCCGCCGTGGTAAATAGCCTGGAAGGCCGCGATTGTTCCAAGAAAAAAAGAGTCGCGTTGGGCACGGAGGTCAAATGGGCCTGCCGTGGGAAATAGCCTGGAAGGCCGCGATTGAAGGAACATTCTGTCGCATTGGGCACGGTGGGTCAGATTGGCCCGCCGTGGTAAATAGCCTGGAAGGCCGCGATTGTTCCAAGAAAAAAAGAGTCGCGTTGGGCACGGAGGTCAAACGGGCCTGCCGTGGGAAATAGCCTGGAAGGCCGCGATTGGAGGAACATTTTGTCGCGTTGGGCACGGTGGGTCAGATTGGCCCGCCGTGGTAAATAGCCTGGAAGGCCGCGATTGTTCCAAGAAAAAAAGAGTCGCGTTGGGCACGGAGGTCAAATGGGCCTGCCGTGGGAAATAGCCTGGAAGGCCGCGATTGGTGGAACGTTTTGTCGCGTTGGGCACGGTGGGTCAGATTGGCCCGCCGTGGTAAATAGCCTGGAAGGCCGCGATTGTTCCAAGGAAAAATGAATCGCGATGGGCACGGAGGTCAGATGGGCCTGCCGTGGTAAATAGCCTGGAAGGCCGCGTTTGGTCCAATGAAAACATGGCTTCAAATGCTGCGATTTGCGTTACTGAAATCGCTAGATGTATGGTAGGTCAGTCTGTCTAGCCGTAGTTTAGAAAATGGTGGTTCAGACTGACTCTCTGTGGTTGAAAAGTTTGAAACGGGCAAAAGGCCAGAGGTGTAGGTGTTGGTTATTGAGATTGCTTTGGGAAATAATAAAAAAAAATTGTCACGAATGCTCTCGTAGTGAATTTTGTGACAAAGCTGTGAACAGATGATGATGCATAATGATTTGTTTAAGGTAAATTTAAGTTAATAAAAAAGATGCAAGAAATATTGAAAAGTTTTAAGGATTTTAGGAATTTTTGTATGTAGTGCTGTGTTTGCCAGAATGTAAGTCATTAAAGAGAGTGGAAAATAAGACTTGAATCATTTGGTAGTGTAATGTAAGCAACTCCAAGACTTAATAATGATAAAGTAGGTTATATGCCAGAATGGTTTACAGAAACCAAGATAGAAAAAGAGAGATAGAGATAGATTGAGATAGATAGAAGGAGAGATAGATAGAAAGAGAGATAGATAGAAAGAGAGATAGATAGAAATAGAGATAGATAGAAATAGAGATAGATAGAAAGAGAGATAGATAGAAATAGAGATAGATAGAAAGAGAGATATATAGATATATATATACAGCAATTCCCCACGAAAACAGCATGGAAAAAAACAAAAGTGCTCGGATCGGGCTCCAAATTTTTCTGGGCGTTCCCTGGCCGAAATAATTAGACCCGTATTTTTTTGTTTGGCCATTAGGGTGACCTACGCCGTGTTAGGGTGGTCTGAAAAATGGCCATTTTCGTCGATTTTCGCAAAAACCACTTTTTTCAAAAAATCATATCTCCGCGTCATTTCATCCGATTTTAGCTGTCTTAGACGCAAAAGAAAGGTGATAAGTTGGTCTTTCAAAGAAAAATAATAAAAAGTTTCAAAAATCTAGCCTAACATATGAAAAGGGCGTATGAAACATTAAAATGCCGTTTTGACGGTGTCTGGACCAAAGAGCCTATGTCTGGAAATATTTTTATCGGATTCCCGGACATTTTACATAACATACTAAAAATGGGAGGAGTTCATTAACAGGATTCCGAGATATGATTTTTGAAAATAAAATCCGTGTTTTCGACGCGCCGCGCGCAAAACCGGAAAATGACGAAATCGGCAAAAAATCAACTTTTTTCATTAAAACTGCGATAACTTTAAAATTTCAGCGATGACCTATAGATGTTATGGTACCAAAAGTTGCGTCTTTAAATAACGAAAATTTTGGTACCCAAACATCTTTAGGTCATCGCTGAAATTTTAAAGTTATCGCAGTTTTAATGAAAAAGTTGATTTTGCCGATTTCGTCATTTTCGGTTTTTGCGCGCGGCAAAAACACGGATTTTATTTTCAAAATCATATCTCGGAATCCTGTTAATGAACTCCTCCCATTTTTAGTATGTTATGTAAAATGTCCGGGAATCCGATAAAAATATTTCCAGACATAGGCTCTTTGTCCAGACACCGTCAAAACGGCATTTTAATGTTTCATACGCCCTTTCATATGTTAGGCTAGATTTTGAAACTTTATTATTTTTCTTTGAAAGACCAACTTATCACCTTTCTTTGCGTCTAAGACAGCTAAAATCGGATGAAATGACGCGGAGATATGATTTTGAAAAAGTGGTTTTAAAATCGACGAAATGGCCATTTTCAGACCACCCTAACACGGCGTAGGTCACCTAATGGCCAAACAAAAAATACGGGTCTAATATTTCGGCCAAACGCCCAGAAAATTTCCGAGCACTTTGTTTTTCCATTTTAAATATATATATATATATATATATATATATATATATATATATATATATATATATATATATATATATATATATATATATATATATATATATATATATATATAGATAGATAGATAGATAGATAGATAGATAGATAGATAGATAGATAGATAGATAGATAGATAGATAGATAGATAGATAGATAGAGATAGAGAGAGATAGAGAGAGAGAGAGAGAGAGAGAGAGAGAGAGAGAGAGAGAGAAAATATCACGAAAATAACAATCATTACATAGAAAAAGAAAATTAGCTAATTTCAAATGGTGATTTAGTCAAAGCTGAGATGGACTAACAGTAGGCTGCAGTTTAGTTCGATGCATTAAGTCATATGCTTGTTAGACATTCTAACGTATCCTTCTTTTCTTTCATCAATGTTGGCAATGGATCCGAAGATTACTGGTGATTTGTTTTTTTGGTTTTAATGAAAGCTTTTGCAGATTGCATAGGAATGCCGTTATGTAGTCGTGGCATTTATTTCATAGTTCAATTGTTTCAACAATATTTTTTATGGAGAAGAGGAGAGATGTGTGGAGTGATACACCCTATTGCGATGTATGTGAGCGCACTCCATTGAATCGAGTCGAATAGGTCCCTCGTACGACGGGCTTGACGCAGCCATGCACTGAAAGCGCATGGACGCAGCCACACGAACGGTGCGGTGACAGCTGACAAAGCAGGTCCAGCTCCCGTCCTCTTTACTCGTGTGACGCTCGGTCGGATCAGATGTGAGTCCGCACCGATTCTCCCGGCGGGCGATTTCCCGAGTGGGTTTATAGACTCACACACTTGGGTACAGAGTTTTAAATCATTGCAAAAATGTTTTGTTGGAAAATTCCATTCAGTTTGGGGGAATTGTTTTGGTGTAAAGTGCCTTGATAGATAATATTGTCAGAAACTTTTTTTTATTTTTTTTTGAGACAATACAGTTTAGGAAAAGAAACCCAACTTCAAAATAAAAATATAAAAATAAATTGTTCGATCTACAGCATTGCCTTGGCGTTCTCGATTGCGAGATTCCTACTCGAAACTAGGTGTTCGAAGGCTTGTTTGTTGAGGCAATTGCAAACCTCTTTTTACACCTTAGCTTCCATCCACCCCGGGATTCGAACTGACGACCTTTGGATTGTTAGTCCAACTGCCTACCAGCGACTCCACCGAGACAGGACCCAGGGAGACGACTCCTACACCTGGACTGAGCTAACGACCTAACCTCTAGGTTAGACCGGGTCCAACATTTACTTCCCCGTCCGACGGAAGGCGGGATCAGGCAAATCTCGTCTCGAAAAATGCCACCGGGACATTCTGGGATCGAACCCAGGCCGAAGGGGTGAGAGGCAACCACGCTTACCCCTACACCACCTTGGTAGCACTAGTGTTATATACATTTTCAACTCTAAACTAATGTTTTACGAACACTTTCTTCATGCACAAACCTCTTTCAGACATAAATGATACCAATTTAATTTTCATCCAATTTGGTCATGATAAACAAAAATGTAAAAAAAAAACTCAACTTTAATCTTGGTGACATAACAACAATTTTCGTTCAAAAAGCTTACCAAAATTATAATTTATTTATTTTATTTTCATTCTAAAATATCGTAAAATGTTTGAACAAGATCTATTCGCAGTTGTGAATGTTTCAGAAATTAAATAATATCATCTGAAAAAACCTTGACATGAAATTTTCAAACAAACTAATAAGTTTACTAAGAACAGTAAATTGAATTTAATGAAACAAAATTGAGTTCTTTCATTATATTTTTGTAAATTAAAAAACATGTACCAACAAGTTAAGAAAATGTATACTTCCGCTTGAATTTCGGGGATTCCCGGGATATTTACAAATTTCTCGGGAAACGGGAAATATTTTTTTAGGGAAATTCCGGGAATTCCCGGGACGGGAAATGGATGCTCTAATAGGAGCTCAAGGCTATACAATTGGGTCCTTAAATGAAGCTTAGATTGTTGGTATTATTGTTTACAGCGATAAAGCTTATTTTTCTGAGTACAATGACCCTTTGTACGACCACAAAGAGTTTAAAATGGATTTTTAAATCAATTTTGAAAAATTAACCTCGCGGTCCTTCTTGACAGAAAAGCTCCTACTTGACAGCTCGTTCCAAGGGGACCATAGTAGATCCACTGAAAAAATGTTGTCTTGTCAAAAAAAATTTGCATTACAATGAAAAAAAGGGATCAGAAATGGTTTTTAATCGTGTTTTTTACCGTTGCACATAAAAATTGACATAAGGCTTTAGTACCCAATCGAATCTTATCAAACTCCTCGAAGCCCTTATAAAACCTTTGTTTAAACCTAGTCAGGAGTTATGGAAAAATGACATTTCATACGTCTTCAAACGTCTTATGCCAAACAGGTTTTCTTTTGGCAAAAAGTTATTCTTTGTCTTGCCAAATGATAAAATATAAGAAATTATAACTCACAATCATTCCAGAAATGTTATCATATCTCAAAGACATATCAAAGAGATCAACATAAAAAAAACCTCTTATAAACTTGTCCAACAATCAATAACAGATATCTTTTACTACATCTTCCTCAAAATCCAATCATAAGGTCAAATTTATGTCCTATAGGTTGTGAGCCTATCGATTCTTAAATCATCACTTCAAATAGATCTAAAATCTGAAAATTCTTTTACCAACTTGTATGAAAATCGTTAATGTTAATATTTTTCTATATATATTTCCTGAAATCCAGTCATGAGCTCAAATTTAAGTCGTGTAAGTTATAAGCCTATCGATTTTTAATCATCACTTCCAAAAGATTTAAAATAGGGGGATGGCGTCGCTAATTTTAGACCACGTTTTCCACTTTTTCTCATCGAAACCGACTACTTTATCGAATTCATTTTGCTGGGCGAGATAGGACGCCGCCTATTTTTAGACGATGACTCAGCACTTTTCCACTCTTGCACTTAAAAAAAACAGATGGCAGCACGATGTAACGCCACGTCCCTGTGGAGATGGTTTGCAAATATGGCGATGATTAATTAAATTATTTTAGAGCTAGTTAATTTAAATTGAGAGCTTATTTCTCGCATTATGTAGCTTAATTTCAGCAACGGTTAAGATTTTATCGATGAATATGAGGGAGGCAGAGCCAAAAAAATCACCTCTTTTCATCAAAATTGATTCTAGAGAACTTTTTCAAAACAACCAATGCGCCATGGATTTCCTATGTACATAGAACCTTTTGAAAAAGTAAGCGAGAATTCTTCTGTAATTAAAGTTTTTCAAGTATTTTTTTTAAATTGAAATTCATTGAACAAATTGTTTAAGTTTTATTTGGACTTCTATACTAATGCCAATTATGTCCGAAATTCATCATAAATGTGCGTTTTGATCAAATTTTAATAAAAATCATTGGTTTTTCAATTTGTTCTACCAATCACCGTCAATCAGGCCTCGCGTTTAGCGCAATATTTATGCACTACTATTTTGCCGCGATAAATGCCTTTTAAGAACTGATGGTTTTAGGTAAGCATTTTGCATGCCTAATGACACTTGACAGCTACAATACCCTTGGTTTTAAAGGAGCATGTAATTTGGCATGGCATTGCCATCGGGGTTTCAAGACTCTCTTAATACTGTCATAAAACCTTGTTCAAAGCTATTTGGCTTTAATTGTCACCATGTTTCATGTCCGAGGCTTAAAACCTTCTTAGAACCTTTTAATCAGTCCATGCCAGCGATGGAATAATCATTATCAAAAATCTTTGGATGTTCATCAAGAGAAAAAAAAATCCGAAGGGAGCATGGCCCTCATCTCTCGCGCACAAAAGATCGGTAAAAAGAATCTAAAAAAATCATCATCTTGATTATTCGGCGGAAAATCTTTTTCACTACTACACTTGCAAGTGTAAAATGACCTGTCACATTTTGTAGATGGGCAATGTGTGTAAACAAAGTGAAATAAATATTTTTGAGTGGTGCTGACAAGGAAATTAAAAAAAAATCAGCAGATTGATTTTCTTGGATTTTCTTTTGCGTGATTTGCGTCCTCTCTTTTTCGCGGGTGAAGAAAATTCGCGAGCGAAATTGATTTATTCGCGATTATTCCATCCCTGGTCCATGCTTATTGGTTGCTGTAAATGCCGAAATAAATCCAATAAGCAATAAAGATGCTACATTAAAACCTCAATTAGCTGGTGGCTAGTAAGTTTAAAAATGTTCCTTGAGTTCTTAAAATTAATTAGAAAGAAAGTTAGTTTATAAGCTGTAAGCAAGACACATAACCACAATATAAAAAGACTTTTACGAAAATTGTATTCAAAAATTGTTATTAAATGTATTTTTTTGAAAACAAAGTTATAAATTTTTTAAAGCACAAGTTTATTTTTTTCTAAAATAAATAGTATGAAAAATTTCAACATAAAATAAATCCAATAAGCAATAAAGATGCTACAATAAAACCTCAATTAGCTGGTGGTTAGTTAGTTTAAAATGTTACTTGAGTTCTTAAAATTAATTAGAAAGAAAGTTAGTTTATAAGCTGTAAGCAAGACACATAACCACAATATAAAAAGACTTTTACGAAATCTGTATTAAAAAATTGTTATTAAATGTATTTTTTTTGAAAACAAAGTTATGCATTTTTTAAAGCACCAGTTTATTTTTTTTTCTAAAATAAAAAGTATGAAAAATTTCAACATGAAATAACATTACATTTTTTTTCGAATAAGCAACGGAATTAAAGTACTTTCAAATTTGCTCAGTTAGATCTGAGTCATTGTGTTTCCGGATAATTTACAATTTCTACAGTTTGAAATTGAACTTATGTTTCATACCAAATTAAAAAAGAAGTACTTAAATTGTATCCAAACGGAACTTTTTTTTTAATTGAAAATAATTTTGGATTACGCAAACTAGAATCATGGATTGAAATTTAACCAAACGCATAGTTTTCCGGATAATTCTATTCGAGAATAGATCTTGTGGTGAAAAACATCAGGGCTTTCAGAAATGTGTCAAATTGTTTTATTTATTTGTAAAGTTGCCTCACAGGCAATTGTAACAGCTTTTTGGTTACTGAAAGTTTGGGCGATTATTTTACTCGTGCAAAAAAAGTTGGAACGATGTTTTTGATTGTAAAAATTACAGTTCGAATTCAGCAAAGTTCCAGTTTACTTTTTTTAGAAGGTCTTATAAACATTTGAAACACAATAACTTATAGGGCATTTTCAAAAAAATCTAGGAATGTAAAACTAAGATGCTTACAACGACAAGTGTCCAAATTTTGAGACAAGATTCAAAGGTTCAAATAAAACATTTTTGATCTGCACTGATTGCACGTAATTTGTAAGTTGCTTGAAGCAAAATCAGCAACAACGCACGCCTAGTTACCATCAATTACGATCACCCAAATCGCAACGCCACGTGGTGCCGTCAACGCCGACGACGACGAACGGTTTACCATATTAATTATGCCATGTTTATTGAGTGAAAGGATAAAGTGAGGGCGAGGAGAGGGTGCTGCACAATTAGTGTTGTGTTGTGACAAGTGAATATAACGGAGGTAGCAATTTTCGTCGCTTTGACAGTACAAAACTGGGGGAGAAAAGAACTTCACCGCGCGTTACAATAAAATCAAATCACAGGGTTGCGGTGGGCAAAAGTGTAATTTGGGATGCAAAAAGAGTTACGGGGATGCGCTGTAGAGTTACGTTTTGAGTTGAGAGCTGTGGCACCTGCTCATTAAAAATGTCACAATTGTAATTTTACTGGATGGAAGGAAAATTTAGCTTTTCAAGCATCGCATTCAACATTTTGCGGTTGAATGCTGTGTTGATGTTCTGACTGATGGCGGAGATTGATTTAATTATGATCCGGCTTTTGTACTATTAGGAGTTCCTTTTTTCCGTCTGAACCTGGGCATAATTTGAGCAAAAGGCTGACGGTTAGGGTTGAGTTCGGGGCATTTGTCTGGATATAATTGAGGGAGGGGAGGCTGAGCTGTGGGTTGGCAGGAGACATTCTTGTCGAGACGCGGACGGCCGGTCGGCGACATCATGTGGGTGAGCACAGGACAAATCGGAAATTGCATTAACCCAGGGCACAATACCTTTTGATGGATTTATTTATTGCTGCCACACTTTTGCTAGAATGGAAATGAATTTTGTAAGAGACTGAAGAAATGAGCAGAGATCTGATTTTATGAAGTACAACAATTCAAGAGTTATGTTTTTTTCTGGTTTCTGAATAATGAAGAAGAAGAAATCAAACTAAGTTACTTGATTTTATAATAATTTCAGATATTCTGTTATTCATATCCAATTTTCACGTGAAAATTAATCCGACGTGCCACCGACACCAGAAACAGAATCATTTGCACCTTGATATTGATTGATTGCAAATTTGCATTCTCCATCATCGTCACCATCGTCATCGCCAACAGAGGCCCGTCCATCTATTGCACTTTCGGATGATTCCATACCCATCCAAACCCAGTATAGAGATGCACTTTGAATATCAATTCTACGCACACGGTCCCAATTGGAAAAGTCCCGGCGACAAACAGTAGTACCTACCGGCGAGCCACCGTTCAATTCCGACCATTTGTCCCCGAGTCGGTGGAACGCGCGTGACCACGTATAAAATACTGGGGGCGAAATTAAATTAGAATCCCAATGCAGCTACCTGCAGTTTGAAAATTTCCACTTCCATATCGTAATCCACCAAGGAATCTCCCGACCCCAATCCCAGCACTCTTGAGGCCCCGACCGAGCCAGAAAAAGGCTGAGCAAAGAAATATTTCAATAATTGATTGGTTATGCATAATAAGATATCCCTTAAAGGCTATAACATTCGATTTGTTATTTTCAGATGAGATTTGCGAATAAAATAAATATATTACGGTTCCTTTATAAATTGCATTGGAGGCGAAGAAATGCAATTCTTGCGAGGCAGCTTGACCAGATGGAAGTTTGCGTTGAGCCCGCGTGTATAGTCGCACACAGTGCCTTCGAGCAACAGTGCAGAACAACAACTCAAAAAGGGTTAACATATGTACACACATAAAATCATGTTTACAGGTTGATTTACCGATTATTATTATTTAAAGTTGCTTCTTTAAAGTAATTCTGCGGGTTCGATTTTTCTTCCGCGAGCGGTTTTCGTCGCGGGGCCAATATTGGAACGACGAAACGGATCGTACTCGTTGTGAGTGGTTTTGATCTGGGTGCTGAATAGTGGTTCGCAAAACGGCCTCAATTTTGAACTGTCAAAATGGAACCAATGTACTGTTCGCCAAAAATAGAGAGTATTGTTATCGATCATTATAATTATTTTATTGTTTTTTTTTTTGCATGAATGAAAATTTGTGGCTTTTAAGGCCTGGAGTTGAATTTAAGATATCTCAAAAAAGTTGAAGGCCAGATCGTCATTTTAGATAATTATGAATGAAATTTGTTTAGGGAGTCGATGCGGTTATATGCATCTAGAAGCTGTCTTAATGATCCTTTTAAAAACCTGCTGGTTTAGTGAAAAAGAAAAAGGATCAGCTTTGCTAGAATAAGCGATGTTTTTTCGCTGGACCAGGAAGTGCTGCAGGATTCCAAAATCAGCCAGGAAATTTATCTGCGACATCGCAGAATGACACTCTCGCAGCAGTTCTTCGTCACACGTAAAATAGAAAAACCTCTTCTTACCGATCGAAATCGAAAGCACACACAATTTTCCAGCAAAAAAGTCAAAAACTAGAGAAAATAAATCACATACAACTGATTATAAAACAGCTCATTTACCAGTAAGAAAAAAGTCATGCTTGTGCTTGAACAGTATCCCACTTTGCAGATGTAAACAAAGTGGGATCATTCAAAAATCACGTTACGCATTCTCTCTATTCATCACCCAGGTTTTGATGATGTTTCCGTTTTTTGACGAGGGGTGGCCAAATCAGAAGAATGCCAAAATAATTATAACACTGTTTGAAAAGACAGACAACAATTTAGATTTGAATTTCAACAATTTGAACAAACTTTTATTTTTCATGAGAAAAACGTTTTAAAATAATAAAAAAGTTATGCAAAAAGTTGCAGAAACAAGTTTTTTTCAGCATGAGTCGGACATTTATCTATTGATGTTCATCGGAGGTTATTCTTTGAGAATAATTTTTTAGGCTCTACTAGATGATTTCTGCCCGAGCCCGAGAAAAAGGCTGATAAGCATTTTGATAGCTGATATTATTTCGCAAATTCCAGGCCAACAGGTAACTTTTTCACAAAACTCGATGTGTTAAACAATAGCTGGCATTCCCAGCTACCTTCTAACGCTGCGGGTTTTGTTGAATAGTTACCTGTTGTCTCGAAATTGGCAAAATAATTCTAGCTGTCAATTTTTGCTCCAGATTTGTGTTCTGTAGAGCTTATCGAAACACACATTTTTATTTTAAGAATATTTGTCAAAAAAAGGTCATAGCAAAAAAAAAAAACGCAATTTCGAAATCTTTATACTTAAACAATGAGAAGAAGCATCTGAAAGTACACATACTATAGTACATTTGCTCAAAAATATTTTGGGTGTTAATTTTGTTTAACGGTGCACATCAACCAGAGATTTTGCACCAAGATTTTTGTTACAGATATTTTAGTATTTTCGAAACTACGGGAACTATCGATACAATTTTTCATTCATCCCCTAAAGTACTGTCTACTTAGCGATTTACAACAAAATTTGCCTATTTTAAAATCAGATTGTTGCAGGATTGGGTCCGTAAGTTTGACAGATTTGGAATAAAAAGACAACATCTTCCTTGGTTGCTGTACACCCTTAACTCATTTTATTTTAATTTCAAAATAAGCCTTTTTAAACCACTTTTTTAACACTGTTGATAGAATTTATTAAGATTCTTACTTTTATCATAAACAATTTCACTTTTACAAGCTTTACAAATGAGCAATCCATCTCCAAATTCCGGAAATGGATTTAATTTGTATTGACGTAGACTTACGTCTTTGTCGAAGGTACTGGGGTGTCATTCCAAAAAACCCGGGCCGAAGGCCCTGGATTACTGCGTCATCCGTCAAACGCTTATATCTTCCTTCCCTCTAATCGAATCGACACGATTTATGTGCCATTCGATTCGAAAATTATTCAGCAATTTGCTATAAAACTTTCATTGTTGGCAAAATAGTTTAACTATTGAAACAATTGAATGTTTTAAAATGTTTTCAAAATGCAGAGATTTTGCAAGCAAAATGAGCGCTTCCCACTCACGGACGGGAATGTCAAGTACCTATTTTGAGGGGAAAATCATCCGAGCAACGCGACCGAGTGTCGGTCGCAAAAAGGAGGGGAAGTAGCGGGCCGAAATCATACATAAGAACGTGCGCCAGAGCCCATTCCATCATTCACGTCTCAGACGTCGGACCGGCAGCAGCAGCAGCAGCAGCAGGAAAGCTCAGCCCAGAGCAGCAGCAGCAGGAGAGAGACCAGAGCAGCAGCAGGAAAGCTCAGCCCAGAGCAGCAGCAGCAGGAGAGAGGGACCAGAACTGGAAAAGAAGTGCGCATCGCCTTCTCGTCGTCACCGTCAGCCAGTTGCCTCTCGATGGCCGGACCGTTTGGATCTTTCGTGGTTGCTGTGGTTCGGAGGTGCTTCAATCCCCATCCCTCGTCCCACCCGGGACGAGGCATCAACAAGATGATCAACAAGATCAAGCGCGCCTGCTGCCTTCCGCCGAAAAGCCTCTCGTGGGCCAACTAGCTCGTCGCATTCGCGGCGAGCGCTTCTGAAAGAGTTCATCTTGTCAAATTCTAGAGTGTTGAATGAGTTGCCTTCGTCCCACCCGGGACGAGGCAGCGAGCTAATTTCAATTTAAATTTCAGGAACAAATTTTGGTCTTCGGGGGCGACGGAATGCACAGCTTTCTGAGGCTGCTCTCGCCCCCAACCCCTATGCCCCCCCCCTCCCCCCCCCCATTCGGCTCGCTAAAATTCCTTCGTCTCTTTCTTTCCTCTCTTTGCCGTTCGAATGGGTGTTCCTTCCAATATATATAGCTAATTCTTCAAATTAATATATGGAAAACCCACATGTCCACATATCTAAATTTTACGTAAGTCTACGCCATTCCGGTTATGTCTGTGACTTAACTACTTTGACTTTTTTTTTATTTTGAACAACCTTTTTAAGGACCTTCCCTACGATCAAAGAAACCATTTTGGTTTACCCATTCAAGTCTCCATACACTTTTGGCAGCTGTCCATACTAAAATTATACGCCAATATTTGAAAATCTGTATCCTTTGATTTTTTTTGTAATGGTGTTGCTTTTTGAAAAAAGTTCCTCCTCTTTTAGAAGAACTTGTTTGGAATTTTGCATAGATGATTCCCATCATGTTCTACCCGTGCAATGCAATCAAAAAATATAACAGAAATTTTGATAAGGTGCATTTTTGAATTTTGCGACTAAAAGTTTGATTTTGACTCATAATTTATAGTTTTTCTTTTTTTTAAACAATTCCCATGAGTGACCATTTCTGAAATATTTTTTTTCCGAAAAGTTCACAAAATATCCTGAAATTTCATAAAAGAAACATTGAAGAATGGAACTCTGGTTGCTGAGACAGAGCGGATAAAAAAAACAAACAAGAAAATTGAAGTTTCAAATTCTATTGCCAACTAATATTCCAATTTGCAATGCTATAAAAATAAAACATTTATGAAATTTTCTGATCTTTTTGCAAAAAATGATTCGAAAATTATGGGATCAATACTAACATTTCAAAAGGGAAAAATATTCAATATATTTTTTAGGTAAAACTTTGGCTCAACAGTTGTAGGTTTTGTACCCGTAAACGTATAAAAAATATAGATTTTAGGAAAAAGATTAAAAACAATTGGTAATTTCAAAATCGTAAAAAAAATATTTTCATGTACCTATTTTTATGATAACTCTTCAATACCAACAACTTTGCTGAAATTGATCAGAAAATTCCTTCAAAATGTACATATTTTCGACTATTTACCAAATATTGACGTACCATTTTTGTATGGACAGCTGTCAAAATTCTATGGAGACTTGTATTGGTGAACCAATGTTGCAAAATGGCAACTTTGGCTATAAGGAAGGCCCCCACAAAGTTGAGTAAAATTAAAAAAGAGACAAAAAATAAAAATTTACAAATTCGACCGATTTTGTAGAGAATTTCTTAAAGAGTCTTGAAGGTCTCAAAGTTGTACAATGATCATGTTGTTTTAAATGATGGAAGAGTGTTAATTCAGTTAATTGTTTATTATTTTAACGCATAAACTTTTGGCAATTTGAACCATGAAACCAGCTTTAGAATCCTATGCGGTTGATGTATTATAGAGAAAAAAAAATCAAATATTAGCTTTCATTTATCCGTAAATTTATGTCTGGGTCTCCTTTCTTGAAACTTCTTAACAAATCTGTTCCTAACATACACATGATATTATATTTATATATATTTCACGAAAATGTACTTGATTCCATCGGTTTTCAAAGATTTTATCTTAGAAGTGCCCTTTAAAATTGAAATTAAATCATGCAGTAACAATATAATATTTCCCTCCACGAAATAATTTGATTTTCAAATAAAATGTCAAGAAAAATACCCCCTCTAGTGCGGTGGCAAATATATTTTATTCTGGAAACCTCGCTCGAAAAACTACACCATTATCAAGTTCAATAGTATAGTGCCCTGCATTGTATAAACGGCTGCTATTTTACTTTTTGCAAAATCGAGTTTATTCCGCCTGGTGTTAGAGGACGTTCCAAATGTTTCTCTGGAAATAGTATTTTATTGAAATATGGTTTGGTATTCCATTCTATAACGCGGTTTTCTCGGAATAATTGTTTTGGCATAACAGCTGAATATTAAATAACTTTTTTTTTGTGGAAACAAACCATTAAAAAATTGCAATAAAAGAAATTATTACATGATTATTTCCTGTAACATTTTTAAATATTTATACACATAAACTCCTGTTGGATCCCTCGTTCCCAACTCTGAATACCCATACCGTCCTGTTCCTGTGCAGCAGCAGTTTGTGCTCGGCATCGAGTAAAGTGCAATTTGAAGAGCATAAAAAATGCGCATCATCAGGAAATGTGCTTCCATCTCGCAGGAGCAAATCTCCACCGCCAAGAACCTTACACCATCAGGCCCCAGCGCAGATAGGGTTGAATTCGAAGCCGCTCAGCTCGCACAATGCAAATATGAGGAAATTTATGATTGTTATTTATTAATAAACATAATTTACGGCTTTCTTTCCTCACCTGGAGCTCCCGCGTGTGTGCTGCTGGAGAATGTGCCGAGCAACAGAGTTGTTGATTTACGCGAAAGAAGAGCGAAGATTTGCGCGCGGTTTTCGGACCAACTCCGGGATATCTTTAATTCAATTCCTTTAGCGCGGCCACGCGTGATATACTTCACTGAAAGGGTTTGCGGGACCAATTCGTCGCACTGGACGGCCGACGACGACGACGGTTCCGAAAAATTCCCGGTGACCTCTGGTGGCGGCACATCGCTTCTGGGTCGAAGCCCTCGCTAGGAGAGTCGCAGACCCTTGAAAAATCGACGATTTATGTTTCATTGAAAGACTCCCCCGAGACCGCGGAGCGCGAGCGATTTTCACGGTCGATAAATCTGGCTGGTCCGCACGCGGTGTTCCTGGCAGGATTAGGAATCGAAGAACCACTTGTAGGGATTTGCGTGTAAGAGGTGGGTGGACTACCTACTGACAGGAGGGAAATCAATTTTTATTCAATTTTGCATAGAGTGAGGATTACCAGTGCCAGGTTGAAATGGCAAAGAATGTGTAACATTGTTTAAAGTGCTTTAGAGAGAAGTTTTTTTTTTAAGAAACTGATTGTTGCTTAATCACGAATTTTAGATATATTAAATTAATCTCCCAATTTTATTCATTGACTCAAATCGTAAATCCTGTCTCGTGCCAAGCAAATTGATTCATTTGAAAATTGTCCCCCGCGGCCATCTCAACCCGGGGGCTCTCGAGTAGGCGGACACCACGTGCCACGTGCCGCGTTAACTCTGCCTCCCTAAGCCTGTAATTAGCCATATTTTCCACGTTTTCTCAATTTAAAGCACACACGACTGTGGGTAACGCCTTCGGGCCGCCGACTTTTTTTTATTCACGTTTGACGAACCGTTGCTAATTCCACGCTCCTTTTTTATGTTAGTCACCTCTTGTGGATTGCACCAATTCCCGGCTAATCCTTAGAAGAGATTGCTTATCTCTTACGAGAAGTCCATTGAAAATACGTCCCAAAAGTTCTCACGCTTCGTTAATCCGGTTGATGGATGAAGTGGCCATTTTACGAGCTCCGGACTCCCAAGCCATTCGTCGTAAAATTGTGCTGATTTTTATTGAAATTATTACAATAGTATAGTGCGCGGAGATCAACCTGTTTGTCGTTTCGAAGAGTGGCAGTTATCCTAGGTCGGACCGTTTTTACGATGCCTCTGTCGGTCCGGATTCCGGTTCCAGGTTCCTCCGGACGATTCTGGAAAGGTAGTGCCCAAAATAAAAGTGTTTCCCAATAACGACCATGCATTAAAAAGCGAAGTCTCCACTGCGCTTGCTCACGGTAACTCATGAGCTGGACTTTATGTTTGTTTGCTTTTTTCGGATTCCTGTCCAGTCGAGGTGGGACAGATTTATTGTTTTATTACGCCTTCATAAGCGATATCAATAAATTCTATTAACAATCTATTAAATGCTCCCAGAAAGAGATAGGTGCTTCGATTGTTTATGAGTGTCAGAAATCAAAACGCCTGTTTTAACATATATTTAAGAAACTATTTAGATAGACGTCTCCGAGACAGTTCGCGATGGCGTCAAGTTCCGTCTGGCGTCGTCGATTTGAAGTCGACATCGTCTTGTGGTCATCAAATGCACGATTTTATAGAGGTGTCAATAAAACTGATAGCTCTGTCAGCGTGTTCCTGACAGTCGGGTGCGCGCTTCGCTGGTTGGTGGGTGTAATAAACACACCGTGGACGAGAGTGGTTCAGCTGGGTCACCTAAAGGTTTTTGAAGAGCCGAAAATTCTTAAATTCAATAAAATGCAATACTTGCAAGAGATGCAAGTATTTTCAAACCGAAATTGCAAAAGATATTTTCGAGACTGAAAAATCTCTTCAAAATTTAAAAATGGTCAAAACCATGTTTTTAAAATTTTTGTTTTTAAAACCGCTGTATTTTTAATATTATAGGACTTAGGAAAGTGGTCAACTTCGAGACTTTTCTGTAAAATTCGGATTAAATTTTTTCACTTTTCAAGAATACGGTTTCATTTATTAATTTTAAATGAAATTGCGAGATACTACAACATTAACATAGCATACGTTCTTTTCGAATAACATTGTTGAGTGCAACTGGCTATTTATATACAAATATCGCTTATATTAGGCAAGCACAACATATTTACATATTTTTATTAATAACGTACACTGAGAAAAAAGAGTTTCAAAAATCGTGAACAACACAGAAAAAAATGATGGTAATATTCATCAGTACAAGGTGATGATTCTAGAGATTTTCTCTTTCCCGGGAATCGAGAGTTGATTTTTGCTATAACCCGGGATTTGGTTCAAAATTATTGGTACTGTGTCAAAAATCTGATTAAAAGTAATACATTTGTTATATTTTAATGAATTCAAATACATTTAGTTTCAGTTATTCAATCAAGCATTACTTTAAGTAACCTTATCGTTACGTCGTGGTATTCGATCTACACAGAAAATAATATGTGAATTCAATTGAAACGGAAAAAAATAATCACATGTAAACTCAGTTGATGTAAACTTGAGATTCGACGTAAACGGTTGAATCACACGTAATATAATGTTTTTACGTATAATTTGTTTAAAATTTACATCAAATTACATTTAAATTTCATTGTTTAATGACGTGCAAAAGTGTTACAGAATTTAAAAATTAAAATGGAAGATTTTAAACCCTTCCAGATGCATATAGAGTTTTGAAAATTAATTGAATTTTGCCTTAGTTGCAGCCATTTTAAGATTTTTGACATTTTTATACCTTTAAATTCGGAAATAAAATCATCTACATTATTACATCTTTGATTTTTTTTAACTGCGCAGAAAACGTATATCACTTATGTGATCCATAATTCAAACAGTGGTTTCTGATTTTTTTTTAGACTCGTTTATAAGATTTTCAAATTACCTATCCAAGGATAAGCCGTTTGATGAATCCGAAATCTTGTTTTCACACAGATTTGGCTGTCAAAAAAGTACATATTAATATTCCTTAAGTGAATATAGGGATGCCAGATCTTCAAACTTATTGATTAATTTGGAGGTTATTTCGATCAAAAGTCTAACGATAGGTCTAATGATAAAAAAAACTTTTTATAATAAGTGCACTTTTTAAGCAGCACCTTAGGAAGGCAATATGAAACATAAGTATTTTTAATGGTTTTTTAACCATTGTACTACTCGCCGCGCCGGGAACCGTGGTGTAGGGGTAGCGTGGTTGCCTCTTACCCAGTCGGCCTGGGTTTGATCCCAGACGGTCCCGGTGGCATTTTTCGAGACGAGATTTGTCTGATCACGCCTTCCGTCGGACGGGAAGTAAATGTTTGCCCCGGAATAACCTAAAAAAAAAGGTTAGGTCGTTAGCTCAGTCCATGTGTAGGAGTCGTCTCCCTGGGTCCTGTCTCGGTGGAGTCGCTGGTAGGCAGTTAGACTAAAAATCCAAAGATCGTCAGTTCGAATCTCGGGGTGGATGGAAGCTAACGTGTAAAAAGAGGTTTGCAATTGCCTCAACAATCAAGCCTTCGAACACCTAGTTTCGAGTTGGAATCTCGCAATCGAGAACGCCAAGGCAATGCTGTAGAGCGAATAGTTTGATTTTTTTTTATTTGATTTTGACTACTCGCCGCACAAAAAAACAATTTACTGAGATATTCACCTCCTCCTTTAGTTGAAAAATCAACCACAAAATAAAAAAATGTTTGTTGATGTAAAATTCGGAAATATTTTTTTGTTTGTAATTGTTGAAAATTCTTTTTAAATCTGCAATTACAAGATCATTTGTAGAGTTTTTTGGACTCAAAACTGTACTGTACTTTTTACAATTCTTCATGCTTATTAAATGTTTTTCCCTTTGTTTAAAAATCTGTTTCACGCAGTAACCATAAACTTGTTATAAGATTTTTGTACAAATGTTTAAAAAGCTTAGATATAAATATTAACAATTGGCTGAAAAGATGCAAAAGATGCAAGATTTTTAAATGTAAAACTAATAAAATTTTGGACCCAAAGTTAAAAAACTGGTTTAGTTTATTATATCTAGGTTGTAGGTAATTGCAAATTATTTTTAATGGAATAATTTGGGCTTCCCAACTTGGCAAAAAGTGCCAAGATTAATTTTACTTTTACTGAATTACAAATTTATAGAAGCATAAATACAATTGGCTTTTTTTTTATTTAAATCAGCGATTCTCAACGGGGGTACCGGGCCTACTTGATTTACACGGCAGGGGGTACCAGCCTAGAAGAAGGTTGAGAATGGCTGATTTAAATGTATAAAATATAACTTATCTTCAGCTTTATATTATTTTACTTCAATATTTATAAGAATCAATTTCCCGGAAATCGAGAGTTAAAAAAAACTTAGCGATTTCCCGGGATTTTTATCCAGTGAATTCCCGTTCGTCACCCTCTATTCACAAGGAAATGGTGACAAATTTTGTGTCAAAAAATGTGTAATATTACATCAGGAATTGGTAAATTTTCATCAGTTTCTGATGAATTTTCATCAGGTTCACATTTTTAAACATTTTTGAGTAATATTACTCAAAAAAGAGATAATATGCAGCCAACCAAAATATAACTTTTTTTTTTGCTGTGAAGCGTTCATGAAAATGGGAACCACGAACAAAGTATTTGGTCACTTGGTTCATTTTTCAAAAACGTACCATGGGATTTGAACATTTTGTTCGTGGTTCCCATTTTCATGAACGCTTGGTCACGATTTTAGGAACTCTTTTTTCTCCGTGTAGAAGGTCGAGTAAAACGTTCTTGTTTTGAGCTCAATTTTTTTTTACTACGAAGTGGTGTAAGGTTTACTTTTTATTCCAAAACACAAACACTAAAAACAGAGCCAAAAATTTACTAAAAACTAAGATGGGTAATTCTCCGGCAACTCACATAGCAGTTGCACCGACCCTTTTCGAATTGTGCGAAACTTTGTACTAAGGGTTTTTGACCCTGATCACGAATCCAAGCTCCATTTTTCGATATCTTGAGGGGCGGTACGACCCCTTCTATTTTGAAACTTTCAAAAAAGACGTGTTTTTCAAAAAAATGCAGCCTGATATGGAAATTTTGTGTCAAAGGGACTTTATGTAAAATTTGAATTTGATGGCGTACTCAGAATTCCGCAAAACGCAATTTTTATCGAAAAAAAATACAAAAAAAAGTTTCAAAAATTCTGCCAGTTTTTGTTACTCAACTATAATTTTTTTTGAACTTTTCACTTGATGGCAAATTTAATGTGTTTTTCGAATCTTTAATAACCCAGAAGGGATTTTTTTTATTCAAAATAAATATTTAAATTTTAAAATTTCATGTTTTTTGTAACTTTGCACAGTTATTTTTTAGAGTGTAACTATGTTTTAGAGTGGCAGTGCGTGGCCGAATGGTTACGCTGTCCGCTTTGTAAGCGGATAATTCTGGGTTCGATTCCCATCTGCTGCAACCTTTCATCGGATGAGGAAGTAAAATGTCGGTCCCGGCCTCCATGCCATAAGTACAAACAACACACAAAACCAAGCCTACTCCGGTGGAATCGCTGGCGGCGGTTGGACTCGCAATCCAAAGGTCGTCAGTTCAAACACTGGGTTGGAAGGTTCCTTGGAGTAGAAAGAGGTTTGGGTGCTCTCCGCATTCAAGCCTTCGGACTCCTAGGTTCGAGCAGAAACTTGCAATAGAGACCACAAAAGACCCGGGGGTCGTTAATGTGGATGGTTTGATTTTGATGTTTTAGAGAAATGTAGAGGAAACAATTATAAAATTACAAAAAATGTGAGGACATATCGTTGAGGGGTCGGGGCAACTTTTCCCGATTTCTTGTGAGTTGGCGGAGAATTACACAAATTCTAAAACAATGTAATAGTCCTAAAACCGAAATCTAAAAGGTACGCTCAAATCCATCATTTGGTTATAAAGATATATTCCAAATCTTGAGGCTCGCAATCGAACTGGCATGACGTCTCCCCGAAGTTTAACGTTCTGTGTTCACTAATTTATTGAAGAACAGATTCTATCCTGCTGAGATGGATATCTGACGTGGATGAATTCGTCATCGTTCACTAATCGACAGAATAAACCTTCCTTCTGAAGGTGTTCAGGAATTGATCAGTTTCTAAAAGTAGTTATTACAGTTGAGGCATTCGTTAGGCTATAAAGTGAATCAAATATTGAAATTAGCCAGCACTTAAGAGTAAGAACAAGCTGTTGTTCATGGAACAAGTTTGTTTCTTATAAATGACTAGATTTATTCCTGCATTTATTAGGATTGCACTATTGATCGAGCAACTTAATAATCCTTCACAGCAAATCCCCTTTTCATACAGAAAAGCCATCAATCGGCTTAGCTTGGATAACTTAACTCAGCCCGGTCGAGACCAGCCTACAATGTATCGCCACAAAGGACACGCCGGGTTGAGCCCCGTAATCACGTTTTTCACACCTTCACGCTCGGGTTGTTCGAAATCTCTTCAGAAATCTCGACGAATCAATCATGAAAGTCGCGGCCTGGGGTTGGGAGGTGATTTGTAGGCCACTTTGGTACGAGGGACTGACCGGGGCCTGGCGTTACTCGATTTTGATTGGCGATGATAAATCGCGTGGCTTCGGACGCTCAAGATCGCTGTGTTCAGGACAGTTTGGGGTGAAATGGACCAAGCTGTTTGGAAGTAAACATTTTGAACATCCTGTTTGAATCTCTTCTAAATCAAATGACCTGACGTTGTAAGGTATAAATTTACTTTTTTCCATGTGTAATCAAACTTTTTCCAAAAAACACATTTTGAGTTTTTAGAAAGTTTTGACAGTGTAATAATAACAGCAAATTTTATTGTTTTTTAAGTGCGAGTGAATCCTTTTTCTATCATTCAATAAATTTTGTTAGATTGTTTCAAATCGAATTATTTTTTTTGTTTAAAAAAACCAAATTTTATCAGAGGGCTTTCCCGCACCACACTCTTCAAGCTCAATAAAATGTTGCACAATTTGAGCTTTGAAAATTAAATAATCCATCTACAGGAAAGTATTGCTCCCTTTTATCTTCACTGACTGGTCAAAGTCTGACCGTACTAACATTTTTAATGGATTTTCATTTTTCACACTTCGAAATCGTCAGATTTTGCCCGGATCAAAGGTTGTCCTTCATCAATGCACAGTGGTCCGAAACCGAAATCTAGCGTGACAAAATTGATAGCGGCCACACGTTAAGATTTAGAGCTTTGGTGTCTTCGGGACAAATGATCAGGGTCAATAGGGGCATCTTTTGGTATGGTGGACATTAGGGTGGTCCAAATTTTAGGGTGGTTCAGAATTTTTATTTTGGCGAGATGACGAGATAGCGCTTTGGTGTCTTCAGAAAAGTTGTAGGGAACACCATTCTGAGCAACTTTGCTGAAGGGCTCAAAGCTCTATCTTCAAACGGGAAGTTTCTAGAGCCATTTTTGTAATTTAGGTTTAGGTGTTTATGAAAAAATGAGTTTTTTGAATTTATCAACTCAGGCTTATGTCGTAGCGAGTTGGTGTCTTCTAGACATTTGAAGAGCTTATCAAAACACACATTTATCTTCCAAGAGAGCGAAAATCGGACCTTTTAAACGAAAGTTATAGCCAAAATACGACGAAAAAGACGCCATTTTGAAATGTGAATAACTCGAAAAGGTGGTGGAGTTTGACCTCGCTCTTAGAAGCATCTGAAAGTACACATTCTAGAGTACATTTGCTGAAAATATCTCGGAGGTCTTTTTTTGTTTAACTCATTTAATCTTAATTTGAAAATGAGCATTTTTAAATCGTTTTTTGCCCATAACTTTTGATAGAATTGGCCAAAATTCGTTTTTCAAGAACACAAATGTTCATTTTGACAAGCTCTACAATTGTCTAGAAGGGCTCAAAAATGTACAAAATGATCTAGTGGTTGTAAAAGAAGAAACAAGTTTTTACTGAAATATTTCAGGAATAAATTTAATTATTTTGTTGATTCCTGAAATATTTAGCATAGCATAGCATAGCATTGGTGTCTACCCGTAGCTGCTACTTCGTTATTGACCAGGACCCCCAAAAATTGCTCCGTGGATCACAGATGAAAAGTAGGAACCAATCATCACCCCTTCGCAATTTTCAAAGGTCCCTATCATGCTGATCAATACCGACGCCGGCCACGACCAGTGGTAAGACACGGGGAAGTGGATGGGAATGTTAGTCCGATACTTGAGTGATGGGACCGCCAAATCGACTGCGTCTCCTGTTTATCTGTTGAAATTTTAAAAATCTTAGGCAGCCGGCTGCGGAAAGATACACAATCATTGATTTAGAAATAGTTTTCATTCGAACGCGGCGCCAAATTATCATTCATTCCCCCGTCGGCGTGCCTTCCGAGCAACGACGCTGTGAGAAGGGCTCCTCCTTTTACTATTTAAGCAATATATTAAATTGTATTTTCTGTGGTTTCCAAATGAATTATATCAAAACATTATAGTGAGGTTTGCAATGATTTCATCGTGTTGCAGGATTTTATGACGAAATGATCCGAAAATAGTAATCTACGAGACCGACAGAATTGCGAAAAATAGTAACTGAAAGTTTTCGTTACGAGCAGTTATTAATAAAGTGACACTATCACGAATGGTACATTTTTACGAATGGTGCATTTTTAAGCCGAAGTCGTTATAGTTAGTTATATCTTTTACGTTATATTTATGATTATCGGAAAAATAAGATCAGAGTAAGAGGAGAACGAATCCGTAAAAACGGCGCATGAACTCGAGTTAGACATTCTCGTTTAACGACCGATATATTATTTTTTACGTGACTTGAAAGAAGGAATTCCTTCTTTCAAGTCACGTAAAAAAGAAGAGGGAGAGTGGGGAAAAATATGTAAGATATAAGATACATACAAGGATAAATTAAAGTAAATAGATAGATTGAAATAAATAAGTTAAAATAAATTGATACACTAAAATAAATTGGTCAATAAAAAAAAAATAAAAATAAAATTAAATCCATTCATGCTTCCATCCATACATGAGCCAAATGATAGAGTTCACCAATTGTGGAAACTCACAAATGGCTCTTTCACAAAACTATTCATGCATCCACATCACTCGACTCACACATACATGCACACCAGCAAACTCACCCAGGGTTTCCAGTGTCGCATAAAACACGCTTATACACAGTTATAAGACACTCACCAAGGTATGCTTTTCCGCCTAAAACACCAACGTTTGCATGAGCTTTCCGAAAGCTTTGAGATTGACTTCTTCTGCTGCACTATGCGTCGACATTCATTGTTACGATTCAAAGCTTCCACCCACATATGTAAAGTAGTATTCGTGTCGGTTAGCTCTTAAACTCATACAACTAAAAACATGTAGCAATTATACGCTTGTCCACACTTAAGCATCGTGCCGTTGGCTTCAAAAGTTCACGAGGTAAAATTTGTTCTAACTTTATCTAGGAAAAATCATTACCTTAAAAATATTTTCCAGATGGAGCTTTACAAAAATAACTTAGGAGACCTCATGTGGGTGTTGCCCATACCTAAAGACGGCAATTGTCTATTCGGTGCCCTAGCACATCAATTGTACGGAGTCACCCCCAGCAGCGACTTGTTTCCTATCTTCCGGGATCAACTTCGTAAAAATGCTGTTGGAGAGATTCGAAGCCACCTTCCGCATTATTTCTTAAATCTCGTGACCAATGCTGCTGGGCTCCCTGGAAATGCCTGCCTTAAGGAGAAGGTTGAGACATTCCTCGTAAAGCTCGAGCAGCCCGGATTTTGGGGAGGGGAGGAAAGCATCGCGGCCCTGGCCAACTGCCACTCTACTCGGATTATTGTTGAGCAGGACGGCACCAAGATAACCTATTCCCCACGTAATACCACAGCAATCTCCGAATGCCACATTCTCTACCGCGGACAGACCCAAGTACGGAACCATTATGACAGTGTCTTGTGCTCGCGGTTGCGTCAAAGTGTCCTAGGTGCTCTAGCTGGTAAACGAGTTGACATTGTTAGACCCACCGTTCATACCCCCAGATGGAGGTTCTCGTTGTGAATCCTGGCCGCCAGTCGCTAGAAAGTGCCATACTACATCAGCTGACGCGAGAAGAAGCTGGTGTAGATATTTGTAGCAACCTTCGCTGTTTGATCGCTGAAGAAATAGAACGCCAGGATTCTACCACCTTGACCTCCTTAGGGATCCCTAGCAACCGTGATGCTCTGGAAAACTACACTTTTCACGTGAGAACCGGCCTGACCAATGGAGGAGATGCAACTCTTATCCTACTTTCTTCGATTTTGCGCGTAACTATCTACCTGCACAAGTTCAATGAGCCGTCTGTTCGACTGGACCCTGCCGATCGCCGAGGAACCCTTACAATACATCTCTACAGGAATGCCGAAGGTGACTACAGCAGTGTACTACGTCTCATGACCAGCCCAGAATCAGTTCAAGTACCTCGATCGCAATCACGCAAAGAGTCTATTTACCTTGCTGATAAAGTATGGCGAAAAGAACAAGAAGGTTCCCAGCCGGACATAGCCTCGAACCTGCCCATTGGGCCCCAGGGACTCCGTTTGTCCTCTCTGAATGTGAATGGGTGCCGAACAATCCAGAAACGGAATGAAATTGATGCACTTCTACACCAACACCAAGTCCACGTGGCTGTCCTCCAGGAGGCAAATCTACCATGCGACAAAGTACTGACCGAACACTATGAATGGAACATTGGCGGACGGGCCAAGAATCGCCGACGCGGACTAGCAATACTGCTTAATCGAAGTTATCAGCTGGAGATCTGGATCAGGAAGAATATTCATTGTGACCTTCAGTATGTACAGTTGATCTACAAGGTAAGTAATAAAATATATTGAAAAACATCAATCAAATTAGAAAAAAGATAATGGTATAAAACTTTTAGGAGAAGGACAACACACGATACTTGGATTTGGTAAATGTGCACGGGCCAAACCAGAACAACGCTCGTTTCTTCTCACGACTGGGGACACTAGTAGGTGAGTTGGCGAGTTTACATCAACTGATCATACTTGGCGACTTTAACAGTCAGCTGGCGAACGTAGGCCTGACCGAAGAGGAGAAGCAGCTGATCGGAACTTCTGTGGGACATAACAGCTTCAATGAGAACGGCTCACAAATGCGGTTTTTCCTCGGACTCCATTCCCTCGTTGCGCGGAACACCAAGGCCCCATCTTACTTCAAGGTCACGTGGAAAAGCGGTGATCGCCACAGTCACTTGCCGACGCAGTTGAAATTAATCACCAAACTTCAATGTTTAAAACAACAACAAAAAACCATTTCAATCGTTAAAAAAGAGCCCTCCTTGCCCTGATAAAAGTCTAACTAACAGGATATCGTTGCCAAATAAAATTACTATTACTACGAGCCGGCGACGACGTTTGAACTTTTTTGTTGTTGAATTCCACTATTTTGTTGATTCCTGAAATATTTCAGTAAAAACTTGTTTCTTCTTTTACAACCACTAGATCATTTTGTACATTTTTGAGCCCTTGTAGACAATTGTAGAGCTTGTCAAAATGAACATTTTCGTTCTTGAAAAACGAATTTTGGCCAATTCTATCAAAAGTTATGGGCAAAAAACGATTTAAAAATGCTCATTTTCAAATTAAGATTAAATGAGTTAAACAAAAAAAGACCTCCGAGATATTTTCAGCAAATGTACTCTAGAATGTGTACTTTCAGATGCTTCTAAGAGCGAGGTCAAACTCCACCACCTTTTCGAGTTATTCACATTTCAAAATGGCGTCTTTTTCGTCGTATTTTGGCTATAACTTTCGTTTAAAAGGTCCGATTTTCGCTCTCTTGGAAGATAAATGTGTGTTTTGATAAGCTCTTCAAATGTCTAGAAGACACCAACTCGCTACGACATAAGCCTGAGTTGATAAATTCAAAAAACTCATTTTTTCATAAACACCTAAACCTAAATTACAAAAATGGCTCTAGAAACTTCCCGTTTGAAGATAGAGCTTTGGGCCCTTCAGCAAAGTTGCTCAGAATGGTGTTCCCTACAACTTTTCTGAAGACACCAAAGCGCTATCTCGTCATCTCGCCAAAATAAAAATTCTGAACCACCCTAAAATTTGGACCACCCTAATGTCCACCATACCAAAAGATGCCCCTATTGACCCTGATCATTTGTCCCGAAGACACCAAAGCTCTAAATCTTAACGTGTGGCCGCTATCAATTTTGTCACGCTAGATTTCGGTTTCGGACCACTGTGCAATGGCGTCCTCTCGTCTGAATATCCCTTTGGATACATTTTCAAGCAAAAAAACATGCAGTGGGGAATAAGGAGAATGTGCAATAACTTTTGCCTCCATAAAGCTCCACGATTAATGGGGCTAATTTATCACAATAATAAAAATGAGCGAAAAGGGACCGACAAAAAAATCTTCCGGTCTACTGCTGGGATCAAACCTTGAGACCAAAGGGGTTGTGATAAACCTTTCCAAATTTGTTTCTTCAGCTTCTTGCATGAATGAACAAAAAAAAAGTTCATAAAGAATCCTTTATTTCAGGAACTCAGGAAATGAGTCGGAGGTCCTCAACAAAAAGACCACAAACTGTGTGCGTTAATTTGTATTGCGTGCTGCAGAACAATTTCCGCGAGGGGCTCCGCGTGATACCGGGCATAATTTAGAACACCCAAATGTTTTGGGTTGGGCCTTCAAGTAGGGGGGCGAACACCTTTAATCAGGCTGAGAAGTGCTACCGATAATAAAAAAAATTCAAACAAATTATCGATTTGTGTCTCAAATTTATAAATTTCCTGACATGAAACTAGCTAAAAAAAAAACAAAAGTGGGTTATAATTGAGAAAATTCACTTCTTAGTTCAATATCAACAGTAAAATATGCGTTTGCATTTTATCCCCTAAGTAGAAGGGAGAATGTGAACGAAGGGGCACAGTCGCGTCATCAGCACAAGTTCAAAGGGAACGCGAATCAGGCCTTTTAATCCAATAAAATCAGAATTTTAGATGACAAACGAGGTTTTCGCGTTGGTGAAATTACTGAGCTGGGTGGAATATGAATGAGAATTTGGCCGAATAGAAATATGGGTGTACTTTAATGTGATTGTTTATAATTCATAAAAATTGTCTTGCTAATAACTTTATACCAATATTTAATATTACATTGTCAAGATGTTCATTTAAACTTAAGTACCTATATCAACTGTCTAAGAACATACAAGAATGCATGTGAAAACACAATACAAAAATAACAGCTTGTTTTAGTTGATTAAAATTCTAGTTTTGGGTTGGCAGAAACTGAAGAACATTTCCAATTAAATTTGTTTTCTGTTAAAAATATATATTGTTGTATACAACATGACTAGAAATTGTAAATCTAGTTGGAACAAGTTATCGCAAGGTTGTGTCAAGCTAGAATGTTTTGAAATGTATCAGATAAAACATGTTTTCATACCGTAAAACATTGAAGTTTTTAAAATTTACGATTTTAAGGGATTTAGACTGTTGTAAATCTCTAAACCGATTTTTGTTTGCAAAAAGTCAACAAAGCAGGTACATGAAGTTATAATTACATGTAACGAATTTACACATAACTAAGATCGTTGCAAATATTTTTTGATGAAGATCGTTGCAAATATTTTTTGATATGTATTTTTTTCAACTGTGGTCAAAGTTTACTGGAATAAAAAAAAAGTTAATTGAAATATCAAACCCATGCTTTTATAATTTACACCAGTGCAGTGGTCCTCAGCCAACTGAACCTCGCTGGCCATTTTGGAAGTTTTTCGTAGAATCTTGGACCGATTGTAAAACACAAACAATTGGATTGTCTAAATGCAAAATTTTGATAAATTTAGGCTTTGCACATTTTTTTGAATATCGAATGTAATTAAATGTTTTCTAATTTTAAAATTAATAAAAATAAATAGCCATATCAATATTTCTTTCTTATAAAATTTCTTGTACAATAATTAAATTTTCATTCAAATCGATACATTTATATGAAAAAAAAAATAATAATTACACTTAACCAAGATATAAGATTTTTTTTGGTAAATAATCTCTTTTTTAATTCTACAAATATATTCAGAATGAACTTTTTTTTAGCATAATTTGAATGATTTGAGACTTATTTTTTTTCCTAATTGTTAATTTAAATCAAATTTCATTGAAAATTATTTTTTTCAATTGAATCTTACGGTCGTTGAAGGTGTCCTACACTTTTGGGGCAATGACTGTCAATGATGGTTCTGAATTCAGAATCCAGAAATAGTAAATTGAAATGAAAAAATCAAGGGTTTCCAGAAGCGTTTATTACTTGCCAGTCTGCCAGTTAATTACTCAAATTACTGGTCAAAATTGATTAATTACATTAATTACTTAATTACTTTTCACTACGATAAAAAACATTTAATTTAAACTAAAATATTTATCACCTAAACTCCCAAGCTCGAGAAAAAGGGGGAATTTGTATGGAAATTCCCCCTTTTTCTCGAGATTGGGAGTTTGGGTGTTTTAAATAGCTCATTCGATAGCTATTCGAAAAATTATGCTGTTCATTTTTTTTTGTGCCAATCTGGATATTATGAATTTTGCGTACAATTTTTATTAAAAATAGCTATAGGCGATCAAACGTCAAAAATGCCCTCCACTAGAGGGCGCTGAAACTTTGGGTAATGTTAACAGCGATGTTACAGCGAATTAATTGGTTTGAAATTTGGAATTGTTTTATTTTATTATAAAATTTACATTTTATTTAATTATACCATTTTCAGGTAAAAAATAACTAGCTCAATTGATATTAACAATAATATTTGTTTTATGGCCAATTTAACCTGTTCATTATCTGATTTGAAATTCCATTATGTTTCACGTTTCAATCAACCGAACCCTTATCAATTAATTGCAAAAGAAGATTATTTAAGTTGACTTACGTGTTTTGAAGTCGTGTTTGTCATAAAAGCAAAAAAAAAAATACTGTACTGTTTTACTTCAATGTATGAATTTTAATATAATTAATTAATAATTTAAAATTGTTTTCAGTTTAATGCAAATCGAATGCCATTAAAATATAGAAGTTGTTTGAAAAAAGGTCCCCTTATTTTTCGAGCCAAACATAAACTTTGACAAATATTTGCAGCAGCTCTTCATGAAAATGAAAATGGAGTCCCGCCCGTGTGGATCAATCGGACCGCGCACTGGACTCACAATCCAGAGGTCGCCGGTTCGAATCCCGCGGCGGGCGCTCTAAAATTCTTTGTGTAAATATGGGTATTCGGTGCCGTCGCTCCGTGCCATACTTTCATACACTTAGGAGCCCAGGGCGGCGAAGTCCTTGTAGATAAAAAGGAAGACACTAGTGGTTGGTACTAGCAATGGTGGCCGACAGCTATAAAGTCAACTTCGTTTTTCATGAAAATTGTGAAATTCATCAAAATAATGTTAAGTTTTAAAATGTTTTTCAAACATTGGTTTGACATTACTTTGCATGTTTTTTTTTCTCAAGCAAATTAAAAAAATCCATTACTGAAAATACGGATAATGTGAAATGTGACATTTACATTGGATTTAATTTCTGCATCTGAATATTGGTCGATTTTAGTTTCACTGAGTTTGTTTTTTAACATTGAAACATTTGTCTCAGAAATATTTGGGAATTTTTCGGGGAAATAGCTCTTAATAGAGAGATGTTACAGGACTGTCAATTCCTGCAGATTATGAAAAAATATATTTTTATTTTCATTGATTTTTAAATGGCTATCACTTGAAAACTTTGTTTTTATCAATGTATAAGTATATTTTGGTTTTAAATATTTGATCCACATAAAGTTAAAATAATTTTGACTGCCTATTAGAAGGAAAAGCATAAAAAATTAATCAATTCTAATGTAGTTCTTGCAAAAAAAAAGAAACATATTTTCATAATTACTTAATAAAAATGAATAGATTTTGGATTCAAAAAACATTTTTCACTGGGTAATATATCATGGCGTTGCCTTTTGTTGTTAATCAGCTTCGATAAACAACATGATTAAAAAAAATTTTAGGAGAGTTTTAGGAGAGAACTATGATGAATAAGGCCTTCCACATACAGAACCAGTATATTTTAATCTTTGTGTTTCACTCTTATTTGAAATTAATAAAATACTGTTATAATAGATTATATATAAAAAGTAAATAGTGTTGTTGAAGAAGTACAATTTAAAATAATCAATTACTTTAATTACTCAAAAATTACTTTAATTACCAATTAATTACTTTAAATTACTCTAATTGCCATGAATTACTAAGTAATTAAAGAATTACCTAATTACCAGCTGAAAATCAAAGTAATTATTAATTACTTGCCAGTCTGAGGCCTTGCTGGAAACCCTTGGAAAAAATAATCACGATATGTAAAATGCTTCTACAAACAACACAAAGAAAACCATTTTTTGATTGATACATTCTGAATCAAGATTTGAATGTTTTTCTAAATCAAACATGGCCGCCAAATGGCCGATTTGGAATGATGCCTTCCAGAGCCTTAAATGGTTCTCGTTGACGGATATTTGAAATTTGATTTATTTATGTTGTACTTTTTTAGAATCTGCATAAAAAATCTTTTTAGAAAATAAACCCTTGTTAAGTATTTCCCATAGTTAAGTTTTAAATGTAATTGCAAGTCCCATTTTTTGATGATCTTTTTTATCATTTTAAAACTAGTTCATTATTTTACTGGAGAACTTAACATGAGGATTTATAAGTGGGCCGGATTTCAATTGAGCTCAAATTAATTTTAAATTACATTTGCATTAAAATAATAATATAATACATATTTTTGAAAATTGTCTAGTATAAGCTGCAAAGCTGACCAGCATCTTCAACATTATTAAGTTTCAGAAAATAACATCTCAAACGGCCTTATCACAAAGTTGTGACTAATTGGAGAAGATTTAACGGGAAAGGTTTCACTAAGATTACATGAAAAAAAAATCCTGCTGGGTTGTTTCAGAGAGATTGTTTAAGTATCTAGTTTATTCCAGTTTCAATGAAAGACAAGAGTGGAAATTTTAAAATTAAGAAATTGTATTTCTTTAATTTGAGCGATTGTATTAGTTTTACCAATGAAATTTTTTTCATTATTTTTATATTTTCATTTAGTTTTAACGTCAATGCTACAAATGTTATGAGAAAAAAATTTGGTATTATAATTCAACAGGAATAAACTTGTTTGAATGCAGCAGAAACGGGAAAAAACAAACCACTTTATTGAGTGTTTTATTATAAAAATGTGTGATTTTTTCTAAGACACCTTTAAAAAATCTGACATTTCCAGTAAGAAAAAACCCCAAAAACACTGTCCACTTTAAAATCCCTCCCCAACTCGTACAGTATGTCCTTCCACGGCGAAAACCGAGCCCCGCTAAAGTCATTATTTATTCGCATGGGGTAATTCAATTTTCGATTGCTCTCAATAAAAAGGCAAACTTTCGACAACAACAGGACCTTTTTGCATCGAGGTGGGGGCGGAAAAGCCATCGCAAGCAAAAAAAAGCCGTCCCCCACTCGTGGGGTGCTATCTTTTGTGCAACTTTAGTGCTATAAGGGATCTCGCCGAGAGCCTTTGGGGTGAATAAATGCTTAAATATTTTTTCGAGGGTGTGTGTGTGTGTGGTCCAATCCAATACCCGCTAACCGGTAGCGAAATTATGGGAAAGTATAATTTGTATCAGACTGTGTACATGCCGAATGCTGATACAGCTTATCTCAGTCCCGGGTATTAGGTGGTGACAGCCCTCGCGCTGCTTCCAACGACCCATTTCAGAATGACAGAGCTCCTTGCGGTCCAATTCCGAGGTCGCTGGGCATTGTTCGGCCCCGCCTAAACATAGAAGCAAGCATCTGAAGGAAACTCGATCTATATTTAGACTTCCAATCCCCTCAGGCAAATCAGGGATCAGCGCGTATTTAATAATATGAGAAGAAGAGAATAACATGTTTCAACACTACGGATCAATTCACTGCTAGAGTGTAAACCTTCTGATGGTCGACTGCTTAGCGTCCCAGACCACCACCAATCCAAAGGTGTGAGTTCGAATCCCACCTGATTCATTTTAGTTTTTATTCATATTCAAGTTCCTGATTCCAAATTTCAAAGGTACCGACCGGGATTTTATCCCTGAACCTCCTGCTTGGGAGACAGAAGCCGTAACCATTAAGCCACGGAGCCGGTTTGCTTAAATATTTTTTCGAGGGTGAAAGAAAAGTGAGAGAAATTTCAATATTATAATAATGTTAAAAGAGAGAAAGAAAGAAAACTTAGTTGTATGTGTTGATATTTCCAGCCACGCCCATTTTTGTTTATTTTATGTTTCTCATTCGCTTTCAAATTACTCGACTTATGTACAAAATTCAAAAGAGAGCGAGAGAGAATTGTTTCCATGTTGGCTCTCTCCCGAAAGCTCGCTCTTTCATATGGCAAACATAAAAGAGAGCGAGCAAAGGAAGATGAGCTTGGCTTTCAAAATGAAAGGGCTCTTTTGTGTCCGACGGAGGGGGTGAGTGTTTTGTTCATGAATGGACCTCACAGCATCCGCTGATCATCTCGAGCGAGCATTATGATGAGCAAGCGTGTACGAAATGATGGAGTCGCAAGCGACGAACGCAAAATGAGCGAGCGCACGTAAACGAGAAGAAAAAGAGCGAACTTTATCTCGTGTGAACGGGCAAAATGAGCAGTCTTTCGATTTGATCGGATTCGGTCAGGTGTTTTGCGGCGGACGACGGCGTCGGCGGTTTTTCGTTTGAGTTCGCATTTGTTTGTGGTGGCGTTCCGTCGGCGATTTCGTCATCGTTGTTTTGCCGCGGGACTCGTGAGCGAAATTGACGCGCGATTGACAAGCCGCTGCGACGCGTTTCGTGTGCGTCACAGTTGAGCAAAGGCGTGAGCATTCATGAGTGAGTGAGAATTTGGTTAGCGACGGTACTTTTATAAACGGGAAACTTGGGTGAAATTTTCAGTAGTTGCTCGTCGTTTTTATCTTTGGGAGTACAGGAAAGACGTTGACAGTGATCATGAATTGAGTGGGGATAATGTGATAAGTGGTGTCAAGCGAAACGAATATTTGCATTGTTTTTAGTTGGTGTGAAAAGCAACTTATTTTTCGACGCATCATAGTTAAGTTAAATGGATATAAAAGTAGAACAAATGAAGGTAAGTTAAGAGATTTGATTTCAAACAAAAAATCTGTAACATTAGTTAATAAAATCTTACTGATGACTGGTTAGTTGATTCAGCTTAACAACAATATATTTTAAAAAAACTTCAAAATTTCAAAGGAAATTTAAGTGCAATAAGCTGAAATCATTTTAAAATGCATTCCCCTGCGTTTAGAATCATTTTAGCATGTTTGGGTTTATTCAAAAATCACTTAAATTTAGTGTATTTTCGAGGTACAGTACCGCAAAAAGTTTTTTTTACATAAAATTGTTTTCGTCAAATCTTATTTTTTTTAAACTAATGATTGCATCAAATGTACGGGTGTATAGTGCATTTAAAAAAAAAAATCATTGAAATATGGGAATTTTTGCTTGTAAATTTCAATTTTACTTATTTTTATGTATTTCCAGATTTCTAAATTTAAATTAATGTTTTTAAAGAAAATTTTCAGATTCCCGACATTCAAATGGGTTTGATTGCCAGCCTGAATGTAATGTGAATAATTGTTTTGAAAAAATCCACGAATATTACCGTTCAGACTAGTTTATTCAAAGTCCGTAAAAGCATTTTACTTTGGATAATCGAATCATAATTTTTGTTGCTGTTGTTATTTTACTTAAGATCTTTGTGTTCAAATATGAGTCCAAAGTTTAAAGTGTTTTGGGAATTTTGATTTTCATTTGACAGTTAATCATGGCCTATCTATAATCACTTTACTTAGAAAATTGCTCTTAGCTTAGGAATTTGAATCAATGGAAGGAAATGAATATATCTTCTAGAATGGAAAAGTAACCAAATTAGAAACTTGACGTGGAAAATTTCAAAATCTATTGTAGGTTGACGTTTCCATATCAAAGGTTAACAAACAACTGCATAGCAACCTATATCACCCAGCAAGTTTTCTAAGTTTATTATAGTTGACGGCCGTAAGTTGCGTACTTTTTTAAGTAACTTATCTATTTTACTTTACTTATATATTCTAAGCTAAATGATTGTAGATAAGCCATCACTCGAATTTGACTTATTTGGGGTTGCTATGCTCGAATTTGATCTGAAATTTAATAAAGTAATAAATAATAAATAATTTATTTATTTTTCCATCATCCACATTAAATCATCCGATGTTTCTTGGAAGACCCATCGGAAAAACGAACTTTGGATAATACAAACATTGAATAATTGAGGCTTCGGATGAGAATTTTTTTTGGTATGTTGAAATTCTGGCTTGTGATTTCAATTATTATATTTGTTTTATTCCCCTCTCGACCTCGACAAGAATCAAGGGACAAAAAATTTGAAAAATAATGTTATCCTAAGTAAAAAAATAACATTTTCCCAAATTTGGTGAACGTTGGGACCAAATAAACAAAAAATATGCCCAATATAAAAATATACACGTCATCCGCTAAAGACGTTCTTCATATTTAAATGACTTTAACAATCAATAAGATTTGTTCTAGAAACGTAAATCTTCCCAACACAATCCTCCAACCATAATAAGGATTCATTGATAAGAATCTAAGAAATTGAAAAAAACCGTAAAAATCACTTTGATCCGTTGTCACCCTCACTGACGCTTTTTAACAATTTGACTGCTTTTTTTAAGACCATAATCTAACCTATCCACCTTTCAGCTTCATTTCGTTCATTTAATATTTGAGAGTTTAATTTCACCAAAAAGCCCGCAATTCCATTCCAATTTAACTGCTTCTGTTAAGTATTTCTGAAAGTTTTATTTCGAGAAGAAATTGGATGGTCTGCATATCCGCTGACAATTAGGTCTCTATACACATGTGAGTGCAAAGTGAATAATTTATTTCATTTATGAGTTTAGAATGCATTCTTGAGATTTAATTGTCTTAATTTTAGGTATTTTTTCACTATTAGTGTATTTCACCAATGTTAGGATCTGTTAGCCTTTGAAGAATCCAAATTTATGAAACGCAAGATTACTCAACAGACAACATTTTGAAATGTATAAAGGCAGCGGTATATCTTTATTAATCAACATATGCCAACAAAAAGAAGTTAATCATCCCAATGCCTTTTTTTTATGCTAAAACATCGAAGCAAAAATGAGATTTTCCAACGCTCTTTTTTTTTACTTGAAAAAATTTCTTGGAAAATTGACGACAAACTTGAAATTACTTTTATTTTTCCCTGCAAATCGTGGTACCCCTTCAGAGTTTTTTTTTTAATTTGTTTAACAAAAACAATCGTCAAATGCCATTTTATTGCACCCGCTTTTTTTTATAACTTTTATCGCGCCTAGTGAATGCAGATTTTTCATTCAAAACTGCGATTTTGTCTTGAAATTTGTGAAGCATTTTTATTTAAAAATTGATTTATTTTTTATAGATTTAAACAAAAACATTGAAAAAAATAGCATTAAAAATATGTCGATGGAAGATGAAGAAATTCGAAGATCCCAGAACCCAGAACCAGGCATTTGCACCGAAAAGGATCAAAGAAAAATAAGTCAGCGAATAAAATATAAATAATTAGATGATATAAAAAAAGAATATTTTGCTACAATTTTACGAGTCTTATCTTTTGGCTGGCGGGCCAGACGTGGTTGTGTACGATATATTTAGTTCTGAATAATGTCCAGGATTGTTTGTCGAAAATTAACTAACTGTGTTACTTGATACTCGCATGATGATTCAACTAGTAAAATTAGAACAGAAGTAAAGTAAAACAATATAAATGTACTAAAAAACACGGAGTTACAGATAGAGAGAGTAAATTTAAATTTTAAGAATAAAATCTTAAGGTTTAACTTAAAAAAACAAACAAAAATTTTGGTTGTGTCAAAATATTTCCGGACGTAATGCACCTAGCTATTATTCAATTAAGCTTGATTCCAATGCCAAGGGATTTGTTATATAACTCTGCTAATAACTTTACGGCATCCCCCGTAAGGCTACAAGCTGATTTGCTTCCGCGTCATACCACGCGCGAGGCCAACCATAAAGCAATAAAGGGAAAAAGTGAGTTCCTCGTCCGTTCGAGCCTTGCAGTCGTTTGCAGTTTCTTTTTTCAAAATATAAAACAAATTTGACCTTTTTCCAAGATGAAAAGAATGAGTCGATTCCATCAAAACCCTCACACAGCAATTGGACGAGGTTAAGCACGGCCACGGTCTCGTCACACTCGATTCCGCCGTGAAAATTGGGATCTACCCGTGGAGAAATCACGGTCACAGTTTTTAAAGCCTTACGCCCCACGAAGAAGATGCCGAAGAAAAACAAAAAACCTAAATCTATCCACGCATAAAAATTATAAATGATCCAGGAATAATGTTGGAAATTTTTCTATAAAATCCTAATGCCTTCTCGATCCTCAAACGCTTTTTTGTCGGTTGGTCTCAGCATCCCGCGGTCAAGATTGAGTAATAGCTGAGTCGGTTACGGACTTTACCGAGACCTTGGAGATGCGCCTCGGCGAGATTTGGAAAAAAAACTGTAGCTGAATTTGGGGGCCTTTGGCGTTTTCTCTAGTTCTTGCGGCGCACCACTTGAAAAAAACAAACAAATGGCCATTCATCGATTCATTGCCGCCACCAGAATCCTGCTGAGTGTAACGAATTCTTTGGTTCTTTTGGGCGCGTGCAGTAACGGCAGATGAAAATCGGCCCTCCCTCCACTCTGTTATTCGTTGCCCATCATCGCCGGTCCTCAGCTGTCCCCGAAGCTCGTACCAAACTGCAGATTTTCACACTAATTTCCGATAAAAATGTTAATAAATAACAAATAGTGGAAAGATGGACCGAGACCGAAAAAACAAAAAATAACCATAAACGAACCCCTAATCTCACCTGGGCCTGACAGTTGTGAAATTTGGCAATCGAAGTCCTTCGAAAAAAAAACAACTAACAGTTTTACTACACACACTTTTGTCCTTTTTGGCCGAAATATGGGTGTGAGGAGGGAGCCGGAAAGGACGAATCACACAAAGGTGAATGACAAGAGAAAAATTACATCAAAAATTTTATTTGCTTTTGAAGGTCCGTTTTGTCTAGCGCTAACCTCACGTTAAGGGTGCGCGCTTGTTAAGTGGGCCGTTTGGCTTTTCGTACCTTGGGATTTGGCTTGTTTTGGAATGGTCGAGCACTTTTTGGAATAGGGTCAGTGCTTCTGCTGTTGATCTAAATTTTTGCTGTTTAATTCGCTTGAAGTCGAGAATAAAAATTTTTGCACATAAATTTCTTATGTTTCATTGGCAAAAAATCAAGAGTGCTCAAAAATTTTCTGAGGGTGTCTTAGCCGAAATAAATAGACCCGTATTTTTTTGTTTACCGTCCCAATAACTGCCATTTTCGTAAATTTTCGCAAAAACCACCTTTAAAAAAACATAACTCCGCACTATTTCAACCAATTTTAGTTGTCTTGGACGCAAATGAAAGGTGATTAGTTTGCCTTTCAAGGAAAACTAATTTGAGGACTGAAAAAACTTGCCAAACATTTGAAAAGGTCGTATATATGAAAACTTAAAATGGTGTTTTGACCGTGTCTGTATAGTCTGATAGTATCTTTGTCGGGTTCCTCGGAAAATTTTACATAACATATAGAAAAATTGGCGATGTCAAACCGTACATTTCCGAGATAAAAACAGAATTTTTCGACGCGCCTCGCGCGATTTTATAACAGTGCAAAATCTGGTTCCGGAATTATGATTATTGGGTTAAATTTTGGTGTTAGAAAATCTATTTTTATCCAGCAAAATTTAATTTGCAATCGGAAAAGTCTTCACAAATATTTATAAATGGTGCTTATTTTTGAAGTTTTATTGTTTTTGGTTAATTTTTTAACAAAAGTTCATGAAATATTATATTGAGGCTGAGAAAATTTCATTCAAATTTATCGCTGAGACTTCGTAGCCAAGATGTAAAATTTCAAAGAATTCAAATTGATAAAAAAAATAATTTTTTATACGTTACCGAAATAGCCTCAATTTTTAACTGACATTATCTTGACATCAGATCAGGTTCTTTTGATCAGCTTTTCAATCGTAAAATTTGTATTTCTTGTTATTTTTTCCGGGAAGCCGGGAACCGTGGTGTAGGGGTAAGCGTGATTGCCTCTCACCCAGTCGGCCTGGTTTCGATCCCAGACGGTCCCGGTGGCATTTTTCGAGGTGAGATTTGTCTGATCACGCCTTCCGTCCGACGGGAAGTAAATGTTGGCCCCGGACTAACCTAAAGGTTAGGTCGTTAGCTCAGTCCAGGTGTGGGAGAGTCGTCTCCCTGGGTCCTGCCTCGGTGGAGTCGCTTGTAGGCAGTTGGACTAACAATCCAAAGGTCGTCGGTTCGAATCCCGGGGTGGATGGAAGCTAAGGTGTAAAAAGAGGTTTGCAATTGCCTCAACAATCAAGCCTTCGGACACTTAGTTTCGAGTAGGAATCTCGCAATCGAGAACGCCAAGGCAATGCTGTAGAGCGAATAATTTGATATTTTTTTGTTAATTTTTCAGTGAAAATATACGGCAATACACATATTTTCTAATAGCTGCTTAACATTTTAAACTTATTTAAAATAATTGTTTGGGATTTTTGTTAAATTTTTGAGACAAAAACTTTAAATAATATTTGTACCAGCCTAATCGAATCACAAAAAAAATTCGTTGTCTTGTTTTTGATTGTTAAGCTTGAACATTCTGTAAAGTGATTCAGATTTTTTAAATCCAAGATGGCGGCCAAAATGTTGGTGATGAAATATTGGAAAAAAATGCTTTTCTCATGGAAGTGGCGTGTATTTTTCTTCCAGTGTATTTTTTTCAGAAAGCCCAGCGGCAACGGCTTCGAAATACAGTAATTTTTAAATTGCAAAATACAAAAATATTTAAATATCTTACGCCCTTCTCAAATGTTATTTTCGAGTACTATTGGCTCAAAATACACAAAAATGGCTTATATAGGCCTAGGATAACATGTCTACAAAGTTTCATTGAAATCGGAAAGGGTCGGGTACAAAAGTATCAGAAAAATTCCTGATTTGAGCAGGAATTGCTCTTATTTAAAAAACTATTCAGATTTGACTAAAACTGGGTAGCAGAACTCGATTTTTTTTTGTTGTTGATTCGATTATCCGAAGTCTCATACAAACCTTCGGATAATCGAGTGTGGACTTTACTAAATAGCTTTGTTGGGCAATGCGATAAACAAAGTTTCATCACAAAATACAACAAGTTTAATGGAAACCCAAATATAAAAGTAGACTTTGCGTTGCAAAACCAGTTAATTAATTTTTTTTGTTAAACATAGATCATGATATAAAAGGTATTTATCTTTTTTTATAGGCAAATACGTTAAATGTATGTTTATATTTACTTGAAAAATAACAGAAAATATATTATAGGTTGACATCCAAAACTCATATTTTTTTTTTAAATTCTGATTTTCATTTTATATGAAATAGATCAAACTAGAATGAAAAGGTAGTTGCAAACCAAAATTAAATAAAAACTGTTAAATTTTAAACTATGATTTGCATCAATTTAGAGAAATTTCGGTAGAGTTTTGTTCTAAACACAATCAAATGCACTTTTGAATATTTCAGTTTATTTTATTTCACAATTTATTTAATTTTTGAAGTATTTTAATTCTTTGATATTTGTTTTTTGCTTCCAGAAACGACCATAGTTGATTTAAAATACTGTAAAAAATGAGTTTTTATTCTAATGTTTTAATTGATTTTAGTCCAAAATTACTACCCTCACCCTGCCACCAACGTGTGTTCCCAACGACCGTTCAGCCCAGGGGTCTCCGTTTGCCGAAACGGCAGGGGGGCACTCTCGGGTGCCGAAATTTATTGCTTTGAAACAGATGATACCTCCTCTCGACGAGTGTGTCACTGCTGATGTTGTTGTTTTTTCATCCTGCCTTTGCTGATGGGTCTACCTTGTGTTGTGTTTTTCTAGTGAAACAGGGAAGTGATATTGGCCAATCGGTTTCTAATATGTTTCGTGAAGTGGGCTCGTGGTACGGGGCTTCTTTTTTTTGGTTTGGTTGGGCCCCGGAATAGAGTTCTGAAGTGCAGTCATAAATTTGCTCAAGGGTCCTCTCCGGGAAATATGGTGGTAATAAAAATAATAAATTCTCGAATATTTGTGAAATGTTGCGCGCGCAAAAAGTGAGAAACGTGCCCACATAAACATGGCGAGATATGACATTTTATGCAAATTAAGCCGGGGCAAGGTGAATTTGATGAGTGATTTAGTTCTAGTTGAAAACGATATAAAGTTGAGAAAAGGGTTCTAGGAATTATTTTTTTTTTGAAGAATTGTTAGGCACTGCCTCGTTTAGAGATATCAAGCACCATTAATATTCACTAATAATGCCAAATATCAGAACATCATACATCACGACAATGACTTGAAGTAAAGCCAGAGTTCCAAACAAAACCCCCCGAGTGAGCAAACACAACAGACTCAAATCCGCCCCAACCAAACGCCCCGTAAAGCTCAACGCTGTGGCATTTCAAATATTTTGACATGCCGCCCGTCAAAATCGCCGCGATACAAGTCTCCGGCTTCGTGGTTCTTGTGCGAGTTCAGCTGAGGTTGTCGCGATCGTCTGATCTCTCCGATCAGTGTCATTGGCAGCGCCTGATCCATCTTGACCGAACCGCGCCGGCAGATGATGACTGGCCAAATTGGGTTCGACCAAAATCACTACGCCACATTGTAGCAGAACCTTCACGTCATTCTCCGGCAGGTTTTGGGGGTCGCCGCCGTGGCCAAGCCGGTGCGCATCTTTCAACACCTTTTAGTTAAAAATACCGAACGTTGCTGGACCACACTCTGTCTATTGTGAGAACCGTTCAGGGAGGTTAGTTTGAAATGTTTAAAACCATTTGTATCAGAAAATTTACAGGAAGATAATCCTGGACCAGGCAGTCATTTGATTTTTTAAAATACTTTACGATAACTCAAGACGGAAGTTATTTTTAAATAAACTTACTTCAGCTTTGACAATTATTACAAAAATCTGCCCAAATTTCTCCACTTTACAGTATCGATTCGCCCGAAACAATTGTCAAAAGCAGCGCCGCGTGCGTTCGTGATGATCTGCGTGGCGATGCAAAGTGCGATAAAATCATATTAAAAGCTTAAATAATCGAAATGAAATGATTTGGTACTTTTTCCGCTGCTCCTCGGTATCGTCGGCATGCCCACAGACATTCCCAAGCCTGGTCAAGATATTTTTTCTCCATATTTTTATTGTTCATAAGTTCCAACATTTTATTTATTTTTTCGTCTCCCCAGCTCAGATCTTCTCATTGATGGGATTCCAGCTCGATATTCCCCCCTCATCAAAGTGCAATCGATGATGGTTAATGGTTGGGCCGATTGGAACCAGACTTGATTTCTCACCGATTTGCATCGCTGCAAGCATTTAATTCATTGAATGGTTTTTATGAAGGTCAATTGCTCGACATGGTGCCGTGGAGCCGGTGTAATGGCGATCGATTTGCAAGCATGCAAACGCAGTTGATTTCCAGTTTCTCAAAACAAACATTGAAACGAGGCATATCTGTAATAACAAGAAACCGTTTCGTTTGTTGACGTTGCAACCGACATGTTTTTTGCAGATCAACGTCATTTTAATGTTTGCTGAATTTGTTATTTTTTCATAACTTTGCTTCAAAACTCTGTAATCTTGGTATTCGAACTCACGTTAACGAACAAGAATCTTAAACTAGATGGCTGAATTTTTTTCCTCTTAAGAGATAAGCTTTTTTTTTTTAAAACGAATTATCAGAACTAAGTTTGTGTGAAGGCAATAAAAATGAATAAAATTGTTTTGGATATTTGGATACTTTTCCCCCATCATCAAGACCAAACTTCACTAACAGTCACCGATGAACAAGCTATCATAGACAAACAAACGTAAATCTCATTCAAATTCCACCAATCACAAATTTAACGGTCGAATCGAACGATAGGCTTTTGCCTCAGGAACAATATTTTCATACAACGAAAAAATCAGAAAAATCATTTAGAATTCGCGATTTACGATTTCCACAAAAAATACCTGTTTTTGTAGAGAATATCTTATAATGTTCTAAATCATTCAAAAATAAGTTCAAAATGCTCCTTATTTCCCGCCAATAATGTTCTGTATTTTTAATGCTCCAGGAAGTCGTCGTTTTCATTGGTTACATGTCAAAATTCAAAAATACAATTTTAATTGATCTGAATATGTGCGCTTTAAAGAAGAATGCATTTTAATTTAACCGTACCGTTATCAGGGGTGACATTGGGTCTGAGGGTAAGATTGGGTCATACAAAAATGCTATTTACTACATTAATTTTGTCAATAATTCGCCTTTTGTATACAGCGAAATCGGCCGTATTTTTTTGTATTTTTTGATTCCGCTCAAACTTTGTGAGGGCCTTTTCTATGACCAAAGAAACCATTTTGTGTCATTGATTCACGCATAAAAGTCTCCATACAATTTTGGCTGCTGTTGTGTGTGTGGTCCAATCCAATACCCGCTGGCCGTCAACAGATTATGCTTTTGGAATCAAGACTAATATTTCAAAAGGGCCAAACATTCAATACTACGCCCATTTGAAATGTTAGTCTTGATTCCAAAATTTTCAAAATAGTTTTTTTTTCGAAAATATCATAAAATTTCACAAATGTTTCATTTTTCAACATTGAAATTTGCACCATTGATTGCTGAGATATTGGCATTAGAAAATTTTGGAATATTTGGGCGAGACTTAAAAAAACATGAATTTTCTTGTTTCTGTTATTCGCTGTATGTCAGCGAATGAGGTCTAATCTTTAATATCTTTAATCATGAACACTATTTAAAAAATGGAAAAGGCTAAATTCAGATAAAATCAAACTTTAAGTGGTTATATTTTGAAAACGGTGCACATTATTGAATAATCTGTAAACTACTTTGCGATAGCATATTTGATTTTACATTTAAAACTGAAGTAAATAAAAAAAGACTAAAATTTATTTTTTTTCACAATTTTTTGCAATAAATCATACTTCTCGATGGCTCTATGGCTTTCCTTCCTTAAAAAAAAGATTTTGGGAAATTGATTTCCTGTTAAAAAAGGTAATATTAAATTCGGCAAATGTTTTTTTCGTGAACCTATTTTTTCTGTATAGTTCTCATCAATACATGGGTAATTCTCTACCAACTCACACAAAATCGGGTAAAGTTTTTAAAACTTTTTGAGTGTTTTTTTTTCGATGAAAAATACGTTTTTTCGGAATTCTGAGTACGCCATCAACTCGGGCGTACAATTTTACATAAAAGTCTCTTTGACACCAAATTTCTATCTCATCACCGTTTCAGGCTGCAAATTATTGAAAAACACATCTTTTTTAGCATGTTCAAAAATGAAAGGGGTCGTACCGTCCCTCCGTCACGAGATATCAAAAAACGGACCTCGGATTCGTGATCAGGGACAAAAGTTACCCCTTAGGACAAAATTTCACGCAAATCGAAGAGGGGTCGGGGCAACTGCTGTGTGAGTTGGTAGAAATCAGAAAATTCCTTCAAATTTTTTTTTCGAATATTTACGAACCATTGACACAAAATGGCTTCTTTGGTCATAGGGAAGGACATCACAAGGTTTGAACCAAATCAAAAATGTATAAATAAAAAGCCTTTCCAGTTTAAGTGGAGAATTGCTCTATGATAATATATTATTAACAAAAATGCTTTGATTTGAATCCTGACTTGACATTGGTTATACCATTTTTGTGTTCATATTTTTTACGAGCTTTTTGACATCAGTTGTCAGTTCGACGTCGTCGTGCTATCTTGTCGCACCCGCCATTTTGATGTTCCGAGAAAAAACGCGTTTTAATGTTTGACCTTGAATATACAAAAACGAGTGCACGCAATGTAAACAATAACAAACACGTTTTGTTTGGCTGACCATTCTGTGCATTGTCCCAAAGTTTGGTTGAAGTTGGTTGCTGGAGTCCCGAGTTATAATTACAAATGTTTACGGTAGTCTAGCTTGTACGTGCGACAAACGCATCCTGACTTTTCTGGCCTGAAATCCCTTTGGCCTTTTGTCGCACTTACATCAATTTTCATGGAGTGACAAGATAGCACGACAAGATTGAAACTACTTTCATATGTAAAGTGACAAAAATGCACGGAGTTTTTTCGGTTTTTGTTGAATATCTCAGGATTGGAATCGAATTTTGGGGATCTGTGAAGGTCAAAAGGTGAGGCATTATGAGCTGCACAAAATGGCGTTCTTAACTCAATTTGGCCCAAAATGCACGTACGACAAGTTAGCACGATGGCGACGAGTTGTTAGATGATTTGGCACCCGTGTGGGTGTACTGTACGCTGACTTTCTTCAGACAACCCAGCTATGTGCAACAAAGAGGTTTTATTCGTGCTACTCTTCATGCTGCACTGTGCACAATGTGGATGCATTATATCATTATTAAAAACTGTTAATTTATGTCAACAGATTAATTCCAATCAAAATCAAATTTTCACCCAATCAAAATAATGGTCACCCACTACCGACCGCGGCGAGGGGTTTTCCATTTTCAGACGATCACAAAGCCCCACCGCGCATTCATCTGTGACAAAACTGTGTAGATATGATGTCCATCGGCGACGGCTTCACGCCGTGGCCCCTTCCGGCCGCCTGTAATCTTTAAAGACAGTTATTAATTTCTGTATCATAGGCTGCGCGCGCTGGGCACCAAAAGCCATGTCATCGGCGACAACTGGGTACCAGTCCAAGAAATTAATTTATTTCGTTTATGATTTCCTGACCGCGCGAGCGCGATGAAGACGACGACCGGCCCGGCTGAGATCAAGACGACGCCGGTCAGTGTCACATCCCAGCAGGCGGTTTCCTTTCTCCGTGAGACCTTGTGAATCTTAGGGGAGGACCGTCCTAAATGGGATGGTACATTTTACAAGATTGTCAATGGATAGTTGTTTATTATCTTGGTTGGTTGCTCTCCCCTAACTCTATCCCAGTTCCAAATACGACACAATAATCTCCCGAAGTGATGCTTTGGATGAACCTGATCGAGCAACTTAAGGTCCACCTTCTCCTCCCCCTGCTATATCGTTGATGGCATTATAAGGCACTATAAGTTTCGTTTAAGGTACGTGAAGACCTGACTCGGGCTTGGAATCTCCCGGATTTGGGGTCTCAAAAAATGATCCTCGATCGTTCGCGCTCCTCGCTGGATAAAGACCTTCTGCCGGGATGCTCTTTTTATTGATTTATTGTTTTATTGAAATCATATATATTTCATGTTTTTATGATAATAGTTATTAATCGCTGTGGCGGTCGATCGCTTCGAAGCGAGCATCATGTATCGAACCGATTTGAGTAGGATGTGCCGGCTTCGGAGGTTCGCAGCTATAGAGGCGTGTGGGAACTCTGAAGATCGCAGTGGCAGTGGTATCATTTCTGTACAATAAATACGGGTTTTTGTTACAAACAGGTGGCAGCGTTTTTTTTTTCACCGCCGTAAATCATCGCCAACGTATTGGCTTTTGGAGGGGGGTTCAGAGTGTTTATGGATTTTTGGGCGGAAGTCGTTGGATTGATCGCTACCTGTGGTCGGGCGAACGCTTTAGGATGGATACATTTGGGTGGTGAAAGTGATTTCATTATTGTAGAAGTGAATCTTCTGGAATTTTGAACTTTTCTTATTCCTATATCTACCTCAATCCTCAAAGTTTTCGAAAACTGCTTAAACATGTACCAAATTTTAAGAAATGTGCCCTAAACATTCCTAAAATTGTCCAAATCACAATCTTCAAGCGATCATAACAACCCCTAGAAAACATCAAAACAAACCATGTTTGGAGCTTTCATTCACACACGTTGTCCAAACAGAACTCATTGTTTGCCAATCCACGTCCAAACTCATCTCAACCACCTTCTCAAGAAGCATTAGACTTGTCAGCCCCTGACAGGCTGGACAAACGCCCCGAAAGCTTGGCGCGCACAGTTCAAAGCTCCAACCGCCCCAAGTGCTCTGATATAGTGCGGCGGGGTCTCACCCGAAAAAAAGCAACCGATCCTCCTCGAAACTCGGCTAGGTTTCAAGAGGAGTCCCCACTTGTGGAAGCTACACGCGAGAGAGAGAGGTTAGAAGATCGCGCACATCTGTGGAACCGCGCGCCTCGGACATCTTTATAAAAATTTCTTTCGCGCGAAGAGGGCTCCCTCTTGAAACGTCAAACCACTTGGGGCTGGCGGGGACTCAAGCGCCCCGAAAACGTGGGCCAGGTTTTGGGAGGAGTGCCGGAGGAGACCGGCCGGCGGTTGTTTAGAAGAAGCTCAAGTGGTAGCACTCAAGTGGCCCTATCGGTAACAGTTTTGTTTTGGATCCGTGAGATCTTGGCGCTTTGGCCGGGCCTTCGGGGTTCGATCTTACCGCCCGATCCTCGAGTGGGCTCGGGCTCGGCCCAAGGCTGGTTTCAGGGTGCCGCCGCGATCAAGAGGAAGAACGTACTACAATGTTGTGAGAGTGTGTGATCTGTTGGCCAGATCGAAGCTGACTGTAGCAGGGTGACAATTCTTTTTGTATCTATTTTTTGGAAGATTTTTTTTTCATTTTTCGGAAATTAAAACATATTCCTTAAGAGTTTACATGTAATTCAGACCAAGAAATTTTTTTAGTAAAAATTATCTAAAAAATCAAATTATTCGCTCTACAGCATTGCCTTGGCGTTCTCGATTGCGAGATTCCTACTCGAAACTAGGTGTTCGAAGGCTTGATTGTTGAGGCAATTGCAAACCTTTTTTTACACCTTAGCTTCCATCCAACCCGGGATTCGAACTGACGACCTTTTGATGGTGAGTCCAACTGCCTACCAGCGACTCTACCGAGGCAGGACCCAGGGAGACGACTCCTACTCCTGGACTGAGCTAACGACCTAACCTTTTTTAGGTTAGACCGGGACCAACATTTACTTCCCTGTCCGACGGAAGGCGTGATCAGACAAATCTCGTCTCAAAATTTGCCACCGGGACCTTCTGGGATCAAACCCAGGCCAACTGGATGAAAGGCAATCACGCTTACCCCTACACCACGGTCACGGTCATCTCATTTGGCTGTAAATTAGGCTTTCTATCACTTCTGAACATTTTATAATTTAAGCGAGATACATACGACTAAGTTTGTTATCAACCTAAGTGGTTATCAACCTTATTCGATTCATTCCCCCTTTGACTTTTCAACAAATTCAATTCACACATGTCAAAATTTAGACTGTAATGTTTGTAGAAGTTTTGCCTTTCTTACTAAAGAAAGGTATAGGTTTTACTTTAAGCCAGGACGTCATTTCCATCTTCGTAATTATGTCGATTCAGCGTGAATTTTAATCGGAAAAATCGTCAAAAAATCACACTGCATCGATTTTCGACGCTCTATCGATTCACCTTGACAGAACTCGTCTATCTCGAATCCTCGAATTTTGAGAAAATAAATTCCGTGGAGGTCGAGTGATGTTCGTATGTGGTAAAATTTTGCCAAATTTTGTGTCGCGCCGTTCTCAGCTCCCATAAATCCGATTTCGATTCTTCTGAGTGCAGATGAAAGCTAGTGTGCTGAACCTGGGCGAGTTGCCACGCAAATTTCGAAATATCCATCTGTTTTCGGATGCGGCCAGACTTTTCAACAAAATACACAGTTTTCAAATGAAAATATGGTAATTTTTTTCATTTTCATATTTTTATTTATCTCAAAATTGCATTTTCGAGTTCTACAACCTCCCAAATTTTCATCCAGATCCATAATCTGGTTCTGGAGTTAGAGCCGTTTGATTAACCTACCAAAAGAAAAAAAAATCCCTAAAAAAAGGTAAAAGCCCACCTGGTGACCTTCGCCAACATTTTTCATTTCTGATTTTATTCGAAATTTCTTGCTACATTCATAGTACAGACCATGAGTGAGCATCTGAAACAAATTCGACATCGATCGGCAATCCCGATCAATTTTTAGAACGATTTACTTTTTGCCTTTCTTACTAAAGAAAGGTATAGGTTTTACTTTAAGCCAGGACGTCATTTCCATCTTCGTAATTATGTCGATTCAGCGTGAATTTTAATCGGAAAAATCGTCAAAAAATCACACTGCATCGATTTTCGACGCTCTATCGATTCACCTTGACAGAACTCGTCTATCTCGAATCCTCGAATTTTGAGAAAATAAATTCCGTGGAGGTCGAGTGATGTTCGTATGTGGTAAAATTTTGCCAAATTTTGTGTCGCGCCGTTCTCAGCTCCCATAAATCCGATTTCGATTCTTCTGAGTGCAGATGAAAGCTAGTGTGCTGAACCTGGGCGAGTTGCCACGCAAATTTCGAAATATCCATCTGTTTTCGGATGCGGCCAGACTTTTCAACAAAATACACAGTTTTCAAATGAAAATATGGTAATTTTTTTTCATTTTCATATTTTTTATTTATCTCAAAAATTGCATTTTTCGAGTTCTACAACCTCCCAAATTTTCATCCAGATCCATAATCTGGTTCTGGAGTTAGAGCCGTTTGATTAACCTACCAAAAGAAAAAAAATCCCTAAAAAAAGGTAAAAGCCCACCTGGTGACCTTCGCCAACATTTTTCATTTCTGATTTTATTCGAAATTTCTTGCTACATTCATAGTACAGACCATGAGTGAGCATCTGAAACAAATTCGACATCGATCGGCAATCCCGATCAATTTTTAGAACGATTTACTTTTTGCCTTTCTTACTAAAGAAAGGTATAGGTTTTACTTTAAGCCAGGACGTCATTTCCATCTTCGTAATTATGTCGATTCAGCGTGAATTTTAATCGGAAAAATCGTCAAAAAATCACACTGCATCGATTTTCGACGCTTCGTCGCCAAGTCGCCAAGTTGTCAAGTTGAGCTTCGAATACTGGCGCGAGAATGCTGGCGCATATATTTTGAGGCTCGACTTATACTCGTTTTGTATTAGCTTGTCTACCGATGTTTTCTACAACATGTAAGATATCGTAGCTTTTCGGTTTCTTTTGCCCTGTCCGTTTTTGCATTTCTGTCCAATGTTTATTCAAAAATTTTTGTGACATAGGACATTCATCCGGCTACAATCAATTTGTTTCCCGTGCGCTCCTTAAAACGCCTAAATGTAGACTTCATTTGTCGTAAGTTTATCTAACAGGGTTCATTGGATTCCAATAGGAGCTTTCCAAGCTTTCATCGTTTATATCGTTTTCAAAGTTTTCAATGCTGGCGACGCCAATGGCTTTCTACCTAAGGTTCTCGCGATTGAGTGTGTAGTGGTGCGGTTGTTGAAATTAGCTATCTCTGACTCTGTCACTTTCTTAGAAGCTTCTTAGGCTAGCTTCCCTGCACCGTGCGGCACACGCGTTTCACCGAGGCTAAAAAAACCAAAACCGCCGTGTGCGTTGTCACTGGCGCATGGGAAGCTTGCTATGATCGCGTTTGGCATAAACGCTTGTTTGATTACAAACGTACAAGCATATTGTACGATTGAATATTTTCTTTTGGTGAAAATTGCGTTTTTTATTTCTTTTGGAAATCATATCATTTATAATACTTTGCTTTCATCATAAGACTTTCTTGACGTTATAAATAAACAAAGTCGATGTTATGAATTGAAAAAAGTTCTACCATTGTTATATTCTTTAGTAAGAAAGGCTCTGTCTCACCCCAGGTGGGATTAAATCGGGTTTTTTTTTTATACTTTTGCATCAATTTACAAATAACACCGACCAACAAAATTTCTACGCAGACTCAACTCGAGAGGAGGCATAAGCTTTGGAGTCCCCAGAATTCTACAATTGTTTTCGTAGAATCTCACAATTTTTTGAAAACTAATGATTGCAAAACATCTGAACTAGTGTAAAATGCATTTAATTTTTTTTTTTGCATGCAAATGTTGAAACTTTGGCTTTTTATTTTAATATTTATATATTTTTTGGTATTTATTTGACAGATAGTAGAGTAAAAATTTAAAGTAAGGAAAACTTGCAAACTAATCAACTGTTGTATTTTGCTTAGGGTGTACTCTCATTTTGGCATTTTTGTATGACCCAATTAGAGCGTTCCAATTACAAAATTCCTGGGAAATGGGAATTTTTCAACAAATTTCCCGAAAACTCCCGGGAAATTTGAAATGTAATGAAAATTATTCTGATCCTGTTTCTGATTATTATTTTGCAACAGAATTGTATAGATCAGCAACTTTAATGGTCAAAATTAGTGTGATGATCAATTAATGGCTTGACTGCTTGTAAAAAATCATGTAGCATTGAGAAACATATAAATATTCTATTTTTTTATGCTGACTTTAAATCATAACTAAATAAATAAAAATATTGTTAGTATTTTTTGTTGAGAAGTATTTTTTTAATCAAAGTGTTTGGACAGTGAAAATCTATGCTCCACAACAATAAAATTGCTTTTAAATTTGTCTCAGTGACCATAAAGTTGAAATGGAAAAAAATCATGCAGAAATAATGTTTTTCATGACAAATAACTTATTCCAGAACAAGTATTTTCAACCCGTGAATAAATAGATAATCATTGAATTTGCCTTAAAAATCTAATTTCTAGCGTTTTTTTACTTGAAACACTATTTCATGAAATCACAGCTCAAAGTTTTAAAATATTTTAAAGCGAGTTTTTGAAATATGGTTGCATTCTTCGGGTAAATTTCATATGATACGAAGTTGTTTTTTAATGATCTTTCATGGTTCCATTTATGGTATGCTTTTAATTATATGGTTATATGGCCTGATAAATTAATGAGATTAAAAAAATTTCATAGTGTAAAAGTGGTAAAAATTGAACGATTTTTTCATATTTAACCCTCTTACACCCTGTTAAAATAGGTTGTCAAAAATAAAATAGTTAATATTTATTCCATAAACCGTAAATTTTGTTGCCCAACTATTATGTGAATCAAACCTTTACATGAAATTTACAGACAAGCTGATTAGTTCAATATGAACAGTAGATTGAAATGAATAAAATCAAATCAGGTAAAATAATTATTATTTTTTGCATAATTTCAAAAAATTCGTGCCAAAAAGGTAGGAAAATGTATACTTTCGCTTGTATTTCGGGAATTCCCAGGAAATTTACAATTTCCCGGGAAACGGGATATATTTTTTCCGGGAAATCCCGGGAATTCCCAGGATTTTTTCCCGGGACGAGAAATTGGACGCTCTAGACCCAATCTCACCCCAAATTTGGAAAATCGCATTACATTTCAAAAGGGCGTAATATTGAATGTTTGGCCCGTTTGAAATGATAGTCTTGATTTAAAAATTTTGAAAATATTTTTTTCGAAAAGATCGGAAAATTTTACGAATGTTTCATATTTTAACATTGAAAATCGGACCATTAGTTGCTGAGATATCGACATTAGAAAATGGTGGGTTGTTTGGGTGAGACTTAGAAAACATCAATTTTCCTGTTTTTTAACCTTTGCATGGCAATATCTCAGCAACTAAGGGTCGTATCAACAAAGTTCAAAAAAGCAAAATATAGAGAATTTTCTCAGCTTTTCAAAAATATTTTTTTCAGAGGTGGGCAAACATGGGCACTAATCTGAAAAAATGAAAAACTGCGACTATTTACAACAAAGTTACCTAAAATGGCTATAACTTATAAACGGTGCACTTTATCAAAAATTCTCTAAAGTACTTTTTGATCGCAAATTCGATTTTACATCGAATACTGAAGTTGAAAATTTTTTGCCACCAATATTTCGATTTTTTGAAAAAATCTGTATTGATTCAAAAAATCATAACTCGGTCAAAGATTTTTGCCCATTCTGAAAAGTTGGCATTTGATGTCCTCTTAAACATATCAAAAAATAAAAAAAATCAAAATAGTGTTTATGTGCAAATCAAGTTTTAGTGACAAATAGTGAAATTAAAAATCACCATTTTTTTTTTCAGTGTAGTCCTTATCCATACCTACAACTTTGCCGAAGACACCAAATCGATCAAAAAATTCCTTGAAAAGATACAGATTTTTGGATTTTCACATATCATTTTTAACAGCTACCAAATTTGTACATTTTTACAGCTGCCAAATTTGTATGGAAAATTATATGAACGAACTAATGATGCAACATGGATTCTTTGGGCATACCGAAGGTACCAAAAAAGTTTCAGCCGGATTAAAAAATACAAAAATTAAAATTAAAGAAAAAAAAAACCGATTCCGTAGAGAATTGCTCTTATCTAGAATATTACTGCTAAGTGGCCACCCTGTACTGCACCACTAGCGGAAAGAGTGAAAGGGTGTCTGGACCTCGGCAGCCTCGGCCACACGGCCATCATCTCGATGGCATCGCCAAACAGCCACCGGATAACGACCGTGGTCGACTACGGCCCCGGTTCGAGCCCGAGATCAACAGATCTCTGCCTCCAGTGGTGTATCGATTTCAACGCACCTTCCTCCTCGAGAGTTATGGTCCCAGACGCGCAAAACTGAATGGGAATGGGACTCTCTCTACGCGCGCTAATTGTCATTCAGAGAAAAGGCGAATCGTCGTGTAACCCAATATTCGAGACTATTAAAAGGCCATAAACGACCTCGCCGGGGCCAGATTCGGGTTCTGATCGGCATTGGTAGCGTCCAGCAGCAAACGTCAAGATCAAAACACAAAAGCTAAAGAGCTGTCACGGGGAGGGGGAAAAGAAAACTAGTTCGGATTTTCGTCTTGTTATTTTATTTTTTGGGAAACTTGTGAACCATTCTTAGCTTGTTGTTCCGCGCCGCGCCGCCACCGGCAGCTTATCCGTGCAAACCGATTTCGTATGTAAATCGTAGCATAAATAATGTAAAAAGTCACAGCATTAGCATAAATATGAATAAAATGTAAATTATCTCGTCGTACGTGCTCTCTTTTGGGTGGAACCTGGACCTGGAAGTTAGTCCATCTTCCAGGCGAGTACCAACCATTTAGAAGAGGGTTTTCTTGAGGAGAGAACGTCTTCGGTAGATCATGATGAAGAACATTACCGAGCTCAAGATGAATGCTGAAGAAAATAATCGAATTGTATTATCTCGGTTAGCAATTTGTTGGAGCTTTGTTTCGTGATTTCGCAACTTTCATGTTGAGATTAGGTTTTTAGTGGAGATCTGATTTTAGAACTCTTCTCAAAGATTTCAAGAAAGCAAAATTTAAAGCTTATTTCAATTAATTTTGGTTATAACAAATATTAAAAAGAAGCCACAGAGTAACCCAGAGGAAACACGGGCAATTTAATTTTAGTTCAACTATGCGTTACATCGCAGGTACATGAAGGCACTGTTTCGATTACTTAAATTCAGCCAAAAAACACAACATCTTCAAACCCCAATCCGATAGAACATTCCATTAAGCGATCCCGAGTTGATCTCGTTCAATTTGAAATCAATACCCGCCATTTCACGACCCGATCGCGTTTCAGTATCCCCGTCAATAAAACCGGCAGCAAATCCCCAAGCTAAACGGCTCAGAGCTGAGCTTTATAGTGGCAATGATTTACGTGGAAAATATGGTTACTAAAAATGAAGCCTCCCTAAACGTTTATTGTACCTCGGGCTGCCCCTTTGTGCCGGGTTCTGCTGATGACGGTTTGACGAGGTATTAAAACTCTATAAATCAATAAATTCATAACTTAGCAATATGCTCCGGAGGAAGTGCAGTAGCAACAGGGAGGTGATGAATATTTGTGGTTTGGGGAAGCTGATTTTATAATAATTTAGCCTTTTAACCTTGAATTTGTTATATTCTTATTCAACAAAGGTTTTGGAGTCAGAGATTCAGAGACCCCGAATCCGGCTTCTGAAAGTACTAGAATCCGACTCCAACTCCGGCTTGTGGAGATTAAGTGACTTCGACTTCAGCTTTCCACAAAGAACCAATTCCACCGACTCCGACTTCGACTGCAACTCCCATATAAAATTGATCAACATTTCGACGATGTCGTGCTATTTTGTCGTCTTGTGACGTTCCAAGAAAAACGCGTTTTAATGTTTGACCTTGAATAAACAAAAACGATAGCACGCAATGTAAACAATAACAAACACGTTTTATTTGGTTGACAATTCTGTGTCCTGAAGTTTGGTTGAATTTGGTTGCTGGAGTCCCGAGTTATAACTGAAAATGTTTTTTTAGTTGAGCTCGTACTTGTGTCAAACGCGTTCTGACCTGAAATCCCTTTGGCCAAATGTCGCACTTACATCAATTTTCATAGCACGACAAGATTGAAACTTCTTTCATATGGAAAGTGACAACAATTCACGGAGTTTTTTTTGTTATTTTTAAATATCTCAGGACTGAAATCGAATTTTAGGGATCTGTGATGGTCAAAAAGTGAGGCATTGTGAGCTACAAAAAATGGCGTTCCTAACGAGGGGGGTGACACTTCCGCGCTAACCGAGCGATAAAGCTTCCTTTTCAATCCTTTGCAGCGTTCACTTTCATCTTTCCGCTTTATATTGCTTTAACTCGCGTTAACCACGATAACTCGCTTTTTGGCTTACCCTTGGGCTTACCTTTTGTTGCGTTTGCGCATCAGACTGCTCGATTTTTTTGACAGCGAGAACTGTCAAAAGCAAATGACAGTTCTCGTTGTCAAATGATTCGAGCAGTTTGTTTGTTTTTTTAAAGAAAGGTCTCAGGGGGAGATCATCCGTCGGAACCGTTCTGTGCGTTCCTGTGCCTGCTTGGGTCTCGTTCCACTGGTTTGATACGGTTCCACCACTGGTTCTTGAGCCATTCGTCAGTCTCCCGGTGGAGAAAGCCTTCTCAGGTTGAGAAAATTGCATGAAATGAAGGCGCGAACCGGCCCCGAAGGGCACGATTGAAACCGATTTTCCAAAGCGCCGATTTCCTGACCTGAAGCCATCGGAACGACGGATGTAAGTTAAACAAATCTTTGTTTCTTGTAACTTGTCTTTAACAATCATTCATTTTCCAGCAGAGGAAAATTTCGAAACATACTTCGACGAATCTGGTGGGTTTGGAGCTGGGCTAAGCAACACTACACAGAGGTTGCCGAGCAGGACGATTCTGTGAAAAGGTATGAAAATACCGCCGGCATGAAGGAGCTACTACCAGTACCTCAAGGAGGTTCCAGTGAATCCAGATACTATTCCGACTGCGACTGAACAACTATGCGCCATGTTTACAACTTTACGCCGGGAGACCATCCTAGCCAGTACGGTGCAAGTGCTAGCAGCGACTACCAGAACCGCTTCCCGGACTGCCAGCGCAAGGCGTAGTGATGCATGAAGCAGTGCCCCTCCTATCTCGTGAAGGTGAATGCAACCCAAGTCTGTGCCAGGGCTGGGGAATCTTCATATAGGATCGCCCCGCCAAGGTGATCATTCATTGAGCAGCTCAAGGTTGTCGGCAAAAGTTGAGGTTCTCTTATTCTCAAACAAACAAATACGTAATCATGTATTCAATAAATTTTGATAAATTGTAGTGTGATGCGTTTGCTTTTAGAAATAAATCTTCCGTTGACGAAAACCAAACCGTTTAAAAAAAACATTTTCATTATTTTATTAAATTTTTGTCCATCTGAGGAGACAGCGGGCCAGGTTGTGGCCGAGGTGGTTCAGGCGCAGCGGGACCGGGAGACCGTTCTCGATGCGCTTCGGCTGGTGCACACCAGGCTTCTTGTCTAGCAGGAAACCCTCGTCCAGGAACGATTCCTTCAAGCAACCGCCGGCATCGACGACCAGCTTCCTTGGCAAAGTACTCTTATGCTGGGACAGAATCTTCGAGCTGAGCGTCGTCCGGGCAATGTTCATCAAATCCTCCCGGAACTTTTCCGCTCTTCACCCGGCGTAATAGTCTGCGGGTGCAACTTTTGCTCGATCAGCTTTTCCACCACGCGCAGCAACTCCGACGCCAGAAGTCACGGAAGTCGTTTCATCACCAACCTCATCGTCCTGCACTCGACTCATGTCCACGAGGATCTTCGCCGCCGGATTTTCTACGCCGATCGCCATCAAAATCGTCGCCTCGTCGTTGGTCTCCTCAGCCGGGGCGATTTCGCCATTCTCCCCCTCGGCAAACATTTCGGCGATTCGCTGGGGGAAGTTCACAACCAGGGCAAAAGCTGATGATAAATTGCCCTTGATATAAGCAGCGTGGTGGAGCACCGACACTGGAATGGCCCAAGTCTAGGCTTATCTACACCCAAGCGCGTCGATTATCTGCCTACAAAATTAAATAATAAAAATCAAAACCAAAATCTCTTAATCGCACTACTAAAAAAAACATTACCCAAAAACTTTGCTCCTCCTTGAGTTTGCGCTAGGATTTCCGCCAAAGTCCGTTTTAAGCACTTGATGTTAGAGCCGCCGATCACACCAACACACCGGGAGTAAAGTTAACTTTTCCGGTCGTCAAAACGTGCACCGATGACGGTAGAGCCGGCGAACACACCGGAGCAAACTTTTCCGGCCGTTGAGAAAAATCGCAATTTTGCTTTGTTTTTTTCTTTCTGTCAAAACTGCTTGAAAAAACCAAAACAAATACCGAGTTGCCAAACATGACCAAAAACTGCTCGACGGCAAGGTTGCAAGATAGATTTCTCTGGTTCAAAAGTCGAGCAGACGCTGGTCGCTTTAACTCGCTTTAACGCGCGTTAACATGCGATAACTTGCTTTAAGGTGGCGTTATGTGAAAACTCGGCACGATGAGTAGCGTTGATGCTTTTCGAGCTCGTTTTTGTGCGTTTTAGTGTGTTATCGCGGAGTGACGTCCCCCTCGGTTCCTAACTCAATTTGGCACAAAATGCACGAACGACAAGTTAGCACGACGGCTATGATTTGTCGACTCTGACTCCGGTTCCGGGTTCTCAAAAAGTACCAAACTCCCACTCCATAGTTTAGGTACATATTGAGTTGCCAACGATCTACGATCAGAGTTTTCAAAATCATCAAGAAAACACTGATGTGCGTATCAAAGTTTCGAGTTCCAAGACTACAAAAAAGCGTTCATTCATATGTGTGGCCACCGCCAACGATGACCTCTGGCCGATAGAGTAGGTCGTAACTGGTCAGCTCTCCAATGTCCCGGGGTTTGTGCGAATGTGGTGGCCCAGGTTTTCGGTTGTCATCAATCAATGCACCCTGACGGACGGTGAAGCTATTGGGATGGACCAGCATCGCGTTAAAGTCATGTTATTGGGAATCGTGGCTGGCGAAAGCCTTAAAACAACAGACTAGAGGTAACTGGTAGCGATTTTGGAGGTCAGAGGACGTAAAGTTTCGTTTTAACGATGTACCAAATTTGATGATGTGAAAGGTCGTTGCTGACGTTAGTGGTTGAGGTTGAGTTGAGTTTGATGTGCTTGAAGAAAAGCTTTCCCAGGTGTAGTCAATTCTCCTGCGTTGAAATCTCCTAATACACTCAATATTTTTGCAATATTTCCAAACAAAATCGATGATTGATACGCGATGAGCATATTGTGTCAAAAAAAATTGTTGTTTTGATTTGATGAAATACAAAGCGTAACGCCTGCGAACGGTTTGAGAATTTTCTCTACCCCAAAAATATTATTCAAAAAGTCAATATATTTTAAAGGTCATCAATCGACCAATCAAACCAGTCTGAACTCTGTCACGATGAAACGATGATCTTTAAAGGCTTTCTAAGCGCCACCTAACATTCTTGACTAACCATCAATTTTCATGTAGTGGTCATAACCTTTCAGCCTGCAAGCTGAAAACGACAACTGTTTTACGGCCACGGATGACTCCGTTAACTGCCCGCGTCGCGTCGTCCAGATACAACGATTATATTGGCCACCAGCCTCCGGGAACTCTGCAATAGAACCATCAACCGGCGTCATTCGTCAACCTGGCCCCGTGGAGATTTATCTGATTTCAATTTTGGAAGCATTTTTATTGGCACATATTTCGTCCATCCGTTGTTATGGATGATGGCCGTTGATGACTACATCGGCAGCACCAGCTGCGTGGAGCCCCCGAGTCGCCTACAACAACAATTGACAAATGTTTGGCCCCCTCGCGAAGGCATAAAAGCGACCAGGGCACAGGTTCCCATTAGAATCGGACACGGAAAACGTTGGCTTCAAAAATTGTTCAAAGGCAACGTAACGTAACTCCCGTTGCTAACGCCTATTTGTCAATGTAAACTTTGAAACTGACAAAGTTTCAGCCAAATCTAAACTGGAAAAAAAACTGTTCTCACCCGCTGAGAAATGTAACGCCCCCATCAGTCTAATTTTTTTTAATAAAATAGGGCAGGAGTGAGGCCGATCAGGGCGTTACATTTCTCAGTGGGAAGCCTTAGAATGTGCACAGGAGTTATGCGTTACGCCTGTCAATGAGTTAGTACAGACAAACCTCTTTTGACGTAGAGGCGTTACGATTTTTATTTACTCGTTTTTTTCTTAAACCATAGAATATTTTTGAAAGCTCCAACAAGTTTTGTAGATCTGAACAAAACCTACAAATTGATTTTAAGAGATTGCAAAAGAGGTTTCTCTGTACAGCCATCAGACTGATCGGGGCGTTACATTTCTCAGAGGGAGAGTGTGCGCAGGTGTTATGCGTTACGTAACGTTACTGAGTGGTTAACTCTGGGATGAGAGACTCAATGTAGTAAAAATCAGGACAAAGTTTTTGAATTAAATGATGAAAGTCCTACCGATCACTACACTATTCATGACTAAAATTGTTCACGATACCGTGAACATTCTTTTCCGTGTGTCCGTTTCGGATTCATGGGCTGTGGGATAATGTCCGCCGAGTGGCTTGACGTGGCGCGTCGCGCAGCTTCCAGCGGTGCGAGTTTTACTACGCGCCGTTAAACGTTGACAGCGTATTAAAATTGTTGAACATGTCAATAAAAGCAACAGTTCGTGCGAGCAGAGGGGCGGCTTACACAAATTTGTTTCCGAGCTTGTTGTTCTTCGGGACTCAACCATCGGCGATAAGCCTGCAAATGGCCAAAGGTTAAGAGGGTGCTAGGGGAAGGTGTCAGCGGGGAGCGGGGAGGGATCTGTTCGACAAAGTAATGGGTCTGGACCGAATTTAAACACCTTCGATAGTCACTCCACTTTCAAGCCTATTAAATCTGGTTGTCTTAATAAAAACAAAAGAGTTGACGACCAAGTTTGGACAGACTAGGTTAGCCATAGAAAAACGTAGACACTTTTAGAAGGGAGAACGGAGAAGCTTGTTTTAAATGGTACACAAAATCCGTGATGCTGATAAGAATTTTACGGACGACCGATGGACCAATGGACGACGTCCAGGTGATTATAATGTGTGACAATTAAGTTAACACAGCAAACACGAAAGAACTGCTTGTTTGACTGGGTGTTCTGCGATCGCTTCGAGCCGATCGTAGGGGTTAATTTAATAAAAGTCATTCATTAATGGCTACCGGGAAATTGCTTGCTAATGGGCCACTTAAGCTCAAATGTTTTTGCTCCCTTGATTATGGTGGACAAATCAAACACAAGTGAGAGTTTTTCTCGTATAAAATAATTTATTAAAGCAATCAGAGGTCAACACGGATCCTCTCAATTTCAGTCTCTCATTACTATGCCACACATGACTTACAGCCAGATACCAGATGTTTGCAAATCGCCTGGCAGAGTTCATTTGGTCCACAGCCCATGCTCTGGCTACCACCTACTTGTTGATCTCCCGGCGACGAGCTTCCTCCGGTTGACTGACCTCCTCCAGAGGGGTCTGTCGATCCGCTACTCATGTTTCCGGACCCGGTAGAGCTACCATCGGATGTTACGGGCACATTTGGAGTTGTGACTCCCATTGAAGATCCGGCTGAGCTATCACCGAATGTTACGGGCACATTTGGAGGGCTCGGAGTGACTCCCATTGAAGATCCGGTTGAACTACCGTCCGACGATCCGCCACCGGTGCTTCCGGACCCGGTAGAGCTACCACCGGGTGTTACGGGGACATTTGGAGGGCAGGGTGTGGTTCCTGTTGAAGATCCTGCGCCGGTATTGCTTCCAGAAGATCCAGAACCAGGCTGATCAACGTTGCTGCCGGATGATCCTGATCCGGGCTGACCGACGTTACTACCAGACGATCCGGTACCAGGCTGTCCAACGTTATTTCCCGTTGATCCAGTGCCAGGTTGGCCGTCGTTACTCCCCGGAGATCCTGTGCCAGGTTGACCATAGTCATATACATAAGATCCGGTTCCAGGTTGACCGACGTTATTTCCAGAGGTACCGGCACCAGGTTGACCGACGTTATTTCCAGTTCCCGACTGACCAGCGTTATTTCCAGATGACTCTGTTCCCGACTGACCAGCGTTGTTTCCCGATGGTTCGGACCCTGGCTGACCAACGTTACTTCCCGTTGATCCAGATCCAGGCTGACCAACGTTATTTTCCGGTGATCCAATACACTGTTGACCAGCGTTACTTCCAGATGGTTCTGTTCCCGACTGACCAGCGTTATTTCCCGATGGTTCTGATCCAGGCTGACCAGCGTTATTTCCAGAAGTTCCCATACTAGGCTGACCAGCGTTATTGCCCGATGGTCCTGACCCAGACTGACCGACGTTATTTCCGGGTGATCCATTGCCAGGTTGACTACCGGTATTGCCAGAATTTCCCATACCAAGCTGGCCGACGTTATTTCCTGACGGATTACTACCCGTTGGGCTGCCAGGCTGGGGAATACTTGCTAATATAGAATCGCCATTAAGTGGAAAGCAAAGAAGTGGTAATTTTGAAGGTGCACTGGGAGATTCCGCTCCTCCAGAGCCCATTCCAGATCCCTGGATTCCAGTTCCAGGTTGACCAATCATCGTTCCTCCCGATCCCATGCCAGTTCCGGGTTGGCCAGTCATCGTTCCGGCTGATCCCATTCCAGATCCCTGGTTGCCGGTTGTGGGTTGGCCAGTCATCGCTCCTCCAGAAACCATTCCACCCTCGCTGCAAGGATCAGGTTGGCCAGTCATTGCTCCTACCGGTCCCATGCCAGTTCCGGGTTGGCCAGTCATCATTCCGGCCGATCCCATTCCAGATCCCTGGTTACCAGTTGCGAGTTGGCCAGTCATCGCTCCTCCCGATCCCATGCCAGTTCCGGGTTGGCCAGTCATCGTTCCGGCTGATCCCATTCCAGATCCCTGGTTGCCGGTTGCGGGTTGGCCAGTCATCGCTCCTCCAGAAACCATTCCACCCTCGCTGCAAGGATCAGGTTGGCCAGTCATTGCTCCTACCGATCCCATACCAGTTCCAGGTTGGCCAGTCATCATTCCGGCCGATCCCATTCCTGATCCCTGACTACCGAATCCGGGTTGACTGACAATCCCTCCTGAAGAACCCATGCCAGATCCGGGTTGGCCAACCATCGCTCCTGTCGATCCCATTCCAGATCCCTGGCTACCGCTTCCGGGTTGACTAACAATCCCTCCTGAAGTTCCCACACCATTGCCCGAACTATTTCCAGGTTGGCCTGCACTCTGAGGATCTTCCCACAAGGTTGCCACCTGCTGGTATGGTCCGTTGGAGGATCCGCCCGAGGGTCCGCCCACGGGTGGCTGAACCTGAGGGCAAGCCGTCGCTGGAATGCACTGGCCGTAGTACCGCACAAACGTGGGATTACAGACGCACGTTGGTCGGGCGATCTGGCTCTGGATCGGGGCACATGTTCGGTAGCAGGTAGATTCACACATCGGAAGGAAGGGCACGATGTATTCGTTTGGACCGCAGCTAACTGTGAATTTGTGAGGTTAGAAGATGTGTTGTAGTTTATGGTAATATAGATGGGATACTTACGAATAGCTTGGGTTTCGGATGATACTTCGATCATCAGTGCACTCAGGCAGACGATCAATGTCACCTGGAGTTCCATTGTAGTTTCAAGGCAGACTGTACATGAAACTTGATACTGTAACGGTTTATATAGAGCGTCTTCTCAAATATTCATTGTGTGTATTACACGGAAGATCTCCAAACGCTTGTTTTCGAACATTTCAAATAGTTCAACATTGTTTAACGAACTACGAAACAAGACGTTGGAGTTGTTGACATAATGTTACACACATTTGCAAGAACAGTAGCGTGTGCTGAATTCAGTCACGTTTCACCCAAATAAATCAGAGCCGGTTGTCCAGAAGTGTGTCATGTTTGGGTTGAATATTGTTATGTCTTCTCGGCACACGCCGCCCCGGCTTGCATTCCAACCTCATGCTCTGCAAGGTGGATCGCTCGCCAAATTTTCATTGATCGATTACTATCGATCATTGGGTCACCCCGAAAGAAAAAAAAACACATTACCACGCTAGCGCCAAAAAAACTATCGCTCATTCGAGATAGTGAAAATCATTTTTCTTCAAAACCTTTGTATAAAGGAAACCGCCACCGGTTATTTCGCTTTCGTGGCCGCCGGTAGCCATCCAGATTGGGCGTTACGTGCTCGGTGAACTCTCCTCTCCTTACAGCCAACCCGTAAGTCGTCACGGTCGTCGTTTTGAACTGTAAATTACCCAAAATGTGCGCGCGCACGCTCGACGTAAGTAAGCAATTTGGTAAATCGCTCATCAATCATTTTTCAAACACTTTGAGTTGTTTTATTCTCACTTTTTTTTCTTAACGTCGACCGATTTGTGATCGTAATACCTGTAACTGCTGCTTTGTGTTTCGTGGCGCGGTCGGCACAGTCGGTCCCGACCAGATTGTGGGTCCATTTACGGATTTTGATCGCTTTCAAATCCGGGGACCGAAGCCGTACAAAGAAATCCTAGCGATTACATGAAAAAACGAACTGCTCCAGTTTGGGAAGCTTGGTTGGAAAGTGAGTTATTAAGTGTAATTTTGAGGAAATCGAAAGTTTTGGGGGAGTTGTTCGAAAAAATGAAAGTGTATAAAGGTGAGGCTGAGAAAAGCTTGACGACCACTTATCTAGAATGAACATCTTCCGAGTACGACAGAAGTGGATTAAACCTTTGACGGATAACACGTTGTTCTTAAAACTCCAACTCAGCCAAGATATGATTGACATATCTATCTCACATTAGTCGTGCGACATGAGCCACCAGACCAGATCTATCAAGAGATTACCCCCAAAAAAACACGTGAGACTTCTCAGAATCACTCCAAGAGTTCACTGTTCCAGCTCAACCGCGAGATTGATCCACACACTTCCATTGAGACAAAGCAGTCAGCATTTATGTTTTAATAACACCAATTCGTTGCTCTCGCTCTACAGACTGCGGCCCCGGGTCCCGGCAAATCCCGACGGGGACCCCCGACCGCGTTTATTTACCGGCCGGCTTTCTACACCTTGTCCCGTGACAGTTATTAACCATCGTGGCAAGTTATTGTGACGATTACCGATAAATTTAGATAATATCGAAAGCTCAAGCTCTGTGCCGTTCCGTTCCGTTCCGACGATCGGGGGCTTCGAAGCCGGTCCAAACCCAAAGTCCCATTAAACGGGCTGTGTGAACGATCTTTTCTGAAGCGATGATGATCATCGCCAACGACATCCCCGCGCGCCCGCTCGGGAAGACCAAAGGCCGCGACCGACGACGCTTGGACACTTGGATTTGGATTGTTGGGTTTGGTGGAACAGAAATATCACCGTGACTAGTTTTTTGTCCTTCTTTCAACCTGTGTGTAAGTTGTTTGATTTGAAGAAAAAAAAAGTTTGAGAACCTGTGAGTAAGTTCGCACCATAGGGGCGCTGCTGCACTGGTGGAATATGCCGGGCAAGGTATCACTGTGAATTGGGATTCCGATAATTGCTAGATCGATTCGGTAGGGGTGACAATATTTTTTTTATTTGTTAAGTTGATTAAAAATCAAATGTTTAGAATATCTCGATTTTCTATTACCACAAAAGTATAATCAAACCATTTTGAGCACAGCCTAAACAGAGAAACTATAATTTGCCTTTTTGAGAAAAAAAAAAGACCAATAGAAGAATCCTAAAAGAGAAATTTAAAGATGATTTAATTTCTCTCATATACGAAACATCGGTAAAACGAATCTTAAATAATCAATTTCATGATTATTTGGAGGAATTTTGATTTCAATCATACTTTTGCAAGCAAAACATCACACGCCGCAAACTTATCTATCAATTTTAGTACAATAACATTGTTGGTTAAACAATGATAATTTAACTCTCTAACGTGCAGCTCTGTTTGCTAAGCGTAAATCTAGTAAATGGTAACATTTTCGGTTTAATCGTTTTTTTAAACATGAAATCTTGTTTTCTTGGAATTAATTGACCCAGTTGTCCGAAAATGTTTCAAAGTATGTTTAACTCTTCGTTTTCTTAAATTTCATTTTTCTTAATTCTGATTTATTTGCATTTCCAGTTTTTTTTTAATTTTTCATCGTCTTACAACTTACAAACAACAATATCCGTTATAAAAATAACGAAAAAAATCAAACCATAGATTGAATAACAACGTTTTGCCATGTTTTTGAATGGTGATGTTAATGTACCTTTGTCAAAAATAAGGTTTAGATAAAAATTCTTATTCTTATTTCGATTAAATTCTTATATTTAAAAAACGATTTGAGGATCAAATGTCTTGTTTAAGGTTTTAAAATAGTTTTTTTGTTTTTGAATTTTTTAACTTTGTAATAATTTAATTTATTTTGTAATGTTTTACTTTTCAGCTTTTTATTTTAATGTTTTATGTTTTTTTTGCGATTTTATGCTTGCTCTGTATTTGTTATGTAAACAATCTAAATCATTTTGAATTTAATTTTTGTTGTTCAAATCAACCTAAATTTATATAAACGAATAAACGAATTTCTCGAAATCTTAATCAATCGATGAAAAAATTACTAGTGCTTTTACAAAACAAAAGGGTCACTGAGCACTCACTGAGAGATAAAATCGAATAAGAACGCTTCTCTCCTTTCGTTTTGTGAGATATTGGTGTGATAAAAATCAATGAACGAGTTGGGAGATATCCGTATCCCAAACTTACTAATGACTGTTAAAATGTTAGATGCCACTAAATTGCTGTAATTTGTCGTAGAGGACAATATTTGAATAAAAATTCCATAACAATCAATTTTGGTGATTTAAAGGATTAATAAAAAAATCAAACTTCATCGATGATTTTTTTGAGAGTCCTAGTGGGATTTTTTATCGTGTTTCTAACCGTGCCGGCTTGAATGAAATTTTGAAAGCTAAAATTTGGTTTGTTATTTTAAAAAAATGACATGTTGAAAGTTACGTGAGTGGGTAACTAATGAACAAAAAATGATACATCTCCTGTAATTTCTTCAAAAGAAAAAAATATTGAAACGCTATCGCAAAACTTTTCAAGTAAGTGATGGTTTCGAGCCATTTAAGTACTTTGCAAGCAGGATTTTTAAATGAATAGTTTTTGAGACGTATACACCAAATTTCACGGTAATTTTGCGGAAAGTGATAAATGTTAAAATAACCGTGAAAATATTATGTAAAAATAACAGAAACTGGTGTTTTGCTTCATTGTATATTATTTTTCAATTAGCTAATATAAATTTTTCACAAAAATTGAAAGTGACCCAATTTTTTCCTTAATTTCCAAAAAAAGTTTCCACGTGGTTTATTGATGGACTCTATATTTATTTTGAAATGTAGGGAAAACGTATTCTCACTTTTCAAATACTAAAATAAAAATCAAGATGCAAAACTAATATAATCTGTTACGAAATCTTCAAATTTTTAAATTTTCAAATTTTAACAGAACTTAGCAAAAATCTGAAATATTCTTAAAAAGTAATTTTTTTAGATCAAAAATACTAATCATTTAGTCTTGAATGAACCATGCATGAATCTTCTAATTTAATTCAAAATTTTGTTTTTCAAAATTTAAAATTGCTATAACAGCGAATGGAAATATTACAAAATTTAGATAGAAAAAACGATAAACTATTATTGATATTTTTATAAACAATCTATTTTCTCAATATTTTACTCTACTGTAATGTAAATAATTTATTTCATTCTATTCTTATTGCATGCTCCTCCGGTCAATGGTACATTGACTTAAGAAAGATGACTGTTGCTATTGCATGCTTTTAATTGATTTCTAAAAATAAATCTTTCAAAAAGTTATCACAAATACTTGTTTAGTTAATTTTTATAAGTTTTGGAATAAAAGCCAAAATAAGCAATAAAAAACTTTTTGGTAACTGCAATCAAATGATTGACGATATCATCCTTGTGATAATTATATTTTTTACTTTGATTAATTTATGTTGACATCATTTAAGTATTCGTAGTGAATACTTCTCAGTAAAAGATGTAGCAATTTTATGTTAATGTATGTATGTTTTGCTAACAATTCTTCAAATGGCTTTTCAATTGAAAACTAATAAAATTTACTTAAAAATTCTTCATTGATGAAATATTTATTATGTTGTAAGAAATGATTTGAAAAAATTGATAAATTTGACGGAATTTAACGGAAATCTTCAAATTTCACGAATTTCACGCTGTCCGCGAAATTGTGAAAATTCACTAGCCCTACTATTTTGTTTCCAAATCAAGAAATCTCAGAAACTAGCCTAAAGTTCAGGTCATCACTCTTCTTTGGTAGAGGTTGTTTACTTTTTTTTATTGCAGATTTTATCATTTTTGCCAAGAGATTAGAAGAATTCATTGTTTAAGTATTATTTTCAGTTGTACATAATATACCATTTTATTATATGTTTTTTTCTATAAACTTTATTTTTTATGGCATATGAAAAACCACCATAATGGTTTTTAATATATTGTTGAAATTTCATAGGATTTATAAAGAGCAAATTGATAAAATTTTCAGTTCTTTTGTAGCACCCCCAGAAACCGCGCTGTGACTATTCTTCCAGCACCATTGCGTCGTTGCGGCCCATCGGAATGATAATCGCGTTCATATATATTTTTAAATAATATTCAAATCGATATGCGAAGACGATGACGACGATCACGGCAGCAGCGGGGTCCCAAACTGGTCCACACGACTGGAGCCATTCAATGTGCGAGATCCCGGTGAGAAGCTGAAAAACGTATTTTCATTTGTTTTTAATTCTGTTTCCGTTTCTCGATTTCTTATCTCTGGGTCACTCATTGGGGCTGCGGATGGAACCGTGTGAACTGGGTGATTTGGCCGCCGGGGGGAAATTGTGGCCGATTCGCAAAAAATGCCGCCGTTTTGATGGTGTAATAGATTTTATGGGTGTTTTAGGAAGTTTTAAGCGTGAACCGTGATCGAGATTCGGCATAATTTTTCAATATACATGCGTCACAATGTGGTTCAGCATAGTTGTGAACCAGCGCGGGGAAGGAAGCAAAACCGGAATAATTCCAATAATAACATTTTAATCCGATTACACGATGTTTTCTCCGTTCTGCGCTAAAACAGTTTGACATCATACTCAAATGGTTATGATGAAAGATAAAGCTAGAGACAGAGGGTTATAGAGAGAAAGAAAAAGAGAGAGAAAACGCACCAAAGGGACTCAATAATGCCTTTGAAAGTGACATAAGGAGACATATTTAAAATTCTAGGGGTTGTCCAGGGAAATTGAACGAGAATAACACCGATAAATGAATAGAACAAACAGTTGTTCCAAAAAAGCTTTCGAATGTCGGCTTATCCGTCAGTGTGTTTGACCGGTAGCGGCTTCCTTCTGTCTTTCTGTTTAGTCTGTGCAGCTGTCTGTGTGGAGTACCGCGCTGCTGAGCTGTCAAAAGAGTTTCACAAAGGCCCCGGAGGAGAATTCGACATAGGTGCGTGTTTTGTTGTCCAGGCGTCTCCGTCCTCTTGAGGAGCTCACATTCATTCAGAATTTTTTGCATATTTTAAGAAGCCAATGTGACACATGTAACAATAGCTTGCATTGGTTTCGGGTTTTTTTTTTCTCTACGGTTGGAGGACGGTGTATAATTCTGAGGATGTTCTTAGGTAAAACACAACAAGAGTATATAAGTCATATATATTGAACTTCTTAAATTTATTGAAATAATGTTTTATTTAATTCCTCATTTTTCACTTTCAAAAGTTTTTTTATTTTCAGTTTCAAAAAATATGCTGTTGTAATTAATATTTAATAACGTACTTCAAATGTTGAAAACGCATTTAAATAAAACATATTTTTTTATACACATGCTCTGCCCCTGATCGCATAAATGTCCCTCATGCATTTTCATCGATTTTGAGTTATTGATGCAGTTTGGTTCAAAATCGTGTGCCCTTTCAGAAAAGCCTACAACATCCAGCATTTTGTTCTAGAAATCAAGAGGAAATCCAGTTTTTTCGCGAAAACTTAACACGTAGCCTCATGTGTGGGACAAACTTCAAATGCGTTTTTCTCAGCTTACTGTTTTTGCATATGGGATATTTATGCAAACATGGGCAGAACAGCAAGCTGAGAAAAACGAGTTTGTCCCACACATAAGGCTACGTGTTAAGTTTTCGCGAAAAAACTGGATTTCCTCTTGATTTCTAGAACAAAGTGCTGGATGTTGTAGGCATTTCTGAAAATTCACACGATTTTGGAACAAATTGCATAATTAACTTAAAAGCGATAAAAATGCATATGAGACATTTATGCGATCAGGGGCAGTGTTTTTGCATATGGGACATTAATGAGAACATGGGCAGTGCTCATGCTTATTTTATCAATTATTTGAACATAATTTCGCATAACATTGGACAAAACTGTGTTATTTTTTTTTTGAGGCAGCAGCCAATGCCAAAAGATTTTAAAATTAAATAAAATTAATGAGCTTAAATTGTGTAACATTTTCAAACTTTTCAAAGGCCTCCTAAGCACGGGAGAGCAAAGCAGAAATTTAAGGTTCTGAATTCCTTAAATACTGGCAAATTGTTGTACAAAATATCGATTGTTTTGCTATTAACAGCTTGTTTGAGACCTAAAGAATGTCATTTAATAAAATTATTGTCCCAATTTGTGCGATTTATATGCAAAAACGAGCTTCCGGATTTCGAAAGAGCCTTTCTCAGTGTTTGGGATTTGAAACTCAACAAATCATTTAAACTTTAAAATTCTGATATAATATTGTTTGAAAATACATTTTTGAATTAATTCTCTGAAGACTGACTGTTTATAGTACATCTTGATGATAATTTAGATTTTCATCCTATTACGAGATTTTTTTGCCAGCTATAACAAAAATAATAAGCTACTAATTGTCCGGATTACAATTCGTGTCAGTTGATTTTTGTAATTTAAGAAACTAGAATCAATTATAAACTATTCAGAATACATTGAATAATGCTTATTCATATAAGTTTAATCAAATAAAAACTTTCGAAGCTTTAAAAAAATAATAGAATTTTGGGATTACAGATCGGTTAAAGACGTTAAACCCAAAAAATCTTTTTTCTTTTTTTTCCTTTTTTTTTTGTTTTAATTTTTGTTTTAAAAATTCGATAATCAGGCTGTAAATTTTAAATTGAACATCATAATAAAGTTCCCTTGACCAACAGTTAATTGAATTCTATACAACCCAACCCCGCATCATCAGCCTAAAATTTCGCTATAACACATTTTTCATCCAACTTTTTTGTATTATCAAGCATTGGAAAGATTTATATCAAACAGTATTTCACAGGATTGGAATGATTTTTTTTATTATTGTAATTTAAAAAGTTTGACTTTTAAAGAAAGAAGTTAAAAATAATAAACAGATTGCTGAAATATTGAATAATTGGTAAATAAATTTAATAATACTTAAAAAGAAAACGTAAAAGAAAAATTTAAGAACCAAATCTTAAAATACGACAGTAAAAGGCGTATTATTGAATACTTGGCCCTTTTGAAATGTTAGTCTTGATTCCGAAATTTTCAAAATGTTTTGTTTGAAAAAATCAGAAAATTTCACAAATGTTTCAGTCGAAAATTTTTGAGAAAAATATGCTTAGGAATGGTCATGAGAGCTATTTCGAAAAATTGCAAAATCAAACTTTAAGTGGCCATATCTCGAAAACAGTGCAAATTTCTGGTGAGTACTTTTCGAGTGCAAATTCGATTTCACATTAAAAATTTTGATTTAAATAATGTATTGAGCTAAATTTATATTTTTCCAAAGAAACACATTTTTTTTAGAAGATCATACTTTATGGCTAAAAAGTTGCGGGTTTTGTCCACTAAATCAAATAAAAACAGTTAAAAAAATTAAAAATATACGGATTTTAGGAATAAGATTTTTTGTAAAAATGTTAATTTTCATTAAAAAACCGTAAACGAAATTCCATGTACCTTTTCTTCAGAATAGTCTTCAACAATATCTTTGCCAACTCGATCAGGAGATCAGGAGACTTGTATGGCTGAACCAATGACACTGAACCAATGAGCCAAATAAAAAAAATACAAATAAATCCATTTCAGGAATTCGCGGAGAGTTGCTATTGTTTTAAATGTATTGTAAAAAAAATATTTTAAGTTTTTGGAATAGATTTTGAGATTCATTGTTTTGATCTCTGATTTCTTCAAATTTTGTGCTCTAATTTTGAAATTTTGTTACTGATCTTTTTTTATTCATCGGTTGCTAAATTGTCCAATTGATTCCCAAAACATGTCATATGTTTGTTTTTGTTTTTTGCATTTTTCTCTCCACACCACACTAGGGGAAATTCTCGTATGTTTGGCAGGTTAAGCACTCGCTCCTAACTCCATCCAATTTGCTGATTTTCACTATTTAAACTACTAATTTTTAAAAACTTTTGATAGAAACTTGCTTGCTCACTTCTTATTGAGCTATTTATCACTCGATTTCAGTGGAAAACGCTTCTAATTAGCTTTAATTGAATGTGAAAGTTCTTACCTGCCAACATTAGAGGCACGCTGGAATTAGATGCTGTTCCCCTAACACGTGGCCGATCGTGTTGTAAGCTTCAAACACTCAAGCTGCTCTGTTTTGAGTACATTCAATTCGAGTTGACCATCGTTACCTTCCACTGCATTGTGGAGTAGGATGAGAGGATAATCCGGTCGGCCTTTGGAGATTGATTTTTCATCAATGTCAGCTTTACGATCGGCTAAGTCCGGAGACTCGCTTCAGCACAAATAGGAGCGCTTGGTCTGGGTTATGCTAATAAAAAAGAATGTTTGCTTTCCTGACTGAGCTTGTAGAACGATATTGAGTGGTAAATACTTAAGAACACAGGACAGGATTATAACGATTTCCAGAAATCGATTTGACACCTCTTCAAACCGAGAGATCTTCGCCAACTCGGTGGACCAAACAAAATTGACCGATTTTTTTGTCCGCCTCTTGAATACTTCTCTAGGCCGGCCAATGAACTAATTCCCAGCGGAACCCGAAAAAATCGTATGATTTATTGAAGACCTCGTTTTTTTTCCTCCACCATCCCTCACCTGTTCAGTTCACAACCCCTTAAAAACGAACGAGAAAACGATACCGTCTTCCCTCCTTATGGTGGCGGGATCAAAGTTTCACATTTTTCATAAATCCCATGCAAAGACAAAACGATTTAGAATATTTTAGTCATAAATTTTGAACCTGTTCACATGTTATTTTCGAATTCCTCCACTCGGAATAGCTGTTTCGGTTGGACCAAGCCGACCTTCCTTTCCCGTCCCTGGTCCTCCGTTCGGACCATGGGGCCCAGTTCAGAAATAAATTCAGGTCGTTTTTTATTGCGCTTTGTATCGGAATCCCTGGCGAACCCGCTGCCACCTCAACCGACCATGATCCTCCTCACCCTTTGAGGCACTCTCTGGGAAAACGAATATTTTTGAACTCTTTGTTAGAAATTTCTTTTTTTGTTAAAAAATAAATCGTTAGCTTTTTGCAGTGCTCCCAGATCGACAGAATATTCTGCATCTAAAAAAATGCAATAAAAGTCTGTAATTCGATGACCTGCCAATGTCGCAGAGAACTTTTCCTTTCGGGAAAGGATTTATTTTCGTACAACCGATCTTTTCGGTTCACGCTCTCTTCCACTCTTTTTTTTTTTTGAAATGTTTTGTTTGCCTTTCGTCGATCGATCGACCTGCTCAGTGGTCCTAACCCGGGGTCTACCGCTGGCCAGCTGGTCAGAAGTAGGGCCCTCGGCGGCGACGACGCGCTGCTGGAAATCCTTCAGTGGGTGACGATGTTTTTACGGATGTTTTAAATAAAAATTCGATACTGCTCCGCCCCTCACAGGGCCGGGTTCCCCGGGGATCACCGCTGCTTTTGTCTTCAAAGTTGCTTTGTAGAGTTTATGTGTTTTTTTTTGTTGTGTGTGTAGTGTACCTGCTGTTATTTATAACTTTATTTTCCCAACGAGATTTCGATAAGTGCTTAGTGGTTACAAAGTGGATTTTTATTTGGGTACCTGCCTCGGGCCCGGATTTTGGGGAATTTCGGGCGATTTCAAGCAATTTTTGAGGCCTTTGCCTGGAACTGGTCAACGTTTTGTTTGAATAATGATTACCTACTAAACGATAGCCAAACATATGTGTATGTTTAGTAACCGCCCTCAGGTTTGAAAATGTTTGGCCAAAGGTATGGGCGTGACAAGTTGAGATAGCTTTTTGTTAATATTTATTTGAAATCTAGATTTTAAGATGATCCTTTTATGATCGGAAATTTTCCTAGACAGGTTAAGTTGTTAGAGTTATATTGTCAAACAGTCATTTAAATTTGGAGTCAAAAAGAAATTACAACGGTTCAATGTTTAGTTAGTTGTTTTTAATTACCTTACCCGCCTTTTATGGAATTGATATTTCGTATTTTTATGAATTTGATTGACAAAAATCAACAAAGTGTTTTAGTGTAAACAGTCTAGACTTGAAAAAAAAAAATGTACTCCTGGGTAATTCTCGGCAAACTCACACAGCAGTTGCCCCGACTTCTCTTCGATTTGCGTGAAACTTTTTCCTAAGGGGTAATTTTTGAACCTGATCACGAATCGAAGCATTTTTCGGTATCTCGTGACGGAAGCGCGAGGGGTCGGGGCAACTTTTTCCGATTTCGTGGGAGTTGGCATCCTATCATCTCAAAAAATAAAATAAAAAACTAACTTAATCCACCTATGTGGTTGATGCCTTCCTCACTTTTTACCAACAATGGGTAATATGAGTGGTTTGGAAACATATTTCAGCTATTTTTTTGAATCCAGAAAAAAACGTACACACATATAACTCCGGCTTCAAAAAAGTGCATCAATATCACTTAAGTGAACATATCTCGAGACAGGGTTGCCAGATCTTCAGTGTTTTGGACTCGTAGGAAAGGGTTTTGATTACCTAACCAAGGATGGGTCGGATGGTAGATCCGGACATAGTTTACATACATTTAAGTGAGATCCGGCTTCAAAAAAGTACATAAATATCACTTAAGTGGTCATAACTCGAGACAGGGTTGCCAGATCTTCAATGTTTTGGACTCTTTGGAAAGGCCTTTCAATTACCTAACCAACGATTGGTCGAATGATGGATCCGGACATAGTTTACATACATTTAAGTGAGATCCGGCTTCCAAAAAGTACATAAATATTTCTTAAGTGGACATATCTCGAGACAGGGTTGCCAGATCTTCAATTTTTTGGACTCGTTGGAAAGGTTTTTCGATTACCTAACCAACGATTGGTCAGATGATGGATCCGGACATCGTTTACATACATTTAAGTGGGATCCGGCTTCAAAAAAGTACCTCAATATCACTTAAGTGGACATATCTCGAGACATGGTTGCCAGATCTTCAATGTTTTGGACTTGTTGGAAAAGTCTCTCGATTAACTAACCAACGATGGGTCGGATGGTGGATCCGGACATAGTTTACATACATTAAAGTGAGATCCGGCTTCCAAAAAGAGCATCAATATCACTTAAGTGGCCATATCTCGAGACAGGGTGGCCAGATCTTCAATGTTTTGGATTCGTTGGAAAGGTTTTTCGATAACCTAACCAACGATGGGTCGGATGATGGATCCGGACATAGTTTACATACATTTAAGTGAGATCCGGCTTCAAAAAAGTGCATAAATATTACTTAAGTGGCCATATCTCGAGACAGGGTTGCCAGATCTTCAGTTTTTTGGATTCGTTGGAAAGTTTTTTCGATAACCTAACCAACGATGGGTCGGATGGTGGATCTGGACATAGTTTACATACATTTAAGTGAGATCCGGCTTCCAAAAAGTGCATCAATATCACTTAAGTGGCCATATCTCGAGACAGGGTTGCCAGATCTTCAGTGTTTTGGATTCGTTGGAAAGGTTTTTCGATTACCTAACCAACGATGGGTTGGATGATGGATCCGGACATAGTTTTTATGCATATAAGTGAGATCCGGATAAATGTGAAAACACATTTTTATATATAACTTTTGAACTACTTATCGAAACTTCAAACAATTCAATAGCGATGTATGGGACCCTAAACCAAGTCGAATGCAACCGGTTTGATCAAAATCGGTCCAGCCAGTGCTGAGAAAACTTGGCAAGAATTTTGAACACATACATACATACACACACACACATACACACACACACATACACACACACACAGACATTTGTTCAGTTTTCGATTCTGAGTCGATAGGTATACATGAATATAGGTCTACGAGCTGTATTTCAAAAGTTCATTTTTCGAGCAGGATTATAGCCTTACCTCAGTGAGGAAGGCAAAATAGGTAAAAGAATAATTTCAGGAGCATTTGATTTTTTAAATGGTTCAAATGGTCAAATTATTAAAAAAAACAGCAAACTTTTTTTGTTTTCGTCAAATTCGTCAAAAGATTTGGTCGAATCCGTTATTTAATCAATTTTGATGAAATATTGCAACGATGAGCATTTTTATGCATTTCAGTTTACAAAAAAAAAATCTAAGAAATTACATTCATGTAAAGTGAACAATTTTGTTGAAAAAAATCAATCTGCCTCAAAAAAATATGTGTCATTTTTTTATTTTTTTTGTGGAAAATTTTGCGATTGAAGTTTTAAAATGCATTTTTAAGCTTTTGGACGAGCGCTTACGAGAAAACCGACAATTCTGGTGTTTTTGAAAAGGTCTAATAAACCAAATTTCCAGTTTTTGCTTTTTGGGTGTTTTTGAAACCACCTTGAGTCAGGGGATTTAAAATAACACTCAAAAAGCAAATACTGAAAATTTGGTTTATTGGACCGTTTAGAAAAAAAACTCCAGAATTGCATTCGATTGCTGGTTTTTTTGCATAATTTTTAAGCAAAACCTCAGGGTAAATTGAGTATTTCTTGAGATATCACATTACAAAGTTGGAAAGTCCTGTTTTGCTTAGCATATGTTTTACTCATCCGTCCATTTTCTACATTATATTGCATTAGAGCACAGTAGGGCTTGAAATGTATTGTAGTATGGTAGGTAATTCTGATTTTTTTTTGAAAAGGTCCAATAAACCAAATTTTCAGTTTTTGCATTTTGGGTGTTTTTTAATACCCCTGACTCAAGGCGGTTTCAAAAAACACCCAAAAAGTGAAAACTGGAAATTTGGTTTATTGGACCTTTTTTTAAAAAAAAACTGCAGATTATTTCCCTAATGGTATTAATGCCAAAACATAGTTTTAAGATTAATGTGTTCCTTCAAAGCAAAAAAATCGATTGATTTTTGTTAAAAAACAGATTTTTTATTTCCCTTAAAATGACATGTTCCAAAAAAATTTCAGTCGAGTAACGGAAATGGCAGAGTTTAAAAACTTTTTTAGTGTTTTTTTGATGAAAAATTCGTTTTTTTCGAATATCTGAGTACATCATCAAATCGGGCGTCTAATTTTACATAAAAGTCCCTTTGACACCAAATTTCTATCTCATCACCGTTTCAGGATGCAAATTATTGAAAAACGCCTCTTTTTTTCGCATGTTCAAAAATGTAAGGGGTCGTACCGCCCGTCACGAGATATCAAAAAACGGACCTCGGATTCGTGATCAGGGACAAAAGTTACCCCTTAGGACAAAGTTTCACGCAAATTCATGCAAAAAACTCTCAGAAATCGAATGCAATTGTCAGTTTTCTCAGTTGGCGTACTCAAAATTTACGTACAGTGTTGCCAGTTTGATACGTCGCATGACTAGTTTACGCTGTTTCCTTATGCGGTTCCGGATGTGGCCACCGGAGATCGGTGGAACCGGTTCCGATGGGTCCTTTGGTATTTAATATTATTCTAGGATTGTTTTGCATGTCTAATCATGGTAGAAGAAAGCTTACCAGTTCACAATTGGATAAATCTGACACTTTTCCAAAAATCCGGATCTTCCGGTGGCCTGTACTCCGGCCACCGGTCCGTGCAGTGCGATTTTTCATCGGATTATTGTTCCTGGTGCAAAAACGAAGCTTTTGGTGTATAGCAATCGATTGTTTGCGCGAAATCAAGTTGCGGTAATTTTTTGGGCCCTTTTTTCCCACTGTGCATTGACCCATATACAACTTTATTAGTATAAAAAGCAAAAAACCAAATAATCTGAATTTGAAAACTATGAGAGGCAAAAATGAGTGATTTTTTGGTTAAAAGAGGATTTTGATGCTGACTAAAATTTGTATACTAATCAGTTTGGTTCGATAACAAAATATTAAAAAATGACAAAAAGATATCAGTTAAGCAAAACCTCGATAAAAATTGATTTTTTTAATTTTTATTTTTCATGTCTACCTATGAATTCATTAAAAGTTTTGATCTCATGGCTACTTATTCATATATTAAAAAAATGTTTCAAATGTTTTTCGAATGATAAGTTAATGTAATGAATTGTGAGGATCGCAAATTGTTAAAAAAAAGTTTAATTCTTAATCCAGCTGAATAAGATGGCTATTTATTTAATTTTGATAGTTAACTAAGTTTTTTTATGGTTCAAATTTCTGTACTCTATGTTTAAAAATGTATTGAATTCATTGACCATTGTTTCCTTGCTCAATTATTCTCAAACACTCTGTCCATCTTTCCATACAATTTAAATACCAACAATTGACCACCACAAAACATCTCCAGACGCGTGACGCTACCGAATCCTACGCAGCAGTGATCGATCGCCACCGCAATCAGCTAATTCAAGTCGAAATCGATCAATGCTGTCGCGCCAACCGCCACCAGACGACCAGACCAGACAAGATCGAACGCAAATCCCAGAAGCTGCTTCCGGTCTTACCGGTGGTGCTACCGCTGCGACATGCGATGCTGCTGCTACCCAATCGACTTGACAATGTTCGATGACGACGTTCGACGCACACCAGAGAGACAGTCTCTGCCCAATCTGCGACATTCATCCAACTGAGGAGTGACTCTGATCCACAGGACACAGAAAAAAGTTTACATTAAAATATTTTTTTGCAAAAACTGTGGTTAATACAGTTTTGCTTTTTTCTAGTTAAAAAAAAAGCTGTTCATCTTAAAATGAAACAAAAATGTATTAAAATAAAGTTTTTATTGTGCACAGCCAAGCCAGTAATTCTCACTCACTTCAATTTGATGTAAATACCCGTAGAGTCCGTCGAAGCTTACGCGCGCGCGCGCTGTGCACATCCCACGCAGCATCTGTCAAGTCGCGCGCGCTCACAACATCGAACTGCTTATCTTCCTTGCGCCGCGACCTTCCCTTCCCAAGACCATGTTCCAAAAAGTACGCGCGAACAACCTTACGCGAAGTCTTGGCGGCGGCGGCTCCTTAAAGTGTCAAGATCGAAATCCCGTATTTATCTTTTCTTACGGCTTGTTTTCTCGGCTCGGCTTTTCATTTTCGAAAATTTCATTGTACGCGAGAGACGCAAGACCATCCCACTTGTTGAACCATGTGCCACACGGATTGGATTGGCAGCCACAGCATCCAGCGGCCTCGGAACGCACACCTTGGCCGAAAGCTGGCAGAAGTTGGTCTTGTTGGAATTGGGATGGTAGACAATATTTTGAAAAACTTATGATAGGAACTTGCGTGCACATTTTTGACACTTTTGAACACACACTTTTGAATTAACTATGAAGTTTTAATAATAATTAAATATCTTATTTTTATTTTTAGTTATTTTTTTTGTAATTTCGGGGTAAGCTGCGTATACTGCGTGATCTCTCTTGGAACAACCCAATAATTCCTGGAGTTATAGCCCAAGTGTTTACGGCCATAAAGAGCAAGAGGTCGCTAGATTTTCAACCCGGATCATATCCGTAATTCTTCAGAGAGTATGGTAGACTACTATGATGATATGTTGGGATGTCCTAGGTCATCCAAAAACTCCTGGGAGTCAATATTTGTGTCTATAGAATTAAGATCTACCGGGTCTACCGCTGTAACTAGCAATAAGTCGTCGGATTTTGACCACGGATCATATCCGTATTACCTCAGAGAGTATGGTAGACTACTTTACTGAAACAATGGGATGTTCTAGGTCAGCCGAGGACTTCCTGGAGTTGATACCTGTTGGTCTACCGCTATAATGAGCAAGAGGTCGTTGGATTTTGACCCCGGATTATATCCGTATTACCTCAGAGAGTATGGTAGTGATTGGTGCGCTGGAAGTGGGGACGCGAAGTCGTGATTATTCAAGTTATTTTTTTTTTTTGTGTGCTTTTGTGTCGCTGTTCGTATGGGGTGAGTGATCGTGGTAATCGAATAATAGCATCATTGGTGCGCTGGAAGTGGGGACGCGAAGTCGTGATTATTCAAGTTAATTTTTTTGGGTACTTTTGTGTCGCTGTTCGTATGGTGAGTGATTGTGGTAATTTTACTGTCTGCATGTAAATTTATCAACTCACTATATGATTTATATAAATGTTTATATTATTCCTTATCCTTTTCCTTTCCTGTAACACACCATCTACTCATACCATATATGATCAAACTGTTTAAATTAACGAAACTTTCTAGGACAGCATGGGAACCATCTGGAGCATTTATATTTTAAATTACTGCTATTTTTTTACAGCTTCCTGGAATCATCTTGATTTTATTTATTATATGTATTATATTTGTTTCATTTATTATTTTTACAAAACTACATGCTTATTATATAATACACTAAAGACTCACATTTACACGTACAAACTTCCAAATCATTTAATACATTACGCATTCAACAATTTTCATCGGCCCGATGAAATTCCCCTAACCCCCATTCCAAACCTCCCAAAAATATTCCGTTCACTTTTAAAAGTCGCATGGGTTCCCTGCACTTTTGCCACTAGTAAACAACAAAAACATCCCGTCCCAAATCCCCACGGGACTGTATGGGCGTAGCCTTGGAGCACAGTGTGGAAATTTACGTTCTTAGATATTTTTGGATGTACCGGGCAGCAATCAAATTGTCTAAGAATATTGAATTGACCATTGTGGCACCCCCTACAGCGGGGTGCAGACCCGTTATGCTATGCTATGCTATGCTATGCTATTACCTCAGAGAGTATGGTAGTCTATTTTGCTGATACAATGGGATGTTCTAGGTCATCCGAGGACTTTCTGGAGTTAAGACCTATTGGTCTACCGCTATAACAGACAAGAGGTCGTCGGATTTTGACCCCGGATCATATCCGTATTACCTCAGAGAGTATGGTGGACACAGCGTGTGAAAAACGTAACTAAAACGTGATTTATTCGGATTTTTTTTTTCCATTTTTGACCAGTTTTGAGCACGCTGAATCTTTTGACAGCACATGATATCTCTAAACTTTTTTTGGGAAAATAAATAAAACCAATTTTAAACCTATTCTGTTTTTATATGAAAATTTGATAAGAGTGTCAATTTTATAAATCAAATTACTAAAAACATTGTTTTTCCTTATAAATCGCTTTGCGTAATTTGGGTATTCAACCAAATTGTTGTTCCAAACCCCAAACCGAATATCAAAATGATTTATGTTTTCAATTATCAAAGTATTGAATCTAAATGAGTTTAGGTATCAAAAAGGTTCTACCGAAATGTAATCAAATGAATTCGAAGATAAAAATGCTACTGAATTGCCACATATTACTTTAATTTCTCAACTTTACGTTGAGGGAAATGTTTTGAGCTGACATTTTTTTTTGTATTCTGGATTGGATAAATTATTCACTTTGCTACGAAAAAAAATATTTAGAAAAAATAAATTGATGTGATTGAGGAGAGTTGTTCAACACTCAGAATGAGGCCCAAGGCGTCATCCATAAAGTACGTACGTGAGACTGTGGGCTGACAAAATCGAGTTTTTGAACGAGTATTTTTTGCAATTTCGGTGTTAAACTATTTACTTTTCCTACAAAGTTTTTTCGATGCTTTTTTGGCCTGAAACAACGAGTATTTTTTGCAATTTCGGTGTTAAACTACTTACTTTTCCTACAAAGTTTTTTCGATGCTTTTTTGGCCTGAAACAGCCCCCTAAATTAAAACCGATTAGTAAGTCCACACTTTGCACCACCTTGGATTTTTTTTATTGAAACTTGTATGGGATAACCCATCTTAAGATTAGATTTTTGTAATTTTTGTATTGTGCTATTTTTTTAAACTAACATGATAGCGTTAATTTTGAGAAATTCTATAAATCTTTTCCAAAAAAAGTATGAAAAAATTCTCAAAATCTTTCTAATCTAATCTAATCAGACCCTAGCGCAGCCAATCTTTCGAAGGGATCCTGGAGAGTGTCTTAGGTTAGATGACGCCTAGCACTCTGCTTGTCATTTATTAACATTTGTAGTGCGCCATTGCATTAGAATGCATTGAAACAACACAAGCGTTAAAGCGGCCAGGCCTACGTAATTGGGTTGAGTTTGAGCACTGAGTGTTCGAACAACAATACAATTCTGAATCGACAGGGGAGGAAGAAGCGTGGGGACACACCACCATACGCTCCGAGATTTTTGGTTGTATTCGTTAGGAGCACCATGCTTAGAAATTTGGTACTCCGGGACCCTCTGGGATGGGACATTGTATTTCTACGAATGCCCTGGACACCACGGCAAATAGGTTATAGCGCCACAACTCGCTCTCTGTAACAGTATTCTTAATTCCAGTCCACGCTTACCAAGTCGGCATGGCCTAGTGGTTAGCATTTTTGCTCACCAATCCAAAGGACGGAGGATCGAACCCCGTTTCGAGCGACTTTGATTTTTCGTTCATATTCATCATTTCAAATTTATGTGTTCTTGACTTTCTCGTTAAGAGCAGAAAAAAATCTCAAAATCTTTACCAACAAAGTATGGAGCTATCATGCTCCTGACAAAGAAAAAACGTGTTCAACACTGGTCTAAAATGCTTTTTCGATTTAATATTTATGTACCGTATTGAATATACACTGTTTGGAATAAAGTCACCACCTATTTACCCAGAGATGCTTTGAAAGCGTTTGACAGAAAACTTCTTACATGTTTTTCTTTTGTGAAAACAAACAAATATTGTTGATATCTCCAAAACTTACTAGATATTATTTTTTACTGTTTTATCAGATAAGGTAAGTAAGAAAAGTTTATGTTAAATTTATTTAAGGATTTGTTATGTTCAACTTCAAAACGAACCAAGCCTTTCCCAAACATCCCATAAGTCCACAAAGCACAGTACGGAGAAAAAGGAGAGGACTCTTTATCCTCCTGGCCCGAGACCGAGGTCGCACTTGCCCTGGCTTGGCCCCCAGTTCGGTGTGTGGTTGGTGTGCGCAGAAGCGAAAAAGGATAATCCCCTTCCGAGACCGGAGACCGGATTAAGATTAATGTCTGCCTGACTTTCGGGATTAACGTAAGTATAAGCTTTACGCGATAATCACTTATTATTGTTATTATTTAAAAAAAACTGTTTGCTGTTGGAGTTTGGAGTGTGGCAAGGTTGAAAGTATGATTGTTGTTTACGCCGACCTTGTTTGGGTTGGTTGGAATTTCTGAGGTGTTTTTTGAGTGCAAAAGTTCAATGTGATCGACATAAGTTGGGAAAAATATTTGAACTTTATGGAAATAGTTTTATGTCATGCTAAAATAAATTGAAATTCATGAGTTAGTTCAGTTCGTCCCAAATATTTTTTTAATTATTGTATTTTATGTTAATTTTGTTTTTCAAGTATTTCTACATGGAACGTTCAAATTGATTTATAATACATATCATATTTCTTTCGAAAACATCGAATCAAACTCCTCTCCTCAAATCACAAAACATATGTTTTCCCACCTAATTATTCTCTCCAGTTGACGGTTGTCAAGGGACTGTTCTGCGGCGCTTGACTTTGTCCATAACCGTCACACAAACGCACGCGTTCCCTCTTAAGACCGTAATGGAGTGGAACAAAACGACCGTTTTGCGTTTGCAGTCACCATACAGTACCAACGACAACAACAAAAAAAGCCATCATCTATCTTCTCTCGAGAGATCCTGACAGGACAGAGAGAGCGAGAGGTTCGCACCCTGAACGCGCGACGACCCTTCAAGCTCTTTTGGTAAATCAGTGTGAAGCTGGGCGCGGTTGGTACTTAATATCAAGATAATAAATAATAAATTTGTTCTGAATGACACATCCGCAAACCCTCGGTTTTTGTATGAACCGGTGGTGGTGGTGTTGTAAAACAACACAAAAAGCCATGATATGGTTACGGGGTTGTCTGTCTAAATCGGAGGGGAGTGAGCATAAAGCATAACTGCTGGCAAATTCTGGTGAATTTTTGGCCAAATCATTCCGGCAGCTGGTGAAGAGCTAGGTTGGATGTTAGGGATGTTCAGACCAGTAATCTTTCAGTTATTATGAAAAAGTAGAAAAAAACACATTATGCCATTGGTCGCAACACTTGCTTAGAGCGTATCCTAGACCTTATTCCTTCTTAAAAATGCTCAATTCCAAGCAAAACTAGTCTTGGGATACCGTGGAGATTTTCCCTTATCCCCTTAAAAAAGTGGAGCATCAACGCTTCCCGTCTTCCAAATCCTTTGTTCCTGGTGTACAGCTAATGTTATCAAGATTGAACTCCCGATCTACCGCTTACAACGCGGAAGCATTACCATTGAACTACATGGCTCGGACTAACATAATTTCAGGGTGTCATTTTTTGCAACATTTTGCCAGAAAAGTAATAGAATAGTAAATACACTTCTTAAACTATCTAGTCTTGAAAAGTCAACTGAATCAAATAAAAGCAATTTTCTAGAACATTACTACACAAAAAGGAGTCATCTTCTTTTCATCCAATCCAAAATGTGTAACCAGACCCTTCTTGAAATCCTCGCACATTAACCGACAATTTTAAACCAGAGGGTGCCTTTGTTACATAAGTGACAGTTTATTGTTTTTGGCCAGATTCGCCCTTTCAATTCAGAGAGGGGTGCTGCGAACATCCAGGACGTCCCAACGAGTCCACCAACCGCTGCTGCTTGTGGCGTGATGATGCGGAAGATTAAAGTTATGATCGTGTCGTCGTTATGTTCTACCAGTCCGGGTCGGAACGATTTATCACGTTGGAAAATGTGCGATTTCCTGCGTTCGATGTCAAGGGAAAGCCATTTGTCCCTGAACCGGGAACCATTATGGAATCCCGAATAAAGTCCTGGAATGAGGGTCACACAGCGGATCTTGTGGTGTGAACTAGACTTCTTTCGTGGGAAATTTGCAGCAATTTTTTTTTGCATTCGAAAATGGCTAATTTTGTTCTAACTTTCTCACAATTCTTTCTCCTTTCCAGACTGAGCTAAGGACGTGCGTGGCCTGCGGGGAACCGATCGCCGATAAGTACCTCTTTGACGTTGATGGATGCTCGTGGCACGGTTCCTGTCTGCGGTGTTCCGTCTGTCTGACCTTGCTGGAGCGCCAGCCGTCCTGCTACTTTCGCGACCGGCAGGTCTACTGCCGGTCGGACTATGCAAAGTGAGTACCTATGCTGTTTCTCGGCACATTCCTATCAGCATCACTTTGACCATGAATTACAGTGTTCATAAAGTGTTTTTGACTTATCCAAAGTAACTCATGTGTTTGTTTGAAAAGTGGAAAACTACAAAAGTGATGAGGAATAGGTCGATAGGCTTAGTGTGACGAAAACGGGTATTTTTCCCTAAATGGCTTGTGTTTTGAACCATAAATTGTGAACTGATTTTTATTGATGATTGCATTTAGAAGGATTGTTTATAACTTCTTCAATTATACTAAAGCAATTACACCTTTTCTCAAAACCTCGCTCCACAAGCTGAATATTGTTCCTTGAGCTATTTTAGGACTCTGAACCAAAAATGAGCAATATCGAACAACATTTACACATTGATACTAGGGGAACAGCACTTAATTCCAGCGTGCCTCTTATGTTGGCAGGTCAGAACTTTGACATTCAATTAAAGCTAATTAAAGCGTTTTCAACTGAAATCGAGTGATAAATAGCTCTATAAGAAGTGAGCAAGCAAGTTTCTATCAAAAGTTTTGCAAAATTAGTTGTTTAAATAGTGAAAATCAGCAAATTGGATGGAGTTAGGAGCGAGTGCTTAACCTGCCAAACATATGCGAAAAATCCAATAAATGTATGGAAAACACAATTTTCTTACGGTTTGGTGCGCTACTTCCATCCAAAAATTCCCTAAAGTGAGATTCTCATTTAAAATTTAATGCTCTACAACATTGTCAAACATACCAAAGCTATAAAACTCGATCCAGAAAAGTTATTAGCGATTTAAAAAAGTCATTTTTGTATGAAAAACATATTTTTCACCAACTTGAGGCTCGGGTATCAATGGGTTAATCTCAACCAATTTCAATCAAAATTTGCACAGCTATGCTTAAAATAGCCCAATAAGCCGTTTTCCGCTTGTTTAGCAGGAGGTCATTTTTTCTGGGGACCCCAAATACAGTCATGCCTCGGTTTAGCACCGCATCTGGGGGCTTATGGGATTTTGGCTATATGGGAGACATTGGCTATAATCCTCTGAAAAATCATCCAAACTTAAAAAAATATAGTCTTTTGTAATCGCAATTTTAATTACATGAAAATTTTCACAAAATTTGCGTATTTTCCTGTATTTTTAAAATGATTTTTTTTGCTCGAAAAAATCACAAGATCATTGTTTTTGCATCTAAATTTTTTCACACATTTCGGAAGTAATAAATTTTTTGAAAGTACTTAAAATTTTCACAAATCTACGTATTTTTGAAAAAATACTCAATATTTCAGCAGTTTTACAATTTGGGTACCGTCATTCAAATTTTAGCATTTTTATATGACCCAATCTCACCCCCAGACCCAATGTCAACTCTGATGACGGTATCAAATAATCTGGATTTTTTTTAAGCATTTTGAAAAAATAACTCAATTTTTTTAAATACTTAAAAAATTACAAAACTTCGTATCTTTGCAAAAAAAATCGGTTTTGTACAATATGGGTATCAAATGATTGGGAATTTTTCATACAATTCGAAAAAAATAACATATATTTTTGAAAATACTCATTATTTTATACATAGTTTTTTTTTCTAAAAAATATTCAATATTTCAGTATTTTGCAACATGGGTATTAAATGATCTGATTTTTTTTTCATACATTTCTAAAGTAATAACTCATTTTTTCTGAAAATACTCAAAATTCATCTTATGTAAAATATAAAATTTTGAATATTTTTCGAAAATTCGTAGTCTTGTGAAAATTTTGAGTATTTTCAAAAAAAGTTTCATAACTTTCGAATTAAATGAAAAAATCCCGATCATTTGATATCCTTATTGTAAAATCCGTAATTTTGATTTTTTTTCAAAAATACTTAGTTTTATAAAATTTTGAGTATTTTCAAAAAAATTTTCATATCTTTCGGAATAAATGAAAAAATCCCGATCATTTGAAATCCGTACCGTAAACTGGGGTGACTTTGATAGCCCGGGTTGAATTTGATAGGTTTTCAAATGCCCGTCAAATTAATATCTAAACATTTTTGAGAATTTTGAGTATGTAAGCATTAAGGATTATTATCAAACATATATGCAAAAATGTGACCAAATGGCCAAATCAAATTTCTATCAATGTCACCCCGGGCTACCAAAGTCACTCCAGTTTACGGTATTGTAAAAACTGTAATTTTGAGTATTTTTTTTCAAAAAATCGTAGTTTTATCAAATTTTGAGTATTTTCAAAATATTGCGTTATTATTTTCAAAATGTATGAAAAAGTCCCGATTATTTGATACCCATATTGTAAAATCTGAAATGTTGAGTATTTTTTCGCAAATACGTAGTTTTGTGAAAATTTTGAGTATTTTCAAAAAATTGTGTTATAACTTTCGAAATGTATGAAAACACCCCGATCATCTGATATGACTGTAGGTCAACGCTGAAATTTTGAAGTTGTCGCAGTTTTAGTGAAAAAAGTTGATTTTTTGCCGATTTTTCCATTTTCCCGGTTTTGCGCGTGACGCGTCGAAAATCTCGAATTTTATATTCAAAAATCATATCTTGGAATCCTTTTGATGAACTCCTCCCATTTTTTAGTATGTTACGTAAAATTGTCCGAGAAATCTGATAAAACTATTTTTAGACATAGGCTCTTTGGTCCAGACACCATCAAAACGGCATTTTAATATTTCGCAAGAACTTTTCAAATGTTAGGCTAGATTTTTGAAACTTCTTACTATTTTTCTATGAAGGACAAACTTATCACCTTTCATTTGCGTATAAGACAATTAAAATCGGTTAAAATTGCAAGGAGTTATGATTTTTCGAAAAAAGTGGTTTTTGCGAAAATCGACGAAAACGGCCATTTTTCACCACACGGCGTAGATCACCCTAATGGCCAAACAAAAAATACGAGCACTTTTGTTTTTTCCATGCTGTTTTCGTGGGGAATTGCTGTATTGTAATTTGTTCAACATGTTCTAAGTGTGCATAGCGAAATATATTATTATTTGTTGATATTGCTAGAACTTTGAGAAATTTAAGAAAATCGAGAGTCTACTAATTTAATATTCAGTTTAAAAAAAATCGATTGAAAAAACCAGAATTGTGAATAAATTGTTGAAAAGTATTAAAATTTGTTCTTTTGCTTTTCGCTAACTTAAAAAATTTCAACCTGTAAACATTAAATACATTAAAAAAAAACGACATTTCTCATTTTTTAAACAAAAAACTTGTTTAGCTGCAATTAACACAGCAAAAAATTTTGGCATGAAATGTGAGAAATTTTTACGGTTTATTTTAATATCAGCTTTCGCCTGAATATATATTCGCCGTTAATATATGTTTTACAAATATTTTTTCATTGTGCAATAACAAGACTTCCTCGAAGCCCAGCCACGGGTGGCTGATGCGCGCACCGCATGTGTGTAACGCGAAACCAATTATCATATTTATCAATTAAACTCTATAAATAAAACAATATTCCACTCCGATCACGTCGGGTCAGTAATAAAAAAATAAATCCATCAATCTTGAGCGGGGATGCTGCGCCAACCGTACTCAGCACAAAAAAAGAAGTTAAATAAATATTCATAAGAACCGAGAAGAGAAATATCGCGAGCATCATCGCTGCCAGCAGGAAGGTGTGGTGAACACATCAGCTCAAATTCAGCAGCGGACACGAAGACGAACTTGCAGTAGCAGCAGAAGCCATCTCCTGTAATGGACACACGCAGATTTCGAGGGATTCGAAGGACAACGCATGTTCCGCCGTCTCTTGCTGGTGACGTTTGCTTACTGTCGTGGCTGCAGTTGACGATCATTGTTCTGGCTGTCCAATTCCGGGGACTACCGCGAAACATCGGTTCTGGACTTGTAGGGTGGTCCAAGGTTGAAATTGTTATTTCTAAAGTTCACAGCAGTTTTTGGAATTTGGGACTCACCCTATTGACCAGGGTGATCCCAGCAAGACTCACTCCAACCCGCGTGTCAGCTTTTTATTCCGCTTTTTTTATCCTCCTTCTTTTGGCCGTCAGGAAGCAAAAAGGAGACAAAATTAAAGCTCATATCAAATTGTAATTAAGCAAGACATATCGCGCCTTGTATCGCATTGTAGTTGGTCCTCTCCTCTTCCTTGCGACCTCCAGTCGACTTGAAGTCGGTAGCATTTGGCACGGAAGGGTCTTCCTCGGCAGAGTGAGCCCTGAAACGAAAGGATTGTCGAAGGAGAGTTAGCTTGAAAAATGTGTGTGTGTGTGTGTGTGCCAAAACTAAATCTGGTCAGGCGAGCCTCGGTTCAGGTCTTGGACTTCAGTTGGGCAGAACAATCGTCAGTAAAGTTATTGTAATCGTCACAATGGCCTTCTGTGAGTCGTTTCAGTTATTTGAAAAGAAATTTGATAAGAAATAGTAAGAGAATTTTCGTATGCATCACATATAATTACTTTTGCGAAAAGTTTTTTTTTAAATCGTTGCACAATTTGCATTAAGTTTTGAAAACTTTCAAATTTTTGAAATTTGGAAGATGTTTTTCACAAAGTTCGAAGAAAACCTGACCAATGTTGGCCAAAACCTGTTCTTAACTTTTAAAAATTTAACATTATTTTACTATCACATAGACAAAATCCCTTTTATCTCTTTTTGAGGCAATAATTAGAGCAGCATTTGAAATTTTCGACCATTGAGCTTTTCCAATTCGACTTTTCCATCTTTTATTTAAAATGTAACTTGAAGAAGAGAAAATCTCTCAAAAGATTAAAATTTTTGCTTCTTTTGTTTCAAATTTAATCTTAAGAAGGGATGTAGATTTTGGTCTTCTTTAAACATTTCAAAATTATGTTTTTTAATGCAATTGTCAAGCAATTGTCCTTTTTTATATTCAATCTTAAGAAGAGATTTTTTTATAGATTTACTCTTTAATCATTCCTCTTCATTTCTGAAATTTTTTACTTTGATGAGTTTTTTTTTGCAAATAAATTGTCTATGCATTTTTTTTTTTACAAAAAAAAACATTTTTTTTTTAACAAAAAAAAACATGAATGCAGATAAAGAGCTTTTTCAATAAACGTGAGGAAAATTCATAAAAATAACGCAAATTTCAAACATTTAAATAATGGCAAAAAGTGAATCTTCAAACAAAATTTACCTTCTATAAGTTGAATTTTAAATCAAAGAAGGGATAATTTCATAGACAACTCAATTGTCGAATTTTGAAAAAAATGCAGAATATAGAGAGGAGGGCAAAATGTATAGATTTTGAAAGATTTTGCCTCAATTAAGTTTTTTTAATAACAGAAGGGAAAATAAAAAAATACACAACTTGAAATAACAAGCCATAATCTCAACATTTGAATGAAAAATGTGTTTTGGAGTGCATTCTACACTAGTTCAGTTGTTTGGCAATCATTAGTTTTCAAAAAATTAAAATTTGAGGAAAACAAAAATTATTACGAAAAAAAACTTTTTGCGCTACTGTACATCGAAAATTTTAAAAAATTCAAAGGATTTTTGAACAAACCCAAACATGTTGAAAATGATTCTAAACGCAGGGGAAGGTATTTAAAATTTATTTCAGCTGATTGCACTTCAATATCCATTAAAATTTCGAAGTTTTTTGAAAAAATAATGTTTTTCTCCTAGATTTTTCGGGCCGATTTTGATGGAGACAAAGCCTTATAGGCTGGATTAAAAAAAGTAGGAAGAATTGCATAAAAACCTTATGGAAAGTATTCAAAGAAGGGCAAAATTTACATCACTTTATCAGGTTGAATGATTCTTTACGAATTCGCAAATTGACATTCTTTTTATTTGGAATATTTCCATAAATCAAAAAAGTCATTTTGCATAATAAGAAGGCTTAGTTATTTTTCGCACTGAAAAAATGCAATTTTCACGGGCCCATAGTTTCAAAATACTAAATTACACAGAAATTTCTTGGAACGTAGAAAAAGTTTCAATAGTCTCGAAATTATCCCACAAAATCAAGAATCATAAAATTAAACAAAAAAGGGTGTACCCATTTGGCAAGACACCTTTTCCAGAAGGGCATTTGTCATAATGGACGTTTGGCATAATTGTCCTAGGCCAAGGAATTAGGGACATTTGACATAACGGACTTTTGTCATAATGGACGTTTGGCATCACTCGTTCAAAAACCATCTTGGAAGATTGGCAAAATAATTTTGCTGTATATGTTTGGTTTGATTAATTATTTTAAAAATAGTATTTTATAGTTTTTTTTTATATTTTTTTACAGATAATTTCACTAATTATTTTTCCAAAAATTAAGTATCTCTGTAATTTTTAAGCAATCTATGTATTTTTTCTCTTTTTTATATGTCTCAATGAGGCCGTTGCAAATATTTTTCAAAGTTTATGTGTACAATTTTCGTCAATACTTAGACATTTTGGAAATTAATGATTTCAAAACAACTGGACAGGTGTATAATGCATTTTAACACTTTTTTCATTCAGATGTTGACAGTGTAGCTTATATTTTTTTTTACTTTTTTGCCCTCCCTTCTCGACTTTGATCAGAGTCGAGTGTCATAAACTTCAAAAAATATTTGCAACGGCCTAAAACTTTTTTATGCAATTTTTAATACATTTATATAAATTATTAATTTTAAAAAGAAAAATCTCTTAATTTTGTACATTTGCAAATATTTTGCTACATTTTTTAAACATTTTTTCTTTCTATATTTAGTGAATTTTTGATAAAGTGCACCGTTTTCAAGTTATAGCAATTTTTAGGTAACTTTTTTGAAAATAGTCGCAGTTTTTCATTTTTTAAAATTAGTTCCCATGTTTGCCCACCTTTGAAAAAAATATTTTTGAAAAGCAATTCTCTATATTTTGCTTTTGTAAACTATGTTGATACGACCCTTAGTTGCTGAGATATTGCCATGCAAATGTTAAAAAACAGGAAAATTTATGTCTCACCCTCCGCCCTTTATCAAAAATTCACTTAAGTACTTTTTGATTGCAAATTCGATTTTACATTGAAAAATGAGGTTGAAAAATTTTTGCGACCAATATTTCGATTTTTTGAAAAAAATCTGTATTGATTCAAAAAATCATAACTCGGTCAAAGATTTTTTGCCCATTCTGGAAATTTCTGAAATGTTGGAATTTGATGTCCTCTAAAACATATAAAAACAAAATAATAGTAGTGTTTTTTTTGCAAATCAAGTTTTAGTGACAAAAAGTGAAATTAAAAATCACCAAATTTTTTTTCACCGTGTATCAGTTTTTTTTCAGTGTAGTCCTTATCCATACCTACAACTTTGCCGAAGACACCAAATCGATCAAAAAATTCCTTCAAAAGATACAGATTTTTGAATTTTCACATACCATTTTTGTATGGACAGCTGCCAAATTTGTATGGAAAGTTATATGGACAAACTAATGATGCAAAATGGCTTCTTTGGGCATACCGAAGGCACCACAAAAGTTTCAGCCGGATTAAAAAATACAAAAAAAAAATCGAATGACCGAAATCTCAGAGAATTGCTCTTTAATTTGTCCCACTGTTCCACAACACTTCCACCAGAGTCCACCTGGATCTTATGCGTTCTTGCATGTTCTTCGCTGCAACCGTGCTGGATCTCAGGAATTCTCAGTGCGCCTCGATCTGCTGTTGCTTGTGCAGTGCACCCAGAAGCATCACTAATGCGAATGCACATGTGCAATCGCAGTTTATTTTATTTATTTTTTGCTTGCACTTCTCTGCATCGATTGTAGCAACTCATTCAGCAGAGTGTGGTGTAGTAAGCAGCTTATGTTTAAATGCAATCACTCGGGAAGAACCAGAATGTGTGTTCGATAAAAGAATAACAGCTTTCTGAGCAAATTTAATGTTCTCGCACGCGGGTTGAGGAAGTTGCAAGTGTGGTACACAGGTATTGCATGTGTTCTGGACTTGAGATTAGATCTTCGCGAGGTTCAAGTTTAGCGTCATTGTGGACCTGCAATTGGAAGCTGCAAGCAAAATTAGAGTGCAATTACTATACGGCCCGGGTTGTCGAAGATCAATCAATATCCATTGCTTCGGGCAATCCCAAAAAGAACTCGAACTTCACCAGCGGCGCTATATTCGGCAAGGTGCCAGAATAAATGGCCACTTGGTTAGGCTGACCGGGAGGCCTCGGCACGACTTACTTCGACGATAAAAAACCCCGCGTCCCGAGAACCAGTTGAGTGATGCCACATTGAGTGATAAATGTGTTTTGTATTGCGCCGTGTAATTCCTCTGTTACGAGTGTGTTATGATTTATAGTGGGACTACGCAGACGACAGGCATATTGGTGTTTCCGCTGCAGTTTTTTTCCTCTCTTGCTCTTGCTTAAATAAATTTTAACGACTTCTTCTGGGCTGCTGCGCAGACCTGCAGACCGTGTAGATTAGCGAATGATAAGCGCCTCGAAGATGTGGTATCGTGTTGCACATATCGGTGTTGCATTTATCATACGCGCGGGTTGAAGACCGTGTAACATTCTTGTTGTTTAGAGCCACGAGATTTATACGATGTGGTGTCAATTTGGTTTTATGAGCAGTACATGCATTCTTGCACGCAATGTTTTGTTGCTTAGCGATGTGTTTTGTAGGCATCTACTTCTAGTTACGGTAATTAATCATAGATAAGTGACTGGTTAAAACAAACATCAAATTTGTTCACAAATATATCAATATGCTTAATAAATTATACAAACATCTCAAACTACGATTTCAGAAAATTGAATTGAAACCATTATTCTTCCAAGAAAGATTGAGTTGCAATCTCCATGTAATCATAAAAGTTCAAGGTCTGCGAAACACAACACATCTGCAGACGCCAAACAACAGACTCAAAAACCTGCAGTCATCATGTGGCCTCACTCTGCGCATAAACCCCGTCTGGAATCCAATAACATTTATTGAATAAACGTCAGATAAAATAGTTTGATATAATAATTTCATTTTCGAATAAATAAATAACTGTCACAACAAGTCACTCGGCTGGCAGGGCTTATCCACTGTCCTTCGATCCCCTTCCCAGCACCGATTCTCCACCCACCCCCAGTCATCACAGCTCGAGCTCGTTTTTCATAGAGAAGTTATTGAGATCGCACACAACGAAACACACACACACCTTCCTTGCTGGAGCGCGATTAAGAGAGAACTTCATTGACGGTGTGCAGGCGGTGAGGTGTGTGTGTCTGTGCACTGTGCACTCTCGATCATACCCCCGAGAGCATAAACACACATCAAAAGGGTACACTAAACCGCGGAAGATTAATAATCCTTTGCGCGGGAGAATTGAACCAACAGGCATGGAAGGGAAAGAGCGGGGAGAAGGGGAAGGTTCGATCGATGGACAGTGGCGTTTCTTAATTTTAGATTAAAATAAGATCGTAGTTTTTTTTAAACAAGTTTACAAAAAGAATTAACGGTACACATCAAGCAGAGCTTTTGCATAAAGATTACAGACGTTTTAGTACCTCCAAAACTCGATATAATTTTTACTTCATCCCTTAAAGTACTGTTTACAAAACAGGATGCAACAAAGTTGTTTTCAAGATTTTAATGGAAATTGCTTTTTTTTTTATTTCAAAAATAAACATATGTATTTATGTAACTAATATGTTTTCATTAAAAAACTATTTTCATCAAATTCTTGAAAAAAAATGTGATTTTGTTGTACTAAAGGCGGTTAATTTAAAATACATTTCTTTGTCATGGCGCTTACGTCACATGGCCAAATTAATGAAAACTACAGATTTTGCTTGTAAATTGCTGTTGTAAAAAAAGCAAAAGGTTTGGAAGGTTTGCAATAGCTGAAACAGTGATGTGTGTAATAAAATTTAGTTTTCTTATGGAATTTTGAAAATTTGCCATTTTTGTTTTACTAAAATGGCTATATCTTGACGAAAACTAATAGTTAAAAAAGCAATATTGTTCAGAACACGGTTACTACAAGATGATGGTATTGGGCTTGGAGCCAATTTTTTTTAGATGGATTTTTGAAAGATATTTGTAAAAATTTCAGTAAAAGAAAAAAACATTTTTTCAACTTTAACATGCTGCCAATGAAAAATGAAAACATTTTGGACCAATAGAACATCATTTTTAGGACTCCTAACTATGAGTTAAAGTGAAATACGGGGCAATTTAAACGCTTTTTTCATGGTTATAGAACAATTCATAATATTTTAATGAAAGCAGATCATTTTTAGTAAACCGCCAATCGCGAGTTTTAAACATTTTTTGGGAACTTTTTGTTGTATGAAAATATTGTTCCTCAGGCAAAAATCTATTGAAATCCGGATGAGCCCGTAGGATTCCGCCACATTGCCTTTTTGGGACACACTAATGATCATTCGTCAGATGCATGATTTTTTGAATAAATAGTGTTTTTTTCGGAAAAAAATGAAAATCTGGACAAAAAATATTAAACACAATTTGACATATAGCTCAACGTTTGAAAAGGTCTAAACCTAAATAATGTTCCTTATTAAACAAAATAATAAAATATTTGAAAAATGTTGTTGAAAAGACTCGAACATTTCGGAAAACTACAATTTTTCATTGAAAATCAAACCAATAGTTCCGAGAAATTGTCAGTGGAAAATTACAGGCAAATGAGGCGATACTTTGAAAAATTCATGTTCATCGATTCGATTTTTTTTTGTTAAGCTGTATCTCAGAAACTAATTGTTCGAAGTTGTCTATTTTGATCCTCTAAAATGAATCTTAATTTTCAAAATAATGTTTTCGCGCAAATCGATATTTTCGTGTAAAAATGGGAAATAAAAAAGTGTAAATTGTAATGTTCTTTACAGAGTACCTATTTTTCCAAATTGTCCTTACCTAAACTTTCAACTTTGCCTAAGACAACAAATTCATCATAAATTAAATTCTCAAGATACAAATTCTAGAATATTTAGATTCCTTTTTTGTAAGGAGAACTGTCAAATTTGTATCGACGAAAAAAATACGCAAAATTACTCGCTGTGTCTTGCTTTCAATGTTTGGTTTTATTTTAAATTTAACTTTGAATCCAGATTAGCAGTGTTATTATATAATGTGTTGAGAATATTGTTGTCTCAGCCGAAAAAATATTTGATCCAATAAATCACCAATTTCAACTCTCAAAGACCCAACCTCGTCTCTAGACGGGCTTTGCTCAACAAAATCGCTAAAAAAATTTTTTTATTGATTTTGATTCTAATTTTTTATTTGAATTGCAGAACTCTGGAGTTTTTTTAAAAGGTCCAAAATGTTAAATTTTTGCTTTGTGGGTTTTTTATTTGTCTTAAGATAAGGGTTTTCAAAAATACTCAAAAAGGAAAAAAATGCTAATATCATTTCAAAAAATAAAATCTAAAACTGATGATTAAACTTGTTCCAACATTTTTATATTACAGCTATTCCAATTTGCAGTTTTTTGCGGATATATTTCTGCAATGCAGTAATTTTATTTAACTAATTTGACTGGCTTAAAAGGTAGTGGCATAAGTTTATTTAATAATCTGAAAACATGCAATAAAAAAAAACTTTCAAATGGGTAAAAAAGAAAACTGCATATTGGCAAACGATAGTGATTGGAGCCTAAAAATACCAAAAAACCCATAGTTTCGTCTTTTTCGCGAAAATTGTTAATAAAAAATCACTGCAGATCCTCCATTCCAAACTGCGATATCTCTTGAACCACACATCGTAAAAGGTTTGACCAGGTCTCATTAAGAATAGCATAGGATGTAGAAATGGTTGAAGCAGTTTATTCTAAAATTGAACATGGCTAATTTGACACATTGATTTAACCAACTAAAGTTTTGACCTCACTACTGTGTTACTGAGAAAACTTTACGAAGGATTCCTTATTTTGGTAAATGTTTTCTTCTTAGTTCACGAGATATTGTATTATGAAGGTTAGACTAAGAAATTTAAAATTGAGATTCTCGCTTGATTTGGAGCTATATACCACCAGTAAATATGTTGATTTCAATTTTACTCTTTGCTGTGTACGATTGAGGTGGAATAGCTCATGTAAAAATACTTAAAATTAGTGAAGAAAAACATAAAAAAGATATTAAAAGTTATTGTATTTTTTTTAATTTATTATTGGTGAAATAAACTGTTTTCAGAAAAATAAAAAGTAACATCTTTCCCTGACTTTTCATTCGGGACGTCACTGGTAATCTTTTAGTGGGAGGACTGAGGGCCATCGAGGGACAACAATCGGGGAAGGGTGCCCGGTGGGGTAGCCCGCCCGTGACTCTCGACCTGGCGCACTGCACGTGAGAAGGAATGTGTACCCCTTTTCAGCAAGACCGGCGAAAAAAAAAAGCCGAGATCCGTATATGAACGATCAACAACGGAGCCCCGCGCGAGAGCCCGGGGGAAACGAATATCAATAAATTATTCCACTTTATAAGCCCCGGTAGAATGATTAATTTCCTTCGATCAATAAAGCACGAACATATCACACGAATTCACCACACCAGAGGCGAGGGCCGAGGGACGAAAGAGTTGGACTTATTTTATTTTTGCCTTTGCATGTCACTTTTTTTTCGCCGTTTTGTAGCCGTTTTTTGAGTTATTGATGGAAATATCTCACTTCGGGGTCCGGTGTGGTCACTTTGAAGGGTCTCTCCTCTTCCCGGGCAGGGTCATCTGTTTTTGTGAGTTATGACTGACGACGATCGACTCGCGGTGGTTTTTGTGTGTTTGCCTTGGCTCTCGACTCATGGGCATTAGCCGTGATTGACAGGTTCTGTAGGGTACTTTCCAGTTATTAATGTTCCTAAATCGCTTAAATAGTTTTGGCGATTGGGGCTGCGACTTAGTGGGAACTAGGTTTGTGGAATGGTGGTGTCTCACGCAAGAAAGTAAAATCTCAATTAACCTACACCAAACACGTGCTTCGTAATTGATGGCAGATAGTGGAAACGTCTAAAACAAATGGTTCATTCGTCATTGAGACATCAATCACTGGCAGTAATAGTTGATAATGCTCAGAAGTTTGTCTAAACCTGTGAATTGTGTATTTTTTAAATGTTTACTTTCTGAAGGAACCTCTGAAGACATTTTCACAAATAAAAAAAAGTGTTTTTTAAAAAGACGAAATACCGGTCTAAAAGCTACACAACTTTTTGTTCAAATCAACTTTCCGTGAAATAATAGACATAAATTGTATAACTTTGCTGGATTTGTTCTCATTCTCTTCCTCAACTCGTTTTTAATTATCAGTTTCATTATAGTTAAAGTTGGACGTGCTGCTTATTCATTGCCAATTTTACTTTTCTTTCACTCTCCTTTGCAAATCTTGTTTAAAGTCAGCGGGCCAGCGCGCGCGACTCGCGCGTTTTTTGCTTATATTTATTCCGTTTGTTATTTATTTAATTTTAATTGAGGGAAATGCTCTTACAAAAGTTGCACGGCACGGGGAGGGGGAATTGTTTTCGTTCCTGGTTTGAAGGGACATTTTCCAGTCTGGTTGATCGTTGTTTGGAATTTCGCTGTTACTGCCACATGTTGGCTGTGGAACATGCTTCAGGACTTTGTGTTGGACACAAACATGAATGTGTTGGCAGAAATGTTTGCTGTAAACTTCTGCTTCTGAATCGAAAAATTTGCATATTACAACAAGATCGAATTATCGTGCTAATGTTTTGTTCGTTTGAATTGATTTAACAGTGTATTCCCCCCCCCCCCTACAATAATGCAATACTGAATGGATACAGATGATTTTTTTTTATTTTTAGGTTGCTTATAGGTTCTAACATTTGAAGAGCCATGATTTGATTTGTTCAGTTTGGGAATAGCTTACCTCAGCTTAGCTCACCTTACTTATTTAAAAAATGATGTGCAGTGATGTCATAATGTTGCATTAAATTAAATTAGAATTAATTTTGTTTTAGAGTTTTATAAATGAACTTCTTGATGAAAGAATTGTTTTTATGTTGATATTAGTAGGAAAGCCTTGGTAAAAATATGTGCAAACAGCATTGAATTTGCATTTTCCCCAAAAATAAAATATATTAAGTTTTTGTAATTTCCTGAAATTCTCATTAATTAGAGTAGAAGTCTGGCTGACTGGTTACGATGCTAGCCTTGTATGAGATTTGTCCTGGGTTTGACTCAAGGAATTCTGAAATGATTTGATATCGATGTTGCTCACGGCGAGATTCGATCCACCGTCCTTTGGATTGGTAATCAAAATGCTTTTGATAAATTGGTATCAAGGGTCCTGTTCAAAGATCAGAAATCACTCACTCAACACCGAACGAATCTTTGCCCACTGGAGCGCGCAACCACCCGGTGAAAAATCCCGGTGAAAAATGTAGAACTGGGTAGGACAGACTGTAGGACTACCATCTTGTTCGACGCAGTCGCTCTACCGTAGGACTACTATCGCGCTGTTTTTAAACAGTTTCGTTAGACAGTCGAGCTTCGAACTGTCAACAAGAGGTTGACAGTGTACGTCCTACAGTAGTCCTACATCGTACCACAGACAACAGACGTAGCGGCTAGAACAAAATAATTTGAAAATCTTGTGTAAAAACATGGCTGCCGCATCCTGCTAATCTACTAGCGCCATCTGTTAGCCTATTGCCACTCTCTAAAGCAGCCATGATGGTTTTCTGAGAAGGTGTGTTTGAGAATGCATCACCTAGAAATATATTAAAAATATATTATTTCAATTTTTCGAAAAAACATGTAAATATGTAAAGATTACGTTTTTATGCTGTAGTAAATCTACTTAAATAATTAATCAACGCGATTTACGAGCATATGGATGTATTTTTTTCCATTTAATTATCGATATTAAAATAAGAGTCTAGCCTGATGCTTTTTAAACACAGCAACCAAGGCCGCGCTTGAGGCTGTCAAATTCTTGCTGGTTATGTTTATCAACAAAACCAAAAGAGGAGAGCGAAAAGGAGAAGGAGACCTGGTGGAAATCGGGAGGATGGGCAAACGTTTCTTAGAGGAAAAAAGATGGTTCCGGACCAGAAATGAAACAATCCGGAACTGTCGAAGATGGAGAAACAGCACGTTATGACACGACAAAGTGTGAAAGTCATCGGCGCCGTCAGCAAGAGCTACTATCGCGGCCAACCTCGTAAACGTTTTGGCCCCGAACGACCGCATTCCGAAGATTATCTCCGGAACCGACAAACTAGCTTCCACGAACACCTCACCCCTCACCTCCAAGACACCAACCTCTTCAACGCCCTCGAAAACCACACCATCTTCTAGTGCCGACACTTCCGGCGAACCCTCGTCGCATCTCGAATGTTCTCCCCGGCACGTCAGTTTCCCCCACCGGATATCCAGTTCAAGCGATCCTCCAACCCCCACCCTTCCCCTTCCCATCCTCTTCCGCCAGTGCCAAAGCGGTGTCGTATTTGGTCAAGTAAGGATCAGTAGAGATTAAACCGATGGCCTTGTGCGACTTGTGGTTCTTCAAATGTTACCGGGCGACCGTATTTTCCGAGGGAATCTTGATTGGAACGTCGGTCGTTTGCACACCTTCTCCATAACAACGCCGTACACCAATCGGCTATCCGTCGGTGCTAAAATCGGTTCAGGAACCAGATTGGCCACTTTGGTTGCCTCACATTTGTCAAGCAGCTGCAAGTGCGAGAGATTTTGCTGAAATCGGCCGAAATCAACTTTTCATCCAGAACAAACGAACAACAAACAAACGTTGAAAACCGATAAATCTTATGGCGAAACGAAAATGACAGTAGGCGGAAAGCGATATTTTGACAGCGGGCAATGTGTCAGGGCAAAGCGACTGCAGCGCCACAAACGGATTGCCACAACTAAAAAAACCGTTGCATTGATTTACACAAGGTAAGAATCGAGCCCAAACGTCTGTTGTCTGTGATCGTACTACATGGTTGTATGGGGTGTCTAGCCCTTGTCGCCCTTGTTTATTTTTTTTTTGGTTTTTGGCAGAATAAAAGCGTAGAGTTGTTTTATTTAATTGAAATCCAATATTTATTCATTGTTAAATAAGCACCAATCACTTTCCTTACCCCGGGTGGACGATTTCACCAAACACTTTAAACCAACAAGCCTGCTGATCCAACCAAGCAATCTGAAGCTAGCATTCATGCCGGACTGTATTTTTTTCGGTTTCTTTGTTATGTAAAAGTAATAATAGCTAATTAGAATACATTTTCGAAGATTACTTGAATTATGTACTTACATAAACATTATCTTGAATTTTTTGAACTTGACTCCTGCAAAAACACGTTCTTGCTTTTATCTGTCAAAATAAAGAGGGAAACATATTCCAAGAAATACAAACATATTCCTTCTCTTTCTCTCTTACGGAAAGCATACCAACGTCAAATCTGTCCGACCTGTATGTGGAATTATGAAGATCTGACTACCCAATCTGATGATATGAATAATAAATCAAGTTGATAGAACACTGAAAAGTAGGATCTTTTGTATCTATTTTGAATAGCATTACCCTCTAAATGTGAGGAAGGCATCAACCACCTAAGGGCGGATTAAGTAACGTTTTTTTCTGGGCAGTCGCGAGCGAACACGGTCAATCACTTCACTCAGCGAAACAAATACTTCGTGAATTTATTTTCCTACTCCGTCCGTCAACCCGAGTCACACACGAATATGCTCAGAGAGGAGAGAGCCTAGAAATACTAGCACGGCGCTCACTTGGCCTGCGATACAACAGTTTGCCGTCAATTGCTACCAAACGTGTCTTTAATGTAAAATTGCAAAATATTATTGATACCAATGATTTTAGGCAATTTCTTGCATGATCAAAGCAAAGCCTATCGCAAACTATTTTCAGTCAGCTTTGAGCGACTCAACGAAATCGGTCTCTCTGAACCATTCGCTGTACTACCCGATTGGAGTGAGCGGGAGAGCAAAGAGACAGTGTTTATTAGCGATTGGTGTCGAAGTGACAAACGGTAGGGTTACATCAGAGCAGTTTTTCGTCGCGCTAGATTTGTGCTCGAGAGTGACTGAGTCTTTTTGGAGCAATCAGGACCCTTGATTGGCATGCTGGCATGATTGCTATGAAAAGTTTATGAAAAAGACTTAACTTATACATGCCTTTAAGTTGTTTTTATTCTTTCAAAATAATGTATTGTTGCTCCAGTAATATTTTTGTGAGTTTTTCCATTATGTCCAACATAAGCAATAGCGTGATCCGTTTTGCAAACAGTTTCAAAGATCATTCTAAACATTTGGTGGTCGTTTCTCCGTGCAAAAATATGCCGATGGACGACATTTAAGACAAGTTCGTGAAACCCATAAACCTAGGGGGTTTAAATTTAGATTTTGCATGAAATTCGTTGATTTTTCGGGTATTCAATTTCAATCAAAGTAGGCGTCCCTTAAGGTCAAAACACAGCTTGGTGAAAATTTCTGCAAAGTTGCAGATTTGGCAATTTTGTCGAAAGAAGTTTTCTTTTACATTTGTCGCTCCTGGAACACCAAAGTACATATGAATAATTCTCTAAGTTTTCGGAAATCGTTTTTTTGTATTTTTTTTTTTTGAATGAATCTTATTTCATGAAGTCCATCAACAAAGTCAAAAATGGTAGTTTATGCAACAAGTTGCAAAAAGAGGATTTTTTCAGCACGAGTCGTACATTTATCCAACGAGGTTCACCAAGTTGTATAAATACGACGAGTGCTGAAAAAATCAAGTTTTGCAACGAGTTCCATACAATTTTTTTTGCAATTCTGAAAAAACACCCATTGAGTGAAATTTTAAGTCAAATTTTCATGTATTTTGTCAATAAATCGTTCAAATCAAAAAAATGTTGAAAAGTTATACTTTTCGAAACAAGTGCTGAAAAGTTCAACTTTTCAGCACCCATTTCAGTGCTGAAAAGTAGAACTTTTCAGCATTTATTTTGAAAAGTGTTACAATTCGATTCTGTTATTTTTGGTACAGAAAAGTAGGCTGTTTCGTCGTTCAAGAATGACAGGAAAAGGAAGTATTTTCACGACGGAATTGCAAAAAGGATTTTTTTTTCAGCTTTTCGAAAATAATTTATGCATGGTTGCTTTTCCTTCATGAAGTATTCTTAAATTGTAAAAAAAAACTTTAACTTGAAAACACTGCACCTCAAAACATTTACAATGATTTTTGAAGTTTTGTTCAACAATATTTTAGATATTTTCTTATATCAAAATTTATTTAAAAAAATCATGTACCAGATTTTTCAGGATCTTAATCTCTAGTGCAAAAGATGATTTTTGAAATACCCTAAAATATATAATAAAATCTAAAAATAAGAAATAGCAATTTTATATTTTTCTGAATAGTTCTTATCATAACCAACAACTTTGCTCCAGACACCAAATTGATCTGAAAATTCTATCTGAAATGTCGTCATCTGGGGCGAATCGGGACTACAGTCTGAACAGGGACAGCAATTTCAAGAGCACTTAAAGCTTTTAAATTTGGAAATGGATGTACACGTTTCGTTGCTCTGGGTCTGTTCTAACCGAAACCAACCAGAAAAATCCAAATATTGTGCTATAATACTCCAAATTTGTCCCATGTGTCCCGATTCACCCCAGTTGACGGTACTGATTTTCGAATATTCATATGCTCATGCCAGCAAAATGGATATGGAGCCTTATATGAAAAAACTAATGATGCAATATTGCTTCTTTTGTCATAGAAAAATCATGGACAAAGTTTCATAAAAAAAAATCAAAGTTAAAAATCTTGATTTTTTTGTGAAATTCTAGAGAATTACCCTTTTTTGTAGCTTTTTTAGTAGAATAACAAGTCTGAAAATATGGAAAATAAAATTCAAAAAAATCCTCTCTATTCTCCTCTCCCCCTTGCACAGAACCTTCGGCGCCAAGTGCTCCAAGTGCAGCCGCTCGATCGCCCCCTCGGACTGGGTTCGGAAGGCCCGCGATCTGGTGTTTCACCTGGCGTGCTTTTCCTGTGACACGTGCGGCCGGCAGCTTTCGACGGGGGAGCAGTTTGCGCTGATCGACGACAAGGTCATGTGCAAGATCCACTACCAGGACACGGGCGACGAGGCTTCCAACTCCAGTGATGGTGAGTTTGGTTGGAGAGGGAGGGGTCTGACTATGGATCAATTTAGTGTAACTTTAAATGTTTTGTGTGGTAGATGGTTGCAGCACCGACGGCTTCAACAAGAACAAGTCCAAGCGGGTACGGACGACGTTCACCGAGGAGCAGCTTCACATCCTGCAGGCCAACTTCCAAATTGACAGCAACCCGGACGGGCAAGATCTGGAGCGGATAGCCCAGCTGACGGGACTCAGCAAAAGGGTCACCCAGGTGTGGTTCCAGAACTCGAGGGCGCGCCAGAAAAAGCACACCCACAGTAAGTGTTGACCGGCTTCAAGTTGGTTCAGCTAGCTCTAGAAATGCCCAATTTTCCTTTCGCAGTTCCACGAGACGTTCATGGTTCGGCGATGTTCAGCGCGCTGAGGCAGGATCTCAACAACAATAGCAACACGAGCCTCAGTGATAACGACAGTGGCATGGGCAAGCCACCGTCTATGTTCAATTCGCACGGTAAATTAAAGCAACTTAAAACTTCCCTGCTCAATCTAATAACAACCCTAACTTTGCAGTGAATCTGATCAATCTGATGGTGTAACATATGGGAATGCAATCATTGTTGCACCTGCCGCCGGGAGGAAGCAGTCCAATGCTTGATGATTGCTAGAAAGCGAGAGTCGTTTAACGGGATTGGTGGAAAATTGATTGAAAAAAAAAAAAAACAAATAAACCAAAGATTTGAAACTGGAACTGGGCGTATGGGGATGAGTGCGAGTGATTGGCAGCAGCAGCAATGTCGATGTCGAAATTTTAGTTGAATTTTATTATTTATCTGTTGTGAGTCGAATTTAGGAGAAGTACAGATTTTAAATTTGTGCTACGGATAAGCATTGATGTAAGTCGAAATATTGTTATAAAAAGATATTTGTGTACGTGTAAATATTCCAAGCTATTGAAGTCATTAATTCATGTAAATAAAAAATGTTCACGGAAAATAGTGTTTGTTCCTAATCCGAAAATATAAGTCTTCATTCACGTGATACAATAGATTAAATATCTTCCAATTCTTGGTAAGTAGTTCAACCTTTTCAAATTTTAGGAAAGATTCACAAATTTTATAAATATATTTTCGGAGAGATCGGTAAATTTCACAATTTTTTCGCTTCTTTACGTTGAAATTCTGACGAATGGTTATCGAAATATCATCATTTGAGTCATTTTAAATTCCAAGCCCAAAACAAAACTTTTTAGTTACTTTTTTAACCGACCCTGTTATCCAACACATATATAAGCAATTTTTAAGTATATGGAGCCAGCTGCACTCGAAAATGACATTTGAGAATGGCGTGAGTTATTTAAATATTTTTTGTATTTCATAATTTTGGTATTGCTTTATCTCGAAATCGGAAATTGGACGGGCCTTCCGAAAAAAAAATACACATAAAGAAAATAAAAACAGTCCACTTCTATGAGGTTTTTTTGGAATTTCAAATTTAAAAGTTAAATTTGAAGGTGAGCTCAAGATTTTTTGTATAAGCTTAATTACACTGCTCATCATTGACAAGACACTTTGAAAAGGTGTAACTCAGCACCCAAAACCAAAATTGTCTCAGAATATCGAAAAAAAAAATCAATAGTGAAAAGGTCAACTATTTTTTTAAAATTAAATAATTTCCTGTTTTATCCATAAATTAGGCTTGACATGGCTATAACTTGAAAATGATACAAATTGTAATGAACGTTTCAATTACAACATTTCGATTGTTCATAAATCAAGATTTTTTAAAAAATATGTATTTAAAAAAAAAAACTTTATTAAAAAATCTGTGAAAAGTTTTTTTTTTACATGTACAGTCCAGACTCGATTATCCGAAGACCTTGCTAAAAATTAACTTCGGATAATCGAATCACGAATTTTTTTTTCTTTGTCTAATTTTTGATTGTCGAGCTTAGGTATGACCCCTAAACTTCGCTAAAATGATTTATAATTTTCAAATCCAAGATGGCGGCCAAAATGGCGGCGATGCAATATTGAAAAAATGCCTTTTATATGTTAATAGGCAATCATCAACTCAAATTTGACTAAAATGGGGTCGTAGAACTCAAATTTTATGTTAAAAACAAGAAAATGAAAAAATATAAAAAATACGAAACTTTTTTTTGTTCGTGATTCGATTATCCGAAGTTCCATACAAACCTTCGTATAATTGAAAATTCGGATAATCGAGGCTACGGATAATCGAGTCGGGACTGTACCTATTTTTTTCTGAATACTCCTCATCAGTGTTGTAAATTAGTGATAGAAAAAAACAGTAATTTAATGATTCGTGCACCAACATATCAGAAGGTATAGGAACCGTCACTATAGCTTGTGAAATCTCTTCTTTTATCTCGTGATTGACAGCCAGGAGCCCTCATCAATACCTACAACTTTGCCGAAGACACCAAATCGATTAAACAAATTCTTCAAAAGATAAGTTCAAAAAACTTTTGAAGTTAGAGTTAATTATTGATATCTAGATTAAATTTTCAAAACAACCTATCCCTCATGGGTTTCCTATGCAGATAGGACCTTTTGAAAATTTAATCGAGATATATTCTCGTATTGTTTCATATAACATAGTATTTTTTTTTGCAAAGAATTGACTTTTTGCGCGAAATTTTGGACTTGTAAACTCACAAATTCAAAATGAATCAATACATGAGCAATTCTCTGAGATTTCGATCATTCGATTTTTTTTGTATTTTTTAATCCGGCTGAAACTTTTTTGGTGCCTTCGGTATGCCCAATGAAGCCATTTTGCATCATTAGTTTGTCCATATAATTTTCCATACAAATTTGACAGCTGTCCATACAAAAATGATATGTGAAAATTCAAAAATCTGTATCTTTTGAAGGAATTTTTTGATCGATTTGGTGTCTTCGGCAAAGTTGTAGGTATGGATATCGACTACACTGAAAAAAAATGATACACGGTAAAAAAAAATTGGTGATTTTTTATTTAACTTTTTGTCACTAAAACTTGATTTGCAAAAAAACACTATTTTTAATTTTTTTATTTTTTGATATGTTTTAGAGGACATAAAATGCCAACTTTTCAGAAATTTCCAGAATGGGCAAAAAATCTTTGACCGAGTTATGAATTTTTGAATCAATACAGATTTTTTCAAAAAATCGAAATATTGGTCGCAAAAATTTTTCACCTTCATTTTTCGATGTAAAATCGAATTTGCAATCAAAAAGTACTTTAGTGAATTTTTGATAAACTGCACCGTTTTCAAGTTATAACCATTTTTAGGTAACTTTTTTGAAAATAGTCGCAGTTTTTAATTTAAAAAAAATAGTGCCCATGTTTGCCCACCTTTGAAAAAAATATTTTTGAAAAGCTGAGAAAATTCTCTATATTTTGCTCTATTGAACTTTGTTGATACGACCCATAGTTGCTGAGATAGGGGAAGGTGGGGCAAGACGACCATATGGGGCAAGAGGAACAATCGCTCGTACGGCCGTAATTTTTTCAATTTTGATTATTTCCAGTATGAGGAATTGTTGCTAGCAATGCAATTAGCTGATTCTACTACCACATAACCGCCAAAACATCGTAAACGCCACGGAGCATAAGATTTAATAAAGTATTTTTCAAACCCTTTGTTTTCTTATAATATTTGGAAAGTATAAAATAAGGTTTAGGGTTCGTTTTAAGGCTCATTTTATCAAAATTGTATTTTTCCTAGATCAGTAGTGTCCCTACCAATGACTTGCACCTATTATAAAGTATTATTTAACTTTTGGTTATTTTTGTTGAGAGCTTTTAAAAAATCTTGTTCAGGTGGGGCAAGTGTACCATATGGATTTTTAGTATGGAAAAAAATACCAATTGCTGCAACAACATATTTTATTGGAAAATAAATACATAAACGTACTTAAAAACTGATAAACAATTGTTAAAAAAAATTGTCCATACAAAATATAGTGATATTATGAAAATTTCCCTTTTTTCATCTGAGTAATATTTTTTTTCGTAAAAACGATAAAATTTTTAGTAAAATACTATTATTTAATCTAAAAATGAAAGAAACGTTTCAAATACATCCTAATCTGATGTATCTAATTGATAACAGTTCAATTGTTAGCAAATTAACATGTTTTTTCATGCATTGTTCCTCTTGCCCCAACGGGTTGTTCGTCTTGCCCCACTAGTTGAGTAGAACGTACGGAAAATCATTTTTTTTAAATCATTTTTTTGCATTAAAAAACAGGATTTTTTAAAAACTTGTTCTACCTAAGTCTTAGTCAAGACCTGAAATAAGATGATTATTAAAAAATCCGAAAGATTTTTAACGTTTTTGGTGGGTTACAACGATTATTTCCTTAGCTTGTTACACTTGCCCCACTTTCCCCTATTGCCATGCAAAGGTTAAAAAACAGGAAAATTGATGTTTTCTAAGTCTCACCCAAACAACCCACCATTTTCTAATGTCGATATCTCAGCAGCTATAGGTCCGATTTACAATGTTAAAACATGAAACATTCGTGAAATTTTCCGATCTTTTCGAAAAAAATATTTAAAAAAATTTAAAATCAAGACTAACATATCAAACGGGCCAAACATTCAATATTACGCCCATTTGAAATGTTAGTCTTGATTTTAAATTTTTGAAAATATTTTTTTCGAAAAGATCGGAAAATTTCACGAATGTTTCATGTTTTAACATTGTAGATCGGACCTATAGTTGCTGAGATATCGACATTAGAAAATGGTGGGTTGTTTGGGTGAGACTTAGAAAACATCAATTTTCCTGTTTTTTAACCTTTGCATGGCAATATCTCAGCAACTATGGGTCGTATCAACAAAGTTCAATAGAGCAAAATATAGAGAATTTTCTCAGCTTTTCAAAAATATTTTTTTCAAAGGTGGGCAAACATGGGCACTATTTTAAAAAAATGAAAAACTGCGACTATTTTCAAAAAAGTTACCCAAAAATTGTTATAACTTAAAAACGGTGCACTTTATCAAAAAATCACTAAAGTACTTTTTGATTGCAAATTCGATTTAACATCGAAAAATGAAGTTGAAAAATTTTTGCGACCAGTATTTCGATTTTTTGAAAAAATCTGTATTGATTTAAAAATTCATAACTCGGTCAAAGATTTTTTGCCCATTCTGGAAATTTCTGAAAAGTTGGCATTTTATGTCCTCTAAAACATATCAAAAATAAAAAAATTAAAAATAGTGTTTTTTGCAAATCAAGTTTTAGTGACAAAAGTTAAATAAAAAATCACCAAATTTTTTTTACCGTGTATCATTTTTTTCAGTGTAGTCCATATCCATACCTACAACTTTGCCCAAGACACCAAATCGATCAAAAAATTCCTTCAAAAGATACAGATTTTTGAATTTTAACATATCATTTTTGTATGGACAGCTGCCAAATTTGTATGGAAAATTATATGGACAAACTAATGATGCAAAATGGCTTCTTTGGGCATACCGAAGGCACCAAAAAAGTTTTAGCCGGATTAAAAAACACAAAAATTAAAATTAAAGAAAAAAGACCGATTCCGTAGAGAACTGCTCACATATACTGTCTAACAAACTGAATTAATATTTGTAAAACATTATCAATATTCTAGATTAAAATGTAAACCATCAAACCTGAATACGGAGAAATCCCATCGAAGGCAATGTTTCAACTTGAAAAGTTTGATTTCAAAAGGACCTCCTTAAAGTCTTTATCCTTCAACACGGGACTTTTATTCCGTACTCAAGTACGTTTTGCTCACTGTTTTGTATCCGTTGTGAGTAAAATCCACAAAATCCAGCAACAGAAAAAATAGCTGAGGAAAAAGGAACAGATTATGACGGCTTACGTCTAGCCAGGATGGTTTGATTCCGGAGAACTTCCGCTTTGTGACGTCTGCGGCGCAGCTGAGTGGAATGCCAAATCGTCGTCGGTTCCTTCCAGGTAGGAGCTGTGTAGATGATTTTGAATTGCAAAAAGGGACTATTCCACTGGAGACATGCTTTCAATTGCATAATTACGCGCCATTCATATGGTAATAACGGGAATGAGAGGAATTGGTGTTTGCGAGCGTGTTGAAAGTGGAACATTTTTGTTAAAAATTTTGATTTAGGATTTAGGAAAATAACTGACATTTGTACTTTTTAATGATTCCAAATGCAAATACAGACTTCTGTATCGCTCGGTTGCATTCGTCCCGTAATCCAACAAATCGCTGGAATGATGCCAGATGTACAACTTGTTCGTTTGTCCGAATTACGCCAACTAAACAAGATTATCGTTCAGCGCGCTTAAACTTGTGGAAATCGGAAACTTTCCCGAAAACAGAAAACAACCCTCCCCCAAAACAGCACAACCCGAAAACTGTGAACTGAGAGGCGTGAAAGGCGTCACAAGTTTGAACATTCAAACAATCATTATTGTTTGTTTGTTTGCCGATTTACTTTTTCGCTTCGAAACATACTTTTTCCGCACTTTTCGCTGGGTTTTCCTGGGCTGCAAATCAAATAAAATAAATACCCACAACATGAAAAGACACAAATAGGAGCAGCAGGAAATGCACGCACCCTCATCGCTGTTTTCGTGCGGGGGTGGATTGATTCTACGTGGTGACAGCGACAGCAACACGAGAACGAACGATTTATATTCACCTAATTTAATTACCAATTTGGTCCCTTTCTCATCGAAGCACATCGGGCTTGGAAATTTGCTTGGAATGGCTCATAGAAGAGAGAAGGATACGTGCCTGGCATACTTCCAGCATCGACTGCCGAGTGACGACAGGATCTGACGCTTCTGTGGAAAGGATTCTGAAATTCGGCAAATTCTGAAATGCGGGTGGTTCGATGCTGGATGGGATGGGATTAAACAATTCCCTTGTTGGTGATGTGTGCTTAAGTGATGTCTAGGGGATAGAATGGAATGAATACTCTAGTTTGATTTTGGATCAGAGATGTTTGATTTTCGCTAACATTGCTAACTCGTTGGTTTTCGAAAATATCTATAATCTATCTATAATATCATATATAATAATATTATATATGATATTATATATGAGGAGCAAGCAAGAGCAATTCCAGCCCAAAACAGGACTTTTTTCGGTACTTTTTTCTCGACCCTCTCCGATTTCAATGAAACTTTGTAGACATGTTATCCTACGCTTATATAAGCCATTTTTGTGTATATGGAGCCTGTTACACTCGATAATGGCATTTGAGAAGGGCGTAAGTGTTTTAAATATTTTTGTATTTCGTAATTTAAATATTGCTGTACCTCGAAGCCGTTGCATCGTATCAAAAAGTGGTCAAATACAAACTTGTAGGAAGTTAGACGGGTTTTTTGAATAAAATTCACTGAAAGAAAAATGCACGCCAGTTCTATGAGATTTTTTCAATTTTTATGTTTAAAAGTTAAATTTAAAGGGATGTCACGATTTTTTTTCGTTCAAAATTTTTGTGAAAATAGCCTAAAATGTGACAAAAAGGCTCACGAAAAATGCAGGATGGAGCAACTCACCTAAAAAATACAAAAATCATTTACTGAAATTGTTTTTTTTTTTCAAAAGTGCACTAAACATCGAAATTTTCAAAACCGAACACGAGAGTCGATTCTCCAGACAATTTTACATAAAAGTCTCCATATTGACCATTGTCCTAAGTCTAATCCTTGTGAAGTTACAGCGGTTTTAAAAATAAAAACTAACTTAATCCTCCTATGTGGTTGGAGCCTTCCTCACTCATTACCGTCAATGGCTGCACACAAATTTCATCTATTTTTTAGATCTGGATTAAAAAAGAACATAAATATCACTTAAGTGGCCATATCTCGAGACAGGGTTGCCAGATCTTCTATGTTTTGGACTCGATGGAAAGGTCTTTTGATAACCTAACCAACGATAGGTCGGATAGTGGATCCGGACATAGTTTACATACATTTAAGTGAGATCTGGCTTCCAAAAAGTACATCAATATCACTTAATTGGTCATATCTCGAGACAGGGTTGCCAGATCTTCAATGTTTTGGACTCGTTGGGAAGGTCTTTTGATAACCTAACCAACGATGGGTTTGATGGTGGATCCGGACATAGTTTTAATACATTTAATTGCGATCCGAATATATGTGAAAACACATTTTTATACTTAACTTTTGAACTACTTATCGAAACTTCAATCTGTATAAAACTCGATCTATGGGACCCTAAACCAAGTCGAATGCAACAGGTTCGGGTCAAATCGGTTCAGCCAGTGCCGAGAAACATGAGCTAGTTTGTTGGTCACATACATACATACACACACATACACACACATACACACACACACACACACACACACACACACACACACACACACACACACACACACACACACACACACACACACACACACACACACACACACACACACACACACACACACACACACACACACACACACACACACACACACACACACACACACACACACACACACACACACATACACACACACATACACACAGACATTTGTTCAGTTTTCGATTCTGAGTCGATATGTATAAATGAAGGTGGGTCTACGACGTTTTTATACAAAGTTCATTTTTAGAGCAGGATTATAGCCTTACCTCAGTGAGGAAGGCAAAAAAGGTTTTTTAGTGGTTTTTGGCAATTTCTATAACACAGACTTGGTTTTTTAGTCTCGAAAATATTTTTGCCGGAAAGCTCGTCCAATTTCCCATAAGTTTGTCTTTGACCACATTTCAATTGGATGTATGGGCTTACAGATACAAGCTAATTACATTGCTCATAACTGAAAATAGAATATTTTTTTCAGTGTGGTAGAAACCTGGATAATAAATAAGCTTACGTAAATATTTAAAAGAGTCAAATTAAAAAGCTGTCAAAGACGAACTTATGGGAAATTGGACGAGCTTTCCGATAAAAATATTCACGAGACTGAAAAATCAAGTCTGTCATATAGAAATTGCCAAAAACCATCAAAAAACCTTTTTTTTCAACATTTTTATTTTTAATACCGCTGTATCTTCACAAGGATTGGACTTAGGACAATGGTCAATATGGAGACTTTTATGTAAAAATGTCTGGGAAATCGACTCCGACTATCGGTTTTTGAAAATTTTGACGTTTAGAATTTTAGACCACTATTCAAAAAAACAGTTTTAGTAAATGATTTTTGTATTTTTTAGGAGAGACATACCATCCTGAATTTTTCGTGAGTCTTTTTGTCACATTTAAGGCTATTTCCACAAAAAATTTGAGCGAAAAAAAATCGTCACATCACCTTAACATTTAACTTTTAAACATAAAAATTGAAAAATCTCATAGAATTGGCGTGTATTTTTCTTTCAGTGTATTTTTTCAAAAAACCCGTATAATTTCCTACAAGTTTGTCTTTGAACACTTTTTGATATTTATTGTTTTTTCCTATTCTCTACGATTTTAAACCACAAACATCATTTGGCCGAAAAAATAGCAATAAAAAATCACTACTTTTCCTGCCCAATGATGTATGTATACATTGCTCGATCAAAGCTGGCTTTATTTTTTGTGCCAGCTTTTTTGATAGCTGAGTGGATCCCGTAATGCATTGTCCACGTGGGGAGGGTATTAGGAGAGTTCTTTTATTACGTAACGCAGTTGGGGGGGAGGGGGGGGGTTCGGAGGCCGTGTTACGCTCCATACAATTTTTTTAAAATTTGTATGGAAATTTTGTTACGAGGGGGGGTCTAAAAATCCGATTTTTTGCGTTACGTAATAAAAGAACGCTCCCTTAGCGATTGTCTATGCTTCATAAACACATTTTTTGCATGAACAATTGTCCGCAAGGGAGGTGGGTGGGTCTAGAATTTTCAAAAAAGTGTCTACGTGGATGTGAATAAGGTGTCATTCATTAAGTACGTCACATTAAAATCAGCCAAAATTTACTCCCCCCCCTTTGTCACGATTTACCTATGCTTTTAACACGCAACGCTTGCTCAAAACCCCCCTCTTCCCTAAGAACGTGACGTACTTTATGGATGATGCCTAATGGACGTCCCCTTAAGAATTAAATCGAAATAATGTAATAAAATATTGCCCAGTCTTGATTTGGTCCCAAAACCTCAAATCAACATTCAAACAGTATTGAATTTGACTTCTATCAAGTCTCAATGTATGCATACATCATGATGAGTAAAATTGGCGTATACATCATAGTTTGTTTGCTTAATAAAATGGGCCCCAGAGCAGTTTTTTGAAAAATTCTTTCGTCAGGAGGTAGCTTTTAGGATTCTTTATCAGACTGTACAATAAAATTGAAAATGTCCAAAATGGCAAATACATCATATCGCCGTAAAACGGCAGTTTAGGCCTAGGATAACATGTCTTAAAAGTTTCATTGAAATCCGAGAGGGTCGGGTACAAAAGTACCAGAAAAAATCCTGATTTGAGCTGGAATTGCTCAGATACTAAAATGCCTGTAACAAAAATCTTGGTGCAAAAGCTCTGGTTGATGTGCACTGTTGAATATAAAACTGTAACGAAAAAAAACGTATTCGATTTAAAAAAAAAAATGTCAAAAATTTCCATGACCTTATTTTCTATTTCGGAGAAATAATCACCTTTTTAGTCCCCTAAAACCTTAAATATTTGTTTTCAGTGACAAAAAGTAATAAATAGTAAAAGTCTTACTTTGAAAAACTCATTGTTTAATTGAAATCTCAAAAAACATTGTGAAATTCTTGTGGTAAATCTCTTTTTTTGGCAAAACATTTGCAAAAACAACAGGTTCTAAACATACCAATCTCCCAAGAGTAACATTCAATTGATTGCTAATGAAACGCACTTCCTTGCGGGTAAGTGTTTCAATTATCACACACTTATCGGCTTGTTTAACAACTCCCTCGGGGCCAAAAAAAAAAACGAGCTCAAGAAAATTCAACCCTCCAGTGCAACGTGTAAAGGGGGAAAAAGTACGTTTAACCATTTTTCCCTGCCAAAGAGTGACGAGACTAGAGCTGCAGTACAAATGGCTCGCAGCTTGTTAAAATGCTTTCCAGCACTCACTCTTCAACAGCAGCAGCAGCAGCAGCAGTTATCGGTTAGAGAGGTTTAAATTGCACGCAGTTTGTTGCTTCGTGCGTGTAACCTGAACTCGGTGCATAAAAGCACGGAAAGTTTTTTTTTACAGTGAATTTCATGTAGTGCATGCTTTATTTTGATGTAGTTTTACGTTAGGCTGAATTGTTTTTTTGTTAACTTAATTTTTTTTGATTTTGTTGTATTTAAATGTTTTGTGAGATTGGAATTAAAATTTTGTGCATTTTTATATTAAATGATTTGTCATTGCTTTATTTTTCCGTGCAACTCCCAATAAACAAATGATCAATTTCAACTCCGGGTGTGTTTGTACTGTGTGTTGCCTGCCAGTTAGCATCGCCTCAGGTGATCATCGATTTATAACCCGATGATGGTGGAAGAGTGCTGGGTATTCGTAAAGGTTGCTGGCACGTCTCGTATTTCAAAGAGCTGTCCTCCCCCACACCCAAACCCAGCCCGCTACATCTGAAGCCTCGTAGAACGTTAGAGATGTCTCTGTCTGCTGCTGGTGGAGTTGCTCTAATAAAGACATTAAAGTGAATGGTGGTGGTGGCGAATCGATTTGAACGCGGCCACACGAACGCGCGACAGAAGGTGGCAGAAGGCAACAGTCACTAGCGGGTTCACCCCCTTTGCTGCTGCTGCTAAGTGAGGAGGGTGGGTGTTGATGATGTTGATGAATAACAATCAACTGTCCTAAGGTAGGGAGAGGGACATTTGGTGCGCTTCCGGAAACCGGTAGACAATTGCTGCCGTTTTTTTGTGTGTTGAAGCTTAAAGGATTATAAGGGTGTATTAGGGGTGATTTAGGCTCTTAAATATTTATTTAAGAAATTGTTTTCAGTTTGATTCATTCTATCGCTTTTTTATAGAATATAAAATCTGTTGCGTTTTTAAGCATCTATTTCACCTTTGTTTTGTTAAATAAACAATTTTAGATATCATTGAAAAACATTCGGTATCGATAAAATGCATAATAAAATGAAAAATCATGATGACCATCCCATCACATTTTTGTAATACAGTGGACTCTCTGGTTGTCGATCTTCTCGATATCAATATTGCTCCAGCTGTCAATAAATTTTTCAGTCCCTTCAAACAGATTGCTTTGATTTTCCGTTCTATAATTTGATAACTCCCGCTCTCGACGGTCCCTTCAATATCGACAACGAGAGAGTCCACTGTACCACTAAGTCTTGACAAGATTATTTGAAGTCTTCTCTAATTTGAGGACAAAGCAAAGCAATCCACTTTAACGACCCCCGGGTCTTTTGTGGGCTCTGTTGCAAGTTTCTACTCATTTCTAGGCGTCCGAAGGTTATGTGTATGGTGAGTAACTCAAAACCTCTTTTACGCTAATGGACCGACGTTTTACTTCCCCATCCGATAGAAGGCGTGATCAGGCAAATCTCGTCTCGAAAAATGCCACCGGGTCCGTCTGGGATCGAACCCAGGCCATACTGGGGTGAGAGGCTACCACGCTAACCACTGCGCCACCGGACCCGGCTAATTTGAGGACGCTTTACCTAAATAGGGGCAGGGGGGCAGAATGGACCAGGGGGGCAGAATGGGCCACCCTTGGTTTTGGGCTTTAGAATGGATTTAGACCAACTGTAAGGCAAGGGTCTTATAAAGGACGTCAAATAACATCACCATACCGAAAACGACGTATAAATTCATTGTATTTTTCGAATTATGAGCAAAAATGTAAATAATTGACAAAACCACGCAAATGTTGTTTATTTCGAGGTTTCTAAATAAGCTTTCTGAATAGTATGATTGTTTGTAAAAGTTTGTTCAATGCTTATTATGTTACTAGAGGTTACTACCAAGGTAAACAAACAACAACGGAACCTTCAAATCATTTAGAGGCTTGGTGGTGGAAGTGTTAAATTAAATTCCACTTGGGGGCAGAATGGACCACCCTTTTCCTGCCTTATAAAAACAATCAAAAGTCACGAAATTTGAGCTAAATGGATTGTTTCACTCCTTGTAGCTTCACAAATCACGTTTAATGCAACATTAGTTGATTTTTTACTTGTTTTGATGCTTATTTGTAAAAATAGTGTCTTATTTCAACATTTTAACACTATTTTCAAAAATGTTTGTTTTGTTAAGTGACTATTTTTATAAAAATTGTCTAACTTCATGGAAACTATGTTAGACAGGTCCCTTAACTCATTTCTTATCTCCCTTCAACGTTGTATTAGACGAAATGGCTTGTTTTCTAAGGTGGCCCATTCTGCCCCACAGGGTGGTCCATTCTGCCCCGCACCCTGGAATAGTAGTCGAAAAAACTTTTTTTTTAAAGTGGCTCAAAAATAGTTCTAAGCTCAAAATTTTCATCAACCAAGTATACAACATTGAAGGGAACATCCCAAAGCATAAGTCTACTACACTGAATTCATAATTTTTTATGTTTTTCTATGGTTTTTGGCGCATTTTACTTAGGCGGACCATTCTGCCCCCCCTGCCCCTATGATCTTGTGGTCTTGAGGTTGTGAGGGGCCCATTACCCACCCTCTGTTCGTCACTGCAAGTTAAAAAAAAAACGCTCAGCTGTACTTTAGAAGGACTTTTTTAATTCATTAAAAACAAGGTGACAACAATACAGGAAGCAAACCGATATAAAACTTTATTGGATGATGTTTTGGGGCTTTGTTGTATTTGATAAAGTTGTAGCGGAGAAATATCGTGAATATCTACTAGCGTGGTTCACGTTTCTATGAAAAAGACAAAAGTTGTTATTTTGTCTTGCATCAACCGGAATTTCGTTCTTTTATGTCCCCAGAAGCACTCCTGAAAATTTGAGCCCATTTGGTAAGGTCTAGGAGCTCCAGTTTTAATTTGAAATTTATATGGGATTTTGATTTATTTTCCATGGGAAACTATCTTTTTTTACATTGTATTAGGATTTTTTTTTTATAAATCGATGAAATGACTTGATTCTTATAGTAGGAGATAGGTTTTGAACTGGGGAACAACTTTGTAGAACATACCAACATGCTAGGAAGTGACCCTTTAAAGATACAGATACTTTTAGATGGTGGCTGGCCCCTTCAAACTCACCGCTGTGAAAACTGGACGATCAAAGCCAATAAGTTTGCATTTATAAATAACACTTTCAGTCCAGATGTTAATATTTTTTAATGTTTATGTTGCCAATGCCTACTATTAAAATGTTTCAAAAGTTCAGTTGTTTTTTTAAAAACATCAATGAAATAAGAAGTTAATTGCATTTGAAAAAAATAAAATGCGATTTCCGGCGTTGTTTATCTTTTTAAGTTAGTTTGAGTTCATTTTAAAGTACCTACTTTGAATGAAAGTGCAAATAAGACGGCCAATACAAATATATATATTACTTTTAACTAGTCAACGGGTTAAAAATATTGAAATAAGGGTTATCAAAATCACTTAACAAGAGTCAAAGCCTCACCAAAAACTTTGAATATATTTATTTTATTACTCTCGAAAATATGTTTTTATTACTATCGTGTTTTTTTCTTCTTTTCGAAATAAATTGTGGTTTAATCCTCTAATTTAGGTAAAACCAAATAATGTTTATACTTTTGAGCAGGGACTCTAAAAATAGTAACTTATGCAATACATTAAAAACAGAAGATTTTTCAGCAGAGTCGTCCATTTATCCAACGGAGCTCCGAGTTGAATAAATACGGCAAGTTATGAAAAAAAAACATGTTTTGAAACGAACAAGTGAATTGATTTTTTTTTCAGGGAGGCTTTTGTTTTATCTCTTGAATATTATTTGCCGCCAAGCTACAAAATAGGATCAAAAAGTATTACTTCTTGATACAAATGATGCAATTTGATCTTTTAAGCACTAGGTAGGGTAGTCATCGATGAGACACTGTTGGTTTTTAACTTTGATTTTTGTATTTTGTTCATCAGCATTATAATGAGCTTTTTGCTGATTTTTTTCTAGTCTTAAATTTACCAAAATATGAGATTAATCCGACTTTTACTGTCAGAGGTATTCAACTGTCTTATTGTAGACGCACTTGGCAGGAACAATCAAATTTGTTAAAAGAAAAACATGATGTTTTTGTATTGTTTCATTGAATTTTCTTTGACATTTAAAAACAATGTTTCCAACATGAAACTTCAATCACCAAAAGTTATACTAAAAAGTAGTTTTTTTATTAGTTAAATTATATAAAATCCTTACCTCAATAAAAAACTTTATATCGTTAGTAAAATGTAGATTAAACTTAACAAATGTACCAACAAACAGTTTTGCCTTCCTCACCTTACTAAGGAAAGGCTATAAAATCACTCGAAAAATGAACTTTAATTAGACCTCCTAGACCTACCGTCATTTATACATATCGACTCAGAATCACCAGCTGAACAAATGTCTGTGTGTTTGGTTGTATGTAGACATGTGTACCGAATCAATGTCACTGGAATATCTCGTCACTGACTGAGACGATTTTGACCGTATTGGCCTCATTCCATAAGTCCCTATTGAATTTTAAAAGATTTAGTGAAGCACATCAAAAGTTATGCTTAAAAAACTGCTACATACAAATTTCACAATTTGCAAAAAGGGTGGTTTTTCTGAAATGACCTTTCTTGTGGATTAAGAATTTTCAAGATCTGACTTACCTATCTAAAATTACAAGCAATTTAAAAAATGCTCTGAATGTACATAACCTCATTCTATTTTGTCACGGCGGTGTATGTACAATCTTTGCAAAAAGTCTGTAGGCAGTCTGTTTTTTTTAAATCATCACTTATTTTTATTAGGACCTCTTTGGTGCTGCGATCACGTTAGGGGCGATCCATAAACCACGTGGACACTTTAGGGGGGTTGGAATCACTCTATAAATGAGAGGAAGGCACCAACCACCTAAAGGTGCATAAAGTAACGTTTTTAATTAACGTTTTGGAAGATTGCAAAAGATGTTGAATAGTTTGATGAAGAAAAATCGAAGTGTCTCAATGTTACCCATTGGCTGAAAACAGCGGGTAATAATTAGGAAGCTAAGTTGTATTGATAGACAGTCCAGACTCGATTATCCGAAGTTTCGATTATCCGAAGTTCGATTATGCGAAGGTTTGTATGGGACTTCGAATAATCGAATCACGATTGTATTTTTTTATTTTCTTGCTTTTTACATGAAATTCAAGTTCTGCGACCCCATTTGTGTCAAATTTGAATATTTGTTTGCCTTTTAAACAAATAAAAGCATTTTTTCAATCCGTTTTCTCCGCCATTTTGGCCGCCATCTTGGATTTAAAAATTCTAAATCACTTTAGAGTAGTTAAGAGGTCATACTTAGGCTCGACAATCAAAAATTTTGCGTGATTCGATTATCCGAAGCGAAATTTTTCCGAGGCCTTATCAGCAGATTCGGAGTGTTTTAATGATTTAATGATGATTTTAACCAGAAACGAGTAAAATAATTCAAAAATGCTTTCAATAAAAATCCTTCACTAGAAAAAAAATGCTCAGGGGATATTTGTCTCGTGTTATTGTTAAATTTAAATTTCCAATATTTTTTTTTCATAAGTCACAGAAGATATGAGGTATGGTTAACAGTGTCTGCATTCCTTCAAACTACTAAACTAAGTTTACTTTATACAATTGTAACATAAATCAAACTCTCCAAGACCAATTTCTCTATGACGAATGGCTCCGTGGTGGCAAACATTGCGTACCATCCATCCAACCATTTGAATTGCATTTAAATCCGTAACAAACCGCCGTTCCCAACCGCAGGTCATATTTCAAAACATGATTGAAAAATTCAAAACACTCGCGCGCGCATGCTGTACATGATTCCAACAATCACACAAATTTCCCTTCTACTTTTCCATGGATACTTTTTAAAGGGAAAAAAATTCGTTACGCTCATCCATCGCCCGTCTCGAGGGTCTCTGAACGATAGTTGAAACTGGAAACAAAAAACACAACAACAAGCACTTTAGATCACATACATTGTATCCATTCAGCACACTCGGAAGCCAAGCACTGAGCTGTAGTCTGTCGAATTCAACATGGAAGCAGAAGAAAAAACAAACAAGTTTACACACGAGACCCGGTTCAAAAAGCATAACTTTTACCCTCTTTGCAGACTTGAACGGCACAGACAGAGGACTCAACGGGCACGGCCGAAACTTTGAGGGGGTAGCAGACGCGCGGATAGTTGTGAAATCGAGACTCCAGAAAGTTAAGGGAAAAGGGCAGGCAGGCAAACTCTGAAAAGAGGGACGAAACGGTGCGATGCAATAAAATCGCAAGTCAGGGAGGGGTGAACTGAACACTCACCAAACAGAGGGCACTCGACACTCGAAACACAGAACCAGAAGGCAAGAAGGGAACGTACGCGCAGACGAAAATTCAGGAGGGTAACAAAGCAAGAGGGAAAAACCCAGAGTCAACTTGGGAGAGGAAACAAAAAAAGAGAGGCAGAGCGAGCATAAACCGAAGGGGCGTGTTATGTTGGCAGTGTGCAAGGTGAGGTGATCATCTCGAGAGTTATGTACAACAGAGCTTCGAGAGCATCCACCACACTGAGAGTATGGGACACAATTTTAGAGAGATCAGGTTGAGCAGGACGGCTGGCAGCATCGCGACTTCAGTCAAGCTTTGGGGTCCGTCGAGAGAACACGCACGCTTTCGGGGAAACAACAAAAAACGCTTGTGTAGTGACGACTGCTTGGAGAGGTACCTGAGCACGCAGAGGAACTGCTGGAAGAAGATTCCCGGGGTGGCTAAAGTGAACAGATGTGCTGCTGACCCGTTAGTTGAAGTGTGGAGGCCAGCTAGGAAGGTTGATAGGTTGTTGAAAAGGAAGGAAGGAAGAGCTGCTGAGCCTACGGTTTGAAGTGTGTGTGTGTGTTTTGGGTTCCGAAGATCTTTGCGGGATATCAGTGCGAGAAAAGGCATACAACACAGTCAAGTGTGACAACTTTGTGGATACGGCAGTCGGATACTTGGAGTGAACTCGGGTGAAAACAAATCTTTACCTTCGGAGGAGTTTGCTGAGCGAAAGCTGGGCACTTAAGAGAAATTAAAATGAAGGTAAGCAAAGTTTACATTGTTACAAAGATTACTTTTGAACCGATCCGATTGAACTTTTTTTTTTCAAATATTCATTGTTTTATGCTTGAGTTGAAAAAAGATTGCTAACGATTGGTATTTCCAACTTTTACTTATTTTAGAAGCTTAGTGTTTTCGTGATTGTAAACCACAAGCTGGTGATTATCGAAACGCAGATTAAAATTAGAGTTGATAGAGATTAATGTTTACCACTTATTTTGAACCTTAATTAGATTTACCTATTTTTGGTAGAGAAATCGAAAAGAATAACCTATTCCACAAAAAAAAAATTCAACTTTAGAATTCAAATAAAACTTTTGTTCAGGAAACTAATGAAATAGTATCAAGTTTTTGTTGTTTGTTCATTTATTTGAGCCATCTTGATCATTCACTGCCTCAATAATTAAGTTAAGGGAGATAAATGCAATGCTTAGCCATTGTGGCTAAGTATTGAATTTATTGTTATGCAATAAGTAACTGATATAAATTGCAAGTTTTCCTCGTTAGGTAATGTATTAGCAATCAATTGATATAGTTAATTTTCTATCAAATCCTCCAAATTAGGCTATCATCATAATAAAGATAGAGCAAGACAGTCCAAAAGAACGTCATTTTATAATTTGTTTCACCTATTTTTCTTATTGATTTTCTGCTCCGTAATCTGTAGATTTCCTAAAAGATCTAGATTTGCAATTCTACAGTTTGTTTAAATGATTTTCGATTTTTTTCGTGCTCTGGCATTTTTTTTCTTAACTTTTCTACAAAACACGACGGTTAGTGTATTTGAAGCACGGAGTGATGAACGAGCATTTATGGAATTTTTATTGCAATATTTGTTTGTCTCTTAAAACTTTGAATAAAACGAATCAGAATTATCCAGATTTATCTAGGTAACTCTGGAGCTATATTTGAACAGTGCCTGTAAGTATTTGGACAGTTTACTTGATGTCAGGGAATCTGCAAAAAAAAATTAGCTGTCAAAATGCTTATAGGCCTTGTCTTCATGTTAGTCTAGAACTGCAAATAGGGTTCATATTTTTTGCCTTTTACGCTAGATGTATATAAAAACTAAATCTGTTTTTTTTTCTTCTGTGAAATAAAAAGAAATTAATAATCTTTATAAACCCAATCATGCCTGAATTTTCTTTAAAAAAAACTTTTTGAAATGGCGATGGAAAATTAATTTACAATTGTATAAATGCCATGTAGGACCTATTAGGCCTGAAAGGGTTAAGAAGATTTAAACGGCTTGATTAAGTTCAAAGTTTATCGAGTATCGAGTTGGTGAAATTTTTACACATTAAGTACAATCTACTGCCAGAATTGCACCAAATGGTAATAGTTATGGGTTACATAATGTAACTTACATTCAATTGAAATATTGATCTTCCCATATTTGGTATCAAACTATCTTTAGAACATTTTCGGTGGAAGCAAAGAATACTACAAAGTATTTTCTCATTTTACAAAATTGATTATCTCTTTTGGTTTCGATAGAAAATTGGGATCAAGCTGTTACTTAAGGGATGCATTATACGTTATGTCCTAGGAATATTTACATTTTTTAAGTGAACATAATCAATTGGTAATACCTAAATGGTTAGTGAATTTCAGCAAATAGTGTTATAATGAGTATGTAAAATTTTGTTTATGAGACACTAGAAATATTTATTTCTCTTTTTTATTCTATTGAACGTTTAAACTCTTTTTTAAAGTTTTTGCAATATTTTTTAAAAAAGACATAACACTTTTATTTAAAATATTATTTTGTTAAAAACTTTGGTTGTTAAAAAAATTTGGTTAAATTATCTAAAACCTACATAAATAAATTTGGTTAAATTATCTAAAACCTACATAAATAAATCAAATGCTTTGAATACGAAAACCAACAAAGCTCAAAATATACAAGCATTGTTAAACATTAATCAATCAGTTCAATACATTTTTCAGAAGTGTTCTGATGAACCTGGATCTTTTTTGAAAGAAATAATGTGAAATAAGCATAAGCATAAGCATAGGTGCCCACCCGCAGTTGCTACTCCGTTATTGACCAGGACCTCCAGAAGTTACATCCACGAGCCGTGGAAGATGAGTGGGTGCTATCTTTCCTCGCTTCGCAACTTCTCAAAGGCCCCTATCATGCTGATCAATACCGGCGCTGGCCACGACCAGTGGTAAGGTCACGGGGAAGTGGATGGGAATGTTAGTCCGATACTTGAGTGATAGAGACCGCCCAATCGACTGCTTCTCCGACAAAGTATACATGAGTTTTGAGGGGGTTAGTAGATGGGTATGAGGTTTCACGAGTGGCAGTGATGTGACCATTAGCATTATTTCTTTCAAAAAAGAACCTGGATCTTTTTTGAAAGAAATAATGTGAAATACAAAAATTTTAAATGAAATAATCTGGCATATCATTGACAATCTTTGTTTGTGCACATTATTTTGTAGAACAATTACGTTTAAAAATATGAATGAAAAATTAAATATTTCTCTTACTATAAATTTTATTCATTTTACTATTGCAAGTTTAAATTTTATTTAAAGTTTTTGTTCCTCGGCTCTGGTCAAAGTCAACTACATTTTAAATTTTAAAAACGCTTTCAAATATGGTGGGACCGTGGTGTAGGGGTAAGCGTGATTGCCTCTCACCCAGTCGGCCTGGGTTCGATCCCAGACGGTCCCGGTGGCATTTTTCGAGACGAGATTTGTCTGATCACGCCTTCCGTCGGACGGGAAGTAAATGTTGGCCCCGGACTAACCTAATGGTTAGGTTGTTAGCTCAGTCCAGGTGTAGGAGTCGTCTCCCTGGGTCCTGCCTCGGCAGTTGGACTAACAATCCAAATGTCGTCAGTTCGAATCCCGGGGTGGATGGAAGCTAAGGTGTAAAAAGAGGTTTGCAATTGCCTCAAAAATCAAGCCTTCGGACACCTAGTTTCGAGCAGGAATCTCGCAATCGAGAACGCCAAGGCAATGCTGTAGAGCGAATAATTTGTTTTGTTTTTTTTTTTCAAATAAAAAGTATCACAAAATGGTTTATTTATTATGACAGTTACGCTACTGTTAATTATGAGTAAAATATAAATGAATGTATGAAAATATTTATTTTTCTTAAGTATTTCGTCCTTTTCCGATTTGTGATCACAAAATTCCTGATTAGTAAAAAAACCTAAAAGTTCCTTACCCAAGTAACATTTTTTCCCAGGAGTTCTACAAGAGCTCTTCAAGATAGCTACAGCATAGCAGTTTGGACCGCGGTAGGATAAAATTCTCTTCAAAACTTCTTCAGGAGTTTGGAAGAGTACTTGAAGAGAGTTTTATCCTACCGCGGTCCAAACTGCTATGCTGTAGCTATCTTGAAGAGCTCTTGTAGAACTCCTGGAAAAAAATGTTACTTGGGTATGTTATTCAAATTATAGATATAAATTTTAAACAAAGGATTCTCAATAGTGTACAACAGATTGGACAAGTTTTTCTAATTAAATTTTACTTTACAAATTACTTTATATTTAAGATGAAACATAAAATATCAAATTGGTTGCAAAGTTACTCAGAATAATTAATGAGCACATGGAAGAGGAAAAGCTTTTTTCGTGATTTGATTATCCAAAGTTTCTTTGAATGCTTCGGAAAATCGAAAAATCGGATAATTGAGGACTTTAGTTCAATCTGGAATGAATAAATTGTTGTGCTGTAGTATTCACCAATCATTTTTTTTAATAAATTACTTTGCATTTGCAGAATATTTTAATGTTTTAGGCATCAGATTAGAAAGAGTAAATAAAATTAATAGTAAAATGATCTTCTTTGATTTCCCAAACAAATGGTTGCGAAATTGTTGTCTCGGAAAAGATTTTCTTTGTAGATTTCAGTGTATGTTTTCTATTGATATGATTGTTGGAAATAATTACCGTCATATGAGGCGAACTGGGACTACAGTCTGAATATAGTCAGCAGTTTTATAGAACTTAAAAGCTTGAAAATTGGGAATCGATGCACTATTTTTGTTAATCTGTGTCTGTTCTATCCGAAACTAATCAAACATATCCAAATATTGCGCAGTAACAAGGCTAAAACAGCTGTTCTAATTCGCCCCATGTGTCCCGTTTCACTCCAGATGACGGTATCACAGCTAAAAAAGTAGTAATCCAGCTGCGTGTAAAAGGCCTGGGTGTAAAATAAATGTTGCATTATTTTATGCAATTTTATGTAATTTTACACCCTGAAATATGTAGCCCATCAGTATGGGAAACCTACTTGACCGAAATGTCAAGCTCATATATGCGTTTATTCTTTCAGCTTTATATCGGTCTGATGGCCGAGTGGGCTAAGGCGCCAGTCCTTACTGTTGGTGCTGGGTTTGAATCCCGTCGGTTGCATTTTTTTTTGTCTTTGCAAAAACTGTACATGCAGTGTGTAATATTAAGTGTTTATTTTGACGAAGGTGATGTGCATGCTTTTGCATGCGATTTTACCATCGGATTTTTTGCTGTGTATCTGAAAACTTGGAGTTTTTACGACTGATAACTTTTAGTGCTGTAGTTTGTGTGTTTTTTGTTTGCTTTTAAGCTTTCCCGAGACTATATTTTTGGAAATCAAATTTGATTAAACTCCACGGTTAATTATCGTTTAATTTAGGGAGTCAATGAAAAACAGCTTACAGCTAAAAGTTATTTTTGGCCAAATGTTTAAAGCAAAAAGGCAGTATGCTAAAACATTTTTTGAAAGATCTTGTAAAAGCATGAATTTTTTTTTCAAAATAATCGCATTACAATTGTTTGACATATTTGTAATTAATTTCTTGTGTTTGTTGCATTCTTCCTCCTTCCAGACCGAGTTCAAATCCTGCGGCGGCTGCTCGGAGCAAATCACCGACCGGTACATCTTCGAGGTGAGCGGGTGCGCGTGGCACGGCGCCTGCCTCCGGTGCAGCGTCTGCTACTGTCCGCTCGAGCGGCAGGTTTCGTGCTACTTCAAGGACGGCGAGGTGTACTGCAAAACGGACTACATCAAGTGAGTTCAAGCTCTGGAACCTCGCGGGAACTTTCGTGTGACTAATATGAGGTTTTTTTTTGCATTTCCCGTTACAGAAAGTACAAAGCAGCTTGCACGAAATGTTCTCGCTCGATTTCGCCGTCGGACTGGGTTCGGAGGGCACGGGACTTTGTGTTCCATTTGGCGTGCTTTTCGTGTGACACGTGCAGTCGGCAGCTGTCCACGGGGGAACAGTTTGCGATCATCGACGACCGGGTGCTTTGTAAGGCGCACTACATGGAGCTGATTGACGACGGGACGACTTCCAGTGAGGATGGCTGTGACGTGGACGGGACTGGGAAGAACAAAACGAAGCGGATAAGGACGACCTTTACGGAGGAGCAGATACAGATTCTGCAGGCCAACTTTCAGATCGATAGCAATCCCGATGGGCAGGACCTGGAGCGGATAGCACTGGCCACCGGGCTGAGCAAACGCGTGACCCAGGTGTGGTTCCAGAACTCGAGGGCACGGCAGAAGAAGCACGGTGAGCTAACCTCCCCAGTCATGATGGACTCCATGGCCATGGGACATGTCGATTCTAACCGCTTTGTGTCGTTTGCAGTCCCGCGGGGTCAGGAGCTGTTCAACGGTCTGCGGTCGGACATGAACAACAACAGCAGCAGCAACGACAGCCCCAGAGGAACTCCGATGGACGAGTGCGCAATGGCCAAGGCTTCGATCTTCAACCACCACGGGTTTATCAATTTGATGGTGTGACACGAGGCCGCCGCCGCCAGCAGCAACAGCAGCGGACATCATCACCATCCGACGACGATGGGTGGCCTTGAGCATCACCAGCAACAGCAACAGCACGTTGGCTACTCCTGAGGATAGTTGACCACGCCGGAATGGACCACCTTCGGGAGGCCCTAAAGGTTCTGCAACGATCCGAGAGCACGTTAGCCCACCGAAAATTGCCAGCACGACAACCTGGGAAGACGAAGGAAACCTGAACACGAGATAGCCACAAAACCAGGGACATTTCGAAAGTTTGCATCGCGCAATACGAAGTTTGTACAGTTCTCACCGTTGGCATTCTTTATTTCACAGAGTTTCAAGTGATTTTTTCAGTTTGTTTCATGTGTAATGACTAGACAAATGGTGCTTAGCTTAGATGAATTTGAAAGCTTTCTCTCCACAAAGAGGCTAATGTAAATTTTGTTTACTCGAATAAAGTATTACGTGCACACACTCACACTGATGTATGTATGATTCACTAGAGATCACTGGGTTTTGTTGCTTCTTTTTGAGTAGTTTAATATCACGCCAGAATGTTTGCCGTAGAGTCACAAATCATCATGACGCTGCCGTCCGTGTAGGCGACCTTTTTGGAGTTCTGAAAATTGAGAAAAAAATAGCAATTAATAACTCATCTACCCAAGCAACACACTTTGTCAGATAAACGTATTTCCTAACTGGTTGTATAACCAATCCCCCTCGTTACCACAACTTGTTCTACAACTCCTGTGAACTGGAAAAAGCGCACTTTTTTCTGTTGTATAACTTGCCAAAAAAGATGCAAGTTATCAGAGTAAGTTGTACAAATGTATTTGACAACACTGTGCAAGATCAGTGTCTTGCGAACCTTCGTGGTGAACGGACACTAGAGCTGCGGTATTTTTTACTACCTAAGCTCAGAGTTATTTCAAACAAAATTCACAGTCTTTTTAAAGACTACCTGAGTTATTTTCCAAAATTCTAAACAGTCTTTTCAAGACTAACCCCACCTGAAATTTTGTTGTATTTTACAAACGAAGCCATCTTTTAAAGAGAACTTTGCTTGCAAAATGCGTCAAAACAAAGGTAAACGCAAATCTTCTGAAGATTTGGTCGTTACGTCGGTGAAGCGTTTGAACGCTAAATCGGCTAACGGAAACAGAAAAAGAAAACAGCCTCATCCGAGGTCTGATTCTGATTCTGAAAGTGAGGTCAATCCTCCAATTCCATTGGCAAATAGTTTCGGTGTTTTATCCGAAACTGTTGACAAGGATCCTTCTCCTCGTACTGAGCCTTCTGCTGTCGAGAAACGAGTAAAGGCTCCGCCAATTGTAGTGACTTCCGTCTCCGATTTGGCCAGCTTTCGAACGCAACTGAAGAATTGCAAGGAAACTTGCAATTTGAAGGTTTCGTTCCAGCTTGGTCGAAGAGGAGAATGTCGCTTGTTGACGGAATCTTTACAAGATCACCAAACTTTTGTTGGTTATTTGAAAAACCACAAACACAATTTCTACACGTATGAGACCAAGAATGCTCGTCCATTCAAAGCGGTCCTGAAAGGTCTCTCCAACGACTTGTCGGTGGATGAGATCAAAAACGAACTTAAGGTGTTGCTTGGCTTTGCCCCATCCCAAGTAATACCAATGAAGAAAAAATCAAACGGGAATATTTCTCGCTTTGGTTTGACTTCACAATTTTATCTGATTCATTTCAACAGAAATGAAATCAACAATTTGAAACTTTTGGACAAGGTTCAGTTTTTGTTCCATGTACGGGTAAAGTGGGAGCATTTTAAGAAACATGGCGGTAATGGCCAGAATCTGACCCAGTGCCGGCGTTGCCAGGCATTCGGTCACGGTACTGATCATTGCGCCATGATTCCAAAATGCATGGTTTGCGGGGATTCTTCTCACGACAAGGACAATTGTCCCGTGAAAGAAGTCACCCAATTTAAATGTGCAAATTGTGGTGGAAATCACAAATCAAATTTCTGGGATTGCCCCATCAGAAAAAAGGTTTTGGATTCTCGTGCTAAGCATCAGCCGAAATCCAAACCGAAATTTTCTCAAAGTCAGGTTGTACCTGCATCTTTAAATCAAACGTTCGTGCTGTCTCACTCGAACAATACCCCTACCATGGAAAAGTTAGGTAACACTAATGGTATTTCTTATGCCAACGTCGTTTCGGGTTCGGGTTCATCCACGAATTTTAAATCCTCTACCAATCTTCCTGAAATTGGGCAGGTACCTCAAATTTCATTTGAAAATTTTTCTGCTGGCAACGCTTTGGGATCTTCTGATCTCGGCGATGTTACGTTTGAAAAAATGACTTTTTTGCAAAACTCACTGTTTGGTTTGATTCAAACAATGAGTAATGCTACATCCATGATGGAAGCTATCCAGATTGGATTAAAATTTGCGAATGATGTTGTTCTTACCTTGAAGTTTAATCATGGATCTAAGTAATTACATCAATATTATGAATTTTAATGCTCGCTCTTTAAAAGCGAAAGAAAATGAATTTTTCAACTTTTTACGAGTTCATAACGTGCATGTTGCTGTTATAACCGAAACATTTTTAAAAACTGGCACTTATTTGAAAAGTGATCCAGATTATAAAGTTATAACCAATAACAGAATGAATCGAAATGGCGGTGGAGTTGCAATAGTTATCCACCGTAGTATGACTTATAGTACGTTACGTGACTTTAAGTTAAAAGTTATTGAAAGTTTGGGCATTGAACTTGAAACTTCTTTTGGGAAAATTATGATTGCAGCTGCATATTTGCCTTTCCAATGCACTGGGGAAAATAAAAATTATTTCAAAGGGGATTTGAATAAACTTACTCGGCATAGATCTCGATTTTTGATCATCGGTGATTTTAATGCCAAACACCAATCTTGGAATAATTCAAAAGTAAATTCCAATGGTAAAATTCTATTCAGAGATTGCACTTCTGGTCTTTATTCGGTTTTATACCCGAATGGGCCAACTTGCTTTTCTTCTGTTAGAAATCCATCAACAATTGATTTGGTTTTGACAAATCAAAGTCAGTATTGTGGTCCTTTAGTGACTCATGCTGATTTTGATTCTGATCACCTTCCAGTAACATTTTCACTTTCTCATGAAGCAGTTACCAGACCCAATAGTTCTGTGTTTAATTACCACAAAGCTAATTGGGACAGGTATCAGCATCATATTGAGAATAATTTAAATCATGATTTTGTTTTAGAAACCAAAGCTGATATTGATTCAGCCTTGGAATCTTTAACTAATGCAATTTTGGATGCTAGGAATATTGCTATTCCTAAAGTCCAAGTCAAATTTGATTCTCCCATTATTGATGACGATCTTCAGCTTCTGATTCGTCTGAAAAATGTTCGCCGAAGACAGTATCAACGTTCTCGTGATCCTGCACTGAAGCGAATTCAAAAGATTTGCAAAAGGTTATTGACCACAGATTCACTCTCCTGCGAAATGAAAAGTTCGCAAGAGATGTCGAACAAATTAAACCTTATTCCAAACCTTTTGGAAACTTTCAAAGGTTCTTAAGAAACCTCAAAACCAATCCCTTCTTTAAAAGATGGTGATAATATTCTATTAACTAATGGGAGAAAGCTCAAAAACTTGCTCAGCAGTTTGAGAGTGCTCATAATTTCAACTTAAATGTTTTGAGTCCTATTGAAAATCAAATTTCAATAGAATTTCAGAATATTGTTGAACAAGAATTTTCATCAGATGAAGTTTTTAATACGGATCTGAATGAAATAAAATCTATTATCAAAAAATTTAAAAATATGAAAGCCCCTGGTGAGGATGGCATTTTTTACATTTTAATTAAAAAATTACCAGAAGCAACTTTAAGTAGCTTGGTCAAAATTTTCAACAAATGTTTTGATTTGGCATATTTTCCCAGTAGTTGGAAAAATGCCAAAGTAGTTCCGATTTTGAAACCGGATAAAAATCCTGCTGAAGCTTCAAGCTATCGGCCCATTAGTTTGCTTTCATCTATTAGTAAATTATTCGAAAGAATAATTCTTAATAGAATGATGACGCACATTAATGAAAATTCAATTTTCGCTGATGAGCAGTTTGGATTTCGCCTTGGGCATTCAACTACTCATCAGTTGTTGAGAGTTTCAAATTTAATTCGAAGCAACAAATCTGAGGGCTATTCTACTGGCGCTGCTCTTCTAGACATAGAAAAAGCATTTGACAGTGTTTGGCATAAAGGTTTGATTGCGAAATTGAAAAGGTTTAATTTTCCGATTTATATCGTGAAAATTATTCAAAATTATTTGACGGATCGTACTCTGCAGGTATGTTATCAGAATAGCAAATCTGATCAACTACCTGTACGTGCTGGCGTCCCTCAAGGAAGCATTTTGGGTCCAATTTTATACAATATTTTTACTTCTGACTTGCCTGATTTGCCCCCAGGATGTCAGAAATCACTTTTTGCTGATGATACAAGCATCTCCGCCAAAGGTAGAAGCCTTCGTGTCATCACAAGAAGATTACAAAAAAGCTTGGATATTTTCAATTCTTATTTGAAAGAATGGAAAATTACTCCAAATGCTGCAAAAACTCAACTTATTATTTTCCCTCACAAACCAAGGGCTGATTTTCTTAAACCAAAAGTCATCACATTATAAAGATGAATGAGGTAAATTTAAAGTGGGAGGATCAAGTGAAATATCTTGGACTTGCTTTTGACAAAAACCTTACTTACAAGGATCACATTGAAAGTATCCAGGTTAAATGTAACAAATATATTAAATGTTTGTATCCACTTATAAACAGGAATTCTAGACTTTGTCTCAAGAATAAACTGTTAATTTATAAACAAATTTTCAGACCTGCCATGCTTTATGCTGTGCCGATCTGGACAAGCTGTTGCTTAACCAGGAAGAAAAAACTTCAGAGGATTCAGAACAAAATTCTGAAAATGATTCTGAAACTTCCTCCCTGGTTCAGCACCAGTGAACTTCATCAATTAGCCGAAGTTGACACTTTGGATGTTATGTCCAATAAGATAATTGATGCATTTCGACAAAAATCATTGCAGTCTTCAGCTGCATTGATCCGCTCTTTATATAGTTTATAAGTTAGTTTTAAGGTATCCCTTTTCCCTTTTGTACATGTAGGACCTCCTACATTTGAAATCACTGAATAGCGAAAGCTAAATATTTCATGAATAAATGAAAGTTGCTAGTATTTAAAATTGAGGTGAAAAGTCATCGATTGTGATTGGACACTCAATAATATTTTAACTGAATGAATGTACATGGAAAAGAAAAACTGAATAAATATAAATTAAAAAAAAAAAAAAAAAAAAACACTGTGCAAGAGTTTCGACGAAAAAAGGGGGCGTGGTTTACGGCTGTGCTGTCAAATCAAAGCGCACACTGGAAAGGTAAGTTAGATTGAAAACAGCTGTCTAACCGTCGACTAACTTACATGTAAACAAACGTTTCTTATTAGAATTTCAATCAACGACGAAGCTAATAAAAAAAGTACGCTTGTTTCTGCAAGATTTATTTAAAATAATTTGAAATTGAAATTAAAAAAAAAGAAAAACAATCATGGCGCGCTTGTGATTAGTCGGAAATTCCCTGCATGACGAACTTTTAGATTTTCCTTTTTTGGTGAACTTCCTCTTTCCCAAGATTCGATCCGATGACTTCGACGATTTGTTGTTATCTCCACGGCAGGTCCAGGCGCGCTTCCACATCTCTCCACGGGGCTTCATAGTAAACAAGCTGGCCCAAGCGTCAATAAGAAGGCTGCTGTCTGTTTTGATAGCCAAAGAACTTAACTCCAACGAAGGCAGTCATTGAAATTGAAGTTATATAAGTTTGTTTCAAGTCAGTTTTTATAACTCCACTATATAACTTTAATATAACACACCGTTTCAACTGTCATTTCGATTACCGTACCACGGAGTAATATTGAAAATTATGGTTTTGATTTGTTGTTTTCTCTATCATAAACTCAATAAGCTGATAATTTTTATAGCTTTTACCAGCGATATGTTCACAAATTAATCAGTCAACAATCAAAACTATTGCAATCTTCAAAAAATAAACATTATTGAAACTCTAAATTCCTCATGTACAAATTTACACCATCTAACAACACGCAATGTCAAGTTGAATATGTATGTTGAGCATCAGTCATATAATCTATTCTCCGATAACATTTGTGTAACAAAGCGAGAAAACCTAAGGTTATTTATAGAATGGTTGGCCGCGCCCATTTTTCAGCAGATGCCGTCACATGACAATGTTAGATAAGCAGTGAAACAAACAGTGCAATATTGTTTTTATTCAACAAACTGTTTTCGAGTAAACATTGCAGATAAGGGAACAGCATCTTGGCATATCAGCACTTTGACGTTCAATTACAGCTCATAAAAAGTATTTTCAAGTGAAATAAAGTGATAAATAGCTCAATAGGAAGTGAGCAAGCAAGTTTCTATCAAAAGTGTTCCAAAATAAATTGTTTAAATAGTGAAAATCAGCAAATTTGATCGAGTTAGGAGCAAGTGCTTACCCTCCCAAACATGTGAAAATATTTCCTATGTTGTGTGTTAAAGTTGGAAAAGAGTGAAGTTGACTGTGTTGTAACACTTGTGTGGCACAAATCTCAAGAGTTACATAAGTCAGGTATACAAGTAGTGAAATAAACTGTTATTTAACTAACGTTGGCATTTTTTCTCGTATGTTGATCAAAAACAGCTGTCTAACTGTTATTCAACAGACGACAAGTTATGAATGCTACTTGGGTAATAATTTTGAGAAGAAAACAATTATTGAACCATTTTATCAAAAATCCACCAATTAATATTCACTATTCTAAGTCGGTCATTCTCGGCCAACTCACAAAGCAGTTGTCTCCACCCTTCTTCGATTTGCGTGAAACTTTGTTCAAAGGTAGTTTTGGTTCCTGATCACGAATCTGAGGGCCATTCTTCGATATCTTGTGACGATGGGGCGGTAAAAACCCTTTCATTTTTCTGGATTTTTACTAAGACACGTTTTTCAGTGATTTGTAGCTCGAAACCGTGAAGAGATAGAAATTTGATGTTAAAGGAACTTTTATGTAAAATTGGACGCCCGATTTGATGGCGTTCTCAAAATTAAGAAAAAAAACTTATTTTCATCAAAAAAGTTGGAAAAATGATCCAAAAATCGAGAAACATTTCATTTTAATGAAAAATTCATTCATATTTTTCTAATCTGCAATAACCCAGAAAGGTCTTTTTTCATGTAGAACTAAATTTTTCATTCTAAAATTACCTGTTTTTGTAACTTTGCAGGGTTATTTTTTGAGTGTAACAATGTTCTACAAAGTTCTTAGACAAAATTTGCTGAACTTTCCAAAAAAAAACTTTCAAAAGCACACGATTGAGTTTTAGGGGTAAAAAATCGAAAAACTGGTCAAAAATTGTCAAAATCATCACTTTTTCAAAAAAAAACTAATTTGTTAAATACTGATAACTCGTGAAGAATACATACAAACCCCTATCTCTTCACGGTTTCGTGCTATAAATCACTGAAAATGTGTCTTAGTAAAAATTCAGATAAATGAAAGGGGTCGTACCGCCCCACCGTCACGAGAATTCGAGATTTCGAAAAATGGACCTCGGATTCATGATCAGGGACTTAAGGGGTTACATACATGTAAATCGACAAAAAAGTCAACGATTGGTATGAGCACACACATAATTTTATTTAAAATTTGTTTTCAGGGCATTGAAATATACATTATCATCTATAAACAAAACAAATTTGAAGACATTCGGTTGTATCATTGGCGAGATATAGCTATTTGAAGTGAGCAGTTTAAAAAAAACGGGTGCCACGATATATCAACACTGCCTCGACCAAATTGGCTCAAAATTTTAGTGAAGACTCGTTAAACCAGTCCTAAGTGCATGGCAAGGCCGATTTTCAAAAAGTTTATTTTTAAAGAGGATAAAAAGTTTTTCATATAAAACATCGTCAGTTTTTGATTTTTGATATTTAAAAAAAAGCAAAATTTAAAAATCGGACTTCGCACACGGGATATATCTTGAGAGTCTTCACCCCAAATTTCAGCCAATTTGGTCCACCCCATCTCGAGATATCGTGGCACCCGTAAGTCAACTCGGTGTTCAGAGAAAAACGCTCAGAATGTTTGACAGTTCGCTTTGCGCATGGCAAAATTTTGAGCTTAAATCGTTTCTTACTCAGTTTAATCATGAAGTATCTTCATGAAACTTTCAGGAGTGATTGAAAATCATCTTTTTAGTGGATTTAATAAATTTCTGAATTACGAAATTTTGTTATTTTCTACATGTATGTAACCCCTTAAATCACCCCGTAGAGCAAAGTTGCACGAAAATCGTAGAAGTGTCGGGGGATCATTTGAAATTTCACAGGATCCCGAGAAAAAACGCAAAAGTGTAACTCGTGAATCCCGAAAATTTCAAAATCTCGAAAATCGTCTTCCTTTAAGACCAACAACTGGTCATGAACCAGCCTTTACATCAGTCATTAACCAAATATCCACTTGAAACCAATTGAATGCGTCGTTATGCTCAGAAAAAATAGTTTTTTTCCGTGGATGTACTAAAATCTGCAATACAGTCCAGACTCGATTTTCCGAAGGCCTCGGAAAAATTTCACTTCGGATAATCGAAACTCTGGATCATTACGAAAAAAAAATCTTCGTCTTATTGTTGAGCTTAAGTTTTTTTTTCCTAAACTACTTTAAATTGATTTAGAATTTTGAATTCCAAGATGGCGGCCAATATAGTGGGGACGAAACATTGAAAATCAACTGTTCAAATTTGACAAAAATAGGGTCGCAGAACTCGAATTTTATGTAAAAAACAAGATAATTAAAACGAAAAAAATTGTTTGTTCGTGATTCGATTATCCGAAATCCCATACAAACCTTCGGATAATCGACCTTCGGATAATCAAAACTTCGGATAATCGAGGCTTCGGATAATCGAGTCTGGACAGCAATATTTTAAATTTTAAATGTAGATCTTAAATGATTTTTGAGCTTATCGCAAAATATGTTTGTAAAGTATTTGTTGTAAACAAGATTGTTGATTAAATATTCAAGGTTACTTAACATTTTTTCAGTGTTGTGATCCAGGAACCCTCTATCACAAATGCTGGATTTCAACTAGTTTTGGAAATCCAAGAATTCACGAAAATAAACCTCAATGAGTGACGTGTGCTCAGAATATCCAGCTAGCTTTTATCACAAACTTCCCGCTTCCCTTCTTTTCCCCGCTTCACTCACCTCCCTGGTCAGCTTCGCCTCCATGTCCGATTGCGTCATACGCTTGAAAAACTGGCGCTAAAATAGAGAAAGAAGGAAACCCACTCTTACTAAACTGCTCACACTTAGTAGTGCTGATAAAGCATGGCGCACGTTTCGCGGAATTAACCACAACGGTTACTAACCTTGTGCAGTAGATGCGTAATCACGGCCAAAATGAGCGCCCCCAGCAGCACCGATAGCACGTAGACCCACATGGGAACTCCCGAGCCGGTTCGATAAAAGACGATGCTGCCTTGCGTCGATTTGTGGATTTCGGTTTGGGCATTGACGAATTCGACCGTTACGAACAGGGATACGAGGGTGTTGTCCTCGTCCGGGAAGAGCTTGAGCAGGGCTTTGGGCTGAAGGTCAAGTTCGAGTTCGATCTGGAGCGGGATTTGCGGACTGGGGGTGAAATCGGCGATGAAGAAGGTCACGTTTCGGCAGAGCACGTACGCCTGGTGACAACTGAGGATCACTTCTTGCTTGTTGCGTAGAAAGTCCAGGTTGGAGTGCGTGGATTCGTTGAAGGGTTTGAGATTGCTTTGCGAGGTTGAGGAATGGGTTGTGGGGGATGAGCTGAAGGTGAACTCTTGCTCTCCGTTGAGGATCTGTTGAATATGGTTTGGGTTAGGAACGGATGAAGAGGTGAGTTTGTGTAACGAAATTACCTTGACAGATTTAACCGCCTCTATCAGAGGACACGATCTCGCTCCATTGTCGAACGTTTCCGGTATCAACACCGATACCGTCGTGTTCTGAATGTTTGATGGACCCAAATTTTCCACAATCAGCTTCGATTTGATAACGCTGGTACCGTCTTGCTTATCAATGTCGAAGTACGACGGATTGTATAGTCCTCGCACATCCACTTCACTGAATCGCTTCAGCTCGATCGCATGCGTATGTCTGTTGTCGGCATCCTCGATCTCCTTGCCGCTGCTTGATAATTGAGCAGTGATCACCAATTGATCACCCATTAAAGTTGAGCCATCGAGTGTTACGTTCACAACTATTACGGTGTTATTCCGCAGTGCTCGCCCGTTGTTGATGTTACAGGTCATGATCACGTCCGTAGATTCGCAGTATCCGTTCATTTTCAAGATTTTCACACTTTGTGAAAAGTTTACGTTGAGTTTGGTAGCGTAAGCGACATCTCCCATATTGGTGATTTTATACATTAGTTCCAGAGATTTCGTACCATTCACCACCAAAGAAGTGTTGAAATTTCTCAGTTCACCAAACAGTTTCATATCAACTCTACAATCGTCAGTATCACATTCTTTTCCGAACACTACGCTATGTTTCACGAAATTGACTGTGTTTGGGGTTTTTTCAAGAATAGCACAGCTATCGCAGAACTGTTCGCCAGTGGTTTTCTGATTGATAAACTTGTAGGTCAGCCCGAATACGATTGGAATGTCCACGTAGTAAAAGGACGTGTTAACCGTAATTTTCTTGCGAATGCACTGCTTTTTATTCGAGAATCGTAACAGCTTAAGATCGCTATCAGTGGTTGCACGGATAACTGAACTTTGAGTGTCTAACGACAGAGTTGTTTCAAAATCTGAAAAATAAGATTGATGACCATCAAGCAGGTTCCGACTTGTATTGCAGAGTATCTTACCATATTCATGATCCATTTTACTGTTCCCAACAATCTCATATTGGTAGCAGATCTCAAGCTCGAATTCGTCCATCACTGTATCGTTACCAGCGCTCACATTCCTCAGATTAATCTGGCTTTTGGTCGCGTTCATGCTGACCATCGGACGAAGAATCGGATACGTTTTGAACAGAAAAACCCGATCCGCAAAGGGTGCTCCAACGGCGATGTCTCCGTAGTAATTGCCATCAATATCTACAGCTCTGGCGAGCGCCGCTCCAAACATTGCACTTGTTTCGTTTGAGCTAGAGATCTTTAAGATTTGTGATGGATTTGGAGAGATTCCGGTGGCACTGCCATGATGGATGTAGACTGCTCCACCGTGCTGCTCAAAAGGAGCTCCAACAGCAATATCTGGACAAATATTTGGGATTAGTCATCGTCACCTAAGATTTGTACTCGCTTACTCACCATTGAATCCGTCATTGTTGATGTCTCCCAGGGACGCAATCGAATATCCAAAGTGTCCACTTCCGGTATAATTTGAAGCCAGTATCAACTGTCGTTCAAACTTCAGAGTTCCGTTCAAGGCGAACCCTCGGTTGAGGAACACAAACACCGCACCATGGTCATCGCGAGAGTTCTTTGAATAGTACGGCGCTCCCACAAGCACATCCGGCAGTCCATCGCCGTTGATATCCTCGGTGCACAGCGAGTACCCAAAGTAATCTCTGATTTCATCTCCTACTAGAACCACCTTATTGTGAGCATCGAGCTGTTTCGTATTCGCCACTTTGGTTTCAAATATGAAAACTTTCCCTGGGCTTCCGTTGGATCTTGGAGCGCTAGCCACATAGACGGTCTTGTTTTGTACCACCATGGAATTTACACTGTACCCGAAGTATCCTCCGGGCGTTTCCTGCACCGAGTGTAGAACGGCTCCGAACGTTCCGGTGTAAATAATAACAACACCAGAAAAGTCGTGCAACGGTAACCCGGTCATGATCTTCAAACCTTTTTCGACTCCCTGTACCATGTGAACGGAGAATCCCTCCGATGAATAATCGAAGATAGATTTCGCTGTATAAATGAAATTTAAACATTACATCGATTCTGTCAACACCATTAGATAATAATATTACTTTTCCGCGAATCAAAAGCTTCCTTCAACGTTACCGTTGAATTATTCATTCTAGCGTAACAGATCCCAGTCATTGCTCGTTCTGAAATTTCCCTTCCATCATAGTCTTCGTAAACAAACCGCGGCGCACAACTAACCAGTTCTTCCCTGTCCACTATTCCGTCCAAGCTGGCCCCAAAGTACTGCCCGGACTTGTTCATGTGCATGTCCCGCCCTCCCTTATCCAACTGATCGTACTGAACACAGCTTCCATCGATCACATTGCACCTGAACACCGCTCCAGGTTCCGCGATCTTGCGCTGCTTCTGCAGGCTCGACTCCGCCCGTGGAGCTCCAACAAACAGTCTGTCCTTCTTCAAATGTATCGCGTAACCAAAGTAAGAACCGACCTTGGTCCCATTAAACACAACATTCGGCACCGGAGACACATTGTATGCACTTAGTAACGGCACTACGGCAAGCACACCTAGCACGAGTAAAACCGGCCGCGGATGAGTCATCGCTAACGCCAGAGTTGGAGTCAGCTGAGCCGGGCTGAGCTGAGATTGTCGCGTCGTTGCGGGCGCGTGTCCAGAATGGTACTGAGCCGTGTACTTGCGAGTGAGTTCTGGGGTTGAATTGTTTGCAATGAGTAAGTGCTGCTGTTAGAACTGTTGGGGAATGTTGAAGTAATTGTGCTTCGGGGTAGATATTGACTCATGCGCGTAAACTCTCCCCGCGGATCGCCGTTCTACGTAATTGGCATTTCTAATTATATTCACTGTAAAGATTTGTGTTGACGTACCGAGAGATTGAGACGTTTCGATGGCATCGCGCACAGTTTTATTGTCAACTTACTCTATGTGTGACTGCGGTGTTACAACTGAAGTGAGTTCACCGATCTCATGATACTACCTTTCACATTAGAATTCGTAAGATTATTTAATTGCTGAGGTAGTGCGTCAAGCGATTGAATCGTTGCCACGGTCAAGTAAGCTGTATTGATCCATCATTTGTACAAACAATACAGACAGTAGTCATCAACTTTTTACTTGTTTAGATCACTTTGCTAGATGCTGGACGTGTAGAGAAAAAATCATTTTTATTTAATCCATTCGGTGGGATTATGCTATGCTGTCCCACGTAGCTTTTAAATTTTCGAGAAAACACGTTTCAATTCGACGCATTGTAAAACATAACAAACACGAGTCTTTTGTCTTTTGTCTTTTGTCTTTTGTCTTTTGTCTTTTGTCTTTTGTCTTTTGTCTTTTGTCTTTTGTCTTTTGTCTTTTGTCTTTTGTCTTTTGTCTTTTGTCTTTTGTCTTTTGTCTTTTGTCTTTTGTCTTTTGTCTTTTGTCTTTGTCTTTTGTCTTTTGTCTTTTTCTTTTGTCTTTTGTCTTTTGTCTTTTGTCTTTTGTCTTTTGTCTTTTGTCTTTTGTCTTTTGTCTTTTGTCTTTTGTCTTTTTGTCTTTAGTTTTTAGTTTTTAGTTTTTAGTTTTTAGTTTTTAGTTTTTAGTTTTTAGTTTTAGTTTTTAGTTTTTAGTTTTTAGTTTTTAGTTTTTAGTTTTTAGTTTTTAGTTTTTAGTTTTTAGTTTTTAGTTTTTAGTTTTTAGTTTTTAGTTTTTAGTTTTTAGTTTTTAGTTTTTAGTTTTTAGTTTTTAGTTTTTAGTTTTAGTTTTTAGTTTTAGTTTTTAGTTTTTAGTTTTAGTTTTTAGTTTTTAGTTTTTAGTTTTTAGTTTTTAGTTTTTAGTTTTTAGTTTTTAGTTTTTAGTTTTTAGTTTTTAGTTTTTAGTTTTTAGTTTTTAGTTTTTAGTTTTTAGTTTTTAGTTTTTAGTTTTAGTTTTTAGTTTTTAGTTTTTAGTTTTTAGTTTTTAGTTTTTAGTTTTTAGTTTTTAGTTTTTAGTTTTTAGTTTTTAGTTTTTAGTTTTTAGTTTTTAGTTTTTAGTTTTTAGTTTTTAGTTTTTAGTTTTTAGTTTTTAGTTTTTAGTTTTTAGTTTTTAGTTTTTAGTTTTTAGTTTTTAGTTTTAGTTTTTAGTTTTTAGTTTTTAGTTTTTAGTTTTTAGTTTTTAGTTTTTAGTTTTTAGTTTTTAGTTTTTAGTTTTTAGTTTTAGTTTTTAGTTTTAGTTTTTAGTTTTTAGTTTTTAGTTTTTAGTTTTTAGTTTTTAGTTTTTAGTTTTTAGTTTTTAGTTTTTAGTTTTTAGTTTTTAGTTTTTAGTTTTTAGTTTTTAGTTTTTAGTTTTTAGTTTTTAGTTTTTAGTTTTAGTTTTTAGTTTTTAGTTTTTAGTTTTTAGTTTTAGTTTTTAGTTTTTAGTTTTTAGTTTTTAGTTTTTAGTTTTTAGTTTTAGTTTTTAGTTTTTAGTTTTTAGTTTTTAGTTTTTAGTTTTTAGTTTTTAGTTTTTTTTTAGTTTTTAGTTTTTAGTTTTTAGTTTTTAGTTTTTAGTTTTTAGTTTTAGTTTTTAGTTTTTAGTTTTTAGTTTTTAGTTTTTAGTTTTTAGTTTTTAGTTTTTAGTTTTTAGTTTTTAGTTTTTAGTTTTTAGTTTTTAGTTTTTAGTTTTTAGTTTTTAGTTTTTAGTTTTTAGTTTTTAGTTTTTAGTTTTAGTTTTTAGTTTTTAGTTTTTAGTTTTTAGTTTTTAGTTTTAGTTTTTAGTTTTTAGTTTTAGTTTTTAGTTTTTAGTTTTTAGTTTTTAGTTTTTAGTTTTTAGTTTTTAGTTTTTAGTTTTTAGTTTTTAGTTTTTAGTTTTTAGTTTTTAGTTTTTAGTTTTTAGTTTTAGTTTTTAGTTTTAGTTTTTAGTTTTTAGTTTTTAGTTTTAGTTTTTAGTTTTTAGTTTTTAGTTTTTAGTTTTTAGTTTTTAGTTTTTAGTTTTTAGTTTTTAGTTTTTAGTTTTTAGTTTTTAGTTTTTAGTTTTTAGTTTTTAGTTTTTAGTTTTTAGTTTTTAGTTTTTAGTTTTAGTTTTTAGTTTTTAGTTTTAGTTTTTAGTTTTTAGTTTTTAGTTTTTAGTTTTTAGTTTTTAGTTTTTAGTTTTTAGTTTTTAGTTTTTAGTTTTTAGTTTTTAGTTTTTAGTTTTTAGTTTTTAGTTTTTAGTTTTTAGTTTTTAGTTTTTAGTTTTTAGTTTTTAGTTTTTAGTTTTTAGTTTTTAGTTTTTAGTTTTTAGTTTTTAGTTTTTAGTTTTTAGTTTTTAGTTTTTAGTTTTTAGTTTTTAGTTTTTAGTTTTTAGTTTTAGTTTTTAGTTTTTAGTTTTTAGTTTTTAGTTTTTAGTTTTAGTTTTTAGTTTTAGTTTTTAGTTTTTAGTTTTTAGTTTTAGTTTTTAGTTTTTAGTTTTTAGTTTTTAGTTTTAGTAGTTTTTAGTTTTTAGTTTTTAGTTTTTAGTTTTTAGTTTTTAGTTTTAGTTTTAGTTTTTAGTTTTTAGTTTTAGTTTTTAGTTTTTAGTTTTAGTTTTTAGTTTTTAGTTTTTAGTTTTTAGTTTTTAGTTTTTAGTTTTTAGTTTTTAGTTTTTAGTTTTTAGTTTTTAGTTTTTAGTTTTTAGTTTTTAGTTTTTAGTTTTTAGTTTTTAGTTTTTAGTTTTTAGTTTTTAGTTTTTAGTTTTTAGTTTTTAGTTTTTAGTTTTTAGTTTTTAGTTTTTAGTTTTTAGTTTTTAGTTTTAGTTTTTAGTTTTTAGTTTTTAGTTTTTAGTTTTTAGTTTTTAGTTTTTAGTTTTTAGTTTTTAGTTTTTAGTTTTTAGTTTTTAGTTTTTAGTTTTTAGTTTTTAGTTTTTAGTTTTTAGTTTTTAGTTTTTAGTTTTTAGTTTTTAGTTTTTAGTTTTTAGTTTTTAGTTTTTAGTTTTTAGTTTTTAGTTTTTAGTTTTTAGTTTTTAGTTTTTAGTTTTTAGTTTTTAGTTTTTAGTTTTAGTTTTTAGTTTTAGTTTTTAGTTTTTAGTTTTTAGTTTTAGTTTTTAGTTTTTAGTTTTTAGTTTTTAGTTTTTAGTTTTTAGTTTTTAGTTTTTAGTTTTTAGTTTTTAGTTTTTAGTTTTTAGTTTTTAGTTTTTAGTTTTTAGTTTTTAGTTTTTAGTTTTTAGTTTTTAGTTTTTAGTTTTTAGTTTTTAGTTTTTAGTTTTTAGTTTTTAGTTTTTAGTTTTTAGTTTTTAGTTTTTAGTTTTTAGTTTTTAGTTTTTAGTTTTTAGTTTTTAGTTTTTAGTTTTTAGTTTTAGTTTTTAGTTTTTAGTTTTTAGTTTTTAGTTTTTAGTTTTTAGTTTTTAGTTTTTAGTTTTTAGTTTTTAGTTTTAGTTTTTAGTTTTTAGTTTTAGTTTTTAGTTTTTAGTTTTTAGTTTTTAGTTTTTAGTTTTAGTTTTAGTTTTAGTTTTTAGTTTTTAGTTTTTAGTTTTTAGTTTTTAGTTTTTAGTTTTTAGTTTTTAGTTTTTAGTTTTTAGTTTTTAGTTTTTAGTTTTTAGTTTTTAGTTTTTAGTTTTAGTTTTTAGTTTTTAGTTTTTAGTTTTTAGTTTTAGTTTTAGTTTTTAGTTTTAGTTTTTAGTTTTTAGTTTTTAGTTTTAGTTTTTAGTTTTTAGTTTTTAGTTTTAGTTTTTAGTTTTAGTTTTTAGTTTTTAGTTTTTAGTTTTTAGTTTTTAGTTTTTAGTTTTTAGTTTTTAGTTTTTAGTTTTTAGTTTTTAGTTTTTAGTTTTTAGTTTTAGTTTTAGTTTTTAGTTTTTAGTTTTTAGTTTTTAGTTTTTAGTTTTTAGTTTTAGTTTAGTTTTTAGTTTTTAGTTTTTAGTTTTTAGTTTTTAGTTTTAGTTTTTAGTTTTTAGTTTTAGTTTTTAGTTTTTAGTTTTTAGTTTTTAGTTTTTAGTTTTAGTTTTTAGTTTTAGTTTTTAGTTTTTAGTTTTTAGTTTTTAGTTTTTAGTTTTAGTTTTTAGTTTTTAGTTTTAGTTTAGTTTTTAGTTTTTAGTTTTTAGTTTTTAGTTTTTAGTTTTTAGTTTTTAGTTTTTAGTTTTTAGTTTTTAGTTTTTAGTTTTTAGTTTTTAGTTTTTAGTTTTTAGTTTTTAGTTTTTAGTTTTTAGTTTTTAGTTTTTAGTTTTTAGTTTTTTAGTTTTAGTTTTTAGTTTTTAGTTTTTAGTTTTTTTTAGTTTTAGTTTTTAGTTTTTAGTTTTTAGTTTTAGTTTTAGTTTTTAGTTTTTAGTTTTTAGTTTTTAGTTTTAGTTTTTAGTTTTAGTTTTTAGTTTTAGTTTTAGTTTTTAGTTTTTAGTTTTAGTTTTTAGTTTTTAGTTTTAGTTTTTAGTTTTAGTTTTAGTTTTTAGTTTTTAGTTTTTAGTTTTTAGTTTTTAGTTTTTAGTTTTTAGTTTTTAGTTTTAGTTTTTAGTTTTTAGTTTTAGTTTTTAGTTTTAGTTTTTAGTTTTTAGTTTTTAGTTTTTAGTTTTTAGTTTTTAGTTTTTAGTTTTTAGTTTTTAGTTTTTAGTTTTTAGTTTTTAGTTTTTAGTTTTTAGTTTTTAGTTTTTAGTTTTTAGTTTTTAGTTTTTAGTTTTTAGTTTTTAGTTTTTAGTTTTTAGTTTTTAGTTTTTAGATTTTAGTTTTTAATTTTTAGTTTAAATTCTGGATGATTAAATTTAAAATAAGTAAAAAAAAATCAAGGGAATATACTCCAAAGAAGAGGTAGATTCCATTATTTTTTGGTTATTAGGGGAGTTTGGGGTAATATGGACAGGGGGGTAATTTGGACACCCCTTTAAAAATCAAGTTTTCTTCGTATATAAAGTGAAAACGGCAATTTAAGTGATAAGGCTAGTACTAGTAATGGCCTAGGAGTATGGACAAACCAAAAATGTTAGAATAGGTTAAGTAGTTTTGGTGTAATATGTAAAAGTTTCCAAAGGCCGGTTGGCACTGCCTTAAATTCTAATATTTGAAGGTTAGGAAATAAGGTTTTGCAGGAGTTATATGGCAAAAAAGTGGACATTTTATGTTTAAGGGGGTTGCTTGGACGATGCCTGAGATATGTACGTATAAAAATTGTGCATTTTATCCATTTTTATCATCAAAAATTGCAATTTATGATAGAATATGCTATGGGGGTAATTTGGACATGGCTTGTGGGGTAATTTGGACATACCTGAAAGTCTACCTGTCAGGCAACAAAAAAGTAACTTTCATGGTTGGATGAGTATTTAAAGCGATTTAGATAAATTTAGAGGGTTTTAATATGTCAAAACAATCAAAAAGGAATGTGAGCAATGAGAACTTTCACAAACCCCCTATTTTTTAATTTGGATAAATTTATTCCAATATTCGAATTGATGAAAATCTGATTACTGTACATTTGGCGTTCAACAAGACTCTAATGTTGATGCTCTTAATTAATTCCTTTGACATTTCTAATTTCTATGCTGGTTTACAATAATATTTAAATTTGAAGGGCTACAGAATGTTAAATTTAAAAAAAATGATATTTTCAGGCTAATAAATTATATATAAAGATTGATTTATATAAACATAAAAGATACCTTAATCACTAAAAACTATACTTGTGCCTAATCCAGAATCAATGTTTAAATCATTTCAGTATTAATGAATAAATTATGTATACTACACTGAACTATTTGTCATCTTCCTATTGAATTAAAGTTCTATCACAAAATCATTATTTAAACCTTTGATGAAATATTGTGAGCAAAACAACACTTCAAAATATAAAGCAATTACAAAACCAGGTTGAAGGATAAAAAACATGCTCAAAAAATCAAATGTTAAACTTATTCGTCAACATGTGTCCAAATTACCCCTCAAAAGGTGTTCATATTACCCCACAAGGTATGTCCATATTACCCCACAAGGCATGTCCAAATTACCCCACAAGGCATGTTCAAATTACCCCATAGGGTAAATTATATTACCCCCACACAAAAATGTGGGGGTAATTTGACACCTTTTAATTTTTGGGATAAAAATGGGTTTTTCATCAAAATTTATCGAAATAAATGACATTTTTCCATCAAATATGGTCGCTATTATCCTCTGGTGTCATCCACACTCCTTTAAAATATCCATACAGCCCGTGACAGAGCAATTTCCTTAGGGTGTCCAAATTACCCCACACTCCCCTAAATGATTTATTGAGAAAAGATAATAAATAAATAAATAAACATACATCTAATCAGTAAATTTCGGTGCGCTACCAACTGTACAAGGATGAAGTTCTCCCCTAGCCCTTGCTACCACCGTCCAAGTTACTGGTTGTACCGTGGCTTCAGCGACGATCCACAGCTTTGGCAGGTTCCTCCGGGACGGCCTTGCTGCTGAACGTACGGCGGCAGCTGTCCACTGGCTCCGGTCGAACCGCTACTCTCGTAGGTTGGATACCGCGGCGTTAGGTGGGCGGGAATCGAAGACGGGGTCGTTGGTATCGGTTCCTGTTCATAGACTACATGCTCAACGGGGTTAACCGGACCGGCGGGTTGAGGCGCGTAGACCGGAGACTCAGCGTAGACTTGTGGGGGTTGCGGAGGGTAGCTTGGTTGAGGCGAGTAGATTGGCTGCTGAGGTGCTGGAGCAGCTTGTGGTGGTGGTGGTGCGTAGGTCGGTTGGGGTGAATACACGGGTACTTGAACGGGCGTGTACACTGGCAGCGATCCCGGCTCCGGAACGGCAGGATCAACCACGGGATCTACGTCTTGGCGGCTTTCGGTCAGCGAGAATATGATCTGCTGCAAAATGCTCTTAGACAGCTTGAGAGGAGTCTTCGGTGGAAGTTGTACGCAAACCGACACTGGAAGCTGGTTCTCATCGTTTGCTGGTGGTGGCGGTTGCGGACACAATGGGCCAACTTCCTTTGATGGTCCACCGTAGCTACTCTCAGGAGCTTCGTTGGATTCGTAGTTGCCGCCCTCGGATTCTCCCGGATATCCAGGAGACACTCCTACACGAATCGATGGATATCGCGGTTCAAACGGCAGAGAATTAGGATGACCACCACAGAAACTACCCCCACTACATGGCTTCTGGGGCGCAGAGTAACTGCTGTACGAGTTGCTTTCCACTTGACCAACCGCGAAGGTCAGCGCTGCTGAACACACGAGAAACAGTATCATTTTGGAGGAATCACTGATCACACAGACCAAGAAGTGTTGTACTTGAAAACTGAATCTGGATTATGCTGACCATTCGTTATCACGGCACTTTTATACCTTAGATCAACTAGATGCCTCTTGGTATCTAGTTCATTCACGTTCTGAACACCGCGAGCCAAAACAAACATCATTCAGTTCATATCTTGACCAGAGTGCGTTGTCAGGTAGCTTTCTACCGAACGTGCGTAAACGATATACACCACGGCACGGCAAGCTTTCTACTGCGGTTGGCTGATGTTTTACCAAAACAGCTAAGTCGTATCAGATTAAGTTCTTTGAACTTCAAGATAGTGTTCGTTATCAAGCACGCTGGTCAGTATGGAGGAATGGGAGAATTCCGTGAATGCCAGAGAAAGTTTGATAACAAGGCGAGAAGTTTTGCGCATTTTTATAATCATCTTGTAAATTTGTATGTTCAACTTCCGGATTTAAACTAAATAAGAACAGTAATTGTTGGTTGGTTTGCAATGTTACTGTAATGCGATCGCTCATTTTTTTTTCAAGGATCGATATTTTGTTTAGAATTTAAATGATCTTTCATTGAACGCCGTCAAAAATATGTCATTTTATGTAAAGCCATTGTAAATTTTAATATAAAAGTTCCTTAAGAAATCCTGTTTTGCGCTGAAATTGGCAATGTTTATAGATTTCATGAAAATTTATCAATAACAAATGTTAACAAACTGTCAATAATGAAACTTTGAAATACTCTAATTTCCCTTATGCTGAAAACCATCACAACAAACACAATTTTACTATACTTATTTTAATGACTGTACTTTTGGTGAATCTTTTGTTTAGGATGTGCTTCGTTTTGGAGATATTTTAGAACATTCATTTTCTTAAATTTCGTTAAAGATAGGATTCACGATTCAGCTATCCTTATTTCACTGAGATTTGGCAAATGAATATTCTGCAAAGTTTTGTTCTTTAACTACTGAGCAGTTATCTCAGATTTCGGTCATTCGATTTTTTTTTGTATTTTTTAATCCGGCTGAAACTTTTTTGGTGCCTTCTGTATGCCCAAAGAAGCCATTTTGCATCATTAGTTTGTCCATATTTTTTTTCTGTTTGAGTTTTAAGCCACTTAATCCTTATTACGAGAACTATTGTAGCGTGTTACCCATTTTTACTGTTATTAAGCATTTCCAGATTTATAACACAGTCCCTATTGAGAGGGAAAGTGCTGTTCCATCCAGATGCTGTAAACTCCTTTCCTTGTGCCTTGTGCGCTATGTATCGCTAGAACCGCGGTGACAATTTTTTCGTGTCATTTTTCAAGCTCTTCCCAGCAGCTATTATTTGCCGCGCGGGGTCTTTTAAAGACAATTGTCTTTTGTGGTGCTATATTTGCGGTGTTCCCTTTGCTCTGATCTGGACAATGCGACTGGACTGCAGTGCAATACCGATCGGCTGGGCATTATTTACATACGAAGACACGAGGAGAGTATTTTGGGAAAGAGGCGCAAAGGAATATCCCAAGATCGATCACATGCTTGAAGAGCACGTGAAGTAACCGTTTTATACTCATGCGGTTGCTCTGCTACCTCTGAACTTAAACCTAAGGCTGCCACCCTGAGAAGAACCCATGACATTCCGCTTATGAGGCGAAACCCGTAACCATTCGGCCACAGAAGGTTGGCATATAACTTTCCATACAAATTTGGCAGCTGTCCATACAAAAATGATATGTGAAAATTCAAAAATCTGTATCTTTTGAAGGAATTTTTTGATCGATTTGGTGTCTTGGGCAAAGTTGTTGGTATGGGTACGGACTACACTGGAAAAAAATGATACACGGTAAAAAAAATCTGGTGATTTTTTATTTAACTTTTTGTCACTAAAACATGATTTGCAAAAAAACACATTTTTTTTTTATTTTTTAACATCAAATGTCAACTTTTTAGAAAATTCCTGGTTGTGCAAAAAATCTTTGATCAAGTTATGAATTTTTGAATCAATACTATTTTTTTCAAAAAATTGAAATTTTGATCAAAAATTTTTCAACTTCATTTTTCGATGTAAAATCAAATTTGCAATCAAAAAGTACTTCAGTAAAATTTTGATAAAGTGTACCGTTTTCAAGATAAATCCATTTTTAGGTAACTTTTTTGAAAATAGTCGCAGTTTTTCATTTTTTAAAATTAGTGCCCACTTTTGAAAGAAATATTTTTGAAAAGCTGAGAAAATTCTCTATATTTTGCTCTTTGAACTTTGTTGATACGACCCTTAGTTGCTGAGATATTGCCATGCTAAGATTTAAAAACAGGAAAATTGATGTTTTTAAAGTCTCACCCAAACAACCCACCATTATCTAACGTCGATATCTCAGCAACTTATGGTCCGATTTTCAACATTAAAAAATGAAACAATCGTGAAATTTTCCGATCTTTTCGAAAAAAATATTTTCAAAGCTTTAAACCAAGACTAACATTTCAAAAGGGCCAAAAGTTCAATATTACGCTCTTTTAAAATGTTAGTCTTGGTTTAAAAAATGTATAGTTTAATATTGAAAATCAGACCATAAGTTGCTGAGATATCGACGTTAGAAAATGGTGGGTTGTTTGGGTGAGACTTAAAAAACATCAATTTTTCTGTTTTTGAACCTTTACATGGCAATATCTCAGCAAATAAGGGTCGTGTCAACAAAGTTTTAAAAAGGAAAAATATAGAGAATTTTCTCAGCTTTTCAAAAATATTTTTTTTCTAAAGTGGGATAATATGTGCATTTATTTAAAAAAACGAAAATCTGCGACTATTTTTAAAAAAGTTACCTAAAAATGGATTTAACATGAAAACGGTGCACTTTATCAAAATTTGATTTCACATCGAAAAATGAAGTTGAAAAATGTTTGCGACCAAAATTTCGATTTTTTGAAAAAAATAGTATTGATTAAAAAATTCATAACTCGGTCAAAGATTTTTTGCACAACCTGGAAATTTCTGAAAAGTTGGCATTTGATGTCCTCTAAAACATATGAAAAAATAAAAAAAAATAAAAATAGTGTTTTTTTTACAAATTAAGTTTTAGTGACAAAAAGTTAAATAAAAAATCACCAAAATTTTTTTTACCGTGTATCGTTTCTTTTTTCAGTGTAGTCCTTATCCATACCTACAACTTTGCTGAGGACACCAAATCGATCAAAAAATTCCTTTTCAAGATACAGATTTTTGAATTTTCACACATCATTTTTGTATGAACAGTAGGGTGCCCAGAATATGGAACTTTTTTTCAAAACTTTTTTTCTTGACATATTTTAGGACTCTGTCCAAAATATGAGCAAAATCTGTCAACATTTACCCATTGATACTCGAAGGTAAAGTTTGTATGGGAAAAAGCGAAAAAATGTATGAAAAATTCAGTTTCCTTACGGTTTGGTCTGCATGACCTGCTACTTCCATCCAAATATGCCTAAAAGTGAGATTCTTATTGGAAATTCAATGCTCTACAATTTTGTACAACATACCAAAGCTGTAAAACACAATCCTGAAAAGTTATTAGCGATTTAAAAATGTCAATTTTGCATGAAAATCATTTTTTTCAACAACTTTGGGCTCGAGTATCAATGGGTTAATCTCGTCCAATTTCGCTCAAAATTTACACAGATGCTTAAAATAACCCAAAAAACTGTTTTTCGCTTGTGGAGCAGGGGGTCATTTTTTTCTGGGCACCCTAATAGACAGCTGCCAAATTTGTATGGACAAACTAATGATGCAAAATGGTTTCTTTGGGCATACCGAAGGCACCAAAAAAGTTTCAGTCGGATTAAAAAATACAAAAAATAAAATTTAAGAAAAAAGACCGAATTTGTAGAGAATTACTCTACTGCTAACTTTCCATGTAATATTCTGTACGTATTATTATTAAATAACAAACTTTTGCGTTAAGTTTAAGCAGATTAAATTTTTGCCGTGAAAAATCACTAGATAAGCTTAATGATTTTGAATATTTTTGACCATAGCTTGACGGATTCTGAAGCAAACATTCATTTTTGCCAATATGGAATTGTTCCTTTTTACGTAATTGAATGTGATAAGAGGGCAACATTCAGAAAATTGTTACATCACGCCAAATTTCTCCCATTCAGACAAATAACGCCAGACGTTTCTGTGCTTTAAAATTGCACAAACATCATGTCTGGCGACGATGTAACGATTGCCTCACCTGGCACGTATCCCGCCAAACTGTTATAAATGCTTTGGCCAACCCGAGAAGGTCACACCAGTTGATCGTGCCTGTCCAGAACCCCAGAACCATGCGAAAACTCTTTCTGATTTCGTTGCTCCTGCCGGCGTGTTTCGGCGGAATGAAGGTGCTTCAGCAGCGTCCCGGAACCGTAACGGTGGGCAGCGTTGGGCTGGACACTTCAGACTCCGAGGAGGACGAGCCGGAACCGGTGGGCGCCGAAACCCGACAGGGCTACCAACCTCCGTACCAGCACCAGCACTACCAGCGGTATCAGCCGGAACCGGTCACCAACTGTAACTGCGGGTACGTGATCGTCGAGAAGAAGCAACACATTTGCTACCCGGGCAAGAGTGTCTTGAAGGTGTTGCGACAACCGGCCAAGTGTAGCATTAGCCATACGGAGGAGTACAGCGGAAGTGCTCCGGTTCCCAAGTTTGAGATGTATAAGAACGTCCATGAGGGGGCCGAATCCCAGGTGGTTCCGTTTGCCATGGGAGAACCCGTGGACGGAGCAACACTGTTCAAGGGAGATTCCGTTGAGATTGATGAAACCATCAGTGGAGAGTGGTAGCAGCAGCAGAGTGCGTGCTTTAGTGTAGATAGGTTGCCCAATTGCTTAATAAAACGAACGTAGTTAACGTATGATTTATGTTTCCTGCTTTTTTTTATATATGTATTACCATAAGTTGAAACTGAGCCAGGAAGATAAAAATCAACTTGCGATTTATTATCACCACTAAACAAGTCTGAAATCCCTGCTCCGCCCATCCCAAAGATGCCCAGAGCAGATCATTTTCTCAATCCGCTTGAAATGGTTCTTAAGTAATTGCTGAAATATTTTATTCCCAATAATTGGTTCTGGCTTCTGCAAATCAACCATCGGATCCCATAAAGCTTTCCGCGCAGCACATAATCCAGCCTTTCGAACGATCTGACCAACCCGTGGCATAAACCGAGACTTTTATCGACAGCTCGCCCCTTGTCGTAAATTATCTGGGGCAAAATTACTTTCCAGAATCACTAAAACGAGAGTTGGTACAATGTTTTTGGTTGTTTATTTTTTCTCTCCCATCCTCTTGCTGCTGCTGCTGATCTGCCATTTGGATGGATACAGATCATTGCAAAAAATAAGTAATGAAACCGCAAAGTAAAACCGGGAGTAGGGTTGTTAAAATAAAGCGTGTACAATTTACGACTGCGCCGAGTAATTTGAAGACTGATCATGGATTATGTTTCAATTAGGCTGGGACATGGGCCGAGTTTTGAATGACTTTGTTGAGTGTTGATGAATACTTTCTGAATTATTAAAAAATAAAAAAGTTAATTCAATATTTTTTAAATATATCACAGATATGAAAATGGTTGTCCTTTTTTAAATTAAAAAAACACTTTTTTTTTATTTCATCATTGGTAGGGCTAGTTATTTTTCGCGATGTCGCGGAAGCCGTGTAATCCGTGAAATTTGCCCCTTGCCGTGAAATTTGGTAAATACAGTAAAATGCCGCGAAATACTCAATCAACAATTTGGATGCAGTTTAAAAACTTAAAAAAATGCATGTCAAATTTTTATTATTTTTTAAAGATATTGTTATAAGAATATTTTACAAAAGGCAGATAATGAGTTATTCATTTTCTGGTTAATACGTCGTAACAGCCATCCGGTACAAATTGGATTTTTTCTCTGAAAAAAAAAAGTTTAATACTTTTCAATAAAGTGCTTCTAAAGGACGTGCAGATGAAAAAATCATATCATTTTTGAATTTGATAATAAGTGAATTGATCAAAAACGGCTTTGTTTACAAGTGGCGTATACGACCTTTCGAAAACAAACCCGAGAAATCCAGCAAAATTTCATTATTCCACAAAATCCCAAAAAGATTGCTTAAGAAAATAGTTCAACACCACAATAACAATAAATGCAAAAAAGTTTGAGCTTTTTTTAAATCATAGTGATTTTTTTTAAAATAACGATGAACAAGTAAATTTTGAGAAAAAATACATATACATTGATTTGAAATAGGCAACTGCTATTAATGAAGTTTTGCTGAAATTCAGGAAAACAAACCACATTTTCTAACACCTATTTTACTGATTCTACTCCTTAGGAATATGGCGATTATGATGTGCTTCGTTTTAAAGCATCAGCAAATTAAATTCCTAAAAGCTCAATAAAACCGAAATATCTGAATCATAAATTTAACTGACGGAAATACTACAAAATGTGCTTAAATAAATCCAATACATTTGTAATTTTTCCAAATTTTGTCAGTTGATTTATTTTGTATTTTGAACTACTGCTAACTTTAAAGACACTTTTCTGTCCATAGTTATGCTAACAGAACACACTTTGACGTATATTTTAAGCAGTTTTTAGAGTACCACGAAATTGCCGTGAAATTCCAATGTTTCGTAATTGGCAGGCCGCGAAATTTCGTTTTTTCCGTGAAAAATCACTAGCCCTAATCATTGGTATTGAGCTTAAAAAATCTAAAAAGTTTTCCAATTCAATAATAGTGAGAAAAATTATAGTTATATTTTGTTAAAGGCTACTATCAAATCAAACCAGAATTTCAGATTGACTATTATACCGTAAGAAGCAATTGTTTTTTTTTCTAGAAACCAAACGATAACCTTAACATGACATTTGATGAAAGGGTCTACAAATTAATTCACGATCTACATTCAAAAGGAATTTTCTCAAAAATATCCAACATTTCCAACAATAGTTTTTGTAAGTTTTCCCTTGTTTAATGTTTTTTTGTTTCTCATAGAAATATGTTTGTGGACCATTAGTCCCATTTTTTATTTAAATGTTTTGTTAAGTTTTATTTAATTTTATAAGGGTCATTCCAGGTCAACTGAGTACAATTTTGAACTCGACCTTCACCGATTTGGACCAAACATGGAGGGAACGTTCATCTATCGATAGTTAACAGAAATCCTAAGTTTGGTGCTGATTGGACCATCCCTCTATTTTTGGCACCGCCCTCTTTTTTGACGACTAACGATAACTTTGCAACTATTTGAGCGATTTTACTGAAAAAGTTTGATTTTACGCTGCACTCTGTCCTATGAATTCAAATCCGAAATAAGTTTCTCACATATAAAAGCCGAACTATGCGCGATTCCACCTTTTTTGTTGAAAAGTACATCATGTAATTCCGAGTGATGTGCAAAAACAAACTTTTTTCAGTAAAATCGCTGTATCTCGCCAATAGTTCATTTTAGTTTGAGGTCTACATTGATTATTATGTAAAATTGTCCGTAAATAAAAATATAAGGAATCGGTCAAAACTGAATTTTAATACTTAAAACGTTAAAATATAATACTATTGGGCATTTAAGGGTTAAAATTTATAATTTAATTAGAATAATTGGCTATTTGAATTTTTAATCGATAATTTCTTCTTTGAAAATTGACTTTTTTCTAAACATATTAAATTTCCTAGGTTTGCAAAATAGTGTTATGCCTGATCACATTTGAAAATATAAAATTTTCATTTGGAACAATTGATGATCATTCATATTTGATACAAGTTATAGAAAAAGTATGTTTTTTTTTGTTTTTAAGCAAAGTTGTGAATAAATTCTAAGGAAATAGAAGGTCAATATTTGTAACATTTATTTCTCTGTAAAGTTCTGTTAATTTTCAACAATAGAAAATGTAACTTGTTGAATTAGAAGTTGGCTTCAATTAATTTATAATGAAAAAATCTGGGATTCCTTAAAACCTTTTGTTTCGAAATCAGTATCAGTTTAATTCTATATCTCTGGTTCCCCGCTTTTCGAGCCCAAGTCACTGAACTTTGAATTGTGAAATCGAATTAATCTTATCTGCTTGATCAAAAATGCATATGGGTTTCTTTTGTTTTTGCTGTTGCTGCTACTGCTCATACACTTGCTGTACATTTGCCACCGCAGATAAATTCCAACATTGGTCGAATTCGACCCAACAAAAACAACAAATACCCCTTCCATTTTTCATGTTTTGGCTTCTCGTTCCCAAAGTGGGGAAACGAAAATTTTAATTGAAATGTCAAGCGATCAAATTTCCGCTCTGCAAAGAAAAAACAAAAAGAAACTCTTTCCTTCGGGGTTCTTTCGCTTCTGCACACCAAGGCCACTGGCACAGGAAAAAAAAAACGCTACCGATCAATGAAAAATTTCTGTTTTGCCTCTTTCATGCAAAAAGTAAACAAATATAAAAATTAATTTCATAATTTATGGCGTACAGCTTCATCGATGGGAACAAGTCGCGTTGCGAGTGGGGGTCGACCTGGTGCTGCTGGGAAGAAGTAATAGAGTTTTTCGCCCTGGCGGCAGACGCCAGTCAATTACTCCGCCCATGCTCGACTTGCCGACCTGCAGCGCAAGAACACACAACTCCACGGCTACTAGCCGCGTCCCGTTCATGTAAAAATATAATTAAAAGCTTCTGGGCAAGTAGCTGAACTCTTCCTCTTTTTAGTGACTCTGCACCAGCAACGATAACGAGACCATTAAATTTGATAAATAACGCAGAGCGTTATCCTTGGCTCTGGTGAGCTCATAACTTGGGGCACGATATTTGCAATGGAGGACGAAACTTGTTACGCGAGAGATTGCCCTCAGGACATCCATTTTTACACGCTTGTTGTGCAACAAGTTGGAAAAGAATTTATGATTTTCAACGGAATATATTCAGTGGAGTCATTAGTATGTCTAAATCATTGCCAGTATCGAGTCAATCTTTGAATCTAATGTTTAAGATTTTACAATTTAATTGATATTACATTGAAGGAAACATTTTTTTCCAATATTTTTCGGTAAAATTGAGAAAACATGGAATGAATGCACCGTTAGTAGGGGTGACTATGGTTCAAAAAACGATACAACTCTCGTAATTTCTTATTAACAAAAACAATTTAAATAACATTGAAAATCTTTTAATGTAGATTTGTTGTTAGATAGTTTACTTACATTTTTCCAAAATATGGTGGAATTTGATAAGCTCTAGCTTAAATGCCAATCACTTGAAAATTGACCCCATCTCACCCCTTAGAAGGGGTGACATTGGGTCAAATGTAACTAAAATGATGCTCAAATGATATGATATGGTAAAAACTAGTCATCCAGCAGTGTTTCTTGTTCGAGGTAATCGTATTGACATGCTACAATGTTTTAAGTAGAGATTTTCGAATATTTGGGTACTTTTCGAGCAATTCCAACAAACATATTAAAAAATTACTTTTCGAGAGGTTACTTTTGGCCAAAAACGTACCTCAACTTTAGAAAGCTGTCAAAGTTAAAGGATTAGCGAGATTTATTCAGCTAAGTCATCTTGAGATGTCCCCTACACAACCCTTTTAACAGTTATTTTTAGCAGAAGAAACTGTGAAACAACAATAATAAATAATAAGAAAAAAAAAATAAAAAAATGTAATAAAAAAAATTAAATGAATGTTTGGCCCTTTTAAAATGTTAGTCTTGATTCAAAAAAATTCAAAATATTGTTTTCGAAAAGATCGGAAAATTTTACGAATGTTTCATGATTTAATATTGAAAATAGAACCATTAGTTGCTGAGATATCGTCATTAGAAAATTTCATAGCAAATTTTCGGAACTTTTTAGAAATAGTCACTCATGGTCACTATTTTTAAAAATCGAAAAACTGCAAATATTTCGAAAAACTGCAAATCAAACTTTTGGTGGCTATATCTTGAAAAAGGAGCCCTTTATCAAAAAATCTGTAAATTACTTTTCGATTGCAAATTTAATTTTACATAAAAATTGAGGTAATTTTTTTAAGTATAAAATTTCGATTTTTTTTCAAAAATGGACAGCTGCAGAAATGGTTTGGAGACTTGTATGGGTGAACCAATTACAAAAAAGCTTCTTTGGTCATAGGGAAGGCCCCCACAAAGTTTGAGCCAAATAAAAAAATACAAAAAATAAAATTGGAAGAAATCTGCCGATATCGTAGATTAAAAAATCTCAAAATTCAAAAAATCTAATAGTACCAAAATTTAAAAATTTAAAAAAATTAGAAATTCTAAAATTTAAAATTATGTCTTTTTTTGGGTTTTATTTATTTATTGAATTTTAGCCTTCCCTTGATTAGGCCCTGTAAACAAATGCAAAAATTGAGTATGTCCCTCTCAAATCTCCATCGGAATAAGCGGGATACACCAAATGTTTACATTTGATCATAGGACGTTATTAAAAAATCCTAGATTTTAGTTTTTAAAATTATATTTTCGTCAATTTTATAAATTATTTAAAGCGCTTATTTTTTACGAGTTTTTCTTTGTTTTAATTTTTTAATTATTCATTTTTTTAGATTTAAATATTATATAAAAAAATTCTAGATTTTATCTTCAAATTTTTCATTTTTTTATTCTTAAATTTTATAATTTTATTAAATATCTCAGATTTTATTTTTTTTAATTTTTAAATGTTAAAATTTTTAAATTTCTAATATTTTTTAAATTTTTTTTTATTTTTTTCCTCGTTTGATTCGATTTTTCCGTGCATAATTCCATTTGATGCTGTAGCAAACAGGCTGAATACCGTGTAGTAAAGTGAAATCCCGAATAACTGAGAGCAAATTTGCTACCGCGACAGGTACCGCGGTGGGGTTGACGTCGGGTGAAAATTTGATTTGCTTCGATGTTTGCCACCAGCGCTGGAGATGCACTTACACGGACGCCCAAGCCTCCCAAAAAAGATGGAACGGTTCCGTCAACTTGCTGGTTCTCGGGCATATCTCAACCAATCGGGACGATTCCTCTTTCCAGTGATTTGTAAGAATGTTCAGAGGATCCTAAAATTTTGCAGAACTTGATTTGAACAAATCTGTAATTTCAACGACCGAAAACATCGTTTCACCTTTCTTGAAAATACTGCCTTGGTGAAATTTTTGGCGATTTTTTTACACTTGAAAAAAAAAGTTGGAACGATGTTTTTGATCGCAAAATTTACAGATTCGATCTAATTGAGTTCTGCGAAGCTCTAGAATCATCTAGATATCCTAACAAATCACTGGAAAAAAGAATCATCTTGATTGGTTGAGTTATGCCCGAGAGCCAGCGAGTTGAAGTTACCGTTCCAACTTTTTTGGAGACTTGGGAGTTGGAATGTTATAAGATGGCATTACAATGTTCATGTTAAAAGCTGAATAAAAAAAAATGGGTCAATATTTTTTTTCTGGTATAACTATTTTTTCTAAGAAGTCCTTAGCAAAACCTTCAACTTTGCCGAAGACACCCAGTCGTTCATAAAATCCGTTCTCCCCGTGTTAAAAAATGATTAAAGTTGAACTAGGGTTGCTTTTAGAAACTGTCGCCTTCGAGTTCGTTCCATTTTTCCTTATATTATTTTAAGCCAGCAAAGAAATAAATCAAAGTATTTTTATAAACTTCGATTTTAGATCGAATTGTTAAGCATGGATTTCATTTATTTGAATAACATTCTTCATTCACAACCAGTCGACTGCAATTTGTTTTACATAATGGTACCGATTTAACTTTAGTATTTAAATTTCTTATTATATTTTTATTTGGGCACAAACTTCATTGTCTGTATTCTATTCTACCGAAATAAATAATTCAAATCTAGGATTTTCTCCAGAGTTATACATCACATTCTTGAGCAAATATCCATCGTCACTTTCCAATTCGTTGATCGTTGCGAGCAAACTACAGTCTTTTCAATCCAATTCTCCCCCGGCTCAGCTTGAATTGATTTCTCATCCTCACCCACATGGGTCTCTCACCAATAAAGGTGCGCAAATGGATTATCATGCTGTAATGATATCATTACTCGCTCAAAAGTACTCACGTATAACACACACATCGGTTTGCACCATAGTGCTTCAAGACGGGGATCAATATCTCGCGCTCGCGCTCAACTCCAGCGGGGATCCCGTCCAAACATTGATGCCCTCAAAGCTGACCAAACCGTGAGCACTGGGTTTGAATCGGCGACCGCGGAGTGTCCCACAGCGGGCATGCCGGGACCCCGCGGAAAAGTAATGATTAAGCGGTGAGTAATCACTTTTCGCCCCTTTTTTTCAACACTTTTTGGGGTCGGATTTGGACGAGGGGTCCGTGACGCGAAGCAGCAGACAAAAAATAATATTTTGTTTAGGCCACAGACAAATATTTTCTTCCATTTCGGCTACGGCGGCGGCTTCCTCTGAGTTCAAGTGCAGCAGATTACTCACGGGTTCCACGGCTCGTCTGCTTTTTTTGTCAAAGGTTTGTCAAAATATTTTTACTTCTGCTTCGAGCACTTGAGTGGTGCTTGATGCCGTGGGGATGTGGAATGTCCATTTTGAACTTGAGTGGTAATGTTACAGCCATGCTTTTCGTATGTTACAATCCATGTGAACAATTTTAGGCGTTCCCATGGAATGCTTTCAGACTGGGGTTTTATATGCTTTGAGTATAACAAGTTGACCATATACCTATGATGTTGACATGAATAGCTAAAACGGCTAACATGCTCAAAAATGGCAATGGCTATCCCCATACTAAACACATGATTATTAGACCAATTCTTAGCACTTGTTTACCAAGCAGTCATTTTTTCCAGTTGAACTTTGGATGAATCTGATAATTTTCCATGTTTTTCAACTATTTTAACCACAAAAAAAAAACATATTTCCACAGCAAAGTTCTTATTCTAAACATATCTTTGAGCAAAAGTTGTAAAATATATGAATGCTGATTTTTTTTAAATTTTTGCCATCAATTAAAAAAATAGCTCAAATTAATGGATGGATTGCATATATTTAATCAATCTAAAAGGAATTTTGTAGTAAAATGACTCTTTAATAAGCTCTCTTATTGATAAAAGCAGATTATGTAAGTATAAAATCATAAAGGACATCCAAAAAGGGGGTATAAAGAAGCGTTGTCCCGCCACGAAAAAATACAATTTTTTAGTTTGCAATCGTCTGTGAAATCTTATTTCATCATATTTCGGATTTTCTTTGTATTCATAAAACCTTTTGAAACACTTCTTAGAAATCAAAAATTGGTCAAAAGGAACCAGAATTGCGTTGTCTCGTAACGCCAATTTTTTGGTCAAACAACCCATTTTAGGTTTGTTCTTATTACTACTAATGGCGTTAGAAAAAAAATATCGTCCAGTTTCGGTAATTTGACGGATTTCAAGATATGAATTCAAAAAAGGTGCTCATTTTTTGTGACTTGAAGCAAATCGTGTAACAGGTCAGTATTTGATCGATCATCGACCTTCCTAAATCCGAATTTGCCTGTTGATATTCCTGGTCCTCAAAGGGAAGCGAGATATTCAAGATGGCGTGTAATATGTCGGCTGAATAGAAAAACCACCATAAAAGGATTTATAAGTTCAAACAATTAATTAAATTTAACTAATTTGGGATCGCTGAACTCGAAAATAACTCCTTAAATACTCCAAAGTATTCAGGTAATGTGTAATGTGTAATTCAAGATGGCGGCCAATATGACAAAGCTAAAATATTGGAATTTTTATGCAGAATTGTAGCAGGCAATCAGCAGGTCAAATTCAACTAATTTGGAGTAACTTACTGAGTCCTAGGTCTCAGGTATTTTAAAGCACATTTCCTGAGTACTTCGAAGGGCTCATATTTCAGTTCAGCAATTCCACATTAATGAAATTTGACCTTTTTATTGCCTGTTACATTTCTGTATAAAAATTTCAAATATTCTAGCACCGTCATATTGGCCGCCATCTTGAATTGCACATTCCCTGAATACTTTGGAGTGGTTTTTTTTCCATTCAGCCGCTATATTGGACGCCATCTTGAATATCTCGTTTTCCTTTGAGAATTGGAAAAATCAACAGGCAGATCCGGATTTCAGATTTATTCTAGGTCCATAAAAAACTGGCCTGTTACGACATTTGCTTCTTGCATCGCTATTTGCGGGTATTGTTCCTTAACTATTGAAAACAACAAAGATATTAACAAAAAAATGGACTGCCACTAGAGGTGGGCAAAACCGCTCTTTCTTAGGAGCCGCTCATTTCCGTTCGCTCATTAAAAAGAGCCGCTCTTTTGAACGGTTCTTTCGGTCATTTTCAAAATATAGATGAAATAGTTAGAGTCATCCCACATATTCGAAACACCCACAAATTCGGAACACTTTTGTGATAATTTGTCAATAGCATGCCAAATGCATCTTTTCTGGCGACCCTTCTATTTTTAGGACCTTTATTTGGACATTCTCTTGCTATTTCACTAGCAAAAGGAGTTCTTTTTGAATAAAAAAAATGCATTTCGAGACTGTTTTGTTCAGAGCTGCAAAACACTGCCTACAAATTGTCTGTTCCATGATTGTGGGATGTTATTGTGCCTCCCACAATTGTGGAACACCTGAATTTAACAGATATTTTCACAAAAAAAGTTATCAGACCATTTATAAAACATAATTAAGCTTGAGTTTCATTGGTTCCAGTGTGTGAAGTCATTATTTTGTAGAAAATTTGTACTCCTGGAGAGAATCAAAGTTTGTTTACATCCGTAAGAAAAAAGTGTTCCGAATTTGTGGATTTCAAGGGTCAAAGTTTTTCTTCAAAAACTTGATATAAAAGTTAAAATTTGCAGTTGTTCGATACAGCATTTGAAAGATTGCAAGAAAAGCTTTCAAATGAAGGTAAAAGCGAATCATTAGGTTCAATTATCGATTTTCTATGATTTTTTGAACATTGGTCGATCTGTAAACTGTTCCGAATATGAGAGATGACTGTATGTTTAAGAATGGTGTGACTTTTAAAGCTATTTCACATTGGAATTATACAAATAATTTAAAAAATATAACTAAAAACGAGAAGATGCCCTTTAAAACCATAGGTCTTGACGATCTCTATGTCAACATTTCTACTTGAACCTAAACGTTTGAATGATTGAATGGCGTCCAAACATAAATCTAGAACTTTGGAGAAATTGCTTTTAATTTTAAAATGGCGTTTATTTCTGCCAAAATTGAACTAATGCTGATATTTTATTATAAGAAAAGATTTTGTTAACTCTTTTCTACATTCTGATTTGCTTGATAAAGTCTATAAACGCTGAAGTTTATTCGGGCAAGAGGATTTATTTTCTCCTAAATCTTTAAGCTATTAAGTAGATTTTTGATAATAATTTACAACTTGAGCAATTGGAAATGCTCAAATTTGTATTCCGGGAATACTTTAATGTACGATGAATACAATACAAAAATTTCTTCATTTTGTTTAAAAAAATCATTTACTTTTGGAATTTCAAAAAAACAGAAGGAAACTGAAAATATAAGCTTGCAAACTATTAAGTGGTGTTCAAAGATTGACATCAATGCTATTGAGCGTCTTTCAATATATCGAGGCCTCTGTGCTCTCTTATGCTAATTAGATAGGAAAACCAGCAAGCTTAGAACAAGAGAACACAGAGACATCGATATATTGATGAGATAGTTGCTATAGACTCCCCAATGAAATATGGCGATTCAGCTCTGAAAATGTCGGTAAATAGCCCCTCATTAACATGCCGTTTTTATCCTAAAGTACTTGAAAAAGTACACTAAGGGCTGTTGGGATTAATTTTTTTATTAGCATTGAAATATTTGAAATTGTATTTTCAATTCTCAAAAACAAATTTAACATTACAATTTGTTAGAAATTCAATAAATTATATTTATAACAAGTTTCAAAATTATTCCATTTTGAAACGATTCTTTCAAAAGACCGGAGTTTAAAAAAGAACCTCGGTTCTTTTTTTGTTAGCTATGGTTCATTCGCTCTTTTTAATAAACCGGCTCTTTGAGCGACTCGCTCTTTTTTTGCACACCTCTAGCTGCCACAAATAATAGATAACACTCATAAAGAGCTTTTTTATGAAATTTAGAAGAATTTAAATAAAACTAGTAAATATTCAAAACTATAAATGACAGTTTAATTTTGTATGAAAACCTGATTTTGAGGAGATTTTGACAATTGCTATATTTCGTGACGGGACCATGCGAGCAAAACACTCTTTTGAAAAATATCTGCGTTGTCCTGTCACGAAAAGAAGTACCTGACATTTCAACAAAATTTGACGAAATTGCTTGATTCAGGAAGCAAAATGTTCGTTTTTCAATTTCGAAACAACTGTAGAACAACATTTGCATCTCTCTTGACTCAAACTTAGTGATTTTTTTTTGTTTTCTGGAGGGAATCTTAGGGGTTGTTCAAATATTATGTCCAGAGATTTTCAGGATTTCAGACCCCCACCCCTCCCCCTGTCACGCACTATTCCTATACCTTTAACGTGGGCTGTCACAAACCACAGACCCCCGCCCCCCTCCCCCTATTCTTGGATGGAATTTTTGAACCAACCCTTATGGCAAATTTAACGTACTATCCGAATTTGTATAAATATTGGTACTTTTTTCAAACAGATTAAAGTTACAAGCAAAACACTGAAAACATATGCGTACAAGCATTGTCCCGTTACGAAAGAATCGATCCTTTCTTCCATCGAAACATTTTTATTCATTACAACCAGATGATAAATAGTGCCAACATGATTAAGTTGTAATATATTTTAACCTTGGCCGCTTCTTTCATTCCACACCTACTGTAGGAATCAACCGGCGAAGCTAAATGAAGACGGAATGTATGCTCGAGTTCGGTTCCGGACAAATGTATTACCACTATTCTAGGTTTTTTTTCCACATTTGTGTAAAGACCCACCAACAAGAAGTAAAACCATAGAACACTGTCTTTGAAAGGCGAAAACGTGCACAAACTGTTGAATTTTCCCACAAAATGATCGCATATTTTAAAAAGAGCGTTTGAAAAAAGAGGAACCCTGTGTGACGAAAGTCGACAATTTGCATATTGCGCCTTGCATGAATTTCTAGAGTTTTGTGTCAATCGTGATGGCCTATGAGTTTTTCATCACAGTGGTCATGGCTGGCTACAACTGTCAACTTTGCGCACTTTGCACCTTGCTAGAGTGCTGCGCAATTATTTTCATCACAGTGGCATTTCTTCAACTTTGCTAGTTGCTTCTGAAACTCGACGTTTTTGCTTATCAACAATAAATAAAGTCCTCAGCCACGGAATCACAAGAAAGGAGCTTCAAGGAACAATATAAAAACAATCAGAAAATCGCAAAATAACAACTGGACCGGTTCAGGATTGATCCGAGCGTCTGAGGGAACCGAGTTCAAGTTTACCATGGATAGCATTTCGAAGACGACTTCTGCTTGCCTCGGTGACGATTTTTTGGCTGGCTGTTAGCGCCCAAGCGTTCCCATTTCAGAGAAAGGTTAAGTACGGAAGCTTCGGCATGCCAGTGACAAGCGATGACCGCTTTCGTTTTCTTCTAGCTTGCAAGAGTAATCCGAATGGATTGACGACTAAGAAGTGTGCTGAATTTGAAACAACGCAAGGATGATCAGAGCGGAGAGTGCTAGTGCTGCCAGGAATATAGTGCGACCGTTGTCTAGAAGAATTTTACGGAAACTCACTGCTCAGATCACAGATAGGCTGCCAACCGAGTCACTACCCGAATGCGATCGATACCGGTCATTCGTATGCGATCGAGTGTCATTTAGGTCAAGATCTTTGTGAGCGACCAGGCTTACGCCGGAGCCATGTGCGACGAGTTCCCTTATCTTTTGCCGTCTTCTGCAAGACCTGATTCAAACTTTCTCAAGAAACCAAGTACAACCGTCTAGGGCTCCTAGGAAAATCTGTTCAAATCCCATTCGTTTGGCTTATATTTTTTGTAATCGTCATAAATAAAAATTAATGATAAACTAGCAAAAAACCTTGGAGATGGTCATTGGGTTTCGGTCATTTCATTACCCAGAACGTTTTACAAAATCGAATGAGGACCCTCGGCGCGTTGGTTAGCACCTTTTTTCCTTTGGGCTGTAAGGCTGCGGTTGGTCCATCTTGCCAGGCTTTGGCTGCCGATCTCTCATGATGTCTAAGGGACCTGGGTTCGATTCCCGCCCATCTTCTCTGGGTGGTCTGTATTTGTCGCGTTTGAACTAAACGTTTTGTTAATAAATTTGGTCTATAAAGACGGTGTGATTCGCTTCGCTAGGAGACGGCGATTTTAGCGGATTGCAGACTGGATTTGGACGGAGTGATTGTCTACTAAATTGTTAACAATTCTGACTGCTTCCGGTTGTGGACGCAATTATGATGCTTTTAACGAAAATCTTTTTCTTCTCAATCCATTGCATGTCCTGAAAACTTAGATTGAGGCATCAATGCTACCCGGGAATCACAGAACATATTCCATTTTGGCTCTGTTTCGGAGCAGTTTCTTGGTAGGATTTGATCCTGGAACATATTTTCAAACATTAATCAAATATGAAAGAAATTAGAACTAACACTGACCTGGTATGGATACAAATTCGAAATAATTCGAGGGAAACGGTTTCGACTTTGAAAAAATAACATCAACAAACAAAATCAAGTTTTCTATGGCAACGACTGGAAGTGTGAAGAAAAATCACTGTGATTAAAAGATACTGTGATAAAAATATTTGCGCAAGACTCTAGTAAAGTGCAAAATGCGCAATAATAAAGATGCTGATGTTTAACAAAAAGGTGTTTTTCTTCCAAAACGGAAACAAACCGCTGCCACTCTGCTACTGGGAACTACTTGGGTATGCTTGAGGCAGGCCGGTCAAACTTTGTTGTCAACTTGCGGCATTGTACGGCGAGCAATATGAAAAATTGCCCCACATTTGTGTACATGACATCCATCCAGAAACTATCCAGTAGTGAGCACACGTAAAAAAGAATTTTTGAAGTTGTTGGAGTTTTTTCAAAGTTTTTAATCAAATATCAGATCGAGTTAAAACCAGCTATAATTCAAAATCATTTCTGTCAACCACGACCGACAGCTATCGTTAATGAAATTAGCGTCAATTAGCAGTGCTGATTAATGGGATTTAATTTGCAAATCAGCACCTTCATTATTTATATTTATACGCGTTTATTATAACGAGCATGAGCATTGAGCACTACCTGTTGCACTGTAACACTATAAATCGTCAAGCATTCCGCTGAGCTGCACACATCAACAACTCTACATACCCTCAGTGACGCTAAAGTGTCAACAGTAGTTAACAGGTTTATGCAAATTTGGGTAATTTTTCATTCCATCTCTCGCGCCTGTTTGGCACTTCTTCACAAGCCAAAACTGGAGAGTCTGTGTTGACCGGTAGGAATTTGAAAAGGCTGAAAAGTCGGGCAGATTTAAGAGCCGCGCACGCGACAAATGATGGATAACTCGAGCAGGAAATGGGCGTTGGAATGAAGAGCCGAAAAGTTACTGCAGTTTAATTTAAGGTTAAGAACTGCACGTTGAGTTTTAGAAGATCGTCGCTTGTGCGCTATCTTGTGACACGTCCTATCTTTTTACAGCAGACGTGTCACAAGATGGCACACAAGTGACAAGATATTAATATCTGCTATGTTTTACAAATTAAGTTAAAAGAACTAAATTTTATTCACTTTTTTTACATCAAATTTACTGTACAGAATTCAGATTTTTGATAAAGTGAACCGTTTTAAACTGAAAAACTCCCGTTTTTCGATTTTTTTAAATAGTGTCCATGATTGTCCATTCCGAAAATATTATTTTAGAAATGTTGAAAAAATGTCCAATAACTTGCTTAAAGAGGCGTTGAAGATTGATCCTCTGGTTGTTGAAATACGGTGAATAAAAGAAAAAAAAACAATAAAATTTAAGTATTTTAAGTCTCATCCAAACATTCCCACATTTTCTAATGTCCAATTTTCTTAATTGAAAGACGCAACTTTTGGTACCCAAAAAAGTAATTTAAAAAAATTTAAAAGTTATCGCAGTTTTAGTGAAAAAAGTGTTTTTTTTCTCGTTTTCGTTATTTTCCAGTTTTGACGCGCAGTGCGTCGAAAAACCAATCGTATCTCGAAATATTGAAAAGGAAATTGTTTTTTTTTGTTTTTTTTTGTTTTGAAAATACTCAAAAAAGTCACAAAGCTACATTTTTTTTTAATAAATGCTCAAAATATTAGTTTTTACAATGTGTGTATCTAATGATCGGGAACATTGCATAACTTTCGAAAGTTTCAATTTTTTTTAAGAATGTTCCAAATTATCGCAAAACTACGTTTTTCCAAAAAATACCAAAATTTTAGGTTTTTTGCAATATGGGTATCAAACAACCAGATATTCTTTATAACATTCGGAAACTAAAATACTTTTTTGAGAGCACTCATTTCTATTTACAAAACTACGTATTTTCGAAAAGGGACCATCCATAAACTACGTGGACACTTAAAACGAGGGGGGAGGGGTTTCGGCTGTTCAAGATCCATACTAAAAATATTGATAATATGGATGGTCCCAAACAAGTACCGAAAATTTTGGTTTTTAAAATGTGATAATAAGGATGATGTAATGAGATAACAATACTTTTTTTAAGCTCAAACTTTTCACAAAACTTAATTTGCACTAATAAATTTGGAGTATTTTTTTTCGAAAATAAATTTGTTTTGTGAATATTTTGAGTACTCTCAAAAAAGTATTTTAACTGTAGAATGTCATGGACATTACCGATTGTCAAAGACCCACATGTTTAGTATTTTTTTCAAAAATACTTAGTTTTGTAAAAAAAAATGTTTCGCAAAACAAAATATTACTTTCGAAATGTATGAACAATTCCTCATCATTTGATCCCATATTGTAAAAAACTAAAATTTTAAGCATCTTCTCGAATTTTTTTTTGAAGTATTTAGAAAATTTGTGTCATAACTGTTGAAATATATGTAAAATTCCCGATCTTTTGATACCCTTACTATAAATAACTAAAATGTTGATTATTTCGAAAATACGTACTTTACAGAAAAATCTTAAAATTTAAAAAAAAAGTGTAATTACTTTCGAAATGTTTGAAAAAATCCTGATCATTCGATACCCATAATGCAATAACAATAATTTTGAGTATTTTTCGAGAACCATTCCATTAAAAAAAAAACGGGAAAAATACGTATTTTAGTGTTTAAATTGCTTTTGGTCAGTTGTCGCGCTAAGGCGTCATCCATAAAGTATGTCACGCTCTAGGGGGAGGGGGTCTGAGCAAGTGTGACATTGCATGTTATAAGTATAGGAAAAGCGTGACACAGGGGGGGGGGAGGGGGGGTAAATTTTGGCTGATTTTAGCGTGACGTACTTTATGGATGAAGCCTAATAGGGTGTGCAAAGATAGCACGATCAGATCGCAATTACTTTCTTATTTAGAGTGACAACATTGCACGAGGTTTTTACGGTTTTGTTGAATATCTCGGAAATTTTGCCAAAAAAAAAAAGGTTAACTCAATTTAGCCTAAAATGCACGTGCGACAAGATACTACGATAAAAATCTGATCTTTTGATTTCTAAACATCTAGGCATTCAAGAAACCCCACGTTTTAAAACACCTAGGTTAAAATGTTGTTACGGTTTAAATTTAGCAACCTGCCAAAAAGGCCAAAAATGTAAAGAAAATGAAAACTTTCTGTAATTTTTGTTCTGGTATCAAACATACTTTTTGCTCAGGTGTTTAAAAACGTGGGTTTAGAGAAAACCTAGATGTTTAGGTATCAAATGATCGGAAAAACAATGCCCTTTTCGATGGCACATTTTATGACTTGTGGAACGTGGACCGGTTCGGATGCCGCAATCAAAATTAAAAAAAAATATTATAATATTATCAACGAAAAATCAATTTTATCGATACAAAGGCCCTCAAAACGGTGTTATTTCCACTCCAAAAATTTAATTTACCTATTTCTTGGTAATAAATTGAAATTTAATTAAATTAAAAGTTTGCAAAATTAAGTTATAGGAGCGGCCGTGGCTGACTGCTTACGATGTTAGCTTTGTAAGCAAATGTTTCTGGGTTCGATGCCCATCTGCTCCCAACGAGAAAGTTTAAGACTTAGAAATTTTACTCAAATACTGAATATGAACGAAAAATCAAAGTCGCTCGAGGTGGGGTTCGATTCCCCGTCCTTTGGATTGGTAAGCAAAAATGCTATCCACTACGCCATCACGGCTTGGTGAGCTATGACTGGAATTAGGAATACTGTTACTACGCGTCATTTCTGCAATCTTTTAAAAGCAATTTGTAGGTTTTGTTCAGATCTACAAAACGCTTTTTGAAGCTTGCAAAAATATTATATTGGGAAAAGCGTTACGCCACCGCGTAAAAAGAGTTTTCTCTGTATTTAAAAAAAAATGAAATCACTTTGTAATTGTAATTAATTTGGTAACGATATCCGATAACTTTTTATAAAAATAATCTTTTCGTGAACTTTTTGTGGCAAATTGTTCGGCATGAGTTTCTGAACAAAACGTAGTACTAGGTTTCTGTCAAACTTTAAATTGTTTTCATGTTTCATTAGAAAATGTGCATAGTGCCCAAGGAGTGTACATACTTTTTTTACATACTGTAGTTATACAAACTGGTATTTATACAATCAGGGGGTAAAACCTAACCTTCAGATTTTATTTTTGGAAGTATTTAAAAAAAGTTAAGTATAAGTAATTTCAATTAACGAAATAATCATCCAAACCCAACATCCCTTCCGTGACCTTAAAATCCGCTGAAAACAAACAAGGTAGCGCAAAAATTAATGCTCCCGGCAGTTAATGTTATTATGATGACGTCTGATGAGATGACGAAGCCTTCGATGCGGAGCCCACCACCACCAGCACCACCTGCAGGACCACGTGCTGGGCGGCACGAGGTGCAAATTTTTACCCGCGAGAGAGGATATGTTTGCGCTCATCCGTCAGCTTGCGCAGGGGGCATTAATTTTGTATAAACAAGGCCACCACCGGTCTGTCAGTCTCGGAACGTGTGTTGTTGTTGTTACGCGTGACAAGTTGACGCATTTGCGCGGAATAAATCATTTCACGAGGAATCATTAATCTTCCGGCGTACATGGCGAGTGATAATAATGACATGTAATTATAAGATGGAGCCACCCTTGTTGGTGGATGTGTGTGTGTTTAAGTTTATTTGTTGAATTTCGATGAAGTTTTTTTAACTGGTTAAAAATTCGATTCCCACGAAAAAATTGTAGGCCAGCTGGGAAAAATCAATATTGTTCTTTCAAATTGAACCAAAACAGAGGCTGAACTGATGTTCTATTTTTTGAAATGTTTCCAAAAAAAGATCAAACAACCCAAACCATGTGCTCGATCAACAGAGCATAATTTGTAGCAAACATGTTGCCTAAGATCAGAACACATTTTAGTGTTGTCATCCCACTTCAACCGATGGGAAGGGGAAACCTTAAATATTTACCCTGCACAACGCGGAGGTGTAAGGTATTAAACTTGATCAGGATGTGAGTCCATATATCAAAGAGTTGAACACCAGCGAGGTCCAGCGTGCACTCGCCTGTGAGTAAGCCTTTTTCAGCAGCGATGTGACATAAAGCCGATTAAAAGATTTATTGGTCAAAGAGGAAGGTTTAAGACATTTACACCAACGGAAGAAGTGCAAACAGGTGTCATAATGTTTGTACACGTTTGGCTGCAACTGGATATTAATATTGTCTGATAATATACTGGCATTGCAGTTGTGCTTCCTGAAATCGACCAATTTCTAGATTTTTTTAATATTTTTTGATTTGGATAAAACTATGTGGATGACATTCCTTTAACTTTGGGTGACAGAACACTTATTCTTCAAAATTGGTTTGTCCACACAAGTTATCATACAAATTTGGCAGCTTTGTAAATATTCTTAATTGTGTAACTTGAGAAGGAATTTTTTGACCCATTCGGTATCTTCAGCAAAATTGTAAGTTAATTCAGAAAAAAATGTTACGATCATAAAACAGAAAATTTTACAGCAGTTTTTTTTAAATACAAGATTCGCAAAGATCGTCAGTTGAAGAATGGAGGTTTTTTTTTGAAACAATTAATCAATTGGAGAGCTCTATCTCAATAGTTTACTGTCCAATATTTATGGCTGAAAATGAAAATTTTAGAGACCTTTCTCAGCTTAAAAAAAAACATTATTTTATGGCCAAACAAGGACACTTAAACCGGGGTGACAATAATAGCCGGAGTGACTTTGTCCTTTTGGGAAAATTTCAGTCAACAAAAAGCTCAACAGATTCCCACGAAAACATCATGATTCTAAAAAACGGCCCAAAAAATTTCTGGGGGTTCCTTGGCCGGAATAATTAGACCAGTATTTTTTTGTTTGGTCATTAGGGTGACCTACGCCGTTTTGGGTAAAACAAACGGCAATTTTCGTCGAGTTTTCAAAAAATCATAACTCCGCGCCATTACAACCGATTTTTGCTGTTTTTGACGCAAATGAATGGTTGTTAGATAGGTTTTTTAGAAAAATTGTTAAAAGTTTCAAAAATCTGGTCTGACATTTGAAAAGGTCGTTTTTGAGGTCGTATGAAAACAAAAAATGTTGATTTGAAAGTGTTGGGACCAAAAAGCCCTTATCAGGAAAATTTTTTATCGGATTCCTCAGAAAATTTTTAAGTTACATATCAAAAAATAGTAAAGTTATTATAACAGGATTCCGGGATAGGGGAAGATGGGGCAAGGCGACCACATGGGGCAAGAGGAACAATCGTTTGTACGGCCGTAATTTTTACAATTTTGATTATTTCCAGTATGAGGAATTGTTGCTAGCAATGCAATTAGCTGATTCTACTAACCCATAACCGCCAAAACAACGTAAACGCCACGGGGCATAAGATTTAATGAAGATTTTTTCAAAACCTTTGTTTTCTAATAATATTTGTAAAGTACAAAATAAGGCTTAGGGTTTTTTTTATTCGATTTTTTTTATCAAAATGCTATTTTTCCTAGATCAGTAAGTGTCCCTACCAATGACTTGCACCTATTATAAAGTATGATTTAACTCTTGGTTATTTTTGTTGAGAGCTTTTAAAAAATCTTGTTAGGTTGGGGCAAGTGTACCATATGGATTTTTAGCATGGAAAAAAATACGAATTGCTGCAACAACATATTTTATTGGAAAAAAATACATAAAAGTACATAAAAATTGATAAACAATTGTTAAAAAAATTGTTCATTCAAAATATAGAGATATTATTAAAATTTACTATTTATCTTCTAACTAATAATTTTTTTTCGTAAAAACGATCAAATTTTTAGTAAACTATTGTTATTTAATCTTAAAATTAAAGAAACGTTTCAAATACATTCTAATCTGATGTATCTAAGTAATAACAGTTCAATAGTTAGCAAATTAACATGTTGTTTCGTGCATTCTTCCTCCTGCCCCAACGGGTTGTTCGTCTTGCCCCTCTAGTTGATTAGAACGTACGGATAATCAAAAATTTTAAAATCAATTTTTTACATTAAAAAACAGGATTTTTTAAAAACTTGTACTATCAAAGTCCTGGAATAAGATGATTATGAAAAATCCGACTGATTTTTTTAACGTATTAGTGGGTTATAACGTGCATTTCCTTAGCTTGTTACACTTGCCTCACTTTCCTCTACCATTTGTTGAAAATAAAACCTGGGGTTTTTGATGCACCGCGTGCAAAAAAAGAGAAAATGACGAAATCGTGAAAAGACAACTTTTTTACCAAAGCTGCGATAACTTAACAATTTCAGCGATGAAATTATGTTTTAGGGGACAAAAAGCGCAACTTTTGAATCATACAGAAGTATGAAGAATACATTAAAAAAAAATACATTTGCCGCCTAGTTATGATTTTTTTTGGAAAAAATCTGTTTTTTGGAAAAAATAAAAATTAAAAAAATACTTTCTACTTCAAGCTTAATTTAACTAATCAGTTCCGTTTTTCGATTTGTTAAAAAATAGTGTCCATGAATGTCCTTTCCTGAAAATATTTGTTCGAAAAATTCAGAAAATTTCCAATAAAATTGCCTAATAATAAGAAGGAGGATGCTGAAACACAGCGGATAAAATAAAATTTAAAAATGATGTTTTGTGGTCTCATCTAAATATTTTCACATTTTATGTTGCCAATATCTCAGCATGTCATGGTGGAAATGTTCAATGTTGAAACATTCAAGCAATTTTATGATCTTTTTAAAATATTTTGAATTTTTTTGGAATCAAGACTTTTATTTCAAATGGGCTGATCATTCAATATTACGCCCATTTGAAATGATAGACTTGATTCCAAAATTCTCAAAATATTTCTGACTTTACATAAATACACAAAAAAAAACAAAAATAAATAACTACGAATTGAGGCAAATTTATTTTTTATAAATTATTTCAAAATCGGCAAAAAAAATCCACGCGCATATTTTATTTCTGAAATGTTTCGGATGTGTCCATTTTGTCGATACTTTGTAAAATTTTTGATTCTTGAGCGAATTTCAATGCTAATAATTTTGTCGAAAAGCGTTAATCGCTTCGATCAAATCTTAATGTGTTATAAGATGTTCAATGTAGACCTTATTGTATGCGAATGGTCATCATAACCTTCAGTCAATGTTAATGCACTACAGAGGTAAAGAAATTTCGATTTGGCTCATATTCAGAATTTTACTCAAGGAATCGAAATAATATGAACTGAAAGACATGTGATTCTCAACATAATTCGGAAAGAATATTATTTTCTCAAGGTTTCCCAAGTAACCATTTTTTCCAGGAGAATTTTTCCTACCGCGGTTCAAACTGCTATGCTGTAGCTATCTTGAAGAGCTCTTGTAGAACTCCTGGAAAAAAATGTTACTTGGGTTACTTTCTCGTACGACTATCGTATTTGCATCGATTTTCCGTATGAACGCTAAAGGTCAAAATTGAGTCCCAAAAAGTCTAGACCAAGGTCCGAAGTCCTTGAAAAATTCACTTCGAATAATTGAATCTTCAGATAATGGAATAACGATAAACATTGTTTGGTTGTCTTGATGAATGACTCGTCTGATGAAATATTTAGAGAATGCATATGGTACAGGCAATAAACCACTCAAATTTGAGTAAAACGGGGTCACAGAACTTGAATTGAATCGATTGTTTACCTTCAGATAATAGAATTTTTTAAATGCAATCCTTATTATGTGGAACAAAATAATTTTTAATTTCTCTGTAAGCACCTTCGCAGTAAACTTAAGGAACCAGCAACAGTAATAAATAATATCGAAATATGTTGCTGCTGTGCAACAGACATACACCACGACACATTTTCCATGCTCACTTCCACGGGTACTTCCTGATGGCAAGTTCTCTTCGCACGTTCAACATTTCGCGTAGCACCTTTATGCTCGCCATCATTTCGATCATCGCTCGTGCAGTTGCATCCAACAAGGCTTTTGCTCATCGCGACTGCGAACCCATGCTGATTTTGTGTTAATAATAAAATAAATTTCAACACGTTGTCCCGAGCATTGCACACTCAGCCACACAGTTGGTAGCTTTTTACATATTTATAACTTTTATGGCTACCTCCTTTTTCGTCTGAGTGTGCAGGATTAAGTAGGGATCCAGCGTGAAGTGTCACTTTTTGAAGCGATCGTTAAATGGGTTGACTTAGTGGAGGTTAACCATTTCTCCCGTGGAAGTTGGCTTCACCACGTGTGTGCGCACGTGTAATCATTATACTGATTGTTGGCAACAATTTTCCCAGCTGATTGCTGCTGGGCAGTTTACCCGCGGAGTTGCGGTGATCAATTCTTCAGCAGCGCGCGATGAGAGAGGGAGAAAGAGAAGATTTAATATTGAACAATTTTACCTTTCGAATCGATTACAGATTTATTTACACGCACAGCAGTGGGTTTCCACCAGTTCTGTTTTGAAGGAGTTTATTCCCTGGCCCCAAGCTTGACGTCAGAGACTCCACCATGGTGGATTCGTAGGCCAAGCCACAACCCGGGGTCTAGCGCCACCTCCCGTGGAGCGCCGGCTCTACCGGGCTATTTGTAATGCTTAAGTGCCCGTATATCTCACGACATGGTCGATAGTTTTGAGGCAGCATATCGCCGCGGCGGTGCAGGCAGTGGTACTGCGCTGACATCTCTATGAGAATTTGATTTTGGACAGGAGTGATTACCGGGTGGTGATTGGAAGTGTCCTCATTTAGACTTGGTTAAGATTTGGATGGAAACATTTATGAAATACATTGTATCTAGCGAAAATATATTTTAAAAAACAGTTCAATAAAAAACAGTAAATTTTGTTTTATTAAAATCTTAATTTTAATGTAATAAAACAAATATTGAAAATAAATCAATGATTTCTGATATACCAGGCAATATACAGGCTGAAAATTGTTGATCGACGCAATTAAGTTCCCACCAATTCCGGTGATGAATATCCTAGGAAAATGAATTCCACACAGAAGTCACCTTCAAAGACAAATGTGGCAATCAAACTCGCACTCAATTACAACAAACAATCCAATTTAACTTTGATCTATAAATTTCCGTTCTTTGTTTCGCAATTGTCCGCTATTGAAGATCACCGATCCCGATCAAGGCCGGCACCGATCAGAACCACAAGACGCCACCTAATCACCAGGTAGCGAAACAATCTTGGACAATTAATTTGAATTTTCTCACGTTCAGGTGTCCACTCATGGGAAACCCACCTGGTATATCACCAATAAAACCATATGGACCATATATTGAGTGAGCGGTCCAAGTGTCACTCTCGGAACACTTGGTCGTGAGAAAATCGTCACTTTTACGGCTCTGGGAAAGCGCCAAGGCGCCACGAATTTTCCTATTGTCTAGGAAATTTGTTCGACATCAATTCCGAGGCGGCATTTTTGTGTTTAGAAGCCGAGTCTGAGCCCCCCAAATGGGCAGTAAAAATCTGGGCCATATTATATGGCGCGCGCGGTTTTCTCCCGCCGAGGGAGGTCCGATGGCCGTAGATTTAGGCACGAGACTTCTCTCTCCCGAAAGAACAACCATAAAAAGCAATTAGACAACAACATTTGGACGATGACGATCGTGTAATCTTGGCCATGTCATCTTTACAGATTAATAAAGAATTGATTTTATGGTGAGAACATTCTTCGAGTACACACACACACCAGCTGCGAGAATTTGCAAAGAAACGGAATAGATTTCTACGATTTGAAATTTTCAACCCAAAAAAAAAAATGCGTAGAGTTGAACTTTGTTGATCGCGGTATCGCCTCTTTCGGTATTAGCGTGTAATAAATCTTGATAAATCGTTACCCGCTCAGCAGGATCGAAAGCGTTTCTTCTTTCTCTCTGAAAAAAATAATCGAGAAAGCCCGCCAAGATACCTCAAAAAGAGACCACGAAGGTCGATTTCGTGTGAGCAATTTATCAGCCAGGGCGCGCGTATCGAACTGAAGTTTTGGGGCCAACAACGAACACCGGACTCTGCAGGGCAATTTGTTCTACTCGGGCTCTATTAACATGTTAATTTATCAAATTAATTACCACCAGCATCGGCTAGCAGCATCGTGGTGACCTCGGGTCGTTGGTGGGTCCAAGTTTGCCTAAACTTTTCTGATAGTTGAGCGTGATTATGGAGCACGATTCGTGAGCAATTGAGATTGGATGGTTAACCGTTTCTGACAATTTCAAAATTTATCTAAAAAATTGCCTGAATTTGTTTTTTAGCATGCATTCTATTTTTTACTTGAGGCAATTGCCAATATTGTTTGAGGTTAATGCCTAAGAATGGGGGGAGGGGGATGATTTGTAATCTCATTATAAATCAGTAAAATTACGAACCTCATAATTTGGTGCAGTTAAATAACAGAGTGTGGTTAAACCCCGCATAGTGCGCAGACGTTACGCTTTGTATTTCTTCGATTACTCTGAAAGCCATAACAAGTTTTCAATCTTTTTTAAACTTTCGGAAGTTGCGTTCTTCGGCCTTCCTTACAAACGTCCCTACAAACGGTGCACAAAGTACAACGGTAAAAACACGATTAAAAACCATTTCTGATCCCTTTTTCATTTTAATGCAAACTAATAAATTGATAAGACAACATTTTATCGATGTATCAACTATGGTCCCCTTGGAACGAGCTGTCAAGTAGGACCTTTTCTGTCATGAAGGACCACGAAGTATTTTTTTTTAAATTGATTTAAAAATCCATTTTAAATCCTTTGCGGTCAAACAAATGGTCATTATACTTAGGAAAATAAGCTTTATCTTTGTGAACAATAATATCAAAAATTTAAGCTTAATTTTGGGAACCAATAGCTCAGAGAGGATTATGTTTTGCGATCGATGAAATAGAAAACGTGACGCCTGCGCACTTTGCGAGGTTTAACTGTATTTCAAAATTATTGTAATTAACTGTTCTACAACCTTAGAAAAACAAGAAATATAAAAAAAAAAATTTTAAATAAAAGTTATTGTTATAAATAAACTATTGCAGATTGCAGAAAAATTTCCATAAAATAACCAGTTTTAAGATTTTAGCGAATAACTAGGCAGAGTTTTGTTTAAAAGAAATTATAAAAGATTTTTTTTTGGGTTTTTATGTTGCGTTGGTAGAGGTGCTATCAAACCTGGGGAAAATTTGGACCAAAGTGATTTATTACGCTTTTGATATTATCTCAGAATTTAATAAATCGTCGCTGTCGTGTTAACTTGTCGTACGTCGATTTTGGACCAAATTGAGTAAAGATCGCCATTTTGTGCAGCTCACAATGCCTCACCTTTTGACCTTCACAGATCCCCAAAATTCGATTTCAATCCTGAGATATTCAATAAAATCGAAAAAACTCCATGCATTTTTGTCACTTTTGTTAGACAGAAGTTTCAATTATGTCGTGCTATCTCGACAGAGCCTGAAAATTGATGTAAGTGCGACAATTGGCCAAAGGGATTTCAGATCAGAACGCGTTCGACGCAAGTACGAGCTCGACTACCGTAAACATTTTCAGTGATAACTTGCAACCAAATTCAACCAAACTTCAGAACAATGCACAGAATGGTCAACCAAACAAATCGTGTTTGTTATTGTTTACATTGCGTGCTCTCGTTTTGGTTTATTCAAGGTCAACATTAAAACGCGTTTTTCTCGGAACGTTAGAAAGCAACGTACGACTAGTTAGCACGACGGCGTCGAAATGGAACTATCATGTTTATGAAGGGTTTTTTAGCGGAAAATATAAATCCTGTCAATTTGACAGTCCTCCAAATATTCAAAATTTCCTAAATTCTCCTGAGCAAACTACATTCATGGATTAATGATCTTGGTCAGAAACGGATATTGTTTGTATTTTTAGATAGGCTGAAACTTTTTGGGGGGCTTTCCTATGGCAACGTTGTAGGTTATGATGAGGACAATTCAGAAAAAAACAGCTACCATCATCAGAGGTGACATTAGGTCTGGGCGGTCAGATTGGGTCATACAAAATTCTGCATTTTTGTATGCCTCAATCTAAATTTTAAAATTTTTGAATATGATGATGAAAAAATACAAAAAATCGTTGAAAGTTGAAACCCAAACGTGTCTTGAAAACTGCTCTACCCTACCATTTTTTTTATTCTACTTATTTTTCAAAAATGTGAAGTTCCCTAAAACCGTATTTTTACTTTATTTTTAATTATTTTGATATGTTTTGAAATATGAAAAATAAATATGTTTTGGTGGCCAAAAAACTACTTTTAACCCGCAGAGAAGTTAAGGCAAAAGAAAATTACAAAGATATCTTTTGAAAAAACATAATTTAAATAAAATAAACGTTTCTAATTTTAGTTTCAAAAATCATTTTTATAAGCAAAACAAATTTGCTATCGAAAAGGACATTAAACTTTTTTTTACGATAAAACTGACAGTTTTTAAGATATATTTGAGGGCTGATTCCAGGTAAAAATAGAAATGTTAATGATTTAAAAAAATGATTGCAAATAATTGAACAGAATAATTAAAGAAATATATTAAATTTTTTAGTCTTATTTTCCAAAAAAAATATGAACTAAAGTGACACAAATCTTATAAAACATTGTTACAGTTATGCCACCCTAAAAAAATAAGAATATAAATGAATCTATGACAAAAAAGTGTATTTGAAAGTTTATTAGTACCATTACCAGTACCGATTCTGACTGAGTATGGGGGGGGGGGCAAAAGGGAGGGCAGCCTATCTCACCATGGGGAAAAGTTAAAATTTGGGGGAGGGGGGGAGGTTCCGTAAACGTTTCTAATTTTAGTTTCAAAAATCATTTTTATAAGCAAAACAAATTTGCAATCGAAACGGACATTAAATTTTTTTTACGATAAAACTGACAGTTTTGCCTTCTTCACCTTACTGAGGAAAGGCTATAAAATCACTCGAAAAATGAACTTCTTAATTTGACCTCGTAGACCCACCTTCACGTATACCTATCGACTCAGAATCAAATTCTGAGCAAATGTCTGTGTGTGTGTGTGTGTGTGTGTGTGTGTGTGTGTGTGTGTGTGTGTGTGTGTGTGTGTGTGTGTGTGTGTGTAGGGATGTGGGTCTGTGCACCAAAAAATATGCACTCGATTATCTCAGCACTGGCTTAACCGATTTGGACCGTTTTGGTCTCATTCGATTCGTCTTGGGGTCCCATAAGTCCCTATTGAAAATTATGAAGTTTAGTAAAGTACTTCAAAAGTTATGCTAAAAAAACGATTTTGGCGTATGTCCGGAAGATTGTAAAAAGGGTGGTTTTTGTAAGAAACCCTGTCATGTTATACATTTCCAGAAAGGTATTAAAAAGACCTTTCTAATGAGCTCAAAACATTGAAGATTTGATTACCCTATCAAAAGTTATTAGCACTTAAGTGTTAATTATACACTCTATGGAGGCCGGTCTCAGATATTTCAATGAAAATGATGCCCGGGTCCATCATGCGACCCATCGTTAGTTAGATAATCGAAAGACCTTTCAAATGAGCCTAAAACATCAAGGATCTGACAATCCTATCAAAAGTTATTGACACTTAAGTGTTATTTATACACTTTTTGGAGGCCGGATCTCAGATATTTCAGTAAAAATGATATCCGGGTCTATCATGCGACCCATCGTTAGTTAGATAATCGAAAGACCTTTCAAATGAGCCTAAAACATCAAGGATCTGACAACCCTATCAAAAGTTATTGGCACTTAAGTGTTATTTATACACTTTTTAGAGGTTTGATTTCAGATATTGTGATAAAAATATTGTCTGAATCTTCCATGCGAACTATCGTTGGATAGGTTTTTTTTATCAGACCTTGCCGATGAGCCAGAAATATTGATGGTCTGCAAACCATATCAAAAGAAATGAGTAATAAAGTTGATTTGTTAAACATGTTAAGGGGGAATGTTACTATTTTTACTGAATTTGACTTTATGAATATGAGGAAGGCACCAACCACCTAAAGGTGGATTAAGTAACGTTTTTAAGATATATTTGAGGGCTGATTGCAGGTAAAAATAGAAAAGTTAATGATTTAAAAAAATTATTTTGCAAATAATTGAACAGAATAATTAAAGAAATATATAAAATTTTTTAGTCTTATTTTCAAAAATATGAACTAAAGTGACACAAATCTTAAAAAACATTGTTACAGTTATGCCACCCTAAAAAAATAAGAATATAAATGAATGTATGACAAAAAAGTGTATTTTAAAGTTTATTAGTACCATTACCAGTACCGATTCTGACTGAGTTTGGGGGCAAAGGGAGGGCAGCCTATCTCACCATGGGGAAAAGTTAAAATTTGGGGGAGGGGGGGAGGTTCCATGCCCCCCTCCCCCCCCGAAGTCGGCACCCCTGACCTTTACCATAGAGAATAAATAAAAGCTTAAAAGTACACCATTTGATTGAATACAAAAAGAAAAGTTATACGATGTATTCCAATAGTTTACAAACGATTGTAATTTTTCGCCCCCTGCTTTGATGGGGACATTCTAAAAAAAGGGGGGCGTTAAAAAAAACTTGATAGAAATTTGTATTGGTTTAATTTATAAGTTGGAAAAGTTTCCAACTTATAAATTTAAAAAAATTATTTGCAACGGCCTAAATTTAAATCGTAGTTTTGAACGTAATTTAATCGTGTTTCACCAACATTGTCCCCTTATTTTTTTTGCGAGTCTTTGTTTCATATAATTAAAAAATAAATTCAAATTGAATTTGAACAAATCCGTAACAAAACTTCATTGCAGTTGATATTCAGAAAGAAGACATATCTCGCCCGATCTGCGGCAGTTTCAGCTCATTTCCACCCCACAGCAGGTGTAATTGCTATCGGCGTGCCTCAATCATACGGTGTGTTGATTTTTATTTATTAGACAAATATTTTTCCTTTGATCGCTTCAAAGGTGATCTCCGCTCCGGCTGACACGTGCTGCTGCCCAGTGCCAGGCGCAGTGTGTGTGTGTAATATTCATCTGCCATCAATAAAGAAGGAAAACAGGCCAAAACTACGCCCTGTAAACGTCAAATACAAAATTACAAGCTTTTTTTATACAATTCATTTTGTTGATTGAGATATCGACAACATTGAAGCAAAGATATTAACATGGACGAAAGCAGCAGCAGCAGTGTTGGCGGTCAATGTTGAACAGCGATAAAACATCATCGACTCTCTCGAAATGTGAGGGAAGCCATCTGCGCTGGGTGGCATGGCGTGGCAGTGTGGCCAACTATATTGACAAGATTTTTACATAATATGAAGAATTGAAATTTTTATGAAAATTTCTTGATAAAATTTAGAAAGGCTAGATTTTGCTGAAATCAGAAATTTCTGTTATCATAAACGACTTACAAAATTAAACCAACTCTGGTAACACTGCCGGGAGCATATCAGCGGCTCCATGCTAAAACGTTATTCATTCACCGTGTTCGACAGGGCAAAAAACAAATATAAAATTTTCACTGAAAACATCAAAAAGCTACAAAACAAACGGGGACGCAAAAAAAAGGGCAAGAAGGAAAAAATAATAATAAAAACTACAAGGTAATCGATCGAGTGGCCAGCCAGCCTATGGCCGTGTGTATTCATCAGAAGTGAGAACAGCAGAACATCAAACCAAGCGAATGAAGATGTACAAATAAGCAAGTCGAGTCAAGTCTCTCGAGTCGAGCCCAGGGTCCGCTGATGACCATGCGAGGAGGGAGGGAAAACTATAACATTTGTGTGTAATAAAAATATGATAAATTGTAAATTGACCCAACGCGTTGGCTCTGTTTGACTGTTGAATGTTGAACCATCATCCCAGGGCAGGCCAGGTTGGTGCTGGGGCGTTGGGCGTTGAGGGATCGTTAAGGGGTGGTACAAGGTGAAGGCAGCAGCAGAAGGTAAATCAAATAAAAATACACAGTTTACGTTATAGTCACTTGCTCGTTTCCTTGCCCTGTGCTGCACCTCAACAAGAGAGGGCAAAATTCCTTCGGGGCACCGATGGCCGGACCTTTGCAGCAATTCAATGGTCATCATCACGGTTCCGGGACGGGAGGGAAAATATATGGAGCCGATGATGTAAAGTGTACCGAGGAAGATGGGACAAAGGAATGCATGGTTTTAAATTAATTTTGAGAAATGATTTCTATTTTAGTTTTAAAAATTAAATTTATTTCGAATGTGAAAACTGTTTGAGATCCTTTTTTGTAAAAAAACAGAAATTAACCGGAATATCTTATATTTTAACAGCAAAAATCGGACCAATAGTTTTTAAGGTATTAGGATGTAACAAAAATGACTTATTGGCAGGCATTCAAGGGTTTGTTCCGGTGGACATACTGAGCCCAAATCCCAAATATGAGCTTGATTGGACGTAACAGGAGCTGGCGCTCCGCCCTTCAATTTTAAATCGGATTTAACCCGTAAAATTACTTTTTTTCAAAAATGTCTATTTTTGAGGCACTTTGGCCACCAATGCGTTTATCAAAAACATCACTGGCGTGTAGGCCAGATCCTTGCGCATCTTTTTATATAACATTGAAGTTTGGAGCACCCTGGAGCTCGGTACAGACCTTCAAAGTTTGGCATTTTTTCGAAAAATCGGCCCGGCAAAATCAAATGGCGTCTCGGGCGTCGCGAGGTGCGACGCATATCTTTTTTGCCGGGGACGATTTTTCGAAAAAATGCCAAACTTTGAAGGTCTGTACTGAGCTCCAGGGTGCTCCAAACTACAATGTTATATGTACCAAAAGATGCGCATGGATCTGGCCTACACGCCAGTGATGTTTTTGATAAACACATTGGTGGCCAAAGTGCCTCAAAAATAGACATTTTTGAAAAAAAGTAATTTTACGGGATAAATCCGATTTAAAATTGAAGGGCGGAGCGCCAGCTCCTGTTACGTCCAATCAAGCTCATATTTGGGATTTGGGCTCAGTATGCCCACCGGAACAAACCCTTGAATGCCCGCCAAAAAGTCATTTTTGTTACACTCTATTAAGGTATCGCAATTTGAAAATAAATTGCTGGTGACACTTTGAAAGCATCAAATCGGTCTGCAGTTGATTGGAAATTGTATTATCGTTACGAAAAAAATAATTTTGGAAATCGTCAGGGCAACTATTTCAAAAATAGTTATTTGTTTGGGGTGCAAGTTTCCCAAAAAAAATCCACAGTTTTCAAACAGCTTAAAGTGTACTTATTGACTAAAAATTGGAAGTAAACGTTATAAAATGTATTCTTAACAGTTCATAATCGTTTGCTCAAGTTTTCAGTTGTAAAAAAAAGATTACCAAGCTGCTCAAGTTTTCAGTTGAAAAAAAACAAGCTGCGGTTTCAATTCAACATTTTAATGAACAAAGTTTTCTAAAATGCATTCTACACCTACCTTGTAGTTTTGGAATCCAAAATTCAAATTTAAATTTATAAAATATCGAAGTATTGACGATGTTTTTTTTTTGATAGGTTTTTTTTTTCAGGGTGGAAACCCTCAAGGTATGTGATATGATATGTGTGCATGACGTAGTTCCATTTTGATAATTCGCTGTTAAAAAATATCACTTGAGCTACTCTTTCGATTTTTTCAAACTTTGCAAAATTTTAAGCTATAGGGTATGCCGGACGTTGTCTTATTGGACAAGCTAATTTTGTGAACAAAGTGTTTTTGAATTAAGTGTTTTTATGAAAGTATAGAAAATTAATACACAAACATTCAGAAATCATTTTTGAATGTATAATTGAACTCGAAAATTTATTTTGTAAAATTTCAATAAATTTCACCGTTTTACAGTTTTGTTTTATAATTAACAGGTTGAATTATTTAACATTATTAAGTTAAATTATTTGACAAAATTGTATTTTTTTTAATTTGAAAAAAAATATTTTTTACACGTATCAATCGCTGAAAAAAATATTGAAAACTGACAATTTGCTTTTTTGGACATTGTTGCTCCGACCTTTGGTTGCTAAGAAATGAAAATTACCAAAAATGAGTTATTTTAAGGGGTTACATACATGTAAATCGTAAAAATGTCAGAGGCTGGTTTGAGCACACACTTAAACTTTTTTTTAATCTGTTTTAGGGCACATCAAAATAAATTTGAAGACATTTGGTTGTATAATTGCCGAGTTATAGATATTTCAAGTTAGCAGTTTCAAAAAACGGGTGCCACGATATCTCCACACTGCTTTGACCAAATCGGCTAAAAACTTTGGTGAAGCCTCGTGAAACCGGTCCTGTGTGCAGGACGAAGCCCGATTTTCGAAAAATTTATTTGAAAAAAAGATAATTTTTTTTTGTGTTTTTCATACACAAAATCGCCAGTTTTTGATTTTTGTATTTTTTTAAAATGCATAATTTCAAAATTGAGCTTCGTCATGCACACGGAATATGTCTTGCAAGTCTTCACCTCAAATTTCAGCCAATTTGGTCCATCCCATCTCGAGATATCGTGGCACCCGTAAATCAACTCGGTGTTCAGAGAAAAAAGCTCACAAAGTTTGACAGTTCGCTTTGCGCATGGCAAAATTTTGAGCGCAAATCGTCTCTTACTCAGGTTAATCATGAAATATCTTCATGAAACTTTCAGGAGTGATTTTGAAAATCATCTTTTAAGTGGATTTAATGATTTTTCTGAAATATGTTTTTTTTAATTTACTACATGTATGTAACCCCTTAAGTTTTACCCAATTAACCCTCATTTTTCAATCGATGATACCTAGGAAACCATAGATCAGATTTTCAATGATAAAAAGTGAAACTTGAAACCCACATTCCAAAAGGGCTTAATTCATATTATTTTGCCCTCTTGATTTTAAAAATCTGAAAATATGCTTAGAATTTAATTTTACATTTTTAAATGATTTTCTTAATTTCTCATGTTTTTATTTTTGATACATCATAAAAAACCTTTTTTCCAAAAAAAATCATACAGTGGCCAAAAACGAAACCAAAACCTTTAACTCTAAAAACATATAAAAAAAAATATAAATATCGAGGGGGGTAAAATTTGTCAAAATTGAGTTTTTGTGATTAAAAGTTTTTTTTAAGATAAAGGTGAATGTATTTCTGAGTGTAACTTTTTTTAAATAGTCCTTGTCATAACCTTCAACCTTGACGAAGCCACCAAATCGATCAGAAAATCCCTTCTCGAGTGTCAGATTTTCGAATGTATTCACAGTAGGAACTTTTTTTGTACTTGGGGGCTGTCTGAAGACTGTAAAATTATCATTTAACGGTGCACATCAACCAGAGCTATGGGATTTTCAAAGCTATGGGAACTATCGATATAATTTTTTATTCATCCCCTAACGTACTGTCTATTAAGCGATTTACAACAAAATTTGCCTATTTTTACAATCATATTGTTGCAGGATTGTGTCCGTAAGTTTGTCAATTTTGGAATAAGAAGACAACAACTTCCTTGGTTGCTGTGCACCCTTAAACCCAAAATATGATCAAAAACCAATTTTTCGACACTTTGGGTCAATTCTGAGGGCAGATTCAGATTCAGTGGGCAAATTTACATAGAAAAACATATAATTGGACAATTTTAGAAATTCGTTAGGAAGGTCCCGTAAGGTTTTCCATTGAAAATTAGACTTTTTCAAATAAAGATATCTCGAGTTTAAAGAAAAACACCCCTGCAACCTGGTGCTTAAAGTTTAGCCTGCGCCTTTTCGAGATATTTATGTTTTAAATTTGCATTTTTTTTACCTTAAAATCGCTGTAACTTTTGACTCTTAAGTCCAAATTGACTTGTCAAAAAATAAAAATGTTGGTATCTCTAAAAGTGCCCAGAACACCACTTATCTCTAAAACTTAACCCTGAATTGCCACGTTCAAAAAACTAATTTTTGAAGGTTTGCCCAGAGGCTTTATATAAATTTGGTCGTAGAAGGCGTAGATTACGAGATAAAATTTTGGGGTCTTCGACAAAGTTGCTTGGATTAGCAAGCCCAAAAACTTTCTAAAAAGTCCCAAAAATATTCCTGAAAAGTGAGATTTTCAAAATCACCCTAATAGTGGACCACCCTAATTTCCAACCGAACCAAAAGTTGCCCCTTTCTATATGCAACAACTCTTCTCAAGACACCAAAACCCCAAAACTTCATCATTTTACGGAAAATCCATTTTCCACTTAATTTTGCGATCTGGACCACTGTGCAGTGATGAGATACCTTGGCACCCACTTTTTGAAAATTTGATCATCAAATTTTGAACTAGATTGGATATGATTGACAGAAAGTGTATGATTATACGTACCAAAAATGAAACTTTCCATAACTACCCTAAAAATGAGGACGTGTTCCCATAAATCAAGCACTTTTTTCACACAAAATCCATCACAACAATGTCGCATAATGATATCTCCAGATCAGCGATCGCTATCGCCGGGCGTCACTTTTGACAGCTTGTTGGCGCGGCGCGGACATTTTGTGCAATTTAGTCCAACAGAAAAGACGCTCTTAAAAAATGGAAATTTTTCCTTCGAAACCAAAACTAGTAAAGCCCAATTAGAAAAGGCACTGTTGTTGCATGGAAACAATCGAGTGAGTTTTTATGATTTTTGTTTCGGCTGTTTAATTGAAAAATAAAGGAAAACCATTTGCCAAGGCGCCATAACACATTTGTTAATGTGTGTGCGCTTCGTCGTTTTTCGTTTTTAATGTTCAATCGTAAAAATTCATCAACTTTTCTGAGTGGGTTCATGGTCCTCGAAGGCTTTTCAGATGATTTATGGGATAGAGAAGCAGTTAACCCTTGACACTCTTCAAAACACACAAATGTGGGGTTGCTTTTTCGGGTATTTTGCTGAAGAGTAATCACACTCTTTAAAATGAAATTAAATTTTCAGATCCTGACGCGCGAGCGGAACGGGGAGAATTTCTCTGAAAACATAATCATCACACGCTAAATAAAGCAAAACCAATATTGAGGGAAAATGGGATGAGTGTGTGAGTAAATGCTCAAATATCGAAGCTACACGATAGTAGGCGGAGCCAAACGCAGTTTCCATGACGCTTCACCGCGCGCGCTCTCTCTCTCTCAGACGTGAGCAAGCGCTGTATGTACAAATGATTTGCTCTCTCTTCGCTGGTGAGAAAAAGCTCGCTCTCCGGGCAAATTCGAGCGCGCTCAAAAGCAAACAATTGCAAAACATAAAAATCAACAAAAATGCAACAAAAGTCAATCTGTTTGAGAGCAAAACAACAACAACAAAAATCGGCTCAACTTTTTTTCAGCCAGCTGATCTTTTGTTTGGCGCTCGCTCGCTCGCAAGATCACGTGCGAGAAGCACTCGGGGATGTTGCGAAGGAAGAAGCAAAAGTCCTCGCACAATCACAATCACCAATCATTCGCAGCTCCAGTTCCGTACGAGTAACGGTCGCGATTAGACGTGTGAGTGTGCTCGCGAGCAGCTAGTTGGGAGCGCCGGTTTTTGGCGCGATCTTTTATTCTGTATCGATAATTTCGTACAAACACAACCATGACGATTGGAAAAGATCGATGACGAAGAAACCGGCTGATCGGCCGGCATGGGAAAATCGCGCGAATGTGAAAATGAGGAAAAATCTCGATTGATGAAAATGGAAAAATTCTCACGCAAGAGTCGCTCTCACTGGTGGCGCTCGGAGCTGAGTGAGCGCACATTGCAGCTTATGGGAGAATTTTAATTACTAACTTGTCGTCGTTTGACCGGGGAAATGTGCAGTGATAAAACAATTATGGTCAGTGGTGGTAAATTGTGCAGACAGCTACGAGAATTGAACCGGCACCGGTGGATTGGAATTAGCGGAACAAGCAGCTACGTCTCATGTGTGCGATAGCAGTGGCAGGAGCAGTGACAACGACGTCGGTAGAGCGACAGAAGATGAAGGTAAGTGAAAGACGGAGTCGTGTTAGAATGCCGACGGTGTTTCTGTTTTGGCGGAAACATGATACAGTCATCCCTCATATTCGGAACAGTTTACAGATCGGCCAATGTTCAAAAAATCATAGCAAATCGGTAATTGAACTTAATGATTCGCTTTTACCTTCATTTGAAAGCTTTTCATGCGATCTTTCGATTGATGTATAGACCGGCTGTACATTTTTACGTTTTATATCAAGTTTTTAAAGAAAAACATTGACCCTTGAAATCCACAAATTCGGAACACTTTTTTCTTACGATGTAAACAAACTTTTTTTTTCTCTCCAGGAGTACATATTTTTAAAAAAATAATGACTTTGCACTCTGAAACCAATAAAACTCATGCTAAGTAATGTGTTGTGAATGGTCTGACAACTTTTTTTTGTGAAAATATCAGTTAAATTCAGGTGTTCCACAATTGTGGGAGACACAATAACATCCCACAATCATGAAACAGGCAATTTGGAGGCAGTGTTTTGCTGCTTAGGATAAAATAGTCTGGAAATTCAGTTTTTGTTTAAAAAGTACTACTTTTACTAGTGAGATAGCAAGAAAATGTCCAAATAAAGGCCCTAAAAATAGTAGGGTCGAGAGAAAAGCTGCATTTGACATGCTATTGACTAATTATCACAAAAGTGTTCCGAATTTGTGGGTGTTCCGAATATGTGGGATGACTTCGTAATTTTGGGGATTCATTAACGTTTCGGTTTGATTTGTTTTATATTAATTATCTTCAAAACACTTTCCTATCAGTTGACACATTTATCTTAAGACATTTGAAATAAAAACAAACATACAGCTTAGTTGTGCATTGTTGTAAAGTTATCAACAATATTCAATAAAATAATTACAAACAGTACAGACTTGATCATCTGAATGGCTTGGAAAAAATTCACTTCGGATATTTCGAATCACGAAAAAACTTTTTTTTTGTTGCCTTTTTCTCATTGTCGAGCTTGACCCCTAGATAGTTTGTAAATATCTTGAGTAAGTTTGCAATAGATATAGAGCGCTATTTGAAAAAAGCGGTTTTCTATCGGTACTCGATCAATTTACGAATTATTCACTTCAAAAATTGTTCATCTGCTCGTTACTGAAGAAACTGTCAAAATTAAATAAACTTTGAGAAAAAAAGTGTTCGCTTATCCATTTGTTTTTAGCTTCATTTTATTCGCAACACTACAAAAAAACCTCTGTTAAAATCGCGTATGCCCAAAGAAGCCATTTTGCATCATTAGTTTGTCCATATTATTTTCCATATAAATTTTGCAGCTGTCCATACAAAAATGATGTATGAAAATTTCAAAAATCTGCATCTTTTGAAGGAATTTTTTTATCGATTTGGTGTCTTGAGCAAAGTTGTAGGTATGGATAAGTACTACACTGAAAAAAAAGATACACGGTTAAAAAATATTTCGATCTTTTCAAAAAAATATATTTTCTAAATTTTTAAACCAAGACTAAAATTTTAATAGGGCGTCATATTGAATGTTCGGCCCTTTTGAAATATTAGTCTTGATTTAAATATTTTGAAAATATTGTTTTCGGAAAGATCGGAAAATTTTACAAATGTTTCATATTTTAACATTAAAAATCGGACCATTAGTTGCTGAGATATCGACATTAGAAAATGGTAGGTTGTTTGTGTGAGACTTTGAAAACATCATTTTTTCTATTTTTAAACACTTGCACGGCAATTTCTCAGCAACTAAGGGTCGTGTTGACAATGTTCAAAAAAAAATATTGAGAGTTTTCTCAGCTTTTCAAATATACTTTTATCAAAAGTGGGCAAACATGTGCACTTATTTAAAAAATTAAAAACTGCGATTATTTTTAAAAAAAGTCACCTAAAAATGGCTTCAACTTGAAAACGGTGCACTTTATCAAAATTTCGAACAATATTTAGATTTTTTGAAAAAATCAGTATTGATTCAAAAATTTATAACTCGGTCAATTATTTTTTAACATAACCTGGAAATTTCTGAAAAGTTGGCATTTGATGTCCCCTAAAAATAGTTTTTTTGCAAATCAAGTTTTAGTGACAAAAAGTTAAATGAAAAATTACATAAAACAATTATCGTGTACCGTAAACTGGGGTGACTTTGATAGCCCGGGGTGACATTGATAGAAATTTGATTTGGCCACTAATTTTGATACATCCAATGTAACAGTCTTATTTTTTCATATATGTTCGGTAATACGCTATCCCTTAATGCTTATATACTCAAAATTCTCAAAAATGTTTAGATATTAATTTGACGTGTATTTGAAAACCCTATCAAAGTCACCTCAGTTTACGGTATCAATTTTTCAGTGTAGTCCTCATCCATACTTACAACTTTGCCGATGACATCAAATCGATAAAAAAAAATCATTTAAAAGATACAGATTTTTGAATTCTCACACATCATTTTTGTAAGGACAGCTGAAAAATTTGTAAGGAAAATTATATGGACAAACTAATGATGCAAAATGGCTTTTTTGGGCATACCGAAAGCACAACACAAGAGTTTCAGCCGGATTAAAAAATACAAAAATTGAAATTCTAATAAAAGACCGATTTCGTAAAAAATTGTTCAGCAGACTACTAACTAGCTAACGAGATATCAAAAAATGATGGGTGATCAGGGACCAGGGACCACAAATACCTCTTAGAACAAAATTTCGGGTCGAGGCAACTGCTTTGTGAGTTGGCGGAGAATGACCCACATTTATTCTACACGCAGTCCTTTTACACGCTGGTTTTGTATTGCCATTTTTACTGTGTACTCCTGCAAATCTCAACCTTAAATTTTGGCAAAGAGATTCGATTGATTGATTTCTCAGCAGTGTTGGCTCCTCATGAGTGATCGATGGCTCATGCTCCCAAAGCCGTCGTCTTCATACTTTTTCTTTCTTAACGTTGAAATTGAGACACACTCATCTTTCGGAACAACACCGTCCATGAGTGTCCGATTTGTTAATCATTCACCGAGTTCGAATCCCGGTGTTTTTTCGGGAGGTTTTTTTTTGCCAACATGACACATGATTAATGATCCACAACCGATTCCGTTTGCATCGATCAGTTGTGAGAACAATCTCTCTATCTCCTCGCGATGATGTCGAGATGCCACCCCGGTAGTTGTGTGTGTACGGAAGAAGTTTTCTGCTGTTATCTGCCGGCTGAGAACATGCGACTCAGCGATAAAGCCGCACAATAAACAACATAATATGTTAATATCAATAAAACTGTTGAAATACTACCGATTTATTCCTTTTCCCCCTTCTTTGTATCTTCTTTTCGGCAGTTATCGAGGTTAATCCATTGGACGGAATGGGATGTGCTGGGCGATCGGTGCCAGGCTTTGAACCCCGAAAAGAAGCAATTTCCCAGGGGCCACTCGGGTTGCACACCGGGCTCCAAGAGCGGAGGGAATTCCGCTTTAATAAAGTTAAACGTCACATAACTTATCCTAAAGATGCTGGATTGGATCGGTCAGCGCAGGCCAGCGAGCGAGCGATTTTCTTTTTTCTCTTGACATTTTGGGCTTTTTTTTGTTTTCTGGTCGTGGTGGCCCCACTCGGGTCGAATACATTCTTTCATTCTCTGTGTTTCATTTTTTATGTGCGTAAGCCTTTCTTCGAATATCTTATCAGCGAGTCGGTTGGCAGAGTTGTGGTGGCAATATCGAATTTCATTCGTGATTGAGCAAAGCATTTTGGGCTTCCGTTTCCCAGTGCCATGATTATGTTATGGAAGATTTCGTAGGTTGCATCAGCGAAATTTTCCCATCAGTAATATGAAAGGAATTGAAAAAAATCAATTAATTTAAAAAATGTAGATTTACTCCATTTCATGAGTTTAAAATTTAAGGCTCAATATTGTAAATGTTAACTTTTTCCAAATATTTTTTAAAGTATTTGAAGAGGGTTCTTGGCTAACATCAAATGATTTTTTTCAGTCTAGAAATAGTTTTTCATAGTAAAATTTCTTGGTAGAAACGTTGAAGGTACACGAAACATTTCAGTAAGAGTAAACTAAATCTGCGATGATTAATACCCGATTAGAGCCGTGAACCTTTTGGTGCAATAAATTCCAAAAACCTCGTGCGTACTGTCAAACAAACCGCCCAGCTTCCGAAAACATACTCTCAAAGAGTAGCAGAGAGAGAGCATTAAAACAGACTCCGGTGCGGGATGTTGGCACAATTTATCATACTTTGGGGTCAGATTTATCACATCACTAATCCAGACAGATGATGTGCGCAAAACTTCAGTAGTTGCTCGCCTCGCGCTTGACTTAATAGCTTCTTAATTATTTCTTCCCTCGACCCCACTTTAGAGTAATCTGGCGGTGATGGTGGTGGTTTTTGGTAATAATAATAATCATCATCATCGGGTGTTCCCGTGGGTTGGCCAAAACCTGGTGCCTGGTCAAGGAGGGGTTGAACCCAAAAAGAAAAAAAGATAAAGTTTCGCCGCCAAAGTTCTTTCACGGCTCATAATTCATATTTTGCTGCATAATGGTGGGTTATGAATTATGATGGCAAACACACACTCACTCACAGTGTCGGTGTGTGTTTCGTGTTAAGAATACAGATTGTACCTGTCTGTATTGCATTGGAATGGAAAGGGGGAAAAAAAAGTTCAAAAACTTGCTGCATCGCGATCGGCTTATGCATATTCCACGCGGCAAAGCACCGTGCAAAGAATGGCTGAGATTTCAATGGACGCGTTTATTTTTCAGTGTTTGCGCTGTCATTCTACACGCCCTCGGAATTTTGACGGGGATGAAGGTGTACCTTAGAAGGTGCATCAATTGTTGAAGCTCTGGGAGGTCTTGAACCAGGATTTGTTTTGAGAAAAACATATTGAAATATTTAAGTGCAACGAATGTTCAGAGATTTGAATAAAAAAATATATTATTCAAAAAAATAAAACAAATTTCATTTGCGCAAGAATATTACAAAGTCATCAGGGTCAACCTGCTCAAAATCATTGAAATATTGTTTTTATTTTTCCAATTATTATCTAACAGGTAATTAAGTTCCGAGCTATGCTTACATAATTGATTCCAGTGTTTATAATTAATTATATTTTTTGGAAATTCAATAAAAATTGGTACAAGCCTCAAGACTTTATAATTTAGTTGCTTCAAACAATGAAAAATGAATGCTCTAAATTGAGCGAACAATTCTTAAAACATTATTTGCGGAGCAACATAATTTTAACAGCTGGGACTATTTTGCAAATTGTGAGACATCAGGTGTCTATTCAACAAAATCTCTCCAGCGCGCTACGAGTTTTGTAAAAATGAGCAAACCTCTGAAATTTTTTGGTGCCTTCGGTATGCCCAAAGAACCCATTTTGCATCACTAGTTTGTCCATATAATTTTCCATACAAATTTGGCAGCTATCCATGCATGAAAATTCAAAAATCTGTATCTTTTGAAGGAGTTTTTTGATCGTTCTGCTGTCTTCGGCAAAGTTGTAAGTATATATAAGGACTACACTGAAAAAAATATACGCGGTAATTTTTTTGTGATTTTTAATTTAACCTTTTGTCACTAAAACTTGATTTCTAAAAAAACACTATATTTTATATTTTCTGATATGTTTCGGGGATATTAAATGCCATCTTTCCAGAAAAAAAAAATCAGAATAGGCAAAAAATCTTGGACCAATTTATAAATTTTTGAATCAATACTAATTTTTTTCAAAAAATCTAAATATTGGTCGCAAAAATTTTTCAACTTCATTTTTCGATGTAAATTCGAATTTTCAATCAAAAAGTACTTTTTTTTTGTAGAGCCTTGAAACCACTGCGACCAATTATAGGAATATTGTGGTATGACTCATTTTTTTATAGCAAAATCAGGTTGACCCAGCACCATGGAACGGTGATAGGCGGCTCCTGTTTACTGCGTTTTGTCCCAGTTAGGGTCGACTTTTTTGATGAAGTCTATGACCCTGCCGAGACGGAACCTAATTAAATCGGAGGGCTGTAAGACCCCTTTCCCAAAAATTGAAATTCTACTTTGAATCAAGGCACCGCAATTGCATAGCAAGTGCTCTGATGTTTCAGTTTCCATTTGACAAAATCGACATATTGATCACCCTTAATTTTTTTTTTGTCTGGTTTCAGTAATTCCCGGGATGATTTCTCATTGGGGAAAATAAATCTTTTTGCCTGTCTGGAAGTATCTGTAGTATTCCAAATAAATTGAACTGTTGATAATTCCCAAATTTTAAGCTCCATTTTCATAGAGCAGTCTGGAACACCAAAGAAGGGCTCTGGACCAATAAAATCAGTCTCCGATCTTTTCCTTCAAGGCTTAATATTTTTTTAAAAAGTATTTTAGTGAAATTTGATAAAGTGCACCGTTTTCAGGTTTAAGCCATTTTTAGGTAACTTTTTTGGAATTAGTTGCAATTATTCATGTTTTAAAATTAGTGCCCCTGTTTGTCCACTTTTGAAAAAATATTTTTAAAAGGCTGAGAAAATTCTCTATATTTTGCTTTTTCGAACTTTGTTGATACGACCCTTAGTTGCTGAGATATTGCCATGAAATGATTTAAAAGCTGGAAAATTGATGTTTTCTAAGTCTCACCCAACAACGCACAATTTTCTAATGTCGATATCTCAGCAACTAATGGTCCAATTTTCAATATTTAAATATGAAACATTTGTGAGATTTTCCGATTTTTTCGAAAACAATATTTTCTTTTTTATAATGAATGTTTGGCCCGTTTTGAAAGCCGGATTAAACATTTAAAAAAAATAAAAAAAGACCGATTTCGTAGAGAATAGCTCAAATGTCCTCTAACGCCAGAGAATACTCAAGCAGGAAATTGATGTACAGCCCACAAATTGTTGATGTAAATAATATAAAGAAAAGTAGATTTGTGAAAACGTAGAGAATTATACTATACTTTTCTTGGGATGAACGATTTTTCAAGTTTCGAACAATTAGAATCTTCCTGAAGACTATGTTTTTTAAATCTACTTTTGTCGAAAGCTTCAAAACATAGTTGAAGCACTGATCCTACTGATCCCGATGTCCACAACGGATCACCCCGTTCCAAATTCTTCCAATGCATGTCGTTGCTCGTGAGATCAATAAAAAGCAAGGAACGTTTTCGTATGCTAATTTAATTTGTTTTCATTGCCTTCTGCCTGCCTGGCTGGTTCCGATTCCGGATGGCCGGAGTGGCACTCTCTCCTTAGGGTTTCGCCAAAACCCAGCAACGACGGTCCACACATTGCGGTCCCCAATAGTTCGCTCGTACGTAACACTGGTGGTTCTCGGTCGGAAACGAAAACAAAACTGTGCAAAATGCAAATTTTCGTGTTGGTGAAAGAGAACGTCCCCCGCCGCAGAGGTTTCTTGTTTTTATTTTTATGCACAAAAAATAACACCGTGTCACTTAATGGGACTTTGATGCTCGAGTTCGGGAGAGTAAATGACCTCCATATTTTGGCGCTGGACCCCGGTTGCGTGGCCCGCCCGGGAGGTTTGCTGCTTTTTAATTAGCCATCAAAGTACCCAATACGGTCTCTCTCTCTCGCTGCACGGTTCGATGATCCGCGCGGGACCGCGGTCTCCTGGCGGCCGAGGTTTCGGAAAGGAGTGTGTGCGCGCGCGCGTTAATTACCGTCCTCAACGGCCGGCGAAGACACGATCGAGTCGCGGCAGAACATGCTGCTGTTGCCGGAGGAACCCGTCGTCCCGTAATCCTGTGCGCCAAATGGGCTCGTATAGCTGTCAGGTGTTGATGGAGCCGTGAGTAAAGTATCGTCCGCGGATCGGTTCTGGGCGGTGACATGGTAAAAGGCGACGACCGATGGTTCGCCGGAGGGGGTCCCGTGAGGCGGCATGGCTGCGAGCGGTGGGAGACAGGGATGGGAAAGTTCTGTTTTTCATGAGGAAATTTTCACAAATGGCATTCCAAAAGTTGGTATTTCTGTACACATTATGACAGGGTGGCCACTCTAGTCGGAAAGAGTTGGGAATTCAACAAAATCTGCCAAAAAACGGGAAAAAGTCGGGAATTTGTGATTTTTTGTCAAAAAGTCGGGAACAGTTATGAATCCCAAACAAACTTGTTTGAAAATTATGTTATAGCTCTGTGCTGGTAGTTTGATATTTTAACAACACTGATCAAGAGATTTTTATTAATTTTTGTTTATCAAACAAGAGGTAACATCAAACTTAAACCAACAACAAAGTTAATTAAAACTAATGTTAAATAGAGCCTAATTTTAACGATTATGGCCAGCGTAAAGTTATGGTTCTAATTCTTTTTGTCACATTACATCGATTGAATATTTGATAAAAGATATCAACTTGAGTTTGGCAACGGTTTTTTGTTCGCGGTAATTTTTTATTAATTAATTTCAGACATTTTTTTACTAAATGGTTTTCTTTGAACTTTTTGTGAGTACTATAGATAAAGCTTTATTTTTAGTTAACGCAAACTAAAATACCGGGTTGGGATTTAAGCACCTGGTTTTGCAAAATATCAAAGGTGCTGTGCTTTAGTTGTCACCGGAACCCAATTTTTATTGGTGCGTATAATAAGCACTTGACTTCAAGGTGCTTATTTTTTGACTGTTTTTTTTTATGTTTGTGTCCAGTGATTTAGTTTAAGAAAGAAAATTAGTTTCCCTTCAGTAAAAAACTAGTGTTAAGTGAAAAAAATCATTTCAAATTGCTGAAAAAAGTGTTGAGATTGTTTAAATAAATAAACTGATTTGCTGAAAGAACTGGGTACTGGAAAAAAGCAAAAAAAAGGTTTTTTTTTGTGCCCACGAAAGGCTTCCGAAGTTTCGTTATGGCTGAAAATGTCCTGACAATTTAATTCTGAAGAAAATATTCACAGGTAAGAAATTGTGTACTCACAATAATTGATCACGCAACAATATCAAAGAAAATTACGACATTTTTTAAAGTGAAAATTGAAAATAACTACATTTAACAGACTGGGAAGTTTTAGGCACCGGCTTTGAATATAATCACCAAGCACAGCACCCAATTATTTTGCAGTGAGGTGCTTATCAAAGTTACCGTACTCTAAGTGCAAGTTCTTATTTCCCTTCCCTGCTAAAATATCGAATAAAATCCAATCGTTGTTCGTTCTGAATGAATAAATGGAAAAACTGTTTTTATGTTTTGAAAACATTAACAAATATTGAAATTTAAAATTAAAACTAGGAAATTTTGATTTAAGTTGTTAATAATATGATTAATGAATTTGTCTCTTCAATCTTTTGAATCTTAATATGTGGTAAACATAGAATCTTATCAAACTGATATTTTCACTGAAATATATTAAAGCAGGTAACTGATAACTAGATAAATAACCATTGATTAAAAAAAATCAATATCAAAATAAACAAAATATGAAGGGAACCTAAAAAATCATTTATTTAAAAGAAAAACAAGAAAACAAAGAATAAAATTTAAATTCAGTTAAATTAAACTTTTACCATTTCTAGTTGAAACGAAGTATCAAAAACTATTAGAACTAAACTTAAAAATGTTAAAAAAAAGAATCGTCCAAAAATTACATGGGACAATTATGCGTAGAACGCATACGCTTGCGATTGCCAATTTTATAAATAAACATTTAAATTATAAGACTGATTGTTAATGGGTAAACTCTGAATCAAATTAAAGGATGCTTTCATTTTTGAAATATTTTTTTAGGATTTTGTTGATAAGTTTCTGTTTTTACCAAAAATATCAACTGTTTGATTTTTTTCAAATTTATTTAAAAATTTGTCGATGATTATTTTGACTTTTTTTTATGAATAGTTTTTTGTTCGGAATCATTTTTCAGATGAGAATTACCGTAAAACGGGGTGGCCTTGATAGCCGGGGTGACTTTGATAGGTTTGTGATTTTTCCGTAAAATGAAGAGAAAAATTAAAAAACGTAAGGAATTGTTTAAAATCATACTGACTGTGATAGAGAACTGTTCTAGAGGACTCTTCTTAAAATTTTGAAAAGTTTAAAAAGTTAGATAACTATAGCTAAGAAAATGTTGATGAATGTCATTATTTTAAACTTCTTAAAGTGTCATGATTTTCTCAATGAACATGATTTTGAATCGGAAAACGGAATTTTCGGATTCTTTGGACATTTTACCACTAGGAAAAGGTTAAATGAGTTTGTAAATAATAAAAAATATATGTTTTTGAAACACAATTTAAAAAAATGTCCAAATTTATAGGCGATTGTAAAATGTGAAAACTTGTGATTCGTGTTTCGAATTCAGTATAAAATGCCATATAAATAGATAATTTTACAAACTTAACTAGTTTTCTCAAATTTCAGGCAAAATTCCGACTTTTTAACAATTTTACCTAAAATTAATATGTATTTTGTTAATTAAACTTAGTAAACTAAATATAAACATTGATTTTTTTCTCAAAAACTATATCAGCTACTTTAGTTATGATATATTTAACGTACAAATAAAGTTTGAACATCTTGAATATGATTTAAACAAGAAAAACTATGACTATCAAAGTCACCTCGGAATTTAAAATAAGAATTTTTAACGTAACTATTTTTTTCTAAACACAATTGAAAAAACTTTTTTTTTCCAAAAACGTGCATGGACTTTGTGTGGCCTACCCCAGTACATGTTTTAAAAATAATTATCTTGAGAAAAACCTTACCTGATGGAAAATATCTCAAAAACAAATTGAAATCCTATCAAAGTCACCCCGGTGTATGGTAACTCTGATTTTAACTCTCTGATTGGGTTTCCACGCTTCATACAAAAAGTTTGAATTTTGTATGGAGAACAAATCACGGAGGAGTGTTGGGTTGGGAATATAGCAATTGTTCAGCTCCTTTAGAGGTCCTTAACAACTCCATAAAATGTAGGAACGATTGGTTTAGTCACCACCATGGCTTAGTAATTTGTTTTTGTTTGTAAATTTCCACGAGAAAACCTTTGTTTTGTTTTTGATCTTAAATTTAACAGACTCGTATTAAGTTGTTCAAAAAGTGTATTTAAACTTTGCATGATTTCTATTAATATTGTTAACTCCTACACGGAGAAAAAAAAGTTCTCAAAATCTTGAACAAGTGATCATGAAATTATGAACCACGAACAAAGTGTTCAAATTACGTGGTACGTTTTTCAAAAACGTACCATGGGAATTGTTCGCGGTTTTTTTTTCTTTTTTTGAACGCTTGTTCACGATTTTGGAAACTCTTTTTTCTCCGTGTAATTCAATTTGTTTTACTATTTACATGATTTTTTCTATTTATCAAATTAATATTTTTTTTTCATAGAATTTCTTATCCCCTTAAATATGCTTTTGAGCTTGAGGATGTCTTGAAACTATCATTCTACGATTTCAATCCCCCATCACTGCCCTGGCGTGGGGACAATTAAAACGACGGGAGGGCCCAAGCACACCAGCTCATCGTCCCATTAAGTAGACTCAGGACTCACAGAGGAGGCGGCCCCATCCCGTGCCTCCCCTTTGCCAGTCCAGGGCGGCTTGTGCTGTGACGATTATGATGACGACGTGTGATCACTCTGACTCGTGGTCGTGCGGCCTTTTATGTGCGCCTAAGACGGGCCATTGAATTATTAATTATTTAGTTCGGGGTCATAACTTGATAACTTTATGTCTATCCGGCTCGCGCGGGTCGTTGAGATTACAGGAGAGTCGTTGGCTTTGAAGTTTGACGATCTGGAACGATATAGTCTGGGTATTTTATACTTAAACAGTGATGTATCTATTTGAACTGGTTAGTTTGTTTTAGTATGATCTAGAGAGAGCTCTTTTGTTGGTGACCTCAGCCGAAGCCAATTCACACACCTGTTAGCAAGGTAAATTTTGTAAATTAAATCTACGATAAGCAACCACCAAACGCTCATCAATCCCACAATGAGTCGAAGGTTTTCGGTTAATGTGCATATGGTTTCAACCCGATAACCAGCATCCAACTGTTTTCTCGCTCAAAACAAACACGATATGGGGGGAAACAGTTTGATTTCTATTAACTCCCAACAATCTTCCCATAATATCCAGCCAATATGGCCCTCGGTTGAGAGGTCGTAAAATGCAAAGCATCCGTTCCGTACAGCTGTGCGCGTCAACCTTCTGCTATACCCGAGTACGGAACACGTCTCCTTCAGCACCGTCATGAAACTGCAAAAGGGGTTCGTGTGTGATTCGATTGTTTTGATTGGAAGGTGATATCGCAAATCACTACAAAAAGAGAGGAGGATATCACATCGTTTCGATCGGGTAATAGGTACCTACATCAAAGAAATTTGTTTTAAACGAAAATGTACAAATCATCTGCGGCGCGCTAAGGTTGTTTTATATCGTGTTGCACACCAAACTTGGGAAGAGGCAGAGGGTCGTGTGCTGGAACGTAGAATCTGTTATCTGCAATCTACTCACTCTGCTGGAGCTTCTCCGCAACTTCGAAGCAAGTCTCCGGACGAAGGCAGTGGCAAACTTCATTCATACAACAAACTTGAGCGGCGTCATACTCTGTCGACACATTTTTTGTTTTGTTTTATTTTTGCTGAGCAGTTCTTCCTAAAATTGTTCAGGAGACAAAAAAAAAAGGCTGCATTGTATGGACAACTAAATTTTCACGGAGATCTTTTGTCCATGATCACGAATCCGAGGTCCGTTCCATTTTTGAACATGCGAAAAAAGAGGTGTTTTTCAATAATTTGCAGCCTGAAACGGTGATGAGATATAAATTTGGTGTTGAAGGGACTTTTATGTAAAATTGTACGCCCGATTTGATGGCGTACTCAGAATTTAAAAAAAAAAAACGTATTTTTCATCTAAAAAAAAAAACACTAAAAAAGTTTTAAAAAGTCTTCCATTTTCCGTTACCTGACTGTAAAAAAATTGTAACATGTTATTTTAAGAGAAATTAAATGTACTTTTCGGATCTACATTGACCCAGAAGGGTCATTTTTTCATTTCTAATCTAATCTAATCTAATCAGACCCTAGCGCAGCCAATCTTTCGAAGGGATCCTGGAGAGTGCCTTAGGTTAGATGACGCCTAGCACTCTTCTTGTCATTTATTAACATTTGTAGTGCGCCATTGCATCGGAATGCATTGAAACATCACAAGTGTTAAACCGGCCAGGCCTACTGCGTAAAGCCGTATCGCAGAGATGACTCGTAATTGGGTTGAGTTTGAGCACTGAGTGTTCGAACAACAACACAATTCTGAATCGACAGGGGAGGAAGAAGCGTGGGGAGTGGGGACACACCACCATACGCTCCGAGATTTTTGGTTGTATTCGTTGGGAGCACCATGCTAAGAAGGTTTGGTACTCCGGGACCCTCTGGGATGGGACATTGTATTTCCACGAATGCCCTGGACTCTATTTGCCGTGGTTATAGCGCCACAACTTTCTCTCTGTAACAGTATTCCTAATTCCAGTCCTCGCTCACCAAGTCGTCATGGCCTAGTGGTTAGCATTTTTGCTTACCAATCCAAAGGACGGAGGATCGAACCCCGCCTCGAGCGACTTTGATTTTTCGTTCATATTCATCATTCCAAATGTATGTGTTCTTAACTTTCTCGTTGGGAGCAGATGGGCATCGAACCCAGAACCATTCGCTTACAAAGCGAACACCGTAACCAGTCAGCCACGGCCGCTCCTCAGAAGGGTCATTTTTTCATTTAGAACAAAATTTTTCATTTTAAAATTTCGTGTTTTTTCTAACTATGCAGGGTTATTTTCTAGAGTGTAAGAATGTTCTACAAAGTTGTAGAGCAGACAATAACAAAAAAAAATTTATAAACATAAGGGGTTTGCTTACGAACGTCACAAGTCACGGATACGTGTAAATTTTTTGCAATTTTTGAAAATTTAGTATAAATTTTTAGATTGTTAGGTTTTTTTTTGGAAAACATTAAATTTTTCACAAATCGTCTTTTTTTTGCAAAACATTAAATTTTTAACAAAATATCATTTTTTTTCAAAGAAACAATTAAAAAAACATACGGTATTTTCAAAATAGTTCATAAAAACATCCCAAGTAACATTTTTTTCCAGAAGTTCTACAAGAGCTCTTTAAGATAGCTACAGCATAGCATTTTGGACCGCGGTAGGATAAAACTCTCTTCAAGTACTCTTCCAAACTCCTGAAGAAGTTTTGAAGAGAATTTTATCCTACCGCGGTCCAAACTGCTATGCTGTAGCTATCGTGAAGAGCTTTTGTAGAACTCCTGGAAAAAAATGTTACTTGGGATGAGTATTTTTTTCAAAACAAACTGTAATTTAGCGAAAATACTTGCAAAATTTTACTTCGTTTGAAACCCATATTGCAATTTACATAAATTTTAGTGTACAAGTACGATAATTTGTAAAAAAAATGGTATTTTACAAAAACACTTGAATAAATTAAAAATGCATTCAAAATGTCATTTATAATGTAAATTCTGAAAATTTGAGTATTTTCGCAAAAAATACGGCATTTTCTGAAAATTTTATTATTTAAAAAAATGAAATCATGTGAAAATGCATACAAATTTCTGGCCAACATTGCAAATTATAAAAATATGAGTATTTTGGTAAAACAAGGTATTTTATGAAATTTTATTATTTTACATTAAAAAAAACTCTGATAAATTTTATGATGCATATGAGCCATTCCCTACGAAATCGACCGAATTCGATATTTTTTTTTATTTTTGTAAATTTTTATTTTTTGTATTCTTTGATTTTTACCATTTGTATTATTTGTATTTTTTTATTTGGTTTAAACTTTGTGGGGACCTTCCCTATGGAGCTATTTTTGTCATTTGTTCACCCATACAAGTCGCCATACAAAAATGGTACGTAAATATTCGAAATCTGTACCGTGTACCTTTTGAATGAATTTTATGATTAATTTGGAGTCTTCAGGAAAGTTGTAGGTATTGTTGAGGAATATTCAGAATAAATAGGTATACGAAAAAAGGCGATTTTTCAATTGACTTTTTTCACAAAAACTCAATTTTCCAAAATACGTATTATTTTTTATTTTCGAGATTTTTGATATGTTTTAGAAGACAAAAACCCGCAATTTTTGAGCCATAGAGAAGTATGGACAAACATTCTGCCGCTGAGTTATGAATTTAAAATTCCATGCAAAAAAACTGACCCAATTTTTTTTATGTAAAATTGAATTTGCAATCTAAAAGTACTTAACAATTATTTTTTAATATAGGGCCGCGTTTTCAATAAATAGTCACCGAATGTTTGATTTAAGCGAATTATTTGCAATTTTTTTAATTTTAAAAAATACTATGACTATGACTAAGTACTTTTCGATTGCAAATTCAATTTCACCTTAAAAATGAAGTTCAAAAAATTTTTAGTACAAGATTTCACCATTTAAAAAAAATGGTTCATACTTCTGCAAAATTTTGTTAATTCAAAAATCGGAAGAGAATTTTATCCTACCGCGGTCCAAACTGCTATGCTGTAGCTATCGTGAAGAGCTTTTGTAGAACTCCTGGAAAAAAATGTTACTTGGGATGAGTATTTTTTTCAAAACAAACTGTAATTTAGCGAAAATACTTGCAAAATTTTACTTCGTTTGAAACCCATATTGCAATTTACATAAATTTTAGTGTACAAGTACGATAATTTGTAAAAAAAATGGTATTTTACAAAAACACTTGAATAAATTAAAAATGCATTCAAAATGTCATTTATAATGTAAATTCTGAAAATTTGAGTATTTTCGCAAAAAATACGGCATTTTCTGAAAATTTTATTATTTAAAAAAATGAAATCATGTGAAAATGCATACAAATTTCTGGCCAACATTGCAAATTATAAAAATATGAGTATTTTGGTAAAACAAGGTATTTTATGAAATTTTATTATTTTACATTAAAAAAAACTCTGATAAATTTTATGATGCATATGAGCCATTCCCTACGAAATCGACCGAATTCGATATTTTTTTTTATTTTTGTAAATTTTTATTTTTGTATTCTTTGATTTTTACCATTTGTATTATTTGTATTTTTTTATTTGGTTTAAACTTTGTGGGGACCTTCCCTATGGAGCTATTTTTGTCATTTGTTCACCCATACAAGTCGCCATACAAAAATGGTACGTAAATATTCGAAATCTGTACCGTGTACCTTTTGAATGAATTTTATGATTAATTTGGAGTCTTCAGGAAAGTTGTAGGTATTGTTGAGGAATATTCAGAATAAATAGGTATACGAAAAAAGGCGATTTTTCAATTGACTTTTTTCACAAAAACTCAATTTTCCAAAATACGTATTATTTTTTATTTTCGAGATTTTTTGATATGTTTTAGAAGACAAAAACCCGCAATTTTTGAGCCATAGAGAAGTATGGACAAACATTCTGCCGCTGAGTTATGAATTTAAAATTCCATGCAAAAAAACTGACCCAATTTTTTTTATGTAAAATTGAATTTGCAATCTAAAAGTACTTAACAATTATTTTTTAATATAGGGCCGCGTTTTCAATAAATAGTCACCGAATGTTTGATTTAAGCGAATTATTTGCAATTTTTTTAATTTTAAAAAATACTATGACTATGACTAAGTACTTTTCGATTGCAAATTCAATTTCACCTTAAAAATGAAGTTCAAAAAATTTTTAGTACAAGATTTCACCATTTAAAAAAAATGGTTCATACTTCTGCAAAATTTTGTTAATTCAAAAATCACAATTTCCGGTTTTGATAGAGAATTGCTCATATGAAATTTCACATCGTTTGAAATTTGTGTATTTTCAAAATAAACGGTATTTTGTGAAAATGTTTCAGCATTTCTCGGATAGTTTTCAAAAAGCCGTAAGAGCCAATAGTAAACAAAGCCTTTTTGCCTCAGTATTCGACCTACTTACGGAAATCAATTTTAAAAATGCTTAAGATTGTTCATCTACATGTCTTTCAAGTGGCCCAAACTTAAAAATAAATGAAATTTTGTTGCAATTTGAAGAAATACAAATATAAGTGTCAGAGGTTACGGTGACTCTTACGGCTTTTTGAAAACTCACCCGAGATTTGAACTTTGAAACTTACTACATTATCATTATGGATACGATTATCGCCAGAATTATCGTAATAAAGATAACGATAAACATTGTCGTTAAAACTGTTTAGGTTATCAAACTATTTATCTCTTAAAAATCTTACTTAAAACCATTAATTTGCATTCAAGGGAGCCAAAATCAGTTGAAACGAGGAGGACCACAGATCTTTTTGGAAAAAAAAAGTTTATTTATCTTAAATAATGATTTTTGTAACCACTCTACCTCGGCTAAGATGTGCCTATTTATTTAGACCAAGAAATCTCCACACTCCTGCACAAAATGGCCATCTTAATTCAATTTGGCCCAAAATGCACGTGCGACAAGTTAGCACGACAACGACATTTTTTTTTATCACTGATTGCACAACACATTCTTCAGAAGATCGTAGTTAAATTCTTATATGTAAGAAACAGATATGAATATAAGCAAAAAACGACGCCTTAAACTCAACATTTTACCAAAATACCATTTGCGACACACGAGCACAACACCAACACGTGTTCAGCATAGCCAAACCCCGGTTTAGAGCGAGAAAAAGCTCGTAAAATGTTCTAAGAAACGATCCATTGTGCTGTCCGTTTGCGCTTCCGATTGCGGCGGTTCCCCGCCCTTTCTTGGGGACAACTCCGGAATTTGTGCGCCAAGATCCGTCGTACGTAATTGCTCAAAACTATCTGAACTCGGTGGAGAGCCCACAATCAGCAGCAGCAGCTACAACAGAAGGAGCAGTAATGCGTGTCGAAAGGTCGTAAAGATCAGCCAATTGGCAAACTGGAGACTCCACATCGTCGAGCATCGTCTTACCGGAAATGGATCGTTCATCATCGTAGGACTCTGCTGATTGCTGTTTAGGCTCTGGACATGGAAAGTTACACTTTCAGCCTGCTCGCGAGACCTGCGGAGAAGATCTGAATTGTTCGTGGGACCCCGCATCGCGGGAATCGAACCGAGGTTCATCATTAATTTTGTCAGTGAAAATAAACGAAATAGGGTTGTCTTGTTTGACTTGGCTGCCATTCTTTTCTCCTCATAAAGTTGCTAATTGTCTTCGTTTGGCACACGCAGAGCGCTAGAAAGTGGTTTCTGCATGGAATGGAACTTGGGAAGAAATTTGCTTTTCGTGATTTCTCCACATTGCGAAACCTCATCTGGGCAACATTTCTTAACTAAGATACAAACTATAAGCTCAAAGTTCTTAACACTCTCAATAAAAAAAACAATCAAAAATATTATCCTGAGGGGGCACCCGGGTTTGAACCGGGGACCTCTCGATCTGCAGTCGAATGCTCTACCACTGAGCTATACCCCCGTGGGATGATTCAGTGGTCGAGGCAATCGTTGAAAAATTATTTCGTTGGCCAACCAACTCTTCCGCTGCCAACGCACAGTGTCCACAAGTCTAGCCTGCTTGATTTTTTTTTGTTTTGTAAACCTTATCTTTTTTTTTTTTTTTTAAATTTATATTTATTCAGTTTTTCTTTTCCATGTACATTCATTCAGTTAAAATATTATTGAGTGTCCAATCACAATCGATGACTTTTCACTTCAATTTTAAATACTACACAGCTAAAAAAGTAGTAATCCAGCTGCGTGTAAAAGGCCTGGGTGTAAAATAAATATTGCATTATTTTATGCAATTTTGTGTGATTTTACACCCTGAAATATGTAGCCCATCAGTATGAGAAACCTACTTGACCGAAATGTCATGCTCATATATGCGTTTATCCTTACAGCTCTTCATCGGTCGGATGGCCGAGTGGGCTAAGGCGCCAGTCCTGACTGATGGTGCTGGGTTTGAATCCCGTCGGTTGCAACTTTTTTTGTGTGTTGCAGAAATTGTACATGCAGTGTGTAATATTAAATGTTTATTTTGACGAAGGTGATGTGCATGCTTTTGCATGCTATTTTACCATCGGATTTTTTGCTGTGTAGCAACTTTCATTTATTCATGAAATATTGGAGCTTTCGCTATTCAGTGATTTCAAATGTAGGAGGTCCTACATGTACAAAAGGGAAAAGGGATACCTTAAAACTAACTTATAAACTATATAAAGAGCGGATCAATGCAGCTGAAGACTGCAATGATTTTTGTCGAAATGCATCAATTATCTTATTGGACATAACATCCAAAGTGTCAACTTCGGCTAATTGATGAAGTTCACTGGTGCTGAATCAGGGAGGAAGTTTCAGAATCATTTTCAGAATTTTGTTCTGAATCCTCTGAAGTTTTTTCTTCCTGGTTAAGCAACAGCTTGTCCAGATCGGCACAGCATAAAGCATGGCAGGTCTGAAAATTTGTTTATAAATTAACAGTTTATTCTTGAGACAAAGTCTAGAATTCCTGTTTATAAGTGGATACAAACATTTAATATATTTGTTACATTTAACCTGGATACTTTCAATGTGATCCTTGTAAGTAAGGTTTTTGTCAAAAGCAAGTCCAAGATATTTCACTTGATCCTCCCACTTTAAATTTACCTCATTCATCTTTATAATGTGATGACTTTTGGTTTAAGAAAATCAGCCCTTGGTTTGTGAGGGAAAATAATAAGTTGAGTTTTTGCAGCATTTGGAGTAATTTTCCATTCTTTCAAATAAGAATTGAAAATATCCAAGCTTTTTGTAATCTTCTTGTGATGACACGAAGGCTTCTACCTTTGGCGGAGATGCTTGTATCATCAGCAAAAAGTGATTTCTGACATCCTGGGGGCAAATCAGGCAAGTCAGAAGTAAAAATATTGTATAAAATTGGACCCAAAATGCTTCCTTGAGGGACGCCAGCACGTACAGGTAGTTGATCAGATTTGCTGTTCTGATAACATACCTGCAGAGTACGATCCGTCAAATAATTTTGAATAATTTTCACGATATAAATCGGAAAATTAAACCTTTTCAATTTCGCAATCAAACCTTTATGCCAAACACTGTCAAATGCTTTTTCTATGTCTAGAAGAGCAGCGCCAGTAGAATAGCCCTCAGATTTGTTGCTTCGAATCAAATTTGAAACTCTCAACAACTGATGAGTAGTTGAATGCCCAAGGCGAAATCCAAACTGCTCATCAGCGAAAATTGAATTTTCATTAATGTGCGTCATCATTCTATTAAGAATTATTCTTTCGAATAATTTACTAATAGATGAAAGCAAACTAATGGGCCGATAGCTTGAAGCTTCAGCAGGATTTTTATCCGGTTTCAAAATCGGAACTACTTTGGCATTTTTCCAACTACTGGGAAAATATGCCAAATCAAAACATTTGTTGCAAATTTTGACCAAGCTACTTAAAGTTGCTTCAGGTAATTTTTTAATTAAAATGTAAAAAATGCCATCCTCACCAGGGGCTTTCATATTTTAAAATTTTTGATAATAGATTTTATTTCATTCAGATCCGTATTAAAAACTTCATCTGATGAAAATTCTTGTTCAACAATATTCTGAAATTCTATTGAAATTTGATCTTCAATAGGACTCAAAACATTTAAGTTGAAATTATGAGCACTCTCAAACTGCTGAGCAAGTTTTTGAGCTTTCTCCCCATTAGTTAATAGAATATTATCACCATCTTTTAAAGAAGGGATTGGTTTTGAGGTTTCTTAAGAACCTTTGAAAGTTTCCAAAAGGTTTGGAATAAGGTTTAATTTGTTCGACATCTCTTGCGAACTTTTCATTTCGCAGGAGAGTGAATCTGTGGTCAATAACCTTTTGCAAATCTTTTGAATTCGCTTCAGTGCAGGATCACGAGAACGTTGATACTGTCTTCGGCGAACATTTTCAGACGAATCAGAAGCTGAAGATCGTCATCAATAATGGGAGAATCAAATTTGACTTGGACTTTAGGAATAGCAATATTCCTAGCATCCAAAATTGCATTAGTTAAAGATTCCAAGGCTGAATCAATATCAGCTTTGGTTTCTAAAACAAAATCATGATTTAAATTATTCTCAATATGATGCTGATACCTGTCCCAATTAGCTTTGTGGTAATTAAACACAGAACTATTGGGTCTGGTAACTGCTTCATGAGAAAGTGAAAAAGTTACTGGAAGATGATCAGAATCAAAATCAGCATGAGTCACTAAAGGACCACAATACTGACTTTGATTTGTCAAAACCAAATCAATTGTTGATGGATTTCTAACAGAAGAAAAGCAAGTTGGCCCATTCGGGTATAAAACCGAATAAAGACCAGAAGTGCAATCTCTGAATAGAATTTTACCATTGGAATTTACTTTTGAATTATTCCAAGATTGGTGTTTGGCATTAAAATCACCGATGATCAAAAATCGAGATCTATGCCGAGTAAGTTTATTCAAATCCCCTTTGAAATAATTTTTATTTTCCCCAGTGCATTGGAAGGCAAATATGCAGCTGCAATCATAATTTTCCCAAAAGAAGTTTCAAGTTCAATGCCCAAACTTTCAATAACTTTTAACTTAAAGTCACGTAACGTGCTATAAGTCATACTACGGTGGATAACTATTGCAACTCCACCGCCATTTCGATTCATTCTGTTATTGGTTATAACTTTATAATCTGGATCACTTTTCAAATAAGTGCCAGTTTTTAAAAATGTTTCGGTTATAACAGCAACATGCACGTTATGAACTCGTAAAAGTTGAAAAATTCATTTTCTTTCGCTTTTAAAGAGCGAGCATTAAAATTCATAATATTGATGGAATTACTTAGATCCATGATTAAACTTCAGGGTAAGAACAACATCATTCGCAAATTTTAATCCAATCTGGATAGCTTCCATCATGGATGTAGCATTACTCATTGTTTGAATCAAACCAAACAGTGAGTTTTGCAAAAAGTCATTTTTCAAACGTAACATCGCCGAGATCAGAAGATCCCAAAGCGTTGCCAGCAGAAAAATTTTCAAATGAAATTTGAGGTACCTGCCCAATTTCAGGAAGATTGGTAGAGGATTTAAAATTCGTGGATGAACCCGAACCCGAAACGACGTTGGCATAAGAAATACCATTGTGTTACCTAACTTTTCCATGGTAGGGGTATTGTTCGAGTGAGACAGCACGAACGTTTGATTTAAAGATGCAGGTACAACCTGACTTTGAGAAAATTTCGGTTTGGTTTTCGGCTGATGCTTAGCACGAGAATCCAAAACCTTTTTCTGATGGGGCAATCCCAGAAATTTGATTTGTGATTTCCACCACAATTTGCACATTTAAATTGGGTGACTTCTTTCACGGGACAATTGTCCTTGTCGTGAGAAGAATCCCCGCAAACCATGCATTTTGGAACCATGGCGCAATGATCAGTACCGTGACCGAATGCCTGGCAACGCCGGCACTGGGTCAGATTCTGGCCATTACCGCCATGTTTCTTAAAATGCTCCCACTTTACCCGTACATGGAACAAAAACTGAACTTTGTCCAAAAGTTTCAAATTGTTGATTTCATTTCTGTTGAAATGAATCAGATAAAATTGTGAAGTCAAACCAAAGCGAGAAATATTCCCGTTTGATTTTTTCTTCATTGGTATTACTTGGGATGGGGCAAAGCCAAGCAACACCTTAAGTTCGTTTTTGATCTCATCCACCGACAAGTCGTTGGAGAGACCTTTCAGGACCGCCTTGAATGGACGAGCATTCTTGGTCTCATACGTGTAGAAATTGTGTTTGTGGTTTTTCAAATAACCAACAAAAGTTTGGTGATCTTGTAAAGATTCCGTCAACAAGCGACATTCTCCTCTTCGACCAAGCTGGAACGAAACCTTCAAATTGCAAGTTTCCTTGCAATTCTTCAGTTGCGTTCGAAAGCTGGCCAAATCGGAGACGGAAGTCACTACAATTGGCGGAGCCTTTACTCGTTTCTCGACGGCAGAAGGCTCAGTACGAGGAGAAGGATCCTTGTCAACAGTTTCGGATAAAACACCGAAACTGTTTGCCAATGGAATTGGAGGATTGACCTCATTTTCAGAATCAGAATCAGACCTCGGATGAGGCTGTTTTCTTTTTCTGTTTCCGTTAGCCGGCTTAGCGTTCAAACGCTTCACCGACGTAACGACCAAATCTTCAGAAGATTTGCGTTTACCTTTGTTTTGACGCATTTTGCAAGCAAAGTTCTCTTAAAAGATGGCTTCGTTTGTAAAATACAACAAAATTTCAGGTGGGGTTAGTCTTGAAAAGACTGTTTAGAATTTTGGAAAGTAACTCAGGTAGTCTTTAAAAAGACTGTGAATTTTGTTTGAAATAACTCTGAGCTTAGGTAGTAAAAAATACCGCAGCTCTAGTGTCCGTTCACCACGAAGGTTCGCAAGACACTGTATATGTAAACCTTATCTATAAATAGCAATTGCGTGGAGTACTACTGCATGGAGTTCAACTTGATGACTTGACGCGATGCTCGCGACGCCTCGTCTAGTAGGCGTCAAGTTAGTTGGTGTTCAAAATTTACGCGCCAGTTCCCGGGAAGTCCGATGTTCGGAACCGATACCACAATCAATGATGCGAACGCCACAAAATTTAAATGTGAATACGCGGCTACCGGTTTTAACTTCACTTTAGTAAATATAATTTGGCGAAATCGAAGAGCCTGTCAATGAAGAAAAACTCCCACACGAATCGAGACAACTCGAGGAACCAGAACGCTGTCCAGGGAGCGAACCGTTTTGCTTATATTATTATAGGTCCTCATTAAGATAAGTTTATAGCTCGGGCACGCAGCAGCAGCACAGCGGCGTCCGGTTCTAAAGTATGAAACATCAACGACGACAGCAGTGATAAAAGAGGCTGAACTGAACCAGGTACGGCTCATAAAGTTGGCATCTTTACGTGTGCGGGCCAAGGTTTCGCAGGTGAGAGATCGATGAATGGAGAACTTTCTCTGAGGGGCAGCTGGACAGAACTAAATTTTTAGTTATTAAGAAAAATTCACTAATATGTTTTATTTTGCAATTCCGTTTTGAAAATATTTTCTTTTCCTGTCATATTATGGCCTATTTATCACAACCAAAAATAACAGTATTTATCAGTATAGCACTCAAATTTAACTTTTCAGAACTTGTATCAACAGTGTTTTGATTTTTGAGTTGTCCAAACTCACGGATGCCAAACTTACGCGGGAAAACGAAAATTATATTTAGAAGAGTATTTTGTAAATGCAAATCATGTTGTATGTAATAACTAGTATAAAAAATCGATGTTTTGCTGCACCCGTCGTATTTATTCAACTTGATCGATCCTGGAGAAATATACTACTCGTGCTGAAAATCAACATTTTGCAACTTGTTGCTGAACCATAACATTTACATTATCAGTACTCGACTACACAAACAGAAAATAAGAAGTTGGATGAAAATCCTTTTTTTTTGTAATTCCATTTTTAAAATACTAACTTTTCGTGGCATTCTATACTGACCAAAAATAACAGTGCTGATCAGTTCATTGCACCGAAAAGTAATAATTTTCGATACTGTCTTAGAAGCCAACCTGATGCAAGTTTCACTGCAAAATCCTTTTCAAAAGTGGTTTTAGGAACTGCGAAAAACATTATGTTACTTGTTGTAAAAGTATCTATAAAATATGATTTTCTTGGTTTTCATCCATAACACATAAATAAAAAACAATTTTAACGAAATTTTTACAAAAAAAAAATATTGATTATAAAATTGGTAACTAGAAGTTTGTACTAACAGATCTAAACAGATCTAAACCAATAATAAAAAATAAAAAATATAGATAAAAGTTAAAAGCATTTACATAAAATACCGTACAACAGCATCAACAACTGTGTCGTAATCAAAATATTAGTTTGAAAACTAAGCTCAAAAAGTAAAAGTTAAAACTTAGAAAACAGTTAATTACAGAAAGTTAATTATGATATTTTATTTTGGGAAAATCTATTATTCTGATTTTGTGAAATTTATTGCTCTGAAGTTTGGGAGAATAAAATCGTTTTAAAGATCATTAGGGTTAGTGACTTTTCACAATTTCACGGACGTCGTAAAATTCGTGAAATTCCACAATTTACGCGAAATCACGTGAAATTCGAAGAATTTCGGAAATCAACGTACAAAAACACCAAATATTTAACCCACAATGGTTTAACGTGTGAATTTGATAAGTTTTCAATTGAAAACGAGATATTTACTTTTTGAACTCTTGAATTGAACTCTAATATTTCAAAAATTTCAATTATTAAATAAGAGTTGTTGAAACATTTAATAAGAAATGCATGCATTAAATATCTAATTGAAGCAAAAAATATTTGTAATAAACATACTTTATTTGTGGTTTGGTTAAGCGTTTTAGCAGAATGCATTACTGTGAATACAAAGAGACGAGTTGTTCCTTTTAAATTTTCTATATATTTTATTATCTTGACAAACACGAAAGATTGATGAAGTCTGCAAGTAGTAGACGAATTACGTATCTGTCAAGATAACAAAATATATAGCGGAATTTGAATTGAAAAAAAAGTATGCTAAAAATATAAATTTTCATTGAAATAAAAATGAGTACAATCATTGTATTTTGTTTTTTTTAGCGTTTTCAATTTAATTTAGCACTTTTAAGCTTTTCTCAAATTTTGAGTGTTGGAACCACAGATTGGAAATACCAGTAGCACGCAGGGATTTTTTTATTTTTTTCACAATAGCATGTAACTGTAAAAATGTATAAAGCATCACTTGATACACTTTGCTTAATATAAAAATAAGCTTAGTATTCAATATTTTTAGTTAATTTTGTTTTATGGACAGAAACTAAAAATAAAATAAAAATATCTGTAATCCTAAAAAAATTTCAAACAGACGATAGTTATATCTAGCTTACTAAGTCCGCGCCCCAACTGAAAACTGAAAATTTTCAGCATAAAAAATCACTTAGCTTTAAACATAGAAAAAATCATGGTAATATTACATCTGGGAAGGGGTACTTTTTGTCAGAAAAAAAAATTACCTCTGAAAATGTGTAATTTTACCACTTTTCTGTTGTAATGTTGCTATTTTAGTCTAAATTGAGGTAAAATTACATCATAAAAGAGGTAATATTCAACCTTTCAAAATTACACCTTAAAAATTTACACATTTGTTTACTATGTATATAATAAAGTACCGTAAACCGGGGTGACTTTGATAGGATTTCAATTTGTTTTTGGAATATTTTCCAACAGGTAAGGTTTTTCTCAAGATTATTATTTTTAAACCATGAACTGGGGTAGGCCACACAAAGTCCATGTACTATTTTGGAAAAAAAAGTTTTTTCAATAGTGTTTAGAAAAATAGTTACGTTAAAAAATCTTAGTTTACATTCCGGGGTGACTTTGATAGTCATAGTTTTTCTTGTTAAAATCATATTTAAGATGTTCAAACTGTATTTGTACGTTAAATGTACCATCACTAAAGTAGCTGATATGGTTCTTAAGAAAAAAAAATCAATGTTTATGTTTAGTTAACTAAGTTTATAAGCTTTTCAACAAAATTGTCCAAAGAATCCGAAAATGCATTACGTTTTCCAATTCAAAATCATGATCATTGAGAAAATCATGACACTTTGAGAAGTTTAAAATAATGACTTTTATCAACATTTTCTTAACATTACTAACTTTTTAAACTTATCAAAATTTTATGAAAAGTTCTTTTTGAGGTACTTTGAATACTTCTCTAACACGGCCAGTATGATTCTAAACCATTCCGTACGTATTTTAATAGTACTCTTCATTTTGCTGAAAAATCGCAAACCTATCAAAGTCACCCCGGCTATCAAAGTCACCCCGTTTTACGGTATACGAAAATCTTTCCGGTTGTTAAGAGTTTATAAGTTATTTTAACATTTTTTACGCTCCGTGAATTTTCCGTGAGAATTTGTGTTTTTTTGATAGTGTTCCCTGCGAAAATTGCATTATTTTAGCGTGAAAAATCACTAAGCCTAGAGATCATTATTTCTTCATATTTTATTTCTAATAAGTAGTTGGCGAAGACCTTTAAAAACACAGTCAACATTTTCATAGAACACTTGTAAACAGAAAACTTGTTTTGCCTTACGATTTTTAGGAATAACAGGAAGGTGATCAATTTATCGAAATGAACAATTATTCACGAAACCTGACCATCAATTAAATCTGTAACTATAAATTTGCGAAATCAGTTGGCATCATCAGCAAAATTTTCTGATCCTTCAAGTTTGAAATATTATAATCAAATTTATAAAACAAATAAAAAATAACCATTATTTTTGATTTCCAAAATTTATGATTTTCAACTTGAACTGAAATCTTGTCTGAAACCATGTTCTCAAGATAAAAATTCTTATATATTTTCATAGCAGAGCAACTCTCTCTTATTTTTTGCAGTTTTTTTTCAGAAAAATTTGGTTATAATAACTTTCGATTTTATCGATTATAAGCAATAATTACAACTTTCCCGAAGACACCAAATCGATTCGAAAATCCGTTCTCAAGATACAGATGGCCGGTTGCCAGAATTGTATAAAGACTTATTTGGACGAACCATTGCTGCAAAATGTTTCTCTAGTTATAGAAAAAGTAGAAACAAATTTTATTAAAATCCTTTCTCTGTCGCTATTTTAGCGTTGTTGTTTTTTACATTCATTGAACAGATAGATAGAAAAAAAAACACCAAAAGCAAAGCGCTACCGTTAAACATGATTTCACAGATCATCGGATCGATTGTGTGTCCATGGCGGCGGTGGTGGCGATTTCCCCGTTCGTTTTTTCAAAATCTTTCTCCGCCAGCCATAGCTAGGCCCTGATGGATGTGCTACGGAGCGATCAGAGCCTTTGATGGGCGTGAAGGGAAAATCCAAAGCCGTGGAGCTCCGGATGAATTGGTTCCGCGCACGAGCAACACTGACTGTTTGGAGGAGAAGGTTTGAAAGGGAACGTTCAGGTCGTCCCCGACTTTCAACGCCACTTTCTTGCGCCATTAGGCGTCGTCGATGATGATGCTTCGATCGGTTTGCGGTAATTTGGATTATTATATTTTATTAACTCTCTCACTTTTGAAGGCACAATACAAAAATTAGATTTTCTCAAATTAATTTCAATAGAAATATTTAAATTTCTATTGATTTAAAAAAAAAAGATAATTGTAAAAACAACAATTTATTAATAAACTTTTTACTGTGCAATTTAACCTTTGGCGCACGAGGTACAAGCCCACCATTAATGCTGGTAGCTGGACGATCGATAGAGTTGTAGCTGAGTGAGCGATTAGCGAGTATGTGTGTGTGTGTGCGTCTGGGGAGTGCGATTAGCGATTCGCGACGCTTCAATTTCGGTGAAAAGAGTAACGCCATTATTCACGGTTGTGGGGCGGTTCAATGAAGGCATCGAAGTGACCGAGCGGTGTCAGCCAAAGCCGGAATCTGTAGAACTGCTCTGGCTTCTGCTATTTGTTTTTATGAAAGCAAAATGATTAATTGAGTCGTTGTGTTTTTGCAACGGCATGTTTTGAAATACATTTTAAGATAACTTATAATAACTTATTTATACTTGCTCTAAACCGTTATGTTGATGTTTATAAGGAGCTTATGATGGCATCTTCAAATTTTGAACAGCAACGAAATTTAAAATGACCTTTAACTTTATCTTAAAAGTATCTACAAAAAATAATAATGTGTCAAGAATGAGTTCAATTTTTTGATATTAAATTAAGTAGTCTTGAATCATTTGATTCGATTACGTTAATTCTTTTAATTCTGATTTTTTTTAATAATTTGAGATTATTATTAGTATTATTATATAAATTTATCATAATTACTTTTCCATTGCAAATCCATCTTTACATTCATAATATAGTTTGATTCAATTCAATTCATTTTATTTATCGAAATAACAATTTTACAACTTGTGAGGAATAACTGGTTCATAGAGATTTGGTGTTCCTTGCAAATATTTCCTTTTCAATAACCGCTTAGTAACAGAAGGTTCTTCAAATGTAATTAAACAAAAACTAGGGAAAATTTGGCACAAAAACCTAATGAGATCGAAAATAGGTTTAAAAATACTTTATTTTACTCTTCTAACCAAACTTTAAAAAAATCATTAGGCTGTTGCAAATATTTTTTGAAGTTTATGTCGCCCCCCCCCCCTCCTCCTCTCCCTTCAAAATCGGTTCGAAAAATCAGGAGGCAAAAAATATTTTTTTTAAACAAACTTCAAAATTTTATTGGAACGAGAAGTCTAATGAACTGAAAATAAATTGAAATGCATTTTCATGCGTTTAAAATCATATTTAGCATATTTGAGATCGATCAAAAATATTTTTTTGTTGAAATTCCGTTGTACAGAAGGGGAAATTCACGTATGTTTGGCAGGTTAAGAACTCTCTCGTAACTCCATCCAATTTCACTGTTTAAACAACTTTTTTTTTGGAAAACTGTTTATAGAAACCCACCTGCTCACTTCCTGTTGTACTATTTATCACCCGATTTCAGTTGAAAACACGTTTTATGAGCTGCAATTGAACGTCAAAGTGCTGATATGGCAACCTTAGAGGCACGCTGGAATTAGATGCTGTTCCCCTACTGCAATAAGTTTTTTTTCGACAAACAAAAATATTTCGCCAGTACTTTGATATTTTAAAAACTAAAGATTGCAAAACATCTGGGCAGTTGTAAAATGCATTTTTTAAACACTTTTTCATTAAAATGTTAAAACCATGGCTTGTAATTTCAATTTTTATATTTTTTTTATTTGTTTTATTTTTTTTTATTTGTACTTTAATTGGATTTTTGAAACATTGATTCCTGTTTTCCTTGTAAACAATTTTGCATGAATGAATTCTCCATTAGCGTGGTTCACGTTTCTATGAAAAAGACAAAAGTTGTTATTTTGTCTTGCATCAACCGGAATTTCGTTCTTTTATGTCCCCAGAAGCACTCCTGAAAATTTGAGCCCATTTGGTAAGGTCTAGGAGCTCCAGTTTTAATTTGAAATTTATATGGGATTTTGATTTATTTTCCATGGGAAACTATCTTTTTTTACATTGTATTAGGATTTTTTTTAATAAATCAATGAAATGACTTGATTCTTATAGTAGGAGATAGGTTTTGAACTGGGGAACAACTTTGTAGAACATACCAACATGCTAGGAAGTGACCCTTTAAAGATACAGATACTTTTAGATGGTGGCTTTTGAACAACAACTTTTGTCTTTTTCATAGAAACGTGAACCACGCTATTCTCCATATTAGGATACTAGCATCCATTCAAAAGTGCTTTGAAAATGTTCGAAATCCGTATCTTGGGAAGGGATTTTTCTGATCGGTTTGGTATCTTCGGCAAAACTGTATAAATATAAAAAAATAACTAGTACACGGAAAAAATTGTCTAGTTTTTCTCACTTTGTAACAAAATAACTCAATATTGTCGAACTTTTTACCTCTTTTTTTTTTTGTTTCCGAAAAAAGAATACACGGAATTTTGTTTCTCCTATACATGTTTGGGTACCAAAATGTTCGTAATTGACTTTTGGTACCCAGACATGCATAGGTCATCGCTGAAATTTTCAAGTTATCACAGTTTTAGTGAAAAAAGTTGATTTTTACCCGTTTTCGTCATTTTCCCATTTTTGCGCGCGGCGCGTCGAAAAACCCAGTTTTTATGTTAAAAAAATCATATCTCCGAAACGTGTTAATGGATATTCGCAATTTTTTTAAATGTTATGTAAAATATTACAAGGAATCAGGGAAAAATATTTTCAGACATGGGCTCTTTGGTCCCGAGACCTTGAAATCGGCAAATGAAATTTTCATAGGACCTTTTCAAATATTCAGGTGGTTTTTTGGACATCAACATATTTTTCATTAAAAGCACAACTAATATCCTTTCTTTTGTATTGTGGCGCTCCAAAATTGGTTCAGCCGTTCCGGAGATATGATTTTTTGAAAAATGTGGCTTTTGCGAAAATCGACGAAAAACGCAATTTTATGGACCACCCTATTTCGGATAGGACCACCCTAATCGCCAAAAAAAATACGGGTCTAATTATTTGGGCCAAAAAACCCCACTCCAAATTTGAGCCAAATCGGAGAACTTTTGATTTGGAGACTTCCTGTTTGACGTGGAATGGCTGTATATATTACTTCGGAAAATGATTGAAATTTGTATAGGTACAATACACATAACTATAATGTTTTAACTGTGTGGACAGAATATAAAATATGATTTAGTAAAAAATATAAAAAAGAAAGGGGTCGTAACGCTTCACCGCCTCGAGATATCGAGAAAAGGAAATCGGGATCATCGTCCAAAATAGTTTAAAAAACTGACTGACTGATGAAAATAACTAAAAATATTCTTAAAAAGTTTGATTTTCAAAAACTTGATAAACGTGAACTAATAAAACTATATCGGAGACAAGCACCAAAGTTGCTAAATTTTCTAGGAATTTACCACTACTTATGTGATCTGGACCAATTTGCAGTATAAAACTAGCTTAAATATCAATTAATACAGTATCACTTTAGTAAATATAAATTTATATCCTCCCTCAAATAGTTGGAGGCTCGTGTCCAAAGAATATAAAACCTTCAATATAAATTATTACAACCTTCCAAACCAGTCTTCCTTCCCAATTAGCCGCTCATATCGTGTGTCCAGGTGCTAATTCTGGCCGAGGGCACATGCCCAAATTCAATGACCACACCAAAGCCTATAAATCAAGAAGCTACTTTTGCTAAGCGCCAGATTTAACGCTCCCTTCTTTTGACTTTTTTTCTTTCTCGAATTGGCTATTGTAGCACAAATGCTTCTTGTACGCTTGGAGGACTTCCCGGAATTGTCTGCCAACTGTGGAGACCCTCAAGTGCTAGGACATTTTGGCTACAAAATGTGGCGATTATGTAACACGTTCCAGCCCTTTACAATTTTCCCTCTGACAATGCGTAGTGTCCTTTGCCTCTTCCTCCCTCCCCATTAACCGAGCTAAACGGGTATTGTACGACCGACCAAAGTTACCATTCCGGGTTGTGTGGTTAGGACGTTCGTTCCATTCATCATTCCGGTGGTGGCTTTGTTGTGGGCTAAAAGGTGCTGCTGCGCTTCCAGGAGATTTGATTTTGAGTGGAAATTGAATAGAAAGCAATCCGCACTCGAGATGATGTAGCGGCTGATGCTCATTGAACAGAATTGGTCGCCGCAGGAGGTCCCAAAGTGCGTTTGTGCATTCAAGGGTTTTCTGACTTTTTGCAGAGATATTCGGAGGAATGAAAATGATTATTTTTAAATTTCTAATTCTTTTAAATTTTCATTCTACTTCTCATTCCAGAAGGAACTCCGCTCCTGCACCGCGTGCGGCGAACCGATCTCCGACCAGTACCTGCTCGACGTTGGCGGCTGCTCGTGGCACTCGGCCTGCCTCCGGTGCTGCATCTGTCACACCCCGCTGGACCAGCAGCCGTCGTGTTTCCTGCGGGACCGCCAGATCTACTGCAAAGCGGACTACGCGAGGTGAGAGGGAGTGTGGGTGTATTGGAGTGTAAAATTAGTTCATAAAATTTTGTTTTAAATGTGGCTTTTTATTATTATTTATATTATTTGGTACACAGTAAAAAATTGTGTAAATTTGGAAGGAGTAATTTTAAAAGGTTGAATATAACCTCTTTTATGATGTAATTTTACCTCAATTTAGACTGAAAAAGTGACATTACATCAAAAAAGTTGTAAAATTACACATTTTCAGAGGTAAAATTTCACATTTTTTTCTGAAATAAAATATGTACCCCTTCCTAGACTGCCCACCATTGAAAAAACGGCTAATATCCACTTTTGGCAAAAAGTCAAAGTAGTTATGTCACAGACATAACCGGAATGGCGTAGACTTACGTAAAATTTAGATATGTGGACATGTGGGTTTTCCATATATTAATTTGAAGAATTAGCTATATATATTGGAAGGAACACCCATTCGAACGGCAAAGAGAGGAAAGAAAGAGACGAAGGAATTTTAGCGAGCCGAATGGGGGGAAATTTTACCGAGCCACGTAGCCCAGTGGTAACGCTTCCGCCTCGTAAGCGGTAGATCGGGGTTCAAATCCCGGCTCGGACCAACACAACTGGTGATCTTTTCCCTTCTGGAATCGATTGCTTAGTAAAGGGAAGGTAGTGTATCGTCACAAACTGGACCTTATCACGACACCTTAGGGAGGCGACCTATGGAATGTTAACAATATCCTTAATATGTTAACATTAAGTTGAGAATGAAACTGCCACTGAATCCGCTTTGTAAATGCCGGCCCCGATACTCTTCAAGGGTGTTCCCCTCAGGAACTGGGAAAGATTTACTTTACTTTACGAATGGGGGGAGGGGGAGAGGGGGCATAGGGGTTGGGGGCGAGAGCAGCCTCAGAAAGCTGTGCAATCCGTCGCCCCCGAAGACCAAAATTTGTCCCTGAAATTTAAATTCAAATTAGCTCGCTGCCTCGTCCCGGGTGGGACGAGGGCAACTCTTTCAATACTAGAATTTGATGAGACGTAAATCTTTCAGAAGCGCTCGCCGCGAATGCGACGAGCTAGTTGGATGTCCCGATTGTTTAACAACCAAGGCTTGACCCACGAGAGGCTTTTCGGCGGAAGGCAGCAGGCGCGCGCCTCATCTTGTTGATGCCTCGTCCCGGGTGGGACGAGGATGGGGATTGAAGCACCTCCGAACCACAGCAACCACGAAAGATCCTAACGGTCCGGCCATCGAGAGGCAACTGGCTGACGGTGACGACGAGAAGGCGATGCGCACTTCTTTTCCAGTTCTGGTCCCTCTCTCCTGCTGCTGCTGCTCTGGTCTCTCTCCTGCTGCTCTGGGCTGAGCTTTCCTGCTGCTGCTCTGGTCTCTCTCCTGCTGCTGCTGCTCTGGGCTGAGCTTTCCTGCTGCTGCTGCTGCTGCTGCCGGTCCGACGTCTGAGACGTGAATGATGGAATGGGCTCTGGCGCACGTTCTTATGTATGATTTCGGCCCGCTACTTCCCCTCCTTTTTCGCGACCGACACTCGGTCGCGTTGCTCGGATGATTTTCCCCTCAAAATAGGTACTTGACATTCCCGTCCGTGAGTGGGAAGCGCTCATTTGCTTGCAAAATCTCTGCATTTTGAAAACATTTTAAAACATTCAATTGTTTCAATAGTTAAACTATTTTGCCAACAATGAAAGTTTTATAGCAAATTGCTGAATAATTTTCGAATCGAATGGAACATAAATCGTGTCGATTCGATTAGAGGGAAGGAAGATATAAGCGTTTGACGGATGACGCAGTTATCCAGGGCCTTCGGCCCGGGTTTTTTGGAATGACACCCCAGTACCTTCGACAAAGACGTAAGTCTACGTCAAAACGAGATATTAGCACCAGGTGGTAGAGGATGTTCCAACGCATCTCCTGGAACTTGAATTTCACTGAAATAGTGTTTAGACTTGGCTGCCGATGCGAAAAACCAAACGGCTAATATGCCACTCTTACGGGAAATTGCCTTGATGGAGATTTTGTGACAAACACTAAAACGCGTTTTTCTCGGAATACTTGATTTGGCATAATAGCCGAATTTTCAATTATGGGCAGTAGATGTAATATTACCATAATTTTTTTCTGTGTAGGCTTAGTGATTTTTCACACTCAAATATAGCAAATTAAATAAAATTTCACGGAATGTGAAAAAAATGTTTAGAGAGTCTCATTGTAAACTCATAAACTACATAAAGTATACTTTATATACTTCACTTTGTGTTTTTCTTCAATCAACTAAAATTTGTTCACCAATTTTTAAAGTGTCACTGAAAGCAAATCTTTTCTAAATGTCTTTGTTCTTTGTTAATCTTGTTTAATGCAAATATTCATTTCAAATTATTCGATTTATGTTAGTATTTTAAATATGTTTAAAAGTTTTCATCTCTTGCTTCAAAAGCCTCATTATAAAATTAAGAAGCAAAAATATACTTCCAATATCCATGGGGATCATCACCAAATGATGAAATTTCGTGATAATTGCACAAAACGCAGAAAAAAAACTAAAATATTATTCTATGCAACCCAAAATCAAAATAATATAATGAAGTAAAATTTAAAGTCAAATTGTTTTTGCAGGGAAAGAAAATATGATTAAATTACTACGGTCAACCAAGCAAAGCTAAGGAATGAAAATATATCTAAATTATGTATGTTTTTGAAGAAAAGTCTTAAATGGAATTTTCAGTCTTGTATAATTTACATAAAAATTGTTTGTGGGTAAAATTTTTGTTGAATTTTGTTATTTTTAAGTTTTGGTTTAAGAAATTGTCAAACTACACGGAAATTTTACGAATTTCACACAGTCCGCACAATCGTGAAAATTCACTAATCCTGATTGGTATAGTTTAACAGAAAATACCGAAAAATTGCTAAAATATACAAAAACGATTTCCATTTCCAATTATTTAAAAAAAAAAATTACATGGTCTACTTTCTCAGATTTGCGCGATTTAAGTGATTATTTGATATTTTCTCAGTTTTCCAGCATTTGATACCTAAATTATAACTGAACATAACGGACTCCAAAAAAACAAAACGCATTCTCAAACCACAACCACCAGCCACAGCGGAGGCTAATTTGGCTAATTAATTTAGGCGGGAGTGTGTGCGTGATTTGGGCCCATGATTAGAACAGGTACGCCAACTACCCCGGGGGGAAGGCGTTTATTTTTTCTCCCCCTCGCGCGGGGGAAGAACCGAAGCTGATGATAGCTGGCAATTATGTATGAAAAAAAAATGAACTGCTGGCCGGGAAAAATTATGCCAAACAGCAGCAAACGCCCCACAAACATTGGAACTGACTCGCACCTGGATTGGACAAGTGAAAATGAATAAATAAGGTACGCACAGACACACACTGACATAAATAACACGTTTTACATGCACAATTTAACTCAATTAGGTAGGCATTTGGGGTGGGGGCAACATGATAAACAGCTCGCTCTCTTCTGCAGTGGCAGCAGCCCCACCGATGGGTGACGACGAGTGATGCATAAAATGGTGGTGTTGTTGGCCAAGAACAGTTTTTCACGCGCAGAACAGAACAGAGTTCAACATTTGTGTTGAAAGCTGTTTGCATTTTTTTTCTCTCTTTTTTCAAATCAATGCAAAAAGGCTAGTTTAGATTCAACAAATTGTTGAATTTGTGCGCGAAAAAATGGAATCAGCTGCAAAGAATTTCTGGTCTGACGATTTTGAATATGTTTAAAATTTCAACTAATCGTGATTTACTTATGTATGCACCATTCTTAATTTTTAATTTGTTAATTAATGGGAACTTTTCACATCTTTGTCATGAAACTTTTAAATCTAAAACCAAAAATATTCAAATTATGGTGCTTTTTCATCTCTGTGCAAATTTTGAAAATATGTATTCGTTGGTTGCTTTAGGATACTATCAGTTTTTGCTATGGTAATGTCTTTGAAAGTAAAATCGAATTATTGAACCGACTCTGTCAGTTAATGATCTATCTCGCCACTTATTTTTTGTTTTTCTTCAAGCTAGCCAAAATTTAATCGCTAAACACAATTTCAAAAATTGTAACCACGTGCTTTATGTATGGCCCTACACCTTCAAGAAATAATAGTTATGGTTATATTACATCAGGGGGCAAAAAAAAATATTTTTACAAAAACTTCAAAAAATTTATGGAAATTTAAGTGCAATCAGATGAAATTGTATTAAAATGCATTTCCCTGCGTTTAAAATCATTTTAAGCATGTTTGGGTTGATTTAAATATCTTTTAAATTTTTGAAAACTTTAGATGTTTAGTATCGCATTTTTTTTCGCTATTTTTTTGTTTTCGTCAAATCTTACTTTTTTTGAAAACTTATGATTGAAAAACATCTTAAAATGCATTTCAAATGTAGAGACCATGGCTTGTTATTTCAATTTCTATATTTTTTTTTTAATTTTCAAGCAAATTTTAAGACAACTTTTAGATAGATTAGATAGATTTTAGATAGATTATATTCAATTTACTGTTAGATAAATTTGGACTGACTTTATAAATTGTTTTCTTGTTGTTTTTATCCAAAAGAAATCAAAAATGCAAAATAGATAGGAAAATATGCCAATTTGTCTAGATTTTGTGTCAAATTTAGAATTTTGTATTTTTTTTTATTTGGATGAAACTTTGTCCATACATTTCCTATGTCAAAAGTACCTTGAAAAAGGATTTTCTAATCGATTTGGTGTCTTCGGCAAAATTGTAGGTTAAGATTAGTACATTTTAGAAAAATTAGATACACGGAAACAAAATTTTCATTATTTTTTTTCAAATTTTTTATCATAAACAGTTCGATCACCTAGGTTTATTTTTATTTGTGTGAAACTTTGTTCATCGTTTCTTTACATGTCCAAATAAGCCATTTTGCATCCTTACTTTTCTTCATGCAGGCTCCATATAAATCTGGGGGCTGTCCAAAGAAAAGTGCTACGAAAACATTACAGAATATCTGTGTCTCGAGGATGGATTTTATGATTGATTTGGTGTCTTCGGCAAAGATTTAAGTTATGATTAGGACTAATGAGAAAAAAAGTTACACTCTAAAAAAAATTCCCTTTTTTAAATACCTTTTTATCATAAAACTCGATTTTGACAAACTTTACCCCTTCACTTTTGTTAATTTTTTGATGTGTTTTTGTAAACTTTTGAGCTATAGGGTATGACGGACGATTTGTTTTTTGACAAGCTATGATTTTTTAAAAGTGTTTTTAGATAGTATCGAAAAAGCTCACAATAAAATTAAAAAAACATTTATAGACGAGAAATTAAATTGTTAATCGATAGTAATTTTGCAGAATTTTGAAAAAGAGCACCGGTTCCGAGTTCTAGCCAATTTTGGGCCAAATTATTCGATAAATTCATTTATTTAATTTAATAAAATAGTGTCCATCCTTGTCTATCCTTCAAATATACAAGAAGCTGAGAATACTTTTTTGGACATTGTTGATCCGACCTTTGATTGCTTTCGATTTTTAAAAGCACGACTTACATTTCAAAAGGGCTTTAATCAAAATTTATCCTTATTGTAATGTAAGTCGTAATTTCAAAAATTAAAAAGGAGGTAAAGTTTGTCAAAATCGAGTTTTTTTGATAAAAAGTTGAAAAAATTAGTAATTTTTTAAGAGTGTAATTATTTTTTTCTGAGTAGTCCTAATTATAACCTATAAATTTGCCGAAGACACCAAATCAAACATAAAATCCCTTCTAGATATTCAGATCTTCGAAAGTTTTCGTAGCACCTTTCTAGGCCGTCCCAATAAAATGAAAAGTTGTCAAATCTTCGGTGCTCACCCCTAGAATGATAGATTAGGATGTCAGGAACAATGTTTTCATACAACAAAAAATTCCCAAAAATGGTTTACAACTCGCGCGCGGAGCTTGAATGAAAAAAGTGCATTTTTCGAGTATTTTTCAGAAATGCGAGTAACAATCATACTAAAGTCATTCAAATTTGATCACCTTGGGCTTCAAGTTATAGTTTAATGTTCCCTGAACAAATTCCTGTACAGGCATAGTCCATAAAAGCTTGTGTTTGGGCATGGCATTGCGTTTTAGGGAGAAAAAATTACATTTTTTAAGCCAAAAAAATTCAAAAATCACTCCTCAAAACGAGCCAAAAAATTTTGCAGCCAAAACTAATGCATTCAGCTTATAGGAAATTTTACGGAGATCATTTTGCTTTTTTTAACATTCAATTTATGTCCACGCAAAGCCGAGATATTTGCATTTTAGTGAACAAAAAGTGACGAATTTTCAAAAATTCTTGGTACATAAGCGTTTTTAGCATAAACCATTTGCTACTATGATTACAAACGGGAAGGCATATATTTTGAATATTTTTATTTTACTCGCTCAAAAACGATATTTTTTAATAACATTTCATGAAAAAATCATGAGATTTTCTCACAATGTGACGTAAACGACAAATAATCATAAATCAAAATTAATTTTATTAAAGTTCATATCTCTAGGCTGTGAACTTGATTTTTATGTATGTACATTCGAATAAAACAAATTCATTTATAAAAAAAAACTTATTTTTTCAAAAAAAGTTACCCATTAGAGCTCTATTTGTTCATATCGGGAAGAGCACATAGCAGTACTTTTAAATATGTCGTTTACGTCGCATTGTGAGAAAATCTAATATTTTTTCATGAAATATTATTAACAAATATCGTTTTTGAGCGAGCAAAATAAAAATATCCAAAATATATGCCTTTTCCCGTTTGTAATCATAGTAGCAAATGGTTTATGCTAAAAACGCTTATATACCAAGAATTTTGAAAATTCGTCACTTTTTGTTCACTAAAATGCAAATATCTCGGCTTTGCGTGGACATAAATTGAATGTTAAAAAAAAGCAAAATGATCTCCGTAAAATTTCCTATAAGCTGAATGCATTAGTTTTGGCTGCAAAATTTTTTGGCTTGTTTTGAGGAGTGATTTTTGAAATTTTTTGGCTAAAAAATGCAATTTTTTCTCCCTAAAACGCAATGCCATGCCCAAACACAAGCTTTTATGGACTATGCCTGTACAGGAATTTGTTCAGGGAACATTAAACTATAACTTGAAGCCCAAGATGACCAAATTTGAATGACTTTAGTATGATTGTTACTCGCATTTCTGAAAAATACTCGAAAAATGCACTTTTTTCATTCAAGCTCCGCGCGCGAGTTGTAAACCATTTTTGGGATTTTTTTTGTTGTATGAAAACATTGTTCCTGACATCCTAATCTATCATTCTAGGGGTGAGCACCAAAGATTTGACAACTTTTCATTTTTTTGGGACGGCCTAATGGACAGCCTTCACAATATTATGGAGATTTGTATGAAGAAACTAATAATGTAAATAGCAATAATGGCATAAGGATTCGTTGGACAGAGTTTCAAACAAATAACAAAATTTAAAATCAGGATTTATTTTTGCAGAATTCTAAAGAACTGCTCATGTTTTAGGGGACTCAAAACGGCACCTTCTGTGCTAATGTTTAGTTTGGAGCAAAATCTGGTACCTTATACATTTTTTAAGTTCATATTTTGTTTCTTGACTGTAGGGATTATGGGTTGCAGGATTGAATATGTAATAAATTATTAAATGAGTATTTATTATAAGATTGATATAATTCATAAATAAGAGTTAAGAGCGCAACAAAAAGTGCGCACCTTCATGAATATTGCCTTGTTAGCTGATTGTGGATTGAGTGCGAGAGCGCGCTAGCGAGCTGCGAGAGAGAACAACGAGCGAGAAAACAACGAGATGCGCGCGGCCAGCGAAAGAGAGAATGAAGATTGTCAAATCAGTTTTGTGGTTAATTTCTGTGGAATAAGACGTGTTGTTTGTTGATTGCAAAATATCTGTGTTTTTATTATAAAAGAAAGTCCCCGATCACGACAATGGCACAGTCCGGTAAGTCGAACCTTTTGATTCATGAAAGATCATTTGTTTTGCTTGAATTGTTGTGTTGTGAAATCCAACAGTTTTGTTTACCTGCCAGGATGCAGGTCCAAAGTTTCGCTTTGTTGTTTTGCCTGTGTGAAACAGGGAGATTTTTGCTTGAACTTGTTATTTGAAATTGATAAAAGGCATAAAACTATCTGCGATAATTAACGGTCTTGAATTTAATGAATGATTTGCTTGTTGTTGTGATATTGGGAACGAATGTTTTGTTTTGAAGTAGTAAGTTTGGCTTTTCGTTGTGATAATTGAAAACCAATGTTTTATTCTAAGTTTATGGTGAAATTTGAAGGCAAATAATTTGCTCGAAATTTGATTGTTTTTGTACAATCACATTTTTGCTTTAGATTTGATTGTTGTTGTTTTGATTGACGACCAATGTTTTATTTTGAATTTGATGCAAAATTTGATTGTTATGGATTGTTATTATTGATGATCATTATTTTAATTTTTTATTTTGGATTGGTTGCTGGTTATTTTGATAATTGAAGACCAATGTTTATTTTTGAATAAGATAAATATTTGCTTCTTGTTAGTTTTGTTTTAAATTTAATGAAAGATATGCTTGTTGTGGCAATGGCTTGATGCAAAGTCCAATAAAATCACAAATTACAAAATTTACAGGTTTAATTTTGATTGAAAGGTTTGATTGTTGATGAGGGAATTAAAGCCCAATGTTTTGTTATGATAAGATGACAAATTTGCTTATTTTTGCGATAAATGAAAACCAATATTTTGTTTCGAGTAAGATACGAGGTTTGATTGATATTGTGGTAATCGAAAACCAGTTATTATTTTGAATATGATGATAGATTTGCTTTTTGTTGTGGCAATCGAAGGCCAAGATTTGTTTTCTGAATTTGAGTTTTGTTATTATAGAACGGTATTTTTTTCGGTTTTAAATTTCATGCAATATTTGATTGTTGTTTTATGATGGGCAATTTTGAGTTTTAAATTTGACGCAATATTTGATTGTTTATATGGTAATTGATGACCAATGTTTTGTTTTGAAGTTGATGCAAAATTTGATTATTAATTTTATGGTTAATGAAAAAATGTTTAGTTCTCATTTGAATGAAGATTTGATTGTTGTTATTATTGACGATAAATTATTACTGTGAATTTGATGCAATATTAGATTGTTGCTTGATGCTGTGGAAATTGAAAACTATCGTTTTAGAATTCTAATGAAAATTTTATAGATTTATGCAGAAATTGACAATCAATGTTTTGCTTTGAAATTTGATTTGAGCAACGTTTTTTGCCGTTATAATTGATTAGTCATAGTTAATTTTGAAGTCTCTTCTGTGTTGGAGACTGACAAACCTCTGTGATGGTAGTCAGCAAAAAGTCTCCTCTGTGTTGGAGCCTGACAGACCTCTGCGATGGTAGTCAGAAAAAAGTCTCCTCTGTGTTGGAGCCTGACAGACCTCTGCGATGGTAGTCAGAAAAAAGTCTCCTCTGTGTTGGAGCCTGACAGACCTCTGCGATGGTAGTCAGAAAAAGTCTCCTCTGTGTTGGAGCCTGACAGACCTCTGCGATGGTAGTCAGAAAAAAGTCTCCTCTGTGTTGGAGCCTGACAGACCTCTGCGATGGTAGTCAGAAAAAAGTCTCCTCTGTGTTGGAGCCTGACAGACCTCTGCGATGGTAGTCAGAAAAAAAAGTCTCCTCTGTGTTGGAGCCTGACAGACCTCTGCGATGGTAGTCAGAAAAAAGTCTCCTCTGTGTTGGAGACTGACAAACCTCTGTGATGGTAGTCAGCAAAAAGTCTCCTCTGTGTTGGAGCCTGACAGACCTCTGCGATGGTAGTCAGAAAAAAGTCTCCTCTGTGTTGGAGACTGACAAACCTCTGTGATGGTAGTCAGCAAAAAGTCTCCTCTGTGTTGGAGCCTGACAGACCTCTGCGATGGTAGTCAGAAAAAAAGTCTCCTCTGTGTTGGAGCCTGACAGACCTCTGCGATGGTAGTCAGAAAAAAGTCTCCTCTGTGTTGGAGCCTGACAGACCTCTGCGATGGTAGTCAGAAAAAAAAGTCTCCTCTGTGTTGGAGCCTGACAGACCTCTGCGATGGTAGTCAGATTAAAAAAAATGAATAATCTGTGCTGGAGTTCTTTGCGAAAGCAGTCAGATAACAATCTCCTCGATAAAGGAACCCGACAGACTTTTGTGATGATTTTTTTAAATAACTTCGCAGAAGGAGCCTTATGGATTTTAAAAATATATTGTTCAGCAAATCTTTTCATTCAATTAAGGACCGTCTTTAACATCACAAAAGAAATTGACCTAAGAAAATGAATAAATAAATTTAAATGTGAAAGTGAGCACTTTTTGGTATCCACAAATAAAGCAATGTGTATTTTGGCGTTATGTCTGTGAACTACCTAAAAAATGATTTTAAATTCATCGAATAGGACTAAAACGGTTGTCACTAACACTGGAGTTGTCCTTTCTTGAAAGATAAACCTCTAAATTGAAAGACGTTAATGATCAGGTATTCCATATTGATAGTTGTTATGGTTAATTGTTACTTTAATCGATTTACTCAGCTGTGATACAAAAGTTGCTTGAAACCCAACATTATTTCACAGGGAAGTAAAAAATTTAAGTAATCGTTAACATGAACAATACATTATTAGTTAAAAAAAAAGGTAAAATAATTCACTTAATTATTAATTTGATGCATTTTTAAATAATAAATAAAGGAATGATTAATCATCAGAAATGCTTAAAATATAATTTAAAGTGTGAGAGCGTTGCGTCACAAGAGAAAATAATACAAATATTTAAATATTAATTTTGAGTTGAGAAGTATGAGTGACAATTTGAGCAACGAAAAAAAAACATTATTTAAAAAAAAACTAGGAAATATTTATTATATTTATTTTTATTTTTCAATGCAATATCTGTTATTTGTATCAAAATAATTCAAAATCATTCATTAATTTCGATAGAAATTATATTTTAACACTGTATCATTTAATTGAGTTAAAAAAAAAACTTTCAGAATTTTAGTAATGTAAATATATCAAAATTAAATTAAGAGAAACATTATTTTGAAATAAATTAAAGAAACTTTGGGGTTCTTTAATCGATTGTACATAATTATGAAACTAAACTTTTTCAAATTACATAACAGGAGTTTATCAGCAAAGAAAAAGCTAAAATTTTAAATAAGAAAAGAAATTATTGACAGGGATCGTAAAGATCGTGATTAAAAAAAAAATTAAGTTTCTGTGAACAATCTACTCAAGTAATATATCAAAGTTGCTTGGAACCCATTTTACATTACGAGAAAAATAAAACAAAATATTTAAATATAAAACATTAAAAATCTTTCAGCTGTTTTTAGATAAGCAAGGTACGTTTTGAAGGAAATTATGGTTAGGATATTGTCTCCTCCGTGTTGGAGCCTGACAGACCTCTGCGGTGGTAGTTTGAAAAATGTTTCGCCTGAGCTGGAACTCTTTGAGAAAGTAGTCAGATTGCAATCTATACATCTATGCATTACAAGAATAATTGAATAAAATATGTTTTTTGTTGTTATCTGATAAGCACAGTACATTTTGAAGGTATATATAAATAATATGACCTTAAACATTGCTTTGATCATGATTAAATGTAACATTGAATAATCTAATCTACGGTAATATCAAAAGTGCTTGAATCCATACCTTTAGCTACAATAAAAACAATTTGAAGAGAAAATTAATTTGACATATAATAGAAATCGAATATAGCGGAACGGCATTTATTTCAGTTTATATATTTAATTTTTATTGCAACAATTTACCACATGATTTTGTTTTATTCGTTAGAATAATATTTTCTGTACTATGTTTTGTTTCAAGATAAACAAAAATATTCTTAAGTAGACACAACAGAGAAAAAAAAACTATTCGGTAAAAACTATCGTTTGTCTGGTTAAAAGATCGTGTAAGTGAATATTAATAGAAAGTTCAAAATTTTGAATATAAAAGTTGAAACATGTTGATACTACCATGCATTTACAGAACAAAATCGTTAAATCGGTAATTTTTTTTAAAGAAAGCTTTTGTGGCAAAAATAAAAAAACATTTGATTTTATCTATATATATAAAAAATTTCGACGGTTTTGTTCGAACGCGAATCAGTTCAATACGGAGCGTCGGATCGAGGTGCTTTTTGTTGGGTTGGGTTCGTATAAGCCCATGGAAGGTTCTTACGCTAACTAATTGACACTTTGGCCACTCTGGAACTGATTCCGGAACATCACCGTTTGCATGGGAAATGAAACGAAAAACTAAATTTTGGTCACAGGAGGCTGAATAAGCAAAAAATCGAAAAACGTCAACAAACGAATAAAGGCAGAACGAAGTTTGTCGGGTAAGGCTTGTTTTTTTATAAAAAAAATGTATTTTGTGCAGCAAAGCTCATTTAGAGCATTAATTGAATTATTTATATTATTTTTGCAATTTGCTTCATTTATTGAGATTGCTTTTCAAGAAATCATCTTAAACTGAAATATGGACTATTTTTTATTTTATAAAAGTGTACCGGTACTGATGAAAACAAAATCTTCGAAAATATTACTGATTTTGCATTTTAGTAATTTATGCCATGATTTATTAACAGTTTCAAAATTAGTTAAAATGCGGTAATTTTTGATACAATGTTAAGCGGTGTATGCACATCGGAAGGAACCGCTCAAGAAAAAATTCAAATGGGCAGCAGTAGAAGCGAAAGCAAGCCAGATAGGGTGAAGAAAAGCCCCAAGAAAACGCTCCCTCTCCTTTGTTCTGCTGTTCGTAAAGCTGTTTCTTGACCTCTTTCCTTCCGATCTCCATACTAGCCTTTATTTAAAAAAAATGTTGTTTGTTTTAGCTGTACAGCTTGGTTGGGAATAAATTACAGAAAAGTACAGATAAAAATATTGAAAATGAGGAAGGAATAAGCTTGCTTGTAGATCCATTTTGGGTGTTTTTGGGTATTAATTTCAAACATATACTTTTCGTCACGTCTGCATTTAATATTAAAATCAGTTTATGTTTACCATCAAGTCCCGTCTGGTGGATCAATCGGACGTGGCACTGGGCTTGGGCTCATAATCCATAGATTGGTTTGAACTCCGTGGCGGGCGCACATAAATTCAAAGTGTAAATTTGAGTAAAAACAATATCTGTGCCTGTCATAGTTTTTGTTTCAGATTTTTTTTAAAATAAGTTAAATAAATTATCACATTGTATATATTTTTAGAAATGTTTATTCTTTGTTTTTTTATGGTACACATAAATTTAAAACTTTAAAAACGCCATAATTATGCTTCATTTGTTATTTAAGTCAGCAACATGTTAGATTTTTGAATTTAGAATACATTGTTTTATATTTCATATTCACATAATGATAATAAATAAAAATAATGTGATTCCATTTCATTCAAAATGTTTAAAAAAAATAAAAATTGCTTTTGAATTTGAATTATTATTTTTTTAAATCGTGTTGTTTCAGCAATGTTTGTAAAATTTGCTTTTTAATTTTAAATTACATAAAATTTAAAGAAAATCAGGTAAACAATCACTAATCTCGTATTGCATAAAAAATTTATAAACCTGCGTTTATTTGAGAAATAGTTGTGGTTTTTGTTTTTCTCCTCGTTTTTTCTTTTTCTTATATTTTCAGGTGTTTTTAAATTTTCAACCTCATCAGCGCATTCCATTTTCTACAACTCCTGCGATCGGATGTCAGTCTCTTGGACAACATAGATGAAACATTTCGAAGACTGCGCTTTCGTATTTAGATCAGCATGAAAACAAAGTCGAGGAACCCGACGAAAATCTTTCAGGAAATTAAAAAAAAATATTGTTTGATTTAGCATTCATGCAATTTTTCTGTTAGGAGTTATGATTGATATTCGTCATCTTGAGAGTAGAAAAGAGGGAGAATGTAGGGATTATGGGTTGCAGGATTGAATATGTAATAAATTATTAAATGAGTATTTATTATAAGATTGATATAATTCATAAATAAGAGTTAAGAGCGCAACAAAAAGTGCGCACCTTCATGAATATTGCCTTGTTAGCTGATTGTGGATTGAGTGCGAGAGCGCTAGCGAGCTGCGAGAGAGAACAACGAGCGAGAAAACAACGAGATGCGCGCGGCCAGCGAAAGAGAGAATGAAGATTGTCAAATCAATTTTGTGGTTAATTTCTGTGGAATAAGACGTGTTGTTTGTTGATTGCAAAATATCTGTGTTTTTATTATAAAAGAAAGTCCCCGATCACGACATTGACAATACATTTTTCATTTTCCTTCGAAATTGAAGTTTTTTTTTTGTTTTGTTTATTTCATTTTGTTAAAATGTATTTTTTTCAAAAATTCCTTCATTGACTTAAATTTTGCAACTTTTTAAGTGTTTGTTACAATCCAATTCGTTGACCATCGTGCAGCTCGGTTAGTCGTTCATTCAATACCCCTTCTGGCAGTGCAGGCAGGCTATGGTGTGGTGAGAACAAAAATCGTGTCCACGTCGAAGCGTCTTCTGCTCCGTCAGAGATAATGATTTTTATTGCTCGCCCATTTGGCTGTTGAGCGCTACCGGTTTACTCCAGCCAGCCCCGGTCAGATGTGATCAATGGGATGCTGGAATTACTGAATCGCGGACTCAGTGAGAATGGGGCAAAACTTTTACCGTGCGAAGCAGAGGAGGCTTTTACGAGGGTCGATCGTCAATAATGGTCAAATTTCGCTGATCAAGGGGTCATCAATTTGGATGTGGTTAAATGTTAATTTAATGTGATTAACGAAAGAAAGTTTAAATTCAAGTTGAAGGAAAGTTAAAATTAGCTACAAGTACCCTAAATCTCCAACCTTGTCTAACAGCACGGAACGATAACAGCAATTCGAGAAATGTTGCTGCTGCGTTCTGCAATGTTCTGCATTGCTGTCGATACTGGGCCCGGACCCCGGTTCCCGCACCAGAGATTGCAATGCATTGTAAGGCGCATGGTTACATGGTTATTGCATGTTAACGTTCTTGTGGCGCGCGTGAAAAAATATGTCGATATTTATTATTTTTCCACTTTTTATCCCTCTCTCAGAATGGTTTTGAAGCTGGTCAGCTCAATGGGAAGCTGGCCTGGCTGTGTGTAGACCCTGGACCAGAACCTGGAACGGCCAGCCATCAACACCACATGGGAGCCAAATATTTACGTGCACAGTGGCTTGCTTCTTGTGTTCAACTGCTGACAGAACGAGAGAGGTGTATGCGAGTAATTAAAATTCCATGGGCGTTCGCTGGCGACATGTGAAAATTACTGTCAAAATCATGTCAGTGCACATTTCCGAACGCGAAAAATGTTTTATTAATAAGTGTGAGCTGGTTCGAAATAAAAAAAAAACTGCGGAATTCTCATCGAGGTTGTTCCCGTTCGATTGTGCTGGGGCTCGGACTATTGCTGCCCGACACTTGGTATTTGGCTCGTTGGCTTGAAAAGGGAAAACTGACCCTTTTTAGTGAGCAAAGGGTGAGAAAAATTTTATGATAATTCCTAAAATTGCTCGAACGAGGCTAATTTACAGCTGTGATTTTTTTACTTGATTCTTGAATCACGTGTAATTATGTTGCATACCATACCATTTATATCAATCATAATTACAGTTAAACTAGTAGATAAACATTTTTCTCCACTTTATAGCACTTTATTCCATTTTCAGAAAACCACTGTTTTTTCAATTTTGTTTAGCGTTCAAGAATTTTTATGCGCATCAAATTTTTATGCGATTATCAAAAAAAAATTTAGGTGGCTGCAGATATTTCCTATGATTAAATATGTCCCACTACTCTGGATGAGTATTAGTATCGAGAGTCAATGTTATTTCTACTCATAATAATTCCATCATTATTCAAAATATTTTTAAATTATTCGTTACTCAGTTCAGTTGATTGCACTTCTAAGATTTGCCCCCTGATTTTTTAAAGGTTTTTTAGAAGGAGAGCATCGAAAATGACTCTATTTTTTTGTAAAACATACCTTTTTGAAGATATAGACATTTTTCGATTAATGTTCCGGTTTCAAATTTAGGAATACTTCATGAAGCAAAAGCACTTATTAAAAAATATATTGGGAGAGCTCCCAGATTTTCATTTTATGATTTTTTTTTTATCAGACTGCTGGTTGCTTAAAAAGCCTCTCGAAGTTTATATACACAGCAAAAAATTCGATGATAAAATCGCATGCAAAAGCATGCACATCACCTTCGTCAAAATAAACACTTAATAAAAAACACAAAAAAAAGTTGCAACCGACGGGATTCAAACCCAGCACCAACAGTAAGGACTGGCGCCTTAGCCCACTCGGCAATCAGACCGATAAAAATTGTACGGATAAACGCATATATGAGCTTGACATTTCGGTCAAGTAGGTTTCCCATACTGATGGGCTACATATTTCAGGGTGTAAAATCACATAAAATTGCATAAAATAATGCAATATTTATTTTACGCCCAGGCCTTTTACACGCAGCTTGATCACTACTTTTTTAGCTGTGTAATTAATTAGCCTACACAGTAAAAAATTTCTGTGTAAAGTTGCATGCAAAACCTTTGTGAGAAAAAGCATGTAATATTGTATGAGAAAACGTGTATTATGTAGCATGTACAAAAGAAAAATAAATAAATTTTGCACACCCAATTTTTTTACACATTTTTTCAAATTAACTATAACTAGGAAATTATTGGTTTGATTTCCAATGTTAAATAACGAAATTTTTGTGAAATTTTCTGCTTTTTATAATAAACAAATAATTCCAAAATTTTAGGACCTCTTGAAAGAGCTTACAAAATTTATTTAGACATTTAAAAATACTGGCCAGATTTTCAAATTTCAGCTGACAATTTCACAAAAAATATATTTATAATATTGAAAATAAAACGAAAAGTGAGTTGAAAAATCAAGGCTAGTTGAGTGACATTGTAAACCTTGTTTTTCAAATTTTATAAGACTTTTTCTAGCTTTAAAAAAATGTATAGCTGTGTAAAAATGTATCAACATTTTGATTTTGTTTGACACTCCAATCGTCTTCACCACGTCCATCTGATTTTGGCATTCTGCTTTTGTTCGTTCCACACACAAACGATTGAGTGCTAAGTCACTCAAACAGTCTTCCTCTAGAAATACACTCGCTCAGAGAATGGTCGATTGACATTCTACCGAGATTCCGATCATCGCTCACATGATCGCATTCAAATGACTTCTATCACCACGCAGGAAAACACAAGGAAGAGAGAGACGAAAAACGAGAGAAAGAGAAAGAGCACGTTGTCTCGTTCGGGTGTGTGCGCGATCAAATTTCGTGTTTGGAAATGATCGCTGACAGAAAGTTATTTCATATATTGAGCAGTTCAGTAACAGATCTCTTTTCAAGCACTGATTGCTGGGATACGTTTCTTCATGAAATATCATTAAATTTAAAAAAAGAATGAACATTCCTTAGCTTCAAAATGGTGCCCCTTATTAAAAAAATAGTCATTTTCGCCGAAAAAAAATTTATATTGCATTAAATATTTCAAATTTAGTTTGACCTTTGTTTCATAAAAAAAGATCATATCTCAGATACCAGATTTTGCATCCCAAAAACCGAAATGTTTAAAAATATTTATTTTTGGAATTTATTTTTTAGCGATACACTAAAAATTAAAAAAACGAGAACTTTTTTTCTGAAAAAAACATACAACTTTGCCGAAGAAACCAAATCGATCAGAAAATCTTTTCTCAAGATATAGAATTTCAGATATAAGCATGCCTAAAGTGCCTAATAGAAAGTGGGGACACGGAAACTGAGAACCCAGCGATTTTCTGTCAAAAAATTGAGCGCCTCCAAGATCTTACACATAAGGCACTTTAGTGCCTAATAGGGGACAAGGCACTCAAAATGCAATGCCACTCACAGTTGGTCACTCAAAATTTACCAAGCGTTTAAATGGAAGGTGTTTATTTTTTGACAAATCCTATTGACGAAGTAGAGATTGTAAGCACCTTATGTGTAAGATCTTGGAGGCGCTCAATTTTTTGACAGAAAATCGCTGGGTTCTCAGTTTCCGTGTCCCCACTTTCTATTAGGCACTTTAAGCATGCCCATTTTGTTTGAACAATTCGCATAATTGTATGAAACCTTGTATGGGAAAACTTATGTTGCAAATTGTTTTTTTTTTTTGCAAAGGAAATGCATCGATAATGTTACATTTAAATAATTAAAATCATAATTGATATATTCGAAAAAAAATTATTTCTTTAAAATTACTCCCTTGCAAAGCATGAACATTAAATTTTAAATGGAAAAGCGTGACAAATAGAGGAAAGGGGGGTTAATTTTTGCTGATTTTAACATGGTTTTAGAAACACATTGCGAAAGTAATGTGTTTCTAAAATTTATGTTATTATAACCAGTTGACTTTATTTAAAATACCATTTCTGATCACCATTTTTCATTTTAAGTCAAAAAATAAACTGACAAGACTACATTTTTTGATTGATCAACTACGGTCCCCTTGGAACGAGCTGTTAAGTAGGACATTTTTCTGTCAAGAAGGGCCGCGAAGTTAGTTTTTCAAATTGATTTAAAAATCAATTTCAAATCCTTTGTGTTCGGGCAAAGTGTCATTGTACTCAGTAAAATAAGTTTTATCGTTGTGAACAATAATATCACTAATTTAAGCTTAATTTTAGGACTCAATTGTTGTGAAACGAACGGAGTTACTTTTCAGTTTGACACCCTCTTTACACGGAGCTCACACGCACACTACCAAACGTAAGATAGTAAGTGTGAGTCCCGTGTAAAAAGTGACAGTTCGTCACTTTCTAGGAAATCTACGTGCATTGCGTGTACGTACACAAAAATAAAGTGAGGTTGAATTTTGTCAGCCTCAGACTCTGGACATTTAAGAGATCCCACCCTCTCCCTTCTTCCCTCTCCACCTTCTAATGGACCGAACGCTTGGTGGAACGTTTTGTCTTCTCTGGGGGCTGTCGTCACCTGGCCGGACCTGCTGCTCCCTGGGAACACACGGAAGCATGCAACGAAATGTTGCACAGTATGAGAAAAGAAGCTGAAATGGAAGGGAAAGAAGAATCTGCGCGCGCGTAACATGAGCGGACAAATTATGCACATAATCTGGCGAATATCTCGAAATTTATCATTCCCACTGTCTGTCCGGGGGCCAGGGTTGCCAGATGTTTTGTTGTGATTGGTGTGATATTATGTTATATTCTTCTCATTATGACTTGACTTGATGTTCAATACCATGTTGATCTGGCAACCCTGGTCCAGAGGCTGATCCCGCGATGGATCCGGTGGTGAATCGCTGCATGTGACGACATGGTCCAGAGAGAGAAAGAGAGAAGGTTGCATGCTAGAAGCAGTGAAGCAATGAAGATGTGACGTGTGAGATGAAGCGTCGAAGATCTTGATCGCATGCTCGCGATCCTCGCGACATGAGTCTCTGAGACAGGCCCAGCAAGCATGTTCAGCAGCAACAACAGGGAGCTTGTCCAGATCGCGTGGTTCTGATAGAAGGAACGAGTTGATGGCAGCGATGAAAGCTTTGTCGTATCAAGTATCAGAAGCAGGAGTAGTTTGAATCAGGGCTGTGGAGTCGGGTCTTATTTCAAGCGACTCCGACTCCGACTCCGACTCCGGCTTTCTCAGATTAGCAGACTCCGACTCCGACTCCGGCTCCGGCTTTCAACAAATGGTTGGCTCCGACTCCGACTCCGACTCCGGCCTACCAACTCTAGCCGACTCCGACTCCGACTCCGACTCCAGCTTCTTACAAATGGTTGGCTCCGACTCCGATTCCGACTCCACATATTTTTAAATGTTTCAAAAGTTAGTTAATTATTATTATAGTTAATTATTTTTAAAACATTGATAAATAGGATTATTTAAATACTCGCTAAGCGTCATTTCTCAGATTAGCAGACTCCGACTCCGACTCCGGCTCCGGCTTTCAACAAATGGTTGGCTCCGACTCCGACTCCGACTCCGGCCTACCAACTCTAGCCGACTCCGACTCCGACTCCGACTCCAGCTTCTTACAAATGGTTGGCTCCGACTCCGATTCCGACTCCACATATTTTTAAATGTTTCAAAAGTTAGTTAATTATTATTATAGTTAATTATTTTTAAAACATTGATAAATAGGATTATTTAAATACTCGCTAAGCGTCATGTTTTTCTCAAGAAAAATAAGTTCGAATCACAAAACGGAAAAAAAGTTTCTAGGTTACAAGTTTTATACGTTATGGAAACAGAAATCAAAAATATCAGTTTTAGAGGCATTTTGAGAAGAACAGTTTTGTAAGTAAATTTGGATTTATTTGCTTAACCTCAAATTTGCAAATAATTTATTCAAAGCTTATAAATTTAAATATTTAATTGTTATTTTTGAATGAATAATTAAAATAAACCTGGCCTTAATGATCTATTGAACATAAAAATTCAATTTGCTCACTTTCAGGTTGACATTTATAAGAAGCACAGTGACAGGCACCTTTTTTTTAATGACAAACGAAACATTTTTTTTTTGTTTTTTTAAGACGTACATTAGGGTGCCCAGAATATGGAACTTTTTTTCAAAACCTCGCTCCACAAGCTTAATATTGTTCCTTGACCTATTTTAGGACTCTGGGCCAATTATGAGCAAAATCGGTCATCATTTACCCATTGATACTCGGAGGTGAAGTTTGTATGGAAAAAATCGAAAAAAAATTATGGAAAACCCATTTTTTTACGGTTTGGTCTGCACGGTGCGCTTCTTCCATCCAAATATTCTCAAAAGTGAGATTCTTATTGGAAATTTAATGCTCTACAACTTTGTAGAACATACCAAAGCTGTAAAACTCGATCCTGAAAAATTATTAGCAATTTAAAAAAGTCATTTTTGTATGAAAAACATTTTTTTTCTGACTGTAGGCTCGGGTATCAATGGGTTAATCTCATCCAATTTCGCTCAAAATTTACATAGATGCTTAAAATAACCCAAAAAACCGTTTTCCGCTTGTGGAGCAGGGGCTCATTTTTTCTGGGCACCCTAACGTACATGGACATCACGCCATGACTGAAGGAAATTATTATTGCAAATCAATGTATCTAAACAATTTCTTCGTGGAAAGGACGCTTGAGAGTTCCTTTTCAAATATCTGTGACATGAAAAAAAAAATTACCCTGGAAATTTTAATTTTTTTTTTTAATTTTAAAATTCAATATACATTTAAAAGGATACTTCGTGAATCTTCACCTAAAACGAAACTTTATGAATGATCTTGCACCTCCATCAAAATAAATGAAACAATTTAAAATATAATAAAAAAAACAAATATCCACAAGTAAAATATTTGCAATGGGGTAATTCTCTACCAACTCACACGAAATCGGGAAAAGTTGCCCCGACCCCTCTTCGATTTGCGTGAAACTTTGTCCTAAGGGGTAACTTTTGTCCCTGATCACGAATCCGAGGTCCGTTTTTTGATATCTCGTGACGGAGGGGTGGTACGACCCCTTCCATTTTTGAACATGCGAAAAAAGAGGTGTTTTTCAATAATTTGCAGCCTGAAACGGTGATGTGATAGAAATTTGGTGTCAAAGAGACTTTTATGTAAAAATAGACGCCCGATTTGATGGCGTACTCAGAATTCCGAAAAAACGTATTTTTCATCGAAAAAAACACTAAAAAAGTTTTAAAAATTCTCCCATTTTCCGTTACTCGACTGTAAAACATTTTGGAACATGTCATTTTATGGGAAATTTAATGTACTTTTCGAATCTACATTGACCCAGAAGGGTCATTTTTTCATTTAGAACAAAATTTTTCATTTTAAAATTTCGTGTTTTTCTAACTTTGCAGGGTTATTTTTTAGAGTGTAACAATGTTCTACAAAGTTGTAGAGCAGACAATTATAAACATTTTGATATATAGACATAAGGGGTTTGCTTATAAACATTACGAGTTATCGCGATTTTACGAAAAAATATTTTGAAAAAGTTACTTTTTGCGTTTCTCTTTGTTTCGTCGTCCGTGTCTGTCGCGGGTGACCATGAACGGCCATGATCGATGACGACCAACTTTTTCAAAACTTTTTTTCGTAAAATCGCGATAACTCGTGATGTTTATAAGCAAACCCCTCTAATCTACAACTTTATGGAACATTGCAACACTCTAAAAAATAACCCTGCAAAGTTAGAAAAAACACGAAATTTTAAAATGAAAAATTTTGTTTTAAATGAAAAAATGACCCTTCTGGGTCAATGTAGATTCGAAAAGTACATTAAATTTCCCATAAAATGACATGTTCCAAAAATTTTTACAGTCGAGTAACGGAAAATGGGAGAATTTTTAAAACTTTTTTAGTGTTTTTTTCGATGAAAAATACGTTTTTTCGGAATTCTGAGTACGCCGTCAAATCGAGCGTCTATTTTTACATAAAAGTCCCTTTGACACCAAATTTCTATCTCATCACCGTTTCAGGCTGCAAATTATTGAAAAACACCTCTTTTTTCGCATGTTCAAAAATGAAAGGGGTCGTACCGCCCCTCCGTCACGAGATATCAAAAAACGGACCTCGGATTCGTGATCAGGGACAAAAGTTACCCCTTAGGACAAAGTTTCACGCAAATCGAAAAGGGGTCGGGGCAACTGCTGTGTGAGTTGGCGGAGAATTACCCAATGATAATAAGCATCCGTCATATTGACGTGGGACATACAGTATGAAAAAAATTCTTACAGGTTGATAATATTTTGATTTTGTTTTTTTAATAATATTTGAAAAATAAATTTAAATCCTATATTTTGTTCTATACATTTTTTTATTAGTTCATTTTTGTACTGAAATCTTGAGATTTGTTCAACGATAATTTGCAACGATATCAAAATAGTTTATCTTAAATCAACATCAACATCAACATTCAATGATTATTTAAAAATTAGTTACAACTTCTTTTGATATTTTTTGTTAGTTTTAATTATTTTAAATGCAACACTTTGATTTTCTTGTACTAAGTTATAAACAAAATGCGCATGTTGAGTTCCAAGTAAGACATTGTTATTACGTTGATTATTTGTTACTGTCAGTTACTCTTGTTGGATTTCCAAAAACAGTGATTACTTTTTTAATCTTTTTATGTACCTCGTAATTTTTTTCCTAAAAAATTATTCAACTTAAAACCTCCAAGACATTCGCTATCGGGGTAAAAGATGACTGGATGAAATTTGGTCAAATTTGGATTGAAAGGGCACATAAATATAGGCAAAAGGAAGAAGTCAAGAATTAATAAGATATGTCTGACTACATAACCAATATTTTTTATTATTTTTTAAATTATGATACTACATACTTGGGTAAGAGGTTATCATTTAGTGATTTTAGTGAAATAACACAATTAGAGCTTTCCTATCACAATAAATAGCTTCAAAAACATAATGGCATCTGATACGACGTAAAAAATAATAAAAAATATGAAAAGTTTTATGAATTATGCTGTTACATAGGAAATACTGAACAATAAAAAATCATATTTTTTGTTGAATTTAAGATAACTCCGACTCCGACTCCGACTCCGACTCCGGGTTATCAGAAATCTTCGGCTCCGACTCCGACTCCGACTCCAGCTCTTAAAATTTAGCCGACTCCGGCTCCGACTCCGACTCCAGCTGTTTGAGTTTTGACGACTCCGACTCCGACTCCGACTCCAGGTCCCCAAAAAGACCCGACTCCACCGACTCCGGCTCCGACTCCGACTCCGACTCCACAGCCCTGGTTTGAATGATTAATTAAGAACATTATGAAATGAAAGTGTCTGTTGAATGAATTTGTTTGTTTTGTTGAAAGTATAATTGAAGAAAGACAAAAATCTTGACAAAAATGTTGAAATATTTCCTTTCAAATATTTTTGATAAAATCAGGGGATTCAAAAATGTGTTCTAAATAATATTACACTCAACCCCCGGTGGTTGGTCACTTTTTTGTTTGACACTTTTTTAGTTTGTACCCCGTTGGTTTGACAAAGTCAAACTAAAAAGAGACGAACTGTCACTTTTTACACGGCGCTCACTCACACTATCAAAACAAACGTTTGATAGTGTGAGTGAACTCCGTGTAAAAGGGGTGTCAAACTAAAAAGTGACCCCGTTCGTTTGACAACAGTTGGTGTCAAACCATCGGGGTTTGAGTGTACTAAGCAATAATACACTCAAACCCCGATGGTTTGACACTAACTGTTGTCAAACGAACGGGGTCACTTTTTAGTTTGACACTCCTTTTACACGGAGTTCACACACACTACCAAACGTTTGTTTTGATAGTGTGCGTGAGCGTCGTGTAAAAAGTGACAGTTCGTCACTTTTTAGTTTGACTTTGACCAACCAACGGGGTACAAACTAAAAAAGTGTCAAACGAAAAAGTGACCAACCACCGGGGGTTGAGTGTAATAGACCATTAAGATATTTCTTATGCCATTTCCAGCACGTTCGGCGCCAAGTGTGCCCGCTGCAGCCGCAGCATCTCCGCCTCGGACTGGGTCCGGCGGGCCCGGAAGATGATCTTCCACCTGGCGTGCTTCGCGTGCGACAGCTGCGGCCGCCAGTTGTCCACCGGGGAGCAGTTTGCGCTGGCCGACGATAAGGTGCTGTGCAAGAAGCACTACTCGGAGTTTTTCGACTGCGGAACGTCCAGCGATGGTGAGGATTTCGAGGGGGAAGGTCTACCAGGATCAAGTTCTGAACCTTCGTAATGACCTTTATTCTAGATGGCTGTGAAGCGGATGGCTTACAGAAGAGTAACAAAAGCAAACGTGTCCGGACGACCTTCACCGAGGAGCAGCTGCAGATTCTGCAGGCCAACTTCAACATCGACAGCAATCCCGACGGGCAGGATCTGGAGCGGATAGCTTCGGTGACGGGACTGAGCAAACGGGTCACCCAGGTGTGGTTCCAGAACTCACGAGCTCGCCAGAAGAAGCACGTTCAAGGTAAAGTAGTTCAGCACATAGAGCTATGAACAGTTCTTCAACTAAGCTTTCTCTCAACAGTTCCTTCCAACGGTGACATGAATCCGTTCGCCCGACACATCAACCTGCAGCTATCGTACACGTTTCAGCAGGCCAACGTAGGTCACGGACCGATGCACATGGGTCCGGGACCGCCGATGCACGGACATTCGGGCGGTTCGGGAAGTTCTGGATTTGGCAGCATCAATCACAACAACAACAACAACAATACAGTTGTGTCCTCGAAATCGTCTCCGTACAGCAGACATGGTAAGTTGATACAATGAAATTAATTAATTTTATTTTGTTTAATAATCAAAACCATTTTTTCAGAATCTTCATTTGATGAACTATCGGAGGATTCGGCGATTCACTGCATGCAGAGCGAAATTTAGCAAGAGATAAGAATATGGTCCTCTTATTCTGTGAAATGACAGTATTTAAGAGACCACCGGAGGCGGAAAATCTGCTACGAGCTTTTCTTCCACGTTTGACCCCAGAACTCAAAAATGGCTGAATGAAATGCTTTGAAATCATCGGGTCACCTAAATTGATCAATTTTGAACATGTAGAAAGGTTGCATGTAGAGATTTGAGCACTCTTTCTATTTGAAACCTGTTGTTGAAATTGGTAAAATTGCGCTATTTTTTGGTAGAAATTGGAGTAGAATGTAGGTGTCTACAAATCGGTTCATTTTTTCTTAGGCATGTATAGGCTCTTTAGAATCGTCAAAATCTTACGGAGGTACAGACGAAATAAAAATGTTGATTCATTCAACCGCGTTGCAGAAAAAGTTGTTCAAACGGAGGAAGATTTCATTTTTCCATACATTGATTCCACCATTTGAGAACCACTGTTTGTTGTTGATTTTCCCCTCTGTCAACGGGTGGCGTCGCGGCGCAGCCATAGTTACCATGAAAGCAAGTTTGTTACTCATTTGTTTACAATCAAAGGTTTGCTTTCAGAATGTTTCGAGTAATTTTAGGGATGTTCCGGATTATGGACCGCGTCGTACAGAAAGAAGACTTTTATATCGGAGGTCCCAACGCCGAGAGATTGTGGGGCTCTAGTGTAAATTCAAGCAAAGTGTTTGTAAGCTTCTACAGCTCGGTGGTGTCGGTTTTCCTGAATGGTCTTTCCGTTCTGGAACTGGAACCAGCTGTTGTACGCGTTCAGATCGCCGCAGGTGGCAGTGGAACGATCCTGGAAAGATATTCTGCAGTATCGTTCAAGTCTGCGTGAGTAACCACTATACCACTATACGTGTTATTTGTTTTTCCAGTTCAGGTGCGGCGAGAAAAAAATAGCGGGATTCCCTACGAGGCCGTTTTAGGGACTTCCGTTGATGGGCCCCTTTGACCCAAGGCTTTAGCAGACCCCTATGGATGACCGACTACGGGAAGTGCAAAAAAAAACAAGAATGTGTCCTCTTGTCACGTGGTATGGCCACGTTCTTGTTAGGAGTGCCGTTTGAGTTAGGGCTGCGTGACACGTAATAGCGGACGAGAAGTAACCTCGTGTGCCCCACGGATAAGCACTTGGGCGTGCGACGTTCAGTTTGGGTGTTTGGCGATGACATATCCGTTGGGTCTTGACCTGTCCTGATCAGAGCGAAGAAGTTGACAGTTATGGATTTGTAAATTCTGTCAGGACTGTGGAGTCCCAGTCGGTGAATCCTGATATGCGAGTAGTAACATCTCTTGCAAGCAGATAGCCTGGAGGACAAGGATCAGTCCAGAACAACCGACCATCATGGTTTATGATAGTGAACATTAAAACTGGAATTTCGATAGAATTTTGAGTGGAGGATTGACCGATGCACTCAGCCGGCTCCGTGGCTTAATGGTTACGGCTTCTGCCCCACGAGCAGAAGGTTCAGGGATCAAATCCCGGTCGGTACCTTTGAAATTTGGAATCAGGAATTTGAACTTTGAATATGAACAAAAACGAAAAAGGAATCAGGCGGGATTCGAACTCACGCCTTTGGATTGGTGGTCTGGGACGCTAAGCAGTCGGCCATCAGAAGGTTTACACTCTAGCAGTGAAATGATCCGTAGTGTTGAAACATGTTATCTTCTCATATTAAATACGCGCTGATCCCTGATTTGCCTGACGGGATTGGAAGTCTAAATATAGATCGAGTTTCCTTCAGATGCTTGCTTCTATGTTTAGGCGGGGTCGAACAATGCCCAGCGACCTCGGAATTGGACCGCAAGGAGCTCTGGAAGCAGCGCGAGGGCTATCACCACCTAATACCCGGGACTGAGATAAGTTGTATCAGCATTCGGCATATACAAAGTCTGATACAAACTATACTTTCCCATAATATCGCTACCGGTTAGCGGGTATTGGATTGGACCACACACACACACACAGGATTGACCGATGCACTCAGCGATGCCCACTGGGAATTTTGACTCGAGCCCCGACTCGATTCAGGCTCGATCTCGAGCCAGATCGACTCGTGACTCGAACCAAAATTCTCAGTAGGTAGGAGGCCATTTGTACACCCAGAACTGGGTATCGGCCTACGAGAATATAAAGAGAATGGTTCGGTAGTAAAGAGGTACTGTGAACGAATGGAAGGGATAAATCCCGAGATGGCCGAGATAATATTCTCGATTTTATTGGTAGGTTTTCAAACGAGCACTTACAATGAACTCAAATGGATGAGCGATGAACTCGAATGCATGTAAAATGACACAAACAGGAATCAGGGAGTAGGAAGTAGGACGCGAATGTCAAGAAAATGAAGGAATTCGATGATAAATGGGAGAGAATTGAGCGAAAAGAGACCGGAAATGGTATTTTTTCTCTCAATCCTCTCTCGTTTTGCACAAACGATGAACGTTTTGCTTCGTGCTTGTTTGAAAACCTACCAATGAAATCGAGAATAATCCAGAAGGGAATGATTTTCCAGAAAGTTCACCTTTCAAAAAAAAAGTGTCACTAGGGACTATCCACGCAAACGAGAAATCTGTGAGGGTGGCCCTCCCAATTTGAGTTGTGTGGGACATCGTTGACCCAGTACGCGCGGGAACTCGAAGCTGCGTTGCCTGACGAGGGTGAGCTTGCCGAAGCCCCTCTGGAGGCCTGCTGGAGTCATATGGAAGCAGCCATCAACGCAGCGGCATCGAGCGCCATCGGGTACGTGGACCGAGTTCGACGGAACGGCTGGTTCGACGAGGAATGTCAGACGATTTGGGACGAGAAGAAAGCAGCGCGGGACAAGTGGCTGCTGCACAACACCCGTGGGAACAAGGAGTCGTACAAACAGTTGCGAAGACAGCAAACCCATCTCTTTCGGGACAAGAAGCGCCGCCTGGAAGAGTTGGAGTGCCAGGATATGGAACAGCTGTATCGCTCCAACGAAACGCGTAAGTTCTACAAGAAACTCAGTCAATCCCGGACTGGCTTCATGCCGCGAGCCGAAATGTGCCGGGATAAGGACGGAGGAATCTTGACGGACGAGCGTGAGGTGATCGAAAGGTGGAAGCAGCACTTCGATGAGCACCTGAACGGCCCAGAGGCGGAGTACCAGGACGACGGGGGAAACGACGTCAGCGGTATGGTGGACGGCGAGGACGAGCCAGCACCCACGATGAGGGAGGTTAAGGATGCCATCAAGAAGCTGAAGAACAACAAAGCAGCGGGTAAGGATGGTATCGGTGCTGAACTCATCAAGATGGGCCCGGACAAGCTGGCGGCCTGTCTACACCGGCTGATTGTCAAGGTCTGGGACACAGAACAGCTACCGGAGGAGTGGAAAGAGGGAGTAATATGCCCGATCTACAAGAAGGGGGACAAGTTGGAATGTGAGAACTATCGAGCCATCACTATTCTCAACGCGGCCTACAAAGTGCTGTCTCAGATCATCTTCTGTCGTCTGTCGGAGCGAGCAAAGGATTTCGTTGGGCCGTACCAAGCCGGTTTTGTGGAGGGGAAATCGACGACGGACCAAATCTTTTTGCTACGCCAAATCCTCCAAAAATGTCGCGAGTACCAGATCCCGACGCACCACCTGTTCATCGATTTCAAAGCCGCGTACGACTCGGTCGATCGCGAAGAGCTATGGAAGATCATGTACGAGAACGGCTTTCCCGGGAAGCTGATCAGACTGGTGAAATCGACGATGGACGGGGCGCGGTGCAGCGTGAAGATTTCGGGGCGATGTCCGACCCGATCGAATCGCGCAAGGGACTGCGACAAGGCGACGGTATCTCCGGCCTCTGTTTCAACATTGGGCTTGAAGGTGTTATGAGGCGGGCGGGCTTCAACATGCGGGGCACGATTATCAACCGATCCAGCCAGTTCATCTGCTATGCCGACGACATGGACATTGTCGGCAGAACGTTCGAGGAGGTGGCCAGGCGGTACACCGAATTGAAGCGGGAAGCGGATAAGGTTGGATTGAAGGTGAATGTTGCGAAGACGAAGTATCTGCTGGCAGGAGGAACCGAGTCCCTTAGGACTCGCATAGGACCGAGCGTGACGATCGACGGCGACGAGTTCGAGGTTGTGGAGGAGTTTGTTTACCTCGGATCGTTGGTTACGTCGGACAACAACTGCAGCAGAGAAATTCGGAGGCGCATCATCACCGGTAGTCGTGCCTACTACGGACTCCACAAGACCTTACGGTCTGGTCACCTTTCCCGGCGTACAAAGTGTACCATGTACGAAACGCTGATAAGACCCGTCGTCCTCTACGGGCACGAGACGTGGACGATGCTCGAGGAGGACCTGCAAGCACTTGAAGTTTTCGAGCGACGAGTGCTTAGGACGATCTTTGGCGGCGTGCGTGAGAACACTGTATGGAGGAGAAGGATGAACCACGAGCTGGCGCAACTCTACGGCAAGCCAAGTATTCGGAAGGTCGCCAAGGCTGGCCGAATTCGGTGGGCCGGACACGTCGCGAGAATGCCGGACGCGCTGGATGCGCGCCAACCGAACCAGACAATCAATCCGGTGAAGTTGGTGTTCAATTCGGAGCCGGTTGGAACGCGGCGGAGGGGGGCGCAACGTGCACGGTGGTTGAACCAAGTGGAGGAAGATCTGGAAAGTGTGGGAGTTCCGCAGCGGAATTGGAGAGTAGCAGCCCAGGACCGAGTCCAGTGGCAGCGCATCTGGAGACAGCTCATGACCCGGAGGTTGTACGAGCAGTAAAAGCAAAGCAAAGCAAGGGACATCGTTGAAATCACGCGGAAATTTCTCCCGATTTGATCGTTCTCGAAAATTCACGCATACATTCACAAAAAAAAGAAATGTTTCAATTTCATTGACCAAGAACGTAAACACTCGAAGGGCAGTTGCATCTCACACGTCAGTGTTGAAGTATTTGACATTTTGTCAATTTGTCAATTTGTCAATTTGTCAATTTGTCAATTTTTCAATTTGTCAATTTGTCAATTTGTCAATTTGTCAATTTGTCAATTTGTCAATTTGACAATTTGACAATTTGACAATTTGACAATTTGACAATTTGTCAATTTGTCAATTTGTCAATTTGTCAATTTGTCAATTTTTCAATTTGTCAATTTGTCAATTTGTCAATTTGTCAATTTGTCAATTTGTCAATTTGTCAATTTGTCAATTTGTCAATTTGTCAATTTGACAATTTGACAATTTGACAATATGACAATTTGACAATTTGACAATATGACAATTTGACAATTTGACAATTTGACAATTTGACAATTTGACAATTTGACAATTTGACAATTTGACAATTTGACAATTTGACAATTTGACAATTTGACAATTTGACAATTTGACAATTTGACAATTTGACAATTGGACAAAGAGAGAAATATACAATTTGTCGATTTGACACCGCGGCCACGAAATTCTCGTTAGCGTAGAGAGCAATGTAATGCATTTGTGTTATGAAAGTGAGCAACCCAGTATAAATCAATAAAACAACTTTTTTTTATGACTTATAAGTAACATATAGACAAAAATTCATTCAGAAAATTTAAACAAAGGAGGTCTGATTTACTCTACTCAAATAAAATCTCCGTAAATGTTCAAAGAATACACAGAAAAAAAAATCATGGTAATATGACATCTGGGAAGGGGTACATCTTTTATGTCAGAAAAAAGGTGTAATTTTACCTCTGGAAATGTGTAATTTTACCACTTTTCTGGTGTAATGTCACTTTTTCAGTCTAAATTGAGGTAAAATTACATCATAAAAGAGGTAATATTTAACCTTCCAAAATTACAGCTTCCAAATTTACATTATTTTTTTTCTGTGTAGCTCAACCAAAATCTAGAAAAAAAACTCTCGCGAAGGATCCACCAAGAAATAGTGATCGTTCGCTCATTTGATTCTCGATATCGGCATTTTTTTACCAAACTCGGAATTTATTCTCTGCGTCCGTTCACAGTAGCTTTTTTCTTACAGCTATGAAAGAATCAACATCAATAACAAATCTTTTGACGCTCATTTGATTTGATTTTGATTTGATGTGATAACCAACAGGGCCACAAGGATGACCTATGTAGCGGTTGCCTAGAATTACAGTGGCTCAGAAACAAAGGGAGCATCTTCAAATTACTGTCGTATGAAGGGCCAAAAGGGGGTGGTTGGACGCGAACAAGCAAAATCACTCACAGTGTCCTCAGGGGAAGAGAATCTCCTTCCGACAGTAACCTCCAATAACTCCGAAAAAAGTCTGACAAAGACAAAAAAAAAATAAAAAAGTAACATGACATTTTTAGTTGATGGGCAATGTGTGTAAACAAAACGACATCAATTTATTTGAGTGGTGCTAACAAGCAAGTTCACAAAATCTTCACCTGATTGGTTTTCCTCGAGAAAGTTCGGAAGCGATTTTCTTTTGCGTTTTTCGCCTCCTCTCTTTCGCGAGTAAAGAAATTCCTAAGCGAAAAAGATTTTTTTTGCGATTATTCCATCCCTGATTCTCTCGGAAGTCGCTGCCCTACTGTGGGTGTACGATATTTTACCCTTTAGTATGACACTGCCCTACTGTGTATATTCGACAGTGATGGAATCCGAGCGTGAATAAGAAAATCTTTGAGCGAGAGATAGAAAAACTATCATTTGTAGATTCTTGCACCAAAATATGAATGCCAGCCTGAGCATTCTCTTTCTATCACTCCTTCTTTTTCGTTTTTCACGAACACTCGCCGAAAATTCTTTTGTTTTCTTGGAGGATTGACCACAGATTACAGATTGATTGTGTATATGGGACTGAGAGAGGAAAATAGAATGTCACATGGGAAAACACGCGATAGAGACTGGCAATTCTTGAGAATCTCACGTAGTGAAGTTGGGAGATGAATTTACGGGCATGATAATTGTGTGAGAGACAACTACGCTTACCACTAAACAACCGGCACCGGCGAGATAAATTTTGGAAAATTGGAAATACGATAATTGAATACTACTACACCCACAGAAAAAATATATATAAAAATCTGTCATAGTGGATTTGCTTCATAAAATGTTACATCTTATAACAGAGTTCGTATATCAATTTTGCCCGTGTGATCTTTTAACCCATCCTTGACAAAGAAGAATATGTTTGTGTTCTGTCGCTATCATGTTATCAAGCGCTCCATGGCGCGGTGGTAGCATGTCAGATCAACACACACGAAGTTGATTGATTCAATCCTCGTTCTGTTAATTTTTTTTCTACAATACTATCAAACAGCCGTCGGTAATGTCGATAATTGTCGGTAACGGGCAAAGTTGCCATACCCCTAAATCGCAAAGAATGCATTTGGAGAGTTTTCGTGCAGATTCTGATATACTTTCATGCCGATTTGCAACAAAAAGATGCGACCACCGTTTGGGTTTACTTATCGATGTAATTCATTCGAGTGTTGAAAAGTTCATACTCTCAGTTCTTTTTTCGAAAAGTATAACTTTTTGACACTGTTTTGGTTTTTGAATTGACCAACACACTGACGCCAAACTAAAGTAGGATTTTCTGGAATACTGTTTTGTACTGGATAGTTGCAGCTTTGCTATTTTTCTTGATATTTATCATCAGCTTTCAATTGGTACTTCATTGTTCAAATAAAGTCATTATAAAAAGCATTGCGTGAGACATGGCGCTATTTCAAATATTAGCAAAGAATCTTCTTTGTTGTATTTTAATTTTTTGTACTATTCGATTCCCCTTCACTGCGTCAACCTGACTTTGACATTCTGCTTTCGTTGATGCACGAGCGCAGCGCAAAGTCACTCACACAGCCGTTTGACTCACATCACCTCTATCATTAGCACTTAGTTTATTTGTTTGAATTCTACCAAAATTCCGATCACCTTTCCCATGCTTGCATTCAAATGAATACATTCGCTTCAAGCAAAAAAGAAAGAAAAAGTGAAAGAGCATGTCCATTCGCGTCACGCGGCTGCTTGAGTTTCGAGCTTGACACACGTTCGTTTCAACTTTGTGTTCGTTCACTGATGGTCTCTGCATAACGATGATAACGACAGACGCGCTAAGTCAGCATTCAACGATCAAGTCGAGTCGAATAAATAGTTTTCCACTTTCTTTTCTAAAAAAAATCGAATTGTTTTGCATCCGTTTGCTTCAGGTTCCTATTCCAAAGAGGATTCTCAGCGTATTTATATGTTTCAGCTCCACCTTTGCCCAATTCGATCAGTTCTTACAACGAGCAAAAGGCACTTATATAGCATCGCGATTTGATTCAAAACTGTGTTTCATCCAATTTTGAGACTGACATGACTGGTTCAGATTTAGTTTTGAATAATCTCTGGTTTTGGTTATTTATAGTAATGATTTCACTCAAAAGATGTTGCACTGTGGAAAGAAGGGAAAATATTTCACACGTGATTGTTGAAGAGAGCTGTACGGCCTCTGACCGGAATTTCGGTGGCCTAATTCAAAATCCTATATGATTAGGTAGTCAAATTGAGTTCTCATCACATTATGAGGATATAAAATAAGTCTTGCAAAAAAAAATCGACCGAAAAACTGTTTGGCTTTAGGTATTTGTTTACAGTTTTTTGTCTTCCAGTTCAGCTATGCATTTGTACGTCAAAAAATCAAATTGTTCGCTTGCGAGATCCCTACTCGAAATAAGGGTGCCCGATGGCTTGAAACGGTGAGGCAATCCGAACCAAGTTTTCCATCCACCCTGGATTCGAACTAACGACCTTTGGATTGCGAGTCCAACCGCCGACCAGCGACTTTACCGAGACAGATCTTTTGATTCAGGGAGACGACTCCTACACCTAGACTGAGCTAACGACCTATCCTCTGGGTTAGACCGGGGCCAAAATTTTCTTCCGCGTCCAATGGAAGGCGTGATCAGACAAATCTGGTCTCGAAAAATGCCACCTGAGCCGACTAGGAGCGAAGCGAACTGGAGTGAGAGGCAACTACGCTTACTACTACACCAACGGACCAGGCTATTGTACAAATTTTACTTACCGTCATCAGGCATGACATTGGGTCTGGGGGTGAGATTGGGCCACACAAATTTCAGCCCCCCTGATGACGGTATTTCCCCAATATTTAAAATTTGATTCACATAAGAATACTCCTGAAAACACAAACCAAGCCGTCACTCCATCCATCACCACGTGTGATGTACCATGTGCGCGCAAATTGCTTTCAGGTAGGCTTTGATTTATGAAAAATGCGTCTTGCTGAATGAGCGTCCTGCTGTTGCGTACTGGAATATTTTCAAAGTCATCAGGGTAGCAATGGAATTTTCCCTCCCCAGCAGTGGTTCCAAAAAAAATAAAAATCATCAAGTTCCCCGTTCCGGTGGTCTCTTAAGATATTTATTTATTGTAAATAGACTATTTTTCATCATACATGTTAATTGTATTCGATAGCTAATTTAATATATTATATTTAAATATAGGGACAAATTTTGATTAAAGACTTGATAAACCAGTAGGTCTGCACAGTAGCGTTCAATGCAAATCAAATTTGCACTGTGAGAATTGTACACGATTTTAAATTATTGATTTGTTGAAATAAACGGAACTATTTAACACAACGATGCGTCAGATTATTATTACTTGATTTGAACTAAAAACTAAAAACTAAAAACTAAAAACTAAAAACTAAAAACTAAAAACTAAAAACTAAAAACTAAAAACTAAAAACTAAAAACTAAAAACTAAAAACTAAAAACTAAAAACTAAAAACTAAAAACTAAAAACTAAAAACTAAAAACTAAAAACTAAAAACTAAAAACTAAAAACTAAAAACTAAAAACTAAAAACTAAAAACTAAAAACTAAAAACTAAAAACTAAAAACTAAAAACTAAAAACTAAAAACTAAAAACTAAAAACTAAAAACTAAAAACTAAAATCTAAAATCTAAAAACTAAAAACTAAAAACTAAAAACTAAAAACTAAAAACTAAAAACTAAAAACTAAAAACTAAAAACTAAAAACTAAAACCTAAAAACTAAAAACTAAAAACTAAAAACTAAAAACTAAAAACTAAAAACTAAAAACTAAAAACTAAAAACTAAAAACTAAAAACTAAAAACTAAAAACTAAAAACTAAAAACTAAAAACTAAAAACTAAAAACTAAAAACTAAAAACTAAAAACTAAAACTAAAAACTAAAAACTAAAAACTAAAACTAAAAACTAAAACTAAAAACTAAAACTAAAAACTAAAAACTAAAACTAAAAACTAAAAACTAAAAACTAAAAACTAAAAACTAAAACTAAAAACTAAAACTAAAACTAAAAACTAAAAACTAAAAACTAAAAACTAAAAACTTAAAACTAAAAACTTAAAACTAAAAACTTAAAACTAAAAACTAAAAACTAAAAACTAAAAACTAAAAACTAAAAACTAAAAACTAAAAACTAAAAACTAAAAACTTAAAACTAAAAACTTAAAACTAAAAACTAAAAACTAAAAACTAAAAACTAAAAACTAAAAACTAAAAACTAAAAACTAAAAACTAAAAACTAAAAACTAAAAACTAAAAACTAAAAACTAAAAACTAAAAACTAAAAACTAAAAACTAAAAACTAAAAACTAAAAACTAAAAACTAAAAACTAAAAACTAAAAACTAAAAACTAAAAACTAAAAACTAAAAACTAAAAACTAAAAACTAAAAACTAAAAACTAAAACTAAAACTAAAAACTAAAAACTAAAAACTAAAAACTAAAAACTAAAAACTAAAAACTAAAAACTAAAAACTAAAAACTAAAAACTAAAAACTAAAAACTAAAAACTAAAAACTAAAAACTAAAAACTAAAAACTAAAAACTAAAAACTAAAAACTAAAAACTAAAAACTAAAAACTCAAAACTAAAAATTTGAAGCGTGATTTTTGAAATGTTTAATTAAATAAAAAGGCAAAATATCATCAATAAATATATAAAACATTTATTCATATTTTTCGTTTTACAGTGTATTCTGAATAGTTTCTTATAACTTTTTTTTTATTTTAATGCAAAAAAAATAATAGACAACATTTTACGACGGATCAACTATATGGTCACCTTGGATCGAGCTGTCAAGTAGGATGCTTTCTGTCAAGATGGGCCGACAAGTCAATTTTCCAAAATTAAGTAAAAAAACAAAGGGTCATTGTACTCAGAAAAAGTAATCTTTATCGTTATGAACAATATTATCAGCAATTTAAGCTTAATTTAAGGACCAATTTCCTTTAGTTTTTCAAAATTTTGATATTTGTAATATTTTTTACCCCTCAACTGCCCAAATTGTTTTTTCGAAAATTTTTATTTTTCCCGTGTTCAGAAGTCATTTTGAGCAACTTTTGTTCTACGAAAAACTTTACTTGTCTTGTTTTATGTTTTTCTTGTTTTATTTTTAGTTTTTTAATTTGCATTGATCTTGTTTAGTTTATCTTTGTTTTGGGTAGTATTTGACCTATTCTACCACCTCCTATCATTACATTTTGCCTTTCTATTTTTTTTTCATGTTTTGATCGGAGGTGGTAGAGTAAAGGAGTTAATAGACTATGTCAAACAAACTAACAAACTCGCACTTTTTGTGTTTGACAGTTTGCCAAACTCGCAAACAAAGCAAATTGTATGCGGGATGACGTTTCTACAAACAAATGCAGTCAAATTGCCAAACTGTCAAAACGTTTGTTTGTTTGCGAGATAGAGCAATCTACGTGCGCATGTATTGCATGTACGTACACGATGGATTTTTAGGTTAAAATTTGTGGTCGCCAGCAAAAACAAATGGTAAGCTAGTGTGCGTGAGATCGGGCTTAGATAACTCTATTGTTTGTTTGTATGTTTGTGAAAGTCTAATACGTCCTTAAGCCAAATTCTATCAGAATCAAACATAATCTAAACAAGATAAATGCAAATTAAAATACTGAAAATGGATTATGTTGTAACACACAGCTGAAAGGAACTCCAAAACTCTGTTATGTATTCCAAAAGAACTTATTGTTTATTGATAATTCACCAATAAAACCGAATTGAAAATTGAAAATACTGAAAATGAAACAGGAAAAATATAAAACAACAGAAGTAAAGTTTTTTGTAGAACAAAAGGTGCTCAAAATGACCTTCTAAACACGAGTAAAATAAAAAAAATTAAGCAGTAGAGGGTTAACATGTTTCTTACTTGTTCATATAAATATCTACCACTTTGCCGAAGATATCAATTCAATCAAAAGAACTGTTCTCAAGATACTTGAAGCTACCATCATTTTGCTGTGTAAACTGATTCATATTTTCAAGGAAGCTACTGTAAGGCTTTGCTTGACGAGCAATAACTCAATACAATAAATTTAGCCGAAGGTTTTCATAAACAAATGCCTTCATGTTCCCTGTGTTCATCCATGCTTGACTAGTTTGATCGCAGCACTTTACCTTTATATCATACCGCTAGATTGAAAAACTAAGTTCAGTCGATAGTTGTTTGTTTTTGAGTCAAGACGCAACATTGTGACTCAAAGTTTGTTCTTCAAGTTTACTTCAATTGATTGAAAGTTTTAAAAATCTTAAAATGAACACCAGAAGAGAAATTCCGATGCGCCACTTTTACGAGGAAGACATCAACGTGTACGATCTACGGATTGCCGATTTGGGTGCCGGGGCACCGGGACCGGACTTGCTGGCCGACTGTTGCGACACCTTTCAAGCCGCAACCGATCACAGGATGGTATGATTTCGTTGATTTGGAGAATATTCATTTGCGCCGACATGTTTTCACGAAACACACAATAGAAATGAATTTCGCCTAAAGTTAGATTTTTTATTCATTTCTGGAGCTTTTTTTTTTTTTTTAAGGTCCGATAAGCTATTGTTTTTTTTATGATAATTGGACCAGCATTTTGTTGTTTTTTTTTTCTGACCATGGTCTTAGCTCGATTTTTTTCTGTATATTTTGTTTTACAAATACTTAAAAATTGATTTAAAAAAGTTAAGCATTTTAACGACAGCAGATCTACGCCACTTTACAGTGCCTCAAAATTCACGCTACAGATCACATGGGAAGATTCCTTTCTTACGCTCATTTTTGTTCAAGTTTTCTTATCTCTCTCGCGTATGCGTACTCGCGTTTGAGTGTAATTTCTTCCACATTGTGACTGTCTACCAACTAGGTAAACAAAGTTTAGTCAGTCTGTATCTTTCGATCGGTGCTGCTAGAGTGACTAAATAGCTCCCAAAATTCGCTGATAACGCGTTTGTTCTGTAGCAAATTGGCAGTGAAATGGCCACCCGAAACGAAGTTCCGATGCGGCACCTGTTCGACGGCAGTGAGCTCAATGTGTACGATCAACAGATTGCGAATCTTTCCGCCGGGGCACCAGGGCCGGACTTGCTGGCCGAGTGCTGCCAGATATTTCGCGCTGCCACCGAGCATCGGATGGTGAGTTTATGAATTTGTTTACTTTACAAGTTTTTTTTTCAATTTAAATGTTTAAGTTTGCCATACATTTTAGTCCATTTAGGTAATTTGATTTTACTTTTTTAATCGCTATTTTCAAAATTTAGAAAATAAAAACGGTAACTAGGGTAGAAGACCCTATTTTGGACCTACTATGCAAAGCATCAACATATTTCACCTTGTTCTCGGGAACGGTTTAACTAATTTGGCGCGTTTCAGGATTTTTTGTAGCTTAATTTCTGCTTAACAAAGTATACTATTGAAAACTGAAAAAAAAATTGACTATTTCAATATTATATGCATTTTCAGCAAAACATTTGTTGGATGCATTTTGGACTTATTGAATGTATTTCAGAGCCATCGCTGTACTTATTTTGGACCCACACTCTATTTGGTTGAAATTTTGACAACTCGAATTGCGGCATGCGATGGCAACACGCACTCTTAAAAAAATCTCGGTTTGATAAACCAAAGGGCCTATCCAAGATTATAAATCAGAAGATATTAACCCTTTACAACACAACCCCAGTCTCGACGTTCTAGCAGCATTCTAGCAGAATTCTTAGAGAGCTGGATATTCTTAGAGCATTCTAGCAAAAATGTTCCACCGTTCTAGCAGGATTCTGACAGAACCAGCTCTGCTAGAATATTTCGTGACTGGGACCCCGCCTCCATCTAAATCTATGATCTTAAAAATTCGCCATGAATCATTTTTTTAACTAATTCTTCAAAAAGCATTGGAAAGAAGAACTTTTTTAAATTTATAAAAATACTAAGGTTGGAAGTGTGACTTGTGACTATGCCAATTTAAAAAAAAACATATTTTCTGCGGTTTTGTGAAACTAGATACTGTGGGTCTTTACACAAAAATTAAATTTTTAACATTACTTTAAAAATATCGTTTTTGAGCGATCAAAAAAAAAAAGAAGCTAAACGCTAATATACCAAGAATTTTGAAAATTCGTCACTAAAATGCAAATATCTCGGCTTTGAGTGGACATAAATTGAATGTTAAAACATTGAAAATGTTCTCCGTCAAATTTCCAACTATTAGTTTTGGTTGCAAAAATTGTACTGATATACAATGCATTTTTCAACACTTTTTTCATTGAAATATTGAAATCATGGCAAGTAATTACAATCTCTCAGTTATTAATATTTTTTTCAAAATTCTGAAATCAGGTATGAATTTTTATGAATGTTTTACCTTGTAAACGTAAAACTATTAAAAATTTTGGATTTTTGAATGAAACATTAAATAATTCTTAAAAATAACTTTTTAGACGAAAAATTTCATGTATTTATACATAATATGGGATCCAGCAGCTTGAGTAAAACGAAAAGGGGTAACTAACCAAGAAAAAGGTTAAGAGCCACTGAAGTACAACAACGACAACAACCAGTAGAGCAGCTTTCTGTAAACATTTGTGTTTAATTTGACTTCTACAATAATTAATTTTTATTTGTTATGCCCTGTTGGCCACGCAATTTCTATTATCGCCTTGCATGTTTTTGCTCTCAGCGCACTTTTGTGGCTGCCAGTTCATGTTATTTGAAACAAACATTTACGATTAAACTGACAAAAAGTAGCGTTTCCAGAGTCTCCTGGCATCACTGGCTCACTCTTACACGCGCTGCTGGTGGTGTTGGTGGCAAGCCTTTGTTCTTTAGTTGCCTTCGCTTCTCGCTCGGTTTTCGTCAGCCTCCGACGAGAATAGAGTTATCTAAGCCCGATCTCACGCACACTAGCTTACCATTTGTTTTTGCTGGCGGGTACAAATTTTAACCTAGAAATCCATCGTGTACGTACACGCAATACATGCGCACGTAGATTACTCTATAGGTAAAACGTCATTTGACTCAGAGCGTTTGTTTTTTGATCGCGCTTGCTAATTAATTACATGTTTCTGGATTTTTGTTCAAGTGAGTTGCTAAATCATGTGCAAGAGAATATTTTACCGATAGTTGGATACATTTTTTTTTATTTTAAGCTCTGTGAAAACATTAGCACAAGTGCAAAAATGGATATGGCGATTTTCTTTAAGCGGTTGAGCTCTCATCTTGTGTGTGCAAAGCGATGAGAAATGGTGTCGCAAAATTGGAATGTTGATCAAAAGTGCATTTATTTTGATCTTTTTTGCCAGTAAATGGCATAAATTTGGGAGCTTACTCAAGGCAAAAAAAAAATAAATATTGAAATAACAAGTCCGGAGTTTTTTTTTCGAAAACGTCCAATAAACCAAATTATCAGTTTTTGCTTTTTGGGTGTTTTTTAATACCCCTGACTCAAGGCGGTTTAAAAAAAAACCCAAAAAGCAAAAACTGGAAATCTGGTTTATTGGACCTTTTCAAAAGAAAACTCCAGACTTGTTCAGTTGTTTTGCAATCATTAGTTTTCAAAAAAATATAAGATTTGACAAAAACAACAATTTTATCGAATCGAACATTTGCAAAAATTCAAAAGATTTTTGAATCAACATAAACATGCTAGAAATGATTCTATTTTAAATTGATCTCAGTTCAATTTCCATTGAAATTTTGAAGTTTTTTGAATAAATTTATTTTTGCCCCCTGATTTTTCGGACCAACTTTGAAAAGGGGGGGGGGGGGGAAGGGGGAGGGAGATAAAAACTTCGTTTCGTTTTCGTTTTACGGAGCAAGGTGGGGGACGCGGCCTCAAGTCAGTCCAAGTCCGGTTTCTTGTGGAAAAAAGGGTAGTGGCCGAACTAGTATTGCATACAAAATGAACACCACCGGAAGATATAGGGGATCGGGAAGGGGAAGGTGAAAGAAAATTAGTGTAGGTGTGAGTAGTAAGAACTTGGATGACTTGAGCAGTTACGGTAATCTGAGTTTAACACTGAATAATGAAAATCTTAAATTTTGATTCAAAATAAAAAGGCCCGGAGGAAATTAAATTATTATTTAATTAAATAAGAAAATGTTACTAAACGGAGATTGATACAAAGGAAACCTAACATGTATATCAAATTTAAAGGAAAAAAAAAAAACGATAGATGAAAACTAACTTGTCTAGGGAATACAAATCTTGAGGCCTTTTCTGGGCCACGTCCTGTCGCGTCCGTTAGTATTCTTGTCCTACATTACAACTAGAAGCAGATCTGCCACTTAAATAGAACACTTGGACCAATTCAACTAATCATTTAGATCCAATTCTTTATTATGGAAAACTAACTAACTTGAATCAATAGCCTTAACTGAACTGTCTAAAAGTAACTTGAATCTCAAATCCCAAAAATTGTAATTACAAAGCCAAACATTCCTATACCTAATTTTTAAACCTGTCTTGCCGGCCCAAACAAAAAACTCATGCCCAAGGAAGGGGGAGGGAGATAAAAACTTTAAATAAAATTTGTACCAGCCTAAACAACTCTTCATATGCCGAAAAAAAAGAAATAACAGAGTGAAACCTTCATGTAATGTCTATCATTTTATTTATTCATACAAAAAAAATTACACTCACAATAAAATAAACTTTGAGCACAAACCCCTCACCCTCCCTCTATCTCCTGTACCGATAGCGCTTAAAGTGGAACCAAAGCTGGAATATATTGTTATGAAACTGACATCGAAATCCGCGCTTGTAGCTAAACTCCCACTCGCGGTTCACGATCTTAAACGCAATGTCCTCGTACGGCGGCCCCGCATGGAAGCGCAACGTCGCAAAGTCCGGATTGTCCGCACACGGCGTCAAAAAGTACTGCGGCGTCGTGTTTTTGTTGATCAGGTCCGGATAGAAGATGTTGAACTTGTAGCCCTGCACGATCTTCGGGGGCGGATTGTCCATGTCGTAATGCGTTTGGTTGTACTTGTTCCACTCGAAGCCGGTGTGGACGCGGTTAAAGTAGCGAGGCTTTCGGGGCCGGTACTTGTCCGACCAGAGGTAAACCTGCGAGTCGACGCGGGATTCGACGGAGAATTCCGCCTCGTCGTCGTTCATGCCGCGTTTGGCCTCCTTGCGCAGGATGAGTTCATCTTTGGAGAGCGTGTCGTCCTCCTGGTTGATTCCGAGCACTTTCTGGCGCAGCTGGTCCAGGTCTTCTTCGACCTTTTCTTCGGTGGTGAGCTCGACGGATGGATCCAAGTCTTTTTCGGAGAATAGCTTGGGTTCGTAGCCTCCCTTGAGGTACAGCTCGAAGCATTCGTGCAGCAAGTCGTTTTCGGCGTTTTCTTCGTCTTTGACCTGCTCGTTTCCGGAATGACTGCTGCTGTCACGGGATGTTTCGTCGACCGGTTCGTCCTTTCTACTTGGACCAGCTCCGCTCGGACCCGCTTCCTGCTCGTCGAGTTCCTCCTTCTTGATGTTCATTTCCTGCTCTTGTTTTAGCAGTTCCAGCTTATTCCTTAGATTCTCCTGGTGACGATCCCGCAGTCTTGCCCGAGCCATGTGCGCCTTCAGCTGCGACAGCAAACTCTCCCAGTAGCCAATATCCAACCCATCCTGAGGACTGGCAATCTTGTCCTCAATCTTTCGCTTCAACTCCTCCAACTGCGAAGAGCTCTTCCCCTTGAAGATCTGCGTCACGTCTTTGGCCACACTCTGATGGATTCCCTCGCGCCTTCCCGGAGCCATCCGTTGCTTCTCCGCCTCGGCCTTCCGCAGCTTCTGCAGCTCGTCCTCCACGATAATCGTCAAATCACTCCAATAATCCGCATTCTGGCACTTCTCCAGCTCATTATAAACCCGAATGTCCGCCAGCAAGTCCTCAAAGTCGTCCAGCCCCAACCCGTTCAAATAATGATACGGTTCGTGCATCTGCATCTCGATCGACTCCTCCAAACTCTTCTCCGAGATGTACTGCGCCAGCAAATCGATCGGCTTGGCCCGCCCATCCTGGATCCGGATCTTGCTCCGCAGCTTGGCCTGCTCCAGGTGGAAGCACTCCTCCTGCCGCTGCCACTCGTCAAACTGGGCCGCCTCCTTCGAGCGCTGCATCAGACACATGTCGTCCTCGTGCTGCTGGCGGGCGTGTTCCCGCTCCTGGCGCCGCTTCTTCAGCTTTTCCAGCTCGATCATGTTCTCCTGCTGCTTGCGACGGTTCAGCGCTTCCAGCTCCTTCCGCGACAGGTTCTTCAGGCCGTGCTTCTCCAGCTTCTTTTGCCACACGAACGTGGACGTCGGCTGGTCCGGTTCTTCCCACATCGTGCCGGAACGATTTTCAGCGTCAAATTTGCAGGAAAAGTCGGGAAATTCAAGCGAAACGTTTTCTACTTGTAAAAACTCAAACAAACAACAAACTTTCTGGAAATAATTTATTTTTGACATCAAGCTTGACAGATTTAAGTCACAATGCTGTCAGTTTCACTTTCAAAACTCACAGCTGGATGGCGCTGCGCGTGGCGGTTTCGCGAGGGGTGATTCAGCAAAAGTGGCACAGATCCGGGCTTGCAGACGAGGCACTTGTTTTTTTTTATTATCTAAATGTTGCGAAAAGTGCAAAAAAAATATTATTTTTTTTTAATCAATTAATTTATGACTTACTATTATGCCCAAGTACTGCTCGAATGACTGTTTGTGAAATTTGATTGTTTGGATAAGTTAACGAGTTAACGTAAAAAAACTAAATTTAACGCTTCTTATCTACATAAAGTTTTAAAATTAAAAATAAGTCTTGATGTTTTAACAACTTTTGGATTAAACTCATAAAGACCTGATGGATTAGAAGTTACCTAAATTTTTTTTTCAGAGCCTCTCATAAATTATTCGATCCGTAGACAAACTGATGCATTAGTCTTTGCTTCAAACCTTCATTTCCCCATCATTATCAAATTTATTTCTAAACCCAGGCCTTAATGAATAAACAAATATTTATCAATGTTCATGTCGCCCCCACATTTGAAGTTTTGTAAAATTTCTATGTACATAAACGCAAAAAAATCGCTTAAAATACTTTTTCATTTGATTTTTTGAAAATTAATGATTGTAAAACCACTGCACTAATGTATCATGCATTTTGAAACAATTTTTTTTATTGAAATGTCAAAACCATGGAGATTAATTGAGATTTTTATTGTTATGCCCCTTCCTCCTTGACCTCAACCAGAGGCAAGAGACATAAACATTGAAAAATATTTGCAACGGCCTAGTGAAAACTATCCAAAAGATTTTTGAATGAATCGATTTTTGAATTTAAAATTTTAAAATTATGAGATTGTTAGAATTAAAGATTTTCAACATTTTCTTAATTTAAGTTTTTTATTATAATTATTGTAATTTTTTGATTTGTAGAATTTAGGATTTTAAAATTTAGTGATAAATAGATTTACAGAATCGAAGATAAAAAAGATTGACAGATTTTGAAATAATGAAATTTGAGACTTTTTCATTAGGCCGTTGCAAATATTTTTAAAAGCTTATGTCGGCCCCCCTTCAAAATTGGTCTAAAAAATATATTTTTCCAAAAAACTTCAAAATTTCCATGAAAATGAAAAAAAATCTGCATTTATAATCATATTTAGCATGCTTGAGCTGGTTTACAAATGTTTCGAATTTTAAGAAATTCCAATAAACAGCACTGCAAAAATTTTATATTTCGCCAAAAATTAAATTTTTGTCAATATCTAGATATTTTGGATACTAATGATGGCAAAACAACTTTGTCGTTAAAATGTTGAAACCATGGCTCGTAATTTCAATTTTTATACTTTTTTTTGTTTGCCACCCCCTCCCCTCTCGACTTTGGTCAGAGACGAGGAACATATACTTCAAAAAATATTTTAAAGATTTAAAGATTTAAAAATTTAAAGATTTAAAGATTTAAGGATTTAAGGATTTAAAGATTTAAAGATTTAAAGATTTAAAGATTTAAAGATTTAAAGATTTAAAGATTTAAAGATTTAAAGATTTAAAGATTTAAGGATTTAAAGATTTAAAGATTTCAAGATTTCAAGATTTCAAGATTTCAAGATTTCAAGATTTCAAGATTTAAAGATTTAAAGATTTAAAGATTTAAAGATTTAAAGATTTAAAGATTTAAAGATTTCAAGATTTCAAGATTTAAAGATTTAAAGATTTAAAGATTTAAAGATTTAAAGATTTAAAGATTTAAAGATTTAAAGATTTAAAGATTTAAAGATTTAAAGATTTAAAGATTTAAAGATTTCAAGATTTCAAGATTTCAAGATTTCAAGATTTCAAGATTTCAAGATTTCAAGATTTCAAGATTTAAAGATTTAAAGATTTAAAGATTTAAAGATTTAAAGATTTAAAGATTTAAAGATTTAAAGATTTAAAGATTTAAAGATTTAAAGATTTAAAGATTTAAAGATTTAAAGATTTAAAGATTTGAAGATTTAAAGATTTAAAGATTTAAAGATTTAAAGATTTAAAGATTTAAAGATTTAAAGATTTAAAGATTTAAAGGTTTAAAGGTTTAAAGATTTAAAGATTTAAAGATTTAAAGATTTAAAGATTTAAAGATTTAAAGATTTAGAGTTGCGGATTTTATTGATTTTTATAGATTGATTTATAGACATTAATACTAAAGAGATTAAACAAATCTACTTTGCAGAAATTTGAGCTGGAAAACAACTCGTACCTCTTTCAATACGGTCCAACAATCGGAACGACCGAGTTTCGCGAAACTCTCGCCGGATTCCTTTCCAAAGGCTATTGTTCCGAGGTTAACAAGTAGGTTCCTTTTCGAAAAAAGTTATAGATCTTAAAACCTATTGATTTATTTCCCACCCCAAAGATCCGACCTGGTGATGACCTCCGGCGCAACGCACGGTCTCCATCTAATCCTTTCGACGCTGGTCGATCTGGCCGGGGTCGTCTTCGTGGACGAAGTTACTTACATGATCGCGCTGGAGGCGTTCCAGCAGTTTGAATCGATGCGAATCGTTCCCGGTTTGTAGCTTATCGCGGTGGTGTGAAAAGATAATGGTCTGATTTTATTGTCGCCTTTCGTTTTAGTTCCCTTAAACTGTGATGGGCCCAATTTGGACGCTCTTGGCGCCCTTATCAACAAGTACAGGTTTAAACCGACCGGAAGTAAGCTGTTCTGGGGCGTGTACTACACCATTCCGACTTTTCATAATCCAACCGGGATACTGTTTACTGAAGGTGAGTGCCATAAAAGGAAGCAAGACAACAGACAAACGATCGTCAGACTCGGGTTTCTTTCATCACAAAAATTTATCTTTATTAAAATGATCACAAACAAACAGTCATTAATTAACATTTTAAAAGTCGATTTGAATGATCAGGAACTCATCAGCATCGCGGTAATTTTGATATCACCATAACTCAGAATTGAATTGGTGAATTCATTTTTGCGGTGGTGAATTTCGGATCTTTCCGTTAAATTGATGATCGATGGATAGATTCTAAATGAGATTGACGTCTTTTGGTCTGTGATTTGTCTATTTATCTTGATAATTTATTTTCTTCCTTTTTGGGCGAGCAGAAATTAATAAACAGCTGATAAGATTGGCTCGCGCCAGCGATATCTTGGTGGCGTGTGACGATGTCTACAATTTGCTGTACTACAGCGTTGGAAAGCCGGAAGAAGGCTCTGGAGTGTGTCCTCCGAAGCGCCTTTTTGCGTACGACATCGAGGATATTGGCACGAACGGCTGGCAGGGAAATGTCATTTCGAATGGATCCTTTTCGAAAATTCTCTCCCCGGGCATTCGCCTTGGCTGGATGGAGTGCCCGCCACGGTGCTTGGAGCTGTTTCGGGCAAGGTTTGTGGTTATATTGTAGCTTCGTAGTTGCACAGAGGTTTTATAAGGGTTGCACAATGGTTTTATCACTTTGAAATGCTTATGTTACCTTTGGAAGACAAAAACTAATTTATGGTTATCAACTTTATTCAATTTAGATCATTTGAACTTATTAGAGAGACTTGCAACCCTTATGAAACCGTTGTGAAACAAGTAAAAATGCGTATTCCCAATTCCAGCGGCATCCTGAAAAGCGGTGGCGCGGCCAACAACTACACCGGCGGAATCGTGTCCAGCCTGATCCAGCTGGGACTGGCCGAGCAACAGTTGGAAAAATATTCCACCAAATACTCGGAACGGCTGCGGGCGGCCGCGGACGTGCTGGAGGCGAAACTCCCGGCCGGATGTTCATTCGAGCGACCAAAGGGAGGGTACTTCATTTGGATTCGCTTTCCCGAGGGCGTCGATTGCGTCGACTTTAATCAGTACAGTTTGAAGCATTTTGGCGTGACGGCGATTGCCGGGTCGCGGTTCGCCTCCGGAGCAACGCACCGAAACTTCCTGCGGGTCACGTTTGCCTTCCACGAGGCTGGATATCTAAGGGAAAGTGTGGAGAAGCTGTGTCGGGCTGCGGAGCAGTATCTGGCGGAAAAGGCTGGAGGAAATGGTGGCAATTAAATGACTTTTCATCAATTGAAGTGTTACAGCAATGGATCTTGTTTGTTTTATTTTCTTGAAGAGTAAATCACATTTTGAGTCTTGCAAACGCAAATCTTAAGTCTTGTAAACATGAAAAAAGGGTGGAAGTAACCCTCAAAAATGGTTTGTTTACATTGTGTTGACAGATAAAGGGTAGAAGAACCCTTTTTGAGGGGTATTTCTGATTTTGAGTGTAAACTTCTACCACAGACAAACATATGTTATTTATGTACTTCTGACAAGAGCCATCTAGTTGTGAATCCGCGAACCACTCAACTGTCAAATGCGTGTTATTGAGCTGTGGTGAACTCTGAATTGCTGTGAGTTTCCGATGACACAAAATGACCGTCGGAACCAAATTGTGGATTGTTGTTTTGCCAAATAGATTTACATTTATAAGATTACAATGGATTTCGTTCGACTGAAAATCTAAAATATTTTGACAATTGATGGTTTTATTCAACTTCCGATTCCACGGCGCTACGACTTCAATCGTACACAAATAGGGGGGAAAACCCCCGCTTCTAAGCGATATTCCGCGTAACTTTGCGGAAGTAGTTCTGCATCTGCCTCATCCGCTTGTCTTGCAGCTGCACGATCCGGTCCATCTGGCGCTCGTGGCGACACATGCCGCAGAACTGAATCGACACGATGTGCAGCGGCGACCGGTAGTAGATGTCCGGGCTGCGATTGCGGTCGTTCTTGGCGTGAGCCCACCGGTGCAGCAGAACTTCGCTCAGCAGGATCAGGATGATGGCGAGCTTGGGCATGACGAACAGCGGCGGAATCAGCAAAAGCAGATAGCTGGTCTTGTTGTAGCCGAGGATAATTTCCTGAAAAGGGTTTGCCAATTTCAGACGCGTTTCCGGTTAATTTGAGGTTGATTTTTTTTAGTGGAGGAAAGCACGTGATTCGTTTTGGACTCCGTTATCCCCGCGCACAAGCAAAATACGTAAAGGTAGTGAATGCGACTGACATTTGCTCAGGCTATCGCTTTACGAATACCTCCTTCAGGTGCATCATCTTCTCGCGGCTGGCCAGCGGGTAGCTGGCGTTGACCTTGGCCACGCAGCACGCGGGCTTGCGGCGGTACTGGTGCCCGGACGACGATGGCAACACTTCTCCGCTGCGCAGGTACTGCTTTGGGATGGAGAACTTGGACCGCTCGCGGCGCAGCTCGTACGTCGGGTACGAACTGTTCTCGCCGGTTTCCCGGTCGTGGTACAGCGTCCCGTCCTGGAACGGGTCCAGCTCCAGCTCGCCCGTTTCCTTGTTGAGCATGCTGGCAGCTCTGGTCTGTAACAATAAAGGAAAACAAAATTTATTAACCTATCAATTTTGTGGAGTGTGCGGATTCAAAACCAGATGGCTCTGGTAAGAAGTGATGATTTTTTGATAAAGTTGTTTAATTATTTACGTCTGTTTGTCTGTGCCATCTTGAATAGCAAAACGAAATAGCAACTGTCACTCGCGTAAACTTAGATGTGGTGAATTCAAAATTGCCGTGGTGAGTTTCGAATTATTCAAACTGACCGTTCAAATTGTTGATAGATCAAGTTTAACAAGAGATTTACGTCTGTTTGTCTGCGGTAGAACCCACATAAAAGGACTGGTTTAGGTTGACAGAAGCGGCCATGTTGAAAGTGGTTTAGTTTGACAATAGTTTTTTTTTTCTCTCTGTTTATCCCATCCCAGATAAAAGGGATACCCTGAATACAAAGTCGGAATTGCACACATGCGGCGTCGATGCATTGCATGAAGCTTTCCAACGTGGCTCTGTCTCGGTAAATAACTCGACGCGAAAGAGGTGCAAATTTATTCAATTGGACGAAGACGACGACGACAACCAGGGTAGACCGCGGAGTTCAAAGGTCGTGAAATTTAAACGCCGTACCATGCGCGGCATGCAATGTGTGTTTCGTAAACAGTCTATTTTTGAATCGGAAGGGTAAACAGAATATCATGTGTGAATTTGTTTTAGTGTTTTCTCTTAAATTAGTTTTTAACTGTTTACTAAATCTACATAAATATACTGACACTTTATTCGAGTGGCAGTTCGTAAAAATATAAACTCCATTTAAAAGCAAACCTTAACCAGATATAACCTATCAAGATCAAGTTCAAAACAAATTTTCATCACGTTTCTAGCCTTTTACGGCAACGCGGATCAAGTGCCCAAGTTGAAAGAACAACACATATCGAGCAAAGTCTCGTTATCGCTTTGGTCAATACAATTTGCGTTATATTTTGCAGCTTATTTTTGAAACAAGCCTCGAGATATCAGCGAGCAAGCTCGTATCTGGCGCTATCAAATCAAAAGGGAGGTGCAAATAATAACAGCACCAGGTCGCGTGGCAAGAGCACATGTTTGTGGTGAAATCACAACTGGTCAGTTTGGAAGACTGCTTGGAGAGAGTTTTATCCTGCCGCGGTCCAAATTGCAATCTTTTTGTTACTTGTTACTTCTCTAAAAAAATATGTTTATTCCGAATTACCCTAGACTCAGCCGTAGACAAAATACCAAAAAGATCAAATCTGAACTATATTTCGCAATCAGATCTATGTTTACAAAATACTAGTTTACGTACGTGCACAAAACATGAGTTGCAAAACTGTGCGCGCTGTAATCAGCACTGCTTGTTTTGTTCGCGTTGGTTTAACTGTGTTGGTAGTGCTTACCACTTTGTATAAAATAGTGGAGCAGTCTTATCGCGGGCGCTTCGAATGCATTCAAAATATTAAAGGGGATTCCTTCAGTATGTGAAAGTTTTGCCACAGATAAATAGAAGTTAATATCTTTAAAAATACATTAAACAAAAAATAAGCTATCAATTTGACTGATTAACGGTGCACATCAACCAGAACTTTTGCACCCAGATTTTTGCTACAGACATTTTAGTATCTTCAAAACTACGGGTACTATCGATATAATTTTGTATTCATCCCCTAAGCTACTATTTCCATAAACATTTACAACAAAATTTGTCAATTTTTATAATCACATTATTTCAGGATTGGGTCCGTAAGTTCATCAATTTTGGAATAAGAAGATAACAACTTCCTTGGTTGCGGTTCCTGTACAATTTTAATGGTGGTAGCGGTTAAGGTAGTGTCAGTGGAATATCAAAACCCAGAATTCAACTTCTCGTTGGCTTGATGCTCTTCATGGGGGTGACGATTACACGAATAAGAAGGCAGGATCAGCAACAGCTGGAGCACTTTATGAAGTGGTCATCATGCTCCTGTTCCAATCTACCAATCCGGCCAGCAGTAGCAGACTAAATGCATCGTGCGGTGAGAAGTACCAACTTGCGGCGTCTTATGCCTTTGCTGCCAGTCGAGCTGTACCAGGATTGCTGCTGGAAGAACTGAAACCTTGATTGTTGCTGCCCGCTTCTTTACTGTAGTCCTGTTCAAGTCCAGAAGTCTTGGAAGAATTACGATTCAAGTGGCTTTTGTGGATAAGTCCAAACCCTGCTGGAGCTGTTGAATCTAGACTTGGTGAGATCTATCCATTTTATCTATCATTATTTGATAGATGATTTTATTCTCTTATTTTATATAATATTCTATTGATCAAATGATATATCCATATTATCCCATTCCCACCTTCCTTTTCTCCTATCCACATTTCCTCCCCCTCCCCTCCTCCCCCTGCCCCTAAATATTATTAACTGCCAAATTTACACTTACACACCACACCACAACTGTTTCGGAGCGTTTGGTACGGTATGTCCACGCATCCTTCCTCCCCTGATGATTCTATGAAATGTGATCCGTTCACAGAATCTGTCTCTGCGGTTAATGCAACGCAGTAGGCCTGGCCGCTTTAATTTTTGCTATACATTTTCGGGGTAACTCGGATGTACTGTAATCATTAATATTGACAAGAAAGGACTTGAGGCGTAATCTTACCACAAGTTCTTCCAGGATGCTTTCTTCGGACTGGCTGCGCTTGTGTTCGATTAGATTAGATTAGATTAGAAGATAACAACTTCCTTGGTTGCTGTGTACCCTTAATACTCACCACGACAAACGCTTACTCACCATAGCTCATCTACACATGTGTTGCTCACGATCACAACTAGATGGCTCAGGAAGGCGTAATAGATAGATTTTTTAATAAAAATGTTCCAAGAATTGAGTCTGTTTATCTAAGGTTTTCTTAAAAAAAAAACTTTTAAAAGACTGTATTTGATATAATTTGGTTTAGAAGTGGGCAAAAAAAGAGCGAGCCGCTCAAAGAGCCGGTTCATTAAAAAGAGCGAACGAACCAGGGATCACAAAAAAAGAACCGCGGTTCTTTCTTCCCAAATATCCTAAGTATTGGCGAAAATTTTATATTTGCGAAAAATAAAATGTTTGCGGTGCTGTACATTGGAATTTTGTAAAAATTCAAATCATTTTTTAAACAAGCTCAAACATGCTAAATATGATTATTAATGCAGAAAAATGTATTTTAGACTCGATTTTAGATTGTTTTCAGTTGATTAGACTTCTATTTTTATGAAAATTTTAAAGTTTTTTGGAACAATATTTTTTTGCCCCCTGATTTTTCAGACCAACTTTGAAGGTGGGAAGGGGGGAAACATAAACTTTGAAAAGTATTTGCAACGGCCTAAATGATTTTTAAAACAAAATGAAGTAACTTTTCTTTGTACTGATCGTACATCAAAGTATAACTCGAATACAAATTTGAGTATTTCAAATTGCTTTTATTATTATTAAAAATCTACTTAATAGCTGAGAGATTTTGGAAAAAATAATTCCTTTTGCCCGAATAAACTTTAGCGTTTACTGACTTTAACGATCAAATCAGAATGTATTGAAATATCAGCATTAGTTCAATTTTGGCAGAAATAACGTAATTTTCAAATAGAAAGCAATTTCTCCAAAGCCTCCTCGATTTAAGTTTGCTATTCAATCATTCGAACTTTTAGGTTCAAGTAGAAATCTTGACAAAGAGACCGCCAAGACCTATGGTTTTCAAGGGCTTCTTCTCGTTTTCAGTTTTTTTTTCAAATAATTTATATAATTCCAATGTGAAACAGCTTTAAAAAATAATACATTCTAAAAAATATCATTTCCATCCATATTTTGAAAAAGAGCGAAAGAGCCGTTCAAATGAGCGGCTCTTTTTAATGAGTGAACGAAAATGAGCGGCTCCTAAAAAAGAGCGGTTTTGCCCACCTCTAATTTGGTTAAAGTCGTGGTGAATTCGTCAAAGACGGAAACATATTTTTATCAATCCTAACTTTTGTTGAAACAATTCGAACATTCATGTTTGGTTAAGCTAAGTATAAAAATACATTGATAAAAACACATTGATATCAAAAGTATTGAGTATTTAACTTCTCTCTGTTGATATGCATTATTAAATAAAGAAAACAACTAATTTCTAATTTAATGTTCAATACTATGAAGCAAAATGTACCTCAAAATACTTTTAACATAGACATACAGATGTCAATCATTGGACATTTTTAGTTGAAATTCATCAATCACTTCTCACAAGAGCCTAAAGCCAAAGTTTCATTCAACTTTCAAATTTATTTCTGAACATGGGGTACTCAGTCTTTAATGTTAGTCTATGATTAACTTAAAAAAATATGTATCGATATTGCACTTTGTCGATCTATTATGAGAAGCAAGAAAGAACACATCCACTCGCCGCGCAGGTAAAAATAGGGTAAAAATAAGACGTAAAACACTAATATGGCTATATCTCTGGAAATACATTTTGGATAAGCTTCAAATTTTGGGCCAAAGCAGTTTATGGCGCATGTTTTCGAATGGCTTTTTGTTTGAAACTGAATTATTTTAATTTAATAGTGTTATCTGTAAAATAGTCAAAAAAATACCTCTAGAAATGGCATTGACCACATTTAATGGTCGAAAATTGTGAATCCAAAAATTAAAAAGTTCGTCTCTGACCCCACGGCTACAAACCTGAAATATAAAAATTGTGGGTTTTACGAGCGGTTTTCTAATGATGGAAGACACAAAGTTTTGAGAGCGGATACAGACATCGCACAAGTATTTCAGAAAAAGAGCTCTCAAAAATCTGGATTTGAGTTCCGGGTTTCGGGCTAAAATTCAATCGAAAGAGCGCATCAAAACCTTCAAATTAGAAATAGGATTTTTTCTGGGACGATTCCACGCCGTGCACGAATTTTTTAAGATTTCTGGGAAAAGCGTTTTTCCAAAAGTAAACCTTAAACCTTTCTTTTGTAAGAAAAGCAAAAAAGTAAATGGTACTCTTTTGTAAACTATTTGCAAATAATGTACCAATTGATGGCAATTGTAGACTACTGGTTGCTTATGTGTATTTTTTTTCGGTCAAATAAATTATTTGGTTTTTTGTACAATAGGGTCCTTAAAGCCCTAAGTAAATTTTTATGTACAACTTCATCACTTTTTTTCATTTTAATTCAACAAAAAAAAATGACAAGACATTTTTTCGATGGATCAACCTGTGGATCAACTATAGTCCGCTTGGAACGAGCTGTCAAGTAGGACATTTTCTGTCAAGAAGGAACACCAAGTTATAAAAAAAAAAGATTTCAAAATCCATTTTAAATGCATTGCGATCGTATAAAGGGTCATTGTACTCAAATAAATAAGCTTCATCGTTGTGAACAATAATATCACAAATTTAAGCTTAATTTTAGAATCCAATTAAGAATGTTAAAAAAATCCGTTGATTTTATAAAACTACCCAATTTTGAGAAAAAATGAAGGTTTTGAAATTTATAATATTTAGTAAACTAGTTTGGGACCATCCATAAACCACGTAGACACTTTGAAAATCTTTTGAAAATCTCTACCCCCTTAACTTTTTTTGGAGCGTAGACAATCCCTCACCCCCTAAAGTTTCTAAGTGGTTTATTGATGCCTTGAAAAAAATTGAAGTTCACTTGGGCTGACTATTGCCAAAAATTATAATTTTCATCAAAAAATCATGTGCAATCGATTTAGAATCTTAATCCGAGGTGCATAGATAGGAAAAAAAGATAGATTTTGGAAAAAAATAATCATAAATTCTTTGACATTTTGTAAATTCATACAGTAATATTGTTTTTTTAATAATGCTTCAAATTTCAAATTTTGTTTCATTTTACCACTGTCGAAGGACAATTTTTTACCAAAATGTGTACTAGCCTTAATATATTTTAAAAAATCATACATCCAAACAAGTCCTAGTTAACTAAATTGTAAAAATATTTAAAATCCAAATTGAAAGGTTTGGATTGAATGGGATGAAAAAATTTCACTTTCTCTAAAATAGTTTTTTCAAATACAAACACCAGCAAAAGTAAACACTATTACCGATTATGTTGCCTGTACCCTGAATCGAGCACATTTCAAAAAGCCGGTTTATGACAAATCCAAAAATATGACTCGCGAAAATTCAATTGAATAGACAAACAATCAACTTCAGCCAGCAAATGACATCACTTGCATCGAAGCATACGCTGTACTCACTGTACTCGTATGATATTGGAAAGAAATTTGGAAGTTCGTTCAAACCTACTAATTTGATGTTTTCTGATTTGATTTTAGAGAGTTTAAGAAAGTTTGCAAATTTAAAATGATTTTTATAATGGACAAGTTTTTTGCTGTTTCAAAATTATGTTTTGACTGACTCTGAAATAATTGATTTTTACCAGTAAAAAAAAGTATCTAAAAAATTGTCTTAGTAAAAACGGCAAACCATTTGCGAAAATAAATGAAATTTTACCGTAAATTTATTCTCAGTATTTTGCCTATTTGTGCTGTTCAAATTGCTCAATAATTATCGTTTCGTTTCGCGTCATTTATTGAGTCAACCGGAAGTGGCTCAACAAGCCCTATTTATCAACCTACCTTAACTTGTCCAACTGTACAGAGCGCTGGCGCAATAGTTATAGGGCTCGAGTAATTATCTTCCCTCTGTCTGGGCAGCTTCTGATGAGCTTTTTTTCTGTCGTCCACAAATCGCCCGCCGAATATGACGCAATCCTACGTCTTTGTTGGCTTCAAGAGGTTTGGGATTTACCACCGACACTCAGTTCAAGTACCGAACTTGGGACCACTGTTAGCCGTTTGTCGGCGATTTTGAACCCGGTTCCATCCACCAAAGACCACGTTTCGAGGGGTACATTCACAAAAGTTTGTTGATTTAAAGATATAATTTCAAGATTTTTTAATCTTTATGAAAATGTTAAAAGTTTGGGTTTTTTCCTACTTCTTGAGAACCGTAAGATAATTAGCACTTTTTTGGTTACCGACAAGCACTTTGGAGTTGTGCCCTTTCTTGCGTTTAGAAATCACTCTGTGCCACAAACCGGTCAGTAGAACGAACAAATCACGACTGACTCACGAAATGGGAGGCGAAAGCTCGACAGGGACTGAGTTTTTTTGTTGTTGTAAGTCAACCAACACACAGTACTTAAATACTGTTGGCGCGCTGGAAGAAACGGCTTGTTATCGGCGTGCAACGGTGAGTTGAGAAAATTTGCTCAATTTGGTAGGTGATTTCATCACCTGTAATGAGCTGATAGCGTACAGCCCCTTTCGAGACTTGCGGTAATCACCTGTGATGGTGAGTGTGGTTATCAGGTGCCATTCTTCATACTTTTGTTGGGTTAATCTATGGACAAAACAAAAGACTAAGATAAAATTTAACGAGCTGAGGGGTTGAAAATTTAGAGAAATATCTTTTCAAAAGTTATACACACTTTTCGTGAATCTTTATCCTAGTTGTTTCTATGGTTTCTAGGCTTGTCCAAAACTTGGGGTCCTTTTTTCGGTGAGGTATACAATGTTTTTTTGGCTTTTTAAATTTTGTATTTATTTATTAGGTTGAAAAGTTATCTATGCAATCCCTGTGTCAAAAGAAACCATTTTGCATCAATCGTTGTTTTTGATTCATACAAGTCTCCATACGTTTTTTGGGCTGGTCATAAATACAAAATGGGCATTTTGAATATTCGAAAATATGTATCTTGAGATGATCGATCTGATGTCTTCGGTAAAGTTAAAGGAGATTGGGATTAAAAAAAAATTAAAGGTACTAGGAAAAAATCACGATAATTACATTAGACTATTTATCATTCACAGTTATATTCTTTTTTTCTGATGCCGGAGATATGGTTTTGTTGAATTGTAGTTTTTAGAAACAAAATCAAATTTGCAATTGCAGAAACATTTTGAGATAATGTGCTGTGTTTTAAAGTTAAAAGCATTTTAAGGTATTTTTTTTTCGAAAAATGTTCAGTTTATTGCAATTTAAAAATACTTTATGAAGGAAAAGCACCCCTAAAAAAATATTGTTAGGAGCTGAGCAAATTTTCTTTGAATTTTCTTTTTAAACATTGCTGATAGGACTGCTGATTGGTAAAGCTATTTTTTTGAAAATTGAGTTTTTCTCAGTGTCACCTTGGTAATTAGCCCTATTTTTGGCTCATGATATCTTGGCAACTATATTGATTAGTTTCGGATAGAACAGACACAGAACATCAAAAATAGTGCATCGTTTTCCAAATTTCAAGCTCTTAAGTGCTCAAAAAACTGCTGTCCCTATTCAGACGGTAGTCCCGATTCGCCGCAGATGACGGTACCATTTTCAAGTTAAAACCATGTTTGGATTTTTTTTTCAAAATTATTGTCATTTTCAAATTTTAAATACAGTAGTTGTTCGGTAACAGGCCGTAGCCCAGTTAAAAAACACACAAACGTCAAAAAACCAAAACAAACCGAAATGGCCGAGGGGTTGATGGATGCCAAAAGCCTGTTCAATAAAGAAAAAAAAAACTTTTTTCAAACTTTTATTTAATTTTAAGTCACAATCAAAGAAATATGATGAGTGAGCATTGTAAATAATTTGAGTAACTTTTATTTTTTATATTTCATCAGGAAAATATTATGCATCGGTGGTCCCCTCGTTATTTTTCGTTCAGCCCAGTTACCGAACTAGTACTGTATAGTGCTTTTCCTCTCCACTTCAAAATAATTTCAAAAATCTGAGATGATTCTTCACAATTTTCTTTTGTTTAAATTGTTATCACGCTAAAGAATGCAATTTTCACGGAGACCACTATCCGAAGACATAGGGGAGCTGGGAGTAAGACGGCCAGGCGGGGTAAAACGGCCACCCCACTGTTTTAATAAGTATACTAATGAATATTACTAAAATGTTGCTAAATTATGCATATGGAGTCACCTTTGCCAAAAATATTGTTTGAAATAGTATAAAAATAGCTCAAAATAAAGAAATAATTTTTGAACTTGAAACTGAATGTAATTTTCATGAATTACAACTTAGGCATTTTTGTTAGATAACAATATGTTTTCCTGTCTTCAAATATTTTTTCATGTTAAATTGAAGTTTTCCCTAGATTATGTCCCTTAAAAAAGTTTAAAAAATGCGATGAGCTAAATAATTTATTTGGGGGCAAGACGGCCACCTCCTCCGGGGGTAAGACGGCCACCCGTAATTTGTGGATTTTATTTGATATAGGTTATATTTTTGGCGGTTTTTTTACTATTAAGACATATTTGTAGATAAGGAAAATTATTTTCAAAAAAACCATATCCATTTTTAATCAAAATGCTGTTAACTACCGTTTCGACAACATTCTTTACTGTGATATAGCAAAACTCATTGAATAGTATGAAATCCTATCAAACTTTTCATAAAAATCGCGAATTTAATATTGTTTACATAATTATGATTTACTTATTCTAATCGAAATACACAAACTAATTATTTTGCATCAAATTGTGTTTGTTTTGTAGTAAAAATGCACAGTTTTTCATAAAATGTGGTCGCAATAATATGAAATTCACTGAGCCAAAATATGAAATTTTTTAAACAGCATTTTTCTTCACATTTGAAACCTGATTTTTTTCAACCAAAATAGTTATGATGTTCAGAGAAGTCTGTTCAACCAACCTTGTAGGTATTTGGGTGGATTTAGTAAAGTTATTAAGTAAATTTATAGCACTGGCCGTCTTACCCCGCGTATTTCATATATACACGATTTCAATTATTTTTTTAAATTGCTGAAAAGTATTGAAAATTGGTTTTTGGACCAACTAATTTATGTTATTTCTATAATGGATTAGTAGTAGAACAATATGTACGTAATTTGAGATCAAATAATCTGTTGTGTAAATTTTATTAGACTTCTCCCTTAGGGTGGCCGTCTTACCCCCATCTCCCCTACAATTTCACGTAGCTCTAAAAAATCTAAAATGACCTATGAAATGTTATGTTAAACAACCGGATTTTTTTTGTATACGGGTCATTCCAGGTCAACTGGGTTCACTCTTGGATTCGACCTTTACCGATTTGGACAAAACTTGGAGGGCGTCATCCATAAAGTATGTCACACTCTAGGGGGGGAGGGGGGGTCTGAAGAAGTGTGACATTGCATGTTATAAGTATAGGAAAAGCGTGACAAAGGGGGGGGAGGGGGGGGGGTAAATTTTGGCTGATTTTAGCGTGACGTACTTTATGGATAAAGCCGAGTTTAATTAATTAAAAATGCCTTCCAATATTATTTCTTTGCATTTTACGATTTAAAACGTGATTTTAACTCATTCCTTATTTTTTTTTATTTTACGAGTAAAATAATAGGTAAATAGTTTTTAAGAACATCGTCATAAAAGAGGGTTATTCCAACTATCGATAGATGAACGTTCCCTCCAAGTTTGGACCAAATCGGTGGAAGTCGAGTCCAAAAGTGTGAAACGTTAGACCGGACTAACTCACAGATAAAAGAGGAACATTAAAAATTTGGAATATTTATTGTGCGGTTCGACCCACTGTACTGCCCTAACCTCTCCTTTCTCTACTTCTTCTTCCACCTTTCGCCTCACCTCTTCCTATCACCGCACAGCCTGCTACTGCTCCACGTGGCCGTCTCGTCAGCCGTTCCGATTCCGGCTGGTTCTTCTGGATCAACGGCCCCGCCGTCGATCTTTTCCGGAACGTCGCGATCTTCATCGCCGCTGCGCGAGTCCGGTTCTTTGTTGCGCAGATCTTTCGGCGACGGCGCAGATTCTGGACCGGCATGTTGGGTGCGTTGTCCTGAACGGCGACGCGGATTTTCTTGGCGGTGTGGCAGGTCCTCCTCCGGATTCGCTTCCCCTTGGCAGCTGGCGTCGTCCTGCCCCCAGCTCGACGAACTCCGGGTGAATTCGTCCGGACTCCGGCGACGACGCAGATCTTGCGCGGCCTCCCGCCGCTCGTCGGACTTTGTCCGATTGTTGACGTGTTTCGCCTCGACCCGGCTGGGTGATTGGGGAGACTCGCAGCGGGATTCGGCCGGGAGTTGTTCCCGTCCACCGAGTAGAACACGCGCCGCGTGGAACCGAAACTTTTTCCGCGGACTCGGCGAACGCGACCGGTTTGTTTGCTGGCCAAAGAAGAACTTCCCGAGCGTTGACGTTTGTGCACGGTCGAGACCTACCGTCTCTCTCCACCGCTGCTTACGCTCCGCTCTCATTTTGCTCCCCGAATTTTGTGCTCTTCTCACACTGTCGTACCGGAAGCCTTACGTCTGCGTTGGTATGCTTGGTGTTTGACAGATTTTGCTCGACGAGGGTGGGATCGGCGAACACGTGGTACACGGTGGGCAGAATTTGGGCGTTTATCGTTTTAATTACATATTTTTAATACAAATTACAATTAATTTTCCCCGATTTTTACTCAAAACGCATTACAAAATTTACTGACGTAACAAGTGTACCCAGTTGACCTAGAATGACCCAAATGCTTAAAAAAAATCAAACCATCCACATTAACGACCCCCGGGTCTTTTGTGGTCTCTATTGCAAGTTTCTGCTCAAATGCTTAATAATTAAATGCTTAATAATTATTAATTATTATATAACAAAATACAATGGTTAAAATCGCTTGAACTCATTTTTATTTTTTTTCAATTTATTTATTTTTTTTATACTTAAATCCGCAATTTAGTTTAAATTGCAGATCTTTTCAAAAAATGCTAAGTATTAAAAAATCGGTATTAATATTCAAATCCAATTTATATTTTACTTATTGTTGCCACCCCGCCCATGTGGATCAATCGGACCGTGCACTGGACTCATAATCCAGAGGTCGACGGTTCGAATCCCGCGGCGGGCGCTCTAAAATTCTTTGTGTAAATATGGGTATTCGGCGCCGTCGCTCCGTGCCATACTTTCATACACTTAGGAGCCCATGGCGGTGAAGTCCTTGTAGATAAAAAGGAAGACACTAGTGGTTGGAACTAGCAATGGTGGCCGACAGCTATAAAGTCAACTTCGTTCGTTATTGTTGCCACCCTTCCGAATTATGAAGAGGCAAAAACATAGGGTATTTGTCCCTATTTTGGGCCTAGTACCTATATTGAGCCTACCAAACTTAATTTGACGAAATCGTGCATTCCACCGTCAATTTGCAGAAAACTGCCACTTGGGAATGATACTTGCTGTCATTAGCTTCAGTTTGGTGGGCAACAATAATTCACTATTTACTTTTAAATAGGAAAAAACGGTATAAACATATCACTCGTCAAATTTTTTGTAGAAAATTACTAGTTGCCCATTAGGCCCAAAATTTTCACCACTTTTGCTTACCGCTTGTTGACACTCAGCGTCACGGCTTTCATCACTCGGCACACAAATGAGAGCCTTCCCCCAAATCTCAAACTACCAGCAATAGGTTTTTATTGGCGGTTAGCATTTTCCCGTTTAAAAAAACAATCACTAAACTGACACCAATCAATTATATTCTCAATCAAAGTTACTGTTTAATTTCGGAGACGATGGCTGTATATTCAGTCCATTGGACACTTCTACAAACTGTGACAGTGTGTGCGCGCCTTTCACATCTCAAAGTCCTTACTCGCGTAGTACGGGTTAATTATTTGGATGCGCAACAAATATTTAATTATGTTTAAAGCTCACAAATTAACGAAATAAATTATGCTCATTAAATTTATGCACGTTATTTAACAGTTACTGGTTGAATCAATCATTCTAACGATGATTTGTGGCTTGAAACCGCACAACGATTTAGCCTGTTTGGTGACCGTACTTTTTGGGGCTGAACTGTACGAGCTAGGGCTGAACCGTACGTCAAAAAAATTCGCCACGTGCTTCGAGATATCAACCAATCAGAAGGTAGGCCGAAAATATGCACAAAGAAGGTCGTATGCTAGGAGCAATATCCCCAAAATAGGGGCAAAAAGTGTTTTAGTTTTTCTTGCTTTTACAGCAATATAAGGCAATTTTATCAAAATGTTTATTATGTACGAGCTTAAGCATTAAAAAACCAACTTATTCATGTAAAACAAACTAGGCTGCAAATAGCAGCCTTTGAGAATACATCAAATTAAAAGTGCGCTCTGCTTAGTAGGCCCAAAATAGGGACAAATACCCTATATTAAATTTGCAATAGCCTAACTGCAATCTTTCTTTCGTCATTTTGGGATCATTTGATGATTCCTGAAATAAAACATGTTTTTTTATACGATAATAATTATTAATATTAATTAATAAATTAATAAATAATATACATCAACTCAAAAGTTCAAAAAGTAAATCTCACGTTTTTCCTTTAAAAACTTTTCAAATCCGCACTTAAAACTTAGTGGTAAAAATATTTGTTTAATTTGATTTTTTTTTGTGTACTGATTTCCTAAAATCCTTGAATTTCAAAAAAATTCGCGGAAATATGGTCCTAAAATTAAGTTTAAATTTCTGGTATTATTGTTCACAACGATAGAGCTTATTTTTCTGAGTACAATGACCCTTTGTACGACCGGAATGGTTTTAAAAGGGATTTTAAATCATTTTTTTATATATTCGCGGCCCTTTTTGACAGAAAAGTTTCTACTCGACAGCTCCTTCAAAGGGGACCATAGTTGATCCATCGACAAAATCTGGGTTTTTTTTTTGAAAAGGTCCAAATTTCCAGTTTTTGCTTTTTGGATGTTTTTGAAACCGCCTTGAGTCAGGGGTATTAAAAAACACCCAAAAAGCAAAAACTGAAAATTGGGTACTAAAGCCCTATGTCAAATTTTATGTACAACGGTAAAAAACAGGAATAAACCCCATTTCTAATCACTTTTTTTCATTTTAATTCAATTTTTTTTTTGACAGGACAACATTTTTTCGATGGATCAACTATGGTCCCCTTGGAACGAGTTGTCAAGTAGGAGCTTTTCTGTCAAGAAGGATCGCGAGGTTAATTTTTCAAAATTGATTTAAAAATCCATTTTAAACTCTTTGTGGTAGTACAAAGGGTCATTGTACACAGAAAAATAAGCTTTATCGCTGTAAACAATAATATCAGCAATCTAAGCTTCATTTTAGGACCCAATTGGAGTTTAATTTATTAAAAATGCCTTCCAATATTATTTCTTTGCATTTTACGATTTAAAATTCATTTTTTTATTTTTCGAGTAAAAGAATAGGTAAATAGTTTTTTGGAACATCGTCAAAAAGAGGGTGGTTCCAACTATCGATAGATGAACGTTCCCTCTAAGTTTGGACCAAATCGGTGAAGGTCGAGTCCAAGAGTGTACCCAGTTGACTTGGAATGACCCAAATGCTTAATTGTTTAACAAAATACAATGGTTACAATCGCTTGAACTCATTTTTATTCAATTCCAATTTATATTTTACTTATTGTTGCCCTTCCGAATTTTGAAGAGGCAAAAACATTAATTAAATTTGCAATAGCCTAACTGCAATCTTACTTTCGTCATTTTGGGATCATTTGACGATTCCGGAAATAGAAATGTTTTTTTATTTGAATTTTTTTTTCAATTTCAATAAGGTATTCATAGCATTAATTTCTTAGCTTTTTTATTTCAAGGTTTGTGTTCCTTTTAAATATTATTGTTCAATTCAAGAGTTCAAAAAGTAAATATCACGTTTTTCATTTTAAAACTTTAAATTCGCATTTAAAACTTTGTGGTTAAAATATTTGTTTAATTTGTTTTTTTAACTGATTTCCGAAAATCCTTGAATTTCACGGGTTTTTGTTGGGTTTTCGCGGAAATTGGGTCCCAAAATCAAGTTAAAATTTCTGATATTATTGTTCACAACGATAGAGCTTATTGTTCTGAGTACAATGACCCTTTGTACAACGCAATGGTTTTAAAAGGGATTTTTAAATCAATTTTTTTAAAAAATATTCGCGGCCCTTCTTGACAGAAAAGTTCCTACTCGACAGCTCCTTCCAAGGGGACCATAGTTGATCCATCGACAAAATGTGGGTTTTTTTTTAAAAGGTCCAATAAACCAAATTTTCAGTTTTTGCTTTGGGTGTTTTTGAAACCGCCTTGAGTCAGAGTTTAAAAAAAAAAACTCCAGAAATGTTGTCTTGTCATTTCATTTCTTGCCTAAAAATAATTAAAAGTGATCAGAAATGGTTTTTTATCGTGTTTTTTGACCGATGTACAAAAAAAATCTAACTGCACGATGCTCGTTTGCTTTTTGCTTCCCACTTTCAAACACAGATGTCGCCTCTTCCTTTGATCAGCAAAAATTTTCCATTCAGTTCCCCCTCGGTCGGTGCTTTAAACTGACAGCATTCCACAGTGCAGTGCTGTAAGTTTTGACAGTTCCAACTTATTAGTAAACATTGTCGTTCTTTCTGCGATTTTGAGTGATTTTTCCCAAGTTTTCGTGTAATTTCCTGTAAAAATCCGATGTTCCGGTAGCTGCCAGGATGATCCGCTGCTGCGTGAAAAACTGCGACACGGACGAAAACGTCGTCAACTGCACCTCGGTGTTCTTTGTCGGGTAAGTTTCTCAATCGAGTAATTCGCTGGGATTGTTTCTTAAACTGTGTCCCCTTGCAGCTTCCCCTCGAACGATTCCCTGCGCGCCCAATGGCTCGACGTGCTGGCCGGCAGTCTGCGGGACGAGCACGGCGACGCGCCCACCAAAATATGCAGCTGCCACTTTGCGGAGGACGCCTTCGGGAAGCATCCGGTGCACGGCTACCGGTTCCTGCTGCCTGACGCCATTCCGTCCGTGTTTCCGGTCCCGCTGGAGGCGCTGCTGCCGGAACCAACGGTGGTGGTGGGTGACGATTTGACCCAACTGGTGGAGGGACTCGTCGAGGAAGACGAGCTGATAACGTTTCAGGAGGAGGAGGAGCAGGAGATTCCACCGGAGATTATTGAGTTTGATCCGGGGGAGGAGGACGGTTTGGTTGAGGAAGCGCCGGGCCAGATTGCGGAAACCATTGGAATCGAGTTCGCGAATGGGCAGTACTACTTTTTGCAGTCGGACGATGAGAGCGAAGGGGAGCGGGTTGAAAGTCCAACCAAATTGCTGGGAGTCCTGCCGGAAGAGGAGGAGGAGGAGGCCGTCGTCGGTGATTTATTGCTGGAGGAAGCGGTCGTTGGTCAGGACAAGGAAGAGTATGAACGGAAGACTCAGGAAGCGGAGGTCGCCGATCCGGACGTGTTGACGGAACTGGACAGCTTAATTACGACGTCGGAGTTTGTTGAGGAGCATGGGGAACGGGTCACGTTGAAGCAGGAAGGCGAGAGCGAATATTTTGTAGACTTGTCGCCAACTGAAGATCCGGATACGGAGGAATTGATGGAAGTGGATGGAACTGCTAAAATTAAGGGAATGAAAGTGTTTGTAAGTTTTTTGCAAAATGAATGTTTTATTTGAGTTCAAAATATTTCTCTTTTCTTTTAGAAACATTTTTGCGGGCATTGTTACAAGGGCTTCCAGTACAAAAGTGGCCTCAGTAAGCACCTGCTGGTCCATAACGGGTTGAAACCGCACAAGTGCGAAACGTGTGGAAAAAGGTAAAGAGATTGATTGTTCAAACTCCAAAATAATTCACCGCCACAAAATAACCTTCCCTTCCAGCTTCTCTCAAAAGGTCAACCTGGACATCCACCTGCGCAAGCACACGGGCGTGGAACCGCTGCGCAAGTTCTCGTGCCCGGTGTGCGAGAAAAAGTGCATCCGGCTGAGCGAGCTGAAGCAGCACATCAAGTCGCACTGGCGCAAGCAGCCGCACGCCTGCCCGATCTGCACGGAACGCTTCCGGGACGTGACGAACTTTTACGACCACATCAAGACGGTCCACAAGGACGAGCTGACGCTGCAGGAGGCGATCGACATGATTGCGCAGAACGAAAACGCCGAGCTGATTGTGCCGGGCGAGGGGGAGAAGCAGAAGCAGGAGGAGGACGAGGCCGTGCGCGGACAGGCGCAACCGGACGCGGCCATGCTGGACGAGGGCTTTTACACGTGCACGGTATGCGTGCGGACGTTCCGGACGGAGCGGTTACTGCGCAAGCACAAGCGAAAAATGCACCCGAAGGTGTTTGTATGCCTGCACTGTCCGAAGCAGTTTCTGTACAAAAGTCTCCTGGAGAAACATTCCCGAGTGCACACCCAGGAGAAGCCCTTCTTCTGTGAGTATTGTCAGGCGTCGTTTTCGCAAAAGATCAACCTGGAAGTGCACCTGGTGAAGCGGCACAACGTGACGGTTGGGGGCGGGAAGATGCTCGCGCAGAAGCACCTGCCGTGTCCGCACTGTGCGAAGATGTTTGACAGGCCGTCGTCGTTGAACAACCACCTGCGGACGCACACCCGGGAGCGACCGTTCGCGTGTCAGGATTGTGCCAAGACGTTCGCGTCGAACAGCTCGCTGGCGACGCACATTCGGACGCATCACAGGGGGGAGTCGAGTGAGTATTGTTGCATTCCTGAATTTTTTAATATTTTTTCCTTACTCACCTTGCTGAGGTAAGGCTTTAAAATCACTCGAAAAACGAAATTCTTAATTTGACCCACCTTCACGTATACATATTGACTCAGAATCAAATTCTGAGCAAATGTCTGTGTGTGTGTGGTGGGATGTTGATCAAAAAATGTGCACTGGATTATCTCGACACTGGCTGCACCGATTTGGACCGTTTTGGTCTCATTCGGTCCGTCTTAGGGTCCCATAAGTCGCTCCTGAAAAGTATAAAGTTTAGTTAAGTACTTCAAGAGTTATGCTAAAAAACGATTTTAACAAAAGTCCGGAAGATTGTAAAAAGGGTGGTTTTTGTAAGACATTTTTAGAAAGGTATTGAAAAGACCAGAGCAGTACGACCCTTCTATTTTTTGAACATGCGGAAAAATACGTGTTTTTCAATAATTTGCAGCCTGAAATGGTGATAGGGTATTTTAACCATTAGTGGACCCCCTAGTAGAGCCGAAGCACATTTTTCACAAATTTTCAATATTTTAAGCACTTTTTCATAACCCTTTGTACAAAACAATGAAAACTGAAGTCTTTTGAACAATTTTGACTATTTGTTTCATCAGTTATTTGTTTTTGAGCAGAAAAATAGCCAATTGAAAAAAAAGTTTTTTTGCCTGTTGTGGACCCCTTTTCCTATAGTGGACCCGGGTCCATAATCCGATTGTGGACCCGGGTCCACTATAGGCAAACTGTTATTTTTATACCAAATTTAACCGATATTTGATGTTTTGATGCATGGTGTAGGTCTAATGATAGATATAATGAATAAAAGATGGATTTTGCACACTTTTCATCATAAACAAATATTTTTTGTTAACAAATTTGGCTTTAAACAACAAAAAACCAAACAGACATTTAAACACATTTATTTCCGAAAAAGATCAGAGAAAACGTCTCAAAAACCACTGTAAACATAAAAATAATTTTAAAAAAGTAATCTTGATGCAAATTTTTCCATATTAATTACATAAATGGTTGACCGAAACTAAGCAATAGAATTGTTTACAGTTGCTGATAAAACCACGCATGTTTATTGGAAAAAAATGTTTTGTTATTGATTTATTATTATAAAATATCATTTCAAACTGCAATTATGGTGCTTCAGTTAAGTACAATTAACTATAGTTTTGATTAATTATAAATTCTTACGGCTTCAGCATTATTGGTACTTTTAACATGAAAACAGCTATATTTATACTCATAATTGAAAAAATATGCGTTTAGGTTGATTGTTATCAACCATTTATTGTATGTTTTAGAGAAACTTTTGCTTGAATACACAGTTTTCATCATTTTTGAAGGGGTCCACTTTTGGAAAAGTTTGGATTTTCGTTGTCCTATATTGGACCCCCATAATTTTTGCTAGAAAATTGCATTTCTTCGCTTTATTTTAGTAAATATCCTGAAACTTACATTACTTCGACTTGCTGAAGTTAAATAATCAGTCAAAAAATGATTGGATGGTTAATTCAATCATAAAATATAAATGCAATTTTGTTGTGAAAATGCTAGTGGCCATGGCTGATTTCAGATGTCGAACTCAAAACACTTATTTTGGTGAAAAGGACAATTCAATGTCAGTCAACATTGTTTTAAATGATGCTGAAAATGCCAAATAAAATATTTGTAGACAACAACACGCTTGAAATTGTGATTTTATTGAATTTTCCATTAAAAACCCTTCAGAGGGTCCACTATAGGAAAGGGGTCCACTAATGGATAACGCACCCTAGTTTGGATAATTTGTGTCAAAGGGACTTTTTTTTTGTAACATTGGACGCTTGATCCAGAATTCCGAAAAACGTATTTTTTATCGAAAAAAAAACAAAAATAGTTTCAAAAATTCTGCCGTTTTTAGTTTCTTAAAATTTTGACACATTTGATGTGAAATTTAGTGTACTTTTCGAATCTGCAATTACTCAAAAGGGTAATTTTTCATTTAGAACAAAAAAAAAATAATTAAATATCGTGTTTTTGTAACTTTGCAGGGTTATTTTTTAGAGTTTTCGATGCAAAATACTGACAGCAGGGTGGCCACTCAAGTCGGCAAATCGGGAAAGTCGGGAATTCGCTAAAATTCGCCAAAAATCGGGTAAAAGTCGGGAATTTTTGATTTTTTGTCAAAAAGTCGGGAAAAGTCGGGAATTCTGAGCATACTTGTTTGAATATTATTTGTTAACTCTTGAATAATTTTGTAATATTTTGTACAATTTTGCAGGCCAAGGGTGCATGATACTGATGATACTCGTCGGTTGACACACCTAGGCGAGGAACATCCCGGAAGGAGCCCAACTACATCCGTAGTGCTGTTTGAACAAAACAGCATGGCTCTGGTTCCTTGCAAGTGTCCTATTTTCTTACCTCCACGTTGGCTTGGTTTAGTCATCATGATGACAAGGTGTAACCTAGCTGGTGGCCTGTGGAAACGACTCGTAAACCTTTGACCAGCGAGGGTCAGAGTAGAGACGGCTAAAAGAAAGGGGCGCGACAATGTGGGAAAGGGAAGTAATTTGTGATTGCAGACGGTATTGTTTTGATTCGCAGTATGTTGAGTCAACTGCTGTGGATGTACCTGAGCATCGCAGAACGGGGTTTCTCTTCTTTCCATTTCAGCTATCAGCTATCTTCTGTTTATTTTGTTTTCACTGATTTTCTAAAACGACTTCTGTTTACTATCCTCCATTTAATTTCGATTTTACTTATTTGATTCTCTTATTTCTCAACGCTTTTCCACTCTATTTTACCAATTGATGTTGCTGTAAAAAACTGTCTGCTTTCCCTTAATTTGGCAGCGATGTCAATTTTGTTTATCATGTGCCTTTTCTTTATTTATCTATTTGATTAATTTCTCATCTTCCCTGTAAATTGCCCTCAATACAATCTAAGCTTGTTTGTTACCTCTTTTTATTAACTATTGTTAATTTCTATATCTACTTCATAAATTACTATCTTCCTTTTACTACATAGTATATTTCCTTCACTGTCCATTGTTTTGAAACTTCACCTTTTTCTTAAGCAAGTGAGGTTCGAGCCCTTACTCAATTTATGGAATGATTAAAGGATTAACACAAATATTACTACTGTACTTTTGAAAAACTTTTCTAAAATGCTTAGGACCAAAATATTGTAACACAACACCGCGACAAAAGAAATAGCAACAGATAAACACAACTCAACAATAGGGGAGATTTCAGGAGAAAACAATACACACTAAATAACAATTAGTTTTTGAATTCAAACTAAAAATAAAACAGTTTTTGCTTTAATGAAAATTGATAGGCACACTATAAATGGTTAGGCGCTTATACTTACATCAAACCCTACGTAATGTACCACCCCCGGCCGAGTTAAAATGCGTAACCGGAAAGAAGGTGTGCATGCCTGGCACGAACACTCAAAGCGTGTTCTAGCGTGCTGCTCGTACTGACTCAGAGCAAGGGTGAGATGTAGGTGTAAGGGCTGTGCGTGTTCGTCGGGAACCTGGTGCATAAGATCGGTCAAGGCCCGTTCTTACACTGAAAATTGCGAATTGCGAATATTTTGTACAATTTTCAAAATGAATTCATTTTTTCTGCTTTAGTAACTTACTTTAAATTTAAGGTTCTTTTCACTATTTCAATATATTCGAGAATGGAAAAGCTGTTTTAGACATTCAAAATCATTATGAATATAGGATTATTTGAATATGAAATGAATATTTGAAAACAGATTCCAACTTGAGTTCGGCAATGTTTTTTTTTAATTTTTTAATTGTTTAACTAAATACATTAAGGCCGTTGCAAATATTTTTCAAAGTTTATGTCGCCCCCTTCAAAATTGGTCTGAAAAATCAGGGACAAAAAAAAAGTTTACAAAAAGCTTTAAAATTTCCATGAAATAGAAGTCTAATCAACTGAAAACAATCTTAAATGCATTTTTCTGCACTGATAATCATATTTAGCATGTTTGGGCTTGTTTAAAAATGTTTTGAATTTTTATGAATTTCCAATGTACAGAGGCGCATTTTTTTTGCAAAAAATAAAATTTCCGTCAATATTTAAATATTTTGGAAACTAAAGATGGCAAAACAACTGGACAATACACCTGTCCTGCATGCATTTGCATTGCATTGCATTTTATGCATTTTAAAACACTTTTTTCATTAAATTGTTAAAACCATGGCTCGAAATTTAAATTTTTATTCTTTTTTATTGTTTTGCCCTCCTCCGTGTACGCACGAGAGCAAGCAGCAGTCAAGTGCTCAGTGCTCTATAGTTTTTTCGAAATTTTCCGCCGTAGTCTACCGTGATTACCCGCGAGTTTGCTCCTGCAGCATGCCAAAGGCCGGCCGTGGCCGTGGCAGTTCGAGTGCGGCCTCGAAAAACCCGCGAAGTTCGTCTACCGGCCGTGTGCAAAAAGGTAAACAAACCAACGCCGTGTCGACCGCCATCGCGCAGGGGAGCGTGAGCGCAGAAGGCATCGACAAAAAGTTACTGCATCCCGGATATGTTCCAAGATCACCAGTGCGAACCCGCTCCGGTACTTCCGGTGCCACGACCAACACGTCAACATCCGCCAACATTCCCATCAGGAACGAGTTCCAGATGCTGAGCGACGACGAAGAAAACAACAACAACAACACCGACGGTAGCAGCACTACCGACGACGACGATGACGATCGTCGTGCACGGAAAAAAGTGCCGACGCCAAAAACGAACAATTCTCCAAAGGAACGTAGACCACCTCCAATCTATATTTTGGATACGTTGACGGACGATATTGATGAGTTGCTGGAAGGCCTCGGATATTGTCTGAAAATCGGTAAGTCGTCAGTGCAAGTCTACACATTTGACAGCAAGAACTTCGACCTAATTGTGGAGAAATTGAAGAATAAAAACCTCAAGTTCTACACATTCGACCCCGTGCAGAAGACTGCCGTGAAGGTCGTCTTGCAGGGGTACCAAGACCGCCCGATCTCCGACCTAAAGAAGGACCTCTCGGGTGCTGGAATTACGCCGCGTGACATAAAAGTCCTCTCGCGGAAAACAACGGTCACAGGTACACACACACTGTACCTGTTGTACTTCGACCGCGGCACCGTCAAAATTCAAGACCTGCGGAAAACTAAGGCGTTGGACGGTTTTTGGTAAACTGGCGGTTTTACTCAAAGAACCCGACGGACGCAGCGCAATGCCACCGTTGCCAGAAATTTGGCCACGGCTCGCGGAACTGCAACCTCCCGCCCCGCTGCGTGAAGTGCGGTGAAACACACCTCTCGGAGGCGTGCGCACTGCCGTGCAAGGCGGACTTGGGGGACAAGGCAGAGCAAACCAAGGCGCGCATCAAGTGCGCCAACTGTGGAGGTAACCATACCAGCAACTACCGTGGATGCAGCGCACGGAAAACCTACCTCGAGGAGCAGGAAAAGAGGAAAAAGAAAGCAGCAGCGTCCCACCCTCCTCAGCGAAGTACGAGCGTAACCGTGCCGGCTGCTGGTCATCGTACGGTTCCAGCGGACAACCCAGCGCACCCTCCTGGATGGGGTCGATCGTTCGCCAGCGTGGTCGCTGCCGGTAGCGGCAATGCGGCCCAGCAAGAAGTCACCGGGGAAGATCTCTTTACCCTGCCGGAGTTCTTTGCTCTCGCGGGGGAGATGATGACGCGGTTCCGGACCTGCCGTAACAAAGCGGAGCAATTCCTGGCCCTTGGGGAGCTGATGATCAAGCACATCTATAATTGATTAAATTTTGCTGTGATTTAGTTGTAAGCTTTTTCTATTCCTATCCCCTATCATTAGCAATTGCGTAAGTTTTTTGAAAACTTTTTCTTACTCTTGTTTGTGCATTTAATTAACAGTAATAATTGCTCTAAACCGAATTTAGACGTAACACACAGCTGAAATGAACACAAAAACTCTGTTAGGTTCATAATATGTACAAATTGTAATTTGATTATTCACAAATAAAACCGAATTGAATTGATTGAATTGAATTATTGTTTTGCCCCCCATCGATAACAAAAAATTACAAGGGCCTAAGTAATTTAAACTATGTTTTTTTTTGTGAGTATCGATAAATTACCTACCATAGGTTAAGTTTGATTTTCAGTTTTCGGAAAACTTAAATGTCGAATAAAATCCAAAATTGATTTTTATTTACGTTTTAAAAACATAAAGAAAATATTGAAATTGCAAAAAAATGAATTTTCATTAAGAAAAATCAGTTAAATACTGACCACTAGATAAATTAACATTGATTAAAAAATTCAGTGTCAAAAATTTCAAAATTAAAAAGGGAACATGCACAGAAAAAAATATTCCTGTAAATTTACATTATTTATCATGTACCAAAAGGTATCATGATAAATGATGTATATTTACATCAACTTCATTGGAAATTTACATGATTTTCATTGTAAATGTTCCAAAGAATAAATCTTTTGAAATCGTGTAAATTTCCAATGAATGTAATGTAAATTTACCCAAGCGAAAAAAATTTTTTTGCTCCGTTGAATCGCAAATCCAAACTTAAATTCAGATTCTAGATTCAACGGAGCTTGTTTTATAATAAACTTTTGGATAAAGGCCAACTTGCCAACTAACTGTAATAAGAAAAAAAAATGAAATGTTGATATTATCACTCGAGAACATACTTACAAGAGCTGCCTTACCAAGGCATATCTCGATATACTACACAGGGTCGAGTTAAATTATCTGAAAATTGATCTGAAGAAGTGGCGAGCAGACGTCTCTTATCATAGGTTGGTGTCCTAAGCAGTGTCCAATGAACCAACACTATTTCATAAAGTTGTATTTGGATAATCTAAAAAAGAAAGAAGAATTTAAAATGATTGAAAAGATCAAAATTAATTTTGCATCGTTAAAGCAGTGCAACTGTCACTGAAAACATTCGGCACTGAAGTGATTGTTCAAATATATTTTCCTGTATATTTTAAAAACAACAATGCAAGTATACTACTTCTTCGGTAACTGGACTGAGAGCATAGTCCCGTTACCGAATGTTGCTCTGGATTGGGCTGACCCAGAAATTACGGATTATCGATGCAATATTATTTATGTTTCATGTTTAACACCTAAACTCCCAAGCTCGAGAAAAAGGGGCAATTTGTATGAAAATTCCCCCTTTTTCTCAAGCTTGGGAGTTTGGGTGTAAATCAAAAGCTGTAATTGAACGTTAAAGTGCTGATAAGACAACATCATAGGCACGATGGAGTTATGTACTGTACCCCTACTCACCAAATATCTTGCCCTGAATGAAAACTTTTGACTCTGTTCTGGAGACCTCTCAATAATTTAATTTGAAACCTGTAAAACAGTAAAATTAAATTGATTCACAATTATTCAAGAATTATCCCACATTGTAAACAACTTACCATTTTGTTTTTTAAGGCAGGTGAGATCTAAACTTTGTTGATTTGTAAACCAGCAGCGGAACCAGTTAGGAAGCTTTCTCCGTCAGCTGGAATTCGTCCTCTTCGTAATTTTATAAATTTTCGTTGATTTTTTGTCTTCGATGCTGAGCAGGAGCAGCAGTGGCTTCTTGATCGTAGGAATAACCAGCCCGATTGATCCTCAACTAAGCTTGGCCAGAAGACGACGACGAAGTTGTAGATTTGCCGGTTGTTGCGGAAGGGGAATTTACCGCACCATGCAATTTACCCTGAGTTGTACACACAATTTCGCTTGTGCCGAACAGGAACTCACCGTGGGTTTTACGACGTGAACGGAGTGTCCAGGGCAACCGGGCCCACCAGGAAGATGCGCTCATTTCTGTCACGGGCTTAGGAAAAGGCTAAATGGACACCGTTGTCAAGAACACACCGACTGCAATTCAAAAGCAAAGACGACATGAAAAAACATAAACAAGCAAGGTGACGTTTCTCACCTTTGTGATCCAAAAGGAACCGAAACAGCTGTTGTGGACGTTGTGGATGATGTTTTTCAGAGCACGGTCAGCTGGATGTACTCAAAATCAAGTTCAAATCCACTCATAATCAAGTTCGGAGCTCGAACTGAAAATGAGTGGTTTTCTGAACTTGATTATGAGTGGATTTTTCACTCAAACGACAGTTCAAAAGCTGAACTGGCGTTTGAGTAGTTTGGACTTGGCGAAGAAATGGTCAGCAGCAGTCAGCTTTTTTTCTAAGTCGAGGTAAGTTCAGTTCTGGAAGCGGCAATTTTGTTTTTTCTTTCCCGGAACGTTCCGGGTGTAGCAGAGGCCCATTTTCTCAGCTTCTCCGAATGGTTCGGAATGTTCAGTTATCTATTTTCCAGCTGGTGGAAGTGACAAATTTGCTTTTTCTTTTCGGAAGGTCCGGGAGTTGTGGTGGTCCTTGGGTGGTCCACTTTTGCCAGCTGGAAGAAATGTCAATCTACTTCCCCCTTGCCGAAATGGTCCGGGAGGATTGATTGACCACTTTTTCAGCTGGCAAAAGTGGCAATCCAGTTCCCGCTGTGTCTCAAGATGCAAAAGCAAAGGAAAAACTTCCTCCTCCAACAATTTTTGCCCCATCCGGAATCCGGATTGTCCGGCAGGTACAAACTTGGCTGGAGAAACATTTCATTCTTTGTTTTGGAAGTCCGGAAGGTGCAACGATCGTTGGAGGAGGAATGTATGACTTTTGCTTTTGCATCTTCCAGACGGTCCGGAAGGTGCAACACCGGACGAAGGTGAGAAGTCAACCTTTGTTTTTGGAAATTCCAGATTGGTTGGAAGATTCAAACGCAAATGAAGACCTTACTCCTCCAACTTCTTTTGCAACTCCTGGACAATCCGGATGGTATTATATAAATTAATTTATATTTTTTTTTTCTTAAATCGAAGCGGCTAAGCCTTCATCACCAACTCCACCGGCCTCAATCGAATCCGGCTCAAGCAGATCAATTTCCCCGATCGGACAACCTCCAGCTCACGCCAACAAATCGCGCCCACTTAATCCGCGACAGTGACAATATCAACAACTGCCTTCGTTTCCAGCAGCAGCACCGGTCCAGTCGACAGCGGAACACCAACCTTCTCAGCAGCAGCCGCAGCGGCCATCGCCCAGCAACTGCAGTCCAAGATCAACAACAACCTTCATGCGAATTGGGGAGGCGCACGAATACTCGCTGTTTAACGATTCGAGTGGTGGTGCTGGAGCCGACGGAAGTGGCGCCCAAAATCATTACGGTGGTCTCTATGTCACCACCATAAGTCACGGTGTGGTTGGTTTAGGACATCACGGGGTGACCACCATCAGGCGTTGGAGGCGGGGACGGAGGAGGTAGGGATCGTGGAAATGAACCCGGCGGATCAAATGGTGTCGCCTAAGCGTTTGTGCTCAAGAACGACCGCTGCAGGTTGGGTGAGTTAGTGGTTAAGTAGAGGTTTACGCAGTTGAACGTTTATTTTTTTGTCTTTGCTCAGGTGAATGCCTTGGAAGCACAGCCGACGCCTGTACAAGCACCGGCGGCCAACAAGCTGCTGTCGGACCTAACCGGACTTCAGCTGACCGCGGGTGAAAATCGTACGACACCTCATTTCAGCTGGCGCTGAGTTGACCTGAATATCGCAGAATATCCGTTGCTGCATGAGATGCCCAAAATCGTTCCGTGTTTGGAAGGGGATTGGATGACTTGGCGGGACCGAGGGCGAGGACTTGTGCGATTTATGTTGGCCTGACCAGTTCAGACGTTGGTCGGATGATGCTGCAACTGCGGATACTCGTGGTATCGATGACCGCTTCAGCATTTCGGTTCTCATCAGCTTGCGTAGGCGTAGAAAACAGGTAAGTTGACAGAAATATGTCCATAAACTGTTCTGAATAAAGTTTCTTATTCATTCCTTTATTCCTCCAGATACTACGACAAGGAGCGCTCCAAAAGCTTCGCTACGCGACAAGCATCCTCAAATTTTGGCCCACACGCACACTTCCGATTCGTCCTCAACGCACGAAGCGTCAGACGAAAAAGGCCAATATCATGATCAAAGCTCCGACGGCCGCCATGACAGAACAACCCAGTTCGGCACCAGCAATGTTCCTACCGCCAACCTGGGCACCAACTCACAACCCTTCAAAACACCCACGCCGAGAAAATCCTCGCGACGCACGACGCGATAACGACCGCAGACGATCTGTTCGAAACGTGTCTCTGTGCACCGTCAGTCGGCAGCTCCGACGATTTTAAACCCCCAAGCGCGGATGAGCCTACTGATGTTACGCCGTGGAAGGAGACTTTGAGGCGGCGTTTGGGACGCCGCATGTTTGCCAGCTTTCGGTGGATATGAGCGGATATGCTGACTTTGCCGACTATGCGGAATTGGAACAGCTGCGGTGGCCTTTAGAAGGATTTGTTCTGTGGGTTGAGTCCGAGAAGCGATCCGCCTGCGAATCGGTTAGGAAGGATGTCACAGCCGACCTTTGCGTAAGCGCTGCGTGGCTACGACTTGCTGCCGGACCTGAGTGAACTTTCGCTGGGCAGTACCAACGGTGAGTTTTGGTTGAGATTTTGAACCTCATTCAATGGGTCTAGTTTAATGCGGTGATAAACGTGCGTAACATTTGTTTCATTTAAGCTAGCGCCGAGTTGACCCGGATTACGCAGGATCTTCGTAAGTTGCGGCAGTGACGCACAGAATTCATTGGCGGGACCGAGGACTCCGGAGCAGCTTTTTCGGGTTGGTCAACAAAGGCACCCTCGAAACGAATAACTAAGTTATGGGATACGTCCTTAAGCAGGACTGCTACTGCGTGAACCCGTCGTGGAAGTCCCGCACAGAACATGAAACTATATCAGTGGCCTGGAGAATTCCAAATTCGAGCTGCAGAGACTGGTTCCAGTACATCTGGAAAAGTTCTTCGTCCTGTAGGTTCTACCAAGCGATTTCGCTTCTAGATGATATGCCGTTATGTTATATATATTAAATAAATTTATTAAAACCAGCAACTACAATGTTTTACTTATCTAGAAAACCATCCAATTTAGCAATAACATCCAAAAATTTAAATTGTTTGAGCTAGTTTTCATTAAAACAGCCGAAAATCGCGGTTCAGCCAAACTACTCATTCGGCAGTTCGAGCGCTAAACTCATTTATGAGTTTCAGCATTAAACTCATAAATGAATTCCTCCACGCATGGTCCAAAATGAGTGAATCGAACTTGATTTTGAGTACATCCAGCTGACCGTGAGCGCAGCTGCATATTACGAGGTTGCATATGAAAAGGCGTAATGACTTCGAAAACAAATTCAATTTCACCAGTAAATCAACATTTTTTAGCAAAACATTGTAAATAATTGGGCCAATGCCGAAGTGTACAAAATAGGTCTATCCTGCTCGATCTTAATGTAAACATCGACGTGAGCAGGATAGACTCTTTGTTTACACTTCGGAATTGGACCCTTAGCATTGTTTTGCTTGATTTAGCTTTAAAACACTTCCGCACTTCTTCCTGCCAAACATAACAATGAGCAGAAATCTGAGGCTGTCAATCAAAACAAATTGAAATTTACATTGTTTTAAAATTTACATGACGAACCATTTACATTAGATCTATACTTTACACTGCTTAGGAACAAATTTGGATTGATTATTTCTCGAATTTACATTAGATTTGAACATTCCATTCAATTAGAATTTACACTATCAACATTTACATGTTATTTAGCACTTTACATTGAATTTGAAATTTACATTAAGCGAGTTTACATATAAAACAGGGTTTCCATGTAGTGTATATTTACATATTTTTTTCTGTGTGGCTAAAACATTTTCTTTTATGAATTACCTACTTAACATTTTTCTAAAACCTTTGAATGAATAATAACAGTAATTATGTTTTAATCATTATTTGATTTAAAATGATGATGAAGTTTTAGAAAAATAGGAACGATATTTGAGGTTCAGTTATCTTCAACTTTTTGTCATTTCCAGTTGAAACGAAGTATCAAAAACTATACCTTTGCCAATTTAAAAAATAACATGGAAGTTATAAGTATTGTTAAACTTTCGATTATATTTTCAAAGACTAATTGTTTGTGTTTCTACTCTGAATCATAATCATGAAATTACATTTTTGAAGTATTTTTATTTGTTGTTTAGGCTGGTACAAATATTTTTAAAAGTTTTTGTCACCCCCCCCCTTCAAAACTGGCCCGAAAAATCAGGGGGCAAAAAAAATATTTTTACAATAAACTTCAAAATTTCAATGAAAATTCAAGTGCAACCAGCTGAAATCAAATTAAAATACATTCTCCTGCGTTTAAAATCATTTTTAGCATGTTTGGGTTTATTAAAAAATCTTAATGTTTTTTGAAAATTTTCGATGCAAAATCTTTTTTTTCGATACAATTTTTGTTTTTGTCAGATCTTAGATTTTTTGAAAACTAATGATTGCAAAACAACTGAACTATTATAAAATGCATTTTAAAACACTTTTTTCATTTAAGTGTGAAGACTATGGCTTGTTATTTAAATTTTTATATTTTTTTTATTTTTTTGCCCCCCCCTTGACCTCGGCCAGGGCCGAGGGACAAAAACTTTTTAAATATTTGCATCGGCCTTAGTTTTTTTTTATTTGGATTTTTTTTTTAAATTCATTGGGGTAATTCTCCGCCAACTCACACAGCAGTTGCCCCGACCCCTCTTCGATTTGCGTGAAACTTTGTCCTAAGGGGTAACTTTTGTCCCTGATCACGAATCCGTTTTTTGATATCTCGTGACGGAGGGGCGGTACGACCCCTTCCATTTTTGAACATGCGAAAAAAGAGGTGTTTTCCAATAATTTCCAGCCTGAAACGGTGATGAGATAGAAATTTGGTGTCAAAGGGACTTTTATGTAAAATTAGACGCCCGATTTGATGGCGTACTCAGAATTCCGAAAAAACGTATTTTTCATCGAAAAAAACACGAAAAAAGTTTTAAAGATTCTCCCATTTTGCGTTACTCGACTGTAAAATTTTTTGGAACATGTCATTTTATGGGAAATTTAATGTACTTTTCGAATCTACATTGACCCAGAAGGGTCATTTTTTCATTTAGAACAAAATTTTTCATTTTAAAATTTCGTGTTTTTTCTAACTTTGCAGAGTTATTTTTTAGAGTGTAACAATGTTCTACAAAGTTGTAGAGACATAAGAGGTTTGCTTATAAACATCACGAGTTATCGCGATTTTACGAAAAAAAGTTTTGAAAAAATTATTTTTGGCGTTTCTCTTTGTTTCGTCGTCCGTGTCTGTCGCGGGTGACCATGAACGGCCATGATCGATGACGACCAACTTTTTCAAAACTTTTTTTCGTAAAATCGCGATAACTCGTGATGTTTATAAGCAAACCCCTTATGTCTATATATCAAAATTTTTGTAATTGTCTGCTCTACAACTTTGTAGAACATTGTTACACTCTAAAAAATAACTCTGCAAAGTTAGAAAAAACACGAAATTTTAAAATGAAAAATTTTGTTCTATATGAAAAAATGACCCTTCTGGGTCAATGTAGATTCAAAAAGTACACTAAATTTCCCATAAAATGACATGTTCCAAAAAATTTTACAGTCGAGTAACGCAAAATGGGAGAATCTTTAAAACTTTTTTCGTGTTTTTTTCGATGAAAAATACGTTTTTTCGGAATTCTGAGTACGCCATCAAATCGGGCGTCTAATTTTACATAAAAGTCCCTTTGACAACAAATTTCTATCTAATCACCGTTTCAGGCTGGAAATTATTGGAAAACACCTCTTTTTTCGCATGTTCAAAAATGGAAGGGGTCGTACCGCCCCTCCGTCACGAGATATCAAAAAACGGATTCGTGATCAGGGACAAAAGTTACCCCTTAGGACAAAGTTTCACGCAAATCGAAGAGGGGTCGGGGCAACTTTTCCCGATTTCGTGTGAGTTGGTAGAGAATTACCCATTGAGAACTTTTTTTTGGTGATGATATTGACTTTTCTTATAGAAAGTTTTTTGTTTGAAATCATTCTTTAGATAAGAAATGCCTATTATTTGAGCATTCTGGAAAAGTCTGGAAAAAAGTCGGGAATTTGAAAATGGAATTTGAGTGGTCACCCTGTTAATTTAAAATACGTTTTTCGGAATTCTGAACCGGGCGTCAAATTTTACATAAAAGTCCCTTTGACACACAATTTCCAAACTGTCACCATTTCAGGCTGCAAATTGATCAAAAGTGCAGTGCTTCTGGGGACGCGCAGTCCTGCTTTTTCGTGATAATTTTCGTCTCTTTTGTGTCGCTATTTGTTTACGTGGGGTGATTGGTTTTATGTGATTAGGTTTTTGGTGATTGGGTTTAATTTTTTTTTTATTTTATCTTCTTTCTCTTCATTTCCTCAGTTTAAATTGCGATGCCTTTCCGTCGGGTCGTGTTTTTTTCGCGTTCGTCGTCGGTGTGTTTTTCGTTTTTTTTTTCGCGTGCGTGTTTGTGTGTAAAGGTGCGGCTGGCTCTGGTTGTCATCGATGACAATTGAGCCAGTCTGATTTGCGGTGCCTTTCGGTCGAGTCGCAGGGTTTTTTTCTCGTTCGTCGTCGATGTGCAATAACAACAAAACCTTATCATACCATTTCAGCTCGATAAACATCGTAACTCGTCGTTCGCTTCGTTAATCAGTACCCCACTAAACATGAATCATGTAAAACTCGTAAAAACATCTCAATTAAAAAGTCAGACTGTTAAATCCTTCATCATGTAATTACCAACAATTTTGGTTCTATCTTTCCACAGCCGGCTGTCTAAGATTAAACCATTTCAATTAAAAGTTAACAGCCGATAAACGGAAATGTCTCATCCGCAGCATCCGATTGCTTGCCTTGAGAATAATATATAATACCTTTCAACAAACACTATGATTTTGGGTCGCATCATCATCTTCTATGATGAATCCTGACCAAACACCCTATCCTACTAACAAGTTTTCAGGTTCCTGGCGCTCGTGGGGTGTAAGCACAGAGTAAATCAGCTGCCCTAGTAGCAACCTGCGCTAACTAACATTCCCGTCCCTTAAAATCGAGGTCTACAAACTGACATGGCGGGCGCCGTTGGTGGCCAATGACTGTTACCTATTCGCAATTGATCTAGCTTTAGCAATCATGGTGTTTTATCTTTTCAGCGCATTCATACATGCTGTTGATAAGGGAAACACCACTTGATCGTCGAAGCATATAATCAGTAGTGCTGAAAGGATATTACGGTTCTGTTCAGCAACGGAGGGGCAACCATGGGTGATCTCTCATGCTCATGCTCATGCTCATGCAATTTCCAAACTGTCACCATTTCAGGCTGCAAATTATTGAAAAACACGTCTTTTTAAGCATGTCCAAAAATAGAAAGGGTCGTACAACCCCGTCGTCACGAGATATCGAAAAATGGAATTCGCAATCAAATTCTTCCCTAGATTAGTTTTTTTTAATTTTAGTAAAAAATCCTTAAATGCAATGCAATGCAATCATTAATTCTAAGATTTCAAATTATCGACGAAAATTTTTTTTACAAAAATTCTAAATATTTTTGAACGAGAAAAATGATTTTCAACGCAGGAAAACGCATTTAAAATTGTTTTCAGTTGATTAGACTAATATTTCCATTAAAACTTTGATGTTTTTTTTTTTTTAATAATTGCTTGTTTTTCCCCTTGTTTTTCAGAGCAGATATTAAAAGCGGGGGCGACATAAACTTTGAAAAATATTTGCAACGGCTTTACTCAAATTTAGAAATGTTTGAAAATACAGAAACGACGAAATATTTTGTATAAATTTATTCTTTTATTATTAAATACTAAAATTACCCAAAATAGTTTAATTTTTAAATTTTTAAACGTTGTTATCGATAAAACGATGCAAAGTGTTGTATAAATTTTCACTGAATGATTCTGTTTAAGTTTTGAAAATACTAGAATTACTAGAATACTAGAGTAATTATGGGTATCAAACGACGTAGAGATTTTCATTGTTGGGTTGGTTGGTGGTTGTCCACTATAATGACAAGGCTCGATTCTTTAGGTAAAAATAAGTAATTTCCGAAATAGTGACCACGTGGTTTGTGATTGATCCCTATCAAACGAAGCAATTTTTAATATATTTTTACTAGATTAGTTTTTCTTGTAGCAGATTCAATTTCGACAAAATACGGTTATTTTTATTACTAAAATTTTTATATTTGAGCAGTTCTCTCAGATTACGGTCATTCGATTTTTTTTTGTATTTTTTAATCCGACTGAAACTTTTGTTGTGCCTTCGGTATGCCCAAAGAAGCCATTTTGCATCATTAGTTTGTCCATATAATTTTCCATACAAATTTGACAGCTGTCCATACAAAAATGATGTATGAAAATTCAAAAATCTGTATCTTTTGAAGGAATTTTTTGATCGATTTGGTGTATTCGGCAAAGTTGTAGGTATGCACTACACTGAGAAAAAATGATACAAAGTAAAAAAATTGTTGGTGATTTTTTATTCAACTTTTTGTCACTAAAACTTGATTAGCAAAAAACACTATTTTTAATTTTTTTATATGTTTTAGAGGACTTCAAATGCCAACTTTTCAGAAATTTCCAGGTTTTACAAAAAGTCTTTGACCGAGTTATGAATTTTTTAATCAATACTGATTTTTTCAAGAAATCGAAATATTCGTCGCAAAAGTTTTTCAACTTGATTTTTCGATGTATAATCAAATTTGCAATCAAAAAGTACTTTAGTGAAATTTTGATAAAGTGCACCGTTTTCAAGTTAAAGCCATTTTTAGGTAACTTTTTTGAAAATAGTCGAAGTTTTTCATTTTTTTTTTAAATTAGTGCACATGTTTGTCCACCTTTGAAAAAAATATTTTTGAAAAGCTGAGAAAATTCTCTATATTTTGCTTTTTTGAACTTTGTTGACGACCCTTAGTTGCTGAGATATTGCAATAGTTTTCCAAATTCAAATTTTTCAGGTGTCATGGACGCTTGTTCACGATTTTTGGAACTCATTTTTCTCCGTGTAAGAAAGCCTACGATAATTAAAAAAAACGAGTATTTTGCACTGAAAATTCATTTTTTTCGTCAAATTATATTCAAGGATAAAGGCTCAGTCCATCCGTACAATTCGTCTCTGTAATGGACGGAAAAGGTTAAATTTTTTTTTGAAAAATCTTTCAGTGGCTTTAAAAGCGGTTATTGGACTGTAATAACCATCAGTTTGACAGTTTGTCAAACTCGCAAACTTATTTGCGGAAAACTCGAAAGCATTTCTACAAACAAACAAAGTAGGCAAACTGTCAACAAGTGCGAGTTTGTTTGTTTGTCATAGTTTAATACCTCCTTAAGACGGGTAAAACTAATATAAGCTTTTGCAGTAGATATTCGATATTATTTTTCAGAGTAAAGAAACATTAAAAATGATAAACACTTTAAAAAAGCGAACAAATTTTCAAAAAAACTCGTTTTTTGCAGTCCTCATCAACCCGACCAAGCGGCCACCGATGGCGGTCAGCGGCAGCTGCAGCAGCGTGGACGACGGCGACGTCCGGCTAATCGTGCCGGAAGAGTTCATCGCCGCCAGCGGGCGGCAGGAGGACGTGGTCAGCGTGCTTTCCGGCGAGGACGACAACGTGAACGTGATCCAGTACTCGATACAGTTTATCACGCCGTCGGAGCAGGGCGATGACGGTGGTGGTGGTGGGGAAGGGATGCTGAGTTAGTGGAGGGGTAAACTGTGTTTGTATAATAAAGAGTTAATATAATTTGATTTTATAAGGGGCTCATTAGGATTTCTTTTTGCTCTTGAATTAATTATTGGTAGTTTTTGGTTAAATTTTTCGTATATATTTATTTGGTCATTGATTTTCGATCATCAGTTTGAAGAACCTCTAATCGAGGCCGAATTTCTGTTAACTTGAGCCGCCAGAGCATTTCGTTGCGTTTTCAGAGCTTGCTCTTTAACTTTAAGATCGCTGAGCGATTGTTTAAGTTGGTCTAAATCAACGCCTCCTGAGTTGGCCAAAGTTTGTTTGTTTTCTTTTTCACCTTCGCGTGCAAGCACTTCTTCTTGGCGACGTTTAAGCAAATCATTGCTGTTTCCTTTTCTAGCTTCTAAAAACGTTACGATTCTACGCAGAACCTCCCTAGCATTGACAAGCCCTTCCTTTTCGATGCCGTAGGTGGCCCTCCATTGGTCAACTTCTTTGGCGAGTAGTGCAAGTTGATTGTTTTTCGCGAGTGTTTCCCTTTGGCTATCGGCGATCTGATTATCGAGTTGGTTCAAATCATCTTGAACCTGAGACATTTCCTGTAGAAGAGGCTCTTTGGATGCTTCCAAGGTTGAAATAGTCGCTACTCTGTTGTTCATTTCGTTCATGGCGAGTTGCTGCTGAATTTGCGATCGACAATATTCATCGGTTGATTTTTTGTTTTGCAGCTCATGAATCGAAGCTTCCCTGATCAAATCTTTAATTTTATGCAAATTTTGCGAATTTTCTGCATCACTACTTTGGCAGCAAATACCACGATTATGAGAACTGGTGCATTGCTCTCGCTGTCGATCCATTATATTAAATGTAATTCCATCCAACGCAGCACAATCCCATTGATTGTATGATAAAGTTAGAGATTTCAAGTTGGGCTTGTTAAGGAAATCAAACTTTTCCAATTTGTTGTTATGTAAGTAAAGTTGGTCTAATTTTCTAAGGATATTAGCGTTGGAAACGATGCTGAGCATGTTGGATGATAAATCAAGAGATGTTATCGGTAATGGATAGTAAAACTCAGTGGGAAGATCAATTTGAAGTAAGTGATTATTTCTTAAATATACATGCGTTAAATAGGGCATCGATTGCAGCGATCCAAAGTTGAAACTTTCCAACAAATTGTAAGATAAATCCAACATATTCAAACTTCCACAAACGCTAAGATCAGGTTGTTGACGCAACTTGTTTTGTGCAAGACTCAGTTCCTGTACGAAACATCGTTGTAGATGTGTGGACACCTGTTCGATTGAATTATTGATGGCAAACAGTTTAAGCACGTGGGTTGGAATTACCAACTCTCTTAATTGATTCGAACTAACATCAACTGAAATTAGTTTGGTTATGGCATGAAGCTGCCGCATGTTGAAAAATGTTAGTTGGTTGAAGGACAAATCGAGTTGTCGCAATTCTAAATTGCCAGAAAAGTGATTCTCATCGATTTGAGTGAGTGAGTTGTGGGAAGCGTTTACAATTTCTAGATTGAGACTGTTGCTCAAACCGGGCAAGCTGGGGATCTCGTTTGAACTTATGTACAAGGCTCTAAGATTTCTCATATTACCTAAGGCATAATATTCAAAATAGTTGATTCTGTTCCGCTCCAGAGCTAGTACGGCAACGCTAGGTGCTCCGTAGAATGATTCTCGCACAATTTGCTCGATCAAATTATCAGCTAAATACAACCTTTCTAGTTTGTTTGAAAATTCAAATGCCGCTGGTTGTAGGGAACGAATTTGGAGAGAACTTGCGTCCAAAGTGTTCATGTTCGGGAAAGCGTCCATTAAGCTTTTCGGGAGGTACTCCATGCGCGAGTCAACGAACGTTACACTTTTCTTGTATTGTGTGTACTGTGGGTTGCCAAAAATGGGAGCCACAGAGTTGTAATCTAGAACAACTTCGCGAAAGGTGCAGTCATAATTACGGGTTTGTGAAAAGCAGTAAAATTGCCTAGAATAGAATAAAATATTAGAATTAGTCAAACGGTTTAACATGGTCATTTAATGATGTAGTTTGGTTCAAAATCGTGTTCTCTTTAAACAAATCATTTTTTTCTATAAATCTGGAGGAAATCCGATATATTTCTACCGCTTTTCTCAGCTTACTGTTATGTTATATCTGACAGATTTTTATTGTAAAATTTTACATAAACAAGTGCTTTTTGTTAACATTATTTACTGTATATTTTAACTGGTGTAACCAAATCAGTTGAAACTTGGTGCGTCGATTGATAGCAACGAACCAATTGCTTCAAAGATCTTGACTTCATTTTTCATAGTTTTTTAAAATATTTACCATCACACTTTAAACAAAAATTCTCCAATACAATTTAATGGTCGTTGTCACAAGATAGCACATAACAGACGAAATATAAAACTTGAACTTTCGGAAATTTTAGGTACCATTTCGAAGCAGAGGTCAAACATTAAAACGCGTTTTTCTCGGAACGTCAAAATGGCGGGTGCGACATGATAGCACGACGACGTCATCTTGTTCTTCTAAGACTTAAAAATAACCTGAATTACATACATGTAAATCGTCAAAAATGTCAGAGGTTGTTACGAGCACACACTTAATCTATTTTAAAATCTGTTGTCAGGGCATTAAAATATACATTTTTATCTATTACCAAAACAAATTTGAAGACATTTGGTTGGATTATTGCCGAGATATAGCTAAAGCTATATATTTGATGTTAGCAGTTTCAAAAAACGGGTGCCACGATATCTCAACACTGCTTTGATGAAATCGGCTCAAAATTTTGATGGAGGCTCGTTAAATCGGTCCCGTGTGCATTTCGAAGGGCGATTTTCAAAAAAAAAAAATATTTAAAAAAAAGGTAAAAATATTTGTTTGTTTTTCATATAAAAATCAACCATTTTTTATTTTTATGTTTCTGCAAAAAGCAACATTTCGAAATTGGGCTTCGTCATGCACACTGGATATGTCTTCAGAGCCTTCACCCCAAATTTCAGCCAATTTTGTCCATCCCATCTCGAGATATCGTGGCACCTGTAAATCAACTCAACTCAATAAAACGTAGTACTAGGTTTCCGGCAAACTTCAAATTTTTAACATGTTTCATCACAAAATGTGCATAGTGCCCAAGGGGTGTAATAACATTTTTTACATACTGTAATTTTCCTTACAAATTTGACATATTTCTATACAAAAATGATGTATGAAAATACAAAAATTTGTATCTTTTGAAGGAATTTTTTGATCGATTTGGTGTCTTGGACAAAGTTGTAGGTATGGATAAGGATAACACTGAAAAAATATGATACACGTTAAATTTTTTTGGTGATTTTTAAATTAACTTTTTGTCACTAAAACTTGATTTGCAATAAAAACATAGTTTTATTTTTTTTTAATTTTTTGAGAATCAAATGCCAACAGCTAACAAAAAGTTAATTTAAAAATCACCAAAATAAAATTTACCGTGTATCATATTTTTTTTCAGTGTAGTCACCGAAGACACCAAATCGATTAAAAAAATCCTTCAAAAGATACAGATTTTCGAATTTTCATACATCATTTTTGTATAGACAGCTGCAAAATTTGTAAGGAAAATTATATGTACAAACTAATGATGCAAAATGGCTTCTTTGAGCATACCGAAAGCACCATAAAAGTATCTGCCGGATTAAAAAATACAAAAATTAAAATTCAAAAAAAGACCGATTTCGTACAGAATTGCTCAAGTATTTCGAAGCACTCACCAACCGTTGAAGATCTCTTTAAGGATTACTAGGTTTGTTCTAGTAAAGTGCCTTATAGAAAGTGGGGACAAGGCACTCAAAATGCAATGCCACTCACAGTTGGTCACTCAAATTTTACCAAGCATTTAAATGGAAGGTGTTCATTTTTTGACAAATCCTATGGACGAAGTAGAGATTGTAAGCACCTTATGTGTATGATCTTGGAGGTGCTCAATTTTTTGACAGAAAATCGCTGGGTTCTCAGTTTCTCGTGTCCCCACTTTCTATTAGGCACTTTATGTTCTAGGGGTCGTATCGAGATGCTTTGATTTGGATGAATCTTCCCGCGTTTGTTGAGATGAACTCATGCCAAATATGAGCCCTCTATCCCAGTCACGGTGTTTTAGCAGGATTCTAACAGAGTTCTAGTTAAGCTGGATATTCTGCCAGCATTCTAGCAGACCATTGTATCAGGATTCTGGCATAACCAGCTCTGCTATATTATATATTTGAGCAATTCTCTACCAAAACTGGAAATGGATTTTATTTGTATTTTTTGATTTGGCTCAAACTTTGTGGGGGCCTTTCCAATGACCAAATAAGCTATTTTGTGTCATTGGTTCACCCATACAAGTCTCCATACAATTTTGACAGCTGTCCATACAAAAATGGTACGTACATATTCAAACAGCTGTAACTTTTGAGTGAATTTTCTGATCAATTTGCTGTCTTCGGCAAAGTTGTAATTATTGTTAAGGAGTATTGAGAAAAAATAGATACACGGAAAAAAATTTGCAGATTTTTAAATCAACTTTTTTTCACAAAAACTAAATTTTCCAAAATACGTATAATAAGATTCTTCGAAATTTTTTTAATATGTTTTAGGGCAGCGATTCTCAACGGGGGTACCGAGCCTACTTGATTTACATGGCAGGGGGTACCAGCCTAGAAGAAGGTTGAGAATCGCTGTTTTAGGGGACAAAAACCCGCAACTTTTGAGCCATAGAGAAACATGGTCAAACAATTTGCCGCCGAGTTATGATTTTTTTAAAAAAATAGTGATTTTTGGAAAAAAATCGAAATTTTATGCAAAAACAAATTTGACGTAATTTTTTAATGTAAAATTGAATTTCCAATCGAAAAGTACTTTACAGATTTTTTGATAAAAGGCTCTGTTTTCAAGATATAACCACCGAAAGTTTGATTTTAGCGAAATATTTGCAGTTTTTCGATTTTTAAAAATAGTGACCATGAGTGACCATTTCTAAAAATATTTTTTTGAAGAGTTCAGAAAATTTGCTATACAATTGTCCAAGAGACATTGCAGATTGGACCTCTGGTTGCTGAGATACAGCCCCTAAACAACCCATCATTTTCTAATGTCGATATCTCAGCAACTAATGGTCCGATTTTCAATGTTAAAACATGAAACATTCGTTAAATTTTCCGATCTTTTTCAAAAAAATATAATAAAAAAATTTAAATCAACAACATTTCATAAGTGTCAAACATTAAATAATACGCTTATAGACCCCAAAAAGTTTGAGCCAAATAAAAAAAAAAAACTAACTTAATCCACCTATGTGGTTGATGCCTTCCTCACTTTTTACCAAAAATGGGTAATATGAGTGGTTTGGACACATACTTCAGCTATTTTTTTATAGATCCAGAAAAATAAGTACACAGATATAACTTAAGCGGTAATAACTCGATACAGGGTTGCCAGTTCTTCAATGTTTTGGACTCGTTCGAAAGTTCTTTTGATTACATAACCAACGATTTGTTGGATGATGAATCCGGACATCGTTTACATACATTTAAGTGAGATCCGGCATCAAAAAAGTACAAATATATCACTTAAGTGGTCTTAACACGAGACAGGGTTGCCAGATATTCAATGTTGTGGGATCGTTGGAAAGGTCTTTCAATTACCTAACTAACGATTTATCGGATGATGGATCCGGACATCGTATACATACATTTAAGTGAGATCCGACATCAAAAAAGTACAAATATATCACTTAAGTGGTCTTAACACGAGACAGGGTTGCCAGATCTTCAATGTTGTGGGATCGTTGGAAAGGTCTTTCAATTACCTAACCAACGATGGGTCGGATGATGGATCCGGACATCGTATACATACATTTAAGTGAGATCCGACATCAAAAAAGTACAAATATATCACTTAAGTGGTCTTAACACGAGACAGGGTTGCCAGATCTTCAATGTTGTGGGATCGTTGGAAAGGTCTTTCAATTACCTAACTAACGATTTGTCGGATGATGGATCCGGACATCGTTTACATACATTTAAGTGAGATCCGGCATCAAAAAAGTACAAATATATCACATAAGTGGTCATAACTCGAGACAGGGTTGCCAGATCTTTAATGTTTTGGACTCGCTGGAAAGGTCTTTCAATTACCTAACCAACGATGTGTCGCATGATGGATCCGGACATCGTTTACATGCATATAAATGAGATCCGGATATATGTTAAAACACATTTTTATACATAACTTTTGAACTAGTTATCGAAACTTCAAACAATTCAATAGCGATGTATGGGACCCTAAACCAAGTCGAATGCAACTGGTTTGGTCAAAATTGGTTCAGCCAGTGCTGAGAAAACTCAGTGAGAATTTTGGTCACATACATACATACACACACATACACACACACATACACACACATACACACACATACACACACATACACACACACAGACATTTGTTCAGTTTTCGATTCTGAGTCGATATGTATACATGAAGGTGGGTCTTTGAGCTTTTAATAAAAAGTTCATTTTTAGAGCAGGATTATAGCCTTACCTCAGTGAGGAAGGCAAAAAATAAACATTTAGAACCGTGTGCTAATAGTATCAACGTATCAACTTGTTATGCCCTGACACTACTCAATTATAAAAAAAAATCCTAGAACAGTCTTGAACTTAAGAAAAGCATTAAAATTGTCAACAATCAAAGTTGACATCGAAAACAATTACAGCTGAACTGCATGTGAGACCTACACAGAAAAAAAAGTTGAATTTGGAATGTTGAAAATTTGGTAGGTTGAATATTACCTCTTTATTTGTGTAATATTACATAAAAAATGTGTAAAAATGTGAACTTGATGAATATTCATCAAAAACTGATGAAAATTCATCATTTTCTGGGGTAAAATTTATCATTTATTTTGCCACAAAATCTGTCACCATTTCCTGATGAATATTACCATCATTTTTTTTTCTGTGTATAAGACAAAACCCTAGTAAAATTTTAGGATTTAAGCAGCAATTTGAACTGAAATTCTACGTTGATTTGGCTGTCAACTTGGTTTGTTTTGAATAATTTCCAAAAAGTCAGCTGAAAACTCAAGGCAATCTTTGACAACAGCCAAATATTTGTTCTGCGGTTGTCATGCGACCATTTTGCTGTGGTCGTGTTAACGCGCGTGAACTCTAATTATTGACGCCCGCAGTAATAGTAAAAATCAACATGAGAAAGTCTACCTACCTCGGTTGTTCAGCAATATGTTGTCCATATTCTGAAATTGAATCATCAGTAATTTGAAGGTTTTTTTTTTCAATCATATAATAAAACTCTGATTCTTGACACCATTGTGTGCTGTTCTAAAAAATGAGTTTAAAACGATGAAATTGTTTTATAATATATTTTCCCTGTTTTACAATGGAACATGGTTTTAAAGTTATTGCAAATAAAATACCTAAAATTCAAAAAAAAAAAAAATGAAATTATAGGATACAGTATGCATCGCAATTGTACCAAAACAACTGTTATCATAGAAATGAATAATTTTGAAATGATGACCTGTTTTTTAGGCCCGCTTGACACCCTGATACAATTTTACACATAAAGATACAGTGGAGAGAGGGAGTTATCAAATTAGAGAACAAAAATTCAAAGCATGCTTCTAGAAGGGACTGAGAAATCTCGATTAAATTTTCAAAAGGTCCTATCTGCATAGGAAACCCATGAGGGATAGGTTGTTTTGAAAATTTAATCTAGAAATTTATTGACAGCTGGAGCAATATTGATATCGCGAAGATCGACAGCCAGAGAGTCGACTGTATTATGGTAAGTGCGAGGCTGTTGAATTGAGTTTGAAATTTTTTTAATAAGATTTCACGGTAAATAACCGTGTTAGCCCAGTCCGAGACCTAGAAATAGGTGAATCGTCGCTTGTGTGCTACCTTGTGACACGTCTGCTATAAAACGATAAAACGTGTCACAAGATTGCAGACAAGTGACGAAATGTTGAAAAATATTTCCAAACTTACCGAGGTTGCGATTGTTGTGCGTGATTTAGTGCCCAGCTTTGTTGACCATTGTGCCCTGGATTATTATAACCATTGTATTGATGATTACCTTGTGCCAGTGTTATATTTCGAGTTACGAGCACCCAGAGGCTAAAATTTTTAACTTTTATTAGTTACGCACAAAGTGTCGGTGGTATCGGGCTTACCATAATATCAATTGAAGTTTTCTAAACTCTCCTATGATTCTCAATAATGAACCCATTGCACAGCTTATTTTCTAAAGAACTGATCCCGTGAACTTCTCCCTGACCAATGAAACCAAATGCTGTTTTAAAAAAACTCTTGATAAGAAGATTCAAACCAATCATCACGGGACTATGGTTGTTGGTCCTGTTTTGGTCTGCTTGCCTTGGAATTTTTAAACAAAACGGAATAAGTAAAGTGAAGCATCATAAATAGGGTAAATTACCCTAAACGATGGCATCAACATAAACTGGTTCGGTGGGATTCCCTCGCCGTAATCGTCGTTCGTGTTACGATTCGTTTGGTGTTGCATACGGCATCATTAAAAAGCTTTAGTTAAAATAAATGAAACCATAGAACGGAAAAAAGGATAATTGTGCCTGCCCGGACTGCGCTATAATACATCAATTCGGAAAGTTTTGAAAAATTTATCCTCTCCTTATAATAAAAATATTTTGTAAGATCAGCCTGTACGACGTTTGATCCAGCAAAACATTTTGTTGAATAATCAACAAAATTTTGGGTTATCACTCCTTGTATCTTCTCATTCCTACAAAAGTCTTTGGCGTCATCCATAAAGTACGTCACACTCTAGGGGGGGAGGGGGGGTTGTCGCAAGTGTGACAAAGTGTGACAAGGGGGAGAGGGGGGGTACATGAGACTGTGACGTCACGCTAGACTATTTCTTTAATACTGAAAATTCATTCAAAAGTTTAATGTTTGATAAACTTTTCTCATAAATCAAACACGATTCAAGGCTTTAAGAAACAGAGTTTTTGATGGTAGATTTAATATGTGATGACCGATTCTTCGGCTCCTTTTTATAAATCCCAAGTTTTTTCAGCGTTTTGGCTGTAGTGGCAAAATAAAACAAGGAACCCCTCAATGTTATTACATATTTGGAAAGATAATTAATTTTCCTACAAAGAAATGTCATGTAGAATGAACCATATAGTACCTGTGCTTCCCCTGAAATGAAAATGTAGCGTGACGAGACAACATAGCAAACTGGACTTTTAAAAGGCACACTACAACAATCGCTGCAGTTTTGCCAGTTTGATTTTTTTAGACTTTTGCTTTTCTACACATAATCACGAAATGAAAAACGAATCTTTTGCTCCTTGAATTGATAGAATTGGTTGAAATTAAAGATTATGCCAGCCATTTTTTCCGTGACGGGACAACGAAAGGAGCAGATTTATAAAAAAAAATCCTCTCCCGTTCAAAGGCTTGCAGACTTGGTCAGATTTGGTCAATATTTTTGGCTTTTGAGGTAAGAAAACGCATTTAAAGCACATTGTAATTATTGAATCACAATAAAAATGAAATCTTTCATTTGAATAATCACATTGAAAATTGAAAAATGGGACATTTTTGTGTATCTTCGCTAAGAATGGTGATTTCTATCATTACAATATTGAACAAAATAAACAAATCCAAACGCAACCTGTATAAATTAAAAACTTTCTCGATTGAATTCCGAATTTAAAAATAATCCTTTTTAAAAATCATGATAAAATTGTACAAAAAACAAGATAGTAGGGGGTCCGACCAAACGTGACGTACATTTCGAGGTGGGGTCAGAGCCAGCGTAACAAAGTGTGACATAGGGGGGAGGGGGGGTTAATTTTGGCCGATTTTAGCGTGACATACTTTATGGATGACGCCTTTTAATGTCTAATCTAATCTAATCTAATCTAATCAGACCCTAGCGCAGCCAATCTTTCGAAGGGATCCTGGAGAGTGCCTTAGGTTAGATGACGCCTATCACTTTTCTTGTCATTCATTAACATTTTTAGTGCGCCATTGCATTAGAATGCATTGAAACATCACAAGCGTTAAAGCGGCCAGGCCTACTGCGTAAAGCCGTGTCGCAGAGATGACTCGTAATTAGGTTGAGTTTGAGCACTGAGTGTTCGAACAACAACACAATTCTGAGTCGACAGGGGAGGAAGAAGCGTGGGGACACACCACCATACGCTCCGAGATTTGGTTGTATTCGTTGGGAGCACCATGCTAAGAAGGTTTGGTACTCCGGGACCCTCTGGGATGGGACATTGTATTTCCACGAATGCCCTGGACACTATTTGCCGTGGTTATAGCGCCACAACTCGCTCTCTGTTACAGTATTCCTAATCCCAGTCATAACTCACCAAGTCGTCAGTGGTTAGCATTTTTGCTTATCAATCCAAAGGACGGAGGATCGAACCCCGCCTCGAGCGACTTTGATTTTTCGTTCATATCCACACCCAAAGGAAAAATATATCTCAAAATCTGCAACAGTGGATTTGTTGCAGAAAATGTCATATTTTATAACATTTTTTGCAGCAAGCCCCTAGATCATTTTTGCCCGCGTGTAAACATTTCAGCGATCTGCAGTTCTCACCAACACATATAACGCTAGCCCGTCTCCGAGCAACACTCCAAAGAGAAGCATATGTTGGTGCTCTTTCACTCGCTATTCATCAAGCGTCCATGGCGCGGTGGTAGCGTGTCGGATCAATAACCAAGAAGTTAGTGGTTCAATCCTCGTTCTGTTAAGGGTTTTTTTTTTGTGAAATACAACCAAAAAGCCGTCGGTAATGTCGATAATTGTCGGTAACGGGCAAAAATGTCATACCCCTATATCGCAAAAAATGCATGAGGACAGTTTTCATGCAGATTCTGATATACTTTCATGCCGCCATGCATCACAATCATGCGACTGCCAGTTGGGTGCATCATTTCAAATTTATGTGTTCTTAACTTTCTCGTTGGGAGCAGATGGGAATCGAACCCAGAACCATTCGCTTACAAAGCGAACACCGTAACCAGTCAGCCACGGCCGCTCCTTACATTCCTACAAAAGTCTTTTAATGTTACGAAAAACTTGCTTGTGGACAATAGAACAAAAATTCAGTAGAGACTTTTAACCAGGGGTGCTCAAAGTTTTTGAAGGCCGGGCCAAATTTGAAGCTCAAATGAGCTTGCGGGCCAAATTTACAAAAAAAGGTTGTTAAAAAAAATAAATTACGTCATTAATGTAAAAGATTACATTGCTGTTATTTAAAAAAAATGGCTTTTCAAAATAATAGAAACCACAAAATAACGAGTTTCTATCGGTATTGTTGATTTTGTTGTTTCTGGTATTTGAAAAAAAAAAAAAATCTTTGCTGAATGTACTTGTGTTTTCAAAAAAAATAAATAAAGTTTTGTTTTTATATTTCGAAAATGGTGGTGACATTACATGTTGAACAATTCTTCTATAAGTTAAGTGTGGCTAATGAAAAATCGTTGAGATCCAGAATTTCAGAAAAAAATGTTCTGAGCTTCCGTATAGTTAACCTGCAATCATTATTTTCAACAAAAAAAACGAAACAACATTTATTTATTTCATTGAAAATTCACTAAAATTCAAATTGTTTTTAATAAACCCAAACATGCTCAAATGATTTTAAATGCGAAGGAATGCATATATTTAATTAATTTCAGCTGAATGCTCTTAAATTTCATTGTTTTAAGTTTTTTGAAAATATAATTTTGCTCCTGGTTTTTCGAGTAAATTTTTTTAATAATGGTGGAGGGGTGGGTTGATCGACGAAAGCTTTGTAAAATATTTGCTGCAAACTTGATCCTCCGATTTCCACATTTTGTCTGCCTGAATCAGTTGATAGTCAATCAGATTCGTTATCTAACTGTAATGAGTTCGAATCCCTATGGAAGTGCAATGTAAGTTTGAGGGTCAGTTCATAAAAGGGTCAATATGACTTGCAAAATAATAAAGGAAACTTTTATTTTTGCAACTATTACAGAATTCTACCTAAGTCAAGCTTGAACGTTTTTTTGATATTTCTAAAAATGTTTGATGAAAGTTTTGACGATATTTACTAGTTTCACTCACATTGAAACGAGTGAAATTGTTTTAATTATAAAATATGTTGAACAAATTATTTGTATCCTAAAGTGGGGATCAAAATATTGATAAATCATAAGTTTCTTTTTATTAACAAAAAAAATAAAAAAAGATAAAAGCTTAAAATAAACCATAATTTTGAAAAAGTGTAAAATCACTATACAAGTGTTCAACGGGCCATTTTACATGATCATTCAAAATGGGTCCGCGGGCCACAAAATATCACCTCGCGGGCCACGTTTGGCCCGCGGGCCATACTTTGGGCACCCCTGCTTTAAACTGAAAACAACATTTGAAAAGGAAGCATACGCATTTTGACAGGCAATAGGCTACTATTCTACAAAACCTATAGTTGGAAACACGGTGTGATTTGCAGAACAAACTAATGATAAAAAATTCTGTATGTCTGATATTTAGCACCGTGAAGGAAGGGCTCTTTCCCGACATTTTGCGGGGTATACCGAAATATTTCGCCGGGGGTCTAGAGAAACTTTTTATTTTGAAGATTATTTTTCGATTTTATGGGATATTTGCTCAAAAAAGTCACAGAAAATCGGTGCATTCATGTTGATATCACTCAAATTTCATATAAATATGTTTTGAGAACTCTAACCAACTATATTTGACCAATATTTGACCTTCACTAAAAACAAATCAAGCCAAACTTACCAGATTTCTAGCTTTCTTTGAAATTACCTCAAATTCAAGCTGGAAACCCCGATACGACCGAAAATAAATCTTTTCTTTGTACAATTTGTCATGAAAATACAGCAACACATTGCCCAGATACGAATTTGAGCAATAAACAATGCAAAACATGGATCATTTAATTAATAAGCTGTTTATTACCCAAAGAAAAGCAAAGCAATCCACTTTAACGATCCCGGGTCTTTTGTGGGCTCTGTTGCAAGTTTCTGCTCATTTCAAGGCGTCCGAAGGTTATGTGTGGTGAGTCACCCAAAACCTCTTTTACGCAAATGGACCGACGTTTTACTTCCCCATCCGATAGAAGACCAGGAGGATAAGGCGGGAATCGAATCCGCGCCCCATGGCAACTTAGGGATCGGCAGCCAAAGCCGCTAACCATTGCGCCACGAGGCCCTCCTCTGTTTATTACCCAATAGTTTCCAAAAAATATGTTTTTAATCCTCTGTCACATTAAACCATAACATTTTAAAACTTTTTCTAATCAATCACATTGTAGATAACAGTTTTCTGAACAAATTCCATAAAAAAGTATCAGTTTTGATTCAATATAAGCAAAGATATGCCCAATTTCCTAAAAAAAATAGTGACTTTCTTCAAAATTTCTTGATTTAATTTCCTTTCACATTCACAGGACACTGCCACTGACACTATTTATATGAAATTTGAGTGATATGAACATGAATGCACAGATGTTCGGTGACTTTTTTGAACAAATATCCCATAAAATCGAAATGAAATATTTCGGTATACCCCGCAAAATGTCGGGAAAGAGCCCTTCCTTCACGGTGCTAAATATCAGACATACAGAATTTTTTATCATTAGTTTGTTCTACAAAACACACCGTTTGGAACCCCCTGCTATTTAAATCAAGTAGGCCCGGTATCCCCGTTGAGAATCGCTGCACTAGGGTGACAAAAAAAATTTAAAAAATTAGGAAAATCTGAAGAAATACCCCCTGGCTCGATTCTTTAGGCAATAATAAGTAACTGTACAAGTTTTGAGCCAAATCGGTTAAGGTTAAGAGGTCGCTTTTTATCGTTGATGTTTGAAGCCACCAAAATCACCAAAAATCAGTATCAATTCGGATCGTTTTGCACTCTTAGAAAAAAAAAATTGCAAGAAATTGAATTTCCTACAAGAATCTCACACTTGGACAATTTTGGGCGAGACCTGCGCCACCTGGCAGAAAAATACTGAAACGATGTTTTTCCCCATACATTTTCGCGATTTTTCCCATATCAACTTCAACGGTAAAAAGCAACCCCCTCACCTTAACCGATTTGGCTCAGAATTTGCACAGTTACTTATTTTTGCCTAAAGAATCGAGCCAGGGGGTATCCCTGATGTCGATATTTTTTATTGTCACCCTAGAGCAGCGATTCTCAACGGGGGTACCGGGCCTACTTGATTTACATGGCAGGGGGTACCGGCCTAGAAGAAGGTTGAGAATCGCTGCCCTAGAGTGCAGTCAGGATAGAAGATGTTTCTATATAAATTAAAAAACAAACTTACTCGTTCAGTCAATTGGAATTGGTCATCATCAAATTAAATACACAGTGGAATTAAAAAAAAAACATCAGTATTTATTAGTTTTTGCCAGTTTCTCATTCCACACTACCCATGTACACTTGGGGAGTTTCTGTTCCATGTTTTCTCTAAAAGTTGTTTCTCTTTCTTTAATTTAGATTCTTCTGTCTTTATATTTTTCAGCACTGCCTCAAGTCTTTCATTTTCACTCTGTGAGGTAAACTTCTCCGAATTCTTACTTTCCATGCGAGCATTGGTTGCTTCAACTTCATTTGTCCGACGTGCTAACAGATTTTCGCTGTTACGTTTTCTATCCTGGGTGTACTTTTCTACTTTCTCAAGCGTCTTGGAAGGACTGATCAGACCTTCTTTGGGTATTCCGTAATTTCCTCGATATTGTTCAATTAACTGTTTAAAACTTTGGTTTAGTGTTTGAAGTTTATATTGCCTTGTTGTGTTACTTGTGATTTCCTGTTCGATGTGTGCAATTTGACTTTTCACGGTCTCCAGTTCATTGAACATTTCTCTTTTAGAACTGTCCAGTTCAGCAATTTTGTTATGCATCGTTTGGACGTTAGGTTGACTCACTCCAAACGCTGGTTTGGTTGTTTTGCATGTCTCTAGATCTTTTTTGTTTACATTTTCATGAACAAAAATTTCTTGAATCATCTCTTTTAGGCGATCATTAAAAGCACGCTTGTAGTCCTTGCAGCAAATCCCATTTAGTAATCTAGCCTGAGAATTTATGCAGGTTTCATTTTTATCGAAAACTATTTCTCTTTTTTCTTGCATTATTTGCGTGATTTTCTCACAACTCCACTCATTGTTGCTTAGTAGTACGTAATTGAGACTCTTCATCATTCCACCAAATTTAAATTCAATAAAATTGTTGTTATTCAACTTGAGAGTTTTCATTTGATCAAATTTGTTAGTGGGTCCAAAGCTAAGCTTATTATATGATAAATCTAAAATTTGTAGAGGATGTTCCGGCTTTGCTGGAAAATTTATTTCAAATAATTGATTGTGTGCAACATTCAAATTGCTTAATTCAGGCATAGCATCGATCAAATCAATGCTTTGGAGTTTGTTATGTGACAAATTTAAAATTATCATGCCTCTACAGTTGCGCAATGCTGATATGTCTGTAATTTGATTGTTTGATAAGTATAAATTTTGAAGTGAACAGGAATTGGCATTGACATAACTAATAGAATTATTTCGAGCATCCAATTTTTGAACTTGTCCTGGAATGTAAAGGCTTTCAAGATTATTAAAGCTTACAGATATGAAAGACAGATTTGGCTTATCATTGAGTTGGTTCAAATTAAAGTGTCTAAGTTGGTTGTAAGATGCATCTAAACTTTTCAGCATGGGATTGCCCCTGAAGTGGGTGTCAGATATTGCTTGAAGATCATTATTTGACAAATTTAGCTCTTCAAGATTATCAATGTTTTGGAAGCCTGGCAGCTCTGAAATGTGGTTTTGGTTTATAAAGAGCCGTTCGAGTTTTGTGTTTCTTTCAAAAGCTCCGTTTTTAATTTTAGTTATTTTATTATTAGATAGATCTAGGTGAACTAACAAGGGTACTCCTTTGAACGTGTCTATGTTTGAGATTAAATTTCTTTTAAGGTATAACGTTTTTAACGTTCTGGCATATCTAAAAGCTTGATGTTCAATTTCTTCTATCTGAAGGTCTTCAGCATTCAACAATTCCATCTCCGGAAATGCTTCAAATAATCGTTTTGGCAAATACTGCAATCTGGAGTTAGTGAAAGTGACATTCTTTTGATCATTGTTTTTCCAACCGAGACCGAAAACATTGGGTTCGTTGTGGTTTAGCCGTACGTCTTGCAGTATGCAATCGTAGTTGAGATTTGATTTGGTACAGATGTAGGATGGCTTCTTGGTTGTGGTTCGTCTGAAAGAAATCATTAAAATAATGAAAAGGTATTTTCTTTATTCTGCTATAGAGTTTTTGTTTTTTAATGTTCTTTTAAACGGATAAATATATCAAATTATTTCTTATTGTTAAAATTTTCTCACCCAACTGCTGGTATAACGGCTTTAGATTCCCTGTTTGAATGAACATGCTCATCGTTGGCAGTCCTAATGAAATAAAAACATATAATCATATAATTAATCAATTGTTTCATCTCTCAATGATTTATTGAGTCTAACTTGCATAATTAAATTTTGATGTTAGTGAAGCATACTATCACTTGCACCATCTACATTCAAGTGGTCGAAGTAGCATCGCGCGATGACGCATGATTTCTCAAAATGTCTTATGCAATAATTAATTTAAACATTCAGCATTAGTATGGTACTAGAAACATTTTTTTGTATTAAGTTTGTCTTTATGAGTCTCTGTAATTAATCATGGATACTAAAATTGCCGAAAAATTGATAGAAATGGTTTTTTTTAATATAAATTCATACGACCATTTCAAAAAATGCCGTCGAGTTTGTGTCATCAGCTGGCTTTGTTTACGTTGCGCGAAGATCTTGACATAAGCGATCTCGCTTGCGCAGGTTTTCGCCAAGAAGAAGTGAAAGAAACCCCTGCTTCACTTTTTGAAACCCCGTGTCATGTCCGTTCGTCCGTGGTTTTACAGCATTTGTTTGTTGAATGAGCTCAATATGTCAAATTAACTTTATGAAATAGTGTGTTTTTACGCTTAATATACAATAACTAACGATGAAAGAGTTATTTTATTTTAATCATATGAGTTCCAGTTCATGCAGAAAGGGGGACCATCCATAAACCACGTGGACGCCATAAGGGGGGGGGGGAGTGCTTTTGACGACCCCTAGGGAAGCGCCCATAGAGTTATCTAAGATCGATCTGACGCACACTAGCACGCCATTTTTTTGCTGGCCGGTACAAAATTTAACCTCAAACTTTTTCGTGTACGTACACGCAATACATGCGCACGTAGACAACTCTATAAACAAATTACTATTGTAACAATGTATTGGGGTCAATACAAGGGCTTCGATAAAAAAAAACGAAGTTGACTTTATCCAGATTTTTAAGTGAAGATGGCGTTCGAATGGTGAACGCCCGAAATGTCAAAATCACGCAGTGGTACCAACATTACGAAAAAAGTGTGCCATGGCATGCCAGTCATACTTTTTTTCTAATGTTGGTGCTACTGCGCGATTTTGACAATTCGGGCGTTCACAATACGAACGCCATTTCGCTTAAAAACCTGGATAGCTGTCGGCCACCATTGCTAGTACCAACCACTAGTGTCTTCCTTTTAACTACAAGGACTTCGCCGCCCTGGGCTCCTAAGTGTTTGAGTACGGCACGGAGCAACGGCGCCGGATACCCATATTTACACTTAGAATTTTAGAGCGCCCGCCGCGGGATTCGAACCAGCAACCTCTGGATTGTGAGTCCAGTGCGTGGTCCGATTGATCCACACGGGCGGGACAATACATCTTCAAAACTTTTTTGATTTTTTTTATCTTCAAAAAGCATTGAAATTAGAACTCTTTATTTGATTTTTAATCTTTGGTTTCGTAATTTTACTTCTTTAATTAGATTTTGTCAATGTTTTGAAAAAGGAAATATTTTTGTCGTCAACTTCGGCCGTGTTTCAACATATTTGGGGGAATTCTGTGTTGTTAGACAGGTTTAATATTCGGTCCTATTTCCACCCGATTGTCACTATTTGAACAATTTAAACATGCAAACATGCAGAATAACTATTCTAAACTCACTCTTTCTGGGGCTTTGCAGTAGCTGTATCAGTATCAGTTGAATTGTTTTCTGGGTTCATGGAGTCATTTTCAAAGTCTTTATCTGCATTTTGTTCATCAACGCTAGAATGAATATCAACAGTCGGTTTAAACTTTGAATGGTTTGTTTTGAAAAGATGAAATAATTAAAAACTTAGTTGATAAATACATTTTTAAACCAATCTTTATAAAAATTAATAATCCCCATATTGTTTTGGTCACCGAGAAATGATGTTAATTTAATTTTAATCGGACTTTTTCGGTGAAAACTGACACAAATTTCGTCACCTTTCTTCTAAAATTTGTGTCAGTTTTCACCGAAAAAGTCAGATTAAAATTAAGTGAACAAAAATTTACAATAAAAGGTAAGTTTAAAACAAATGTTTACACTTCGTCTTTGACCCATTTGTATTGTTTTACTTGAACTGTCAGATTTGCTGCTTTGCCACACGTGGCAACTGTGTCAAAATAATCGCATGCACGTTAGCCCCTGCTCCACAAGCGGAAAACGGGTTTGTTGGGTTATTTTAAGCATCTGTGCAAATTTTAAACGAAATTGGTTGAGATTAACCCATTGATACTTTAGCCTAAAGATGGAGAAAAAATGTTTTTCATTCAAAAATGACTTTATTAAATCGCTAATAACTTTTCAGGATCGAGTTTTACAGCTTTGGTATGTTCTACAAAGTTGTAGAGCATTAAATTTCCATTGATAATCTCACTTTTGGTAATATTTTGATGGAAGGTGCGTTCAGACCAAACCGTGAGAAAATTGGGTTTCCCATACATTTTTCGATTTTTCTCAAACAAACTTCCCCTCCGAGTATCAATGGGTAAATGTTGATTTTGCTCATATTTGGCCCAGAGTCCTAAAATAGCTCAAGGAACAATATTCAGCTTGTGGAGCGAGGTTTTGAGAAAAAGTCTCATATTTTGGGCACCCTAATGCACGTCTAATATTTACAACAGATTTTTCTAATGATTGTTTACACTTAGTTACTTTTTGCATTTCTCTTTGTTTCTTCGTCCGTGTCTGTCGCGGGTGACGATGAACGGCCATGATCGACGACGACCAACTTTTTAAAAACTTTTTTTTTTGAAAAATCGCGATAACTCGTGATGTTGGTAAGCAAACCCCTTATGTTTATATTTCAAAATTTTTGTAATTTTCTGCTCTACAACTTTGTAGAACATTGCTACACTCTAAAAAATATATATCTCTCTCTCTCTCTCTCTCTCTCTCTCTCTCTCTCTGAAATAAACGAAATTTTTAAAATGAAAATTTTTGTTCTAAATGAAAAAATGACCCTTCTGGGATAATGTAGATTCGAAAAGTACATTAAATTTCCCTTAAAATGACATGTTCCGAAATTTTTTACATTCAAATACCGGAAAATAGGAGAGTTCAAAAAAAAAATTAGTGTTTTTTTTGATGAAAAATACGTTTTTTTTCGGAATTCTGAGTACGCCATAGAATCGGGCGTCCAATTTTACATTCAAGTTCCTTTGACACCAGATTTCTATCTCATCACCGTTTCAGGCTGCAAATTATTGAAAAACACCTCTTTTTTCGCATGTTCAAAAATGAAAGGGGTCGTGCCGCCCCTCCGTCACGAGATATCAAAAAAACGAACCTCGGATTCGTGATCAGGGACAAAAGTTACCCCTTAGGACAAAGTTACACGCAAAACGAAGAGGGGTCGGGGCAACAGCTGTGTGAGTTGGCGGAGAATTACCTATAGGTTTGACAGGTTAAGGATTCGGTCCCAATTCCAATTAGGTTCATCCAATTCACCAATTACCACTGTTCAATCAACTTATTTGACCGATCTTTTGAGTGAAATCTACTTGCTCTTCATTACTTGATTTTAGATTAAATTACATTCCGTTCTCCTATTATATTTGTAAACCGATTACTCTTTTCGAATCAAAACTCAGGCGAGACAACTTTTCTAACTTTTTAAAATCTGGGGATTCCCCTACCTTGGGGATTGAGTTGATTGCTGGTCCGAAACTTCAGCTTGATTTTCTCCTTCTTCAGGTTCATTTTGGCTGTTTGAACCATCCTCAGTATTGGCCAACGTTGCCTGTACTAAGATAACACCAACACTAAAACACAGAACCAAACAATCACATAATTAATTTGTTCTTCGCCTTATTCCACGTTAGATCATAATACCACATAAGCAGCAACCACTTGTGACGCATCTTGTAATTTTGTTTTGAACTGTTTCACTGGACGAGACACATCCGAAGATGTGTTCAATCAAACCGCTCGGACCGGACTAAACGATCCTCTGCTTCAATCATGCTTCATGAGCCGGCAAAGCCGGTGCGATAAGGAGGCGACTTCATGGGAAATGGTTTTGAAACTTATTTTTTGCAATCCTGTCGTGAAACTACTTACTTTTCCTGTCATTCTTGAACGACGAAATAGCCTACTTTTCTGTACCAAAAATGAAAGAATCGAATAGCAACACTTTTCAAAACAAATGCTGAAAAGTTTTACTTTTCAGCACTGAAATGGGTGCTGAAAAGTTGAACTTTTCAGCACTTGTTTCGAAAAGTAACACTTTTCAACCTTTTTTTTTGATTTAAACGATTTATTGACAAAATACATGAAAATTTGACTTAAAATTTCACTCAATGTGTGTTTTTCGGAATTGCAAAAAATGTTGTATGGAACTTGTTGCAAAACTTGATTTTTTCAGCACTCTTCGTATTTATCCAACTCGGTGAACCTCGTTGGATAAATGTACGACTCGTGCTGAAAAAATCCTCTTTTTGCAACTTGTTGCATAAACTACTATTAAACATTAAGTGGCAAATAACAATGACTTAATATTTAATTTTAATTGAAACAAATTTTAAAATTATTGTATTTTTTTGTTCACGATCAAAAACACATTTTGCGAACCATTCGAACACCCAACTCGAGGGAATCCCCGGGAAAGATCGCGTGAACTCTGAACGCCGCGTTGACTCTACGTTGAAGAGTGCAAAAAGAAGCCGCTGATCGTAACAGAACAACCAACGAAAGCGCTGCCTCTATCTCTCGAGCTGGGAATTCCCCTCTCGTCAGATTGTTGGTTCGAATTCGTGTTGTTACATTTTGCGATGATTTGGGTTTGAAATAGTTCCTGGTTTTAGCTTGATTTCGATTTTTATTATTAAACTTATGAAAAAAGTGAGCAATTCTCTAACAAAACCGGAAATGGATCTTATTTGTATTTTTTTATTTGGCTCAAACTTTGTGGGTGCCTTTCCTATGACCAAATAAGCTATTTTGTGTCATTGTTTCACCCATACAAGTCTCCATACAATTTTGGCTGCTGTTCATACAAAAATGGTATGTAAATATTCAAACAGCTGTAACTTTTGAGTGAATTTTCTGATCAATTTGGTGTCTTGGGCAAAGTTGTAGGTATTGTTGAGGACTATTGAGATAAAAATAGGTACCGTAAACTGGGGTGACTTTGATAGCCCGGGGTTACATTGATAGAAATTTGATTTGGCCACTAATTTTGATACATCCAATGTAACAGTCACATTTTTGCATATATGTTCGATAATAAGCTATCCCTTAATGCTTACATACTCAAAATTCTCAAAAATGCTTAGATATAAATTTGACGGCCATTTGAAAAATCTATCAATGTCACCCCGGGCCATCAAAGTCACCCCAGTTTACGGTACACGGAAATAAAAATTTGCTGATTTTTTAATTATTTTTTTTTCACTAAAACTCAATTTCCCTCATTTTTTTTTGATTTTCGAGATTATTTGATATGTTTTAGGGGACAAAATCCGCAAAAGGTCAAAAAATCTGCCGCCAAGTTATAATTTGTGATTTTTGGAAAACATCGAAGTTTTATGCAAAAACAAATTTGACCTTATTTTTTAATGTAAATTTGAATTTGCAATCGAAAACTACTTTACAGATTTTTTGGTAAAGGGCTCCGTTTTCAAGATATAGCCACCGAAAGTTTGATTTTAAAATAGTGACCATGAATGACCATTTCTAAATATTTTTAGGAATGGTCACTCATGGTCACTATTTTTAAAAATCGAAAAACTGCAAATATTTCGCTAAAATCAAACTTTCGGTGGCTATATCTTGAAAACGGAGCCCTTTATCAAAAAATCTGTAAAGTAGTTTTCGATTGCAAATTCAATTTTGCATTAAAAAATAAGGTCCAATTTGTTTTTGAATAAAACTTCGATTGTTTTTTCCAAAAATCACTATTTTTTCAAAAAATCATAACTCGGCGGCAGATTTTTTGACCATGTTTCTCTATGGCTCAAAAGTTGCGGATTTTTGTCTCCTAAACCATATCAAAAAATCTCGAAAATCAAAAAATATGAATTTTGGGTAATTGAGTTTTAGTGAAAAAAAAGTTGATTAAAATCTGCAATTTTTTTTCCGTGTACCTATTTTTTCTCAATAGTCCTCAACAAAACCTACAACTTTGCCGAAGATACCAAATTGATCAGAAAATTCACTCAAAAGTTACAGCTGTTAGAATATTTACATACCATTTTTGTATGGACAGCATCCAAAATTGTATGGAGACTTGTATGGGTGAACCAATGACACAAAATAGCTTCTTTGGTCATAGGGAAGGCCCCCACAAAGTTTGAGCCAAATCAAAAAATACAAAAAATAAAAATGGTCGAAATCGGCCGATTTCGTAGAGAGTTGCTCAAATGCTTAATTTATTTTAGTGTTAGATATTTTTTGAAGTTAAGTGTAAAACACTTGAGCTACTAAAAATATGTTGTGTTCAAAAAATGTAACGGCAATAACTTGTGACTACAATTAAACCTCTTCCACGTGATAAAGCGACATTCCACTTGTCTTACCTGCTCTCTTAACACATTACTGACGCTTCACCAGAGGTGTATTGATGCTGCAAACCTGTATGGCGTCATGTTGCTTCGTGGACCAACCTCCTTAACCTTTGACTATTCGATCTCAGTTTGAAGCATGTTTTTTTTGCAGAAAGATAAAATTAAAAGAATAGTTGATAGGAACAGTTTTCGTATCATAATATTTGTTTTTTTTTTTGCAAAATTAAATTTTATTTGAAAATCATTATAGTTTGAGTTATGATAGTAACTTAATAGTCATAAATTTGATAGAAATTTAACAATTAAACTAAAAAATAAGACAAAATAAGGGCAGCTGAGGGTTAAGTCTAACATTACAAGGGACCTCTTCAAAGTGAGTATAAATCTTTCATGGGACGTCACTTTACACACGGCGATAATAAATGTTGTCTCGGATGTCGCGAGCCGAACGATGTTCAGCGCGAGAGTGACATCCGTTGTCCTGATGGTATGTCCTTGTTCGGTGGGGGGGGGGGGAGGTCCTTGAAGGCCGGATGATGTGAGCAAGATTAATGCTTCCCAGAAGTGGCACCGAATGACACGTGAGCGAGCATCGTGTCCGGTGAGGGGATTGTTTTTCATGAGCAGGTGAGAAAATTGTTAATAAAGGAAATATTTTATTGCAAAATCAGTAATTGAAGTATTATTAAATTTTTACTAGAGTTCAAAAATATATTTTTTTAATTCTTTCAGACGAATTATTAAAATCAGAGCACAATCGTTCATTGAAATAAAATACAACGTCATTATCGGTAAAATATCATTATCACAGCGTTTCATTCTTCCATACGTTACAATAATTACAATTATGTCATATGCTCGTTAGCTCGTCCCAGCACAGAGTGTCGGTATCCATCGTAACCGTTTTAATGATGGGAGGGAAATTGAATATTGAAAAATCGTTAATTGCCACCATTTGTTGGTCACTGTTATGCACTGTTACTAAAGAATACTTTTTTTTTCAAAAGGTTGAGTTTGGTGTACTTAGGTTTGAAAGATTTAGTTATTTATTAAATTATTGCGTTTTTTTTATTTTAAATTTATTTTGTCTGAAAAATTGTGGTGTCACCAATACAGAAGGTATTGGCTAGCATTGAAAATTCAAAACATTCGTTTTGATTAATTCTGCAGAATGAAAAGATTAAAAAATGTGTCAGAAGTTGAGGAGAATCATACTCGAAAATTGTTCCTCGTTATATTTTTGTAAATTGGTTGTTCCGTCGTTTGCACATTCAAACTTGAGCAGCCATTGCACAGTGGTCAAAATAAAGTGGAAATTGATTTTTTTTTTCTAAATATGGTGCAGTTTTGAAACATAGGTGGCATGGAAAGAGTTGTTGCAAAAAGAAAGGGGCAACTTTTAGCTTTTTAGAATGTCTATCTTTTCATCAATATTTTTGGGTTTTTTTTTCATTTCTAGATAGTGGGACATGTCAATGTGAGCAACTTGATCGAAGACACTAAATTTCAACTCGCAATCTACAGTTAATTATATCCAAAGCATCAGAGCAAACTCTCAAATCTTAGTTTGTTTAACGTAGCAATTCAGTGTTGAATTTTATAGAAAAATTGTGTTGAGAGAACTTTTAGAGCTCTGAAAAACAAACATTTTCGCTTGTGAAAAAAATAATTTTAAGCTAATTGGTAAATCAAAACATTTAAAGGTAAAAACACACAATTTAAAAATTTAAAATTTCAAAAAAGATATAGGGGTAATTCTCTACCAACTCACACGAAATCGGGAAAAGTTGCCCCGACCCCTCTTCGATTTGCGTGAAACTTTGTCCTAAGGGGTAACTTTTGTCCCTGATCACGAATCCGAGGTCCGTTTTTTGATATCTCGTTACGGAGGGGCGGTACGACCCCTTCCATTTTTGAACATGCGAAAAAAGAGGTGTTTTTCAATAATTTGCAGCCTGAAACGGTGATGAGATAGAAATTTGGTGTCAAAGGGACTTTTGTGTAAAAATATGGCGTACGATTTGATGGCGTACTCAGAATTCCGAAAAAACGTATTTTTCATCGAAAAAAACACTAAAAAAGTTTCAAAAATTCTCCCATTTTCCGTTACTCGACTGTAAAATTTTTTGGAACATGTCATTTTATGGGAAATTTAATGTACTTTTCGAATCTACATTGTCCCAGAAGGGTCATTTTTTCATTTAGAACAAAATTTTTCATTTTAAAATTTCGTGTTTTTTCTAACTTTGCAGGGTTATTTTTTAGAGTGTAACAATGTTCTACAAAGTTGTAGAGCAGACAATTGCAAAAATTTTGATATATAGACATAAGGGGTTTGCTTATAAACATCACGAGTTATCGCGATTTTACGAAAAAAAGTTTTGAAAAAGTTGGTCGTCATCGATCATGGCCATTCATGGTCACCCGCGATAGACACGGACGACGAAACAAAGAGAAACGCAAAAAGTAACTTTTTCAAAACTTTTTTTCGTAAAATCGCGATAACTCGTGATGTTTATAAGCAAACCCCTTATGTCTATATATCAAAATTTTTGCAATTGTCTGCTCTACAACTTTGTAGAACATTGTTACACTCTAAAAAATAACCCTGCAAAGTTAGAAAAAACACGAAATTTTAAAATGAAAAATTTTGTTCTAAATGAAAAAATGACCCTTCTGGGACAATGTAGATTCGAAAAGTACATTAAATTTCCCATAAAATGACATGTTCCAAAAATTTTTACAGTCGAGTAACGGAAAATGGGAGAATTTTTGAAACTTTTTTAGTGTTTTTTTCGATGAAAAATACGTTTTTTCGGAATTCTGAGTACGCCATCAAATCGGGCGTCTAATTTTACACAAAAGTCCCTTTGACACCAAATTTCTATCTCATCACCGTTTCAGGCTGCAAATTATTGAAAAACACCTCTTTTTTCGCATGTTCAAAAATGGAAGGGGTCGTACCGCCCCTCCGTAACGAGATATCAAAAAACGGACCTCGGATTCGTGATCAGGGACAAAAGTTACCCCTTAGGACAAAGTTTCACGCAAATCGAAGAGGGGTCGGGGCAACTGCTGTGTGAGTTGGCGGAGAATTACCCATAGTCAATTTTGTTACAAAGGGAAGATTGAGCACCATAAACGCAAAAAAATTGGATTGCATTTAAGGAAGGCTGGGTCTCAATTTTCACAAAACTAAACTTTCAGCAAGAGTTGAAACCTTAAACAAACAACTATTTTTGCTGGTTAGCGACCGGCAGTTGCGTACGTGTACTTTGTACACACTTCGTAACGACACTTGTAAGAAATGCCAAAACACGCGACTTTCCAAAGGTTAGAGTACATGATCAAATAAATTGTTTGAGTCATGTGTTGTGGCCTGAACCACAACACGCCCTTTTTCCATATTTACCATCTCTGTTTGGCGATATAAGACAATAAAACTAATGTACGTCTACAGGTAAATGCAATCTAGGAGGTAAAATGAAGTAAAGTCGATAGGTAGACAATTATAATACTAGGAGGTAGTTGATCTACCGACATGGAAATACTTAATAAAGGTAAGCTCGTCCTTGGACGAGCAGAGTTGAAGTGCAACTGACAAATGATTACATTGTTTTAAACAAAAGAAAGTCCGGGATAATAAATATTTAACAATTTGGTGTCAGAAGTAAAAAAATGTAGCTGAAGTGTAGTGATTTTCATAAGGATCAACGGCCAGGAACCCTGCAGTAAACACGGACACGATTGGTAACGTATAATAAAAAATTTAAAAAAAACTTTAACAAACATGGAAAATTGGTTGAAATTTAAACACATCGAACTATTTGACGGTTCGGTGCAAAAATTAAAATCCTTTATAGAAATTGTGGATCTTTTTCACGAAATCTATAAAACAAAAAATGTAAATGAGAAACATTTTCTTACAGTGATTAAATACTGTAAACTTTCGGAAAATGTACAACATGAATTAAAAAACGAAAAATTTGATACTTGGGACCAACTTAAATCTTTATTGCAAGATAGATTTAAACCAAGTTTAAAATTGATGTTGGAATTACTAGACGAAATGAATGCATCATCAATCAAGCAAAATGAAACCTTAACTGATTTCATTGCTAGACTATATTATATTCTGACAAAAATAAAAAACAATTGTGGCTCTGAATTCGAATTATTCCATCAGCATGCCATGGGTAAAGCTATATGGAAAATAACAGATTTGTTGTCCATCGACACAATTATTATTTTAGGCCAAGCGTCTACTTTAGACGAAATCAAAATTATTTTGGAAAAAATAAATTTAGGTGACAAAAAAATGTATGGTAAATTTCTACCATTAATTGACAGAGCAGGAAATTTAGAACAATCTACAGCTCAAAACAACGGAGTCCAATATTTTAAATTCAAAAACCATTTTCAACCATGTTTATATTCTGGGAAAAAAGGTCCCCAAAACTTCAATCCCAGGTATAAGGGTAACAATTTTAATCCATTGCACAATAAAAATAATGGTGCAAAACAAGAAAATGTTTATAGAATCCGACAACAAAATACCATGAATAACTTTCACGGTAAAAATAATTGGAAATATTTTGTTCCTAAAAGGGAAAACATTCATTATAAAGAAACAAAAATTAACCCTAATTATAAGGGTAAAAGTTTCGTTCCATTTTTTAAAAACAAAAGACCTTATTTTATAAACAATTACGATACCAACAATAATAATAATATGACAAATGGCAATTTTCAAAATAACAACTCTCGCAACAATGGTTATAATAACACAAATAATTGCCACAACTATAACACAAAATATAATCATTACTGGCAAAACAGTATGCCAAAAAATAAAAATTATTTAGCGAAAAACAATTCAAATGATGAAATCTCGTATATACAAGCTGAAAATTTCAACAATCCAAATATCAGTGAAAACCTTTGTGACAATACTGAAAATCCAATTCTACATAAAAATCAAAAAACAGCAGAATATGAAAATCATGGGGAAATCAAAAATAATTCAAAAATTTTCGAGATTAACGGAAAACATAATGAGCAAATTAAAATTATAAAAAATGAAGATGAAAAACAATGTCAAATACTAGATTACCAACAAAACAAATTTAAAAATTATTTCATTGAAAACGAGAAAAATATTTTCTTAAATAAAAATGATCACTTCTATCAACAATTTATAGAATACTTAGATGATCTAAGTAATCAGTATTCTTACTGATAAACAAAAAAAAAAACCCACACACACACACACAATCATGATAGACATATCTTAACCATCAATTGTGTTGATATCTGGCCAATATGTATCAATTATCAATGAATGTTAAAGATTTACTCTCCCTTGATCGTAAGAACAAAATATTTAAAATCATGTATATTTTTCCGGAGAATACATCTGATTTAAATAAAAGTTCAGCAAAAGTATAACAAAAATTCTATCTAACAAAAATCTAAGAAAAGCATTCAGCGTACACAAAAATGAACCAAAGCAAATATTTTTGCTAAATACAAAATCATTTTCAAAACAAATTATTCGTAAAAAATAAAAATAAATGGTTCAGAACATATAACAGATTGAACAAAGAAATATGCAATGCAAAAAACGAAAAGTAAATCAATTCATTATATATATTATAAAAATATTACAAACAATTCAAAATAGTTTCCTAATTTAATATCATAGTATGTCGAAAAAAAAAAAAAAACAGGCGAGATATCAAAGATATCGAAATCAACCTTTTAACACTTCAAATTTAATCAATCGATGTTGTAGATATAATTTAAGTTTGATTGATTTAATTTGGTTTGTAAAAATCACTTTCATATATTAATTTTAAAACATAAATTGACAACCATCATATTTTGAATAAATTTCCAGTAAAAACACTGCAAAATAATGTAATGTGTTAATCAAATATTCACACAAAATTGATTCATATTTTCCACTTTCAAATAAGACACAAGAAATAATCTTATAATTATATTATAATAATGAAAGTGAAAAAGTATTCAAACTAACAATATACATTGAAATCTGTTCAAATAGGTTTACTAATTGATCGATTAAAAAAATAAAGTTTTTCTATTAAAAATTTAAAATCAGCTGTCATGAAGCAAACATCTTAACAGAAATGTTCATTTCATTTAGTATAATAACTAGTTTGTTTGAAGTATTTTAATTTAACAATTTCTCTTATTTTACTTATTTTACTGTAAGTTAGTTCATAACAAAATAAGGAGATTAAAAATTGTGACTTTATACTCAATAAACATGACTTGAATGATAGTATTAAAAAAGGAAAACCCAACAATTTCGTAGATACTTATGAATATACAGATCCCTTAAAAATAACGTTACCATAAATGTATAAAATGAGAATGATCAGTTGTTATCCATGAAAATATAAACATTATAGATGTATCAACTGAATTACAAAAAAAAAAAAAAGTTCAAAACAATTCAACATACAATATAATTATAAATACACTAAAAACACACATATAAACACACAAACAAACATCTTGATTATCATTAAACAAAGTTTTGAAATTTTATAAAATACATTTGTAGTTAAGTAAAAAAAATACAATGTAGTTAAGTAAAGTCTGTATAAGACATTTTTTTTGTAGGGGGAAGGAGACCCCCACGTTCCAACCTTCAGACCAAACAATTCTAATTGTTTCACCATCTTCATCTTCATCTAATCGTCGCCGAGATCGTGGTCGTCATTAAAAGATTCACGACAACGAAACCGTTAACAATCGAAACGGTTCCAAAACAACAACATCAAGACATCTTCAGCACCATCATCACAAAGTTTATTCACACATTTTCAACGCCTACAGTCATCCTGCAAATTTTACATTTCAATTATATTCTACTGCAATCTTTCATTGTAATCACTGTATTAGCCTAATTTTCGCGTCTTTCAATTGTAAAACATTATCTTTGCTGTTTAGAAAAAAACATATTAAATTAAAAGTAAAAATAATAATAGCACAGTAATCAAAAATATGAAACGAATCCATTCAAAATCAGTAACATAAAAATATCATTATTTAGCCATAAGATTTACCACTGATTTACTACATTTATTGTATCCCACTAATCCCGAGTAAACCGCGGGTAATCGGTTCCATCAACTAACATTAGTTTAAGTAAATTTTGTAAACAATTTGTACCAAACAAAACAATAACGTATTCCAGAAACATTCAAAAACATCAGGAAATATTCAAAACCATCAGGAAAACATTAGGATAACTTATGAAACAACTAACAACAATCTTCATCAAACGAAACCTCTACAAATTTAGACAACATTTCTATAAATGTCATATAATTATGGTTTAAAAGTTTTGTATTAGTAAATGACAAGAAAAAAAAGATCATTGAGATAATTAAAAACCTTTTCCGAGGGGGATAGTGATGTTGTGGCCTGAACCACAACACGCCCTTTTTCCATATTTACCATCTCTGTTTGGCGATATAAGACAATAAAACTAATGTACGTCTACAGGTAAATGCAATCTAGGAGGTAAAATGAAGTAAAGTCGATAGGTAGACAATTATAATACTAGGAGGTAGTTGATCTACCGACATGGAAATACTTAATAAAGGTAAGCTCGTCCTTGGACGAGCAGAGTTGAAGTGCAACTGACAAATGATTACATTGTTTTAAACAAAAGAAAGTCCGGGATAATAAATATTTAACACATGCTAAGCGTTTCACAATATTTTAAACCGTCGTTTTCAAAACTAACTTGACCTCTGGTCACTTGTCCCCCCTTCAATATTTCAAGGAAATCTTAAGCGACATGTTTCTGATTTATCGAAATTATTGATTTTCTGTAAGTTACAACAAGATAGCATAAAACTAGTACTGGTGTCATCAAAAATCAAAAAGTATTATATGAAAAAATAAATAAAAATTTTCATATTTAGATCAAAAATTGAGCTAATGATTTTTGTCACAAACATTTGAAAACAGCAGTAAGTCATCTTCAATCATGTTGAAGGAATCCATGTTCGAAAAACTAAGCCAATCAATTATTTAAGTCTTGTTTTAAGCGACTGTAAAAATGCAGGGATCGTGTCTCTATAAAGATACTTTTTGACTCAATTGATTGTAAAAATAGAATGACGCCAAATCCAACACCATCTCAGTTGCAAAGTAACCGCCGACCTTACAAGTCGCATTCTCAACGCCAGTCCGCAGTTTGTGTGCGCGTCGCCGCTTTTTCAAAATGTGCACCGTAGACAAAAACAGTGTGGTTCTGGATTTTTGTCAACTCCAAAACCAACCAAGCCCAAAGCTTGTAAAAAATTTCTCGCAGACCTTCAAGTAAACCAAGAAAACTTGCGAGCATTGCAATTATGCAATAGAAAAAAAATAGCCGTGTTGCAGTTCGCCGACTCAGCAATGGCCTCGTCCATCATCGACAAACCTCTGGTATATCAGGGTTGCAAAATCCCGATTTACTTGGACAACAACGCTACGGAAGTTCGTGTGCTTGACCTACCTCTAGGCATAAGCAATGATGACGTAGTCAAAGTGATGAGTAAATACGGCGAAGTTTTGACCATCACCAACGACCGCTGGATTAATTTCTTCCCAGGGATCCCAAATGGAGTTCGGACCCTGCGGATGTTGCTGAAACAGCCAACGCCGAAATCAATCACTGTAAACAATGCTGCTGCAGCAGTGACGATTATAGGCAAAAAATCGCTTTGCAAACTCAAAGCAAAGAACAAAAAAGGTGCGGATTCGAGTAAAAAGGTGAACCAAAAAAGCAGTACACCACCAATTGAACCTGAGCCAAGAAGAAGCAGCAGCAGTAAAAGCAACAACAGTAAACCAGAACAAAATGCAATGGAAACAAGTGAAATTGACGAAGAAGACAACGATGGATTCGAGACCGTGCTTTCTAAGCACACCCGCCGCCGAAAGCGCTTACAGGCATATTTGGATGCGGAAGACGAACTAACAAAAAAACGAAGAGAGATGGCTGCAGAAGAAACAGATGAAGAAGATGAAGATGTCATAAAGGCAAAATGTTATAAGAAAAAATGTTGTGAGATAACTTCTAAATCCCTGGAAGAAGAGGACGAAGATAAACTTGAAGAACTTGATAATTCACTCTTTAAATATTCCGCTAAATATTTGAAACATAGACAGAAATCGTTAGAAAAAAGGCATGGTAATAATTATTGAAGTGATTTTAAACTCTGTAATCTTTCCTCTTTCACTATCCACCTTGAAGAGATGAATGCACAATGGTGTAAAGTCTCTATAATAATAATAAAAAAAAAAAAATCCAACACCATCTGCGTTATGGTTTTGAAGTTGAAAGTTTATCAAACAGTCTTGGCATATAAAATTATATTTTTTGCAGCACTTAAAAAAATGTTGCTCAATCTCTTTTTAAAATGTGAAATGGGACGCCAGTTCTTGGACAACTTCTGTTCAACTTAAGACTATTTCTGAACTGATGCTATTTTCATATTTATAGGCTGCAGCAGGCAGAACTTGTTTAAGTCACGGCGTTTTCCTTAAAGTTGCTTCCAAAAACTCGAGTTGGGTGTCAATATGGCGCTGTCTTCCCGTTTCACCTTAAATTACGCTCTGTTTATTTCTGTTACTTTTTGTTAATTTCGCACAACTTTCTAGAACATAGCATATTTTCTACCTGGAGGCTAGGGACTAAGTCTTCCCACTCTTCCCTATATTAAACAGTAAAAAAGTGTAATTTTGGAAGGTTGGAAATTTAATGGCTGAATATTTCGATTTTTTTTAAATTTTACCTAAAATAATGCGTAAAAAAAGCTAAATTCAACAGCAACTGATGAAATTTTCACTAAATGTTGATGTAAAATTACACATTCGTTTTGACCACAAATCTTTCATAAAATAAATGTGGTCAAAAAATGTTTAATTGTACATAAAAAAATTGGTGAAATTTTCATCAATTTCTGTTGAATTTTTAAATTAAAACATTTGTTTTGCACATTTTGTTTCGGTAATATTGCAAAAAACCATTAAGGTTTCCAAAATTCATCTTTTTTTTACTGAGTCGAAAATGTCAAGGAAATAATATAAAACAATATGTTTTTCCATGTAACATCGCTAGTTGTATCTGAGTCCGCCCGCAGAATTGGGCTAAATTTTCAAAATATCTTATGAACTTATTGAGCCTAGTAAAAAAGCTGATTATAATTTTGCTTTATTTTGTGTACGAGTGATGTAGATTAACCTGTATGTAAATTATTCTTCTGTAAAAACACGGATTGAAACAACTTATTATAGATAAATTATTCATGCATTAGAATAAATGTTTTTTTCACAACCAACAAAAAAATGCAATAAAAAATCATTCCTAAAATTTCATCCATTTGCAGCACTGCTCACAGTCACGAACACGCCCACATTATCAATGCAAAATTTGAAACAATTTATTCAAACTAAATAATTGCGCCCAGCCGGGCGGCAAAAGCAAACTATTCGCCCGACTGCCCAAATTGGCACCAAACTCCGCGCTCTTCTGCTCTGGAGTTTTCATCAGTTTATTGTGGTGAAGCCGGAAGAAGGGGCACTCCGAAACGGCCAGCACGGGATGAAGCCGCACTATTGTGATTAATGGTGAGAATTGAATTGCGTTTTATTAATCATTATTGATATTTTTTGGAATTTTAATAATTAAAAATTTTCTGTATAATTTTAAAATTCCTTATTTTGAAAATTAAAATTTGTCGAAAAACATTTTTTTTCTATTTGCTGAATTAATATAACTTTGCATACTAGTGGTTTTCCCCCCGAAAATCTAGCAGATGGTGGTGAAGCCCTGTTGAGCGGTGTGCCAGTTTCCGGTGTGGAAAGTGGAAATTTTGAGTTGCCCCTGGAAACTGGGTGAAAATGTGCGACTCGGATGCAAAGTTTGTCGAGTGTGGTGCCGGAAAATTTGCAAATATTGCTTGTTGGTGAAATACACTTTGTGCGTCGAAACGCGATTATAATTACTTTTTCGAGGGGGTTTAAAAGTTTGTTTTGGAATATATTATTCTGCATTTGCATGTGATTAAGTTGATCGAGAAATTTATGTTTAGTTCTGCACTATTTCACTCATTATGCCTAACATTAGAAAATGTCCAAAATATTTATTTTCAGTTTTTTAATGAGTGTCAGGCTTGATCTTTAAGTTTGTTTTTTTTATTGATAAGAGAACTTTTTATGTTTGATCTAATAAAAACCTTTTCTTTCTCATTTTTTTTTAAATTTTAATTCAATCACATACCTATTTTATACGATCGCAAAATTATAAATTGTCTGCACCTAAGGTTGTTAACTTTCCAAAGTACAAAGTATCTTACACCACCCACTAACAACCGTATCGAGAATCCCATCGATGGCAATAAAGTATGGCTTTGACACCGCGTGATTGACACCAGCAGTCAGCAGGTTTTTTCTTTTTTTACTCAGTTTGTGCCCTTACAAACAGCTTCCGAAACCTCCCAAGAAGGAAACTTCGTTGACGGGTGCTGGCGAGAGAACACTGACTGTGACTCAAACAGTGTTCAAAGAACAAGTTTGGTGGGGACTTGGTAGGGGAGTGAGGAGGGAAAAGTCAAATCCGGTGGCAGCCAAACAGATTGCAAACGGCGGAAAAAATCTTGCAAATTGAATTGGTACCGAGGGATTAAGTGGAAATCTCATTTGGCGCCTAGGGAGAGAAAGAGAGAAAGAGAGAGAGAGAGTGGATGTATGTGCTCGTTCCCGCGTGACACTTTTAGTGAAAAGTCGTCGCACACAATACCTTGTAAGGAGTGTGAAAATGGCGCGGAAAATGGTGGTGAAACATCCGAGGGAGTGGGAGAGGGGAACTTCTTGACAGAGACTGACACCTCTGTAGGGAAGAGTGGGCGCTGTTTTTGATTGGATTTTTCTGTTGAATCGGTTATTACATTATGTTTGACAAAACTTGAAAAAATGTTTCCTTATTTATCCTTTCAAAGGTTTTATAAGGTTCTAAAGAAACCATGTAAATGTGTTAATTCAATTCCTTTATTTAAAAATAGTCATTTAAAGTGGTAAAACTTCAAATGCGACGAAGAGGAATTAGAATTGGTTTTCTAATATATTTTAATAATTACGTAATAACATTTTGAAAATCATATGGGTAACTGGTAAAGAAAAGTTCGTTAAATACCAAGAACTCATTCTCAAAAATTGTATTTTTACCAAAAATATCAACAATTTGGTTAACATCATATAAAAATATAAATAATTCTCTATTAATTCGATCGATTTAGAAAAAAATATTTTTTTAATTTCCTGAAACCCCCATTTTTTTTAAAGTTTTTTCAAGCAATTGTGAAGAATGATTTCTTACTACAAAATTAACTGTTTAATTCGCGAATTACTTGTCAGGGTCTCGTGGCGCAGGGGTAGCGGCTTCGGCTGCCGATCCCGATGATGCTATGAGACGCGGGTTCGATTCCCGCCTTATCCACTGAGCTTCTATCGGATGGTGAAGTAAAACGTCGGTCCCGGTTTCTCCTGTCTCGTCAGAGGCGCTGGAGCAGAAATCCCACGTTAGAGGAAGGCCATGCCCCGGGGGGCGTAGTGCCAATAGTTTCGTTTTTTGTCAGGGTCAAATTGTACGGTTTAAGTTTGTTTGGTAAAAATGTAGAGCATTAAATTTTCAATGAGAATCTCATATTTGTGAATATTTGAATGGAAACAGCGTATCCTACTGGCAAAATCGCAGAAAAATTAATTTCTCGATTGACATTTTACAAAAAAAACAATTTCCCAAAATCCTAACGTCATGATTCGAAATCCGGACACTTAGTACCATATTATTTTTGTTATAGCTGGCAAAAAATCATGTTATAAGTTGGAAATGTAGAAATATCATCAGGATTTAGTATAAACAGTCAGTTTTAAGAGAATGCATGCAAAATATGTCCTTTCTAACAATTTTGCATCAGAATTTGAAAATTAAAATGACTTGTTGTGCTTCGAATCCCGGACACTGTTAAAAGCTGATTCGAAATCCGGACACTTTTGCTTCGAATTCCGGACACTCGATTTTGCTTATGAATCGCACATATTTGGACTGAAATGTTAGTTAATCGCATTCTTTAGGTCTCAAATAAGGTGTTAACATCAACACAATCGATAGTTTATATAAAAATTTGCTAAAATTTAAGGAAATCAAAAACATAAATTTCTGCTTTGCCTTCCCGGTGTTTCGGACGCCTATGAAATATTTCCGTTGAAATGTTTCGCATTTTTGGTAAACTTATAATTTTATTTTATTTAATTGTTTTGGCATTCACTACAGCGTTCAAACAAACTTTAATTGAAAGTTGATGTTAGAGTTCATCAAATAACACATTTTTGACATTCATAATGCGAACTTGTATCCAAATAATTGATAAAACAAGTTGAAGTGTCCGGGTTTCGAAGCGTCCGGGAATTCGAATCATGACGTTATTTTTTTATTTATTTTTTAAGTTTTAGGGAACAAAATATCGCAAATTTAGAGCCATAGAGAAGTATGGACAACAATTTTGCCCCCGAGTTACGATTTTTGAAATAAAATGTGGTTTTTTGATAGAATAGAAATTTTTGTCAAAATAATTTCATGACTTCAGATTTTAATATAAAATCAAATTTGTAATCTAAAAATTCTTTGACTAAGTACACTAAAGGTAAGAACAAGATTGTCCGTGAGGCCTGGACGCAAACGCAAAGTTTTGCGCCTGTCATCATAGCCTGCCAGTCATCGACCAAAGCAACCCCTGTAGATTGTTCTGGCACAGCGTTCTGCGTTCACCATTGCGTCGAACGGACAATCTTGTTCTTAGCTTAAGTATTCAAGATTTTGCCACTTTAAGTTTAATTTACCTTAAAATATCCATTTTTGATTTTTTTTAATTGTGTCCATGAATCTACATTCCTAAAAATATTTTCTTCGAATTTTGATTTTTTTACCGAATTCGGTAAATTTTACCGAATTTTCAACTGCTGAACAGTTCGTTAAACTGAAAGTTACCGAATTCTGTTTAAACTTACCGAAATTTGGTAAAGAAGTTCATTACTGTTCATCGTACAACCGAAATTCGGTAAAATTTTGTTCATTATGACGGATGGTTTACCGACCTTTACCGATTTTTAAACTACCGAATTCGGTAAAAAGAATCTGAGTTTGTTTGGCTGGTCGAAAACGAAAATGGGGGCGAAAAAAAGTTTAAATAAAATTTGGACCAGCCAAATTTACAAATCGGCAAATATTTGTTTTCCGTGTACTTTTTTTTTGAAAAATCTTAAACTTTGCCTAAGACACCAATTGATCAGAAAATTTCTTCAAAAGATACAGACTTTCGAATATTTAAGTACCATTTTTGTATGAGCAGCTGCCTTTTATAGGTAAAAAAAAAGTTTGAACAAAATAAAAAAATACAAAAAGGGCGAAATCGCATTTCGTAAAGAACTGCTCTATAGAGAAATACAAAATGCCTTCTTTGGTCGCAAGTAAAATAGAAATGAGATCCATTCCTGGTTTTCGTTACTAATTTTTTTATTGCAGAAAACCAAGAGTAAAAAAAAATGTCTTAGAAAATTAAATTTTGATAAATGTCCATAAAAAAAAATCAATTTTAATGTCAAAATCTGACCCTATACTTGGAATGGAATTTGGGAGAGGGCAGACATAAATTTTGTAATCCTGATTGGAAAAACTTGCTTTTCCAAACTGAAGTTGGGAATCTAACGCTGCACTGAAAAATGATGCTAAAAAGTATTTATTTCAAAATGGAAAAGTGAAAATTCAATTCGTTCAAAACTCGTTTTTTTCATCATTCATCGTAATTATACAAATATACGTCTTGTTCTGAAATATTAAAAAAAAACATTTTGTAACTAATTTCATAAAAAACCTACAATTTATGAGTTCAACAAACATTTAATTCAAGAATATCACATCATTTTTTAATGTTGCTCAATATTTTGAAGTTCACTGTTCTCTCATAGTCGTGCAACATTCAAATCGATAAATGCATCTACTTTTCTCTTCCGCTGTATAAATTTACCCCAATATCCCCTACGCAAAAATGCTTACGGTGCCACCCAGGAGGGAGGGCAAAATAGGCGCGCAAGAGTGTGAAAATATGGCTTCTTGACTCTGGGAACTCTTGTGGATTTTGTTCTTTAGAAGCAGCAGCAGCAGGCACTTCGAAAACACACTGCGGGACAAATTCAATCATGGATTTGATAGCTTTGAATACTGCTTCTTCTCTTTTTTCGACTGTTTGCCGTTGAGAAATGAAATTCTACCCACGGCTGACAGCTACAGCGCGAGTGGCTTTCCTAATATGATCCCCCCTCCTTAAGATATGAAAGATGACAAAACGAAATCTTATTGAAAGAGTATTGCGAACGAACGAAAACTCAATTCCCAAGTTGGATAAGGTCAGAGGCAGGTCGTCCCCTCCCAAAATTGACGACTCCACGCCTCATCAACTGGCAATCGAATCGTGTTTGCACACGTGTGTTTTATGTGCATCTTTCCACGTGGGTGCAGCAGCCAGCAGGGGTGAAAGCAAAAGTTAATTTTGCTGGACTTTGTGTGTTTCTTTTGCTGGGTCAAAAAAAAAAAAAACATGGAAGGTCTGCGTTCGATATTTACGGCGACACTAAAAATACGTCGTAGAATAGCCCTGCGGGCTTGGGCTGGGAACGCAAAGTTCTGCATTTTATAGTGCTACAAATATGGGGAAAGTGAATAGGCTGAAAGAGTAGGGTTCTGTTTTGTTATTTTAGTAAAAGTAAGGCTAGGGAAGGAACGTTATGAGGAAAGTGATACAAGGTTGATATATTTTCTTTATTATTATTATTAGACGCGATAATGGAAAAAATCATAAAATCTGTTCTGCAAATAGAATTTTAAGATTGAGGAATTTTATGTTAATAAAAAATACTTTTGGTCATCGCTGAATAAATTGAATCTCATTTACCAATTGTATCGCTAAAAATGGTTTACTATTTTGTTCAAGGTACTTTCAGTAATAATTCTTGTTTTGATGTGCTTTTTTTTTATCGGAAACCTTTTTTTTAGCTTTATTGTATTTTAAGACCAATCTTAAGAGCGAGTCCACGAGCAAAGCATACCCATTAGGATGTAACAAAAATGACTTTTTGGCGGGCATTCAGGGGTTTGTTCCGGTGGGCATACTGAGCCTAAATCCCAAATATGAGCTTGATTGGACGTCACAGGAGCTGGCGCTCCGCCCTTCAATTTTAAATGGAATTTAACCCGTAAAAGATTTTTCAAAATGTCACTTTTGAGGCATTTTGCCACCAATGCGTTTACCAAAACATCACTGGCGTGTAGGCCAGATCCTTGCGCATCTTTTGGTATACATAACATTGAAGTTTGGAGCATCCTGGAGCTCGGTACAGACCTTCAAAGTTTGGCATTTTTTCGAAAAATCGGTTCCAGCAAAATCAAATGGCGTCTCGGGCGTCGCGAGGTGCGACGCATATCTTTTTTGCCGGGGCCGATTTTTCGAAAAAATGCCAAACTTTGAAGGTCTGTACCGAGCTCCAGGATGCTCCAAACTTCAATGTTATGTATACCAAAAGATGCGCAAGGATCTGGCCTACACGCCAGTGATGTTTTTAGTAAACGCATTGGTGGCCAAAATGCCTCAAAAAGTGACATTTTTGAAAAAATCTTTTTTTACGGGTTAAATCCCATTTAAAATTGAAGGGCGGAGCGCCAGCTCCTGTGACGTCCAATCAAGCTCATATTTGGGATTTAGGCTCAGTATGCCCACCGGAACAAACCCCTGAATGCCCGCCAAAAAGTCATTTTTGTTACACTCTAATACCCATCTCGCATCGACATCAGGGGTTGTTTGTACATATGAAACTAGCATCTGGCCAAAATATGAGCACTCTAGGTCAACGGGAAGTGGGGCAAATCGGGACACAATGTTTAAAGGTTCAAAAACGTCAAAACTCTTAAAAAGGCTATAACTTAGGCAAAATTCAATTTAATTTCAAAATTCAAAATGCATCTGAAAGGGCTTAAAAATGAAACAAAATGCAGGGAGAAGCATCCCAATTGGTTAAATCTAAAGGGAGTTATTGGCATTTTAGTGAAAAAATAGCATAAATTTAAAACTCATATAAAAAAGTGTTCCATCCAGATATCAACTCGGTTTGACCTGCAGCTTGTAGGGGACATCTGGGACTACCATCTGAGACTGAGAACGCTTTGGGTATGGCAGTTTAACATATTGAATAGACACTTTTACTTTTAGTGATTTTTTTGGTTGTAAATTTTTGCTCGGGAGACCCCTTAGATCAAATTTTCCGGTGATAATTCTGTCATATTCGTATTCCTGAGACAATATCACAATAGAAACATGCATAAAAATGTTTATTTGATCCCTTTAAAAAATAAAAGTTAAAAATAATTAAGAAGCTGCTTTTTTTCTGGTGTCATCTAGTATCCTTGGAAACGAACATGATTTTCACATTAAAATTAGGTTTATTGGACCTTTGCAAAAAAAAAAAACTCCAGATATGTGAAATTTTCCGATCTTTAAAAAATACAAGCATTACATTTTTGGATAAGATTTCTATTGTTTTTTCTTTTTGCAAAAAAAAAACACATTTTTCCAAAATTATAACTCGGTGACAAAATGTTTAGCCGTACTATGGATAAAAAGTTGCAGGTCTTTGTTCCATATGACACTGAAAAATAAAAAAATAAAAAAAACAAATGGTTTTGGGTTTTTTTTTGCAAAAAAAAGATTAAATTTATAAATAGTAACCCTTTTCAAAATAAATGCTGAAAAGTTCTACTTTTCAGCACTGAAATGGGTGCTGAAAAGTTGAACTTTTCAAAGGGTGTTTTTCAGAATTGTAAAAAATGTTGTATGGAACTCGTTGCAAAACTTGATTTTTTCAAAACTCGTCGTATTTATCCAACTCAGTGAACCTCGTTGTATAAATGTACACAGCATAAAAAAGTGTAAATTTGGAAGGTTTAATTTTAGAAGGTAGAATATTACTTCTTTTATGATGTAATTTTACCTCAATTTAGACTGAAAATGCGACATTAATATTGGTAAAATTACACATTTTCAGAGGTAAAATTACACATTTTTTCTGACATAAAAGATGTACCCCTTTCAAGATGTAATATTACCATATTTTTTTTCTGTGTACGACTCGTGCTGAAAAAATCCTTTTTTTTCAACTTGTTGCATAAACTACTATTTTGGTCATAGTTTGCACAAAGAAAAAAATCTCGAAAAAAATATATAACGGTCCGAATGCAACAGTATGCAGTTCCAGAAAAAAACTCGTTGACCTCTGGATTTTTTTTATCAAAACATCCAATAACCCAAATTTTTATTGATAGCTGTTTAAATGTTTTTGAATACTGCTTATTCAGGCGGATTCACAAACACAGAATAAAATCTCTGAATTTATTCAACATTTGTTTTCCTCATAGAACATTCAAAATTTTATTATTTGGTATCTTAAATGATCTGGTTGAAAAATGAATTTATTTAGAGTATTCACATTTTTTTTTTCATGTCTTCGATCTCTTGTCAATGTTATGTTATACATTTTCTTCTTTTATCATTCAACTTTGTGTTCTTTTTACTCATATATTTATTAATAAAGTTCATTTTGAGGAATAACATATTTTATATAATCTGTTTAATATACCAAAAAAATATAAATCTTGTGATCGAATCTGTGAACATACGACTAATTCGACATCAAAATGAGTTTCAAAATAGATAAGATATTGCTTTTTTTAGTATAATATAATCGATATCAAAAGCGTTTCGACGAAATCTAGGTATTTGTAGATAAGTAATTTTGATTTTTTTTTGCTTTGAAGTCAATTTCGTCGACAAAGGATAAACGAATTAGATTTCAGGATTCCTATGCGGGTGGGAGCTTTGATGTAGTTAAGATAAAAGTAATTATAATCCAAGTAGATTTGTTCAACACAAATTTGATTGTACGAACCAAGCACGAAACTTTTTTATTTCCTTTGCTCACTGATTCATTTCTAATCTTTTTTTTGAAGAAATCAACCTGGGTTGTAATCACATACAGAACGAACCAGTTTCTGCACGATCAAGTATCACAAATTACACAAGCGAAAGTTTTATGAGGTGTGAAATTGACAAATTGATTTCAACTCCCCTGGTGGAAAGTGTATATCGAGTTTTAACTTGAATGATCCTATAGGTCAAAAGTTGATTGTTTCTCAACTCTGTTACGAATTGAAGCAGGTGATTGCGCAAAACTCCCATAAAAAAACCCCGGCAAAAGAATAATTAAACCTGAAACTTTTCACTTACGCCGGGGGGAGTTTTTCTTAACTTTTTTTTTCTCAATTGTTCTGCTATGTTTCAGAATTGATGAGTTGAAAACTTGTTTTCCTTTCGCCGCAGCATCACGTCCGCTGCAAATTCAATCGCATCGCGATCGGTCTTATTTAACAAACCTAAAACCAAAGCAAAACCAAAGTTGTTCTTCAACTTTTCCAATCACTGACTAACTGATGCTTCCACACTGGAGGCAAACAAAGGGGGGAAATTGGTTTTTGGTTTGAGGATAGTTGGTGCGGTTTGTTTGATGTTCAAAAGTTGATTAGATTCAATTCGATGGTTTTGTTTCAATTTCGTTTAGTTTTAAAAATTCTAATGGAAGCGTTTGAACAAATCTTGTTATGCTTGCCTATGGTGTGAGAAATGAAATTTAAAGCAAATTGCCCAAATTTGCCTAAATGAAGCTTTTTTCCCTGATGAGACCAAGGCCAGCAAGTCAGAAGAAAAGGCCAAGTTGTTGAATAGAAATCTCATAAAAATCTTATTAGCAGCAAGCCAAACCATTCCATCCCTTATTATGCAAGGGAAATAGCAGCAGCAGCAGGAAAAAAGAAAAGCAATGCGAAAAACTGCGAACGAGGCTGGGAAAGTTTTGGCCACGATTTTGGGGCCAGCTGCCTTTGGGCCGAGGATAGCAGGTGAGGCAGGATTCGCCAACACCCCCGGAAATGGAGCCTAATTCTATTAGGGGGCCTCCTTCCCCGAACAACATTGTGTTCATTACGCTTCATCATCTTTCTGGCATCAGTTTTGGGACGATGAAGGGCAGGATGGGGAGGATGGGTTTTCCCTCCCCGGAAGGGACGGCCAGAATGCTGCGTTTTATGGTGTGGAGGCTGGGACTTCCTCAAGTTGAGTTCAATTTAGGTTTGGAAGGTTCGTATTAGGAGGCTCGTTTTTGGGATGTGGATTATAAGAAGAAAAGTTCTTGACTGGTGTTTGTGAGAAGTTACAGAATATGTATTCTTTTGGAGAAAAAATTGTAATGTAAGAACAATCAAAATCAAATGACTGACTAGCTAGAGAGATATTTAGAACTAGGTATCCGTTCTAAATATCTCTCTAACTAAATAATACACTAAATGTCGAAACCAACCACCATGCATCGAAATCCTTTTCCTCCCTGCTCCTTGCTCATCGCAAAAGACGGAGGGACTTGCAAATAAAGTGCAAATCATCTGCCGGTACTTAAGCATAATCATCCGGCTACTCTTCCGAAAAACCTCCCCCAAAAAGGTCTTCCATGCTAGAGAGAGAAGGGTACTCCAACCTTCAGTCCCCATTCCCCAAGCCGGGCAAACGAAGCCGTAAAGTCTACGCTACTAAACACTTGAAAATACTCTGGAGACTCTTAAGCTGAAGATGTGATAGCAGCAGCCCTATACGAACGAAGAGCAGAGAGGATGTGAAACCCATAAAAGTGTCCCATCCCCATCGTTTGCTAAGGGTCGTGCTGGCAGGAGTCCACAGGAGTGGTTATCTCGTATCCATAAACTTGGTCCCTCCTGTCACCCTCCCCTCCAGGGTCGTGTTCTGCGTTTTGGGATGACCGACGGGGGAAGATCTCGGCTTACAAGTGCAATTATGTTTTCCCATCCCTGATGTGCTGCAGCGCAGTACTCGACAAGCAGTTGAGGGAGTTGAGGTGGTTTTTTTCGGGGTGGGGTTAAGGACTATCATTTTGACGCCTGAAAACGATAGGTGAATTGGGTGGAGTGGTTCCATGCGGCGCGGAAGAAGTTGTAATTGTTGGAGATTGTAGAGTGAAGGTAAATTCGTTTGTAAGATTCATCCAATGTAAAAAAACAAGAAAATATCTTGATTTTATGCAAGGTTGTTGATCGATAAAATTATCGTCGATAATATTATCGTCTGACGATAACAATAATCTTTCGTTATCGTTATTTCGACAATTCCATCGGCAGTAATCTTATCGCCAATAATGGACGATGAATTATTTTTAAAATCTTTCTAAAATGGACTAAATTCAACCATACCATGTTTTATTTTTAATGCTTTCACTAAGAATATATTTTTTACAAATGTAGTAAGTTTTAATGTATAAATGTGTACTCAAAATTGTTCACAAAATACCGTATTTTTTCGAAAATACTCATGTTTTCATACCACTAGATCGTAGAAGCCTATGATCAGTAGTGCTGAAAGGATATTACGGTTCTGTTCAGCAACGGAGGGGCAACCATGGGTGGTCTCTCATGCTCATGCTCATGCTCGATACTCAAGTTTTCATAATTTGCAATATTGGTTTCAAACGGAGCAAAATTTTGTTTTTTCACATTATTAAATATTTTTTGTAAAATACAAACATTTTAACAAATACCGTAATTTTCCGAAATTACTCAAATTCTCATAATTTGAAATATGGATAATAAATGAATTGAAATTTCGTATGATTTTTATATTTATCACAGTTTTTTTTTGGAAAATACAAAAAAAATTACAAAATACAGTATTTTTTCGAAAATACAGTCCAAACTCGATTATCCGAAGGATTGTATGGGACTTCGGATAATTGAATCACGACCCAAACATTTTTTTTCATATTTTTTATTTTCTTATCTTTAACTGCAAATTCGAGTTCTGCGACTCCAATTTAGTCAAATTTAAATATTTGATTGCTTTTTAAATTAAAAAAATCAATTTTGCCTTCCTCACTGAGGTAAGGCTATAATCCTGCTCTAAAAATGAACTTTGTATAAAAACGTCGTAGACCCACCTTCATGTATACATATCGACTAAGAATCTAAAATTGAACATATGTGTGTGTGTATGTGTGTGTGTATGTAGGTATGTGACCAACAAACTAGCTCATGTTTCTCAGCACTGGCTGAACCGATTTGACCCGAACCTGTTGCATGCGACTTGGTTTTGGGTCCCATAGATCGAATTTTATACAGATTGAAGTTTCGATAAGTAGTTCAAAAGTTATGTATAAAAATGTGTTTTCACATATATCCGGATCTCACTTAAATGTATGTAAACTATGTCCGGGTCCATCATCCGACCCATCGTTGGTTAGGTTATCAAAAGACCTTTCCAACGAGCCTATAACATTGAAGATCTGGCAACCCTGTCTCGAGATATGGCCCCTTAAGTGATATTGATGTACTTTTTGGAAGCCGGATCTCACTTAAATGTATGTAAACTATGTCCGGATCCACCATCCGTTCCATCGTTGGTTAGGTTATCAAAAAATCTTTTCAACGAGTTCAAAATATTGAAAATCTGGCAACCCTGTCTCGAGATATGGCAACTTAAGTGATATTTATGTCCTTTTTTATTCCGGATCTAAAAAATAGATGAAATTTGTGTACAGCCATTGTTGGTAATGAGTGAGTAAGGCTCCAACCACATAGGTGGATTAAGTTAGTTTTTCAATATGTTATCACCGCCATTTTGGTTTAAAAATTCTAAATCATTTTAGAGTAGTTAATGAGTCACGCGACGATAAAAAATAAGAGAACGGAAAAAAAAAATTCGTGATTCGATTATCCGAAGTTTTGATTATCCGTGACATTTTTCCGAGGCCTTCGGTTAATCGAGTCTGGACTGCACTAACATTTAAAAAAAATGAAATGGGTAGCATACGAATCTAAGTTTAGAATGATTTTTAACTTTATTAGAGTTTTTTTTGAAAATGCCAAAAATTTTACAAAATACCATAGTTTTTCGAAAATACCCAAAAAAATTTAAAATTTGCGATATGGGTAGCATACGAATTTAAGTTTCAAATGCTTTTTTCAATTTATTAGAGTTTTTTTTTGCATATATTAAAATTTTCAAAATATGCAATATAAGTATCAAACCAAATAATTTTTTTCATATAGCAAATTAAAAAAAAATATTTTCAAAAAATACAGTATTTTGTGAAAATTATAGTATTTAACAAAAAAAAAAACGCTAATAAAGTGAAAAAGCCAACCAAATTTCGCTTTGTATGATACCCGCATTGCAAATTAAAAAAAAATGTGTTTTCGTAAAAAATACCATTATTTGTTATGTTTTAATCAGAGTTCGGAAACTCACTCACGAGTTACTCAACTATGAGGATAAACTAAGTTACCTGCGAGTAAATTACTCATCACTCTCGGTGAGTGTGAGGGCCTTCCTCATTTACTCACAAAGAGGGCTTTGAGCGCTCATGAGGGCTATTTTAGAAAACAAATTTCGAGATGTCAAACTCTACATCGGTGATTTTCTTGTTCATTCAACAGCGAAAAAGTAGTCCTGATGGTAGAGGCGCAGTGCTATCAATTAGAAGTTTTTTTTTATCACAGTGGTTCAAATCCTGGTTTTTATCTGGTTTTTTTTCCAGCCAGTTATTTTTTTTTAATCACAAAGTTTGTTGTCTGCTTCCAGCTGTCCTACCGACGGATAGGTCGGAGGTTGTTTAGACGGGGGATGCCTCTGCGGGTGGATTTTTACAGCTTAACCAGCAGTGGATGGCCGTGTTGCTGAGGTAAGTGGCCACTCCCGGTCGTCGACAGTTCTACAAATGTGTTTTGGTTCAGAATCGGTACATGCCGAAGAAGTTGCAGTAGCCGCCGGCTTGGAGGTTCACTGAAAACTTAAAAAAGGGCGATCCAGTGCTTTTGACAGCTTTAGGCTAGGGCCACCGGCGGCCGCTGAGGCTCCATTGGCGTGTCCTGGTTCTTAGGCAAGAAATATTGGTAGAACTGTCAGCGACCCAGAGTGGCCACAGTTGCACAGCTGTCGAAGGGAGTGACCATTACCCACAGCAACACGGCCATCTTCTTTTGGTATGGCTGCCAACATCCACCCGCAGATTTGGCCGATTTTGTGCGTGACATACTTTATGGATGACGCCTTACAACAAGAAACAAGAAACAAGAAACAAGAAACAAGAAACAAGAAACAAGAAACAAGAAACAAGAAACAAGAAACAAGAAACAAGAAACAAGAAACAAGAAACAAGAAACAAGAAACAAGAAACAAGAAACAAGAAACAAGAAACAAGAAACAAGAAACAAGAAACAAGAAACAAGAAACAAGAAACAAGAAACAAGAAACAAGAAACAAGAAACAAGAAACAAGAAACAAGAAACAAGAAACAAGAAACAAGAAACAAGAAACAAGAAACAAGAAACAAGAAACAAGAAACAAGAAACAAGAAACAAGAAACAAGAAACAAGAAACAAGAAACAAGAAACAAGAAACAAGAAACAAGAAACAAGAAACAAGAAACAAGAAACAAGAAACAAGAAACAAGAAACAAGAAACAAGAAACAAGAAACAAGAAACAAGAAACAAGAAACAAGAAACAAGAAACAAGAAACAAGAAACAAGAAACAAGAAACAAGAAACAAGAAACAAGAAACAAGAAACAAGAAACAAGAAACAAGAAACAAGAAACAAGAAACAAGAAACAAGAAACAAGAAACAAGAAACAAGAAACAAGAAACAAGAAACAAGAAACAAGAAACAAGAAACAAGAAACAAGAAACAAGAAACAAGAAACAAGAAACAAGAAACAAGAAACAAGAAACAAGAAACAAGAAACAAGAAACAAGAAACAAGAAACAAGAAACAAGAAACAAGAAACAAGAAACAAGAAACAAGAAACAAGAAACAAGAAACAAGAAACAAGAAACAAGAAACAAGAAACAAGAAACAAGAAACAAGAAACAAGAAACAAGAAACAAGAAACAAGAAACAAGAAACAAGAAACAAGAAACAAGAAACAAGAAACAAGAAACAAGAAACAAGAAACAAGAAACAAGAAACAAGAAACAAGAAACAAGAAACAAGAAACAAGAAACAAGAAACAAGAAACAAGAAACAAGAAACAAGAAACAAGAAACAAGAAACCAGAAACCAGAAACAAGAAACAAGAAACAAGAAACAAGAAACAAGAAACAAGAAACAAGAAACAAGAAACAAGAAACAAGAAACAAGAAACAAGAAACAAGAAACAAGAAACAAGAAACAAGAAACAAGAAACAAGAAACAAGAAACAAGAAACAAGAAACAAGAAACAAGAAACAAGAAACAAGAAACAAGAAACAAGAAACAAGAAACAAGAAACAAGAAACAAGAAACAAGAAACAAGAAACAAGAAACAAGAAACAAGAAACAAGAAACAAGAAACAAGAAACAAGAAACAAGAAACAAGAAACAAGAAACAAGAAATTCACTTAGAACAAAGTTAACGCAAGTTTCAAAAATTTCGAATTGGCATGTTTCTTTGTCAGTTATGAAAGTTCCTGGTAAAACTTTCAACCCATAACGCCAGGCAACCACAATCAACGTAAAAACTCATTTTACCTCAATCAGGAAAGCGAAATAATAAAAAACCGCTCCAGTGCAAAATGTCGAACAAGCTGACTACAAATTACTCCATGTCATGACCTGCCTCGGCAAAAAGGGGCCACCCGGAAGTGGCCAGCCAGACCCAGAATGTGTGGCAACTTTCCCGTATCAGGAATCGATTTGGACCGACCTTCGCCCGTCGTGCCCATCAGCATTCAGCAGAGGAGACCCGTCCGCGATGCGTTTCAACCTCACAACCTGAAGGCGATCCTTTTTTTTCCACTTATTTCCACGGAAGAGTGGGGGACGCCGGAAAAGGTTCCCGTGGACGGAGATTGACACCGGTGTTCGTTTCGCTGGCTGAAAGTGGAAACCGCTTGAAACGCAGACAGCGAACGGAATTTCAAAATGATAGCAAGCGAAAAAAAAAATCGTGTAAAAAAATTCCCCGTGATTGTGAGTGCGCGAAGGGTGAAACGTCAAACGGAAATCGAACCGCAGCAGACGAAGCAACACCAGCATGCTCAAATGATCAAAAGTAATCAAACCGCAGAGTTAATTTGTGTCGGTTAAAAATTCGTCCGGGAATCGATGGAGTTTTGGCATAACCTGCGATACGAAAGGGTAATAAATGATTGAATCATACAAATATATAAAAACATTGTAAACACGACGAATATAACTTTGGAAATCAGCATGGAACAGGAATAGATTTCAGCTTTAACTCAATTGCATAATTGAGAATTTATTTATTTTGAAGTTTTCTTTATTAACCCCATTTTCTTAAAAAATAGCAAGTTTTTGCTTTAAATTATTTTTACCAATGGTTAGGAAAATTTAATGGCTGTAACCAATTTGACACGAATATTGATGTAAAAATTAGTTGACAGGATTGCCAAAACTCTATTAGGAATTCAAAATGATCAAATTGTAACTAGATTATTCACCAATAAAAAAAAAATCTTTGAGCAAATCTCTTGCTCCGTGATAAAAAATATTATATCTTTTGTTGATTTTGATTTTGTCTTCCCCTTTACAAAAGTCCCCTTTCTCTACAAAAGTTGTAAAGAAATGTAAATCTGTTTCTTAATAAAACTGATGTTCGATTTATCGATTTGATTCGGCAATGTTATAAGTTATGATGAGGACTAGTAATGACTTAAATTGAAATATTAATTTCGTCCAAATAGTCAATTCTGATAGTTTTTATCCCCTTCATTTTTCGTGTTGTTCATCAGATAACTTCTAAGTTATTGTTTATTAAAATAAATAGGTCTTGGATATCTTTACCATTTTTTTAGATCAGGTGATTCTTGAAGATTAATGTAGTGATAAAAGTACACTCGATATAACCCAAAAATCCTTTTGTTTTGTTAAAGGAAATTATCTAAAGTAAACAATTTTTTCAGGTAAAATTTGTCTATACATTCCCTGTGTCAAAAGAATATTTTTCAATAAGTCGCTTTTATCAATCAATCAAAAAATCAAAAAAAATTATCAAAAACATCAAAATTAAAGGTTAATGGCTACTCACCGTATAACTTGCTTATTAACTCAATCACCTACCCGTTAGGCTATCTTACACATTTACTCACACACTCAATCAATAAAACCCACTCTCATTCCCTCGATCACTCACTCACTCGTCCTCATATTCAATAACTAATTTTCTCATTTACACACTTACTCATTCGCTTACTCACGAAAGGGTAATGACATTGACTCACTCATTCACTCACTCACTCATTCACTCACTCATTCACTCACTCATTCACTCACTCATTCACTCAATCATTCATTCACTCATTCACTCACTCATTCACTCACTCATTCACTCACTCATTCACTCACTCATTCACTCACTCATTCACTCACTCATTCATTCACTCATTCACTCATTCACTCACTCATTCACTCACTCATTCACTCATCCATTCACTCACTCATTCACTCATTTACTCACTCACTCATTCACTCACTTATTCACTCACTCATTCACTCATTTACTCACTCTCTCACACACTCACTTACTAATTTACTCACTGACTTAGATTTCTACGAGTAGGATTTAGAAATCAGTTTACGTTTTTAATTAATACTAATTAATTTTTAGAACATATTCTCATCCAGTCAACCAGGTGTAACAGGAAGAAAATGAATTCTATTTTCAACTTCTAAACCACCTTGCCCCACCGAAAATAGCAAACCCCTCAACCAATCCCAAATATTGCTCGGCCCACCCCATCCGCAGTAACCAGCAGGTCACGCAAAGCCCACCACATAAAACAGGAAAGCCGATAAATTACATGTCACCCGCCAGGTAATTCCACACTTGATATGGGTCTCCCGAGGACGACCCCGCCAACGGCTGGATTACTATCCCAGAGTTCGGTATGTGTATCAACTTGGTGAAGGTGGAGAAATCTGGCGAGGAAAGGTCAAGAAAAACTTTGGTATTCTCGTCAGTCTGTCCTCACCTGGATCCACACCCCTGCTGGGTGGTTGTCAGCTTTGGCCTCATGACAAGGGTATTTAATTTTGTACAGTGTGTCCATGTTTTACATTATGCTTGGGGATTACTATGCCGGGGATGTTGCATCCGATCAAACTTTTTCGGGGAAAAATGGGGGAAGATTTTCCACTCAATTGGTTTTTGCACTGCACGGTTGACCCCATCGGGAGGGAGGGGTGATTTGGGATAAAGTTTGCCAAACTCCGTGAAGCGGTGGAGCAGCCAGAGTGATTGGCGGCGGTGGACTAAAGTTTGGATCGTGATGTTGACAGGCAAATTAATTAGAAATTTGTTGGTTCTAAAACAGAACACTAAACGGGTCTGTGGAAGAAGGCTTTTTCCATAAAAAGTAACATAAAAGTTGAATTATTGAATAATTCATTTTGTAAAAAATCTATTTATTCCACCTAATCTTGCCTTTTCGACAAATTTTTGTTACAAAAATCAAACATAAAAGCAAAAAAATAAAAAATATATAAATATTGACATATCAAGCCATACTTTCAACATTCACATGGAAAAAGTGTTTTAAAATGCATTTCAGACTAGTACAGATGTTTTGCAATAATTTGTTTTCAAAAAATGTAAGATTTGACGAAAACAAAAATTTTAGCGAAAAAATCTTTTTGCGATAATAAACATCGAATATTTTTATCAATTCTAGCGATTTTTAAATCAAACCAAACATGCTAAAAATGATTCTAAACGCAGGGGAATGCATTTTAAATTGATTTCAGCTGTCTGCACTCAAATTTCAATTGAAATTTTGAAGTTTTTTGAAAAAATATTTTTTTGCCCCTCGAATTTTCGGGCCAATTTTGAAGGGGGGATTTTTAACCAATAATTGATCTTTTAAAACAGGGTGACCACTAAAATCCCATTATTAATTTCTCGACTTTTTCCCGACTTTTCCAGTAATTGAAATAAAAGGCATTTTTTGTCTCAAAAATTATTTCAAGCAATAAACTCTTCATAAAAAAGTCAATATCAACTATCGAAACAAAACACTAAATGAATTAAAAAAACTATTGACAATTTCCGTAAGAACAGAAACATAACAAGAAATATAAAAAAAATGCTTCAAAAATGATTCAGAGAAGAATCATAATTCATATAAGTCATATAATTTCAATGTTTATTTATATAATCAGCAAACGTATAGTTTTGAATACTACGTTTCAACTAGAAACTGCAAAAAGTTTAAGATAACTGAATTTAACATAGTATTTTTTATTTATTTTATTTTAAATCAAAGTACGATTGAATCACGATTAATGATACTTTAAAGAGACTAGAACAATATCTAGAAATTCGCCTAAAAAATATTTTTACCAGGTTCCCTTTAAATTTTGTAAAATTTCATATTTAAATTTTTCAATCAAAGTTGATTACCTAGTTGTCAGCATTTAACTGTTTTATTTATTTTTTAAATAAAAAGATCAGATTCATTAGATTTTAAAATTTTGCATAAAATAAAGCCGTTGCAAATATATTTTGAAGTTTATTATTGCATAAACTTCAAAAAATATTTGCAAAGGCCTTATTTTATGCAAAATTTTGGAAAAGACAAGTTCTTTAAACATTTTTGCAATTATTTAAATTAAAATTTCATAGATTATTGGTTTTTGCAATTTCAATATTTTTTCATGTTTTCAAAACGCGAAAAAAAATCATTTAAAAATATTTACCATGAAAAAAAAAAGATTACCAAACTTAAGTTAGAATCTTTTATCAAATATTCAATCAATGCAATGCGACAAAATCAAAAAAATTATACAATTAGGCCCTATTTTACATAACATTTTCATTAATTTTAAGTTGATTTTAGTTAGATGTTACCTCTTGTTTGCTAAGCAAAAATTAATAAAAATCTTTTGATTCATAAGAAAATTTTACGAAAATCTGTATTAAATACATCCAACATTTATAAGGAATTTTATTGTCTTAAATAGCTTTTGCATTCACAAATAGATTGAAATTGCTAAAAGAACCTCAAATTTAAATTAAGTTACTAAAGAAGGATTGAGTGAGTTTTGATAACTGTACAAAATATTACAAAATTACTTTAAAGTTCAAAAACAATTTTCAAACAAGTATGTTTGGGTATCCCGACTTTTCCCGACTTTTTGACAAAAAAATAATTAAATTAGAAATTTACAAATTTCTGAGTTTTTCCCGATTTTTGGCTAATTCCCGACTTTTTCTCGACTCTCCCGATTTCCCGACTTGTGTGGCCACCCTGTTTAAAGGGATGGAAAAAAGAACTCTAAAAATTTTAGAAAAATTAGGTTTTTAAAAATTGATTTTTTTTAGGGGTGGCTTTATTTTATAACAAATATTCTCTATATTTTAGGTAAAAATATTTATGCAGTAATTTTAATAGTGTTCCAGACTATTTCTCAACGAATTTTGTGTACAATTTAAATAATAATGGTATTATTCTATAGCAAAAATGTGTAAAACAAACAAAAAATTGAAAAATGACTGTAAAAACATAAAAATACTATTAAGACAAAAGGTAAAAATATGAGGTGGTAGAATAAGTCAAATACTATCAAAAACAAACATAAACTAAACTAGATAAATACATATTAAAATACTAAAAATGGAACAAAAAATAAAACACAAAACAAGAAAAGTAAAATTTTTGGTACAACAAAAGTTGCTCAAAATAACCTTCTAAACATGAGAAAAATAAAAAATCTCAAAAAAAAATTTGACTGTAGAGGGTTAAAAATAGAAAGTTAAAGAACTTCCGCACTCCTCAAACGGTCTACACCAACTAACAACATGTAACAAGCGTGCAACAAGTAAACATGTAAACAGAGTCCCATTTCGGATGAACACGCATTCATTCTTGAACCAAGCCTGCGCACACCAACAATCCAACTCCGGCACGATTCACGGGATGAACCTTTAAGGGGAAACTCGTCGGTCATTCGGTTTCATACGCTTACTCACGGAGTAGGAGCAGAAGCCGGAAAGCACCACTTTCTTCGATGCATTACGGTTTCGTGGTTGATTAGATCCTGATCCTGCCACAACACACCGCCGTAACTCGGAACTTGGAATTGGTTTCGTTTGGAGTGAGTGTTACTCTGCTGTTGGAGGGAGGTTTGTCAATAATAATTACGTTGTGGTCATCGATACAAACGATGGATTTTGGGTGGAGTTGAGCAGTTTGGTGATGTTTGTGGTTTCAGTTGGGGGGTGCGCTATCATACAGCAAGCTTAGATTGTGGTAGGTTTTTGATGAGGATGAAAATGCCTTCTTCAGATTCGTCCTTGTATCCACTGAGATTCTTCTCTGTTGATACCATCTGGTGCTGAAACACGTGATTCCTGAGGGACACCCTCTCCAACCCCCTTCCGCAAGACGACTGCAGTGTATTCTGCTCAAGATAACAACAACACGCAAGGATTACGTTACGTACGGCAAACCTCAACCCAGCGAGATAAGAGCCACCCTTTATTTTTATTGATGAAACTGTGGGTATTCCCATTGCTCGAGCCAAGACACGGTTCAACTTCTGTCAGAACGTCGTCGTTTGTTTCGAAAGGAGAAGAAGCCAACCCAAGCGTGTACAATTGAAATTTGCGATGTGACGAACTTTGGCGCGGTGTAGAACGGTTCTTCCTGAGGAGTCGTTTCGTCTAATCTACGAACACAAACAGCTCTACGCTACGACGCTGCGCGGGTTCGACGCGATGTTCTCTCGCACACACAGAGTGGAAGCGGAAGTCATCCAAGAGCGTTCACACAAGTTTTACAGGGTACAGTAAACCCCGGACTGGTGGAATGGTTGTTTTGAACCCGCATCAGTGAGTTGTAATATCCGCATCGTGGGAGAAACCTGACGGTTGCAGCGACGGAAACGTGGTGGTTTGACAGTACGGTAGAACCACGGTTGTTCGACAATGATGATTCATTCCCCCTTCAATTGTTTTGTCGCACTAACAGGGTGTCACTGTACTGTCTAAAGCAATGTTACTTCAGGATATCCGCTTGGGAGGGTCGCATATATTTTTTCGTCTTGAAGGAACCGTCAGTAATACGAGGTGAAGGAGAAGGAAGTAATATTTGGCAAAATTTGCCCTGGGAATCTGAAGTACGGGGGCCAATGAACAAGAGGGTTGCGTTATCGCAACTATTTATCATTCCGGGTCCTTTTTTGAAGGAGGAAAATAGTCAGTTCGGGAATTCTTGCCCTGATGGTCTGATGGGAGCAATGTTCTGTTATCAGCGTGGGGGTTACGTTTGATCACAATGAGTTAGTTTGAATAGTTGATGGTTGATGCGGAAGGGTTCAAGTAATTAGGACAAATTGAAGAGGTATGTCATCCAATGATGGCTGTGTTTTGGTTGCAATCGATTCAATAAAATTTTGTTGGTTTTGGAATCATAGTCAAATTCAAAGTCACAAAGTAACAATAACAATTGAATACATAGCGATAATTATGTCAAAAAAGTTCAGCTAGCAACAAAAACAGATGCAATCAGTAGCTAATTTAAGATTGATGATTAATCAACGGGTAAACGGTCACCGGTAATCGTTTGCTGAATAGCCCGAATCGGTCAGAGAACAATGCCATGATACAGGTCGTTAACGTTGAGGTCTCAAAAAAGTTTTTTTTTGTTATAGCAGATTTCCTTCGGCCACATTGGAGTTTGGGACGAAAAAGACCTCAATACCTGTAAAGTAACTTTGTTTAATGAATGCTCTTTTTAGTGCATACATCCCGGAAAATTCCGGGACAAAATTCCCGTAATTTTTCCAAAACCTGGAATTCCCGAATCCGGGGAATTTTCATATTTTGTCCCGGGAATTTCCGAAATTGAAAAAAAAAAAACAAATGATTGTCTTGAATTCAGATTGGGATGAGGAATTGGATGAACAGTTGATTTTTTAGTAATCGATAACAATTGTAAAGCATACAAATTTATATTTGACATATATCTAGGGTTTTTATAAGGCCCTATAAGCTATTGTGTTTTATATGTTTATAGGACCTTTTCCCAAAAAAAAAAAAAAACTCTAAACATCAGCATTAATTTGGCTCATTAGAAAAAAAAATTAAGGTCCACCTTTAGGTGGTTGGTGCCTTCCTCGCATTCATAAGGTGAATACACTACACAGCCTCAAAAAAGTGTATAAACAACACTTATTTTTTATCAAAATATCTGAGATCCGGCCTCAAAAAAGTGTAACATTTGATAGGGTTGTCAGATCTTCAATCAGTTGGGCTTGTTGGAAAGGTATTTTGATTACCTATCCAACGATGGGTCGCATTATAGATCCGGACAACTTTTTCATCAATATATTTGAGATCTGGCCTCGAAAAAGTGTATAAATAACACTTAAGTGCTCATAACTTTTGATGGGGTAGTCAGATCTTCAATCTTTTGAATGCGTTGGAATAGTCTTACCTTTCTAATAATATATAGAATGACAAGAACCACCCTTTTTACAATCTTCCGAAGTTTACATCCAAAGGAAAAATATATCTCAAAATCTGCAACAGCGGATTTGCTGCAGAAAATGTCATATTTTATAACATATTTTGCAGCAAGCCTGTGGATCATTTTTGCGAGCGTGTAAACATTTCAGCGATCTGCAGTTCTCACCAACACATATAAAGCTGGCCCGTTCCCGAGCAACACTTCAAAGAGAAGAATATAATGGTTAGAGTGTAACAAAAATGACTTTTTGGCGGGCATTCAGGGGTTTGTTCCGGTGGGCATACTGAGCCTAAATCCCAAATATGAGCTTGATTGGACGTAACAGGAGCTGGCGCTCCGCCCTTCAATTTTAAATGGGATTTAACCCGTAAAAAAAGATTTTTTCAAAAATGTCACTTTTTTAGGCATTTTGGCCACCAATGCGTTAACCAAAAACATCACTGGCGTGTAGGCCAGATCCTTGCGCATCTTTTGGTATATATAACATTGAAGTTTGGAGCACCCTGGAGCTCGGTACAGACCTTCAAAGTTTGGCATTTTTTCGAAAAATTGACCCCAGCAAAATCAAATGGCGTCTCGGGCGTCGCGAGGTGCGACGCATATCTTTTTTGCCGGGGCCGATTTTTCGAAAAAATGCCAAACTTTGAAGGTCTGTACCGAGCTCCAGGGTGCTCCAAACTTCAATGTTATGTATACCAAAAGATGCGCAAGGATCTGGCCTACACGCCAGTGATGTTTTTGGTAAACGCATTGGTGGCCAAAATGCCTCAAAAAGTGACATTTTTGAAAAAATCTTTTTTTACGGGTTAAATCCCATTTAAAATTGAAGGGCGGAGCGCCAGCTCCTGTTACGTCCAATCAAGCTCATATTTGGGATTTAGGCTCAGTATGCCCACCGGAACAAACCCCTGAATGCCCGCCAAAAAGTCATTTTTGTTACATCCTAATAATGGTGCTCTTTCACTCACATTTCATTAAGCGTCCATGGCGCGGTGGTAGCGTGTCGGATCAATAACTATGAAGTTGGTGGTTCAATCCTCGTTCTGTTAAAGTTTTTTTTTTGAAATACAACCAAAAAGCCGTCGGTAATGTCGATAATTGTCGGTGACGGGCAAAAATGTTATACCCCTATATCGCAAAAAAATGCATGAGGACAGTTTTCATGCAGATTCTGATATACTTTCATGCCGCCATGCATCACAATCATGCGACCGCCGTTTGGGTGTAGCTATAATCGTTTTTTTAGCATAACTTCTGAAGTACTTGTCTAAACTTCATAATATTAACTAGGGTCTTGTGGGACCTCAAGACGGATCTAATGTGACCAAAACGGTCCAAATCGGTTCAGCCAGTCCGGAGATAATCGTGTGCATATTTTTCGGTGCACGGACTTACAGACATACACACGCACAGACATTTGTTCATAATTTGATTCTGAGTCAATTGGTATACGTGAAGGTGGGTCTACGAGGTCAAATAAAGAAGTTCATTTTTCGAGTGATTTTATAGCCTTTCGTCATTGAGGTGAGAAAGGCAAAAACATTCCCGATTTTTCCCAGTTGGTGACAGTGACTAACAGATTATTTATGAAATATGTTTTACATAAAACATGAAATACTAAACATATCTAGAATTTTACATTGACTGGTATTATCATTTTATTTTGCTGTCATTTTTTTTTTTTTTTTTAAGAAATTCATATAAACAGGGCTGAGCTGTACGATTTTGAACTAGTTAGTCGCTGTTGGCGGGTTTAGGGCGCCAATGTTCCTGTCGAGGGCGCTTCTCCTGGTAGGGCGCCTATATTTGTACAAGGGGCGCCAACTGCTGAGCGGGGGGGGAATATGTTATTCGTTTTTTGCTTACAAATAATAACAACTACGTCAATGAATTTTAAAAACCTTTTCATATGCAAAATTCCAACCGGATCTATTCGACTGTCGTTTTATGCACCTCTATAAATCCCCCATTCGGATTATTTCATTTGAAATAAAAATTATTGTACCTAAGAAGAAACTGTAGCGTGACGGGACAACATCGTAATACTAGACATTACAAAATCACAAGAAAATACTCGCTCAAATTAAGCTGTTTTCTAAAGTATTTCTTTTAAATACCCTATTACCTATTGTGTTTCAAACATTTATAGAATCTTCTAAAAAATACTATGGGTTTGTTTCTTTTTCCACTGATGCTCTTTTAGATGTAACCACCAACTGAAAAAAAAACCAGGTTCTCCTTAATACGAACGATTCGGTTAAAATCTACCGCATTACAATTATCTTACCATAACGAAATCTTGCTAAAATATAAATCTAGCATTTTTTAAATTACATTGAAAATTGTATCAAGTTAAAATTTATGTACCGCCAGTTTGGGTGACTATGGGTAAAAAAACGATACATCTCTCATTACTTCTAAAGAACAAAAAAAATTAAATGATAGCGAAAAACTTTTAACGAAGGATTGTTCTTAGATACACCCAACTGGCGGTCGCATGATTGTGATACATGGCGGCATGAAAGTATATCAGAATCTGCATGAAATCTGTCCTCATGCATTTTTTGCGATATAGGGGTATGACATTTTTGCCCGTTACCGACAATTATCGACATTACCGACGGCAGATTGATTGTATTGTAGAAAAAAAATCTTAACAGAATGAGGATTGAACCATCAGCTTCTAGTATGCTGATCCGACACGCTACCACCGCGCCATGGACGCTTGATGAATGGTGAGGGACAGAGCGCGAACATAATGTTCTCTCTAGAGTGTTGTTCGGGGACGCGCTAGCATTCTATGTGTTGGTGAGAAATGCAGATCGCTGACGTGTTTACACGCGGGCAAAAATGATCGATGGGCTTGCTGCAAAAAATGTAATAAAATATAACATTTTCTGCAGCAAATCCACTGTTGCAGATTTTGAGATAAATTTTTCGTTTGGGTGTAGTTTACCATCATTTTCCAAAATTATGTTGGAATTTGATGAATCGGTTGAAACATTGAAACTAAAATAATGCTCAAATACAAAGCAAGGATAAAACAAATTACTCAGCAGGGTTTTTTTTTCTTCACAACTTATTTTTATTAGGTCCTTTTAGGTGCTACGACCAGGTTAGGACCGAGGATCAAAAGTACAACAAATAATAAATAATAAAAAAAAAAAACGTAACTGAATCAGATGATCATTTTCTCGTGCCATGTGTCAGCAAGTGTGCGATCACGTCAATCTGTTCCTCGGGTGTCTTGCACTGCCTCAAGCGAACTCTGTATTCTCGGTAAATGGCCCACAGCTCCGACTCGCTGTATAGCATCCGTTCACCTTGTTGCTCCTTCGGGGTTGCACCGGCGTCGGCGCCAGTATTTCCTTGACTTCTTCCTGCGGGACGAGGATGTTTCTCTTCCGGTACCGCTCCAGGTAGCGGAACTCAGCAGGGTTACTATTTCCAAGGAATCGTATTGACATGATACAATATTCGAAGTGGATATTTTAAAACTTTGAGGTACTTTTCGACCCATTTCAAAAAGTTTATTAAAAGGTAGATTTTTTGAAAAATCATTTTTGGTGAAAACAGTACCCCAAATATATACAGCTGCCAAAAACACAGTTTTTGTTCTAGGAAAGTGACATTTTCAACAAACGTTTTTTAAGATGTCTCCTACTCAACCCAAACAGAATTAAGCTTCATTGAAAAGACTGAGAAATTGTAAAATCCATAAAAAATCATTTTAACCCAATTTCACCCTTACTGAAGATAAGTTTATTAATGATTTGGCAATAAAAAGCCACTCCAGCCGCAATAAATTCAATCATCGCAGCGAACAAAAACGTTTATTTCTAGCACAGACCAGACCCTGCTATACCATAACACCGGTCATTGTATGCTAGCGATGCATAAAACGAACAGCGACACAGCAACGTAGCAGCATCTAGAAAAAAGGAAAGAATCATCAAAACGGAACACGTCGAAAAGCACTGCTAGTTTTTTTTTTTTTTTTTTTTATTCATAGCTTATTTTTATTAGGTCCTTTTAGGTGCTGCGACCAGGTTAGGACCGAGGAACGATAATACAAAAAATAAAAAAAAAAAAAGATAATCATTTTTCCGCGCCATGTGTCAACAAGTGAGCGATCACATCAATCTGTTCCTCGGGTGTCTTGCACTGCCTCAAGCGAACTCTATATTCTCGATAAATGGCCCACAGCTCGGAGTCGCTGTACAGCTTCCGTTCGCCTGGTTGGTCCTTCGGGGTTGCACCGGCGCCGGCGCCAGTATTTTCTCGACTTCTTCCTGCGGGACGAGGATGCTTTTCTTCCGCCCCGACGGACGGCACCGCTCCAGGTAGCGGAGGAAAATCCGCCACGGTGAACGCGGCTACAGCCGGAGTCTGTTTGTCCTTCTTCCATGCTGGCGGCTTCGGCTTGAACGTCGGCTGCCTCGACTGGATGAACTGCGCACGTTTGGGACAGCTGCGGTCCAGACCCTCGTGAGATCCAGAGCAGTTGACACACTTCTTGGCTCGCGTTTCTTCTTCTTTGCACTTTTCTGTGCTGTGGGCACCCCCACAGCTGCTGCACCTGGGCTTGAGATGGCAGTTACTGGTTCCGTGACCGAACTGCAAGCAGTTCTTGCACTGGGTCACGTGCGGTTCTTTGTTCCGGTAGGCCACCCACCGGACGACGACTGATCCTACTTTCTTTACCTTGCTACTCAACTCCTTGAGACTGGTGTGCCCTTGGGGAAGAGTACAACGAAAGGTGTCTCATCGATGGCGGGAAGCTGCTGCTTCCGCTTGATGGCGTGAACTTCAAGGCGTCCAGCTGATGTTCCGACTTGAGCAGCTCCTTGATGTAATCCGGTTCCAGGTTCGGAAGACCTCTCATCACTACCCGGTGCGGTCTATCACCGCGCCTTCCGTAGGTGAAAAACTCCACCTTGTTCTTCTTCAGGTGGGCTTGCACCGTGTCGAAGTCGTCCCTCTTGAAGCACGTAATTTTGGTGCCGTACCGCGTCAGTTTGTGTTCCGGCTGGACATTACATGTCGACATCACCTTAGCAAGGCGGGCGAAGCTTGTATTTTTCACCACCAGCGGCGGCTGCTTCTTTTCACCGGCCGACTTGCCGGATTCTGGTACCACGGAGGTGGATTTTCCTGCGGCTGGGTTCGCATTGTTGTTGTTGTTGTTCTCCTCCGCTAGCGGGCTGAACTTGTTATTGCTGAGCAGTTTTTTCACCTCCTGGCCATCGGTGACGGTGATCTCCTCCACAGCCTTCCTGCGCCGAACCTTGATCACGGGACGAAATTCGCCCCGTCCTCTCCTCCTCCTTCGGAGTCTTCCACCTCCATGCCCGTCGCCGCCTGCGTTTTGGGTTGGAACCCGTCCGGCTTCTCCCACACACTTTTCTTCAAGGCCGCGTTCCAGTAGAACGGCCTTCCATCTTCTGTCCTGTGCTCCGTCCACACACTCTCCGCCGTCGCGACCGCCGCCATGGCCGTCGGCGAAAGTTGACAAAACACCGTCAAAGACGCGCTAAGCTAGCTCGAAAGACGACCGAACCCAACGAAAGTAGAACAGGGAATGAGCACTGCTAGTTGATTCAAAACAAACGCGGCAGCATTTCGCGGCGCAACTTGGCAACTTAGCAAATTTGCAAAATGCAAAGTTTCTCTTGGGCCCTGCTGAAAGCGCCAAATTGTTTAAGGAGGGCGACATTTTTTTTGTAAAGAACTTGTTAGTCGACGACTAACCTCGACTAACCTACAGCTCAGCCCTGATCTCCCTTAGGCATTTTTTTGAAATTTGCAAAAATGGCATTTTGGGCGCCCTGGGGCCTCCTCAAGGGGCGCTATATCTTTTTCATGAAGGCGCAGCACAAATCGGCAACTTGGCAAATTTGCAAAATGCAAAGTTTCTCTTGGGCCCTGCTGAAAGCGCCAAATTGTTTAAGGAGGGCGACATTTTTTTTGTAAAGAACTTGTTAGTCGACGACTAACCTCGACTAACCTACAGCTCAGCCCTGATCTCCCTTAGGCATTTTTTTGAAATTTGCAAAAAATGGCATTTTGGGCGCCCTGGGGCCTCCTCAAGGGGCGCTATATCTTTTTCATGAAGGCGCAGCACAAATCGGCAACTTGGCAAATTTGCAAAATGCAAAGTTTCTCTTGGGCCCTGCTGAAAGCGCCAAATTGTTTAAGGAGGGCGACATTTTTTTTGTAAAGAACTTGTTAGTCGACGACTAACCTCGACTAACCTACAGCTCAGCCCTGATCTCCCTTAGGCATTTTTTTGAAATTTGCAAAAAATGGCATTTTGGGCGCCCTGGGGCCTCCTCAAGGGGCGCTATATCTTTTTCATGAAGGCGCAGCACAAATCGGCAACTTGGCAAATTTGCAAAATGCAAAGTTTCTCTTGGGCCCTGCTGAGGGCGCCAAATTGTTTAAGGAGGGCGACATTTTTTTGTAAAGAACTTGTTAGTCGACGACTAACCTCGACTAACCTACAGCTCAGCCCTGCATATAAATAAAAATAAATAAAAGATATTTAAAATCATTTAAAATCCAAAGCACAGCAATGAACAAAAAACATTTTTTAACTTCTTTTAAACTATCTTAAAACTGCTGATTTTGTGCCGTTCCAAAAAATTCCGGGATTTTAAAATATTTTTCCCTTTTCCCGGCAAATTCAAAAACCAGGAAAATTTGACGCCCTAGCTCTTCTAGAGGTCACCCAAGGTTTCTCTGTTTTTAAAATGTGTGTTAAAAATAATAACTTAATACTTTCAATTAAATGTCAGAAAAATTTCAGTCTCCAGCATTTCTATATCAAAAGTTATGGTAAATTTAATTTCCAAAGGACCAAAAAAAAAAATACTTCATTTCTTAAAAATGTAACACAAATTAAGAACAGACTTTCATTCAAATACAAATAAAAATAGAATTGCTACTATTTTTAACTTGATGATAACAATCAACTCTCTTTATGTTTGTGCAAAAATTGTGAAAAATACTTAACATATCGGAAAAGTGATAAACCCTTTACTGCCCAATTTTTTTTTTCGATTTTTTTTTATTTTTCTCGTGTTCAGAAGGTCATTTTGAGCAACTTTTGTTCTACGATAAACTTTACTTTTCTTGTTTTATGTTTTTTTTTTGTTTTTTTTAAGTATTTCAATTTGCATTTATCTTGTTTAGTATGTTTGTTTTTGGTAGTATTTGGCCTAATCTACCACTTCCTATCATAACATTTTGCCTATCTCATTTTTTACAGTCACTTTTTTCTATTTTTTGTTTGTTTTTCACATTTTCTGCTATAGAATGGCACCATTATCATTTAAATTGCGTAGAGGCATAGTCTGGGACACTATACAAATTACTGCATTTTTTTTTACTTAAAATATAGGAAATGTTACTAAAAAACACAACTAAAGTTGATCCCTAAAAAAAATTAAATTTTTAAAAACATTGGCAAAATCACATAAAACAAGCAATGTTTCCAACCCTAAAATTTTCTAAAATTTAAAGAGCTCTTCTTTCCAGTGTTGAAAATGGATTTTTGACGATTTTTTTAATCTAAGCCGATCTAGAGGCGGGGTTGGGTTGTAGTGGGTTAATAAATTATGAAAAAAACAGCACATTGGCAAAAGCTTAAATTAGCCTAAATCTAACAACAAAAAAAATAACAGAAGAAATGCATATGAAAGGCTAAAAATTATTGAAAAAAACAAAGCACAAGGGATGCTAAGTTTTCCGTTAAATAAAAATTATATTATAAACACAAAAATACAAAAAAAAATCGGCTCTAGAGGGTTCACCTCTTAAGTATTTTATATTTATTAATTTAGGCTGGTACAAATTTTATTTAATGTTTTTGTCTCCCCCCTCCTTGAAAGTTGGCCCAAAAAATCAGGGGAAAAAATATTTAAAAAAAAAGCTTCAAAATTTCAATGGAAATTTAAGTGCAATCAGCTGAAATCAATATAAAATGCATTCCCCTGCGTTTAGAATCATTTTTAGCAGGTATGGGTTGATGTAAAAATCTTTTGAATTTTTGAAAATTTTCGATGTTTACTATCGGAAAATGATTTTTTGCGCTAAAATTTGTGTTTTCGTCAAATCTTAAATTTTTTGAAAACTAATGATTGCAAAACAACTGAACTAGTCTAAAATGCATTTCAAAACACTTTTTCCATGCAAATGTTAAAACTATGGCTTATTATTTAAATTTTTATATTTCTATTATTCTCGACCCCGGCCAGAGCCGAGGGCAAAAACTTTGAAAAATATTTGCATCGGCCTAAGGTATTTTCATCTAAGCTATAATCACCAAAACTGAGAAGTCGATTATCTATTTCAGCGACTCTGCCTCCGGCTTCTGAGGTGACTTCAAGTAACTCCAGCGCCAGCTAGGGGAATTATGCCTATTTTCAGCCTATTTAGCGGCGACTCTCGATTTCTTTAAGAATTTCTCAGCTATTCTCAATTAAATCATCAAGTTTCTATATTTATTGGAAAGAGCAACTCTTCTTGAACATTTTAATATAAAATAATATGAACTTCAGTTATTTAATCTATTTTTAAAATCATTTTTAATTCACTTCATCAAATTTGTATATTCAGCCTAATCAGCCTATTATAATCACTCTCAGATACCTATTCTAATCAACGCCTTTTAAGCACCACTTAGCTTAGCTTAGCTTGGTTGACCGTACTCTAGCCGAGCATAAAGCTCGCAATAGCTAGGTTGGCGCCGATAAGGAAAATAAATGCGTCAGGAATGTGCCGAATGACACATCACCACTCATTTGTCCTTTTGGTCGACTCCTCACGATCAACGGGGGAGGTGGGGAGGGATTTGATGATTGGATACCCTATAGAGATGCCTAAGAACTTAGACGACCTCCAAGATATCCGGATTTGGAAGGGGAAAGGGTTTGATGGGATACTTCACCGACGAATGAAGTAGTGGGCATTGGTTGATAAATATTATGAACATTAAAATGCAGTAATATAATAAGATATAAATTAGAACGCTCTCACCAAATTCAGTTCCAGGATCATCCAACCAGCTCCCGACTGCGATGTAAACCTCTTCCGTAGTACATTCCAAAAGCACTGCACTTATGATGCCATTATTCAATTATACTAACCAATCACCCCATGCACACAAACAACGACACAAATGAGACGAAAATTATCACGAAAAAAACAGGACTGCGCGTCCCCAGAAGCACTGCACTTATGATGCCATTGTTCAATTATAACGACCAATCACCCCATGCACACAAACAGCGACACAAAAGAGACGAAAATTATCACGAAAAAACAGGACTGCGCGTCCCCAGAAGCACTGCACTTATGATGCCATTATTCAATTATAATGACCAATCACCCCATGCACACAAACAGCGACACAAAAGAGACGAAAATTATCACGAAAAAAACAGGACTGCGCGTCCCCAGAAGCACTGCACTTATGATGCCATTGTTCAATTATAATGACCAATCACCCCATGCACACAAACAGCGACACAAAAGAGACGAAAATTATCACGAAAAAACAGGACTGCGCGTCCCCAGAAGCACTGCACTTATGATGCCATTATTCAATTATAATGACCAATCACCCCATGCACACAAACAGCGACACAAAAGAGACGAAAATTATCACGAAAAAACAGGACTGCGCGTCCCCAGAAGCACTGCACTTCAAAAACATGGCTTATACCACTCATTCGCCCTAAAAACAGTATGCAATTTGGACAATTTTAAAGCTATATTTTACATCACGAATGATCCCAGTCCAAAACCCACCCAAACCTAACCAACACCCCACAAACCACCCACATGGTGGCCGACTGCTCAAGCCTTTTATCCCACCAAATGGTGTGCGCAAATTCTAAAATATTCATTCAATCAACGCCTTTTAAGCAGCACTACAAAGAAAATCTGCATGAAAGCCATAATCTCGAATTGCAAAGGGCCTGTGAAAACTGAGACAGTTTTAAAATTTGTTTTCAAAATGACCGTTATTTTGGAAATAATAAACGCTATATTTTTTTCAAAATCAAGCAGCGTAATTTTAATAGAACTGCAATCTGGGGTAAATAGGGACAAAACTGACTAGATTTTATAGCAATTTAATACATATTACAAAAAGAGCATGAAAATATATCCAAATACTGTAACAGCGAATATTCAGAAAATCAATTCAAAAGGTCCATATCGAAGGATTCCGATCTTTTTGAACAGCTGAAGTCGGACACAGCCGCAGCACTTAAAACAATGAATGAATCGTTCCAACCACTTGTTTGAAAATAACACCTTAATACCCATGTTCAAGAAAAGATTGAATATCCTGTACAAAATTTTCTTATTTTATAAGTGCTTGGGAGTTAACTGTCATAATTGTGTCATGTATTTTTTTACAATTTTGAGTTTTTGGCATTTTTATGTTTAGTTCAACGTATACTTAAAGAAAAAGACATAAAATCTAGTATTTTATTCGCAAACCCATTGAAAACAACATCAAGTTTGTTAAATCGTTTTACTTCTACGCAAAATTGTCCCACCAAGTATTCCGGGCGGCTTAGTCTTAAGGAACACCAGTTTCAACCCCGGTGCAGCAATGCACTTAGTTGCTGGTTCTGTTGGTGGCGTAGGATCCGGGACCGCCTCCGGGCGGGTTGGTCTCGAGAAACATCGCGTTCTCCTCCGGTGCAGCGAATGCACGCATGCTGCTGGTTCTGCTGGTGGTGTAGGTACTGGGGCCGCCTCCGGGTGGGTTTTTCTCGAGGAACGTCTTGTTCCCCTCCGGTGCAACGAATGCACTCACTTTGCTGATTCTGCTGGTGGAGTATGCTGGTCCGAGGCCGCCTCCAAGCGGATTGTTCTCGAGGAACGTCGCGTTCTCCTCCAAAGCGCCGATGTCGTCATGTGGGCCGGCAGTCACTGGTTGTTTTTTGTTATTCCGGAGGTCACAGCCCGGAATGGACAAATCCGGAGGGATTTCTGTGGGTTCTGAAACAAACGATTTAAAAAATTTATTATTTGCTGCAAAATTAGCTTTTTTTAACTCACCAGAAATAAAAAAAAACAACACGCCACGACAATTTTCACAATGTTGACACTGCTGAACTGTCAACCAATTTTACAAAGGGTCTAATCAGTTTTCAAGTTGAAAATTACGCATGAGTTGCCAGATTCGTGGCAAACTTGGGTTGCATGGGAGGAAAAGATTTAGGTGGTGGTGGTAGTTGATTTATTTCAGGCAGCTTTAACATGTTTGTCATTCGCTGCCTTAAAAAAATTTAGGAGTCAAGAAAAAGATTTAGGAGTCATAGAAAAACAAGAAAAATAATGTGTTCTCGTTTGGCAACACTGCAAATATGTTAGTGTTTGTGCCAGCTTGAAAGAATGCCGAAGTTTGATGTAAATACAATTGCAGCTGGTGTTTTTGAATATTTTTTAAAGTGAATTTTCTTACTAAAAACTAACATTTTCATGAAAAAAGATATTTCAGTGTAAATGTGGAAATGATTCTTTAGACGTTAGCGTCGAAAAAAGTTGTGAAGTGTGTTAAAATAAGTGAGAAATAATGAAAACAAAATGATGTGTTCCAAAAGACTGTGCTTAAGCGATCAAAAGTTATTTTCAAACCTGCCTAATCGATGCTTTAGCATAGCATAGCATTGGTGTCTACCCGTAGCTGCTACTTCGTTATTGACCAGGACCCCCAAACATTGCTCCGTGGACCACAGATGAAAAGTAGGAACCAATCATCACCCCTTCGCAATTTTCAAAGGTCCCTATCATGCTGATCAATACCGACGCCGGCCACGACCAGAGGTAAGACACGGGGAAGTGGATGGGAATGTTAGTCCGATACTTGAGTGATGGGACCGCCAAATCGACTGCGTCTCCGACAAAGTATCACATGAGTTTTGAGGGGTTAGTAAGATGGGTATGAGGTCAGGATTCACTGTGGTAGGTGATGCGACCATAAGCAATTTGTTTATCGGTTGAAATTTTTAAAAATCTTAGGCAGCCGGCTGCGGAAAGATTGCTATCTAGGGATTTAAATATAGTATTAATTCGACCGCGATTCTCCAGAAATTCTCCGTCGGCGTGCCTTCCGATCAACAGTGATGTAGGAAGGGCTTCATTTATTGAAATGATATAGAAAGGGCTTAATCCAGCAATACGACTTGCTAGTCTAAAAAAAAAAAAAAAAATAGGTACGTTTTTATAGAGAACAACACAAAAAAAAACTCATCGGCCAACGAACGCGAGTGGAAAAAAACAATGAAAAAAAAAAGAAGGTAAAAAACAGAACTGCGCGTCCCGAAAAGCACCACACTACTGATGCCATTATTTAATTATAATAGCCAATCACCCCATGCTCTCGAACAGCGACACATAAGAGACGGAAAATAACACGAAAAAACAGGACTGCGCGTCCACACAGGCACCGCACTACTGATGGCATTATTTAATTATAATAGCCAATCACCCCATGCACTCGAACAGCGACACAAAAGAAACGGAAAATAACACGAAAAAACAGAACTGCGCGTCCACACTGGCACCGCTCTACTGATGCCATTATTTAATTATAATAGCCAATCACCCCATGCACTCGAACAGCGACACAAAAGAAACGAAAAATAACACGAAAAAACAGAACTGCGCGTCCACACTGGCACCGCACTACTGATGCCATTATTTAATTATAATAGCCAATCACCCCATGCACTCGAACAGCGACACAAAAGAAACGGAAAATAACACGAAAAAACAGAACTGCGCGTCCACACTGGCACCGCACTACTGATGCCATTATTTAATTATAATAGCCAATCACCCCATGCACTCGAACAGCGACACAAAAGAAACGGAAAATAACACGAAAAAACAGGACTGCGCGTCCACACTGGCACCGCACTACTGATGCCATTATTTAATTATAATAGCCAATCACCCCATGCACTCGAACAGCGACACAAAAGAAACGGAAAATAACACGAAAAAACAGGACTGCGCGTCCACACTGGCACCGCACTACTGATGCCATTATTTTATTATAATAGCCAATCACCCCATGCACTCGAACAGCGACACAAAAGAAACGGAAAATAACACGAAAAAACAGGACTGCGCGTCCACACTGGCACCGCACTACTCCAAACCTGCCTAATCGATGCTTTCCAGACAAAGGAAAATCGATCAAAATCATGTTTTTCGCTAATTTTAGATAAAATAGCTTACTTTTGGCTCTGAAACATTTACCAGACTGCGTGCTTACTCGTCTTTGATCGTTTGGTTGGTATATTACAGTGAAAACACAATTTTTGAAGCTTTAATCGAGCAACAAACTCTCCATATGGCGAAGATAGGTGTTTGATTAGAATACATATATTTCCCCTACGACTTCGTGGTTTGGAGAAAAAAAAAACTCTGTTTCGTAAAAACATTCGATATCACTGACTTCGACTCCAACTGTGATTTTCCTTTCTGGCGATTCAGTAATTCCGAATCCGCTACTTAAAATTAGAAAATTGATTAAAAAAATGATTAATACAAATAATATTGTCAAAAATTAGTCCACTGGTCTTAGGATATCTGCTCGAGGACCACTTCTTGGTCATTCACTCCTCTATTTTAGAGGAAAGAACAGGACCAAACTAAAACTGACCAACTTCTAAAACTGCTCTTGACAGATGCTCAAAAAACTCCAAAACCTAGGCATTAGTAGTCTAACAAAGTTTCAAAAGTTTATACTATATTCCGCTGGATTTCTGCCAGGGGCCAACTCTACCGGAAGTGGATCTGCTGCAGGCGTCAAGCGTATGTATCTCGACACTTTCGGTGACACCCCAACAACTGGTACTCTGCTAGAGCCGAACTCGGCGAGCTTCCGCCGCTCAGTACGTGACCCAACTCTGCGTGACGTACGGCGAAATCACGAATAAGCACTGCTGCTCAACGACGACTCAACCGAGGGTGACAAAACGAACAACACAGTGAACAACAATTCAACAGTCGGGGACTGGTTGTGGGCACAGTATGGAAAATTTAGATGAATTTTTGCAGGGTTTATTGTAGAGACTTTTCTTTTAGATTAACTTTAAACCATAATACCAACAATTGTAAGATAAAAACCCATCAAAAGATTTTTAACTGTTTCGCAGGTCATGTTTTATGTGTGCAAACGAAAATCTACCAGAAGATGAACTTGTTAGAACACATGTTGCCCCCTTTCACGAGAGGCAGAAAGCTCACGCAGCTTTTCGTGTCATGTCCCAGGGTTAACCTTAAAAACCATCGCCTCCAGCAAAGGAAGACATTGTGTGCAGCAATTCGAGCGACCGAGTGTGCGATTTGGGCGTTGAAATTTAATCTTAGTCAGAGTCGGAGAAATTTAAAACTACCGTGGGGGCTTGGTGATGTTACCCAAAAGAAACGATGTCACCAAACGCATAAATCTTGCCATGTCGGAGGGCAAAGACTTCTAGCTTGGCAGTGTAGGTCACAACGGGTTGCGTCACATGTTGATGAAATCTTGCCACAAAATATGGCTGTAGCTAAAGGGTATTTCGGGCTTACATTGAAACGGCGTACACGAAATGGTGAAATCATGTAATTGTCGACCTTTGAATGAGAGAAGCATAAGATGCTCGGAGGAGCATAAGGAATCCTTAAGGATGCACGTGATAGGGTGTCCTTGCCTTAGTGAAACATTTGTAGAAAAGCCATGATATCTTTTTCAAAGTCATACATAATCATAACTAAATTTTGAACTACAGTATGTAAAAAAAGTATTTACACCCCTTGGGCACTATGCACATATTGTGATGAAACATCTAAACAATTTAATGTTGACAGAAACCTAGTACTACGTTTTGTTCAGAAACTTATGCCAGACATTTTGCTACAAAAAGCTCATGAAAAGATGATTTCTATAAAAAGTTATATAACAAATACTATTACGAAAATAAAAAAAGGTGCAAAAAAAGTTTGTACACCTTTCGAAAAATTAACATAAATAATGTTATTTGTTGACAAATCACCATAAATCCAGTCTCCCAACTCCAAATAGGCATTCTTGACTGATTAAAAAAATAATTTGGATTGAATATAAAGTTTGCTAACTACTTAGTATAAAAGTTTATATAACTCTGGAAATTCTATATAAAACTTATCTAAACTTAATTTTGCAAACTTTTAATTCAACTAAATGTCAATATTTTACCATATAATTGCTAAATAAACATTTTGGAGTGGGTATAACACCGTTTTGGGGGTATTTGTATCGATAGAATAGATTTTTCGTTGGAATTTCGTACCAACCCGGAATTACGTCGTCGGAAAATCCGCCGGCATCCGAACCGGTACACGATTTACAAGTCAACCTATGTGGAATCGGAAAGGGCATAAAATTTCCGATCTTTTGATACCCAAACATCTAGGTTTTCTATAAAACCTACGTTTTTAAATACCTGGGCAAAAAGTAAGTTTGATCCACGAGAACAAAAATTACGAAATTCCATACATTTTTGGTAGGTTGCTCAAACGAAACCATAACAACGTTTTTGCTTAGGTATTTAAAAACGTGGGTTTTATAGAAAACCTGGATGTATGGGTATCATAAGATCGGAAATTTTATGCCCTTTCTGATGCCACATAGGTTGACTTGTGAATTGTGGACCGGTTCAGATGCCGGGGGATTTTCCGACGACGTAATTCCGGGTTGGTACGAAATTCCAACGAAAAATCTATTCTATCGATACAAATACCCCCAAAACGGTGTTATACCCACTCCAAAATGTTTATTTAGCAATTATATGGTAAAATATTGACATTTAGTTGAATTAAAAGTTTGCAAAATTAAGTTTAGATAAGTTTTATATAGAATTTCAGAGTTATATAAACTTTTATACTAAGTAGTTAGTAAACTTTATATTCAATCCAAATTATTTTTAATCAGTCAAGGATGCCTATTTGGAGTTGAAACTGGATTCATGGTGATTTGTCAACAAATAACATTATTTATGTTAATTTTTCGAAAGGTGTACAAACTTTTTGCACCTTTTTATTTTCGTAATAGTATTTGTTATATAACTTTTATAGAAATCATCTTTTCATGAGCTTTTTGTAGCAAAATGTCTGGCATAAGTTTCTGAACAAAACGTAGTACTAGGTTTCTGTCAACATTAAATTGTTTAGATGTTTCATCACAATATGTGCATAGTGCCCAAGGGGTGTAAATACTTTTTTTACATACTGTAGGTGTCTCGCTGAGCTATAAACTTTTAGTTAGAATTTTGGGTTTGCACGTGTGTCAAACGCGTTCTGACCTGAAATCCCTTTGGCCAGTTGTCGCACGTACAGCAACTTTAAGGTTGTGTCAAAATAGCACGACAAGATTGAAACTTCTTTCATATGAAAAAAGTGACAAAAATGCACGGAGTTTTTTTTTGGTTTTTACTGAATATCTCAGGATTGAAATCGAATTTTGGGGATCTGTGAAGGTCAAAAGGTCAGGCATTGAGAGCTGCAATGGAGTCGAATTTGCTTGCTATTTGAATTCTGGGCACTCTATTCCGTGTACCATACCTTGTCGCAGCAAGACGACGTTCTCCTCTCAAAAAACCACAATGAAACTGTTAAAGCTCGCCGAAAATGCCAAAAATTTCCCATGTGTCAAAATGGCATGATAAATGGATGGAATCCGCAGCAGCTTCTAGAGCCAAAAATGTTCGCGCACATTCTGGCTCTCGCCGTGAAGTGGCAACAACATCTCGAGCATATTTCCTGAGCTAGAAATATTACATCTCGGGAAGACGCTCTTGTCGTCGTTGGTCGTGTCATGAATCTTCCCCATAAACCGGGGATCCCACGGTTGCGGTTCCAGCCAACGGTTTTTAATTTGCCTACCGGCGGAATGATTTGAGGTTCCCTAATACCTGTGGGTAATCTGTTACAAGACGGGTAGCCTGAAAATTTAATTTCTTTCTCGTAGGTAAATTAAAAAGTTTTCCACGCAAGAATGTGAAACAATTACTCACTCACATTCGAGCGCTGAAGAATCTCAATCTTTCGAAACCAGAAAACTTTGTTGGCCATTTGCGAAAGTTCCCACGAGGATGTTTAACCAGGATTTGGGGGCTGACAAAATTTGATGACGCTAATCTACATCGCTAACACACTCTATTTCTAGCTCTGTGGGAGGACCACAATAATCGTTTCCGGCGGTGAGGCTTGCAAAAAGGACAATGCAATTCCGAAAGCTCTATCCCTCCCACAGCGGATATGAGTGTCCGCCGGCCGGGATGTGCATTTTCTAGCATGGGAAAAGTTTTGCCATCTAGATCGGAAACTTTACCATTACATCTTTCTTGTTGCGAGAATGTGTGGATTTGTGCATTAAGTGGGTGGGGATGGGGTGGCGAGGAACAATTGTAAATTCAATCATGAGTGGCCGTGTCATAGTGGCAGGAAATTACATTCAATTGAGACACTTCTCGGGACACTTTCTCTAGTTGGACTTTTGATTTGATTTAGGATGGAGACAGAGTTTACAGAAATGTGAAAACGAAATAAATATTTCAATTTCAGCTTGACATTTAGGTCAAGAAGGTAGCCCATGCTATATATTTCTGGGTGTAATAATACATAAAATTTCATAAAATAATGCAAAATTTATTTTACAACCAGGCCTTTCACACGCAATTAGGTTACTACTTTTTTTGCTGTGTAAACGATAAGATAAGAATCTCTTAATAAATTCTTCTAATAGGTCGTAGAGGAATACAAATATGAATTTTCAAGTGGTCAAAATTTCAATAAGCACGCAGAAAAATATTTTGTAGAATCAGCCTGTACGAGGTTTGATTCAACAAAATTTTTGTTGAATATAATCAACGCTGATTTTGCGTTGAAACAAATCTTAATTTTTTCAATTCCACAAACATATTTTGTTGTTTTGAAAAAGTTTCTTTGACGTTTAGCGTTGATTCAACAAAAATCTTGATTTTCAAATCAACAAAATGTTTTGTTGATTCAAATATGCATTATTTTTCTGCGTGAGGTTATTTCTGGTATGGCTAATACCTGATTTTTTTAATTAGGAGAATAAAACAAAGCAGTTCCCATTTTACGTGGCAATTTCAAAATCATGAAAATTATATAGTATACATTCAAAACACTCGTGCTCCCTTCAAAACAGTTCAAAAATGGCACTTTTATCTTTGAAACCTCAAAAATTCGAACTTTATGAATTTTGTATAATATATAATTTTATTTATAGAAATATTGTTTTGATATCTGAATTTTTGGGAAAAAATTGAAAGGGAAGAGTTTGTCTCTCAGTATACTGGAGTGACATTGATACAGTCTCTACACCCAAAGGAAAAATATATCTCAAAATCTGCAACATTGGATTTGCGGCAGAAAATGTCACATTTATAGTCACAGTATTCCTAATTCCAGTCCATGCTCACCAAGTCGTCATGGCCTAGTGGTTAGCATTTTTGCTTACCAATCCAAAGGACGGAGGATCGAACCCCGCCTCGAGCGACTTTAATTTTTCGTTCATATTCATCATTTCAAATTTATGTGTTCTTAACTTTCTCGTTGGGAGCAGATGGGAATCGAACCCAGAACCATTCGCTTACAAAGCGAACACCGTAACCAGTCAGCCACGGCCGCTCCTCTATTTTGTAAAATTATTTTTTAATTAGTTTAACTAATATATCTATGTAAATCCTTTTTTTTCAAAAGTAAGTAATTCACACACATCGCTCTTCGATTTGCGTGAAACTTTGTCCTGAACACGAATCCGAGGTCTGTCAATTTTTGAACATTTTGAATATAGAGCAATTCCATGCTTTCTCCGATTTCAATGAAACTTTGTAGACATGTTATCCTACGCTTATATAAGACATTTTTGTGTATATGGAGCCAGTTTCACTCGATAAAGACATTTGAGAAGGACGTAAGTGTTTTAAATATTTTTGTATTTCGTGATTTAAATATTTCTGTATCTCAAAGCCGTTGCATCGTGTCAAAAAAAACTTGTAGGAAATTTGATGGGCTTTCTGAAAAAAATACACTGAAAGAAAAAACATGCCATTTCTATGAGATTTTTTGATTTTTAAGTTTAAAAGTCAAATTTGAAGGTGAGCCCACGATTTTTTTTCGTTAAAAAAAATAGCCTTAGATGTTACAAAAAACTCACGAAAAATAATTTACCGAAACTGCTTTTTAAAAATGCTCTAAACGTTAAAATTTTTAAAAAGCCGAATACGGAATCGATTATCTAGACAATTTTACATAAAAGTCTCCATATTGACCATTGTTCTAAGTCCAATCCTTGTAAAGTTACAGCGGCTTTAAAAATAAAAAAAAATAAAAAAATGTATTTGATGATCTTTGACAATTTCTATTAGACAGACTTGATTTTTCAGTCTAGTAAATATTTTTACCGGAAAGCTCGTCCAATTTCCCATAAGATTGTCTCGAAATAACTCGTTTTTTGATGATTTAAGCTAATTGACTATCCAGGTTACTACCATCCACTGAACTACACTGAAAAAAATATTCTGTTTTCAGTTATGAGTAATGAAATTAGCTTATATCTGTGGGCCCATACTTCCAATTGAAAAATAAACTTTTTACGGGACTCTTTATCTAAAAAAAAGTTGAATGTGCAAAATAGTTTTTTTATTTTTTGGATTTATTTTAGGGGATAAAAAAAAGGTGCCAAATCTAAATTCAAAGGCTTTAATTTTTGAAAAAACTATATTTTTTAAATAAATTTAACTGCGGTCAAAAAATAAAAAAGTGAAATTTCAGAATTCTTAAATGTCTTTTTTAAAGGTCTACAAAAAGAAAATTTCCACAATTGATTTTTAGAACATTTTTTTAAATATAATTATTCACGAAAAGATTCGAAAATATCTAAACAGTTTTATTTTTTTAACATTGAAATTTGAACCTATAGTTTTCGAGATGGTGTCAATTGAAAATTACAGTTTAGTTAAAAGATACTTAAGAAAATTTAGTTTCATCGATCAGGTAAAACTTTATCTCAGAAAATAACTGTTCAATATTCAAATAGGTTGGAGTCTCAGCGGTAAAATTAAAAAAAAAATCTTGCCATTTGAAAAAAAATTGTTTGTCAAAAAACTTAGAAAACGAAAAATACTAAAAATTTCATAAATTATTACCTAAAAATGACAGTAACTCCAAAACGATTTACATTATCAAAAAATTGGCAAAGTTTCTTTCTTTCTTTTCGATTACCAATTTTGAATAAAGTTTAAACCACACTTTCGATTTTTTGGTTTTCGGTTTGTACCACACTTTCGATAATTTTCAAAAATTCATATCTCCGGTTCCAGATTTTGCACTATGCCTCAAAAGATATACTTTTTAGTCCCCTAAAATATATTTGAAAAACGAATTCAATCAATTCTGGAAATTGAACTTTAAGTGATAAAAAGTTAAATTAAAAAGAATATTTTTTTCCGAAAAGCCATAATTATAACCTACCACTTTGCCGTATACACAAAATTAATCAGAAAATTTCTTCTTATTATACAGAATTCCATACATTTACATTTATTTATACACGTACTTTTTCAATCTGTTTTTTTTCCCGAAAATCTAGAGAACTTTCGTAGTAAACCACATTTAATGATTTATTCAACGCTCTACAAACCTGTTTTGTTTCTGGTTTTAGCAGGTCAATTTCGTGACTAAAAATCACATATTTAAATTAATGAATTTTGTTTCGTATTTATTAAACTTGTTTTAAGAATTACATTTATGAATAAAGGTTTGCTCTAGTATGTCGCCGTCCAGCTCACCAAATGATGTGATTTCAGCACATAAATTTCAGCATAAACACAGCACGCTGCCTCGGCAAAGGATTTCCCTTTCAATGCACCTCTCTGATCCGGATTCACCTGTCACAAGCTGATTTACGGCCATCTACCGTGCTCGTAGCCAATTGTTTCCCAATCGAATTTTAGACATCGCCAATAAAGTGCATGAAATTTGATTTTCCAAAAAAATGCGATAAAATGCACTCCGGGTTGGCTGGGGCTGGGGTGGGGGGAAAATTATGCAATTTCTGTGCGCCCACGCACGACATTTGCATGTTTTTGTGTTGTTGATGCTTTTTTTGTGTGTGCAATTTTAATGACAGCTTTATACTGTAATAACTTAATTTTCTTTCCTAGACGAACAAGTCGTCTGGGCCGCGTGGCGTGACTTTCGGTCGTAAACTGGCGGTGTCAACCGGTGATTTTGTAAAAGTAATCGAAAAATTGTCGGATGATCCAAATAGTTCACTTTGGGTTTATCTCCCGAACGAGAAAGTTAATATTTTGCTTTGAAGAAAATTTTAATTTAAAACTCGGAATCACCGGATCCATTGCCGTAGGCAATATCTGCAGCAAACAACTCCCAAAAAACACCGGATCCGAGCAAGCAAACTCCAACCCAGCGTCTCCAGATATCAAAGTCAACATCGAACCCAAAATGAGAAATTTAGATATTTTCTTCATCTTATTTCTTTCAGGAAGGAAGAAGAAAAGTCTACCAATCTCCAACACTCGTCAAATATCCTATTTTGATTTTTCTTGCCGCTTTCTTCCTCAGGATAATCCCATTGAGATTTTTTTTCGTCTTGTAAAAAAATATCCACCCTCTAAAAAAACCTCCTTTTCCCCCCTCAAAAAGAAAGCAAAATTCAAAGAAAAAGACGAACGGCTTGCTGAAAGCGCCCAATTTCCCGCGTTTTTTTTTTCTCGAAAGGAAATTCAAGAGTTGGGGAAAACGTAAAATTTCATAATGTCGAGGATTGGGGAGTGGTGGCGTTGTGTACAAGCCGATGTTTGTCATGCTTCCCTGCCAATAATTACCCTTATAATAGGCTTCTGCTACGTGGAAGAAGGGGGCGAATCTGTACTACGAGCGTTCGTGTAGTGGAGCAAATTTTTGTAGATGGGGGGACGAGGGAGTGATGAATTTCCTATTGCCTTAAATTCGATTAAAGTCATATCCGTTGGATGATGGGAAATCGTCAAATGGATTTTGAGCATCACAAAAACATTCAAGAAGTCTTTTAAATGAAAATATTTTTGTTATGAACTAAAACTTGAAGATTTCTTCAACTTCCAACTTCCAAGCTAAAGTTGTCAATCCAGTATTCAAATAGTGGAAAATAAGTCAAACCATTTTCTCAAGATGTTTGCGATCGCTGGTCGCCATCGGCGAAACAAGCAAACAGAAATAAATAACAATCTCCCAGTGCAAACAATCGCGTTCCATCGCAGAACACAACTTCCACAACTCTGTCGGGAAAAGCGTTCGATACGATACAACAACCGAACCCGGAAGATACCGAAGCGGCATAATGGGAAGTTTATTTTTCCACTTGTTTGAAGCGGCGTTGAAGCATCAATTTGTGCACATCTCGAGCGTATTGTCACAGAGCTTCCCACTGGTGACGGTATAGTTTTGCTGTTCAAGCAGCAAAAATATTGACAGAGTATTATCCGGTTGGATTTGCTCCGGAGTCGTTGGAGCGTCTTGTAGAGGTAAAAACACACTGTTTCTTAACCCTAAACTATGATTTGACGTTGCATTTATTACAAAGATAAAATTATTCAACACCCCTACAAAAAACAAAAATCCCAAAAACGTGTTCTTGAAGTTTATGGATGGCCCATAAGTTTTATCGGTAAAAATTCACTTTTTTCAATAATTTTTCTAGTAGAATTGCAAAAACTGGTGATATTTTTTTGCTTTTCATTGCTTGACAATTTTGTTAATCAATGCTACACTCTTAAACATATTCCTACAAATTCACAAAAACGCATAACAAGTTTAAACAAATGAATAAAAAAATATTTCATTAAAAAATATCACTCTCGTTTTTCTTATTCAAAAAGAATATTAAATATCCTTAAAAATGTGATTGCTGTGGCAAAAAACTAAAACACTAAAATTCATATTTCAAGCATTTTTTTTTCAAATCAGTGAAGCAAAATGTATCACAAAATGCTTTAAACATTATAACAGTTATGTTACTGCCGAAAATTTGCAAAATATCATTGAATTAATGAAACGGTTATTTACCTTTATTTTTTGTCTTTTCCGGTATGGGGTACCAAAACTCATAAATTGGAAAAAGTCAAAAAGTGCCTTGGACAAAACTAGAACAAAATTTTCAATGGCTTCTTCTGAACACGATATTTTTTCCTTTTCTTATTCTGGGTCGTTGATTTCAAATATGTACCCAACAATGTTCTAAAGTTTTTTTTTTTTACATTTTAAATAAAAAAAAAACAAATAAATATAAAAATAAAGAAAAACAAGTTGGCGCTGAGAGACACTGATTATTCGAAATTAAATTGCACGCAAGCTGCCATGGATTTTTGTTTAGTAAAGTGACGTTTTTCTGTGATTTTTTTGTTATACAAAAAATGTCACATTTGATAATGAATCTATCATAAGGTATAAGGTATTCCTTATAAAACGACAATATTTTCAAGAATTTTGTAGTAAAGTTACGTTCCTCAATATAACAAAAAAAAATAATAAAATTTTATAACAGAGTATTTCTCTACGATTTCGCAAATCGACTCTTGTTTGTAATTTTCGATTTGTGAGAAATTTTGCATTATTAGTGGGGTAAGTTTAACTATCAAAATCCGATCTTGAGATGGGATTTTCTAATCGATTTGTTGATTATAATTAGGACTATTCAGAGAAAAATCACTCTGAAAAGAACTACCCATTTCTATTTATATATTTTTTTCACTTCAATTTGGATTCCCAAAATACGTATTTTTGAATTATCAAATTTTTTTTATGACATCTTTTAAAACATAGTCCATGACGGTGCAAAATCTAGTTCCAAAGATATGCATTCTTGGTTTTTTTTTTTAAATATGGATAATGAGGGAAAAATTAATAACAATGTTTTTTTTAGCTAAATCAAATTTACAATCGAATTTTTGATAGTTTTGGAGTCCTAGTCACTATTAGGTTAAAATTTAAGGAAATTTTAACATTTTTGATTTTTAAAATATGTTTGAAAAGTTGAAAATATTTCCTACAGTTTTCTCCCTGAGGTTTTGAAAAATGGAAAAATCAGTTTCTGAGATACGATACAGCCTCCCGAGCAGGGTTAAATAACACGAGAACACCAAATTTTGGAATTACTTGGGCAAATAACAGGGACCGAAATGTGCCCTTGGTTGCCCAGTAATAGATGGTAAAATACCATAAAATCATACCAAAGTCTTGTATGTGGAAGGGCACAACAATACCAAACCATGTTATTCCAAAGGTAAAATAATACCAGTTACGGAAATTGCTTTCCGCATAATTGATCGACGCCACCAACATCGTCAGCACAGCCGACAACAGTAACCCAAACTGCGAACAAAGCTAAACTTCGTTTACCTCGCCGCGATTAAAGCAAGTAGCTCGATTAATGCTCTGTAAGCAAAACCTCAGTACCTCGTGTGTGAGACTCTGGGGGACTTTTCGATCATAATAAAATCAGAACATTTTGGACAGTCTCACTAACCACATCGGCCTTATTAATTTGGCGAAATATTTTCCTTTCTACAATGGACGTTTCATAACTTACCACAAAATAAAACCATTTCAAAACCAAGTTGAGGTCTTCTGGATTTTTGAACATTGCTTGAATACCAAAACTTGGTATTGCCATGGTTTTATTTTTAGGTATTCCCGCGCCCTTGCAAAATCTGATTTTGGTATTCCTGTGGTCTCCCACATAAATGATTTTGGTATGATTTCATGGTATTTTACCATCTATTACTGGGCAACCAAGAGCACATTTTTTCATACCATTTTTAGTGCAGCAGTTGCAGTTAGTGAAAAACGAAAATTATCCATATGCAACAGCCAAATCTACTCAACTGGATGTTGTTTTTAGTGATATTCTTCATCACATCGAATACATTTGTCATTGATGAACGGTTTGTGCTTGAAGTTCTTGAAGCTTCTGAAAAATAACAAGATTGAAAAATAAATGTTATTAAAATGAAACTGGATTGAAATTCACCAAAATTCAATAATCTGTCGATTGACTCGTTTTTTAAAGAATTTGGTTATCCCGACTTGGAGAAATTGCAACGATTTAATTAAAAAAATATATAAATCAGTTTTAACATTTTTGGGTTTTAAGTCATTTTAGTGCAAAATTTCTTATCTCGTTAAAATTTATAAAAAAATTCCCATAGTTTCAGAGGAATTTGATGAAACATTTTAAGACCAGAATAATACCAAAATGTGCCATCCTGACTTCGAAAATTTTCCACAATTTCAAGTCATTTCTTTAGGGGGTATATCAAAAATGTTTAAAATCAAGTTTGAAATTTCCGGTTTTCAATGAAAGCATTCGAGTTGAGACATCTTTCAAGCGCAAAATTGATTATTTTGTCAAAATTGGTTAAAGTTTTCCCATAGTTTCAGAGGAATTTTATAAAATACTGTAATACCAAAAGAATTCCAAAATGTGGTGTCCGACCATTGACAAATTCTGCAATTTTGCAATATCAAAACAATACTTTAAATTGGTATGATACCACATTTTGCTCTTGCAAAATCCTTAATTTTAAAGGGTCCAGGAATACCAAAATTTGGTATTGATACCAGATAAAGGTATTATTAGGCATTTCCCTTGTTATTTACCCATGCTCCAATGAATCCGAATCGATGAAAATGAGCTTTTCTAAGTGTCACATAATTAGCACGTAGGGGAAATTCTCGTATGTTTGGCAGGTTAAGCGCTCGCTCCTAACTCCATCCAATTAGCTGATTTTCACTGTTTCAACTACTAATTTGGTAAAACTATTGATAGCAACTTGCTTGCTCACTTCCTATTGAGCTGATTAGAACTCGATTTCAGTTGAAAACGCTTTTTATGTGCTGTAATTGAATGTCATAGTGGCAACATAAGAGACACGCTGAAATTAGACGCTGTTCTCCTAATTTGCAACTAACGATATGTCGGAAACTACTAGTTTGATTGAAACTTTTGTGGAATTCCCAAATTTTAAAATTTTGTCAAAAAAATTAGATGTGGAAAAATTATCATTTTTTAGACCATTGCAAAAGTTTTTCTAAATATTGAAATTTTAAAAGATTTCACAAAAAAATATGTCGCATTAAAAATCAGACCGATAGTTTCCGAGATATCGTCAGTTAAAAATTTCAGGCAAATTTTGTGACACTTAGAAAAACTTATTTTCATCAATTCGAAATCATTATGATGCTGCATCTCAGAATCTAATTGTCCACCTTTCCAAGTCTCAGAGAGAAAAACTGCATAACTCGTAATTTTTTATGTTGATGTCAGTAAATGCTTTGCCAAAGAATGATAAATATAGGCTCCTAGGACACGCTCCAATCAACAGAATTAAATTTTAGGGAATTTCCTGCAAAAAAAAAAATAAAGTTGTAAACTTTGGAAACAAAATATATGATTTAGTGCTAAAAAGCCAGGCACCTCCATGGTTTAATTTTGAGAGTTCTTAGAATGATTTCATTTCATTTATATCTGGAATTTACAATATTATTCTTTCGCAGAGATTTCACTAAAATTCAATTCTGTCGATTGATCAAAAAATCCCATACAGATTTTCATATATCGGTCATTTCGCCTAAACTGTACACAAAAAAAAAAAATACAAATTCTAAATCGACTTTTTCTGATCAAGCTCAAATCTGGTGGAGCTATTGCTACTATCAAAACTTGTAAGATTCCCAATTTTGAACCAAATTGGACCACCCTTTCTTTGATGGCACCACCCCAAAGTTTTGCGATTTTCGTCATTTTTTCAAAAAACCTCTTTTTTCAAATGGCCATATCTCAGAAACAAAAAATGATAAGGCAAAACTTGACAGTTATGTTTAAAGGAAATTGGACGCTGAATTAAAACGTTACTTAATCCACCTTTAGGTGGTTGGTGCCTTCCTCATATTCATAAAGTCAATACATTCAGTAAAAATAGCAACATTCCCCCTTAACATGTTTAACAAATCAACTTTATTACTCATTTCTTTTGATATGGTTCGCAGACCATCAATATTTCTGGCTCATCGGCAAGGTCTGATAAAAAAAAACCTATCCAACGATAGTTCGCATGGAAGATTCAGACAATATTTTTATCACAATATCTGAAATCAAACCTCTAAAAAGTGTATAAATAACACTTAAGTGCCAATAACTTTTAATTTGGTTGTCAGATCCTTGATGTTTTAGGCTCATTTGAAAGGTCTTTCGATTATCTAACTAACGATGGGTCGCATGATGGACCCGGACATCATTTTTACTGAAATATCTGAGATCCGGCCTCCAAAAAGTGTATAAATAACACTTAAGTGTCAATAACTTTTGATAGGATTGTCAGATCTTTGATGTTTTAGGCTCATTTGAAAGGTCTTTCGATTATCTAACTAACGATGGGTCGCATGATGGACCCGGACATCATTTTCATTGAAATATCTGAGATCCGGCCTCCAAAAAGTGTATAAATAACACTTAAGTGCTAATAACTTTTGATAGGGTTATCAGATCTTCAATGTTTTGGGCTCATTGGAAAGGTCTTTTTAATACCTTTCTGAAAATGTATAACATGACAGGATTTCTTACAAAAACCACCCTTTTTACAATCTTCCGGACATACGTCAAAATCGTTTTTTTAGCATAACTTTTGAAGTACTTTACTAAACTTCATAATTTTCAATAGGGACTTATGGGACCCCAAGACGAATCGAATGAGACCAAAACGGTCCAAATCGGTTAAGCCAGTGCTGAGATAATCGAGTGCATATTTTTTGGTGCACAGACCCACATCCCTACACACACACACACACACAGACATTTGCTCAGAATTTGATTCTGAGTCGATAGGTATACGTGAAGGTGGGTCTACGAGGTCAAATTAAGAAGTTCATTTTTCGAGTGATTTTATAGCCTTTCCTCAGTAAGGTGAGGAAGGCAAAAACGTCATCAGATTTTCGATTGCACGCAATAAGCGTTTTTTTCTTCTTTTTTTTTTTGAAAATATAAGATTTGGTAAAACATTGAAATCTTAAACATGAGAAATTTGCACAGAGAAAATTTTAGTTTAATTTTTAAAGGTAAGAAATAGTTTATACAAAACAAGGATTGAAACCAAAGAGGGTTATTACGATATTGACACATTCCACTTTTCCGTACCAACATCATTGAAACTCGCTGAAAGGATGGATTACTTCCCCAGAAAAGGTACATCCATAGATTATCATGATTAGATATGAAAGTGTGCAAGTCAAAAGCTCACAAGAGCAAACCTGAAGGATGGCGCCGAACGTCGAGAAAGACGACGACGACGATGTTTATTATTATCTTGCTTGTTTGTGTGCCTCGACGTCTGAGTACCTCTGCATTGAAAGGATCGCTGTCTATGTGTGCATGTGTGTGTGTGTAATGAGATTACACTCCACATGTCGTTATTGCACCTGATAAGGATTCTCCGGGGACGACGTGTGGTTAAACTGCTCATTGAAGGGAAAAATCCAGGACATTGCGGTGGGTAAACATAATTCCGGAAAAGACGCTATAGAAGGACAACATTCTAGCATGCAGATGGTCCTATTTTGGACCTTGGATTGAATTAGTTAGATCGACAGCATTTTAGGCTCAAAATAGGGACAAGACGGTGATTATGAAGGAGGCAAATTCCATTTTGCTCCATGCAAGAATATGTGGTACCCATTCAAGCGATAGCTTCACCCTAATGAATGTCATTAGCACAATTACGGGAACCGAGCTTTCATGAAAAGCAATTTTTCCATTAGACTATGACATAATAACCTATTTGTGAAAACCCCGTTGAGACAAGAAGACCGTTTCATGTCTTGTGGTGGAGCTTCGTCACCACACCTCTTCCCCTTCACACATCGCGTTACCTTTCCAATTTATCTCTTTTGGCAGTATGTTGGAGGGGACATGATAAAAAAGGATTTACAGAGGCTTGGATTTATTGCTTGGTAGCCTGCGAGGAGAAAAAAGGATCGTCCTGGCGTGCAGTCGCCAGGATAAAGGAGCGTCTCAATATCGTGACGCGGAAGGAAGCTAAACCAAAATGGGCAATATATTCGAATCAGACGTAATTTACATGGGACCTTTGAACTTTCGGGATTGACGTTGTTGGCGAAAAAAGACGATCGTAAATTGTGCCGATAGGAGCGGGAAAAGATTGCTTTGCGATATGAAATATAGGGAGATTTATTTGAACTGAGGAGAGTTCAAAAGTATGTTGGAAAAAAAATTCTTGATTTTGTCGTGATTTTTTTTAATAAAGCCATAAATTCAAGAAAAACCTACATCTTTCTTCAGAAAATTTAAGTTGCTAGAGGATTTTGAAAACATTTTTTTAATATTTTTTTAAGAAAAACGTACTCTTCCAGATTTTTATTCTTAATTTAGTAATAAGACACTCATGACAGTCATGAGAAGTTCGCTCTCGAAAACATTTCCATGGAAAAACTTATTTGTGTAACGAAACGTCTGAACAAACAGCAAACTATTTCCTTCCTTCCTTCCGTTCGTTGGCCATTTTAAAAGCTCTGACAATGCCGCTCAATATCATCACTATATCTAAATAAACGACTTCTTCGGCTTTATGATGCGTAACAGGATACATTAATATCTGATAGAATTTATATTTGCTTTTTCCTGCCAGTGAATCGTCCTCGTCGTCTTGGCCGTCGTCGTCAACAACTTTCATCTTCACACAAGCACAGCTCCAGACATACAATGTCTGCTGCTCCATAGTTGTGTGTGCGATGGTCGTCCGGGAAAGCCCATTATAGGGACAACAACTATGTTTGGCTTCCCCCACTGTAGGGCGATTCGAGGGGGTGGAGGCGGGTAACAATAGCCACAAAGGGTCGCATACCGCCACCACCCACACAACGATAAAAAAACACAATACAATGGGTTTTTCCCTCCCTTATAAAGTGAGTGTTTACTTTTTCAATTTTCTTACTACGTCCCAGGGAGCGATCTGTTGGATTTTATTTTGACCCGATAGTTGTTGAAATAGTAGCTGATGTTTACTGGCTATGATAGTGTGTGTTGGTGGGGGTGTGTTTATGTTACGCCTTTTTGGAATGCGAAAGGGCTTGTTTGTTGATTCGTGAATGTAAACAAATACATGAGGGTAAAAGTGCCACAATTGAGTGCGACGTATTTATTGAACGGTTATTTTTAGGCAAAGTATTAGAAGCATTTAATATGTCAAGCTTTAATTTGTAAAAATGAGTTTCAGGAATAATCACATCTATTTACTAACGACTAGAAGATTAAAGTTAAGTTAAATGAGTTAATTTATATGAAAATAGAAGCCTAATCAACTGAAAACAATCTAAAATGCCTATTTTCTGCATTGATAATCATATTTAGCATGTTTGGGCTTGTTTAAAAATGTTTTGAATTTTTATGAAATTCCAATGTGCAGCACCGCGAAAAAAAATTTTTGTCAATACTTAGATATTTTGAAAAGTAATGATGTCACTGGACAGGTGTATAATGCATTTTAAAACACTTTATTCATCAAAATGTTGAATCCATGGTTCATCATTTGAATTTCTATACTTTTTTTTTATTATTTTGCCCAGTGTGGTCAGAGTCGAGTGTCATTAACTTCAAAAAGTATTTGCAACGGCCTAGGTGCAAAATTAATTATGTTTTAAACCTTTTGGTACTTGTTACATCACATGTTTTTTTTAAGTGCAAAATATTACAAATTGTAGGTCAGACAAACACAAAGATATTGGCATCAAAAGTTTGGATTGTTCGAATTTCGTCTATTTAGATCTTGGATCTTCGACTTCCGTGAAATTTTGCTCTAAACGGGAATTTTGGTCTCTGATCACGAATCCAAGGTCCACTCAACTGGTGAAAAATCGAGAACCATGTCGTTTTATGGAAAATTTCAGGTTATTTTTCGAATCTACAATTATTGCAGAGAGTTTTTTTTTCATTTAGAACTTTTTTTTAATTTTTAAATAAAGTGTTATTTGTAATTTATTGGAGTTACTTTTTAGAATGATGATTGACCATTTTTGTACAGTTTTTCAAAGTGTTAACCCCTAAAACTGAACCGTGTGTTTGAAAAAGCATTGTTGAGATTTACGAAAGCCTAATTGGGCTGAATTTCTTTGAGCAGATCAAAAGTCCCAATTGTTTGTGGTTGATCTGCTAATTCAGAGTAATGCACATATGGGTCATTCCATCTGAAGCGGAACAGCATTTGAAAATTACCCTCTCCGATCCTGCTCAAATTTGGCAGGGCTGTTGATACTATCAAAACATGTAAGAATCCCGAATTTCATCCAATTCGGACCACCCCCTCCATTTTTGTACCTCCCCAAAAAATCGACTTTTTGACGATTTTTGACCAAACCTCCTAGTTTGAAACGACGATAACTCAGGAACCACAAATCTTAGAGGGTCGGTCTTAGACTCAATTTTGAAGGAAATTGGACGTAGAATCCATTACCGTGATCAAAATTTAGATTAATTTATTTTTTCTACCTGTATTGCGCAATTGAAAACTTTAAACGGCCGTATCTCAAAACACCCCAACTTATTTTTTTTATTTGACCTCACCATCGTGTTCCCCGGCCAATTTTACATAAGAATCACTTATCGACAGAAATGAATATGTTTTGTTCCAGAGATATCGAATTTTAATGTTTTGTGTTTTCGAGATTACCTACATTAGCTTCATTCGCCGCATCTGCTAGAAGCACACAGGCGGGCTGATCAATAACTGCTACCTGGTCATTTATTGAAATAATATTTCATCATAAATAATCTTTATCAAATTGGGCAAAAATTAACTGTATAACACTGTAGGAAACTGGAGTTTAATCGCGAATGTTTATCTGTTAAAAACAATGAATGAAGTGAATTTCTGTGCTAACCCACAGGACAGAGCAATAACGACACACAGTAAAGGGCAGAATTGGATTCCGATGCAAAATGCAATTAATCTTGTTAGTAACACTGAACAATAAGTGCACGATACATTATTGAGTTAAAAATATGAATTAAAATGAATAAAATTTGTTGATTTGTTGTACTCTAGTGAAGGACGATCACAAGGAGTAGGAAAAGGATTTCTGTAAAGTATAAAACTGAAAAATGTAAGAAAATCACAAAGTTTGATTTGCTGCAAAGCGGCTAATTCCCCAAATTTTGTTGCGATGATTTCGACATCGTCCGAACAACAGTGTTTTTTTTCTTCTGTCATTCTTGGATTCTTGGAACACAATACGGCTGCTGTCCTCACGTATAAAGGATTTTTTTTAAATAAAATGTACCTTGACCAAAATCATCTTTTAATCAAATGGAGCTGGCTCACAATATAAGAATTGATTTAATATGATCAATCTTTTAACCCATAAATGAGATTTGCCAAATTATGGTAAAGTGTCAATAATAAACTATAATAATAATAATAATAAAGCAGGTTTTGGGGTTTTTGCTGAATGGTACTATTTTGCTACCGCCCATGATAAAGGCCCTAGTCATGGCCTCGGAGGTTCTCTAAAACGGTTAGCAACACGTAAATAAACGGTGCATTCAAAATAACCCAATAAATATTTTTTTCACAAAAATAGATTGATCAAGGTAGGGGAACAGCATCTAATTCCAGCGTTCTTCTAATGTTGCCATATCAGCGCTTTGGCATTCAATTACAGCTGATTAAAAGCGTTTTCAACTGAAATCGAGTGATAAATAGCTCAATAAGAAAGAAGTGAACAAGCAAGTTTCTATCAAAAGTTTTGCAAAATTTGTTGTTTAAATAGTGAAAATCTCGGGTGAGTTTTCAAAAAGCCGTAAGAGCCACCGTGACCTCCGACACTAATATTTGTTTTTCTCCCAATTGTAACAAAATTTCATTTTTTTTTCAGTTTGGGGCACTTGAGAGACGAGTTGATGAACAATCTTAAGCATTTTTGAAATTTGTTTTTTCGTAAGTAGGTAAAAAATAGGCTTTGTTTACCATTGGCAATTACGGCTTTTTGACTTAACCTGCCAAACATACGAGAATTTCCCCTATTAGCCATTTGAATAAATATTTGCGTAAAATTATAAAAAGATAAATTAAATTAACTATCTCCCAGAACACCAGGTAGCAGTTATTGATCAGCCCGCCTGTGTGCTTCTAGCAGATGCGGCGAATGAAGCTAATGTAGGTAATCTCGAAAACACAAAACTTTAAAATTCGATATCTCTGGAACAAAACATATTCATTTCTGTCGATAAGTGATTCCTATGTAAAATTGGCCGGGGAACACGATGGTGAGGTCAAATAAAAAAAATAAGTTGGGGTGTTTTGAGATACGGCCGTTTAAAGTTTTCAATTGCGCAATACAGGTAGAAAAAATAAATTAATCTAAATTTTGATCACGGAAATGGATTCTACGTCCAATTTCCTTCAAAATTGAGTCTAAGACCGACCCTCTAAGATTTGTGGTTTCTGAGCTATCGCCGTTTGAAACTAGGAGGTTTGGTCAAAAATCGCCAAAAAGTCGATTTTTTGGGGAGGTACAAAAATGGAGGGGGTGGTCCGATTTGGATGAAATTCGGGATTCTTACATGTTTTGATAGTATCAACAGCTCTGCCAAATTTGAGCAGGATCGGAGAGGGTAATTTTCAAATTTGCACTTTTTCGTGCACAGTTGAGATGGAATGACCCATATTGTAAATATAAACTAACAATTATGTCGTGTTTAACTGCCTTTATGGAATCTTAATTGGCTTCGGCATTCCGAATCATTTTACTTCTAATTATCTTCTTCTCCCTTATCTTCACCTACAACTTTCTTCTATTCGTCATTCTTAGCGCTTGGTAATGAATCTTATTACAATTGGATAATTGCTGAGGTTTTATCCCCTCTTAGCCATCAGAGACAAACAGACCCGTGATTCACCCATAGCAGCAGGTATTTTTTTTTTCGAAAAGTTTAGCATGTTTTGCATAAGAATGACTTTTTTTAAAGCTTGTGCATTGTTAGAATTAGGGAGGCAATCATTAGTTTCCAAAATATTAAGAAAAAAATGAAGCCAAAATAAGTTTTTGGGGTAAACGAGTTCAATTATGCTTAATATGATAATTATGAATCCAAAAAAAATAAATAAAAATGATTTGAGAGATCAAAAGATATTTTTTCATTAAATTTTTGAAGTTTTAAGAACAATTATAAAATGTCTAGCCCATATTTTTTGGACCAATTTCAAAAGGGAGTAAACTTAAAAAATATATTTGAAACGGCCTTAAAGAAAAATAAAAAGTTTCATGTTTTCTGGAAATCAATTAGAAATTGATATTTTCATTGAGATTTGTTGTGATCAAACACAGTTTTATAGCACAAATCACATGCTTTCAAATTTATTTGGAAAGTTGTTATACTGAACAACCTGTATATCTGAAAATAATTTTGAATCTTGATCCAATTACAGTTTAAATTTTTAACTTCCCAAGTAGCAATTTAGCTACCACCACGGCAGTATGAAATTCTCTTCAAAATTTCTTTATAAGTTAGGAAAATGACTTGAAAACAATTTTATTAGGACCTTTTTGTTAATTGGGTTGGAGCTTATTTCAACTATTAATGGTTTAAATTGTCTAAAGAGTCCGATTCTAGCTCATTTTCAAGGAGAATTACACTTCGATAGTATTTAAGAAATTTATATCTGTTTTTATATTCACATTTAACTTTCTTTTAAATTCATGAAAACTTTGGGTCGAAAACTACGTTTTAGGTATCATAAACATTTATCTACAAAAATGGAACCATACCATTCCATTTGTATTTAATTCGTATTTTTCATACTGCAACGAAAAAATCAACCCCGGCTAAAATTCATCTCAGTTTACGATTCCAGAAATTGCTCAGTACTGGAACTGATAGTTCACCAAAACTTAGTACAGAAAAACCTCTTTTTACGCGAAGGCGTGACGCTTTTTATGTCGTCGATTTCTTTGAAACCAAAGTATTTGGTTACCCGACTTAGAGAAATTTCAGGTGTGGTTTTCGATTCATTTTAGCGCAAAATTATTAACCTTGTCAAAATTGAAAAGATTTTGATAAAATTTACCACAACCCTCTTGACGCCTGCTGTAGAAAGTTCAATCACTCGGCTATATTGGAAAATTTTGACTTTAATGTAAATCTGTGTTTAGAAGTAGAATTTTGTTGCTTTGTTAATAAGAAACCCTGAAGTCTGTAAAGATGATAAATAAATAAAAAACTGCTGTCCCTTTTCAGACAGGGAGTCTTCGTCACAGTTGACGGTAATAACTTTCCTCAAAACCAAAACCTGGAATTTTCTCTTGGAGTCGATCATTTTTGATATTTTTTTCTGCTCAGACTTCAATTTTTTTTCTACTTTTGAATTGGAAAAATGCATATAATATGAAAAAGCTAAAAGTCTTTGATAGATTCACGATCAAATGCACTTTTGTTATTCTAAATGCGATTATCTCCATAGTCTTATCGGGTTTCTAATAAAAATCCTCTCAGCTTATCCCAGATTTGGAAACACAACTCAAAAAAGCAGCAAATCCATCCCCAACCCATTTTTCAGTTTCGGAAAATTCCCTGTCCTTCTCCGTAGGAATTTGTCGCAAGTTGACACCCGACACCCACTCTCGTCGCACAGCAAGACGAAACATTATGGAAAGAAAAGACTTTGCACCAACATGAAAGGGGTGTTATTTAAAAATTAATATCTTTAATGAGACACTTTGTCACCGCCCAGCGTGAAACAGGAAGAAAATGCTCTCGCCAGAGTGGGTGTGGAGGGGGGACGTCATAATGGGAAAATGATCCCTCATTGTTCACCGTAATGAAGTGGGGTTAACCTTATACATTGTCATTCTCGGCTGGCGAGAGTGGGGAGGGGGGGGGATGCTGGAGAAAAGAACAAAAGGACAAACTCCCCCCCTCACTTGGATTTTTGATAAAAGTGGGGCGATGATGTTTGAGGGTTTGCGCTGCAAAGTGTTAAGTGTGACGGCTTGGAAAAACATTGTCGTAACGAGCGTTATTTTAACATGATTTGTGGTTTGAGGCGAAGGAAAATATCGTGTGACATGGCGTTCTGAGGGGACATCATCAGTCTTGTTGGTTTGGAGACTTTTGGCTCACATATTTTACTTTTGAATATCCGTTTTTGGTTAGTGTTGCCAGATATATTACCAAATTATTAAGTCTGATGATCATACAAATTCTCAAAAATAATAATATTAAATATTTTTCCCCTATATTTCAGTTGTTTAAGTTTAAGAAGAGTTCTAATCATCTCAGATCTGGCAGCACGGCCAGTTGTTTGATTTAAGGGTTCAATGCTGCCAACTGAGGCCCAAATTCCCATCCCTGATGACTTCATTATGTATTCAAACACCGCCCGGAATCACGTGTCAAAGCTTCCCCCCGTGACTCTCCACCAAACCTTTTCCGTAATTAATTGAAATCGTCTGCCCTCGTCGCCACCTTTTTCCGGTTTTCCACACTAATTGTCTGAAAGTGCAGGCACCAGAATTTTCCCGATCAATTCCACCAACATTTGTCTTCTACCAGTTCCTTTCAATGGCCGGTTCTGGCCGGGACAGGCCTGATGACATTGTCTCTCCAGTTGCTGGAACCACTTGTTGAGTTGATTCCCCCCAAGTCATCCATAAGAATTAGTCGTAATCTAGTTCAATAGTTTTCCATTTTCCTCCCCGAGAGAGCCCGCCGCGTTTTTCCTCACTGGTCAACTTCAAAAGTCCGCACTCTCTCGAGGGTTCTCGTTTATTTCTCAATCGTTTCGCGATTAAAGCAATCAACAATATTTATTGTCTCATGCGCTGAGGGGTGAACAGAATAAAAGGGTTGAACGCGGCGGCAGACCGTGGCCATGGCGTTCTGCAGCTCAACCCGACCAACCCATTAGCACCCTCCACTTGCGTCTTGCTGTTCCCGGGTCAGAGCCACCCCGTTGTCGTCGTGACTGCGGGGTCACTCCCACTGTGGATCGGCTTCCGGTTGTTGAGACGAAAAATAGGGTATGAACCAGCATGTGGGAGGGAGAATTGACCAAACATTATAATTTCTGGTAATTTACTTATTTGGTTGTAGATCTAAAGAATTTAAAAAAAAAACACTTAATTTTGTTGATATACAATATTGAAAAATATTCATTTTGGTTGCTTGATTTGTAAACAAAAAGTATTTTCCTGTGACTTCCGCAATTTTCAAGTCAAAATATTTTTCAAAGATAGATTTTTTGCAGTTTTATTTGGGAGATCGATCGTAGCAATCGGGGCGTGTGGACGCGAAAACTTTTCGCTGTCACAGTTTTTCTCGGGCTCCAATATTTTTTGATGAAAGATTGTGAAAATTACATGGAAAGTTAAGTTTTTCAAACGAGTGATCGGCGGAAAAATTGGATAATCTGGATGGATCGCGGTGGTGGTGGTGCTGAAGGAGAACGGTTCAATGGAGAACGTGACCTGTTCCGGGTTGGTTGCGGAACTGGCATGGAACTCGGTAGCTGTCGAATCTTTCCCGAAGACCAGGATGGTGCTCGGTCCCCGTCAAGGTCAACATCCCGCTAACGAAAGGGAATCGGAGCCGAGGGGCACGGATTAGTTCTCCGGCACCGGTTAATATGGAACGCAGCCGCAGCAGGGAGGTTCCGTCACCGCTGCATCAAAGCGTGGAAAATCTTACAAAAAGTGGATGGAGCGGATTACGAGTGGGCGGTGGCAAGCGGAATCAGCTCAAGCGGGAACAGGCCTTTTTGAGCGGGTACCCGCCCTCGTTTGACGAAGACGAAGGCGATTGAAGAGAAGCTGGGTTTGAACAATTTGTTCTCTGGTGAGCTCGTTCTTTTTATAAAACAACCATTCTTTCATTTATTCTGACATACACACACATCATTCAAGACAACGCCGGTAGGGCGTTACCAAGGAGCAGCCGTGGCTGACTGGTTACGGTGTTCGTTATGCGAATGGTCCTGGGTTCGATTCCCATCTGCTCCCAACGAGGAAGTATAGGAAAAATAAATCTTGAAACTCTGAACATGAACGAAAAATCAAAGCCGCTTGAGTCGGGGTTCGATTCCCCGTCCTTTGGATTGGTAAGCTAAAATGCTAACCACTAGGCCATCGCGACTGGAATTAGGAATACTGTTACTATCAACTATATACGCGCTGTGTCCTTGTCCATTTGACAAGGGTTCGGAAGTTCTAAATAACGTTTGAATCCGATTGATGCAAACGTTCTTCAGGGCGGGGCTTGTCGATTCAAGCTGAGGTACCTCGCGCTCGGCTAGCCAGCGTAGAAATGGGTCACCGAAGCTCGGCAGAGCTAACACCTTCCAAATGCCTATGCGAGTTATTTGCATGTATAGAATTTAAAAAAAACTAAAATTCATGGAAACAACTCAATTTGTAAGAAGTGACCGCGTGGTCCCGTTTGGTTGGTTGCACACACACACACACATAGATTTTTTGCAGTTTTATTTTTCACTTTGAAAAACAAGTTCTATTAGGGTTTGTTTCCTAGAACAAACATAAGATAAAAAATTCGGCAAGTCTGATATTTGGCACCATGAAAGAAGGGCTCTTTCCCGACATTTTGCGGGGTCCGGCGAAAAATTTCGTCGGGGGGTCTAGAACAACTTGTTTTTTGAAGTTTTTTTTTCGATTTCATAGGATTTTTCTTCAGAAAAGTCGATGGAAATCGATGGGTTCATATTCATATCCATAAAATTTCTTATGAATGTGCTTCAAGAGACTATAAATTACATATTTGATCTCAAATAAAAAGTTTCCAACCCAAATTTACCAGATTTCTAGCTTTCTTTGAAATAACCCTTAAATCCAAGCTGGAAACCTCATAACGACCAGAATTTAATTTTCATTCAAATGATGAACACTGCCTACTAAGATTTTTTAAGGATGAAAACATTTGGCTGAAACATAAAACTTATATAAAATTTTGATGAAATTTATGAAAATTATTTTATCAGAATTATGGAAAAAAAAATCAGTAGGCGGTTTTCATCGTTTGAATGGGAATTAAATTCTGAAATTTGATGGATATGAACATGAACCCTTCGATTTGCATCGACTTTTCTGAAGGAAAAACCTATGAAATCAAAAAAAAAAAACTTCAAAAAAAGTTGCCCTAGATCCCCCGACAAAATATTTCGCCGGACCCCGCAAAATGTCTGGAAAGAACCCTTCTTTCATGGTGCCAAATATCAGACTTGTCGAATTTTTTATCTTAATGTTATCGGAAAAATACACCGTGCTATCTCTGACTAAAATTCTGAATATCTCTGAATAAAATTCCCCACAATTTCAAAAAAAAATTGAAGATGAAAATCGATAGTTTCCAGAAAATCTGATACATTTAGCTTAAAAAGTCGTTTTGCCAAATGGACATTTTGCTGAAGGTCACTACGCCGAATGGAATAATTAATCTGCTCATATTAATAGAATGCAAAAACTATAAAATGCTTCTAACCTGTTAGTGTTTTTAGAGGAACTACTCATGCCAAAAACAAGCAAAAACATAAAAAATTTAAAAGAACACAAAATTAATTGCTATTAATTTTTGTGAAACCTAATTATTTTCAAAAAACTAATTTTGTCGAAGAACGAAAAACCTGGGGAAACTAGAAAAATCATTAGTGAAAAATGAATTTGTTTTCAAAGAACTGGGCACGTTCAAAAGAGTAAGCGAAAACTCATAGATTTTTTCAACAATCGATTTAGTAAACCTTTCTAATGTTTGACAGATTATAAAACTATTACAGTCCAGACTCGAATATCCGAAGGTTTGTGTTGGATTTCGAATAATCGAATTTAGAAGATATTTATTTTATTTATTTGCCGGGACCGTGGTGTAGGGGTAAGCGTGATTGCCTCTCACCCAGTCGGCCTGGGTTCGATCCCAGACGGTCCCGGTGGCATTTTTCGAGACGAGATTTGTCTGATCACGCCTTCCGTCGGACGGGAAGTAAATGTTGGCCCCGGACTAACCTAAAAAGGTTAGGTCGTTAGCTCAGTCCAGGTGTAGGAGTCGTCTCCCTGGGTCCTGTCTCGGTGGAGTCGCTGGTGGGCAGTAGGACTAACAATCCAAAGGTCGTCAGTTCGAATCCCGGGGTGGATGGAAGCTAAGGTGTAAAAAGAGGTTTGCAATTGCCTCAACAATCAAGCCTTCGGACACCTAGCTTCGAGTAGAAATCTCGCAATCGAGAACGCCAAGGCAATGCTGTAGAGCGAATAATTTGATTTTTGATTTTTTTTATTTTGTTTCTTTTGTTATTTTCTTACTTTTAACATCAAATTTCTGTTCTGCGACTCCATTATAGTCAAATTTGAATGGTTGATTGCCTATTAAATTAAAAAAATGCATTTTTTTGCCATTTTGTCATTTTTGCCACTTTAGAGTAGTTTACTAAAGATCAACAATCAAAAATATGGCAACGATTTGTTTTTTGCGTGATTTGACTACACAGAAAAAAAAATGATGGTAATATTCATCAGGAAATGGTGACAGATATTGTGGCAAAAAAAATGATAAATTTTACCTTAGAAAATGATGAATTTTCATCAGAAAATGATGAAATTTACCTCAAATAATGATGAAATTTACCTAAAAAAATGATGAAATTTACCGCAAAAATGTTGAATTTTACGAAAGAATGTGTATTATTGCATTAAAAAATGTGTAATTTGTGGCTGAGAAAGTGGAAGGATAGGTATTGAACTGTCATCCATTTCAGAGAACGTAAATAAAACATTTAATTCAAGCGAATATTTTTTTCATGAATTTCAGGGCACTTTGTGGGTGGCAATCAGTTAGCGGCCAACTGCTTGATCGCTCTAAGGACCCGGGTTGGTTTTTTTAGCAAATATTACTTTAAGGTTAGACGGAACGCCAGTTCTTGGACAACTTTTGTTCAACTTAAATAAATGTCTGAACTCGACAGGTTGCTCGCTATCGATCTATTTAGCGTCTGCAACAGACAGAACATGTTTTAGTTACGGTGTTTTCTTTAAAGGAGCTTCCAAAATGCTAGTCGTGGTATCAATATGGCGCTGCTTTCCCGTTTCAATAATTCTAGATTTTTTTTTTTTGAAAAGGTCCTATAAACAAAATTTGCATTTTTTTCTTTTTGGGTGTTTTTAGAACCGCCTTGTGTCCCAAAAACCCAAAAAGCAAAAAATGAAAATTTGGTTTATAGGACCTTTAAAAAATCCATAATTATTCAATTTATTATTTGTTTTTAAACATTGCACAAGATTAAAAATAATTTCAGCAGAGCTGCTAATTCAGAGCCTTCGTAGGCGGAATCAAACCTTTTTAACGATTTGCAGTCGACAAATTTGGAGAAGCAGAAATTGGAAAATTATTTAAGCCAGAGACTTAGGATTGAGCCATTTCTTTTATAATATACAAAACGTAAAAGCACTGATATAATTAGATATTAAATTATTTGATTGCTTAAAGCCAACTTGGCTTTAAAATTGTACGCATTCCAACTGAATTGTTTTAACAGTTAAAGCAGAGAGAAGGGAACAATGTTGGACATAAATTTGTGCGATTGTAGGAAGTTTGATAGAAAATTGTGACAAATTTTGAAAATAATGCATAATACGTGCATTTTAGATTCGTCTGGACCGAAATATTAGCGATTGAAATTTGAAGCACTGTTTTCTGCGAAATGGTACCCCAGCACCTTCGAGTAAGACGTTATTCATCGTCAGTACAAAAAGGAGGATAATTCAATGAAATAATGAAAACAAGATACCATGCAATTTAAACAGGAAAAAAAAGTATTAATCTGACTGCGTGTAAAAAGCCTGGTTGTAAAATATATTTTGCATTATTTTATGAAATTTTATGTAATATTACACCCTGACATATGTAGCTCATCATTATGGGAAATCTACTTGACCGATATGTCAAGCTCATAGATTCCTTTATCCTTTTAATTCTTCATCTGTCTGATTGCGATCGGGCTAAGGCGCCAGTCCATACTGTTAATGTTGGGTTTGAATCCCATCGGTAGCACCTTTTATGTGTTTCCAAAAATTGTACATGCAAAGTGTAATGTTAAATTACTTTTTTCCATAATGGTGATGTGCATGCAATTTTACCATCGGATTTTTTGCTGTGTACTTACCCAAAAAAATGCTGCAAGCAGTAGCTACCTTCCCAGACGAAGTTTCACCAGTTGAAATCCTTGAGATATTATCCCACATGAAATATCCACCTGCAAAAAAAACGATTTTTTTACAAAGTGTCATATTCTTAAGAAAACAAAACTTATCTAAAAGTGGAAATAGACGTCGACTAATGGTTATTAGATCCGAAAAACAAATTTTGCACAGTTATGGCGGCTGCTTTTTTCACGTTGGCTTTGGCATTTTCCAAGAGTCGTTTGTCCTGAGAAGCTGTAAAGATGAGTTGATAATTATGTTTAATGATATTTAAAATTGTCATTAGAACTCTTAACTGTTGCGGTGTCAATCCAGTAACGAAAAAGTGACGCGAATTACGCGAGAGGGGCCATCAAAGAATGCTTCTCACCAAGCCAATTTGATAACACTCAGAAAAATAATTAAAAACAATATTTTAGGAATTTATTAGTCCTGTTTTTACTTACAAAATGAACATGAGGTAATTTACTTCAAATTTAACGTTTGTTGTTTATTTTGGATGAATAAGTACGATAAACAAGTCATCCCGACTACGACGATTGAATCCTGAAATAAATGGATCGTACATCAGATTCTTCGTGAACTGTTCAAACTTCAAAACTCGATAGGCAACTTCCTCCAAACTTACCCGAAAAAGCACCACTTTTTAAGAATTCTTGGATGCGCAAGTGGCCAAAACACCCGGACTCTTCTTCCAAACCAGTCCGGAAGAAGCACTAACAAAAACTCACCAAAACAAACAACGACGGCGGCACGGAATCTGCGACGATTCCTGGACGTAAACACCTGGACACACTGGCACCTTCCTCCAGACCTATCCGGAAGAAGCACCAACACAAACTCACCAAAATAAATGACAACGGCTTCGCGGAATCTGCTACGATTCCTGGACGTAAACACTCGGACACACTGGCAACTTCTCTCAAACCGAACCGGAAGAAGCACCAACACAAACTCACCAAAACAAACGACGACGGCGGCACGGAATCCGCGACAATTCCTGGACGTAAACACCCGGACACACTGGCTCCTTCCTCCAAACCGATCTGCGACGATTCCTGGACGTAAACACTCGGACACACTGGCAACTTCTCCCAAACCGAACCGGTAGAAGCACCAACACAAACTCACCAAAACAAACGACGACGGCGGCACGGAATCTGCGGCAATTCCTGGACGTAAACACCCGGACACACTGGCACCTTCCTCCAGACCTATCCGGAAGAAGCACCAACACAAACTCACCAAAATAAACGACGACGGCGGCGCGGAATCGGCGACGATTCTTTGACGCACGAGCGACCAAAACTCCCGGACACGCGACGATTGAATCACGATCCGACAGGCTTCTGCCAACCACTTTTCAAAACTTTGCGTTTGACAGTTGTCAAAGTCCCTGGGTCAAAAGATGGTTGAATAATGTACCTAAATTTGATGAATATTACTCAAGTATACGAGTAGCAAAAATAATGTTGAATATTCATCAAAAATTTTGTAATATTACACATTTTTTGTGTAAAACCTGTTTGACAAACAAAAAAATCGTTATTCAACAATTATAGAGGTAAAATTCATCATTCTTTTTTTCAACATTCTATTTTCAACCTTCCATTTTTACATTATTTTTTGCTGTGTATCCGAAGTAAAATTTTGCCAAGGCCTTCGGATAATCGAGTGTGGACTGTAAAATTATTTTTTACAAAACCAATTTAAATTAGAAATAATTCCAAAACCAATCAATTTTTTTTCAGGCAAATAATTTTCAAAAAACTGATTATTTTAAAAAGAATTCAAAAACTCCCAAAAAATAATAATATCATCTTTTTAATTGTTCAAAGAACTGATCTTGTTTATAAGAAAGCAAAAACTACAGAAATATTTTTTTTTGTGCAACCAATTCACTTTTCAATAACTTGAAAATAATATATTGTTCCGGATCGAGCCCTTCAAATTGAGTGGACTGTATTTGTTGTGGGGGGGTTTTAGCTCGTCCAGAGCACACGCACTTTCGGGAGGTCAACGACCTCTTCTTCAAAATACGACCGAGAAAGAACACGTTTTGTTGTGCGCACTAAACCACTTTATTTCGCGAGATCGGGCGGAGTACAAATCACGCGGGGGTTTACTCGAACCGAGCCGTTTGGGTGTTGGCTGAATACTTACTTTATTTACAAAGATAAACAAACTGAACCCGTCGGGCACTCTCGTAGGTCTCTCTCATTCTCTCACACACTCTCTCATCACTCATTCTCTCTCTCACAATTCACTTTGAAACTAAACTAATAGATAGGGTAAAAGGCGCAATGTAAAAACTAACTCCATTTCCAAACATATATAAACTCCCAGAAACGGAAAAACATCTTTTAAATAGTTCAAAGGTCTGCTCATGTTTGAAAGAATGTAAACAATGAAGAGTTTTTTTTTATCCAATTGATTTTCAAAGAACTGATACCATCAACTGAGGTGACATTGGGTCATACAAATTTCAGCATTTTTGTATGACCCGATCTCACCTCCAAGACCCAATGTCACCCCTGATGACGGTAATGTTGAAAAGGATGTAAAAACTCCCAGAATTGAATAAAATCACTTTTCAAGTAGTCCAAAGTATTGGCCATCTTTGAAAGAATAAAAAAATACTCTAGCGAATACTTTATTTATTTTTTTATTGTTTATTTATTCTTCACAATTTGATTTATGCAACGATCTTTGTAGAAATGTCCATTTGGCGGAACGACTTTAGGTGAAATGTCCCGCACCCATTTCCAAGATATCGTCATAACTTATTTTTTTCCATAAACACCAAAACGATCATTTATTCTCACTTATGATACAAGTTAGAAATATTTGAATTCATTTTTGTACGTTTTTTGTTTACTTAACATTTGAACTAATTTTTCGTTGTTTACCAGAAAAATCTTGAAATAAGTGATGCAGATGAGCAATTCTCCACCAAAACCGAAAATTAATATCATTAATATATTTTTTTTAATTGGCTCGAACTTTTTAAGGGCCTTTCCTATGACCAAAGAAGCCAAAGTTCACCCATAAAAAGCTACATACAATGTTAGCAGCTGTCCATACAAAAATGGTACGTACATTTAAAAAATCTGTTCCCTTTAAGGGAATTCTCGAATCGATTTAGTGTCTTCGGCAAAGTACTACAACTGATGAGGACTATTTAGAATTTTTTTTAAAAATGTTAACCGGGACCGTGGTGTAGGGGTAAGCGTGATTGCCTCTCACCCAGTCGGCCTGGGTTCGATCCCAGACGGTCCCGGTGGCAATTTTCGAGACGAGATTTGTCTGATCACGCCTTCCGTCGGACGGGAAGTAAATGTTGGCCCCGGACTAACCTAAAAGGTTAGGTCGTTAGCTCAATCCAGGTGTAGAAGTCGTCTCCCTGGGTCCTGCCTCGGTGGAGTCGCTTGTAGGCAGTTGGACTCACAATCCAAAGGTCGTCAGTTCGAATCCCGGGGTGGATGGAAGCTAAGGTGTAAAAAGAGGTTTGCAATTGCCTCAACAATCAAACCTTCGGACACCTAGTTTCGAGTAGGAATCTCGCAATTGAGAACGCCAAGGCAATGCTGTAGAGCGAATAATTTGATTTTGATTTTTTGATTTGTAATAAAATGGCAAATTTCCATAGAGAGCATTTAGAGCTAGAAACTCTTCACTGCTTTCCTTTATTTGAAAAATAAAAAAATATTTAGAATACAGGTAATAAAATGGCAAATTTCCATAGAGAGCATTTAGAGCTTGAAACTCTTCATTGATTTCCTTGCTTGAGAAATAAAGAAAAAATGGTTTTTGCTATTTAATTTCAATTTCTTATTTTATTCAAAAAAGGTGACAAAATGTAAAAAAATATCATAGAGATTATTTAGAGCTTAAAACTTTCCAATGGTTATCTTGCCTAAAAAAAATAGTTTTTTTTTCTGTTGAATTTAATAGAATGGCAAAGTTTCCTGAAATGAAACATATGTTAACTGATTTTCTTTTTATAAAATTAAAATAATTGTTAGAAGATTTAGTTTTTATTTTTTTAACTTGCGTATTTGAAATTGTTTTTTATCTTAATTTGTTATACAAAACTTGTAATTTTGTTAAACATTTGTTTTGTCAAGACAAACATAAAAGTAGCTGTAAAATAATTTTGTTGGTTCTAATCTTAATTACTTACCAGTACAATAAAAAGAATATAATTTTATAAATTTGTATAATTTTATCTGAAATTTCTTTCAACCATCCATACGAGAGCATTTAACATAAAAACTCTCTATGAACACTCTGCTATACTAGTTTTCACTTCAGACGATCTCTACCAAACATGCCTCATATTACCTGTGCCTACGACGCGGTAGCTTTGTGTTTGTCGCAAGCAGTATTTATTATAAAAATAGTTTTTATTTTTTTATTTCGGTATCTATTGAAGATAGAGCTTTGGTGTCTTGGAGAGAGTTGTTCATTTTTGGTAGTTGAGCAACTTTGTCGAAAACAAAAATATTCTATACCTTATATCTTAGAAAATAAATAGTTTTTTCTTGTTTTGCACAACTAAAATCAATCAAATTGTAATGACGTCTGAGACAATAATATAGAACCTTTTGGTACCAGCAACTTTCTAGAACATGTCAACTTTCTAAAACTTACCGTTTTTGAGATATATGCAAATCAATATTATTTTTCCCCATACAGAGCTGGCTCTGTTCGCTGCATACAGAGCTTAGCTCTGTTCTACCATACAGAGCAGGTAAGGAGTTTTTATTGAGCCTGTAGAGCTCGATGCGTCTCTGGGCACCAGGAACCGGACACAGTAGGTCAGAATTGATTGTTTTACTAATTGAACACTAGTAGTAAGCTACTTTGTTAAAATCATGACGTTTGAAATGCATCATGCCAAAATTATTGGATCTTTCTGGTCAATCTCCTATCGGGGTTCCGTAACATGGTTCCTTTGGCCAATTCTGTACTGTATTATCTTGGGGATCTTTATACGTCATATCTTGTCAAGAGCGGAATTTTTCGTTGATTTTTGGCCACACGGGATTTTTTTTAAAATCGTCGGAATAAATTTTCCGGTATCTCGGTTCCCCGTGGTCCACCCAGTATGAAACCACCTAACATCGATTCTCAGGACATTTTTACATAATGAAAGTCTTGGCCAAACTTGGGGAACCAGCCGCGTTCCGAGATGTGGACGTAATTGCCTATGGTAATAGAGAAGGCCCCCCAAAAAGTTTGAGCCTAGTAAAAAAATTGTGAAATCCCCAAAAAAAGTGGAGTTGGAGTCACAAATAAAAGGCCATGAGGTTTAGGTACGACTCTAAGCATCAATGCTCAAACGTTACTCAATATTACTCTTTTAAATGAATTGTGAAATGTTTAAACATGAAAACTTTAATTTAGTTAAATAATTCTTCCTTTTAAATAGCCATACAGTACTGTTAAATTACAAACGTCTCAATACCTTACTCAAAATCGCCAACATTGCCCCAAAAAATAGCACCAACATCCAAGACGACACAGGGAACATACCAAGTTCAAGTTAGGAGGGGGGCGAAAAAAAAGATTCCAGCATGAAAATTTATGCTCCAATGTCCACCCGGGTGGTCCAGTTTGTAGTCTTTTGTTCCAGTGAACGAAAAACGACGGTCGAAACGATTTGGTCGTCTGCAGAACAAGTCTGCGAGTGGCGAGCACAAAAGGATTTGAAAAATGTCATCACAAGCTTAAAGCATGGACTCGAAAAGCGGCGGGAACTCGCCGGAAGTGCAAAGGATCGTTTTGCTGGGGGAGCTGCATGTGTTGCTGTCGTCTTTGAAGAATGTTTGGAGAGACAGAGAGAAAGAGAGTGAGTTTGGTGCGATGAAAAATGGGTTTGAGAGAACGAAAAAAAAAAATCTTTCGACGAACAGTTCAGCAAAATATGGCACACGCAATGGCACGAGGACATGATTCAAACAGTCAGTTGGCTCAGTTCTTACGAGTTTTGCTAGCTGGAGAGAGAGTTTGGATCAGGAGATTAATTGTTCTGGGAAACGGTTTTGACGGGTTATCTGTTGTCACAGCTCATAATTCATCTCCGATGGCCAAAGGACAAGTTGTCCGGAAGTGTTCTACTTATCTTTAAAATGTGGGCATTTTTGTTGAGTAATTCTTTTAAGAAAATTAAATACAGCTTATCTAACAAACTTCTGTTAATACTTCAAAAACTTGCACAGTTATCTCTCCAAAATCCAAAAAATCATCTTTGTATCGCAATATTCCACTTTTTCCCAGTCATCCTTTTCGCGTCCACTATATCTCAAGCGCACACTTGTGAAATATGAAATGCAAAATTTACATTATGAGGTACTATAAATCAACTTGGCAAACCCCTTCTCCCCACCGCTGACGCCACTTTTCATTTCTTCCTGTTGCAATTCCACACTCCATTCAAACACCCGCCACACAAGGCTCGGGGCATTATCTTACCGAAGAACCTCCCGCCCCGACCCCACCCCGGAAAAAGGTTATGACTAAGGTTAACCAGACGTGAAAGTGGTTATATTTCGCAATTTATTACACCCAGCAAGCCCCGGCTCCGATTACGAACGTTTGTAGGTGGATGGGCAGAAGCGGCGATGAGAGTTTGAGCTTTTCACCTTCTTAGCATAAGTAAGGCAGTGTCTTCACATTTCACCGGATATCATTTCAATTGCATTAATGTGAGCTTTAGTTGGGGTTATGTTTGAGTTCCTTTTTATTTGCTGAGTAAAGTTATGGCTCGCCAAGTAACTTGAAAAATATGTTTATCTTATTTAAAATCTACACCATTTTGACGACTTAAGTCTTGAGCTTGCACAAATTTTAAATTGGTCTGTTTTCGAATGATTTCAACACATATTTTTTTAGTCCTTTTTAGTTATTAATTTTTATTCTCAATCTTTTAACATTATGTTTCCATAGACAGAATGCATTTCCATCGTAAATTTATCAATTCGAATCAGTTGGCATCAAATATCCATTATTTTTTATTTGAAAAAAAAAACTTTGACAGAAAATTTAAGGAAATTCATCCAAGATATTTTTTTTTAATTCAAAAGCCGAAAAAACCAAAAAAATATACGTAAAACTAGCTATAAGTTGAAAACGGGACATCTTATCAAAAAAATGCAAAGTACTTTTCGATTGAAAAAACAATTTTGCTTTTAATTCCAAGTTTTCAATATTCTCGTAAAAAGAAAAGGACCTAAAAAATATTTTTTTAAATCATTTTGCACTAAACAAAGTTTAAAGTGAAAAGTTTTAAATGCTATTGAAAAAGAATTCAAAAATATCTTCAGATTTATACGCATTTTAAATATCACAAGTTTTATAGCAAAATTTGAAAATTGGTGATTCTTGCTACGAAATTGGTATTGGTAATAACAAAATTCTTTGTGTAAATATGGGTATTCGGCGTCGTCGCTCCGTGCCATACTTTCATACACTAAGGAGCCCAGGGCGGCGAAGTCCTTGTAGATAAAAAGGAAGACACTAGTGGTTGGTACTAGCAATGGTGTCTGACAGCTATAAAGTCGACTTCGTTATAACAAAATTCAATATTTTTATGCAAAAAAACAATTTTAAAAGAGTTTTGTTCACATTTGAATTTTAATTTCTTAACATAAAATGTACATAAATTTTATAAAAAGATAATTGAACTTAGCAAAATAAAATTTCATTTTGATTTTTTCAAATTAATTATTCAAAGAAACATTACCATTGGTCAATTTGGTGTAATAATTTCAATATGCACACTTTCTGGCTGAAATTTTTGAGAAATACAGTGATTTTCAAAGTAACCCGGTTCTAAAAATACAAATTTTCAACGAAACTATGTTTAACGCACTTTAAAAAAAACTGTTTTGTAAAAACATTCATGGACATTGTTTGCCCTAATCCCACAACATGTTTTAAAAATATTAATCTTGAGATAAGTCACACCGTTCGAATAATATATGAAAAATAAACTGGAATCTTTTCAATGTCACTCCGGTTTACGGTACCTATTTTTTTTCGAAATGTCTCAATCAAAACCTTTGTATTTTTGTATTTTTGTATTTTTGTGTTTCTGTATTTTTGTGGTTTGGTTGAGCGTATAAGTATTTTTGTATTTTTGTATTTTTGTATTTTTGTATTTTTGTATTTTTGTATTTTTGTATTTTTGTATTTTAGTATTTTAGTATTTTTGTATTTTTGTATTTTTGTATTTTTGTATTTTTGTATTTTTGTATTTTTGTATTTTTGTATTTTTGTATTTTTGTATTTTTGTATTTTGTATTTTTGTATTTTTGTATTTTTGTATTTTTGAATTTTTGTATTTTTGTATTTTTGTATTTTTGTATTTCTGTATTTATGTATTTTTGTATTTTTGTATTTTTGTATTTTTGTATTTTTGTATTTTTGTATTTTTGTATTTTTGTATTTTTGTATTTTTGTATTTTTGTATTTTTGTATTTTTGTATTTTTGTATTTTTGTATTTTTGTATTTTTGTATTTTTGTATTTTGTATTTTGTATTTTTGTATTTTTGTATTTTTGTATTTTGTATTTTTGTATTTTTGTATTTTGTATTTTTGTATTTTGTATTTTGTATTTTTGTATTTTTGTATTTTTGTATTTTGTATTTTTGTATTTTTGTATTTTTGTATTTTTGTATTTTGTATTTTTGTATTTTGTATTTTGTATTTTGTATTTTTGTATTTTGTATTTTGTATTTTGTATTTTGTATTTTGTATTTTTGTATTTTTGTATTTTTGTATTTTTGTATTTTTGTATTTTGTATTTTTGTATTTTTGTATTTTTGTATTTTTGTATTTTTGTATTTTTTATTTTTGTATTTTTGTATTTTGTATTTTTGTATTTTTGTATTTTTGTATTTTTGTATTTTTGTATTTTGTATTTTTGTATTTTTGTATTTTGTATTTTGTATTTTTGTATTTTTGTATTTTGTATTTTGTATTTTGTATTTTTGTATTTTTGTATTTTTGTATTTTGTATTTTTGTATTTTTGTATTTTGTATTTTTGTATTTTGTATTTTGTATTTTTGTATTTTGTATTTTGTATTTTGTATTTTTGTATTTTTGTATTTTTGTATTTTGTATTTTTGTATTTTTGTATTTTTGTATTTTTGTATTTTTGTATTTTTGTATTTTTGTATTTTTGTATTTTGTATTTTGTATTTTTGTATTTTGTATTTTTGTATTTTTGTATTTTTGTATTTTGTATTTTTGTATTTTGTATTTTTGTATTTTTGTATTTTTGTATTTTTGTATTTTTGTATTTTTGTATTTTTGTATT